>NC_141695.1:1018616999-1021016999 GCF_964263255.1 Lissotriton vulgaris | reverse complement strand
ACAATATACAAAAAAAAAAAGTCACAGCAGGTAACATGCTTTTGAAAAAAATATAGTTAACACAAAAGCAACAGTTATTTTTGTTCTGGCTTCCTAACCTGCAGTCTTTCGACCGCATAATTGCTCTAGAAAGCGATACTAAAGTCTCAGAATGATTTGTCCTATGGGCTACTAATACTACACATGCAAATTTATTAAACTTTTAAGCGATTTTTGTATGGCGCAGACTTTGTCTAAAGGCATTCAGAGTGCTCTACCAGCGAACAAGAAGTAAATTCGGATAAACAAACACCATAAAACAACTAAATAGGACCAGAAAAAAATATTCTTATACCTCCAGTACTTCAGCTGGTGAAGTATCTTACGTGTAGTGCGCAGACTTCAGAAAAAGAGCGAGAGGAAATGCAAGGTCTCTTTCTATGGAATTAAGACAGATTTACATGCGCTCCTGGCAGGACATACAAGCGGCATAAAGAGCGCCAGCAGCAGTAACCGCGGGCTTCATCTGGTCACCAACCTTTCAATGTCTCACCTGTCCCATTCAATGCCGCGCAAGATGCACAAGGCTCTCTTCAAACCTGAACGGGGTGTATGCAAATCACCTGGCTGCTCAACCAATGACCTCATTAGACATCAATTAAATGTAAAAGAGAACGCGCACTTTGACTGTGCTCTTAAATGTGTGGTAGACTCTGGTAGAGTAGAAGCGAATCCAACAATCGCGATTGCTAAACCCCAGGAGACGTTAATGTGGCTGAAATGACTAAAATGTCAGTCCATTCAAAATGTTAAACTTTTAGAGAACCACGTGTGGTTCTGCACAGTTGCTTTGTAGCCATCCCTATATATTCCACGTGCACTATTCATTCAGCCCTGGCTTTGTAGGCAAGATTACACTGCATTTGGGAACTTGTTCTGCTTTAAATATTGTATTGACCCAAAAGTCCCAGAGAAAAGTCCAAAAAATGCTTTACTTTAGCTGTCTCCCGCCGAAAATTGCTCGCGTTAATATATGTAAATCAGGAAAATTAAATGCTCAGTTTGCTCTTCACCAAATCTCCCTCTTCCTAGCTTAACAAGCAGCAGTGAAAGACATAGCGAAAGTGAAAGCGATCTCTATTTAAAAGCAAAAAAGCCTGCGAGCGCCACAGCAAGACATATGGTTTCAATTATCGAGAATTGAAACCACATGGCAGGGGTGCGGGTAACGGACACAGATAGGCGATGGGTGGAACAATGTGCCCGCCGTTGGCCAATTGTGTGCCTTTTTTTTGGTAAAAAAGACGCACGCATAGGCCAATACTCCATAGGGTACGTTGGCTGGATTTTACTCAGAATTTCTTCTAAGTGTCGAGTTTTGCAACTTTAAAATAATCACTAAAAATCATCTGATCAACGAAAACTAACCTGTTATCAGGAGAGATCCTAGTGCTGTATATTTGAGCCCAGCACTGAACCTGAAAAGTAATTATAACCGTGATTTACTGTTAACTCAATTTTCCTCCATAGGAATACTTCGAAGTGCCGATTTTCCTAACCATTTCTTTCAACTGTTTACAAGAAATGCAACAGGGCTGATTCCAGGTTCCAGCCCTGAGTAAGAAAAACATTCTGTAAGAAAGTGGCTCTGTATATACTGGACAAAAGAAAGGTAGAGTGTGCACAGTGTCCACAGTCCCCAGAGGTTTGGCAGAGGTTAAACTTAGGTATAACCTTACTCTCTAAAGTGGTACCTTGGTCGAGCAGTAGGGCAGTATCAGAGGATAGTGTTAAAGCATTTGTTGTACACACAGTCCGCAAATGGTCTCACACACTCAAGGACTGAACTCTAGGCCAATTCTTTTGTATCAAAAGATATAGTGGTTTCATTTTAGAACCAACAAGGAATCAAAATATACTTTCTCAGAATGAGTTACTTTAGTTAAATACTTTTCAAATAGGTAATAGACTTTTTGATTACAATAGTTACAGTTGTTGCAATAGCCAACACAATTTCAAACACAATGCAACATTGAGCTCAATTGGAATTTCTAGTTAAATGTAATTAGTTACTTTGTAGATTACTTTTCTAACCACAGGACTGGACCCTAGATTCAGTCCTGGGACATTTCCTACAAACAGTTAAGTAAAAGTGTTTTGGTTATAGCAGTGATTTTAAATTACTTTTCAGGGTCAGTACTGAGCTAAAAGATACAGCACTGAGGTCTCTCCTGATAACAAGCGACTAAATCGGAATTCGTGGTTTGGCTGATTTTAGATGAATATGTTAAAGTTCCAAAACTCAAGACTTAAAAGAATTTCCTAGTGAAACCAGGCAATGTTAGGCTATGGAAGAAAAGTGAGTTATCGGCGTTTAGGTAAGTACTCGACTGGCAGAGTTAAGGTTCTGAGCATAGACTCCGGGGTTTCCCAGGGTCAGGTAGGTACAGTTGGTACACCCTCAACGGCACAGGGGCAGCAGGGTGCAGAGGTAGTTAGGCCCAATGTTATCCAATGAGAGGCAGGGGGCCCTCGGTTGGTGGCGGCTGACAAGCAGGCCACACGGCTATGGGAGCTGGGGTCCTGGTCACTTGCTCAGGGCAAATGGGGAAGTAGATTAGGACACAGGGTGCCCGGCCAAAGGCTCGTGGCGGCTGGGTGCAGGGTGCTTTTGAGCCTTCGGGCACTCAATGTTATTCAATAGGAAAGGTAACAAGCATTGGAAATGCAATAGGTCTCGCACCATTAGAGTTAGTGCTTTTAGAATTGTTTATGGGTTTATTTTGTAAATGTTTAGCATTTTTGTTTCCTGTAGCCAATGCTAAAGTATTACAAATAAAAAAATCCATAAACATTTCTAAAAGCTCTAACTGAAATGGTCTGAGAACTATTGCACTGTGTGAGGGTGAGTGAGGGTGAGTGAGGGTGAGTGAGGGTGAGTGAGGGTTTACCCATACCTGTTCCAGTACATTTGAAGTTAAAATGTACCTTGGCCGATCCAATTCATTAATTGTTTGCCAGAATTCATCGGAGTTGCGATTTTTTGCATTGTGTAAAAGTTTTATCCGGAAAATATCTGTTCTTGATCGCTTGCTCTCGCGTAGCTTTTCTTTGTAGAGTTTTTGCTGCTCTCGAAATGCTTCCCATGCAATATCATGTTGCCCTACTTGATGCCGGTTGGCTTGCACATCTACACAATAGTGTTTAGTAAAAGATACGAGAGTTTATCTATTTTGCTGCTTTGGCAATGTCAAATCATGGATTATTCCCTAGAAAAACCATGGACGCTCCTTTTTTCATTGTTGAATGAGCTCTAGGCATGGCTGCTAGTGTTCTTTTGGGTTCTGCATAGCAAGTTTATATGAATTTAACTATCCATTCTGCTATTCCTGGGTATGAGATAGCATTGCCTTTATGTGGATTGCAAAATGCCACAAATATGAGTTTTTCTTAAGTATTTTGTTCTTTCCAGTTAGTACATAAGAGCATGTTTGACATCTAGCGTATGTAATACTCTTTCTGCTACGGTTTCCGGTTTTGGGAAGAAAACAGGTATGTCCAAAGTTTGAGTTAAGTGAAAAGGTGAAATGACCTATGGTAGAAATGTGTGTTTGTGCGTAAGCACACTGTCTGGGAATACTTGATAATATGGTATCTTTATAGTGCGCACAGTTCACCGACTTTTTAGGAAGGTAATTACCACAAGGAAAGCGACCTTCCATGTTAGGAACTGTATTTGACATCTGTGTAATGGCTCAAAAAGTGGACCCATGAGTCGGTAACACAATGTATAGGTTCCATGTAGGCACTGGTAGTGTAATAACCCTTTTTAATCCCTCCACTAAAGCATTTACAACAGGTATGCGGAAAAGGGATGGATGTTTTCTAATTTGAAGGTAAGCTGCAATAGCTGATAAATGTAGGCTTATTGATTAGGAGTATGCTAAATTAGCTTTTTGTAGACAAAATGAGGAACATTTGCTGTTCTGATAGTGTTGATGGATTCATGTTATTTGAAGCACAGCAGTGAACAAAATGTTTACATTTAGAAGCATAGTATGATCTTGTGGTTGGTCTTCTGGCCTCCTTTAACCAGTTTACCTCTGCGCAAATTCCGCTGTGGTGCGGATGATTTAATGAGTGGGCGTGTTTCAGACAGCCCCGGCCGTCCTCCACACATGCCCACTGTGACATCGGGCAGCCGGGGGCTGTCCGACACACCTAACAGGTTAAAGTGTTCATGCATTTAGGAGGGAAATTCAAACTATGACCGCAGGAGCCAGATTGCAAGATTGAGAAGTTGCGGATATGGGTGTGTGAGCTGCCTACACTGAGTAACAAGGTTTTGATAGTTGGGTAGTTTCTTGTGAGTTACTAGGGATAGCTCTGTTAAGGTTGTGTTCCATGGTTATCGAGCCCAGTTTGAAGTAATCAGCGATATGGTTAAAAAACTATGTCCGAGTTACCTGACCACGTAAGAAATGAGTGGGAGAGGTGAAAAAGCATAAGCAAATATCCCTGACCAGTTCATCCATAGTGCATTCGCTTTGGATTAAGAGTGCAAGTGACTAGATGAGAAGTTTTTGCATTTTACATTCCTGGCAGTGTCGAAGAGATCTATTGTCGAGGATCCCCACCGTAGGAAGCATTGATGAAGTAACAGTGTGAATTTCCTACTAGTGACCTTGTTGCGTCCTGCTTAACAAGTCTGCTACTGAGTTCTCCTTATTACTCTAGGAGGTGAATTTGTGATCGATTGCCCATTTCCATGTTTTGAGAGACCTATGAAAGTTGTATGGAATGGGTCCCTCCTTGTTTCTGAATGGATTACATTGCTGTCATATTGTCTGTCAGTTGAAGGATATTCTTCCCTGTTATGTTGGTTAAGAACAGAGACATTCTTATGGCCAAGAGTTCTAGCATGTTGATGTGTAACATCTGTTGTTTGACCACTGTCTGTGAACTACAATATCCACCATATGAGAACTCCATCCCCATGAGTGATGCATCTTTTGTGATTAATACATGTGGGCTTGGGTCCTTGAAAGCTTTTACCCTTTATTACGCTCTTGGTATTCGACTGTTGTAGGGCCTGATGGGCACTGGGTGAAACCAACACTGGATCCTCAATGTTGCCCATCACTAGTGACCATTGTGATGCCAAGCACTTGTAGGGGTCTCATATATAGTCTAGCATGACAGGCTATGCAAGACGCCATAATTCCTAGTAGTATCATCACGGTTTTGACTGATAGGTGACAATGAGGCTGAATAAGATCCAGCTGCTTCTGGAGATTGAAAACAGTTTGTGGATTGGGGTATGCTTGCCCAGAGATTGAATTTAGCGTGGCTCAGAGATAAGGTTGTATTTTGAGCGGTTTAGATTACTCTTAATTAGGGCTTTAGTCCATACCTTCATTACACCATTCCCTTCCTACACACACATGGGCTTAAAGAGCACTTCATCAAGAAATCGTAATTGTATTGTTTGTTACAGTGTTCTGACAAAACAAGTTTTTCACTTTGAGATTTCAGCATGCTAGTGCCTTACCTAAAAACAGACTACTTACAAACAAGGTATTAGAATGAAGGTTCCTATAGCAGCACACAAAATATTTACTTTAAATTAAGCAGCGCAGGGATCTGAAATTAATGTGCGTCTATTTGCTTATGAGACCACAATGTGAAAACTATGAACCGCTCTATCTTTATAATATTTGTTTCAGAGTATTTTTGTCTCTTTTTGTACTAAGTGAACATTTCCAAGTTTCGGGACACTTGAAGCGTCATGCAAAAGGAGGGAGGTTTAGAAAAGCACTGTTTACTCTGTAAATTGAAGAAAAATCTTTAGTCAAGAACAAAGACATACCTTTATTATACAATTTGAGTCTCTGCTGCACAGATGTAATTGCTCCTAGCACAGAAAGTCGATTTACTCTAGACTTTATGTTGGACGCTGTACCAAATTCATCAGCCAACATTTTAGCGACTCTGGAAATCTGGTCTTTAGGAGGAATGATCAAGGATATCATACTGGTGCCATTGCTGAAGAAGAGATTAAAAAGGAAAGAAACTAATTTAATAATGGGGCACACTCTTATCCAATAAAGTAGTAACAACCTAGGCAACAAAAAATACCACCGAAAGAATTTACAGAGTGTAAAGAGTCAATACCATTTAAAAACACATTACACAACACAAGGCTACTTACCTCTCAACTTTAGTACTTCTAGCTCAAACTCCAACAAGGTGAGGGCTCAGAAAGTGAAAATATACTCTTGCAAGAGTCACAATATCAGAGGACAGACACGGAGCTGTATAAACTGCTCAGTGAACTCAAAGCTGCTTTTTCTTTAGGAAAGCATTTTTAGTGTAAAAGTACATTTCAAGTTAGCTAAACTTAATTTGCGGGTTAGAGTTAAACAGTCCATTTTGGTGGCTAGCTACCACTGGGCAGAATATGAAATGGTTCTGCGTGCAATGCAACAGAGGTTAATTTTACTTAAAAGAGGATAAGCCTGGCAGAGCCAGCAACCAAGATGGCCACACAGCATTGAAGCTCTCCGAACGCGGCCCGCAACACACTACTATGGAGAGCAAACTATCCCCCATGCAGCAGCACAAGAGCGGACTTAAGCAGTGGCAGTCCTGTGGAACTGCAGCGGGGAGGGTGTGGTTGGCCCAGACCGTCATTTCACTGCTCGGAGTGCAGCCCTGCGGCCTGAAGCGGCCCTCGGAGGAAGACGGGGCCAACAGGTGAGCCTGAGGGAGGGGCTGTTCTTGCTGCCCTTAATGGTAGATTTGATTGGTATGTATTTTACCATTTTCAAATTTATATATATTACCGCTTCTGATGCTGACACACATGCAGTCAAAGCAAGGTCTGCCTCAAAAACTGTGTACGAGTAGGTAATTTATATCTAAAAACACTCACAGTAAAATCAACCAATGGGCAGCCTGCAGCAGGGGCAGGTGGGGGAGGGCCAGTGCTTCTCGCTGGGGAAGCCTGGCCATACTGCAGAGGGAGAGAGAGCCCTTGCCCCCGCATCTACCAGAGGGCAGTCCGCACATTTCTTGTGGAGCACTTCTGCTTCTCACTGCGCCAGTATACGGCATTCAGAGTGTGCACTGAGAAACGACCTGCTACTATACAGAAATAGTCATTGACAAACGTGTGTTATCTTTTAGCGCGCAACCTGTAATTATTAAGGCCTCGAAGCGCTGTGTAAGTGCCGCCCAAACAGTTCCGAGGTTTAGAGTCAGAGTCATCCTGGGATAGGTTTCATTCGTCCAGCTTTGCATGTATGATGTTAGTGTCCGGTAAGTGGCGGAAAGTAGGGTGTCGGGCTTTTCTGTTTTATCTCCATTTAGTAGGTCAGTAAGTCATTAACTTTTGTCCAACGAAAGCTTTTCCCAGGTTTGTCTAGTACACATAGAACAGGTGCATCACGGGCTGCATCAATGCAAGATTCCATCAAACCTTGAACAAGCCTTTCCATCCCCCATACAAATGTGGAGGGACGTTGACTGTCAGTGTTTGTACAGGAAGCAAGGCTCGGATCTCCTGGGGGGCACACTCTGCCTGCCACTGATTCCTTTCCCAAGAACCATCGCACCCTTACATACATGTCTCCCAACGAAGATTTGAAGTATAACATTTTCCCCTATCAACCCCATTCGCGGATTTCAACATGAGTTGATTGACTGTTTTAACTAGTGTCCCAGCATTTTTTTATGCAAAAACCACAGTTGATGGACAGAATGACATTGTTCTGCATTCTGTCCATCAATTGTTGTTTTTGCATCCAGCATTTTTTTAGGCAGAAGCTGGACAAGAGGGTTTGATACAGCTCTGTACTTTAAATGGCAGGTACTGTCTGTTACTGAGTACCTCCGCCTTTTTAATATTAATTCATTGGCGAGTTTTATATAGCGCCAGCTAGGCCTGACGGTATCTGAGTGCTTTACAACAGCAAATGTTTACAACCTGGATAACAAGCATAGCTGGCATTTATGCTTTATGAACAAATACCCCTTTCTCTCTGGCACTAGCCACAAGCCACCAGTAGCGGCTTCTCACAGCAGAGTGGCTGGGGAGGGCTCTGGGGTGATTGGGGGAGGGGGGGAACAGACTGAAAAAAATGTAAATAGCTTACTTGTTCCTTGCCACTCGCTCTCCTGCTCTTCTCCTTCCTGCTGTGTAGGTGCCGAGACCACAAACACACACCACTGGAACTTCTCCATGGTAGGGAACTAGAGGCTGTGGGCCGCATGGGTGAGCTGGCCTCCAAACATGTTTTCACACAGAAGAGCTATCCGAGATTTTAATTTTTTGATGATATATCCCTCATGGTTCTACTCAACATTGCTGTAAATACACAAAAATGTGGCAAGATGTCCTCACACAACACCAGGTGGGAGGAAGGAGCAGACGGGATCAGGTTTCTGAGAGGAACGCGCCTTGACAAACGTGTGACTACAGGGGTTCCTGAGCCCTTCCTTCATGGGGCCTGGATGACCAGATAGTGGGGTACATATGGGACAGATAGAAAGGGTGACCTGTGTCAATCTCTTTCACCAAATGGGCACTTCCTCTAATGTTAACTGGATGCTTTCTTCTTTGGTGATTTACATGCACTTCCCTGCCTGTCCCAGAAGGCAGTCTCTCTTGGGGACACCCACATGTCGCTCTGCAGGTCTCCATCCCCATGTTGTGCTTTCTGAGGCCAGCTTGTTATAAAGTCACGTAAGGGCCACGCTTCCTGAGTCCAGCACACGCCGATCAGCACCACTGTATTCATGCACGGGAAAGATAGCTAATCAGCAACAGGAGGACATGCAGCGAACCGAACCGTCCAGAACTAGGTAGGAGCCAGTGACCGGAAAGTAAGTTAGAGGAGCCGGTTGGATGGGGGAAGAATGTACTGTATGAATTTGATGGGATTACTTTGGTCTAAAGTAATGGGAGGCTAATGTAGCTGGAATTAGAACGAGGATCATGCCTCTAATCAGTGTGGTGTGGGGAGACCTCATTAGAGGTGTCCCAGCGCTAGGTACAGGTATCCACCGGCCTCAATCCAGTTATCAAACCAAAAACAAATAGAAGGTATTGTCATTTACAATGCCAATAGCTCGAAATCATGTCAATGCGAGACCTATTGCATTGCAAATGCCTGTTAGGTCTTGCCTGCGCAAGCGCTGCTTAGAGAGACCTCTTGGCATTGCTCTGTACTTTCTTGGAAACTCATGCATGTTTTGCATTGTTTGTGCGAGAGAGCAACGGTGCCACCTGTTTGCAATTATCGCACCTGCCGCTGCTCGCTCCCGCAAGGCAAACGCTCTGCATGCACAAGTACTGTTTCACTTTTGCGGCTGCGAGCCGCGCTTGTCTTTCATTTCTTTTTTAACTTTCGCGGCCACCGGACCGCAATTTTTTTTGCACTGTTGTCTAGCGCCAACTGCGTCTTAGCATCTACTTGCCATTTTCCTCACCGCCCTTGTTTAGAACCAGATACGCTACAGTTAGATATACGCAAAAGTCTGAACCACTGTATGCATTGGCAGACACGAGACACAGAATAATGACATATTGGAGAACTTTCTATGATGTAAACTTTTTTACATTCCTATGAATGAGCAACTTCTTATGTCAGCTGGTAACTACACGGCTGGCATTCACAGCTAATTAGTTTGTTTCTTACACTGCCACACCCCTTTAACTAAATACCATGTTAACCCCTTTGCTGCGGCCGCGATTTTACCGCTGTGCAGTAAACAAAAGAACAGGGCGGACCCTAACGAACCCCAGCCGTCATCAGCACACGCCCACCGCGGGGCGTGACGGCTGGGGTTCGTCACCAGCATGGGAGGGGTTAATGCACCAACGGTCAACACAGAGTTGGCTGAGCAATCTGCCTTGCTGCAACTGGTCACTGTTGGCGCCTCCAGCTGTTGCGCTTGTGCAATATTTCCCACTTCAAAGCTCTGCTTTGCAACTCCTGGATGACCCTGTTTGGCTGTTTTCTGTTGTACGTTTGTTTGTTCTCCAAGTAGGCTGCCCTGGTCTATGCTGCAGCCTGCTGCATGATGGCAGCAACACGTCACTGTCTAGCAGACAAGTCACCCAGCGTGCGGCCTAGCAAGATAAGAAAACATTCAGCATTTCAGGGCGAAAACGCATTGTTTTTTGTTTGAAAAATCAATGAGTCCATAGCGAGGTATGTCCTCCACCAAGTAGTTGAGAGAAAAAGGTTGGGGAAAGTTTGGATGCCTCCAATAATTTTTCATTATTTAGAAATGTAAAAAGCAGCAAAGCCCCAGTAATACATAGATTGCTCCAACCCAATGACTTAAAAGCAATTCTCAAATAAAAAAATGGGATTATACAACGCCCCGTTATGATCGAATAAAACCAAGTCATTCCATGACGTGAAAGATTATGGATGGTGGTTGGAGTTTAACTTTGGAGACTCTTGTATGTATTTCTTTAATTTGCTTTATACTAACCCACTGCAGAAAGAAATATCTGTGGAAACCGGAAACATGCAGTGACTTAGAAAAAGTTTGTTTGCATGTGTACAGTGTTCTTAACTTCTAGCGATCTGAAATAGTGTTAGAAATTTGTAATTTGAACAAGATCTATTCATACCCCAGAAACAATGCTGGAAAACAAGTCTATACATTCAATTTACAGGATAAATAGAATGCTCTCTTATAATCACTGAGAGGAAGCTGTGACTACAACAACCAAAGCGAGCCAGATTACGTAAACAGCCCTTTGTTTCCAGACAGCAATGTAAAGAAATGCCAATGGCATCTCTAAACTCCCATATTCTTGCTGGGCTGGGAGGTAGCTCAAATGTTGGCAGACTTCTTATGCACCAAACCATGTAGGAAGCTAACACCCGTACATACTACAGAGACCACTTCTGTATTAATACTGTCCAAACACTAGGGTGATGACGGACCATGTGCCAAGCTCCTTGCAATTCATCAGAAAGATCAATTGGAAAAAGGCAGCAAGTTGCGCTTATGCCTTTCTAAATGGCTTCACATGTGACTACTGTCTCACCTTAACCTGCCCAAAGCAACCTGACTTGCGCTTTGCAACACTGCACATCGTCTTGCAGGATGATTACTTCAAACAAATGACAAATTATGCTCTATTCCTCAAACATCTGCTGTTCGGCACATGAGAACACCATTCCATATTCTAACCACAAGACTAAACTAACTTGGGTTGAACTCCAAAACTCATTTCACTAAACAAAATTAACAACTTTAATCAAGAACTCTTTTCTCTGCTTGAAATAAAACAGATTTGCCATCTACCATTTTCAACCGTACATGCCACCGACAAAATATATAGGGATGTTCAATTGTAATATCTTCAGTCATTGCTAGCTATCTGCAAAACCCCTCTGTTCCTCAGTATACCCGAGTATGCAGAGTAAAAATACTTCAATACAGTTTCCAGGACCGCATTATTCCAATCTGAAGTGACCCATTGGATTCCATTATAACAAAAATTTTCAAATACAAGGTAAAAGTCTCTGAAGTTCCAACAGGAGAGATATTAACTAATTTTTAGCTGCCACACAAAAACTCTTCCTGCAAATTATCTTAACCGATCTAAAACGTTGCCTTTGAAACACAGCGTGGCTTTCAAACCAGTATTACAGGAGACTAATTACTCTATAAAGTCGGTCATGTAATTCCATCCTATAAAGTGTCAAAATACACAATTAGGCACAAAACAGACTCCTGTGGACTCCTTTGGAAAGCATAGCACTACTGAAACTAAAATTACAAGTATGTGTTAAATTCTTTCATTCTTTTCCTAAACCTCGATTACCATCTTTTCCATTTGTCACCCATGAATTTACTGATCCAGAAGGAAAATATTGTGAAAAAGTATCATAGCCAGCCAATTGGAAGGGGGGGGGGGGGGGGGAAGAGAGAAAGAGGAAGGGCTTAATAATCTTGTGCCAAAATGACCATATTTGGTTTAGAAATATCTCAGTAGTTTTATTTATTCCACTAAAAGAGATATTCTTTAGTGCTAATTGGATCAAAGCACCCAATGCTCACTGACAAACTAAAACAAACGCTGTAGACCAAGAAACCGAACTGCAATGGATTAGCCCAAAAATCTGTGTTCAAGTTAAAGAATGCATTATACATAAATACAAACCCTAAGAAGAAAGACCAATGGGAAGTTAAGTTTTAAAAACAGACCAGCATCAGTACCATTACACGTTTTGTTTAGATAGCCAACTACATAATTTATTATAAAATCCAAAAACCAATGAAGGGATGATGCAACATAGCACTTGTACATTTCAATAGTCAACTAAGAATACCAAGAATGAATGCTTATGACAATTGTCTGGATTGGTCTAGTATTGGATAGCTCCAATATCCCCATTTTATGCCACGTCTTTGATTTGTCTGACCCAAGTAAAACAACTAAAAATAATACATAATAATGCCAATAATATTTACTTTCACACTGCTTTGTTAAAAATGTGGCACAAGCATGTAAAGTTATTATAATGTCCCCACAATTTGCAACTACAAAATCATACATCCAATCTCACAAAGCTACATTTCCCTTTTTTTTAATTTTTTTATTGGACAGACAAGTCACAAGCAAAAAAGACATTGTATATAAGAAAAAAAAAAAGAATAAAAAAAATATAACATACTTTAGAGTGACATCGGGAAAAACATCAATAAGTTAATTAGAACGGCAATCTTTAAATGTTACAACTTAGCCGAGCAAAAAGACATTTATAAAAAAATGAAAAGCAAGTGAGTTCATCTCAAAAAACGATTAATATTTAAACAAAGTTAACCCAGATCTTTTCCATTCTATCTACAGTTTTCCGACTCCTATTCTTAGCAAGGGCCATCTCCATGGTGTATATTTCATGTAGTAGCATCAGCCATTCCGTCCTCTGAGGTGGATTCGGTGAAATCCAGGCTCTAGCTACTACCAATCTAGCACAAGAAATCGCTATATCTAGCCAGCTTCTATTATCATGGCCCTTCTCATGTATATAAAGTAGAACCATAGATGAAGTAAGTGGGGAGCTGATCAGTTGTTTTTCATATAAAGTAGTTTCTATTTCTCGCCAGAACAAATTCAATACTGGACAGGAATAGATCATATGAATAAGATCAGCTGCTTTCAGATCGCATTTAGGGCATTTGGTACGTTCGTTATTTTGTGACCATTTGGCAATTTTCTGAGGGGTATGATAAAGTTGACTGACCGTTCTGTATAGTTGAAGTTTTAAACTTGAAGAATGTATTGTTTTGTTAAGAATTGTGAAAGCATTTGAGATATTCTGGGGTGTCACATTAGTTCCCAATTCAAGCGTCCATTTTTGAGACAGTCGAGGACAATCATCCGAGTTATGCTGGGTTAACTGTTTATATCCTGTGCTGATTATTGATTTCTCTTTAAAGCTATACAATACTTCCCAAATATCCGCGCTGGTAATTTTTTTTAAGTTCATTTTCCGTATAAGATAGTCCCTTACTTGCAAATATTTAAGTATCAATAGAAACAGAGACAATAAGTATCCTCGCCCTTTTTTGATTTATTTTGGAAATTTTCTGTTGAGACAAGAGTTTCTCTAAAAGCTAAACCTAATTCTCCGATCACTACTGAAGATGTGACTTTCTTTGTTCGCTCAGATTTGTGTAAATCAACTATGGAGAGGCGATGGAATCTGCGCCAACTAATTGATTCTTTCAAGACAGCAGGGGCTCAGGTTTTCCTCCAAGAACCTGCATGTTTAAAGGTTATAAATGCCGGGCATACGTATTATCTCAATCAGGTCAAGGAGGCAGAAATCGTGTTAGATAAGCTTACTAAAGCATAAGCTATATAATACTATTCCTCAGGGGGTTTGTTAGTAGAAAAGGTTTGATTAATGTGACAATCTTAAGGATAAAAGTGAGGATAAAGGTTATAAGATAAGCTAAACTTAGCAAAAAAGGCATACTTAATGAGGGTGGTGGAAAGCGGCAGGTGGCTGCACCGATGAGAGGCTGCCCTACCAAAAGGCAGCAGGTATAAAGGGGGGGGTGTTTTTCTTTGGTACAGGGGGGGAGGGAAAGGAAGGGGGGGGAAATAAAAATGACAAGACAAGTCAAGGTGAAGGCGAAGTTATAATGTAAGAAAGAGAGCTTTATGGAGCAATAAGAAAAGGGAAGCGGCTTTTGTTTTATTGTATATAAAATGAAGTACTGTAGGTGTCTTGCCTGGAACGTATCTGGTCTGAACAATAAGACTAAAAGAAATGTAATCTATCAAGAGCTAAAGATGTATGATGCACAGATAATAATGCTTACAGAAACCCATATATGTTATAAAGATAAAAAATTGTTGAGTCAACTGGGATACGAATTGGTGATTTGTACGACATTAAATGCACCGATAAGAGGTGTGGCTATTTTAAAGAAAAGATATTGGCAAGGGGAAGTTGTAAAAACAGCAGCAGATAAGGGAGGGCGTTGGGCAATAATGCAAATAAGATTGGAGGGCACTTTATATGTTTTTTGTTCAGTGTATGGCCCCAACAAAGATGAGCCACGGTTATTTGATTGGTTGAATATTGAATTATTATCTTGGTCAGGAGAACTTATTCTAATGGGAGATTTTAACTGTGTTTTGAACTATCAACAGGATACAACTAAAAAAGGTGTAGGGCAACGTGTGCGTCAAACAAGAGCAGCATTACTGGAACTAGCTAAAATACACAATATAAAAGACATATGGCGTAGCTTATATCCAGGTCTACCTGGATTTACGTACTACTCAGCTCCTCAAACTCTGCTCTAGGATTGATCTAGCTTGGGCCTCAGACGAATTATTGAGCAGAGGAGATATGAAGGTCATGCCAAAAATTTCATCGGACCACAATCCTATAATATTTATATTTGATTTGGACTCAGGCATAAAAAAAGGACGCTCATTTTCTTTTCCAAGATACTTACTCTCAGATGAGGTCTTTGTAACCATGCTTAAAAAACAGATAAAGGAGTTCATTACATACAATAAAGATACTGCTAGTTTGCTTTCAGTTTGGGATGCCTGTAAGGCCTTTATTAGAGGAACAACTCACAAAGCTACATTTCCAAATTGGAGGTCTGGCAGTTAGTTTAAGTTCACATGAATACCACCCAACTGACAAGCCACAGACATTAAGAGTCTCACTAGAAAACAGCCTATAATTAGAACTTCAAACTGAATTTTGATCTTGCTGCTTTCCGTTCAGACGCACCAAGAGTATTCTGCCCACTACCATACTCCTTCAGAGGAATTGACATCACTCCATTGTGGTACAAAAGGGGGTGGCGATGGATGGAATGCCAGAAACCGGTCCTCAGAAGCTTGTTTCCGTTCCAGGGAAGGCATGGCTTGGCAGTTCGGGCTGGACTGTGCCCATTAGGCACAGGGTCAGGCTGATTTGCATATAGCCATGACTGAACTGGGGTGGCAGAGTGGGGTAAAGAACGGTGATGGATTAAACCCAGATCTTTTGACTGGGTGTGAGTGTTTGATTAGGTTCAGATGCTCCGTCCATTATCACCCCCTTTTGTATCACTCCATTGTGACTAGATTACTGCAACATTCTCAATTAAGTATACCTCCCCGTCATACTTGCAAATTCACTAGAACGTATCCTGATGATTAGTAACACGATTAAAAACTTCGGAGCCCGACCACTATTATGTGGATCCATTTCTAATTTACAAAAATGCCTTTTGGGGCACTGGTCCCAGTGATCCATTTGATAACTATACACCATATGGGGTTGTTAGATGCTCTTGCATCTGGAAACTACTTTATTTTAGAAGGGAACGGCAGGTGGCAAAGAGATGATAAGTGAACTCTATGGAACTATCTTGTAGAGGTACTCACAGAATGAGTATCATGAAATATTCTATAAAGTGAAAAACATGTGTTTCCTTACATAAAATCTATTGGATCAATCGTTTAACTTTCAGCTCGACCCTTCCCAATTTGAGTCAACAAAGCAAAAATGCACACAGACATTTAAAATCAACTATACTGATGCCGTTAAAAGGTGTGCATTCTCTTGACGTTCGAGGGGGGGGGGGAAATCACAAGAACGGTCCTTTTTAACTTACAAGCTATCAAGAGAAGCAAGCATGAAACACGTTCTCAGTTTCATTCCAATCTACACATTAATAAAAAAAAGTTTACAGAATGGATGACTAAGTATTCTATATTTTTCCAAAAAAAAGTTCCAGACAGGAAGCACACACGTTATCTGGAACCGAAGGGTTTCATCTGTATGACTGACAATAAGAACCAACAGAAAACAGTACTAAACATATGGCAACTACGAGTTTTCATTTAACTCGAACTCTTAATTAAAAGTTAAGTATATATATATATATATATAAATATATATATAAATCGTTCACATCTGGCAATAGGTTTCACACTTTAGCATAAGAACGTTTAATTTGGGTACATAGCCTGACCCTGTGGCCTAAACTTCCAACTTAAGAGTTGGATGCCACCTACTCAAGCGGTAACCATGCCCTTAATAAAATAGTTTATTTATTTTAGGTTTTTATAGAGCGCGTAGTCACCCTCGAGTATCCCAGCGCTGAAACCTCGTACTCCTAAAGGGGGGGGCAAGGGAGACTTCAGGTGGATCAAGGAAAGAGGAGGGTTTTGAGGGATTTCCTAAATCCCTCAAAAAAGTTGCATACTTATATGTTCCCATTGCAAGAGATCAAACCTGGTAGACGTACAACTAATGAAAAGTTTGACATTTAACATTTTAGCCACCATAAAAGCTGATGAGTTTATTTTGGGAATGAATCTTAGATCCAACGTCTCAAATACTCGCATGCCTAGCTCCTGTCACACCACAACATAAAAAGTAAATGGGGCGATATCAGATAGCACTGCTTACTGAAGGTCGCCACTATCAGCAAGGGAGTGAGCCATGGTTATCACCAGCCCAAGGAGCAGGAGCAGGACATTATGACAACCCATGCCTCAGACAGCGCTCCTCAACTATCACCCTCTTGTATTCCCACATGTCCATTCTCTCCCTTGAACTCCATCAACCAGGATCCCTCAGAAGCCCTTACCCTCTGGCTGCCTCTAGACTCTTGATCAGCTTTTTGATCTTCCAGATCTCCACGTTCCTATCCGCAGCGCTCGGGTCGTCCGCCATCTTCTCTGCCTAGGGCCGCGCTGCGGACAGAAACAAGAGGTGGTTAGCGACCGGCTGACCGAGCGCGGGCCCTGCCCTGGTGATCCCCCTCGTTGCGCAGTCGTCACCTGTCCCAGTGCCCGGCGCTCTCTCGCACAGCTCGACTCTCCTCAGCGAGGAAGGGAGCGCACCAGCTCTGACGTATGAACCGGCTTCTCTCGATCCCAAGACTGCATGTGTTGCAATCCCTATCCGCTAACATGAGGGGCGCTCACCTCACTTCCGGCCTCAGCATCGAGCGCTCTGGTTGGCGGGGAAGGGCGCAGTAAGATAGGCTGCCATTGGGTCAAGTGTCTGTTCTATCCCGCGCGAGTGAGCCATGTGGGATGTGTAGTTCTTCAGGCCTGGTGTGGAGGACACAGGGCGGGACTTGATGAATCAACTTTTAGTTTACAGCTATGAGTAACTAATACACACAGTGAGGCCTGAAGAAGACTGGGGTCGCACAATGTTCTTCGCACACCTCGCTCGCAAAGATATTAATGCGCCCACATGTAACACAAGGTTCACTGTCAGTATTCGGATCACCGTTTTGTACTGATATTAGTTATAGCATTTTTTTAGCGCTTACTGTCCCTACGTGGGGTGCCGGATCGGTTTTCTAGGTGGACAGGCCACAGCAATTTTTTTATTTTGTATTTATTTAATGCGATTTTCTATAGCGCGAACATTACCCGAAGGTGTCAGAGCGCTTTACAAAACAGCCAGTTATGATACATAAGGATTTAGGATTAGATGAGTTACATAAAAGATACAAACAGGAAAACATTTTCCAAATGTACAAGTTGTAAAGTCACACAGGGAAGAGATACAAATAGAAAAAATTGCAAATGTACAAGTTGTAAAGTCACTTAAGGAAGATACAAATTGATAAACTCTAAGAATCACATAGAAATGGTAGTGAGTACAAAGGTCTACTACATATACTAGTGGTTAGAGTTATCTCTCTCTCTCTATATATATATATATATATATATATATATATATATATATTATATATATTATTGTTCATCAAAATCAGTGCCCCAATGATGATCGCTTCACTAGTCAGGCCCACTCGGGCAGCACGACATAAGTCTCTGACACGCTAAACATCATGATCATCACTGGGAGGCTAATGGATGTACATGTACAAAAACATCCAAAATGCGCGCGTAGCTGACAGCGTTTTATATTTCTGCCAAGTGACTTATTCAGCTATATTATCAAGCGCACACAGACACTTCTGAAACATTTGGGGAAACAGGCGCCCAAACCGCACAAACAGTCAGGCCCACTCGGGCAACATAACAGAACAGTCGGACATGCAAAAACATGCTTGAGTCTGAGACGCTTTCACTACAAGTCACAGCAGCATTCCCAACGCGCGCTCAAACAATAGCGGTAATTCGTAATTGTAACGCTTTTGCCGCTTACCTGGTTGATGAGCAGGACGCATACATGTTGACATGTTGGGAGTAACCACACGAGTGAAACACAGGCAAACCATGGGGCCTACCAAATCGGGTCCTTTTATTAGGAACATTTATGGCAAGCACTTGGGAAATCAGTAGCAATTTATGCTAATGAATACATGAGACTGTCTCTTTTTTTCTTTTTGTCTTTCTCATAAGAGAATCACCTGTAATGTTATGTACCTGAATTGTTAGCTGTGAAATTTAACATGCTACATTACTTATAGGTTGTCAATATTATTTTCCAAACACTATAGGGTGATTTAAGACTTTAGATCATGTTTTACTTAATAATTTGCCTTAAGTGTAAATGTGTCACATGTCTAAACACTGAAAAAAGACCTTCCCAACATGCAGGTGAGCCTCATTGTAACCATGGCAACATCTGGTTTGAGCCTGTATGTTAATTGATAGACATGCCCAGAACTCATTTCATGTATATAAGTAGATTTGAAAAGTTAATGCAGATGTAGTGAACAAGGCGGCAACGCCGAAACGCGTCTAAGCAGATACTGATCGAATAAATCGAGTTTGGATTCAGATTCATGGTGTCAGCGCTTTCTTCAAAATTTACAAGTCTGGTATTATTGGATATATATATATATATATATATATACACAAATCCAATGCTCACCTTCACAGTAAAAAGTAAGCGGGACACATGCTCCGGGATAGGCAGAGGGTTTATTGGAACAAAACAGAGCCCAGTCTTTTGCAGTCCATGAAACGCTGTAGTAATGGGCAGACGCGTTTCTGGCCGGTTTGGCCGTCTTCAGTGCCAGTCTATATATATAAATAGTAGATTTTCTCAGGATTCTATAGCAGGACCGGAGGCTTCTGATTATGCTTACTCAATTTCCTTACTGCAAACACAGCAGCCAATGAGAGTAAAACTACAACAATAAAAAACATCAATACCCATGAGGCTTTGAACCACGCCTCCTTTGTTACAGCCAATCACTGCATTATCAAGTATACAAAGTAGAGAGACACTAATCTGTCTTCCTCTTTCTTTGCTGCTCCGCAGCCCAGATAAGTGCCTCTCTACCTTGTATTCTTGCACTGCACTGTACTGTATTGAATAGTATTTGCTATATATATATTGTTATTTCATGATTATTACGTCTGCTTGATGCTGTAATTCGATTACCTTGTGGGGGATTGCCTTATGTGCACCACGCGTCTTGTTTCCTGCGCGCCTTCTAGCTCTGTCTCCGGAGCGCGGCACCCCCGCGCAGCCTGCTCCGCTTCCTCAAGCTTCCCCTTCTTCAGCGCGTGTTGTGCTGTAGGTACCCCGCCGCTCTCCCCGCCTGCTGCCGGCAACGCTCCTGCTTGTGCCGCGGCCGCGGAAAGAGCGGCTTGGCCCCCACCGCTGGGAGAGGAGGACACGTCGGGGCCTTCGCGGGCGCCCAGCGTGCGTCTCCAGGGCTCGAGTGCGTCTCAACGCGAGCGCAGCCCACGAACAAGTGCCGATCAGACGCCTCCACCCCGGGCTGAACAGGGGATACCGCAGCAGGCCAGGAGCCAATTTGGGCCTTTCCTACTTCCTAGAGACAGCGTTTTGGATCAGACGATCCTCAGGATTATGAAGCATATTAACCCCTGATTTACCAAGGCCTATTGTGAGACTTAATTTTTGGTGACCCTCCTGCTGGATGCAGATAGGGGTCTTTTCCCTCCATTAGTCCTAGAGTGGGACTACATTGACTCTGAGTAATTTCAAGTGACTTGTATTGCGATTTTATTGACTCCTGAGCCCGGCACTACTCCCGACCAACACCATTTCCGGGGTTAATAATTGAGCTGCCCTCTGGGGACCTTTTGATTGGAATTTTATTCTATTTTCGAGGATGGCAGAGTTTGATTGCTATCAGGAGGAAGTTGATGCGTGCGGTGAGTAGGGTGGAGAAGACTGCTACGAGGAAGAGTCCATGGAGGACATTATTAATAAAAAGCTGGATGCTAAATTAGATAGGGCCCTGTCTTCCGCCCTTAGCTAAGAAATTGGAAATGCTTGTCCCTGCCGCTCCCAAAGCCCTCCCTCCTTCGGGCTCTGATCAGACCCCTGCTACCCTGACCAGTGAGTCCCCTGGGTCCTCTTGGCCACATGCCCATTCCTATGCAAAACTTTACAAGTCCAATGAAGGCGCAAAAGAGGCCGTTCCTTCCCTTCCCCTTCCACAGCCCTCGCCCATCCCTGTTGTGGATACCACTACCGATACTGGTACTGGCACAGACTCCTCCCAAGCGTCCAAACCGCGCAAGTGCGCAAAAAAGCGTAAGCATGCTTCCTCTCCTGTTACCCCATCCCCTTTCATGTTTGACCCCTCGGACATTGTCCACCCTAGATCTTCTGACTGGGTTCCTCCCCCCGCGGTGGCGTAATACTTACAGACCAAGCTGCGCAAAGATTTTCACAAAGAAGTCAGGGCTCGCCTGAAGTCAGAATGCCCCCGCCCAGACTTAGCCCACAAGGTGGCTCTCACCCCGACATCGATACTTCAATGACCACTTTTCTCAAGAAATATAAAAAGCACCCCAAGAAGGGGATTGACAGCGCCCTCCGGGTGTGCCAGGATAAGGTCCTCGACCTTTCAGGCCCATTGGCAAAGATTCTTGAATTGGCCCTCCAGGCTCAGGAGACAGGAGATGTCATCCATTCCGAGGTCCTGGTTGGTTGGGCACAAAGAGCGATTTGCATGTTAGGGAACGCTAACTGCGCCCTGGCCTCGGAGAGACGGTAATCCGTCCTGCTCAGGATTGATCCACAGTTGGTGGAATTAGCCTCTCGGAACCCGGTCCCTTGGCTGAAGGTCAATTGTTTGGAGACAACTTTGTTAAAGATATCGCCAAATTTGTAAGTACGTTCGCTTCCCTTGACAAATCTCAGGCCTCATTGAAGAGAGTGTTACACCAGGTCTCTGGTAGGGTCGGGTGTGGCAGAGGACGCTCGACAGGCCGCTACTCAAACACAAGTCCTCAGAGTGGATACGCCCCCAGGCGTAGCAGAGGTTACACCCAAGAACCCGACCAGGCTGGTTTCTACCCGTCCAGATTGCGCGGCTACAGGGGCCGCTTCAACCGGGGTGTCAACCGAGGTTATAAGAATTTCGACACTCAACCCTCTGGTAAGTCCTGTGTGTCCATTGATTCCCCTAGGGGGCAGATTGGTACATTTTGTGGTCAATTGGACGAAGCTCACTTCAAATGTTTGGGTCCTTCAGACCGTCCAGGACTATCAGAAAGAACTGTTGGAGTTTTCCCTTCAGGTGTTTCCCCCTCACCCTCTCCTTTTTTCCCATCAAGAACAGAGTTTTATAGACTCAGAAATAGAAGAGCTTTTGGCCAAACAGGCTATTGCCATGGGAGCCTTCATCCCGAAGGATTTTGCAGCAACGTCTTTTTGGTTCAGAAGAAAGGCAGCGGCCAACGCCTTGTATTGAACTTAAGGGATTTCAATCCCTATGTAGTGTATTGACACTTCAAGATGGAGGGCAGCCATCTTTTAAGGGACCTCCTGTTAGAGAACGATTGGATGGTCCGGCTGGACTTGAAGGACGCTTACATTACTGTCCCCGTTTGCCCCTCACATCAGAAATTCTTGCAATTTCCTTGGAAAGGGCGGTGGGACCGATATCAGACATTCATTTGGCCTGTCGTCAGCCCCTTGGGTATTCACCAAGCTCCTCAAGCCAGTAGTCGCCCGTCTCCGGGAGATGGGGGTGCAACTCATTTTGTACTTAGACAACATGTTAATTCTGGCGCAGGATCGGAATCTCCTCCTCACACATTTGGAGTGGACAATGTCCCTGTTACAGAATTTAGGGTTTGTCATCAACGCCAAGAAATCTGTGATGATACCAAGTCAGCAAATGGAATTTTTGGGATTCCTGATAGATTCGGTTTCTGCGCAGCTTCTCCTCCCAGCGAGCAAGATCAGGTCCATAAAGAAGGGGATCAGATCCACATTGACCAAAGAAATTATTTCCTTGAGGGTTCGAGCAAGAATTGTGGGTCTTCTTGCATCTTCGATACAGGCCATCTTTCCGGGTCCCTTGCACTACAGGGCCCTTCAGAGACTCAAGATCTTTTATATTCAGAAGAGGTTCCACTACGACCATCTCATTTCCTTGTCCCCGGAAGCTCGAGAGGAGCTTCATTGGTGGTTAGAACACATGACGGCCTGGAACGGGCAACCAATTTTCGGCGCAACCCCGGACGTGGTTGTCGAATCCGATGCCAGCCATTGGGGTTGGGGCGCTCGTTGTGGAGAATTTACCACAGGAGGATGGTGGTCAGCAGACAAACTAAAGTTGCATATAAATTGCCTAGAGTTGCTGGCAGGGTCCTTTGCCATCAGGTCTATCTCACCCCTGAAGAGCAATTGTTGCATCCTGCTTCGAATGGACAATGTCTCAGCGGTGAGATACATCAATCGTCTAGGGGCACGAGGTCCCGCATGCTAGTACACATAGTGAAGGAGTTCTGGCATTACTGCCTGGATCTCAAGATCTCTGTTGTGGCGGACTATCTCGGGGAAACGTAATCATGTAGCGGATTGGAATTCCAGGTTCCTCCGAGACTACAGCGATTGGAGACTTCACCCCTCACTTTTTGCTCAGATCATGGATATGCGAGTCCCTTGCCAGATAGACCTGTTTGCCTCTCTCCTCAATGCCCAACTTCCCCTGTTCTTCAGTTGGAGACCGGATCCGATGCCGATGGGAACGGATGCGTTCCTTCATCATTGGGGGCAGCAGAGGAATTATACGTTTCCTCCGTTTGCTCTGATCCCGAGAGTGGCGGCCTTTGTCCGTCGGCAGAGGGCTTCATTAGTGTTGGTGACGCAGTTTTGGACAACTCAGTCGTGGTTTCCCACACTATTGGAGTTATCTGTGGATCGGCTGTTCCAGCTTCCTGTATTCCAGACTCTCCTCCAGGACCCAGTGGGGTCTGGCCATCCACTGGTCCTTCAGAATCAGTTAGTACTGATGGTGTGGATGCTCTCAGGAGACATGAGAGCATTGCAGGACTTTCACAGGCGGCTACCAAGCGTGGGCTCCTTCCACCCGAAAAAGATATTCAGTTTCATGGAAGAGATGGGTGGGTTGGTGCCTTCAAAGACAGGTGGATCCCGTGGGATCAAATGTAACTGAGATTTTGAATTTCCTGTCGGAATGTGCAGAATCAGGCCTTGCTTACAGATCGGTTAATAATTTCAGGTCTGCCATTTCTGCTTGGCATGATCAGATTAATGGTAAGCCTGTGGGGATGCATCCCCTGGTTTGTAAGTTACTTAAGGGTGTCCGAGTGGCCAACCCTCCTCGGCCTAGGTATTCCACTTTATGGGATGTTTCTAAAGTTCTCTCCCTGTTGGAATCCTGGCCGGATAATGTTGACTTATCTTTAAAACAGATCTCTGCCAAACTTACCATGTTGCTTTGTCTCATTTCATGTCGAAGAGTGTCTGATGTTAGGGCTTTAGACCTGGCTGGTAGGATGTTTTCTCCTCATGGTGTCTCTTTTGTGATCACACGATGGACTAAGATCATGTCTCGTTCTGAGGAGTATCCTTCTTTTCCTCATAATAACAAGCTATGTGTTTTACAGTGTTTGAAGTGTTATGAAGAATGTACTTTTGCACACAGGTCTGATCTTTTGGGTCAGTTGCTAATTTCTGTCCAGTAGCCATTCAAACCAGTATCTGCTGCCACCTTAGCTAGGTGGGTTAGATGGGGGATGTCAGAGGCAGGTATTGACATCTCTGTTTATGGTGCCCACTCTGCCAGAGGGGCTATGGCCTCCAAAGCCTACCTGTTAGGATCCCGTTTGGAAGACATCTTCAAAGCAGCTGACTGGTCTTTTGATTCAATGTTTAAATTGTTTTATTATAAACCTATTCCTCATGTTTCAGATGCTGTGATTGATGAGCTTTGAACCAGCATAATCAGAAGCCTCCGGTCCTGCTATAGAATACAACATTTTCTAGGTATCCCAACAAGAATTTTAGATTCTATTAAGGGCACAGAGGTGAGGATTATCCCACCCGTTGGGACAGTTTATGCAACTGTGAAGATGTTTGATGTTATATTGTTCTAACAACTTTTTTATGCCCACCCGATGAGAAATGATGTTGCGGGTTTCCTTTCTCAACCTTGTTTTCTGTTTTAGGAAATGATTCCAACAAGAGTTGATTGGCTACTCCGGGTGGAGCTACTTGCCTTCCTGACAGAAGCGGATGCCTTCGTTTTCTGAGGATTATTCTCCGTTGAGAATTCCTAAAGAACTGTTCATCTCTCCGTTGAGAGTTTAAGACTTTGATTTTGTTCTTATTGGACTGAGTTTGCGCAAAGAAAAGAGGAAGACAGATTAGTGTCTCTCTACTTTGTATACTTGATAATGCAGTGATTGGCTGTAACAAAGGAGGCGTGCTTCAAAGCCTCCTGGGTATTGATGTTTTTTTATTGTTGTAGTTTTACTCTCATTGGCTGCTGTGTTTGCAGTAAAGAAATTGAGTAAGCATAATCCTCGCCTCCGTGTTCTTAATGGAATCTAAAATTCTTGTTGTGATAGCTAGAAGATTTTGTACTCCATTTTACCACAGGCCTGCCAAGTATCACGCATCAGGTGTGACACTAACGCATTTCAGTGTGGTGTTCCGCAACACCGCACTGAGATGCATTGTCACGCATTTTTAATGCACTCTGAAACACGGCTATGCGGCATGCCAGCGTGCGCCCCCTGCATCTGTGCGTGCATCTGTGCTCCGGCTCTGCTTCTCCCCACAGACGTGCCAGCAGCCAGCTGCCTCAATAAGGTAATAGTTAAAGATTTAACAGGCTTCTGCACTCTGGAGTCAGAGTGCTACAATGTTACAAATTGCCCCCACAGCGGCGCAGGGTGGCTGTCAGACGCCACTCTCTCACTCACTGCCAATTACCAGTCCGAGACAGAGGGAGGGGCAGCGCTGCCCTGAGCAATGAGTGCCAAGCCTTCTGTTCTGCTCCAGAGCACACCGCTCCGCTGCCAGCCCCCAGCGCTTCCTTGCAGGCCTTTTCATCTCCGCGCAGCCCGAGGCTCCAAGCCTTGGAAGTGACAAATAACTGCCCAATCATCATATCACCAGCCCGTGAATCCAATTACCGTAGTTCACTTCAGCCTACTTCGTTGCAATTCAGATTTATTGACGGGACATGGAGATTTCAAAGTGTTGCCAAATCTTTACCCATTGGCCTTTGGAAGCCTGATAGTGTAGCGCGCTGACAAATACCAGACTACTCCCTCTGCTATCTCTGGTAATGCACAGCCCTCCACAATAGTACAGTTCAAGGAGGGGAGGGGGCATTTTGTGTCTCAAGGCTCTTTTCTACCTGTGTCCCCGACAGACTCTCTGAAAAACTGGGCACACTTTCACCCGTTTTATCTCAGTCTTGCCTTTTGTGATACCCTGCATTTTTACTTTCCACTTCTGCTTTCCTCTAATCAGCTAGCTCCCTGAAGCACATCATAGGGTTAGAAGATGGTTTAAAAACCACAGCACTCGGCCTCTTCTGCTCCTTACCCCGCCCTCCTTTCATGACACACTGCCCTTCTTCTCCTCCCTAGACAGCGTTCTCTTTCACGTAGTGTCATTTAATCACAGTATAAAATCTCTCTCTCTGCTCCCCCCATGTCACTCCTTTCATCACAGACTGTCAGCCTCTTCTATCCTTCCCACTCTGTTTGTTCTCAGACTCGACTTATTAAAAGGAGCTGCCAGCCCTTTTAAGCAGTCTTTGAATTTTTCCTCCAGGGCGACCATTCTTTTCTCTTTCTCTCTGGTTTGTGCTGAACACTAAACTGCATCGTAAGGCATGTGTTTTTTTATGTCTGCATGACTGAAGTGCATACAATTGGTTGCTACTGGCTATGGCATACCGTGGGGGGCCCCGGGATTTTATTCGGATGTGACCTCGTGCCTCGTCCTGGAGGAAGAGAAAGTGAGGTAAGGTAGTAGGCAGGTCAGAGAAGCCGCGGGGGACTCACGAGTCGGGAAGTCCCGGTGCGCTGATGTCTGCGCAACAAAAACCCGCGTTGGACTGGCCGGAGTGACTTGACTACTGTCCCCAGACTCATGGCCGCCATGCAACATGAGAGCCATCAACATCATGGTGATGAATCGCCGCAGGCGCAAACTAGTAGTAGTGCGGCCCGGTCAAGGGACGAATCACTCATCTGGGAGAACTGGGTGCATTATGCAGTCTGATGAGCGGCCGTGGGTCCGTGTCACGCCGCGGCCGCCGGACTGACCGTGACGCAGTGACACACAGCAGTCTGAAATGCATATAAAGTAAGTGTACTTTGGCCAACGCTGCACGCCAGGCAGAGCCGTGACTGATATTGTGTAGTGCAGTTCTGTTGTTTATGTTGTAACTTATCAGAGACAGAACGGCAAAGCACATGCATGAGGAGGTAGCACTAGGATTAGTGCCCTTAGTTCCTTTTCTGGTGCTCTGCAGCAGTTTTAATAAGTTCTTGGAGTTATTTGTTGCTCAAATGGCTATAATTTCAGATATTTAGAAGGCTTCCCTCGTCTTAATTGCATGATTTTTGCTCACGAAAAAGTGTCACTCATAGTCGTTGAAATGTCACTCATAATTTCACTGAAGTTATACAAATGTCACACATGGTAATATGAAACCTTGGCAGCTATGTTAGCAGCGATTCAGCTTGGACAAGTATATATCACATATTTACAGAGTGAAAAGAGAAATAAAAAAAAATAAAAAAATTAAATTAAATTAAAAAAAAGGGGTGGAGAGCGGTATGTGGGGGAGAAGAGTTGGAGGCTGAGATTGGTGAGAGGAGAGAGGGGGACCTGAGGGGGAGAAAGAGATAAGGCAATTCAGCGTAAGAGAAATGTCTGAAGGTCAGCAGGATGGAATCCAAGGGACTAAAGGAAAGGACAAGAGTCAACAAAATGGCAGACCCGGGTCGTGGGCATCGATGGAAACCATCTCAACATGGTAAGATGCACCCAGGGCAATAGCGACAACAGGAGAGGGTCACAAAATGGCGGGGCGCACTCGAATTCCAGTCCAAAAGTTACGAGGGCCAAGTCCAAAGAAAACCAGAGAGCCGACACAACGGAGGAAGAAAAAGAGGGGAAAAGGAGCTAGACAGTCAATAGGAGGAGAATCTGTGTGCTGAGTGATTCCGTGCAACCGAGGTGCAGTAACACATACATGCAAAATAGACCCGGCTCTGGGGGCCAAAAATATCTTTATTTTGGCTGTCCCCCGCCTAAGGTGCATCTGCCTCAATAGAACTCAACAGTGAGAAATGCATTCTCCTGATTATTATTTTTTTTCAATCTCCCACTTTACTCTTCTAAAATGTTTTATTACAGAACGTGGTTGAGCAAATGTGAAACATATCATATAAAATAAAGGAGGCCACCTTATCTAGTGGGTCTGGGACCAGGGGAATCTTAGGAGAAAGCACACAAGGTCCCTTCGGGTAACCACAAAGGTGGTCTTGCCTAAATAAAGGTGCCCTACTTTTCTCAGCAATACCAATCTCACAATAAACGACAACCTCCAAGTATAGAGAAACATAAAAATAAATATGAATAAATTATACAATCAACACAACTATGTGACTAATAGTCACGCAAGTAACAGTACACATAATGCCTCTTGTTGGGGAATTCAAGCAAAAAGAAAGAGATGTTTTAAGTTATACATTTGTGCATTTATTCAAGAACATTGTTATATAGTAATGATCACAAAAACTGGAAAAATTACATTCATTTATAAAAAATACATTGTTGGCTAAATTTAGTCATTTATTCATATTTATTTTTATGTTTCTCTATACTTGGAGGTTGTCGTTTATTGTGAGATTGGTATTGCTGAGAAAAGTAGGGCACCTTTATTTAGGCAAGACCACCTTTGTGGTTACCCGAAGGGACCTTGTGTGCTTTCTCCGCAAATGTGAAACAGACATATTTTTAGGTCTCGTCCTATTAATCCCGCAAGGGATAATTGGACGAGAGTATAGTAGGCCAAATAAGCATTGAAACCAACGGCAGATTTGCCACAGTACATGTGCTCCGTACGCGTTCACAAACCAGCTACGTCACAAACCTCCATTTCTCCTCCCCTAATTATTCACTGCCCACGGCCAGCGGTACTTTCACTTTCACGGCCGCCAGGCTGTGTCTCGCATTTCTCCTCCCCACATTTACGGCCGTTCTTCTCATTCACACGCTCTTCAGGCCAGAAGGCATTTCTCCTCCATTTCTCCTCTCCAAATTATTCACTGCCCACGGCCGGCGGTTACTTTCACTTTCACGGCCACCAGGCCGTGTCTCACATTTCTCCTCCCCACATTTACAGTTCTCTCCATCGTATGCTTCCCCCAACATAACCCCTGCCCAACGGTGTGTGTTGCTGTCCTTTACGTTTTCCGCCCAAGTTGTGTGCCCTCTAGTCTGCTTTCCCTCTTCACCCACAACCCTCCTGAACTCTTGTTGGCTCATGTGCTTCCCCCGTAGCTAAAATTCTCCAGACCCCTCCATGCTCTGTTTCGTATTTAATACCCCATTCTGCCTTGATATCTGTTTTCCAGGAGGAGACGCATTTATTTTCCTGGGCGCACCATGGCTTGCTTCTTCGAGGAGCGACATTCTTTCCTTGAGCCACACAATGGTTGTACCAAGACACACATGCGGCTGAATGTTAGGTGGCCATCTAAAGCACAACATCGTTAAAAATTAGTAATTTTACTAAATGGCAGCATATCTGTTACATTAATCGTGCATGACTCTCTCTATTAAGGTTCAATGGTGCAGGCATAATTAATATTATTACCTTAATAGCTATAAACTGTTTTAAAATGATTCCTAGGGAGAGCGCTGGTAAACTCGTTGAGTTTCTTATAATGGTGTATTATTTTAGCCTAGGGTCATCTGACTAGTGGAGTTTTGTCACCCGTAGTAAATACATTGCTTCACTTACATGCCCAGCTTTTGTTTTACTTTTTGACAATGAAAACAGTTTTAGTGATAGTCCCGTGACATTATCGTGTGTAATCTGACACTGAACTTTACCGGACCAGAAAGTATGCTTGTATTTCATTGCAGCTTTGCTTTTTCTGACTGCCTCGGCAAGCTCCCATCCTATCGTGGCTCCTATATTTCTAACATGATTTGGCCATGCCAATCTGCCTCATTTGTTTGTAATAGGAAGGAGGGGTTTGGTGTATATACTGTGATATATAACGAAGGCATTTCTCCTCCCGGCCGTACTTTTTTTTATACTCCTCCCTAATTATTCACGGCCGCCAGGCCGTGTCTCGCATTTCTCCTCCCCCCTAATTATTCACGGCCGCGTTGCCCAGAGCTGCCACTTTTCTTTTTTTGCTATCAAAGACAAGGGTCCTTAGCTTATTAAGATCAAGAGGAGAATGAAATATAGGCCATGATAGGAGACTATATTTTTTACTGCCCAGCCGGAAAGGATATTTATTTTTAATCAATGCAAACACATTGGACAAATGGTTGTAAGGCACAATCCTGTACCATGCTTGGGGAAAAAACAAGTCTCCTATCATGGCCTATATTTCATTCTCCTCTTGATCTTCATAAGCTAAGGACCCTTGTCTTTGGTAGCACTGATCACCCACGGTCCTCAGCAAACTGTTTGGGTCCCCTTGTTGTATATTAAACTTCTCTTTTTTTGTGCACACCTTTTTTCAGTTTTTTTTCTTTTTGCTTGCATTTTTTATCACCGCTCTCTTTCCACTCGCCATCTACCTCCCTCCGCGATCTTTCTCGCTCTCTCCCTCCCTGTCTCACCCCCTCTCTTCTTCTCCACCGAGTCTTCCCCCGCCCCCCCTGCCCTTCCCACTGTCTCTTTTCACGCCGCTCTCTCTTCTCTTTCTCCCCTTTGTTATGTCACAGGTTGTTACCCACGGAGTTAGACCGGCCGGGTGAGACCCGGTTGAATCAGCGTCTCTCGACTGTCAGCCTCTCACCCCATCCCTCCCACCCCTCCGGTCCCTTCCCGGCCTCTCCCTGTTCCTCCCTTTCATCGTCCCCGCGGCATCTTCCCCATGGACCCCACACTTCCGGTCCGATTCCGCTCCACATCTACCTTTCCTCCCCTTCCTGCCCCCCTTCCCTTTCAGTATTTCTCTTTTCATCCTCTCTCTCGCGTTTCCTCGTGCCGCCCTTCCACCCCCTCTCTCTCTCCCCACCTCTCCACTGACGCTGATTCTGCCACTGTTCTCCCTCCCTGTCTCGTCTTCTCGCCCTTCGCTTCTTCCCAGTCTTTCCCGCCCTCTTTCCCTCCAGCTCCCATTTTACCATTATCTTTCTTCCTATCTTCCCCTCTCGCTCTCTTTCACTGCCCTTCCACTCTCTCTCATTTTCCTCTCTTACCATCTCTCTCTTCTCCGTTCCCGTGCACTCTTTATTTTTTTCCCCTCTTCATTCACTTTCCTTTTCCCATCTACCCCTGCTTTCTGCCACTCCTCTCTCTCATGCCACCAGCCTTGTTGAAAGTGCTGGTACGCTCCCATTCAAAGTATTATTACACCTCTACTGAGAAATTAAGGTACTCTCCCTTATGAGTTCTAGAGTCGCAGGCACTGAGTACCGGACAGTACCTGTCCACTCATGTCACTATGCTCAACCGAAAGCTATATGGAAATGCACGTGCGTATGTTCTTTCACATATGAAGCAGAGCTTTGGTGACTGTAGCGCCTCGCCTTCTTCTTGGTATCAACTTTAAAATGGGTGCAATATTGTGATTTCGTTATTTTGTGTTTAATGGCTGAAAACAGAAATGTCGAAAACGGCAATGGATTAATGTGTACCACAGCGTACTCCGCCAACATAGTGGCATATATATTTTTTCGGTTTACACACTGTCATGTCCGTTGACAAGAATTTGACCAAAATTACAAAAACATACAGAGGAATTTGCATGCAAACTGCTTTCAAATTAACTCTTTCAACAGAGTGTTTATGATTTTTTACACATTTTGTTTAGCGTGAACTTGACCCGAATGCACTGAAGCAGTGTACAGGAGCACCAGTTACATTACACAAGGGCACACATTCATGTGTTTTTTTTGTTAAGTATCGAGACTTTAAGTGATTTGCCCAGAATCACAGGATGTTGAGCTGCGGAGAATCGAGCCTATCTCACCACTTCTAAAATCAGCACCCCTGGCCGTAAGCCCACATATTCTGGCCATTTTCTACAAACTTTTATTGGGCCAGTGCACTATATCGAAATATTCCATTTCAGCAGACTTTGCACTTATCCTCCCATTGTAATCAAAAACATAATTTTCCGTCTCGGTGCTTTAAAATAAGTGTGATTAAAAACACACTTCCACACTTTATATCAATGGTTTTCAGCCACCATAAATGATTGTCAATAAATGGCGGACATTGAGAATACAAGAAATTGTGTCTGGTGAACAGAGGGACTTTTTTGCCCCGTTTTTTCTAGGTGCCCTCATTCTATCTATCTATCTATCTATCTATCTATCTATCTATCTATCTATCTATCTATCTATCTATCTATCTATCTATCTATCTATCTATCTATCTATCTATCTATCTATATATCGCCCTCACTCAATCTATCTATTGCACTCACTCTATCTATCGCCCTCACTCTATCTATCTATCGCCCTCACTCCATCTATCTATTGCCCTCACTCCATCTATATATTGTCCTCACTCCATCTATCTATCGCCCTCAGTCTAATCATCTATCTATTGCCAGTCTGTCTATCTATCTATCTATCTATCTATCTATCTATCTATCTATCTATCTATCTATCTATCTATCTATCTATCTATCTATCTATCTATCTATCTATCTATCTATCTATCTATCTATCTATCTATCTATCTATCTATCTATATATCGCCCTCACTCTATCTATCTATTGCACTCACTCTATCTATCGCAGTCACTAAATCTATCTATTGCATCACCACAGTATCACTCAGCATCACCACAGCATCACTCAGTGGCACCACAACATCACTATGCGCTACCGCAGAATCACTGAACGCCACAGCATCACTAGTCGCCACCACAACATCACTCCGCGCCATCACAGCATCAATCTGTGCAACCATTCAACAACAACTGGTTCAAATATGTTCTCTCAATGTTTCAAGCTTTATTACAAATGTCACAAAAATGTGTTAATATTTCACTTCTGTTCTTGGATTTTCGTCACAATAAAATACACTGAACACCACCACAGCATCACTCAGCACCACCACAGCATCACTCAGCACCACCACGGCATCACTCAGCACCACCACGGCATCACTCAGCACCACCACGGCATCACTCAGCACCACCACGGCATCCTCAGCACCACCACGGCATCACTCAGCACCACCACGGCATCACTCAGCACCACCACAGCATCACTCCGCACCACCACAGCATCACTCCGCACCACCACGGCATCACTCCGCACCACCACGGCATCACTCCGCACCACCACGGCATCACTCCGCACCACCACAGCATCACTCCGCACCACCACGGCACCACTCCGCACCACCACAGCACCACTCCGCACCACCACGGCACCACTCTGCACCACCACGGCACCACTCAGCACCACCACGGCATCACTCAGCACCACCACAGCATCACTCAGCGGCCTCCACGGCATCACTCAGCGGCCTCCACGGCATCACTCAACAACAACTGGTTCAAATATGTTCTCTCAATGTTTCAAGCTTAATTAAAAATGTCACAAAAAGATGTTAATATTTCACTTCTGTTCTTGGATTTTCGTCATAATAAAATACACTGAACATAATCTTCACAAAAGTTATTTACAAAAGTTTAAGCTATTGCCATTATAAATAACAATAACAATAAGATTTAAGTATTAATTATTAAAAAAAATAAAAGCCATTGTTATTTGTAATATTAATACATCTAAGTCACGTAAATACAATACATATTGCATTACAAATGCTATAGGTCTCACATTTGCGAAAGTTATAACTATGGGCATTGTAAATGACAAAGCTATTATTTTCGCTATTTTCAAAACCAACACGTAATAATAAATGTGTCATTTACAATACCAATAGCTCAAACTTTCCTAATGCGAGACCTATTGCATTGCAAATGCTTGTTTATAATGTGTGTTATGCTGTGAGTTCTGATTAACTTTGCAGGTCAATTTATTGAGTTGCTAGTGTTCTTTTATGGTCTCAATCTGATATCCTGTGCTGGCTTTGACAGGAGATTGTCCACTCTATGATCTTATTGATCAGGTCAAGGTAACAACTGGTGTAGAAAAAGAGTGAGGGGGATTCCGAGAGCTGCCTGGATAGATGGGGGTAAAGTCTTCCATTATATGTTTTCAGTGAAGAGATTTACCAAGATGCACTATTATCATAATGTTTCTGTCAAGCCTACAAGACAGTGCAGCTGTTTGTTTGCAAAAGACATATTGTGGGCTTACCAAGAATTTACAGGTGCTTATTTCCCGTGCAATCCTAAATCATTGGTTGGTTTTATTGTTACTCTCTTTGCTTGCTTCTTACTCAGTGGCTTTCCTTGTCCACCTTGTGTGTGTCCCTCTCCTAGAGTGTAGCCTCTTTGCCATCCTTTTGACTAGCTGTCTTGTGTACTTCCACTGCTCACTTTTCAGGGATCTACCTTTTTTATTTTTAGTTAAGCACGCCATGAGAGTGCATGTGTTTTCCATCTGTCTCCCTCTTTTGTTTCTGTGGATGGAGGTAGAATAAATACTCCAGCATCTGTAAAGGCAACATGTAATGTTTACCACTTTTACTGTAGATTGTATGTCTATTCGGCATGTCAATTGCAGTAACAGTAATTTCACATAATGTATCGCTGCTCAGCACCAGCTCAACGAAATGTATTCTTGATTTTTCAAATACTTCAAAGGTCATCAGGACAATTGTCAGCTATGCCTGGTCAAAAACCAGTTTAGTTGTAAATACACTCATTCTCCTTAAATTGTGGCCATAAATCTGACAAGAACAAATAATCAACTTGACTATCATCCATTAAGGCCAGCAACCCATCACAAGGATGGAAAGGGAACAAAAAGAACATATTCTTAGAACAAACTGTTGCAACATTTGCAGATTTGCTACATTCCCTAATAAGGATTTCAGTATCGCAGACATTTAGCCTGCAAATAGAGATAAATCTCATAAGGAGGTTAGGGATGGTAAAAGGGTGCCCTTTACATGTATATAACGCTGTTTGTGCACAGTGGGGAAGAGCACTAACATTTGCATTTTGTAGCAGTAATGCTCTCATTAAACAAGCTGAAAAATTTGAGAATTCTGAGAGTGTTTGTTTTCATTCAAGAAGCTGTGTCTAGTATGATTCACATTATCACAATGTACTGACGTACAGTCCGCGAGACCTTTGATGGCAGCTGACCTGACACTAAGAATCAACCTGCTGGGTTCAGATTTAGAGGACTCCCATGTGGGATATCCAAACGAAGTCTCACAAGAGACGAGAATTAATAATTTCTCTTATCCTCAACCCTCCACCCCATATCCCCACCATACTTAGTTTGATCTCTCCATTATGGTTACCCATTTGTCCCGTACCAGGCGTATCCTCAGGGTGGTACCGATGCTCTGAGGGGTCCACCTCTTGACAGTCCCAAGTCTGGTGTATTATAATAACGCTGACTTTTGGGATGGTCAAGCGGGGGCAAGAAAGGATGGGAACTGCAGGGAGGGAGACCTGTGAATGGAGAGAGAGAGACTTTTAATAACTCTTAGATGAGTACCTAGCTATTAGGACCAACAATAAAGATTAGAACCACCTAATAAATAACTGTAAAAGAAAAAAATCAACCCAGTAAGATGGGAGGTGAGCAGGAGGATTTGAGTCCCCAACATGGATACTGCAAAGGAGGAAACAATTGAGAGTATAAACAAACACCTCCTTCTGTTATTAAGGCCTATAGACCCAAGAGATAATGTTAAACCAGCACACCTAGCCTCAGTATCGGGTCTAGATGAACCATTAAGGACAGGAACCTCAGGTTTCCAATCACCCACTACTGACTTACCTGTCAAATGAACAAATGAATTATCACTGCTGATTAAATCTGTCTTTTGTGTAGTTCCAAGCGAATCAAGAAAACAGTGGCGTACCATCAACAGAATATGAAGAATGAGCTCTGAGGTGATTGCTTTTACCACCTCCAACAGTAGGAGCACCTTTGCACAATCTTCCACAAACAGTACTTCCAGAATGTTATAATTGTATATAAACAAATATCTAATGCAGCAGTACAATGAGAGTTCCTTCACTCTCTACTCATCCAAATATTTCTTTATTGTTTTGTCAAAAGAATCCTATAGTCAGTACCTCTCGCCACTTGAACCAGGAAATAGAGGTTCCACCCACGAAGGAGGTAACATGGAGCTGAATTGTGTACTCAATAGAGAATCTCCCCCGCATGAGTCCTCTAAGCAGCTGGACTCGCCAATGGGGGAAAAGAGCAGCAAGCGCACAAGAAGTTCAGGAGGGTTTGAATTGCTAACAGACCTTCTGCCAATAGTAACAAGAAAAGATACAGTGCCTCCAGCACCCTTACCAGACCGGGAAACTTGCAATCAAAACTCAGGCCGGAGTATGAAATAATCGGCGGCTCCGTGTGATGTCTTCCCGGCTACATCCGGGTTTCCTGATGACGCGCACAACGTGGGATGCAACATCATCAGTGCAAGTTCCGCATGGAAGCTGGTGGACAAAGTGGAAGATATTTGCAATGCTGAACACAACACCCTCCAAAATTGTACAGTGAACTGAAGTCCACAATCAGATACTATCACTCGCTGAAGTCCATGCAGTCGGACCACATGGACCAGCAGTAACTTTGCTAACTGTCCTGCTGATGGGATTTGTTTGCAGGCGATAAAATGTCCCATCTTGGTTAGATAGTCAATAACCACTAAGATAACAGTATATCGCTGATCTCTGGGCAACCCTACTATGAAGTCCACAGAGAACCTCTCCCATGGTTTGTCGGGGGTTGGTAATGGGTGTAGTAAACCTTGCGGTTTACCTTTGTCAGTCTTCATCTGGGCGCAGGAAGTACATTTCTTCACCCACAGTATTAGGTCCTTTCTGAGAGATGGGCACCAGAATTGCCACAGTGTTCATTCAGTTGTTTTTTCACTCCTGTTATGCCCCACACTGGGGAGAATATGGCACCATTGGAAGATTAGCTTTCTTGACTCATTAGTGGGGACTATTATTTGATTTCCTTTATCAGGAATGCCGTGATTTAGGTTACATTCAGGATGTCTTTTCAACCAATGTTTCTAAGTGAACGTTTGTACCTCCCTGGCTACTTTTCTTAAAAAGTGTCTGTGTGTACTACACAAAGGACCTTCAGTGGTTCGATGATAGCTCATTCTGGGTTAAAACCAGGTTCTATTGTTGATTCTTGATGTGTCAGTGCATCTGCTTTCTTGTTTTTGCTGCCGGTTATAAAGGTCACTACAAAATGATACTCTGCGAGGAACAGCATCCATTGACGTTGACGTGGGGTTAGTTGTTGGGCTGACTTCGTAAATTGCAAACTGTGATGGTCAGTATATACTGTGACACTGTGTTTCGCTCCCATAAACCAATGCCTCCATTCAAAAAAAGCCTCTTTGATGGCCAGTAGCTTTTTTTCGGCTATGGTGTAGTTCTGTTCAGTGTTGTTTAGTTTTCTGAACATAAAAGCAATAGGATTCAGTTGACTAGTAGTTGCATGCCTCTGGGATAACACCGATCCTACCGCCACCGCTGAGGCGTCAGCCTTTTCAATGAATGATAAATCCGGGTTAGCAAGGGTCAGTACCTGAGCAGTTACAAATGCTCTTTTTTAGAGCTTCAAAAGCTGATTGTGCATCATCCGACTACTGGAAACTTTTTATTCTTCTGCAACAATTTTGTTATGGGGGCTGCTTTATCAGAGAATTGATTGATGAACCGCCTATAAAAATTGGCGAAGCCTAGAAAACACTGAATGTGTCTTACATTTCGGGGACGTGGCCACTCCGTAACTGCCCTTACTTTTCTCTCATCCATTTCTTGTCCAGAATGCGTGAGCATGACCCCCAAGAATTCCATGGTGGTAACATGGAACTCACACTTGATTTTACAGAAGAGGTGATTATTCTGTAGGGCATGAAGAATGAGACTCACATGTTTGAAATGTTCTCCTTCGTTCGAAGAATAGATGACAATGTCGTCGATGTAGACAACCACAAATCAGTCCAGGTATTCTCGAAGCACATCATTCAAAAAGAACTGAAAGGTTGCAGGGCATTTCATAGCCTAAAAGGCATAACTTGATATTCATGTAATCAGTAGCGAGTTTTGAAGGCAGTCTTCCATTCGTCTCCTTCTCGTATACAAACCAAATGATCTGCTCCTTTATTATCAAGCTTTGTGTAGATCACTGCACCTTTGACTTGTTCCAACAATACAGATATTAAATCCTTTGCTGCGTCGAACGTTCAGCACCAAGTGCTGAACGTTCAAATAACGAGCGCTGGCCGTCGTCCAAAAGGTCGTTCGCAGCACTGGGGAGGTAGCGTTGCCGTCGGCTGTTGGCCGACGGCAGCGCTTAAGGGGTTAATGGTAGTGGGGAGTGTCTTTTTACTGTGATGGCAGTTAGTGCGCGAAAGTCTATACACATCCAAAGCTCCCCATTAGCTTTCAGAATTAAGAATAAAGGAGAAGCTGCAGGAGAACTAGAATGACGAATAAATCCCAGGGAGAGGCATTTATCAATGTATTTTCGCAAGTGTTCGTTTTCTAGCTCAGTAAGTGCATGGATTCTTCCGCAAGGAACCACCGCTCCCGGGATGAGATCTATCCGACAATCGTAGGGCCTATGAGCAGGGAGCACTTCTGGAATCTGATCACTGAATACTTCTTCATACTGCTGGTAAGAGGTGGGTAACATCACATCTTTTTTTGCGGCTGTGGCGATATGATGACATAATGCTAGTGCCATTGAAGGGACCTCAGTAGTCCTCAAACAATGTAGTCTGCAATATTCAGAGTCCATATTCAAGATCGCTTTAGACCACTCCATGGTGGGGTTATGTTTCTGTAACAAAGGCATGCCCAATATCACTCCATATTGGGGGGCTTGAATAATATTAAAGGAAAGATATTTGTGACGAGTTCTGTTCCATCCTACTTCATAGTCTTCTGTGGCATAACAAATGGGTCCTGATTCTAACCGCTTCCCATACACTGCAAAAACAGCTTCAGACAAAGGTTTGGGTATAAGCTTCACTCCCAGTCTTTCTGCTTCCATTTTATCCATGTGGCTCCGGAATCGACCATGGCTTTAATTCGGGATTGTTCTTGATTTATTAAGATCTCCATGGGAATAAAGAAATGTTCTTTACCGCAGAGGTGTTCTTGTTCAACCGAAGGGATGGACACACTGCTCGGAGGCTCCCCTTCACTAGGCTTTGTGCATATTAGTTTTCCGACGGTTTATCAGCTGATACAGTGGCCACTTGACCGTATCTAGGGTGACTGTTCTTGGGTTTAATGGCATAATCTTTAAGATAATGCCCCTTCTTTCCACAATACAAACATAGCCCATTCGTGTGATTCTTGCGTCGAAATTCTCTTTCATCAGGGGTTAAGGAGCTTGCACCATTCCTATTTCCATTGGTACGGGTGAGGCGGCCCCATGTTCAGGTGTCTTTGGGGCGTTCGAATCGAGGGGGAAATTTATCTTTCCTTTTGTTGTCTCTTTTGCTTTCTTTCAGGTGATGGACCAGATGCATAGTTAGATCTATGGGAGCTGAGCAGGTCCTGGGCTGTGGATCAATTTGAGCAATTACTCTTTCGACTCATCCTTGAGCCCCTGGTAGAAGATCGCCAGCTGTTTAGATTCTGGTCAGTCAGTGTCTGCCACTAGTCTTCTAAAGGTGTTCAAATAAACGATCAACTCCTTGTTACCCTGTTTTAATTCCAGTAATTCCCTGTCTGCGGAGAAGATGTCAGCCCTTCGATCAAACGTTTTTTCAAACTCTTCTCTAAAAGCTTCCCAATCATACAGTAAAGGATCATCTCTTCTGACTATGCGTACTTCCCATTGTGCCGCCTCTCCCGCTAATAAAGAGATTAAGAAGGCTACTCTCGCCTGATTAGTGGAAAACATCTTTGGGTTGCAGGTAAAGTGTAAGAGGACCTGAAGTATAAACACCTGTACTTTGGTTATGTCCCCATAAACATTTTCTGGAGGGGCTACGGGTATTGGAGGTGGTATTTCCACCAATACCGGGCTAGTCGAGGGCAGGGGATGACTTCCTACAACAAAGGGATTTCTCTGCATTCTGTCTATCTTGTCCTGTAAAGCTGTGGTTTTCATTACATGAAACCGTTAGCGTAGTTTGAACCGCTGCAAGAGCAACTAAGACATATTCTAAGGTGGTAATTCTGGAATCAGCATGACCGGGAGGATATATATATTCGTGGGCCGATTATTTGGTCCCGTACCAGGCGTATCCTCAGGGTTGTACCGATGCTCAGAGGGTCCACCTCTCAACAGCCCCAAGTCTGGTGTATTATATTAACGCAGACTTTGGGATGGTCAAGCAGGGGAAGGAAAGGATGGGAACTGCAGGGAGGGAGACCTGTGAATGGAGAGAGAGAGAGAGAGACTTGTAATAACTCTTAGAAGAGTAAATAGCTATTAGGACAAACATTAAAGATTAGAACCACCTAATAACTACCTGTTAAAGAAAAGAATCAACCCAGTAACAGGGGAGGTGAGTAGGTGGATTTGAGTTCCTAACATGGATACTGCAAAGGAGGAAAAAATTGAGAGTATAAACAAACACCTCCTTCTATTATTAAGGCCTATAGATCCAAGAGATAATGTTAAACCAGCACACCTACCCTCAATATCGGTTTGAGATGAACTATACAGGACAGGAACCTCAGGTTTCCAATCACCCACTACTGACCCCCCCTGTCAGATGAACAAAAGAATTGCCACTGCTGATGAAATCCGTCTTTTGTGTAGTTCCAAGCGAATCAAGAAAACAGTGGCGTACCATCAACAGAATAAGAAGAATGAGCTCTGAGGTGATTGCTTTTACCACCTCCAGCAGCAGGAGCTCCTTTGCACTATCTTCCACAAACAGTACTTCCAGAATGTTCTAATTCAGTGCTTTTCGGTGAAATGAAGGGTAGCGCACAGGAGATCTTCCGCAATCCGCCTGCCTGGAAGGATAAACTTGGGCGCGCTCCAGCACGAATGCGAGAACTCAAGTAAGGACTCGTTCCTGGCAGCATGGGATCCGTCAGTAATTGTCTTGTTCAACATAGGAATGCTTGTAGGGAGGATGTTTACAAGGCAAACGTTCCGTCTTACTTTGAATTCAGGTGACAAGCACCAGATGATAGGAGGGAGGAGTTTAAGTACTGAAAGGGTAGAATAGGTAGGACAAGAAATACGCCCTTGGCTTTATGGGAAATGTAGTCCCCCTTTCTTTCCTCATCCATATTGCCTCATTCAAACATAAAAGAACATTCAGACCCACTCCCCACTTTAGCGTTACCTAAACATGACCGAACCCCCTCCCAACGACCGATGTCTCGGCGGTCCACCAGTCTTAGTAGGGAACCGTTCGTGGAAACACCTAAGGAGACCAGGGCAATGAAGGTGGGCACTTGGTTCCCAAGAGAGCTCCGCTGGGCAGTACCCTTTCCACTCAATGAGGTAATGCACCCGTCCCCTTATGCGTTTGGAATTAAGGATGTTCTGTACCTCGTACTCTTCCTCCCCTTCAATCTCCACAGGCCTTGGTCTCTCAGGCACTCTGGTACCAGGGAGACAGGGTCGTAGGGGGGAAACATGAAACACAGGGTGGATGTGCCACGTGGAAGGGAGCATTAGCTTCATGGCAATGGGGTTGATCACGCATATAATCGAATAGGGACCCACAAATTTAGGTTGTAGCCGCGAGTTACCCTTAAACTTCGATTTTTTTTGTGCTAAGCCACACCTTATCCTCTACCTTATAGGATGGCTCTGGGGTTCCCTTTGTATCTGTATTTTGCTTATCTCGGACTCTGGCCACTTCCAGGTGTGATTTGGCATTCTGTAATACCTTTTTGAGATGTGCATGGTGTTCTTGGATTGTATGATGTGTGGAAACCCCTGGCTGTACAAATGGTAGTAAGTTAGGATGATATCTATTAAGGCAATAGAAGTGTGAACAACCCAGTGAGGAATGGTCTGCATTGTTATATGCGAACTCTGCAGTCCATAAAAGTGTTCTCCATTCTTCGCCGTGTTGTAATGTGAAACATCTCAGGTACTGTTCTAGGGTTTGATTTAGCCTCTCTGCTTTTCCGTCCGTCTGAGGATGGTACTCGTAGACAGTCGGGCGTCGATTTTCAAGACGCCACATAATGCTTTCTAAAACCTTGACGTGAATTGGGTCCCTCTGTCAGTGATGATGACAGAGGGAATCCCATGCAGACATACGTGTTATAAGAAGATAGTAACCACTTCCCCTGATGTGGGTAGTTTGGTTAGGGCTATGAAATTACCCATCTTGGTTAAGTGATCGATGACCACAAGAATGATGTTATTCCCACAGCTGGGAGGCATTTCTACAATAAAGTCCATAATCATGTTGTGTCAAGGGGCTGGAGGTAGGGGTATGGGTCTGAGTAATCCACTGGGTCGTTGGTGCTGAGCCTTGGCATTCTTACAGATGGAACATTCTGAGACATATTTTTAGGTGTCTTTCCGCAGTGTTTCCCACCAAAAGTATCTAGACATGTTTTGTAAGGCCTTTTGTTTTCCGAGATGTCCGCCCAAGGTAGAGTTGTGCATCCATTGCAAGAATTGTATTTGCAGTGGCCCTTCAGGTACGTAAAGCTGTTTGTCATAAAAAAACAAATGGTTCACAACAGAGCGGTGTAGCAGTTCTCGAGCAAGCCATGCATTTTTGTCTAGAGTCTTAACTTGCTTCTTTACTTCTTCTAGGAATTCGGAAGATGTCGTCAATGCCATTATTTCCATCAGGAAGGAAGCCTTTTGAAGAATGATCGGAGGTTCTTCTGCTAGGGCTAGGTTGGTTTCTGGAATAGCCATGGGTCTCGAGAGTGCATCAGCCTTACCGTTTTGAGGTCATGGTCTATATCTGATCACAAATTCAAAGTCTGAGAAAAACAGTGACCAGCGGAGCAGTTGAGAGGTCAGGGCTCTAGCACTCTTTAAAAAGAGTAAATTCCGATGGTCGGTGTATATTTCCACCATGTATCTGGCCCCCTTTAAATGGTGTCTCCATTCCTCACATGCTCTCTTTATTGCCAACAGTTCCTTGTCGGTGATGCTGTAATTCACCTCGCACGTAGACAATTTCTTGGAGAAGAAGACAACGGAATGGAGCTGTCCAGTTTCTGGGTGTCTCTGGGATAGAATGCCTCCAATGGCGTAATATGAGGCGTCTGTTTCTACCACAAATGGCTGACTACCATCGGGATGCTGTAAGATCGGGCACTCGTAAAGCAGGTCTTTAAAGTTTGAAAAGCCTGTTCCGTAGAGTCAGTCCATAAAAAGGCTGCTCCTTTCCGTAGCAGGTGTGTCAATGGTTTAATGATTTTGGAGAACTCCTTGATAAACCTCCTATAGAAATTCGCAAGGCCCAGGAAACTTTGCAGGGCCTTCACACAAGTGAGGGATTCCCATTGGATGATGGTGTGTATTTTCTTTTGGCCCATACAGAGACCATTGGGCCCGATGACGTACCCCAAGAACTCTACATCTGTGGCGTGGAACAGGCATTTTTCTAGTTTGGCATACAGAGCGTACCCCTAAATGCGCTCTAACACCACTGACACGTGGTGGACATGTTCCTTTAGTGATGCTGAGTATATCAGGATACCAAAGGTGATGATGACGGAGTGTTTGAGCAAATCAAATACTCACCCCCAGTCAACTGATCTGGGTTTAATCCATCACCATTCTTTAGCTCACTCCTCCACCCCAGTTCAGACATGGCCATTTGCAAATCAGTCTGACACAGTGCCTCATGGGAACAGTCCAGCCCAAACTGCCAAGCCATGTCTTCCCTCGACTGGAAACAAGCATCCTGGGACCGGTTTCGGGTTCATAACTCTCATCAACCAGGCTATCTTTAAACCATTGGCAGAGTGAGCAAGGGACCCACGTCTGGGCATACCCTGCCAACTTAGGGCAAACAAAGCGTTACCAAAGGGGATGATAGGTGGAGCGTGAGCAAATCAAACACTCACCCCAGTCAACTGATCTGGGTTTAATCCATCACCATTCTTTAGCTCACTCCACCACCCCAGTTTAGACATGGCCATATGCAAATCAGTCTGACACAGTGCCTCATGGGAACAGTCAAGCCCGAACTACCAAGTCATGTCTTCCCTGGACCGGAAACAAGCGTCCTGGGACTGGTTTCGGGTTCATACCCCTCATCAGCCAGGCTATCTTGAATCCAGTGGCAGAGTGAGCAAGGGACCCACGTCTGGGCATACCCTGCCAACTTAGGGCGAACAAAGCGATACCAAAGGGGATGATGGACAGAGCGTTTGAGCAAATCAAACACACACCCCCAGTCAACTGTTCTGGGTTTAATCCATCACCATTCTTTAGCTCACTCCACCACCCCAGTTCAGACATGGCCATATGCAAATAAGTCTGACCCAGTGCCTCATGGGAACAGTCCAGCCCGAACTGCCAAGCCATGTCTTCCATGGACAGGAAACAAGCATCCTGGGACAGGTTTCGGGTTCATAACCCTCATCAGCCAGGCTATCTTGAATCCAGTGGCAGAGTGAGCAAGGTATATCAGGATGTTATCTATGTACACGATGCATGAGACATCCAATAAGCCCCGTAACACTTCATCAATAAAATACTGGAATACGGCGGAGGCATTGCAGAGACCAAAGGGCATCACCTGATACTCATACAGCCCAAATTTTGTACGAAAGGCCATTTTCCATTTATCCCCTCGCGGCAGGCGTACCAAATGGTAAGCTCCCCGGGGATACAGTTTGGTGAAGACTTTGGCTCCCTTCAGCTGGTCCAGCAGTACGGGTAGCAAGGGCAGGGGATATCTGTTCTTTTTCGTCACTCTGTTCATCACCCTATAATTGATACAAGCCCTCAAGCCCCCTTCACGTTTCGGAATGAAAAACAGGGACGAGGAAGCTGGGGAGGATGATGGACGAATGAAACCGGAAGACAGCAATTTATCCAGATATTGTTGCAGATAGGTGGTTTCAGCCTCTGTGAAGGAATATACGCGGCTACAGGGTATGCTGGCACGAGGCTCCAGGTCTATCACTGTGACCGAGAGACTCGGCTGATAGACGAGGACTCCCCTAACAAGGAATGGTGGGTTGTTGACTCTACAATGTCTCCCTCTCTCCATCCCTTTCAGAACGAGTGGAGCAGAGACAGATATCCGCTTTAGTCAAAGCAGGAGGAAGAACTGGGTGAACGCTCCTTTAAATGGGCGTATGAGTATGGAGAGGATAGGCCCCCAGCTGACGTCCATGCGGTAGGATTGGATAAAATAGAGGAAGTACAGAACACGGTGTGTGACGTCATCGGAGAGGAGTTACTGGCTTTGAGAGGAGATTGAACTGCGTTGGGAGGCGAGGAACGAGTACAAGAGACAAGGGACCATGAGGAGAGAGGAATACCGACCGAGGGAGTTGCAGAGCCTGGAGGCCAACGACCCCGCGATTCGCCGAGCCAGGTTCCAGGAGGCACTTGGCTACAGCAGGTACGACAGAGAATGACGGGCTGGGTTGGGAGGCGGGGAGACTCGACTTGCTGGAGTAACCCAGCCTACGATATATATAAATACTCGTTCCAAACCCACGTTTCCCCCCCTCCTCAACCACCCTTTCCTCACCAATACATACCTCACACCCACTGTCTAATACGTGTTGTATGATACACTTATTCAGCGGTGATCCCCACACTGCCTGGTTCCCCGGGCATTTGGATAAGAAACGGAACTCTGACCTGAAGCTCTGTGTCTTTCTCTCCACATATATCCTGCGGTGAGGAAACCGGGGAACAGTACCAAGACCACAGAAGGAGAAGAGCTAAACTGAAGCGGCAGCGCCCTGAGGTCACCCATACCGACGGATCCTTCGGTGTATACTCAGGACAGACTCACCACTAGGAATAAGAAAACCTTTAAGAAAATAAAACCCCATTTACCCAGACCTGGTCTCCGATCCCTTACTTTGACCCCGCCACAATCACGCAATCATATTCCCTGTGTGGGGACAGCTTGCTTGCTTCTTGTTTGCTGAACATGTCCTCGTACAGCTGGCATTCCTCTGGAAGTACGGAGATAAGGCAAACACTCTGCGCACTGCAACCACTGGCAAGCAGTGCAGCTGGATTTCCCGTCTGGTAAGATGTTTGGACTCTGTTGCGGGTACAATGTTCAGAACAGTACGAAGAATTCATTGTAACCGTGGGGCTGCCCATTGAATGAAGGGATCATGTTGTGTAAGCCAAGGCATCCCCAAGATGAGTTTGAAATGCAGGGCATCAATGAAAGCGATTGTATATGCTCGTAATGGGTCATTCCAAACTGCATCAGGATCTGAAGGGTATGAAAACGCACCGGACCTGACGTTAACGCAGTTCCATCCACTGCCTTCACAGGTTCCGGGATCCTTTTTCTTATGCAGGGTACTCCTAATTCTTGAGCCTATTGCTGGTCGATAAAATTGCCTGTGGCCCCAGAATACAATAGAGCATGCACAACCATGGGCTCCACTCCTGGCCACTCCATTGTAACACACACATCAATGTGGGGCACCAAAGTTTGCGCAGTGTTGGCCACAGCAGGAAAGACCTCTTCAGTTTCAGGTCCCAAACAAGGAGTCTCTAGCTTGTTTGAGCATAGCAGTTTCCTGGAGTTTCTGGCAAGTACTCCAACACAGGCACGTTTCTAGTTCCTTTGCTGTCTTTGTATGTAGCTTTGGTCTTTGTTTTATGATCCTTAATGTAATGACCAGGCTTTCCGCAATACATACACACTCTTTGACTGCGTCTTTGGTTCCTCTCATCAGGGCTCAGTGGACCAGGCACGCCGCTTATCTGCATCGGTTCCGTCCCATTGCATGACTGCCGGTGTTCTTCAGTTAGCGGCTTTGATCGAGGAAGCAGGAACCTGCTTCGGTACGCTGTTTAACCCCCTTTCTTTCCTCGAGCCGGGGATCCAGTTGTACCGTAAGGTCGGTAAGTTTGTCACAGGTAGAGGGCATATGAACCACTTGGGCTAACACGTCCTTCAGTTGGCGTCGCAGTCCCCGGTAATACAAGGAAATTATTTTTTTTACGGGGCAATCTGTTTCTATAACATAGTCGGTTGAACATGGTTATGTATGTCAAAAGGTCTTGTGAGCCCTGCTTAAGTGTTATGAGTTCCCTATCTAGGGGGAGCTGGGGCTCCTTTCTATCAAATAACTTGCGCATCTCCTCACAAAAGTCAGAAAAATTAAGTAATACAAGATCATTTCTCTCTATCAAGGGACAGGACCAACTCAACTAGCTGCATTCCCTCCCAGATAGGACATCATGAACGCCGTCTTGGCTTGATCGTCCGGAAACACAGCGGTCCTGCACATGAAGTGCAGCTTACACTGTCCCAGAAAAATGGCAAACTTTTTGGATCCCCAAAGAACCTCTCGGGAGGGGCTAGCGCCAAATGGAGGGGCTTTATCACTTGGATGGTGGATGATCCTGCTCTCCCACCCTGATCCTGTATCGTGTCGGGGGATGTGGGTGGTGGTAGAGTCCAATTCCTAATGTAAGAGGGCCCTCGTGAACCTCTAGGGCTAGCGCAGGACAGGCCTGCTACTTCTCGTCTCATGGTGTCCATCTCATTTCTCAATTCCAGGTTTCCCCCCCGAAAGGCATCCACCTCCATCCGCAAAGCGGTCAAGGTTTCTAGCACTGAAGTAAGAACAGTGTTGGTATCCATTGCTCAGGCTGTAGGCAACTGTGGGCCTGTCACTCTGTCACAACAGAGACTGTTTAACTAAACTTGAAAGCCGGATATAGCAGGAGCGATGTAAGATGCTAGATAGCCCTTTTCCCCTTATATGGCACCACCTGCGAGTATGTATAAGCTCACTCCACAGATCATACCAAGGCAGGGGAAGGGAAAAAGGGATAAACTAAACAATAAAGTTGCAGAAGCGAGAACACTCAATGGCGTGGGAACCTAGAGTTGTAGGCTTCACTCCTATGATCGCCCTGTGTTCCCTGTATGACACACAACACAACACACATGAGTTTCTACCCTAACCCTCCCTGATACATATATATATATATATATATATATATATATATATATATATATATATATATATATATATATATATATGTCAAAACGTATATACTGTACTTACAGTTAAATGCTGCAACAATCATCCCAAGGAAAAAGGCACAAAAGGTAAAAATAAAGAAAATACATTTAAGGCTGTTTCTTCGCCTCCAAAGTTCAAAAGCAGAACACACAGTGTAGCATATAACCCTCTCAGGATTCAGCAACAAGTCACAATACATTGTACTTATTTTAAATCAGATGTCTGGCAATGATTAGTATTTCCTTTTAGGGTTAGAAAGAGAGCAATTTCCAGTAGCACATACTTCCAGCGTGTGCTTGAACGAATAACAAAAAAAAAATATTCAATGAATGTGGATGGATAATCCGAGCCTCTCAACGGATCATAAAGAATAAGACTTCACCCAGGATGAATCGTAGACGCATCTTAATGAGTGCATCGCGCTCTAGCGTGTCCATAGAAAACAAGGCGCTGAGCGCTCATCTCGCCGTGAGACCAAGGAAGCGGCAGAAACGCGGTCGCTCTCCAGCGCGAACGCTAGCAAAATCAGAATGCCAGCGCCTCAGCGCTTTTCGGTGAAATGAAGGGTAGCGCACAGGAGAGCTTCCACAATCCGCCTACCTGGAGACAAGCATTTACAATGCAATGGTCTCGACCTTATTTAAGGTAGAGCTATTAGCATTGCTCATGACATTTTTTTTTTTTTAATCATAAACAAATGGCATTGTTATTTACATTGCCAATAGCTTAATCGTTAAATAAATGGCATTGTCATTTACAATGCCAATAGCTTAATCACTCGCAAATGCATGACCTATTGCATTTACACCCACACAGAGCCACACACACAAAGCCACCCACACTCACATACAGGGCCACTCACACAGAGACACACACACACACAGAGCCCCACACACTCACACAGAGCCCCCCCCACACACACACAGACAGTCCCACACACACACACACACACACACACACACACACACACACACACACACAGAGCCCCACACACACCCAGAGCCACACACACACCCAGAGCCACACACACACCCATAGCCACATACACAAACAGGAGAGCAAGCGCAGCGAGGGGGCAGGGAAGCAAGCACAGCGAGGGGGCAGGGGAGCAAGCACAGCCAGGGGCAGGGGAGCAAGAACAGCCAGGGGGCAGGGGAGCAAGCACAGCCAGGGGAGCAAGCACAGCCAGCGGGCAGGGGAGCAAGCACGGCGAGGGGGCAGGGAAGCAAGCACCGCAAGGGGGCAGGGAAGCAAGCACAGAGAGGGGGCAGGGAAGCAAGCACAGCGAGGGTGCTGGGAAGCAAGCAAAGCGAGGGTGCAGGGAAGCAAGCACAGCGAGGAGGCAGGGGAACCAGGGGGCATGGGAGCAAGCACAGCCAGGGGGCAGGAGAGCAAGCACAGCCAGGGGGCAGGGAAGCAAGCACAGCGAGGGGGCAGGGAAGCAAGCACAGCGAGCGGGCAGGGAAGCACGCACAGCGAGGAGGCAGGGGAGCAAGCACAGCCAGGGGGCAGGGAAGCAAACACAGCCAGGGGGCAGGGAAGCAAGCACAGCTAGGGGGCAGGGAAGCAAGCACAGCCAGGGGGCAGGGAAGCAAGCACAGCCAGGGGACAGGGAAGCAAGCACAGCCAGGGGGCAGAGGAGCAAGTAAAAGCCAGGGAGCAGGGGAGAAAGCACAGCGAGGGGGCAGGGGAGAAAGCACAGCGAGGGGGCTCCTCGACATTGGCATTCACCCTTGTATAGCGCTGGCTAGACCCGCAGGTATCAGAGCGCTTTCCCGTAGGAACGAAGCAAGGGAGAAACAAACTCTGTGTGCCCAATTATAGACAACCTGGAGCACGGCGCCCTGTTCTGTTCCAAGAGATTTTAATTCTTAAAAAATGCTCCAACCCTTGTGCTTCTACCCCCAAGGGAATCACAAATTCACTCTTAGGCAGGCAACAGCATTCTGGGGGTGGTAGCGCCACTATTTGCATTACACGTGTGGAACTATATGTCCCAACATGCAGAGAGCTTTCGGCTGAAAGCTAGGAGTGGCTGAAAGGCACAAATGCCACTGAATATCTCCGAGCAGAGAGTGGCCTGCGAACACACATTTGCCATTGTCTCATCACCTGAAGGGAGGCTAAGGGAAGTAAAGAAAATACGATTGCAGGACATTTTATACCTCAATAAAAGCTCTGTGGAACTTTGCAATTTCGAAGAACCCGTAAATTTAGGCCATTTCAGGTGTATTATATCACCCGTCACAGCCACGAGTCACACACGGGGTAAAAAAGAACTGAGAATGGTGGCCCTTTGTGTTAAACAACACAGCTTTGGCGGGCATTCAAAACATCACACTGCTAATAGCCAGTGGCGTCACTAGGAGTGTGCGGGGTTGCAGACCGCACCGGGTGACACCATCACATGGGGTGACACCGACGCTCTCAGCACGACTACGGCTACACGGTGACCAGGGAGCAGGCTTCACAGGCTGAGATTCAAGGTGGAAGCGAGCCTCATGGTCAGACTTACGTTCTTCCACACTCGGCCCCGCACACTCTCTAAACACACATGCACACGCGGAATGTTTCAAGCTTCTCTCACACACTTCCACGAACACCCTCAAACCAGGACACGCTCGTCGTCGTCTCCCAAATCGGACACAGACGCATTGCTGTCAGCTCCTTAAGCACAGGGACAGAACAGGCGGAAGGAACTCAGTTACACCAAATCTGTGTGAATAGATAGATGAATGGCGCTTCCAGCCGCTACTCATACAGATACAGCTGCAGAGCTCCGGTCACAGTTTTAGGCAGCGCTAGTGTATCCAGCTGAGCAAGGCAAGTGCGAGCGTGAAAGGTCGTGCTTCTGAAACACAGGTCAGAATGACACAAGGCGCTGCGGGCTGTCCCTGCGACCCTTCATTCAGACAGTGGGGCCCCGGAGACACTCCCGTACCTCACAAAAACAAACTGAATACGGTGCAAGGGCGGCAGGGACATGTCTGTGTTAACCCTTGTATAGCGCTGGCTAGACCCGCAGGTATCAGAGCGCTTTCCCGTAGGAACGAAGCAAGGGAGAAACAAACTCTGTGTGCCCAATTATAGACAACCTGGAGCACGGCGCCCTGTTCTGTTCCAAGAGATTTTAATTCTTAAAAAATGCTCCAACCCTTGTGCTTCTACCCCCAAGGGAATCACAAATTCACTCTTAGGCAGGCAACAGCATTCTGGGGGTGGTAGCGCCACTATTTGCATTACACGTGTGGAACTATATGTCCCAACATGCAGAGAGCTTTCGGCTGAAAGCTAGGAGTGGCTGAAAGGCACAAATGCCACTGAATATCTCCGAGCAGAGAGTGGCCTGCGAACACACATTTGCCATTGTCTCATCACCTGAAGGGAGGCTAAGGGAAGTAAAGAAAATACGATTGCAGGACATTTTATACCTCAATAAAAGCTCTGTGGAACTTTGCAATTTCGAAGAACCCGTAAATTTAGGCCATTTCAGGTGTATTATATCACCCGTCACAGCCACGAGTCACACACGGGGTAAAAAAGAACTGAGAATGGTGGCCCTTTGTGTTAAACAACACAGCTTTGGCGGGCATTCAAAACATCACACTGCTAATAGCCAGTGGCGTCACTAGGAGGGTGCGGGGTTGCGGACCGCACCGGGTGACACCATCACATGGGGTGACACCGACGCTCTCAGCACGACTACGGCTACACGGTGACCAGGGAGCAGGCTTCACAGGCTGAGATTCAAGGTGGAAGCGAGCCTCATGGTCAGACTTACGTCCTGCCACACTCGGCCCGCACACTCTCTAAACACACACGCACACGCGGAATGTTTCAAGCTTCTCTCACACACTTCCACGAACACCCTCAAACCAGGACACGCTCGTCGTCGTCTCCCAAATCGGACACAGACGCATTGCTGTCAGCTCCTTAAGCACTGGGACAGAACAGGCGGAAGGAACTCAGTTACACCAAATCTGTGTGAATAGATAGATGAATGGCGCTTCCAGCCGCTACTCATACAGATACAGCTGCAGAGCTCCGGTCACAGTTTTAGGCAGCGCTAGTGTATCCAGCTGAGCAAGGCAAGTGCGAGCGTGAAAGGTCGTGCTTCTGAAACACAGGTCAGAATGACACAAGGCGCTGCGGGCTGTCCCTGCGACCCTTCATTCAGACAGTGGGGCCCCGGAGACACTCCCGTACCTCACAAAAACAAACTGAATACGGTGCAAGGGCGGCAGGGACATGTCTGTGTTAACCCTTGTATAGCGCTGGCTAGACCCGCAGGTATCAGAGCGCTTTCCCGTAGGAACGAAGCAAGGGAGAAACAAACTCTGTGTGCCCAATTATAGACAACCTGGAGCACGGCGCCCTGTTCTGTTCCAAGAGATTTTAATTCTTAAAAAATGCTCCAACCCTTGTGCTTCTACCCCCAAGGGAATCACAAATTCACTCTTAGGCAGGCAACAGCATTCTGGGGGTGGTAGCGCCACTATTTGCATTACACGTGTGGAACTATATGTCCCAACATGCAGAGAGCTTTCGGCTGAAAGCTAGGAGTGGCTGAAAGGCACAAATGCCACTGAATATCTCCGAGCAGAGAGTGGCCTGCGAACACACATTTGCCATTGTCTCATCACCTGAAGGGAGGCTAAGGGAAGTAAAGAAAATACGATTGCAGGACATTTTATACCTCAATAAAAGCTCTGTGGAACTTTGCAATTTCGAAGAACCCGTAAATTTAGGCCATTTCAGGTGTATTATATCACCCGTCACAGCCACGAGTCACACACGGGGTAAAAAAGAACTGAGAATGGTGGCCCTTTGTGTTAAACAACACAGCTTTGGCGGGCATTCAAAACATCACACTGCTAATAGCCAGTGGCGTCACTAGGAGTGTGCGGGGTTGCAGACCGCACCGGGTGACACCATCACATGGGGTGACACCGACGCTCTCAGCACGACTACGGCTACACGGTGACCAGGGAGCAGGCTTCACAGGCTGAGATTCAAGGTGGAAGCGAGCCTCATGGTCAGACTTACGTTCTTCCACACTCGGCCCCGCACACTCTCTAAACACACATGCACACGCGGAATGTTTCAAGCTTCTCTCACACACTTCCACGAACACCCTCAAACCAGGACACGCTCGTCGTCGTCTCCCAAATCGGACACAGACGCATTGCTGTCAGCTCCTTAAGCACAGGGACAGAACAGGCGGAAGGAACTCAGTTACACCAAATCTGTGTGAATAGATAGATGAATGGCGCTTCCAGCCGCTACTCATACAGATACAGCTGCAGAGCTCCGGTCACAGTTTTAGGCAGCGCTAGTGTATCCAGCTGAGCAAGGCAAGTGCGAGCGTGAAAGGTCGTGCTTCTGAAACACAGGTCAGAATGACACAAGGCGCTGCGGGCTGTCCCTGCGACCCTTCATTCAGACAGTGGGGCCCCGGAGACACTCCCGTACCTCACAAAAACAAACTGAATACGGTGCAAGGGCGGCAGGGACATGTCTGTGTTAACCCTTGTATAGCGCTGGCTAGACCCGCAGGTATCAGAGCGCTTTCCCGTAGGAACGAAGCAAGGGAGAAACAAACTCTGTGTGCCCAATTATAGACAACCTGGAGCACGGCGCCCTGTTCTGTTCCAAGAGATTTTAATTCTTAAAAAATGCTCCAACCCTTGTGCTTCTACCCCCAAGGGAATCACAAATTCACTCTTAGGCAGGCAACAGCATTCTGGGGGTGGTAGCGCCACTATTTGCATTACACGTGTGGAACTATATGTCCCAACATGCAGAGAGCTTTCGGCTGAAAGCTAGGAGTGGCTGAAAGGCACAAATGCCACTGAATATCTCCGAGCAGAGAGTGGCCTGCGAACACACATTTGCCATTGTCTCATCACCTGAAGGGAGGCTAAGGGAAGTAAAGAAAATACGATTGCAGGACATTTTATACCTCAATAAAAGCTCTGTGGAACTTTGCAATTTCGAAGAACCCGTAAATTTAGGCCATTTCAGGTGTATTATATCACCCGTCACAGCCACGAGTCACACACGGGGTAAAAAAGAACTGAGAATGGTGGCCCTTTGTGTTAAACAACACAGCTTTGGCGGGCATTCAAAACATCACACTGCTAATAGCCAGTGGCGTCACTAGGAGGGTGCGGGGTTGCGGACCGCACCGGGTGACACCATCACATGGGGTGACACCGACGCTCTCAGCACGACTACGGCTACACGGTGACCAGGGAGCAGGCTTCACAGGCTGAGATTCAAGGTGGAAGCGAGCCTCATGGTCAGACTTACGTCCTGCCACACTCGGCCCGCACACTCTCTAAACACACACGCACACGCGGAATGTTTCAAGCTTCTCTCACACACTTCCACGAACACCCTCAAACCAGGACACGCTCGTCGTCGTCTCCCAAATCGGACACAGACGCATTGCTGTCAGCTCCTTAAGCACTGGGACAGAACAGGCGGAAGGAACTCAGTTACACCAAATCTGTGTGAATAGATAGATGAATGGCGCTTCCAGCCGCTACTCATACAGATACAGCTGCAGAGCTCCGGTCACAGTTTTAGGCAGCGCTAGTGTATCCAGCTGAGCAAGGCAAGTGCGAGCGTGAAAGGTCGTGCTTCTGAAACACAGGTCAGAATGACACAAGGCGCTGCGGGCTGTCCCTGCGACCCTTCATTCAGACAGTGGGGCCCCGGAGACACTCCCGTACCTCACAAAAACAAACTGAATACGGTGCAAGGGCGGCAGGGACATGTCTGTGTTAACCCTTGTATAGCGCTGGCTAGACCCGCAGGTATCAGAGCGCTTTCCCGTAGGAACGAAGCAAGGGAGAAACAAACTCTGTGTGCCCAATTATAGACAACCTGGAGCACGGCGCCCTGTGCTGTTCCAAGAGATTTAAATTCTTAAAAAATGCTCCAACCCTTGTGCTTCTACCCCCAAGGAAATCACAAATTCACTCTTAGGCAGGCAACAGCATTCTGGGGGTGGTAACGCCACTATTTGCATTACACGTGTGGAACTACATGTCCCAACATGCAGAGCGCTTTCGGCTGAAAGCTAGGAGTGGCTGAAAGGCACAAATGCCGATGAATATCTCCGAGCAGAGAGCGGCCTGCGAACACACATTTGCCATTGTCTCATCACCTGAAGGGAGGCTAAGGGAAGTAAAGAAAATACGATTGCAGGACATTTTATACCTCAATAAAAGCTCTGTGGAACTTTGGAATTTTGACGAACCCGTAAATTTAGGCCATTTCAGGTGTATTATATCACCCGTCACAGCCACGAGTCACACACGGGCTAAAAAAGAACTGAGAATGGTGGTACTTTGTGTTAAACAACACAGCTTTGGCGGGCATTCAAAACATCACACTGCTAATAGCCAGTGGCGTCACTAGGAGGGTGCGGGGGTGCGGACCGCACCGGGTGACACGATCACATGGGATGACACCGACGCTCTCAGCACGACTACGGCTACACGGTGACCAGGGAGCAGGCTTCACAGGCTGAGATTCAAGGTGGAAGCGAGCCTCATGGTCAGACTTACGTCCTGCCACACTCGGCCCGCACAATCTCTAAACACACACGCACACGCGGAATGTTTCAAGCTTCTCTTACACACTTCCACGAACACCCTCAAACCAGGACACGCTCGTCGTCGTCTCCCAAATCGGACACAGACGCATTGCTGTCAGCTCCTTAAGCACAGGGACAGAACAGGCGGAAGGAACCCAGTTACACCAAATCTGTGTGAATAGATAGATGAATGGCGCTTCCAGCCGCTACTCATACAGATACAGCTGCAGAGCTCCGGTCACAGTTTTAGGCAGCGCTAGTGTATCCAGCTGAGCAAGACAAGTGCGAGCGTGAAAGGTTGTGCTTCTGAAACACAGGTCAGAATGACACAAGGCGCTGCGGGCTGTCCCTGCGACCCTTCATTCAGACAGTGGGGCCCCGGAGACACTCCCGTACCTCACAAAAAAAAACTGAATACGGTGCAAGGGCGGCAGGGACATGTCTGTGTTAAGAGCCCGCATTCCGACAAGGCTTGTTCACCCTCAAACCAGGACACGCTCGTCGTCGTCACCCAATTTGGACACAGACGCATTGCTGTCAGCTCCTTAAGCACAGGGACAGAACAGGCGGAAGGAACCCAGTTACACCAAATCTGTGTGGATAGATAGATGAATGGCGCTTCCAGCCGCTACTCATACAGATACAGCTGCAGAGCTCCGGTCACAGTTTTAGGCAGCGCTAGTGTATCCAGCTGAGCAAGACAAGTGCGAGCGTGAAAGGTCGTGCTTCTGAAACACAGGTTAGAATGACACAAGGCGCTGCGGGCTGTCCCTGCAGCCCTTAATTCAGACAGTGGGGCCCCGGAGACACTCCCGTACCTCACAAAAACAAACTGAATACGGTGCAAGGGCGGCAGGGACATGTCTGTGTTAAGAGCCCGCATTCCGACAAGGCTTGTTAGTGTTTCACAACACGGGTGGCATGGACGGCAGGGCCCGGGGGCGCGAAGAGTGTCCATCAAATAAAGGCGGCCCCTGAAGTATGCAGATTGCAACAGAACACCATACAATCCACGCACACGCACACGCGGAATGTTTCAAGCTTCTCTCACACACTTCCACGAACACCCTCAAACCAGGACACGCTCGTAGTCGTCTCCCAATTCGGACACAGACGCATTGCTATCAGCTCCTTAAGCACAGGGACAGAACAGGCGGAAGGAACCCAGTTACACCAAATCTGTGTGGATAGATAGATGAATGGCGCTTCCAGCCGCTACTCACACAGATACAGCCGGGACTTCTTCCGGCGGCGGCGGTGGTCGGCCAGAAATGGCTGCCTCAAAGCTTCCGAAATTTTTCGGATTTGGGGAGTGTTTTGCTGTCCTGAGTGACGGACGACGTCACTGTCTAAAGAACAGCAAAACACACGCCCCCAAATCCGAAAAAGACGGAGCCTATTCGGAGGGACGGCTCTCTCCTCCAATGGCTGGCCTCCGTTTAGGAAGCCAGCCAATGGAGGGAGAGCCAAAAAGAGGGAGGGACTAATAGTCCCACTAAGTAACATTAATTATCGGACTTCCGGTCTGCCTTCGGCAGACCGGATATTACCTCGACCTAATAAAGGAAGGATAAACGCGTTCGCGCTGGAGCGCGACTGCGAGCAAGGACTCGTTCCTGGTGCCTGGGATCCATCGGTAATTGTCTTGTTCAACACAGGAATGCTTGTAGAGAAGATGTTTACAAGGCAAACTTTGAATTCAAGTGACAAGCACCAGATGATAGGAGGGAGGAATTGAAGTACTGAAAGGGTAGAAGAGGTAGGACAAGGAATACGCTCTTGGCTTTATGGGAAATGTAGTCCCCCTTTCTTTCCTCATCCATATTGCCTCATTCACGCGTAAAAGAACATTCAGACCCACTCCCCACGTTACCGTTGCCTAAACGTGACACTGTGAGCAACCTAATTAAAACTTCACTTTGCGCCCAAACTGCTGTCTTATGGTTGCCCTGGAATCACCAAATGGTCATCAGCATGGCAGCTGCAAGATCTCTAACGAGGGTGAGCTGTAATGTAATTAACATACCTCAAATCTCACTCAGTTTACACTAAAAGATTAATGGAATTTTTCCATATGCGTGTGTCCCTTAAGGCAATGCTGATTCAAATCTGATCAAGGTACAGGTCTACAAAGCTAATCATCTCTTTAATTACAGTCTGTCACACTCCTACAGTTAAATTACATGGTGCAGCTAATTGTGCCTGGTGAAATGCTCAAAGTCAGTGTTGCAACGATTGGTGCTGGGCTTCTTCAGTGAGTGAATGGTTTAGAAATAATTTCTGGAAAAACACCACTGCATTTCTTGGAAGTCTGCACTTAAAACATTTTGGAAGACCTATTTTCTGCAGATAGTATTTACACTGAAAGAGAAGTTTGTGATCACGTCATTTACTAACATCTTCAAAACATCTCACTGGTCACATAAGATCAATATCCATGTTGTCACAATTGTCTATGTGCCAGGGTTGCATATTACTTTACTGTAACTGTGTAGGATGCTTTTTCTTAGCTACTTGTTTACGATTATGTGTGTAAGCGCTTCAGTGCCCCATATAGAGGTAGTAAGCTCTATACTAATTCTACACTACTATACAGGTAGTACTGCCCACTAAGGCCATGGGAATAGCAACTATGTTGGACAATTTTAGTGGATGAACAAGATGTGGGGGGGAGAACCCCACGCAGCATGTCGGAGTGGACATTTTCTGCCATCCCCTCTCAGCTCACCCATTGCTTTATTTGCCCTTGCACTTTTTTTTAATTGATACACCCTACACATCTATCTCCTTCAAGGACCCACTGCTGCATCTGCCATTTATTCTCCTCCACTATCAGTCCCCCTCTCCACCGCTGCCCTCCCTTGCCAGCCTCGTTCTTTTTGTAGCACTCGGTAGCTGCAATTTTCCATCAAATCACTCATTTAATTAAAAAAGCCTTTGTCCACTTCACATATTTTTTAATTTACTGCCTCAAGATGGGCATCCGCTATTTTGGAATGATAAATGAAGTAGACTACTACATCATGACATGTGTATGCACATGCATCATCACCCTGTGGCTGCCGGAGACATGCATACGTTCACATGGGTGATAACGTACCCCGATTTACATCTGCTGCCGGATTTTGCCACCCCCTAGTTACCTTGTGTCTGCCGCTGCCCCATGCCCTGGCTGTAATTATACTCTCCCATGTCCTACATCGTCTGCTCTTAGCATCTGCCCCACATCTAAGCGCTATTTTCGCTTGGCGCTTATCAACGCCCGCTCCCTCCCGAAACATAGCTTAGAAATTAGAGAATTTATCGGGAGTCAGGAGCTGGACATCTTGTTCATAACTGAATCTTGGAGAGACGCTGCCTCCGGCCCGGATTTCTGTGCAGCCACACCGGAGGGTTACTGTGCGGTAAGACAGGACAGAACTACGGGAAAAGGTGGTGGCTTAGCCATTATTCATAAAGGGATTTTTCAATCTAAAATTGAATCCATTCACCGACTGAATTGCGAAGCCTGTACTTTCTCCATTACACTTAACCACAATCAAGTCTTTAAGGGAATTCTTATATACCGCCCCTCTGGTCCACACATCAGCTTCCTGTCGACTCTTGATGATCTTACGGAACTCTCCTTGGGCCATTCTGAATATACCATTTTAGGGGACTTCAATTTTCATCTGGAAGTCCTAGGGGACAAAGACACCACCCAACTGATTTCCGACCTACTTGCAGTAGGATTACAGCAGTTGGTGGAAGCCCCCACCCATCAGGCAGGCCATACGCTTGATGGCTTGTTCACCAACAACCCTGACATCTCACTGACTACAGTTCTTCCTTTAGTATGATCAGACCATTCAGCAGTTATCTTTACTATCCTGGCTCATAACCCCAATCCCCCGTAATACACTTCTCGCACCCCCATTACTACCAGAGCCTGAAAAACATAGACTATCCTCTTTTGTCCAATATTCTGGCTGAATCCTCTTATGAGCCATCACCGCACCCTACGCTTCTGTCCAGTAGATATCAGGATTGGATTCTGGATGCCATTAATGAAGTAGCCCCAGCCAAAACCATTATTTCCAACCGGGCCAGGCCATCTGCCCAATGGTTCACAGAGGACCTTCGGCTACAACACCAGTATTGCAGGAATTTAGAAAGGAGCTGGCGCAAGCACTACAGGATCTCGGATAAACAAACATATAAAGATGCGCTAGCGTTATAATAATAATAATAATACCGATATTTATAAAGCGCGAACAGCTACCTCACAAGGAGGTGTCCCGGCGCTGAGTGATCATTTTCCAGGTAAGAATGGGCGGAGAAAGGGGAGAGAGTGTTTAGTTATTCTGGGAAAAGAGCCAGGTCTTTAGCTGCCTCTTAAAACTGGCTTCCGTTGGAGCCAGTTTGATGTTGACCGGTAGGGCGTTCCAGAGTGTCGCCGTGCAGGCAGAGAAAGATCTGCCTCCGAGTCTGGCTCTCTTGGCGCGGGGGATGGAGAGCAGGTTTCGTGAATTAGAGCGCAAGCATCTCTCCTGATAGTATCTGGGGAGTCTAAGCTTTAAATAGGAGGGGCAGGTCCCCTTTTGGGCTCTAAACGCCAGAGTTAGAGCTTTAAACTTGATTCTGCAGGCTACAGGGAGCCAATGCAGATCGCGCAAGTACGAAGAGACATGCTGTTTAAAAGGGATGTTTTTTAGCAGTCTCGCAGCCGCGTTCTGCACGATCTGCAGTCGTTGCACCAGATATTTGGGTAGGCCGAGGTAGAGGCCGTTTGCGTAGTCCAGTCTGGAAGTGACTGTAGCATGGACCACCGACTTGCGACAGTCTTCAGGCAGGAGGGACAGAAATTTGCGAAGGTTTCTTAGTTTATGGAGACAGCACGCAGAGACCTGCTGTATATGTGAAGAAAAGGAGAGACTCTCATCCCATCTTACTCCCAGATTTTTCGCATTGGTGCTGGGTAGAGGAGGGATACCCATTTCGGAGGGCCACCACAGGCTTGGGGGGGGCCGAGTATGTTTGCCAAAGAAGATGACTTCCGTCTTGCTTGCATTCAATTTGAGTTTGTTTGCATTCATCCATTTGGCAACATCTCGCAAGCATCCCTTCATATTGCTGAAGGCTGCCTCTGAGACGTCCGAGAAGGGGAAAATTAATTGTGTGTCGTCGGCGTATGAAATCGCCTTGACACCCCAATTAGCAATAAGGGAGAAGAGAGGAGCCAGATAAATATTAAAAAGTAGTGGACTGAGGGCCGAGCCCTGAGGGACACCGCACCAGAGGGGTTTAGGTTTTGAGGAAAGGGGGCCCAAGGCTACTTTCTGGGTACGATCCGTGAGATAGGACTGTAGCCAGCCCAGAGCCTTATCTTCCAGGCCTGTGTTTTGTAGCCTTGACAGTAGCCTCACATGGTCCACAGTATCAAAAGCGGCAGATAGATCCAGGAGCACCAACATAGCCGATGCTCCTGAATCTAAAGACCACCTGATCGACTCAGCCACTTCTATCAGAGCGGTCTCAGTGCTAAAGCCCGCCCTGAAACCCGACTGGGTTTCATGTAGTGTGTCTCTTACTTCTATGAACCTGTTCAGTTGGCGCTGTATCAGTTTTTCAAACATTTTGCCAGGGGCTGCTAACAGGGAGATTGGCCGGAGATTGCTCAAATCATCCGGGGCACCGTTTGGTTTCTTTTTTAAAGGCAGGAGTGTGGCATGTTTCCAGCAATCAGGGAATAGACCAGTTTTGATAGATGTATTCCAGATATGTAGCAGTGAAGTGGCAATTGAGTCCGACATCATTTTCCAGAGCTTGGGCGGGCATGGGTCATCAGGAGCCCCTGATTTACATTTTTGTAGTTCCCTTTTGGCCTCGGCGAGGGAGATAGGATGAAATTGAGCTAAGGCGGGGAGGGAAGCCACATTATCATTTGTGTCGGACATAATTGTGGGCTCGGGATTGGTGAAGGTGTCGTAGACTTTCTCGATCTTTTTATCAAAAAAGACCGAGATGTCCTCGCAGAGTTTCTCCGACGGAGTCACTTCAGTTTCAATTGCCCGAGGTTTAAAAAAGGATTGAACAATTTTAAAAACTTCCTTGCTGGATTGTTCAGCTTGCTGAATGGAGGTCGCAAAGAACAATTGTTTTGCTTTTTTTATGGATTTGTGGAAAACACGCAGGGCTTCTTTATAGCAAATTTTTGCTGATGTGGAATAATTTATCCGCCAGAGACGCTCTAGTTTTTTGCAATGACTTTTTTCAGCCAATAGCTCAGTCGAGAACCATGGGGCCGAGGGGGATTCTCTGCGTGATGTAGCAATTTTTGCAGGCGCGATAGTATCCAGCGAATTACCTATCCAGAAATTTAGAGCCACAGCGTCCGAGTTCACATCTGATGACAGAGTTGGAGTAGTGGCTGAGAGAGCAGGACAGAGAGTCTCTGCTGATATGTTGGCCCAGTTTCTGCGAACATAGGATCGTCTCCCTTTTGTCTTCGTTATATAAGAAAGCCATCATTAAGAACAAAAGTGCTTTTTTTCTTGCTCAGATTGAGTCTGCCCAGAACTCTGCTAGAAGGCTTTTTCAAGTCGTCGATTCCCTCTCCAATCCTCCGACAGGGCCTCCCAGTGAACCATCCCAAGACCTCTGTAACGCCGTTGCAACTTTTTTCTTCACCAAGGTCATGAACATTTATTCATCTTTTTCCTCCCCTATAGGTTCGGACCACACTGACCTTTTCCCTCAGTCCTCCCCACTCACTCCCACCTTTCCTAACTTCCACATGGTCACGACAGACCAGATTAGCAAGCTAATCACCTCCATTAAATCTGGGTCTCCTTTAGATCCCTGTCCCCCTCCTACACTGAGTGCCTTAACTGAGGTTATTACTTCTCCGCTCACGGACCTATGCAACTCCATCTTCCTAACAGGCATATATCCTGAAATTTGGAAAAAAGCGGTCATCAAGCCCTTGTTAAAAAAGCCTTCCCTGGACCCCGCGGACTCAGCTAATTATAGACCTATCGCTTGCCTTCCATTCCCGGCCAAAATATTTGAAGCTATTATGAACAAACAGCTGTCGGGTTTCATCGATTGCCACCAACTTCTAGATGATACCCAGTTTGGCTTCAGGAAGGGCCATGGCACAGCGACAGCTTTGATAAAATCCTCGGACGAGATCGGGACTATAATGGACCAGGGTGGGGCAGCGGTCCTTGTACTTCTAGATCTATCCGCTGCCTTTGACACGGTCGATCATTCCATCCTCATCGACCGTGTCACATCCCTGGGGGTGACCGATCTTGCCAGGGACCTCATTGCCTCGTTTCTGGCTAATCGCACTCAGGCAGTGAAACTGGGCACTTTTTACTCACCCATCTTCACCCTTCCGTGCGGGGTGCCACAGGGCTCCTCGTTAAGCCCCACATTATTCAATATATATGTGGCGGATTTGGCGAGAGTCATTAAAGCACAGGGTCTCAGCTTAACCACCTATGCGGATGACACTCAACTGGTGTTGGCGATACACAAAGATGAACCTGCTGTGGCCGCAATATCTCAGGAAGGGATGATGACCATTAGCTCATGGATGTCAAGCAACTGCTTGAAGTTAAATTCGGAAAAAACCGAGGTCATGACCTTTGGCAACCTTTCTCCGGAATGGTCCTCCATCTGGTGGCCCAGTGAAATGGGACCACCCCCCACTTCGGTTGCCAAGGTCAGAAACCTCTGTGTCATGTTCGATGAGAAGCTGCTGTTTAAACACCACGTGAATGCAGTGGTCTCATCGTCTTTCTATACGCTAAGGAAGATCAAAAAGCTGTTCCCATATCTCCCTCCATGGGCAGGGAAAACCTTGATCACCACTCTTGTTTTCTCTAAAATTGATTATGGCAACGCCCTCTTCCTTGGCACGCAAGAACAGATCTTATCCAAACTACAATCGGTGCAAAATGCAGCGGCCAGAATTCTGCTTGGCATCCCTAGTCGCGGCCCCACCTCTCTGGCCATACGTCACCTGCATTGGCTAAGAGTCAAGAGTCGGATAAAGTTTAAGGCACTTTGCATTGCTTACAAGGCCATCCATGACTCTGGACCCAGGTTCCTCAAAGATGCTTTTCGGATCTATGCTCCGCAAAGATCTCATCGCTCGGCTGGCACCCACCTCCTTTCTGTCCCACGCACCAGAACCACCAGCTGGGGAGTCAGACGTTTCTTAGTAGCCACTTTCAGACTGTGGAACTCTCTTCCTTTGCCCATCAAAACCAGTCCCACCCTTACCATCTTCCGTAAACTCTTGAAAACCTGTTTATTCAATCAATGATTCATCTGGTAGTTATCTGTCCCAGGCAGTCCGATATGCGCCGAGACACCCTCGGGTAGTTGTGTGCAATAAAAATCTCAAAAACATAAACATAAACATAAACATCATTATGCTTTTTTTTCTTTTTGTCAGTGGTGTTCTGCATTCATAGGCAAAGAAGCCCTTTTTTAGGTCTCGCCTATCCCTTTCGGCAAGGAATGGATAGTCGAGAATTATAGGAGGCAAAAAAGTTCTCAAACCATCGGGCGGATTTCAGACAGTTCATGTGAACACAAGCACGCGCATTTCCCCACATCGAAGCCATCAGCCTCCCTCCCACAGGCTTCCCCAGAGTGCGCAGTGCACGCTGGCCTCAATTCTCCTCCCCCTAATTGCTTTCACTTTCACGGCCACTTCAAAGGGATCCTTTCCCAGCCGCTTTTTTTGTTCTTTCGGCGATGTTCTTGTTTTAAAGGGGATTTGGGTATGTAAATTGGGACGAAAAATACAATGGCAGTATGGCACAGTTTTCAAACATTTTCAGTAGTTATCCTTCGATTCCTTGCCTGTTAAAACTCAGCTTACTGTTCATAACTGTAAACGTACCAGCCTTGACATTTTCTGACATGCAAACAAAATTTCCTGTTCCTAAAATTCCACCAACCTAGATCTTTTGAATTAAGAAGAGATGTTGAGAAGTACAAACTCATTCATTTTTTGCCTAGGTGACACCGGTACGCAAAAATATTTGTGACCAAGCCTTATGTGCACGAGACAGACTTTCTCACCACAAATATTGGTACTTCCCAAACTCGCTCCCTTTGTGCGTTTTTTCGCTGAAATAAAAAAAAGCGTACCGTGAATCGTTTTCATGACTATTATCTTTTCCTTCTTTGCAGTTTACTGCAGTCTGAGCCAAAGAAAACATGTCCAACTCCCTGCATCATTTTCATTGTAATTGAAAACATTGAAAAACAAAACGTTCAACTTCCGCCCAGTGCTCCCAGGCCTCCTCCCCCACAGAGGGTCTTTTGGTTTCGCCCTGTTGTCATTTAGCAGATTTCCTGGGCATGCGACATAGCAACGAGCTTTCGCTTAAAACAGAAAGCCGGGCCACCGTCAGTTCTGCCTGAGGTGATGTCGCGCCCGCTGCAGGCATGCGATCCAAGAAGCCATCTGAGGCCTGCAGATGTGTCACTCGTGCGCTCGGCAATCATTTTTGCTTGTTTAATAACAGGCACTGTTGAGGTTCTCATTGCCATGCCTCGTGAACTCGTTCGCGTCCAAAGCTCCGGCTAATGGGATGCACATGTAGGCCCAGAGCCACGGAACGCAATGACAAAATCTGAGCGTTCTCGGTCCGGGAAGGGCTGGTCCCTCCTCCCCCAGGGCCTGCTGTAGTTTGCACATATCGTTTGGGGCATAATGTTCAGTCTCCTGCCAAGAAACTCTTCTGCGCCACATTCTCATAAGCTGCAATCATGTACAAATGATAAAAAATCCTAATCCTAAAACTGGAAGCCTTTTAAATTAATATATTACTTAAAACACGCAGCTATCTTTTGCATGAGCAGGCAAGGGGGTGGGATGTTTTTTTCCCAATTCAAAGTTAAATTAAAGATATATTTTGACCAATGCAATAATGAAGAGACTTGCCCCAGACCAGCAAATATAGTCTCCCTTAACAGCTGAGGAAATTGTACTTGCTATATATTTTTTCTGAGTTTTATACACAGCAAGATTTTTCTGTGTTTTAAACACTCGCTGCTGACATCTTCAGTTATGTAATAAAGGTCATCAGTTCACATCCTGGCAGGACCAACTCACACACGTGCTATTTAGCGCTAATTCTTTCACACACATGCAAACACACACACACACACATTCACAGCAAGATTTTTCTGTGTTTTAAACGCTCGCTGCATACATCTGCAGTTATGTAATGAAGGTCATCAATTCACATCCGGGCAGGACCAACTCACAATTCCAGCTTCTAAGGTGGATGAATTGAGTACTGTTACATTGGGTTATAGTAGTTCATTTTCATTGTGTTGTGAGTGCGCCTGCTGGCCAAAATAGACTGCCACATTAACGCATGCATGCAACACATAGAGCCAGTGGTTCAACGGCTACGGCTAAGGGGGATACATTTATCACTTTGTGTGCAGACTAATTACTGAGATTCATGCGCATCAGCAAAAATGGAGGCCTGCGGGTCGGTCACATTCTCTGCCTCTCTCGCCATACCGTCACTGTAAATTGCCTGGAATGCGGCTCACACAAAGCCTCCCTTTACCTGGGGAATGCTTCTAAGGAGCACGCTGCCCACAGCAGAAAATAATTAACTCACTCTATCTGTCTATCCATCGCACTCACTCTATCGCCAACACTCTTTCTATCTATCGCCCTCCCTCTATCTATCTATCGCACTCACTCTATCGCATCCCCACAGCATCACTCAGCACCACCACAGCATCACTCAGGGGCACCACATCACTACTATGCGCTACCACAGCATCACTGAAATCCACAACATCACGCGTCGCAACCACAACATCACTCAGCGCCACCACAGCATCACTCAGCGCCACCACAGCATCAAGCTGTGCAACCATTAAAACAACAACTGGTTTACATATGTTCTCTCAATGTTTCCAGCTTTATTTCAAATGTCACAAAAAGATGTTAATATTTCACTTCTGTTCTTGGATTTTAGTCACAATAAAATACACTGAACATAATCTTCACAAAAGTTATTTACCAAAGTTTAAGCTATTGCCATTATAAATTACAATAACTTTTATTTAAGAATTAATTATGAAAAATAAATTAAAGCCATTGTTATTTGTAATATAAATACATCTAAGTCATGTTAATACAATACATATTGCATTACAAATGCTATAGGTGTCACATTTGCGAAAGTTAAAACTATTGGCTTTGTAAATGACAAAGCTATTCATTTCGCTATTTTCAAAACCAACACATAAATAACAAATTTGTCATTTACAATACCAATAGCTCAAACTTTCCTAATGAGAGACCTATTGCATTGCAAATGTTTGTTCTTTTGCCAATACAGAGCAGCATCACCAAAAAGCACTGCAAAGATAAAATGCCAGGTAACATAACGATATTGAAAGGTAAAACCAGTTGGTTTTGACAATGCTGTTGAAAATGTGAAAAGCATTTAGAAGAACCAAAAATGTAAAAAGTCAAAGAAAGAACACAATTAAAAGCCCACTATAATGTTTACAAAAAGAGAAAAATATAATAAGGAAAATGAAACCAATACGTCTAAAATCCAATAAGGATAATGGGATATATGACATTTTAAAGATTTCAGTAAAAAAGTGCCAAGAAAAAGTAAAGGTCTAATGACAGCCTATTGTCACGATTGACCTGGACCTAGGCATGATTTCAGGTTGATCGCCATGGAGTGTAGGTCGGAACCTATACATAGGTTTGTCCCAGTCTGAGGTTTTACCTAGGGACTCAGTCTCTGAAATGGAAGTCGAAATCCTCCAATAGGGCAAGGTTGCAGGCTGTACCTGAGAAGAGATCCACAAAACTAGAGATCAATTGGATGAGGTAATGCTGAAGCTGCTGGTTTGGATGGGAAAGCTCAGTGGTAGAATTCATCTTTCGAGTCCAGAGAAGTCCTCTTGTCTGTTGGTTACTTTTCATACCTTTGACCAGTTAGGATTTCTTCGTTAGTACTTAGTCACTTTTTCAGAGCTCAAAATCCTCCATCAGGACAAGGTTTATCCACACAGAGTTTCTCGAGGCCCAGATACCTTCTCATCAACGGTCTAGTGAAATGGACTTGCTGCTGCAGAAAATCTCAAAGCAGAAGAAACCTGTTTCTTTAGCACGGTGAAGTCGCACCTTGAGCAGATTGGCTTGGATGGTTGCTCCAGGTCCTCCGGAGGTCTGAAAGCCCCAACTTTTCAAAGGTGCTAGGAGAAGTCTAGATAGGCACAGCCAGGGAGTCCAGGACCTCACGAACAACACTTTGGGTGCCAAAGCTTACACCACCAGGGTCAAGTCCAGATACAGATGCTATTAGTCAGCTGAGGACTTCAGGGAAAAGGCCTCTTGCTGTTTGCTATGTCCTAGTTAGCCACACAGGAGGTCTGCTAACTGACACTTGAAGTCCACTTCTTTATCCTGGGTACAACTGGGAGCAGGTCCAGCTTTTCAGGTCTCCTCACAAGTCTCAAACAGCAATGAATAAAAAACAAATCAGAACACTTTACTTAACAATGTGCAAATGATAAATATTTTTGCTGAAACCCTACTGCAAGGCAATAATGTTTACACGCTATACTGTTTTATCAGTAAAGCTGCATGTTAGTGGGAACATTTGTGGCCATTTCAATGGAAAAATAACTATCTGTAAATTGCAGCGAGCCCCCATAACATGCTTTAGTAATATTTTAATTATAATTGAGATGTAAAACATAACCTGATAGACATTGCTGCTCTCGCCCTGATGACAATGCTATTAGTGAACAGGAAAGCAAATCTGGGGGGGTCATGTGTACCCTATATGTGGTCTACATTCTTATTATACAGGAAGTACATGTTTAGTCTATTAAATCAAACAAAATAGTTTGTTTGTACAGCAGAAATGCTGAATTCATCTATTTGAAGGTGCTGTCATATGTGATAATGGAGACTGTAAAATAAAATATTGGCCTAGGACAACACAATTTCAGACCAGTTAATTGGTCAAGTATGCTACATTTAGGTCAAGTAGGTTATTCAAGTCTGCAGGTCTGGTAACATTTTTATGATTTTTCAAGGCCTGAACATTTAATAAATATTAACTCTTTTTACTGGTTCTTAACCGAAGTGTGAGGGGGACAACCGAACCAGGGCAGGAGACTCACCGTATCTGTCCCACGGTTTTCAATTCTATGTCAGTCCACGGAGGCTCAGATTATGCTTCTCTTCACTTTACTGACAAATACAGCAGCCAATAAAAACTTTAAACTGGCATGACCCCGGAAGGACAACCCCCTCCAACAGTCTGCACCAATCACTATCAAGTCCAACATATAATTGTCCATGTTTAACCATACGACCTCCTCTTTCTTTGCTGCTGGAGCAGCGAGTTAAGTGCCCTTTACGTTACTACTTTGTTGTGGTTAATTGTTATAAGGGCGGTGGTTGTTAACGGCGCGTGAGCGTGTCTTTGAACTTATTGTTACCGTTGTATTATTTATGCCCCTCGCATTTATTTGATGTAGCTGTTCCCGTTGTATTGTTTATGCCCCACGCATTTATTTCATCTAACCTTTTGGTGGCGCGAGTCGTAGGAGCGCGAAACTGAACAGTAGGGGGCGGTGGAGCAGGAGGAGACAGACGCGAGTCTCTCACGCTCAGGAGGCCGTCGAGTTCAGCCCCCACACGCGACGCGCATGCGCGAGGAGCCGACTTTCACTTTTGCATTACCGGCTCCTCGCACATCGCGCGTCTTTTGACTGCATAAATCCTGGTCTCATTGAACGCTTACCGGAGCGTGTCCGGATCAGAGCCAGGCTCTAGGGGAGATTTTGTATGCATAAAGGGGTCTCCTTCCACCTTGATTTTGACCTCATAGAGTGTTGGACATTAGGAGCTACAGTGTGTGTGTGTGTGTTAGAGGCACCCCTGGGCTGCTCCCCCCCTGTAGAAGTTCCTCCACACCTCCCTGCTTTAGAGCTATGGCGTACTACACCGAGGAGGACAACCAATGGGTAGAATACAACGAATATGAAGAGTATGAGCCACAAGAGGAACAATTGGAGGAAAATTTGGTGGAGGCCCTGGATACCCATGTCCAAGGGTCGGTCAATAAAGCACTGATCAAGGCTCTCAAGCCTTTTACTAAACCCCTTCAGAAATATGGCAAGAGAAAGTTTAAGTCAGCCCGAAAGGGTGATACCGCTACTCACTCCTCGGCCCAGGTGTTGGCACAGATGGCCACGAATGTCATGAAGGATCATGGCTCAATGGCGAACTAAACGTCTGGGGATTCTTCCCCGACCCCACCTGACACCTCTGATTCAGAGGTGGAATCGGTGGCTTCCAGAAAGAAATCTAAGAAGGTGAAACACACCGCTTACAAAGCAGATGATAGTCAGGTGCCAAAGAACCTTCTTTTTGATCCTAATAGTATTGTGCACCCTAGATCCACAGAATAGGTGCAGTGTCCAGAATTGGCGCATTATGTGGGTAACAACCTGCGACAAGGTTTCGACAGTGGAGTGAGAGCCACACTGCGATCTGAATGCCCCAGACCATCCTTGACAGGAAAGGTAGTGGATACGCCGGACTTGGATCCCACAATGGTGGCGTTTATGAGGAAGTTTGCAAAATAGGGGCTGGATAGAGCATGGCGGGGTTGGCAGGACAAAATGTTGGATGTCGCTGGACCCCTCACGAAGATTCTAGACGCAGCAGTTAAGGCAAAGGATAAAAATGTACCAATGGATGTATCGGAGGTCCTGGAATGGGCACAACGTGCCATGTGCTTCTTGGGGAATGCGAATGTGGCCCTGTCTACGGAGCGGAGACGCTCTTTTCTTATGAGAATCGATTCCCAACTGGCAGAAATGGCCCCTTACGAACCAGGTTCCCTGGCTAATGGTATGCTTTTTGGGGACAAATTTGTTAAGGAAATGGGCAAGTACATTACCACCTTCTCCGCGCTGGACAAGGTGCAATCAAACATCAAGAGAGTGTTCCACACTGGTGTTTTTGATAGGGCCAGACGCCCACGAGGTCGAGGGTCCGGCCGAGGTTATGCACAGACCTCGCGTGGAGCAGATCAGAGAGGCAGAGGCAACCGACGCTCCAATTTCTACCCCTCCAGTGATAGAGGAGGTCGAGGCAAAGGGCAGAGAGGAACCTATCATGGACAGCAGAATAATTCAGGAGACAACTCCTATTCAGGTACGACTTCTATGTCCGTCAGAACATATGGTGGGAGGCAGACTGTCTCTTTTTCTCCACAGGTGGCGAATGCTCACAAACGACCCTTGGGTGTTACAGACAGTACAGGGATTTCACATAGAGTTCTATGCCTCCCCGGTACAGCGGCAGAGGCCGAATCCCCTTCATTTTTCCCAAACAGAGCAGAGTTTCATCGACGCAGAGATATGCTCCTTGCTCCAGAAGGGAGCGATTGTGGAATCCACCCCACACGATCTAGGCTTCATAAGCACCGTCTTTGTGGTCCCCAAAAAGGACCAAGGGTATCGTCTGGTGTTGAACCTCAGAGAGTTCAATGGCTGGGTTGTGTATCGGCACTTCAAAATGGAAGGTATACACCTCCTGCGCGACATCCTCTTGGAACAGGATTGGATGGTACGCCTGGACTTAAAAGACGCCTACCTGGCAGTGTCCATTTATCCCCCACACCGGCGGTTCCTACAGTTTCAGTGACGCAACCGGTGGTTCGAGTTTTCCGCCATGCCCTTTGGACTGTCATCCGCCCCATGGTGTTTCACCAAGTTGATGAAACCCATCGCACAGAGGTTGAGAGAAAGGGGCGTTCGCTTCATTATTTACCTCGACGACATACTGATTTTAGGACAGTCGCCGGAGATGGTGTCACTCCATCTGTCATGGACGATCCAACTCCTTCAGGACTTGGGCTTCCTTCTGAATTTACAGAAGTGCATCTTGAGACCTTCTCAAGTGATGGAGTTCCTGGGGTTCCAGGTCGACTCGGTGAAAGCTCAGTTGCTCTTGCCCCTCAAGAAGAGAGTGGCTATCAGGAAGGAGTTGAGGAGAGCGCTTGCCTCTCCGACAATCTCCTTGAGGACTTTGGCGTGCCTGATAGAGCTTCTAGCTTCTTCGATCCAGGCGATTTTTCCGGGCCCTTTACATTACAGGGCCCTGCAGCGGTTGAAAGCGTTGCACTTGCGCAAGGGTCTGACTTATGCCCAGCAGGTTTCCCTTTCGGCAGAGGCTCGTACGGAGATGAACTGGTGGTTAGAGCATATGGATGCGTGGAATGGCAGAGCCATTTTCGCGGCCACCCCGGAGGTGGTGATAGAGTCGGATGCCAGCCGCTGGGGCTGGGGAGCCCGTTGCGGCTCGGTGGAGATGGGAGGTCGTTGGTTCCGCAAAGAGCTGAGTCTCCACATCAATTGCCTGGAACTCCTGGCAGGTTCCTTTGCGATTCGCACTCTGTCTCCTCAGAAAGTTTCATGCTGCATTCTCCTACGCATGGACAATGTGTCCGCGGTGGGGTATATAAATCGCCTAGGAGGCACCAGGTCACGTCTCCTGGCGGAGATAGCCAAGGATTTTTGGCATTATTGCCTGGCCCATCAAATTTCGGTGACGGCGGAGTATATACCGGGGTCCGCCATTGTGACGGCGGATTGGAACTCTCTGTATTTGAGGGATACCAGCGATTGGAGGTTGCACCCCAGGATCTTCGGGGCGTTGAACCACAAATGGGATCTGTGTGTGATGGATCTGTTTGCCTCACGGCTCAACAGACAGTTGCCCCAGTTTTACAGCTGGCGTACGGATCCCTTGGCGATCAGCTCGGACGCCTTTCTTCAGTCATGGACGACGGGCATTCTATATGCGTTTCCTCCATTTATCATGATCCCGAGGGTTCTGGCTCAGGTTCAGAGGCAGAAGGCGGAGATGGTCTTGATCTCCCCGTGTTGGAAAGCACAAGCGTGGTTCCCAGTAGCAATGAGTCTTACCTGTGCATCGCCGGTGCGGATCTCATCGTTTCCGGACCTTCTTACGGACCCGGTGGGTCTTCGCCACCCGTTGGTCCTTCAGGATCAGTTGTCCCTCATGGCGTGGAGACTTTCCGGTGCCGTTGGCAAGTGCCGGGTGTTTCACAGGACACTCTCTTTTTCTTATCACAGGCATGGGCACCTTCCACCCACAAGCGTTATGAGTCAGCTTGGAGACGATGGGTTGGTTGGTGTAACGAACGGCAGGGAGATCCGATGGGATCCGATATCACTGTGATAGTGAATTTCTTGTCTGAATTGGCGCGGTCAGGAATGGCTTATAGATCGGTGAATAACTTCCGGTCAGCTATTTCGGCGGGACATCCGCATGTTGAGGGCAAACCTGTTGGGGAACACCCCCTGGTGTGTAAGGTAGTCAGGGGGATCCGTTTAGTGAATCCCCCTCAACCCAAGTACACTGAGCTTTGGGACGTTTCAGTGGTCTTGTGTTTTTTGGCGGCTTGGCCGGCTAATGAGGGTCTGTCTCGCAAACAGCTCTCAGCAAAGCTTACGATTTTGCTCTGTTTGATCTCATAAAGGCGAGTGTCGGATATTCGGGCCTTGGATTTGTCAGGTAGAGTATTCACTCCCACTGGAGTTTCTTTTATGATCTCTAAGCGTACAAAAACACATACAAAATGCATTGCTTATACTGCATTTCCTCATCACAGTAAATTATGTGTAGTTAAATGTCTGAAAGTATATGAGGATTGTACTAGAGAATTTAGAACTGATTTTGGTCAATTGTTGATTTCATTGCAGAGACCTTTCTGCCCAGTCGCCAGTGCGACTCTGGCCAGGTGGGTTACCTGGTTGTTGAACCTGGCCGGTATTGATACCTCTAAATTTGGGGCTCATTCTGTGAGGGGGGCTATGGCCTCAAAATCTTTTGGTGCCGGTTCTCGGCTTCGGGATATCATGACTGCGGCAGATTGGTCATCTGATTCCACCTTTAAGACGTTTTATCATAAACCTATTGTGGATGTGGCCTCGTGGTGGTGGAGAAACTTTAAACTAGCATAATCTGAGCCTCCGTGGACTGACATAGAATGAAAAATTGTCTAGCAGACGCGACAAAGAATTTTCAATTCTATTAAGGACACAGAGGCGAGGATTATTCCACCCTGGCTTGCAGAACTGTATTTTCGTGCATTATTGTATGATTATGTAAAGTATTGTACCCACCCGAATGATTGTTATGGCTTGACTGTATTTCCAAGTTTGGGAATGGCCATTACGACATATATTCTTGTTTCAGGTGATCAGCACAAGCAGACTTGAGATGAACAGCCTATGATCTGGGACTGTGTGCAGTTGTGCAGGAGGTGACTTCCTCGACGATGGATGCGATAGTTGCCACGTTGGCCTCCGGTCTTGTTGGACTGATGGTGTAATCGCAAAGAAAGAGGAGGTCGTATGGTTAAACATGGACAATTATATGTTGGACTTGATAGTGATTGGTGCAGACTGTTGGAGGGGGTTGTCCTTCCGGGGTCATGCCAGTTTAAAGTTTTTATTAGCTGCTGTATTTGTCAGTAAAGTGAAGAGAAGCATAATCCTCGCCTCCGTGTCCTTAATAGAATTGAAAATTCTTTGTCGCGTCTGCTATACAATTTTTCACTTTCTGACATCCGTGAGGGGGACCCAAGGGGAAGGAAGGAGTTAACCATACCACCTGCCTCCTCCTCACAGGACGAAGGGCATTCCCCGCCGCAGGATGATGTATGAACAATGAGTACGAAGGCGGAAGAGGAGGGACTGTCAGCACGTAAGAAGAGGGAATCCCAGGAAGCCGGCAGAGAAAACCCGGAAGATGCTGAGAGTTGGAGGAGCCTGGCTGCAACGGCGAACAAAGACGCCATGCCGACGGACGGAGAGAGCCCAGCTGACGTGCAGAGAGAGGAAGAGGACACCGGTGAAGTCGACAACTGGTGGGAAGATTGGTGGAAGACCTCAGGGATTGCCTTCAAGCCGCCGCAACTCAGGAGAGGTGTGGTAGTTGCGGTAGGTGACTCAGGCAGGGGGAGGAGATTTAAGGGTCAGGCACTAGGGTGAAGAGGGGTCAAAAGGGGACACCGCCATGAAAGTGTGCACTACTGAGCCCTGCATGTCACGCCCAGAGTGTCCATAACCTCCGAAGAGGGAGGCTAGGACAGACTTTGGGGAATATTGATAATCCTAGGAAGCCTTGCATGTTAAGTTATATTTGGCTTTAATTTTGTTCCCGATTTTCATGGGGTACATGGCTTATTCCCTGAAACTAAGGGATAGGTAGAACCAGATAAAGAGAGAGAGAAGCTAAAACGGGATCAAATACATAGTCTCTTAGCCACCACGTTCCTACACCCTTTTTCTCAGCTCTAACTTCCTGCATTTTGGTGTGGTGATGGTATCTCAAAGCCCAAATACAAGGACACTATACTTACCGCTGCTATCTTATCTTTTGGGAGATTCTGGGGGACGTCATCCTGACAACCTGACTGAAGATACCTGGAGAGGAAAAAGGAAAAGAGAAGAGAGATTGTTTGGAAACTCAAGGAAAATCCTTGCCCTTTCTGTTCTGAAACTTTACTTTATACCATTTCAATAAAACGACTCCAAAATTAAGCCACACATCAAGCCTCCTAGATTCTATTTCCACCCATCCCTCCCACACCAAGATAACAGAGTTCATATTTTGATTTGTGCTTCACTCTTCTCATAGGGCAGCCAGAACTTTCACAGTGAAAATAGCCTTTGGGGCTTTATCACTGGAGGGACATGGTTACATAAAATTTCTACATATCCCACTTTTAAATACCATGCTACTAGCCCTACATCGGAGTGACTTGTTAATATTTAAAAGGAAGTTTGTTCCTGGTCATTTTGACAGGTTGAACTGCAGGTCTGAAGAAGTGGAGAAGTGTGGCTCAATGGTTAGAGGAGGCATTCCCGGAAGCTGAGGTCAGACCCGGGACCAGGGTTCAATTCCTGATGCCGCAGGGTCTGAGCCCAAGTGTACATGGACTCGATAATTCTCACTTCGGTGCCTACTCGAACCACGGGTTCACACTCTGCAACTCTGGGCAATAGCTTGCTTAATCTCCACTACGGCCCCCCGCGGTGGGATGCCTGGCCTTCACCTTGGGGATGCCCAGTACGGGTTATCTCACAGGGAAAAGCCAGGACGGGTTCCCAATGCAAGCGCCGGGACACCCCGTTGGGGTAGCTGTGCGCTATATAAGATACACTAAAAAAAAAAAAAAAAAAATTGTCAAGTTTCACTAGTAGGCCTGAAGCTATGTTTCCCTTTTACACCAGTGGATGCCACAGTACCTGTTGCTGTCCACAGGAGACATTTAATTTTTCATCCCATGGGTGTTTTTCTACACCATATATCCAGCCCTATAGGAAAGTTAAATATGCCAGTCAAAGAGAGCCAATTCTTACATTTTTTAAGAGTCAGAACACACACTGGACAGCAGTGTGCAAGTGTGAAGAATTAAAGAACCTCCAATAAAATACAGCAAAAATTGGGGTTGACCAAGCAAAAGGAGATATTTTCTAACAGGAGATTAATAATCATCCATGCACCTAAGGCAGAGATGCAGTCATCAAGTCTTGTCTTGTGGAGGTCTACTGGGCCATCCGTTTTTAGAATGTTTTGCATATCATCTACCTAGTTTTAACATGCAGGGTTGAACAATCTGATCAGCTCCACTCATAAGGTGAGGTAGATATTGATTCGTAGAAGAGGGAGGATTGACCCCTGAGGGATGTCATGATGTTGGGTGTGAGACGTGGATAAGAAAGGTGGTAAGAAGACCAAGCTCTTTTTGCCTTTGAGGTATAAAGCAACCATTTTAGGTTATTTTTTGCATATTCCGAGGTGGTAGACTCTATCTAGTAGTGCCTGTTGCTTATAGGTCTGGAAGCAGTAACGTATCCACACCATTCCTGTCCTCTGTTAGTTTTATGTCATCCCACATGGATACAGGACTAACTCTATCTCTACCTGCCCTGAATCCAGAGTGTTGGTACAACATCAAGTTTTTTCTTCAGTAAATTGGGAGAGATGAGTAAAAATTGCTACTTCAAATAGTTTATCCAGAAATGGACCATAAGCCTTTGGCTGGTAGTTTTCTGGATGGATGGGCAAACACTGTTATTGAAGAATGATCTAAAGTATGGGTGTTTTAGTGCTGGTGAGAATGATCCTAATTCCAAGAACTTGTTTAGTATGGTTTTAGCAACTTCAACTACACAGGTTGTTCAAGAATATCTTTCTTATTTTTTTTGGGCAGTGTTGGAAATTGGGTACCTTGTTGTCGCTATCAGGAGGACATGCAAAACTTAAAATTACATGCCCTGCCTTTTATGTACATAGCACCCTGCCCTATCGGCTACTTAGGGCCTGACATTGGGGTGACTTATCTGTAATAAAAGGGGAAATTAAGGCCTGGCAAGCCGTTTTAAATGTGAAGTCAAAGTGGCAGTAAACTACACCCACAGGCTCTGCAATGGCAGGCCTAAGACAGGTTTGAAAGGCTACTTGTGTGGGGGGCACAATCAGTCCTGCAGGCCCACTAGTAGCATTTAGGTTACATGCCCTGTGCATATGGTATGTCTTTGTACAAGGGACTTACAGGTAAACTAAATATGTCATTTATGTATAATCCAATGTTACCATGATTAGGGGAGAAGCACATGCACTTTAGCACTGGTCAGCAGTGGTAACTCGGCACTCGTGAGTTGGTGACAGCACTTACGAGGTCCTGCTTGAGCATTGGGGGCAGACTGCGAGCCTTGCTGGAGGTGTGTGAGCTCATCTGTCACCCGCCATACTGCCATTCTCTTTTACGCTTTTTAAACAGCTTTTAAAATCTGTTTAACTTTGCCTGATTTTAGCTGGGAAATAGCTGAGTTGTCTAACATATTTTACCTGTGCTGAGGTGTGCTTCCCTGCCCCGGTCCACCGCGGCTGTTGTGCCGTTTAAGTGGAGGGCGGTGCGCCATCTTGGGTGAGGACCCGGATACCGGTGGGGCCGTTCGCTGCAGTCTAGCTGGGGGTGGGGCTTAGCTATTTACTGGCCAGCAGTGTGAGGCGCTCTTGTGCTGAGGTGTGCTTCCCTGCCCCGGTCCACCGTGGCTGTTGTGCCGTTTGAGTGGAACGCGGGGCGCCATCTTGGGTGAGGACCCGGATACCGGTGGGGCCGTTCGCTGCAGTCTAGCTGGGGGTGGGGCTTAGCTATTTACTGGCCAGCAGTGTGAGGCGCTCTTGTGCTGAGGTGTGCTTCCCTGCCCCGGTCCACCGTGGCTGTTGTGCCGTTTGAGTGGAACGCGGGGCGCCATCTTGGGTGAGGACCCGGATCCTGGTGGGGCCGGTCGCTGCGGTCTAGCTGGAGGTGGGGCTTAACTATTTATTGCACATGGCTGTCCGGACGCGCAGCGGACGCGCCGAAAGGCTCTCCAAAGGCAAGCCCGTCTGCGCCCGTCCGTGCCCCGGCAGCAACCAGCGCCAGGCACTCTGGTCAATTTGTGCCCGACCCTACCAACAGGAAGTTCACCTATTCACGGGACGCTTTGCTTGAAGTTAGGGGCCCCAGCTGCAATACGATCAGACAGGGGGCTGTCCTGGACAATCTTTCCGGAAAGTGCCCTGCGTGTGATTTCTGCTTACAGAATACAGCGCCCCATCCCTCTATCCGGACTTCGGACAATATAAGAATTCAGGCAGCGCTCATTAATGCACGCTCAATGGTCAAGCATGCAGCAGATATTTTTGAACTGCTAGCAGATGACATGCTAGATGCTCTGTTTATTACAGAGACCTGGCTCACTGAGTCGTGCGCCCCGGTAGTGGAACTTACCATCCCCAGAGGCTACAAAATTGTCAGGGCCGATAGGGGGGCGGCAGAGGGGGTGGGTAGCGGTAGTACTTAGGGACTCCTGGCTCTTCACTAGCGAAGTCATTAGAGACTGGGCGGATGGAGAAGCTCTCGACTTCGTCCTCATGATCTCTCCTCATTTTATGTTAGGTGGGACCCTGGTATATCGCCCACCGGGCCCACCTGGAGCTTTCCTTAACCCCTCCCATGCTGGTGACGAACCCCAGCCGTCACGCCCCGCGGTGGGCGTGAGCTGATGATGGCTGGGGTTCGTCACGGCCCCGCCCTGTTCTTTTGTTTACCGCACAGCGGTAAAATCGCGGCCGCAGCGAAGGGGTTAAAGCACTAGAGGACGTTATTGTCCCACGCGCCCTATGCTACCCTAAATTTCTCCTACTAGGAGACTTCAATATCCATTTGGACACCCCATCCATCCCGGAGGCCAGGGCTCTCCTGGACTCCTTGAACTTTGCCCAGCTAACTCAACACGTGCTGATCCCTTCTCATGTCGGGAGACATCTTATTGACCTGATCTGCTCCAATTTCCCTATATCAGTTACTGATCGTTAACCTACAACATGGTCTGACCACTTCTTGATCAGGTTCTTGTGGGGGGATAACAGGTCTGGCAGATGCCCTGCCCCTCCCACCGGGCCTCAAGCCAATAAAGTGAATCTCCCTGCTCTTATGGGGTTCCTACGTCAGACCCACCCTTCCCCTGCTACGGACCTAGAGGGGGCAGTGGCCAATTTCGACCACTGGATTACCCAGGGAGTTAGGGCCTGCTCTAAGGCTAAACCAGGAATTTCTCATTGCTCTTTTCCCTCTCAGCCCTGGTACTCTTCCAGCCTTAGGGATCTGAAACAAGGGTGTAAGATGCTGGAGCTCTGCTGGCGTCAGAGCTACTGTATGACAGCAAAGGCGGCCTTACGTCGCGCCCAGAGAGAGTACTACTCGGCCATTAGAAAGGCGAAGAGCGACTACTTCGCCGGGAGGATTGTGTCGGCCCGGAATAATAGCAAGGCAATTGTCCGGAGCTTCCTCTCCCCCTGTGCGGATTCAGGAGAGTGTTGGCCCTGCTTCCAGGCACCTGGAGAGTCTCTCTCCTGAACCCCCCTCGAATCTTTCTGCTGATTCCTCCCTTCTCTCCTCATTTCTGCCCACTGCTGAGGCAGATGTACTGGCCCTCCTAAGATCTCTTAAGTTTGGCTCTCCAGCTGACACCTGCCCAGCTCGGGTCTTAGCTGGTGTAGCTGAGGTCATCTGCCCAGCAGTGGTGGATATGGTTAATCTGTTCCCTTTGGTCGGGTCACGTTCCTGCTCAATGGAAGCGGGCTAAACTACTCCCCTTCTGAAGAAACCCTCATTGGACCCCTTGCTGCCGGCTAACTATCGGCCCATTTCTCTCCTTCCTGCCATCGCTAAAGTATGTGAGAAAGTGGTCTTCCGGCAGCTTGAGGCGTTTGTGGAAGCATCAGGAGCACTCCACCCAGCTCAGTCAGGATTTAGATCCTCTTACAGCACAGAGACTGCACTAGTGGAGATGTCGGAGGCTATCAGAGAGTGTCTAGATGGAAGCAGCAGGGCAGCCTGATCTTACTCGACCTCTCTGCCGCCTTCTATATGGTGCCCGACCAGCGGCTCCTAGATAGGCTTTCTGCAGTTGGGATTTCAGGCCTATTCTGGAAATGGATTCAATCCTTTCTGGATTCCCGTTCACAACAGGTCTGCATGGCCCCTTGTGCCTCCTCTGTCAGGAACTTGGCTACCGGGGTGCCACAGGGCTCCACCCTAAGCCCCCTCCTTTTCAATATCTACCTGACCTCCCTTGTTTATCTGGCAGAGGAGCTGGGCGCAAAAGTGATAGCGTACGCTGATGACACGCAGCTATTCTTTACCTGGGGTGGCTCTGACCTAAACACAAGTGCTGCCCAGTCGTGTCTAGCCTCAGTATTTCAATGGTTGGCCTTGGCTTCCCTCAAATGTAATGAGGTTAAATCAGAGTTCCTCCTTTATGGCCAGTTCCTGGATGATTTCAGATCCCGCGTATGGCCTCCGGACTACCCCAGCCCACAGTCCGTGGGGGGGCGGCAAAAAACCTGGGTATCTGGTTTAAGGAGGACCTGCGATTCAGTGACCATGTAAAAAAACTAATGGGGGTCTGTTTCGGCACCCTTAAAGCACTCAGAAAATTTTTTCCTCTTCTCCCGAGAGCAGCTAAGGAGACGGTCACCCGTGCACTGATCCTGTCCAGACTGAATTATGCTAATGCTCTGTTCTGTAATAATGTGAATTACTGGACCACACAGTATAAGCTTCAACTTTACTTTATTTTGACGGAGCGCCGGGAAACACAACCTCTTGCTTTGGAACGGTCGGCGCCAATGCCATAAGATGGCCGCCTTCCGTTTCCGCTACTCCCCTTCCTGTTCCGCCTAGCGGAACACTAGAACGCTAAAGCGTTACCACATGTTCCTAGGGCTGCCGGGCTATCTGCTGCACAGGCTCCAAATTATTCAGAATGCTGCAGCCAGGTTTCTCTTCAATGCCCCTACGAGGTCCACTGCACAGCAGTTTCTACGGGAATTACACTGGCTTCCTGTGGCTCTGCGGGTGCGATTTAAAGCAATTACTCTGGCCCATAGGGCTCTTCATGGCCTGGGCCCTACCTACCTTAGGAAGCGTTTTGTTTTTTATTGGCCAAATTGCCCTCTGCGGTCAGCGGGGAACCGCCAGATGGTCATCCCTCGCTTCCACAGAGTGCGGATGGGGGGTAGTCTATCTCTGTCAAGGCTGCTGAAGCATGGAATGCGCTTCCTTTTGATCTCCAATCTATTTTGGAGTTCCAGCTCTTTAAAAAGCAGCTCAAAACACATTTGTTCAGCATGATCCGCTGTGGAGTAGGGGTATGGGCGGACCGGAATAGCAGGCTTGGAGGACGATGTATTGCGCTATTTTTAACTGTTTTTATTGTTCGGTACCAGGGTAGACAAGAGGGGTAGAAAGGAGGTGTGACTGGATGTCTTGAAGCCTTTCTCGGGTCATAGAAGGAACAAGGTTGCTCTCAACTGTGCTGGGGTCGTCTGGGTTATGAGGACTTCGGGTTGGCTTCTTGTCCATGGACAGGATCCGGTTTCGCCTCGGAGGGGGACGAGAGAGAGAACAGGGCAGTTAGTCCTTTTGGTATTGGACCGTTGGAGCACTATCACCAACACCCGGGTCGTGATGGGGCCAAAGGGAACGTGAGGGTGAGGACGGTAAGGGAGGGTTCGGGGAGGGGGGGCAGAGAGGGGAAGGGGAAGAGCGTGCTGAGGTGAGGGAAGGGTGCCGGGACTATGATACAAAGCACTAGGTTAAGTGAAACGGCTAAGAATTAAATACAGTGCAGTTGTGGTCTATCAGTGAGAGATACTATGTACACTTTCTACAGCTACAGGGAGACACGGAGAAAAGATAACAGCGTACTCCCCTGCCCCGCCGCAACTCTCCTGCGAGTTGCGGCCGCTCTCCAGCAACCTCCTGAGGACTCCACCAATCTTCGGTCCAGACGTCCTCCTCCTCCTCGTCTCCGATCCTCTGCTCTTCTTCTCCTTTCCTCGCACTCCTTCCACTCTCCGCCACAGGTTCTCCGTGCGCTGTCTCCTGCCACGAGTCCGCCTCCTTGAACGCTCTCCTCTCTTGGTCGTCAGCTTTTCTGTGTGTCGGGTCAGTGATGGAGGAGGGACTTCCGGGGTCACGGGAGATCGCTTCCGGTTCGTTCCGCATCTCCATTGGTTGTACTGCTTTCTGCAAAGGGAGAGAGAGCGGAGGAGTCCTGGTCGTCAGGGACGCGGGATGGACGGGTTCAGAGGCCCTAGAGCCCCTGCTCGGACGCCGCCCTGTTAAGGTGAGAGGCGCTCCCCTTCCACATCCCCTTTCCCTAGCTGTCTTTCTTGTGGGGGTGGTGGGGGGTGGATAACGGGAGAGATAGTCCGCATTGCCCTGTTCTGCCCCTTTTTGGTGCAATGTTTTGAAACAACAGGGTTGCAGGGATAGGAACCACCGAAACACTCGGTCGCTGTGGCCCCTGTTTCGGGCCATCCATTCTAATGGAGTATGATCCATATACAGGACAAATTCCCGACCCTCCAAGTAATACCGAAGGCTTTCTACCGCCCATTTAATAGCCAGGGCCTCCTTTTTGACTACTGTGTAGTTCATTTCCCGAGGGAAGAGCTTTCTGCTAAGGTAGAGGATTGGCCTTTCTACCCCTGTCTGGTCTTTCTAGGATAGGACGGCCCCCAAACCCTGGTCTGAGGCATCAGTTTGTAGGATGAATGGCTGGGTGTAATTGGGGCTGATTAGTACTGGTTCGGAAACAAGGGACTGCTTGAGTCTGTTAAAGGCTTGCAACAACAAGGGAGTGGGGTGTTGTAGTACTGCTTCTTTTCTTGTGTTTTTCTTTAGTAGGTCTGTCAATTGGATGGCTGTTTGGGAGAAGTTAGGGATGAACCTCCTATAGTAGCCTAACAGACCGAGGAAGGCACGGAGGTCTTTCCGTGTGTGTGGCAATGGAATGGTCTGGATGGCCTTTATTTTGTTATCTTGAGGTCTGATAACACCCTCACCAAGCAGGTAACCCAAGTACTTTACGGTTTGTGCAGCGAGAGTGGTTTTGGTCGGGTTGATGGTAAACCCGTTTTTCCCAAGGGATGATATGACTTCTTTCAGATGGAACAGATGCCTTGGCCAAGTATCGCTATAGATGACAATGTCATCCAGGTTGGCTCCTGTGTATTGGGCATGTGATTGTAGGACTATGTTCATGGCCCTCTGAAACGTCACAGGGGCCCCGTGAGGCCCGAAGGGCAATACCCTGAACTGAAACAGGCTATCCGGCGTGGAAAACGCTGTTTTTTTCTTGTCTTCTTTTTTCAGGGGTATCTGCCAGTAGCCTTTGCAGAGATCCAGGGTGCTTATATACCTGGTTTTGCCTATACGTTCCACCATCTCATCTACTCTTGATAAGGGATAGGTATCGAAACTAGAGACCTTGTTAACCTCCCGAAATTCTATGCAGAATCTCGTAGAGCCATCCGGTTTGGGAACTAGGACAATGGGCGAGTTCCAGCTGCTGAAGGATGGCTCTATGATGCCCATCCGCAACATCTGGTTCGCCTCTTCTCTGATAGTGGTCCGGCGTGCTTCAGGGACCCGGTAGGGCCGTTGTCTCACGGTTTTTCCGGGTTCCGTGTGGATGGCATGTTCAATGATGGTTGTGTGCCCTGGTAAGGAGGAAAAGACCGCCTGTAGTGGGGATAAGTTGTTTCTTAGGTCTTGTTTGTTGCTTTTGGGCCGATCAGGGTCTAGACAGCTCTCAAACAGCAGGGGTTTCTAGGCCTGTGTGCCGGCTAGGACAGGCCGGGGTCCCTCCCATTTCTTCAGGAGGGTTATGTGGTATATTTGTGTGAGATTGCGGTTGGAGTCCAGTTCGATTTTGTACGTGACCGGAGTCACTTGTCTTAGGACGGGGAACGGACCCTGCCACTGTCCTAGCAACTTATGGTCGCAGGAGGTTATGAGTAGCAGTACTAGGTCCCCGGGGACAAAGGACCGCACCTTGGTTCCTTGGTCATACTGGAGTTTTTGGGTTGCCTGTGTCAGGATCGGAGCTGTCCGCGAAATGCGTGGCATATCTAAGCCCCGAGGATCGAGAACTACGTTGCCCATGGTCCCTAGCGGCAGAAGGAGCGTGATGATGTCATTGCGCTGATTCAGGAACTAGTAGCAGCGGCAAGGAAGGACGGTGCCGATAATTCCTTCTGTGTTTGTTGTCCTGGTCGGTAGGCAGCTTATCTGGGAAATCGTGAGTACAGAAACTGTGTTATAGACGACACTCGCTCTTGGACGGTGAAACGAGTGGGTGTCGTATTTTTGGCAATTGGAAGACACGCGGCTGCGTGTAAGCTGTATAGACACTTTTGGATTTCCTAACTTGGCAAAATATACGTTTGGTTTCTTTCCTGTTGGAAGAGAAAGAGACGCTTTCTCAGTGCAGGAGGGAAACGCTATTCTTGGGGCCAAACGATCTTTGGATATAAACTATTGATGTGTGTGCTTGGTTAAGACTGAATTACTCGAGCAGTTGGAGACTGATAACGCTTTTGGGCTCAAAACGTTGGGCAAAAGTCCCTACTGGTTGCATCAATATGTTTAATGACTAATACACTTTTTTAGGTGTGAAAATATTCTTTATTATTAAGGGAAGGAACTGTGATTTGGTGATTTCAACCTCACGTATTTCTATTTGCTTTATCTGCACATCGTTATTGTTTTCATCAAGAGAGACTCAACAGGGGGTACATGATCCGAGGGAGCGTGTGACCAAGATTAGCACACAGATATATTGTGGTATGTCATTTATGATCTTTGGTGCATACATTTCTTTTCTCTCCATTAAGAGCTATAGCTGGGTAGTAAGGTATTCCTTATTCTCTTCTAGCTGGTGACCGCCCCTGGTATTACCCTGTGCCTGTGCTCCTGTGTTTAAAGATCCTATTATCTTCCTTTTCAGGTAGGGGTCTAGAAATCCATTTAGACGAGTATAGAGGAAGTGAGGGGATTTACTGTTGTAGGAAACAAAGGGGGGGGTAAGTTGTTCTAAACAAACTGTCTTTGTCATTTCATATCTCCCTCCCTGCTGTCCCCTTCCTTTCCCGCGCTCTCGGAACCATTCTGGGGTCTGTGTTATATTATCAGACTTCGGGGTTGTTGTGGGTGTGCGGGTTTCGGACTTTCATCGCAGCCCCGAGGAGTATAGGATACGGAGCCTGACAGCCTGGGCGGTCACCATGTTTTGCCTTACTATCTCTCTGATTTGTCCTAAGTGTGTCTTAAGATTCTCTACGTATTCAGGTAGAGGTCGGGTTCGATCCGGCTCGGCCTCCCAGGCCTCTCGAGCCATGTCTAACAGTGTCCTGGGTGCCCGCCCATACAGGAGTTCGTAAGGGGAGTATCCAGTACTGCTTTGGACTTTACAGCGAATTGCGAATAAGGCCAAGGGCAGCATCTCTTCCCACCGACGGCTCTCCAGGCCTAGTAGTTTCTTGAGGGTGGTTTTTAGGGTGGCATTATATCGTTCCACCAACCCGTCGGTCTGGGGGTGGTAAGCAGAGGTCCTTATCTGTTTGATGCCCAGGTGGGAACATACCTGGCGCATAAGGAAAGAGACAAAAGGAGTACCCTGATCTGTCAATATCTCGCAGGGAAAACCTACCCGGGCGAAGATGGAGATGAGAGCTTTAGCAATGTTCTGGGTGGTTGGTTGGCATAAGGAGACGGTCCAGGAAAACGGGTGGCGTAGTCCTCCAGGACAAGAGCATACCTACACCCGCTCTTTGAGGGTAACATGGGGCCTATAAGGTCCATCCCTACCCTACTGAAGGGGACATCAATGAGAGGGAGGGGTTGGAGGGGTACTTTGGGGGCCGGTACCGACTGTTCTTCTGGCACACAGGGCATTCACAACAGTATTGACTAATTTGTTTATACACACCAGGCCAGTAGAACCTTTACAAAATGGTCTGTCCCATTTTTTCATCCCCGAAATGACCCCCTAATAAATGGCTATGGGCCAGGAACAGTACTTTGTCACGAAAGGGACCGGGAACGAGTAGCTGAGGGGGTTGCTGGGGTCCGCCTTTCCTGTATAAGAGTCCACTCTTTTTGAAGAAATAAGGACCTACTTGTAGTGGGTCTTTGTTTTGCAGGGTGCGCCCCCATGCATCCTGTAACACGGGGTCTTCTTGTTGGGCGGCTCGATACTCCCGGTCGGTTTCCCATGGATGGTTGTCCAGCTGGATAGGATAGGCCTTGGTGTGTGTCCTCTTCTCTTTCTTCTTTTGGCTCCTGGTCTTCGGAGTCTTGGATGTTGGCTCTACGGGGGGAGGGTTTTGGGAATAAGGAGCCTCGGCCCACCACCTCTCTAAAGAGTCCGTAGCGTCTTGCAGCAAATGGGGGAGGCCACTGTAGTCACTGCCTAGGATGACTTGTTCCGGTAGGTTGGGCACCAGCCCCACTGTGAGCTGGCTACCCTCATCGGTGGGGTGTTGTATTCGGACCCTGGCGGTGGGATATCTCTTCGTGTCACAGTGTACACATTGTATGGCCACTGTACCGGTCACAAGTCCAATAGGGGTTGGCACCTCCTGGGGTCTTAGGACACTTTGCCGGCAGCCTGAGTCGGCGAGGGCCATCATTTGGTGGCCGTCTATCTTCACTGGACAACGGAAAGGAGGAGGGCTGGCATCCGTGGTGAGGCAAACATAGTTCCTGGCAAGCCCTACCTCCATGGGCTCTTCTTTCTGAGGGCAAAAGCAGGCAATATGCCCATACCCTCCACAGTGGTAGCACTGGGGTCCTGGAGGGCTTGGTCGAGGCAAGACCGGGAAGGGCAACAAGGGAACAGGTTCCGGTTTTCGGGGCACGGCGGGCCTTTGGGCCCGGGGTTGGCCACCATGCGGTATACGGGGAGGATGTTCGTCCTTCTTCTGAAAATCTTGTGCTCGGCTATAAGCGCTAGCTATTTCAACGGCGCTGTCCAGTGTCAGGCGGGCATGTTGTCGCACCCATTTCTGGGTAGCGGGATGGAGAGAGGTCAGGAATTGCTTCAAGTAGATCTTGGACAGAATGTCCTCCTTTGAGGCTGTGGCAGGCTTCAACCACCGGTTGGCCAGATCCTGGATGCGGAAAGATAAACGCCTGAGGCGTCTCCTGGGGTCCTTCTCGGGCTTGCCTCAGTCGAACCCTATACGTCTCCTCGTCGATCCCTAGATGTTCCAGGATACAGGTCTTTATGTCCTGGTAAGGCGTTTATCCTTGTACGTTGGCCTGCTGATAGGCCGCCTGCAGTTCCCCCGTCAACAGAGGACCCAAGTAGTGGCCCCAGCAATCGGCCGGCCAGGCAGCGGCTTGTGCCAGGCGTTCAAAGTTTGTGAAGAAGAAATCCGGGTCTTCTCCCGGAACGTACTTTTGTAAGACCACTGAGGGAAGAGAGGTAGTTGGTCGCTGCTGTCCCATTAGGTCGGCTAACCTCCCGAGGGCCTGATCCTGAACGGCGCCCTGATCCTTCAGGACGTCATGCAGTTGTCCACGATCGTCTTCAGCCGTCTTGAGGAAGCGTTCCATCATCTTCCCTAGGAGCTCCTGACTTTCCGCCAGCTGTTTAACTGCGGCCTCCATGCCTTCGGTAGATCCCACTTCTGACACCAGGTGTGGAGTAGGGGTATGGGCGGACCGGAATAACAGGCGTGGAGGCCGGATGTATTGCGCTATTTTTAGCTGTTTTTATTGTTCGGTACCAGGGTAGACAAGAGGGGTAGAAAGGAGGTGTGACTGGATGTCTTGAAGCCTTTCTCGGGTTGTAGACGGAACAAGGTTGCTCTCAACTGTGCTGGGGTCGTCTGGGTGAGGAGGTCTTCGGGCTGGCTTCTTGTCCGCAGACAGGATCCGGTTTCGCCTCGGAGGGGGAACGAGAGAGAGAACAGGGCAGTTAGTCCTTTTGGTATTGGACCGTTGGAGCACTATCACCAACACGGGTCGTGATGGGGCCAAAGAGAACGTGAGGGTGAGGACGGGAAGGGAGGGTTCGGAGAGGGGGGGCAGAGAGGGAAAGGGGAAGAGCGTGCTGAGGTGAGGGAAGGGTGCCAGGACTATGATACAAAGCACTAGGTGAAGTGAAATGGCTAAGAATTATATACAGTGCAGTTGTGGTCTATCAGTGAGAGATACTATGTACACTTTCTACAGCTATTTACAGGGAGACACGGAGAAAAGATAACAGCGTACTCACGTGCCCCGCCGCAACTCTCCTGCGAGTTGCGGCTGCTCTCCAGCAACCTCCTGAGGACTCCACCAATCTTCGGTCTAGACGTCCTCCTCCTCCTCATCTCTGATCCTCTGCTCTTCTTCTCCTTTCCTCACACTCCTTCCACTCTCCGCCACAGGTTCTCTGCACGCTGTCTCCTGCCACGAGTCCGCCGCCTTGAACGCTCTCCTCTTTTGGTCGTCAGCTTTTCTGTGTTTCGGGTCGGCGATGGGGGAGGCACTTCCGGGGTCACGGGAGATCGCTTCCGGTTCGTTCCGCGTCTTCATTGGTTGTACTGCTTTCTGCAAGGGGAGAGAGAGAGGAGGAGTCCTGGTCGTCAGGGACGCGGGATGGACGGGTTCAGAGGCCCTAGAGCCCCTGCTCGGACGCCGCCCTGTTAAGGTGAGAGGCGCTCCCCTTCCACATCCGCTAATTTGATTCCAGCTTCTTCCCCTGCTCTCCCTCGCGCCAGGACACTCCAGAGTAACAGTGCGCGTTATAAATGTAATATAACATTACATAACATAAAGTGCTCAGAGTCCTAAGGCCAATAAAAAGAAATTCAGGAAGAGAAGGGGAGTGTTAGACCTGGCATCTTTTGCCGTGTTTCCCCTGTCTTTTTGCTTTCTGACCTGGTTTAGTCTCTGTTTTTGCTGGTTTAGTGTTTCTGTGCACTTTCTCACTGCTGTTCAATGTTAAAGTGCAAGTGCTACTATTGTAAATTGTATTATAGATTGATGTTTCCAAGATTGGCATATTTGATTTACTGGTAGCCCCTAGTAAGTCGCACTCAGAGAGCCATGGCCTGCAAATCAAATGCTGCTAATGGGCCTTCAGCACTGATTGTGCCACCCACATAAGCAGCCTTTCGAAGGGTTCTCCTGCCTTCCACTGCAGTGTCTGTGCACAGTTTTTACTGCCATGTCGACTTGGCAAGTGCACCCATTTGCCAAGCCCTAACCTTCCCTTTCATTACATGTGAGTCACCCCTAAGGTAGGGCCAAGGTACCCTAATTGTCAGTGTGCGGTGTATTTGAAGGGTAGGACATGCACTGGTGTGTGTGACATGTCCTGATAGTGAAATACAGTATATTTCGTTTTTCACTGCTGAAAGGCTATCTGTCCCATTTGGTAGAATGGGGAATACTTTGTAAACACTTTACGAGTTTATCTTTCCATTGGGACATGATACAGAAATTTAGTTTAGTATGCCTGAACTCAGAATGTAGAAATGCATCTTTTAGTAAAGATGCTCTTTATGTTTTGTGTTTGAAAATACCACTTTTAGAAAGTAGGTATTTTTTTGCTTAGAAATCCTGTGTGCCTCTGCTGGGTTGTGGATTGACTGTCTGGCTTTGGAGTGACAGGGGCTGGGGATGTGCATTCTCTTCAGACAACTACTGAGGGGGTAAGGTGTGTCCTGCCTCTCCTGTATGAGTCACGGCTGGGCTGAATAGACCTGGGCTACATTTAGAGTAGTGGGAGGAGATTTCTTTGCACCTGAATGGGCCTGGTATGCCTTGGACAATGCTGCCCCCACCTACTGCTAGGAAGCTGGGGCAGAGAGGACTAAACAGGTTTGGACTGAGTACAGATGCACTCTGCGTAAGAGAACATAGAGAAACTGATTATACATTTTGGGCGCCAGACCCCAGAAATAGCTTGGATCAAGGAACCTGTCAAGAACAGCTGGAAGAACTGCCAGAAGGAGTTCTGTCCCTTTGCTGTGTTGTTGCCTTGCTGGGTTGGCCTGCAGTTCATTGCTGCTTCTGACTTGGGCAGTGAAAGGACTGGACTGAACTTTCTTCACTTGTTGCTGAGTATCTCCATGGGCTTGAAATAGAGCTTCCCTCCTGTTCGCGAAATCTCAGGGACAGCGAAGACTTCACTTACCTCTGAGTACCGCCTCTAGAACCATGGGTTTCCATTCCCACAGAGGGGGAAAGCAGCCAACACCTTCACCGACACTGCTTCCGGCTCCGTGTCCAGAGGGCACAGCAGAAGGCACTGCCACACTTCGAACCGCAACACTGGTCACACCGACGATGACGACCACTGCCGCCACCGAGGTGCTGCGTGCACCGCGACCTGTTTGCACTGCACCCTGCGCCGCCTCGCTTCACTCTGGCGCCCTGGTCTCACCGACGACGTTGCTGCATGCTGACCTCACCACCTGTGACCGCAGCATGGTTTGGGGACACCGCTCGTAAGTCACACAAAGCACCGCCCCGTCTCACACCGAAGTATGGGCCAACCGACGCCAGCTCTCATCAACCGACACTGGCGCTTGCACCGTGACCTGTCAGCACTGCAACGAGCACCGTCTCACTCCACACCGCAGCCCTAGTCTCACCAATGCCGCTGATGACCGTCACTGAGCCATTACCTGCTCTGCGACTTGAGGCACCACATGCAACACCGCTATGCTTCACATCGCAACCTCGATGGTTCCCACGACCTTCCTGCACCGACGTGGTCGGCTGGCATCAAAGGTACTGTTTACGAGTCTGCTGACACTAATGCCGGTCTTCACCTACACAGTCAGCCGGAACTGTTGGAGTCTGTTATTTTCAGCACTGCGGTAGCCCAGGACGGAGCGACCAGCTTTAAGGAACTGCCTTTTGAAGTAATTCTTGCAAAGTGCATATTTTTGATTACTGTATATTGATCTTTTGTCATTGGTAGTCTCTTTTGCACAGATAAATATTGGTTATTTTTCAAAAACTGTTGTGGTGTCCTTTTGAAGTGTTTTCACTTATTCTGTGTGTTATGTGCAAATGCTTTACACACGGCCTCTGAGATAAGCCCGACAGCTTGTGCAAAGCTACCAAGGGGTGAGCAGGGGTTATTTCAGTAGTCTATCCCCGTTACCCTGACTAAAAGGATGGGTCCCTATTGGGACAAAGGTGCAAACAATTGCCAAATAGAAACCCTCATTTCTAACATTGGTTGTCAACGGTGAGGATAGGACTTGTGTTTGCCCTTGACCTACAGTGATTGGTGTACACTACTGCCATATCGCAGACCATTACGTGCCACATACTATTTTTGTTTGGTCTATTTTTGGGATCCCATCTTTTTTTGAACTTGAACTTTCCATTGCATTATGCCTGAATCAAGAGCATTATCGGTTGGATCCTTGGAAGTGGGCTCTGAGGGGGAGAAGTTAGAAACCTACAACATGAAGGAGTTGAAGGCTATCTGGAAGAACCTCAAAGTCCAAATCAGGGGTCTCACCAGGAAAGAGGAACTACAAAAGGCGCTGAGGGCCTGGGTAGCAGCCAGACATGCCAGTGGGTAGTCTGGAGATCTCAGCGTGGAGGTGAAGGAGCCTATTTCTAGGATGGATGTGCTTTTGGGAGGGGGGAACCCTCCAGGCCAGGCAGCAGTAGCTTGTCCTTAGAGGAGCTGAAGGACAGGCGGGAGGCAAGGAAGTCTCCGGCTGGAGAATGAGAGGGAAGACAAAGAATAGCCATGGAAGAAAGGAAGATGATGTTGGATCATGAGCGTGGTATTAAGGATCTGGAGCTAAGAAGTAGGTCCAGCACAGATGGTGGCAGCAATTTCTCAGTGCAGGCAGATATAATTGTGCACATTCCCAATAATGTAGGCAAGGAATTCAAGAAAGGGGATGACATACAAAGGTGGTTTCAGGGTTAAGAGGCATCTACACACATGCATGGGGCCCCTGAAAAAATTGGGGAGCAGGATTGTGGCCTCTTTTCCCAGAAGAGAGGAGGGACACTTTAGTGGCTTTGGGTAAGGGACAGAGCCTCACCAACACTGACATGAAGGAAGCCCTTCTCACCAGGTATGGACTCACTCCTGACAAGTACAGGGATCAGTTTAGGTCCAGAAGGAAAACTGATGCAAACACTTGGATGGAATGTGTGGATTCTTTTTGTGCAGGTGACTGGATGGTTGAGTGAAGGGCAGTAATGTGATATAACTTCAGGGGCTCTACAGTTTGTCTAGTCTATGTTTTGCAGTGCTGCTCCAGCACGTGACTGATAGTAAACTGACTGACCCCAGGAAGCTTGCTATGGAGGGGGACCGCTGTGTGAGTACCAGGGTTGACAAGAAGGTGTATGGGGGCATTCAGCCAAAGGTGGGCAGGGTTCCCAGCAGAAGAGTGGGGGTACACGGGTAAAGCACAGGAGTTCTCTAAATGGCCCCAATCTAATAACCTGGGTAAAGGTTCCCATCCCCAAGGAAATAAGAAACAAGGGTTCTCTTCAGGGAAGCTTATAGAGACCGGCACCCACACGTCCTATGCCTATGAGCAGGTAGGTTGCTTGAAGGGGGACCCCAAGTGTCCCAAGAGGGCATAGCCACCCACCGGTGGTCAGTCCAAGGTATTGGCTAGTGTAACGCTTGGGGAGGAGTGGTACCCACAGGAGGGTAGGGATCCCACAGAGAGGACACCCATCTCACTAGGGGACAGTGATATGGTCCCAGGAAACCAGGTGCTTGCTAACACTAAAAAATACAGCGCCTGGGTGACCATCAATGGGAGAAGGGTAGAGGTTCTCAAAGATACTAGAGCCAGTGTGACCTTAGTCTGGTGTCACCTGGTCTCTGAGGAGCCAGCAGTCCCCGAGGCATTCCACCAAGTAGTTGCTATATACAATCAGAGCATCAGTGTATGGTGGCACAGGTTCCCTTTAAATGGTGGGGGGTCTCAGGCCCTTTGAGGGTGGTTGTGAGCCCTACCATGCCTGTAGGTTGTCTGCTAGATAATGACCTGGAGGAGTCCTTGTGGAAGGATGTTGAGCTCAGGTCTCATTTGGAGATGCTTGGGTTGCCAGAGTGGACATGCGTAATCACTCGGTCTATGACAGCCAGTAAAAGTGATCAGAAGGACCTGGAGCCTAAAACAGTGGCCCAGGTTCCTGTGTGACCACTCGGTCTATCGCAGTCAGTAAACGTGATCAGAAGGACCTGGAGCCTGAAACAGTGGCCCAGGTTCCTGCCAAGAGAAAGGGCAGGGAGCGCTAGAAACCCGCCCCTGAAGTTCCTACAGTCTGGGAGGAGCCTGACCTTGAGGGGGACGCTCCAGTACCTACAGGGGAGCAGGTAGCTGAACTGGGAGACTTATCTGAGGGGACCCATTAGCAGCAAGAACGTGGTCCCACTAGGGAAGAATTATGCAGGGAGCAGAAGGATACCCTTCTCTGGAGAGTTTGCAGCAGCAGACTGCAAACCAGGCAGCTGGTGACCAGTCTGGATTACACTGGATCTACTGGGGGAATAATCTCCTATACAGCGAGCCTAAGGTTGCTGAACCTGGGTCACGCCGTGTGCTGGTGGTACCCCAGTGCTTCATGAACTTCCTACTAGGTCTGGCCCACGACGTGCCTTTGGCAGGACATCTGGGGCAGGACCAGACCCTTGACAGGATTGTCACCCACTTCTTTTGGCCCCAAATTCAAAGGCAGTCAGATGCACATTGCAGGTCTTGCCAAACATGCCAGGCAAGTGTTAAGAGTGGGAGGAATTTTAAGGCTCCTCTCCAACCTTTTGAAAGGGTTGAGATGGGCATTGTGGGACCACTGGGTCCCAAGACAGCCATGGGCAACAGATACATCTTGGTCTTAGTAGATCATGCCACCCGGCACCAGGAGGTTACCCCTCTCAGGACAACAACAGCGCCACTGGTGGGCCGGGCGTTAATGGGGATCTTTTCCCGTATGGGCTTTCCCAGAGAGGAGGTATCTGATTGTGGGACCAATTTAATATCCAAGTATATTGTTAGATTCCAACTAGCCCAAGCACTGCAGGAACGTAGCATGCACCAATCCCCTTTACTAGCCCCTTGGACCCCCACAGGTCAAACACTATGTGGGCACCAAGGGACCCGAAAAGAGGGTGGTAATGTTGAGGAGACACCAAGTCTTCCACCCTTGGCGACGAAAAGGAAACAGCTCCCTCCTGCTTTACGCTTCTGCACCACACTGTATAAGGGGAGACAAAACAATCCCTTCATATATCACTGCTGACAGTAAAACCACCAACCCTCAATGATCATGCCTTGTAAAACAGTCAACAACCCCTCTTACCGCTTTAATGTGCAGGCTTTGCTTCGTAAAGAATAGGAGTGCAATTAGTGTAAATAGCACTCCAGTGACTGCAATAATGACTCTGTAACTTGCAGGAAGGGGAGGGAGCTGTCGTCGCAAAAGCCAAAAATAAACAACAAAGGAATAATGGCCAATGAGGGGAAAAAGGTCTTACAGTGATAAAAGGTCACCGCCTAAAAAAAAACCTTCGGTTCGTCTCCCAGGGACAGAGGAGACAAAGTATAGACTCGCAAAGAGTCCAAAACAAACCCAGCACAGCCTTCGCGGAGTGACCCGAAACATCACTTCCGCTCAAAACGAAGCTGAGAGCAGTCCCGGCAAAGACGCGCTGGAACCGCCGGCGCTCCGTTTGAAATCCGCGTTGCTTCCTCTAGACGAGAGAAAACATCTCTGTGCAACGAGCGTGTGAGCGGGGGCCCCCGGACACACTACAAAAAGAAAAGGAAGGCTGATAACAAAAAATGGGAATAAGCAGGATGGGAAGGGAACCCAGGAGAACCCACACACCTCTCTAACTAAGCAAGGGATGAAACTAAAAGCAGGGGAAAACGGCAAACTTTCTCACGAGCCCGTGAGAAAGGAGGATGATCAAAGAAAAAATGGGGCTTCAAAACAGCAGGGAAGAACTCGATCCAGCAGCAAAACGACAGCCAACAACCAGGGTAGAAATCCAAACACTGGCAGATATCAAGCATCGAGCTAAAGGTAGGACCACCTTTTATCTTACTTCCTAGTCATGTGATATCAAGGCATGATCATAAACGAGGGACTAACCCAATTCCTAACAGTACCCCCCCCAATGATCCTCCCCACAGGTCGGGGTTTCGAGGGGTGCTGTCTGTGGAACAATCGGACCAACCGCGGAGCGTGCACCCCCCGGCTGGTTCCCATGTCCTGTCCTCTTTAGTGTACCCTTTCCAGTCCACCAGGTATAAAAGGTGCCCCCTGACCCGCTTCGAATCTAGAATAGCCTGCACTTCGAATTCCTCCTGCCCATCCACCATAACAGGAGGAGGTGGTGGTAACACCTGTGCTGAGGGTACGTAGGGTTTAAGCAAAGAAGTATGGAACACGGGGTGTACTCTATATTCTGATTGTAAACTGAGCTTCATTGCCACGGGGTTAATGACCTGTAGAATGGGGAAAGGGCCCACGAATCTGGGCTGCAGTTTGCGAGAACCTTGCAACCTCAGGTTGCGTGAAGCCAGCCACACTTGGTCCCCTGTCTTATATGCCGGAGCATCAACACGATGCTTATCCGCCTGGACTTTCATCGCCGTCTTTGCTACTAGAAGGCTATCCTTGGCCAACTTCCATATGTCTCTCAAACGCTCGCACACGTCATCGATGGCTGGCACGCGACCCGTGGGCTGTATAGCTACTGCTCTAGGATGATACCCAAGGGAACAGTAAAAGGGTGTCATGCCCAAGGCGGAATGCACACTGTTGTTATAAGCGAATTCCGCAATGGGCAGAGCCGTCACCCAATCACAGGACAAGGACACAATCAGACAACGTAGATATTGTTCCATCGTCTGATTGGTGCGCTCGGTCTGACCATCGGACTGAGGGTGGTAAGCCGAAGATAAACGTATCTCGGTTTTAAGCACTTGACACAACTCAGTCCAAAAATGTGAGACAAACTGCGCCCCCCTGTCGGATACAATCACCACTGGCAACCCATGTAAACGCACCACCGAAGACATAAACACCACCGCCATCTCCTTCGCAGTAGGGAGTTTAGGAAGCGGTATAAAGTGGGCCATTTTGGTGAATAAATCCACCACCACCAGAATGGTATAAAGTGGGCTATTTTGGTGAATAAATCCACCACCACCAGAATGGCGGTGCAACCAGCTACCAAGGGTAGATCTGTTACAAAATCCATACTTAAAGTATGCCATGGACAAGGGGGTACCTCCAAAGGCTGTAAGAGACCCGATGGTTTACAATGCGAGGGCTTGCTGATCGCACACACAGAGCAAGCACCCACATATCCCTGAACATCCTTAGTCAATGACTCCCACCAAAACCACCTCATACATATTTCCTTAGTCTTCCTTATTCCTGGATGTGCTGCCAAGGCAGAGGAGTGACACCATTCCAGCACCTCATCCCTCAACACAGGGGGTATAAACAACATGCTCTCATGGTACAAAAGTCCATCTTTCATTGAGATCAGGGGTAGAGACAACCAAGGCGCCAGATCTACTTGGCTCAAACGTTCCTTCACGAGAACAGGAAAGTCTTCCACTACCAAAGCCCCTATTATTCTTTCCCGGCTATCATCGCCCTGCTCTCCTTCACGGAGCCATCTTCCTTTCCCACAACGTGTATTCGAGAAAGAGCATCGGATTTCACCTGTTGGGCTGCAGGCCTGTATGTTATGACGAAGTCGTATTCATTGAAGAATAAAACCCATCTCATCTGACGAGGAGTTAATGCCCTAGCAGAACGAAAGAATTCCAGGTTTTTATGGTCGGTGTAGATAGTAATGACATGTCTGGCCCCCCATAAATAATGACGCCATTCCTCAAACGCAAGTTTGACCGCCAGCAGCTCGCGTTCCGCCACAGTATAATTGCGTTCGGCTGGCAATAAGGTCTTAGAAAAGAACGCAATAGGATGCATATGGCCTGTGGCCTCATCTCGCTGGGATAATACCCCACCCACAGCACACAAAGATGCGTCGGTTTCTACAAAATACGGCAGGGCAGGATCAGGATGCACCAATAGCGGTGCAGTCACAAACTGTCTTAGCAACGTACGAAAGGCATCCTGAGTCTCACTTGTCCAATCAAAAAGAACACCCTTCCTCAAAAGGCGAGTCATCGGAGCCACAATGTCAGAAAAATGCAGTATAAATCGCCGGTAGAAATTGGCGAAACCTAGAAGCACCTGTATTTGCTTCACATTAGTTGGTACTGGCCAGGTCTCTATAGCCTGAATCTTTTTTGGGTCCATTCGGATGCCTGCTGCAGATATCACAAACCCTAAAAACTCCACCTCAGGAGTCCCAAACTGGCACTTCTCCAACTTCGCGTATAAGTGATGTTCCTTTAAAGACTGCAATACCTGCGTCACATGCTTGGTATGATCGATCTCCTTCTCTGAGTATATTAGTATATCATCCAAATATACTATAACTGTCTGATCCAGATACTGGCCTAGGACTTCGTTGATAAAAAACTGAAACGCCGCCGGCGCATTGCACAGACCAAACGGCATTACCGTATACTCAAACAATCCGTACTTTGTCTTAAAAGCCGTCTTTCACTCATCTCCTGGCCGAACCCTTATAAGATGGTAGGCGCCCGCAAGTCTAACTTGGTGAACACCGTCGCCTTGCGGAGCTGATCCAGCAACACGGAGATGAGTGGAAGAGGGTACCGGTTTTTAACGGTGGCCGAGTTCAACGTTCTGTAGTCAACACATGCCCTCAAGGACCCCTCTTTCTTCGGGATGAAAAATATAGCCGATGACACTGGCGAGGATGAATGACGAATATAACCCAAGAGCAACATCTCATCTATATATGTTTTCAGATGGGCCTCCTCAGGCTCAGACAATGCATAAACCCGACTGCATGGCAATGGAGCTCCTGGTATTAAATCAATCTTGCAGTCGTACGACCTATGCGGAGGAAGACCTTGAGCGCACACCTTGTCAAACACATCCTCATAAGATGAATATTGAGGAGGAACAACACTCTTTTCAATCATGGCACAAGACAAGGGGTTGATCTGTTCCGCTGCCACCACATAACAATTCCTCAAGCAATGTACTGAGTCCAACGTAACCAATCTCTGTACCCAGTCAATCCTCGGGTTATGTTTTTGCAGCCACGGGACCCCCAACACCAATCCAAAAGAAGGGGCATCAATCAAATCAAAGACCACACTTTCCACGTGTCCGTTCTCACACAACAAACCAAGTGGAACGGTCTGTTTTGTAATACACCCTGATGTCAACTCGGTCCCATCTATCGCCCTTACTGGCTCAGGCTGTTCCTTCAGGTGACAGGGAACCATCAACTTTTCAGCCATCGAGATGTCTATAAAGTTTCCGGTGGCCCCAGAATCTAACAATACCGACACCGGAATGCGTTTCTGTGCTGGAAGCAGCAAATGGGCGCTAATCACAAAATGCCTTGGAGCTTGATCTAAGGCCCCTACCACCTCATACTGCTCTATTCTATCAACACCTGAACCTTGGTCCACATATATACACGCCACCTTCTTACCAAACCCTACCCCTGATGGTTTCACAGGGCAATCACGTGCGAAATGGCCCCCCTGTCCACAATAAAGACACAGATTCAGCTCTCTTCTTTTTTTCTTTTCCTCTGAAGTCAGGGGTCCCCGCACTCCACCTATTTCCATGGGTTCCGGTGCTGATCTACTCTCCCCTGTCGACTTCGCCTCTGGTTTCACATAACTACTACGGGGTGGCAGAAACCGGTTACGTTCTCCACGCCGTTCTGTCACCCGGTGATTCCGTTTTACCACGAGATCGATAAATGCTGCAAAATCCTCAGGCGGATCCACCACCTGCGACACTATATCTTTCAACTCCTCACAAAGTCCCTGATAAAACAGAGACGTTCTTTTCTCAGTTGGCCAATGCGTCTCGGCTACCAATCGATTAAAGTTGGCTATATAAGACAATAAGTCCTGCCTGCCCTGTCGCAGCTTCAACAGTTCAGCATCACTGGCCTGCATAAATGCATGCTTTGCAAACAGACCACGCATTAAGTCCTTAAATGCCTGATAGTTATATAGCACACGGTCGTTGCTTTCTACCAGAGGAATTGCCCATTGAGCCGCGTTGCCAGCCAGGTATGACAGTATAAAAGCGATCTTAGCTGAGTCATCGGGGAAGGCATTAGTCCTACACATAAAGTGCAGCTGACACTGGTTCATAAAAGTGCCAAACTTATCAGGATCTCCTAAAAATCTCTCAGGGGGGGGCCAAGGGAACTGCCACGGGGATCGTCACTGTTACCGCTATGGGATTACTGCTACTAGCAGTACTTGCTCCTGCCCCGCCTGTATACTGAAATGTAGCTGATTGTAAAACAGGGCCCGTTCCCCTGCTAGAGGCCTGTTCCCTTGCCCTAACGGCCACCAGTTCCTGTTTTAGCCCTACGTTCTCCTGCTGCAGCTTCTGCACTTGTGCCTGGAGAGTATGTACAGCTCCCATAATATCTTGCATAGTAGGATTACCCGTTCCCCCTCCTAGGGCATTCCCATCGTCATCCATGCTAGTCCGGGCAGTGCTATTATATCGTGGGCTTGATATTCTGTTAGATTCCAACTAGCCCAAGCACTGCAGGAACGTAGCATGCACCAATCCCCTTTACTAGCCCCTTGGACCCCCACAGGTCAAACACTATGCGGGCACCAAGGGACCCGAAAAGAGGGTGGTAATGTTGAGGAGACATCAAGTCTTCCACCCTTGGCGACGAAAAGGAAACAGCTCCCTCCTGCTTTACGCTTCTGCACCACACTGTATAAGGGGAGACAAAACAATCCCTTCATATATCACTGCTGACAGTAAAACCACCAACCCTCAATGATCATGCCTTGTTAAACAGTCAACAACCCCTCTTACCGCTTTAATGTGCAGGCTTTGCTTCGTAAAGAATAGGAGTGCAATTAGTGTAAATAGCACTCCAGTGACTGCAATAATGACTCTGTAACTTGCAGGAAGGGGAGGGAGCTGTCGTCGCAAAAGCCAAAAATAAACAACAAAGGAATAATGGCCAATGAGGGGAAAAAGGTCTTACAGTGATAAAAGGTCACCGCCTAAAAAAAAACCTTCGGTTCGTCTCCCAGGGACAGAGGAGACAAAGTATAGACTCGCAAAGAGTCCAAAACAAACCCAGCACAGCCTTCGCGGAGTGACCCGAAACGTCACTTCCGCTCCAAACGAAGCTGAGAGCAGTCCCGGCAAAGACGCGCTGGAACCGCCGGCGCTCCGTTTGAAATCCGCGTTGCTTCCTCTAGACGAGAGAAAACATCTCTGTGCAACGCGCGTGTGAGCGGGGGCCCCCGGACACACTACAAAAAGAAAAGGAAGGCTGATAACAAAAAATGGGAATAAGCAGGATGGGAAGGGAACCCAGGAGAACCCACACACCTCTCTAACTAAGCAAGGGATGAAACTAAAAGCAGGGGAAAACGGCAAACTTTCTCACGAGCCCGTGAGAAAGGAGGATGATCAAAGAAAAAATGGGGCTTCAAAACAGCAGGGAAGAACTCGATCCAGCAGCAAAACGACAGCCAACAACCAGGGTAGAAATCCAAACACTGGCAGATATCAAGCATCGAGCTAAAGGTAGGACCACCTTTTATCTTACTTCCTAGTCATGTGATATCAAGGCATGATCATAAACGAGGGACTAACCCAATTCCTAACATATATGACATCCCTATGGGAGGAGAACGATGTGACCTACACGTTAACCTCTCCTACCACCCACAAGGTAATGGTTTGGTGGAGAAATTCACCCAAACCTTAAAAAGCATGATCAAGGGTCTAACAGAACCCATGAGGCGTAAGTTGGACATCTTCTTACCATGCCTTCTCTTTGCATTCAGGGAAGTACCACAGAAGTCATTAGGGTTCAGTCCCTTTGAGCTTCTATATGAGCACCTTGTGAGAGGACCCAGTCGAATCTTATGCCTTGCAGGACAAGTGGATGGGGCTTTTGAGGTGGTGGAGTGAAAAAGTAATGTCACCTACCTGGTAAATTTGCAGACTCCCAGGAACCCTTTGAGGCTCCTCCATATGAACCGCCTCAAGCCTCACTTTGAGAGGTCTGAAAAGAGCATGCTCTTGGCAGTTTGAAGAAAGCATGCTCTTGGCGACAGATGATGGGGTGGAAGACGAGACCCCTCCTGTCTACCAAGGAGCACAATGGGTCAGTGGAAAGTGTGATCCTTTCCCCTACACTGTCCCCAGAGCAGCAGAGTGACTGTCACCAGTAGTTGGGGCAGTTTTACGCGCTGTTCTCCCTGACCCCAGGTGTTACTCACTGGTGTACCCATGACATGGACACTGGTGACAGCTCTCCTGTGAAACACAAGATTTACAGGTTGACTGACTGGGTCAGAGCCAGCCTCAAAGAGGAGGTCTCTAACATGTTTGCATTAGGGGTGTAAGAGCCGTCCAACAGTCCTTGGGCCAGTTCAGTGGTCTTGGTCCCAAAGGCTGCTGCACCTGGTGCCACTCCTGAACTGCGGTTCTGCATGCACTACTGTGGGCTCAATGCCGTCACTGTGAGGAGGGACACACCACTGTAGAGCCTTGGGTTGATTCCCCTCCGATGACATCGGTATCACTTTCCCGACACGCCTTCCAGGATACCACATGAGCGCGAAATCCATACCATTGTTCCGTGTTTCCACAGACCGCCGACGCAGACGAGAACCCGGAAGGGGGAGGAGAATGCACCGGAAACTCTTTGAGGGATCCAATGAAAAGTTGAAAGGTAAGACAGGAGAAGGAGGAGGAGAGTTCGGGGGAGAGAAACCAGGAAGGACGTCGGAAGAACCACGCAGAGAAAATGAACCCTGTAGCTGCACACCGCGAGAAGACCCAAGGAGCGGAGAAGCGGTGGAGACCGAACCAGACGAGACTTGGTCTGAGGAGTGGTGGAGTCCTCCGGAGGATGCTGGGGAGCAGCCACAACTCAGGAGAATTGCGGCAGAGCCGGTGAGTGCCAGTATTCCTTGGGAAGGAGGGGGGAAACGCGGGTGGCAGTTGGGAAATTGGGGGTTTCTTAGGGGGTTTTCCTCAGCGGTAGTGTGGGTAGCTCGCTGTTTAAAGGGAGCGGGTGTGTCTCACTGTTTCGGGGACCGTGAGGGGTTTTTGGAACATGTGTGAGCTGACTTGAGCTACAAACGGGAAGCAGAGTTGTTTTTGCCATGTGTAGTTGACTTAAGCTACAAGCACAGTACAGAGGTGTTCTGAGCCTTGTCTGTCTAACTCAAGAGTGAAAGAAGCTTAACCACGAGTTGTTGGCAGGGTCTATTGTTGCTTTAAAGTTTCTTTACTTTATGCTTATCGAACAGAGCATTAAAATACCAGGTGGAACAGTTATGTTAATTGAACAGCTGTGACTTTAGCAGTTGTGTTATTCCAGTATCTAAATACTCCCCTCCCTTCATTTAGTCCTTCCCCGGCACGTCTCTTTATTTTCTAACAGTTTGAGCACTAAAGGTGTCGTGACGGGTGCATCTATTATTAACAACCCAAAAATAGTGTCCTGACGGCTCTTCTTTCTCCCTCTTATGAGCCTCTGGGGAGAACCCTGTGATTCAGAAGAAGAGGAGCCAGGACCATCAGCCACTTTGTCACCATCCAGCTCATCAGAGGAAGAAGAACCTAAAGAAAAACCTATTGAACTCAAACCTCTTGTTACTTCTGGCAATAAAAATAGACCTCTTGGAAAATACCTTCAGCCTCCTCGCTTGTCTGATAAACCTGCGCTCCCACAGTCACCAAGACTGATGCGCACCCCATCCCCAAGCTGATGAGCTCATTGATCGGTTGGGAGCTGCTATGTTCCTCAGCACTTTTGGTTTGATGTCTGGGTACAGGCAGATTGCATTAACTGAGTGGGCCATGAAAAAGTCAGCATTTTCAATACCAGAGAAGCACTACCAGTTTTGGGTGATGCCCTTTGGGTTGAAGAATGCCCCGGCCACCTTTCAGAGGTTGGTCGTCCAGGTGTTGGCTGGGTTGGAGGATTTCAGTGCCTACTACCTAGACTACAGCAGTTTTCAGTTCTAGCTGGAAACATACTTGCAGCACCTCTGGGAAGTGTTGAAGGCTCTGCAGAGGGCAGGCCTCACGGTCAAGGCCAGTAAGTGCCAGATCGGGCAGGGCTCTGTAGTGTACTTAGGGAACCAGGTAGGAAGTGGCCAGGTGGCTACCCTACAGCCTAAGATTGACACCATTCTGGGTTGGGAGCCCCCAAGACCCAGAGAGAAGTGAGGGGCTTTTTAGGTCTCACTGGCTACTATAGGAGGTTAGTCAAGGGCTATGGCACCATTGTTGCCACCTTGACAGCTGACTTCCAGGAAGTAGCCCTGGAAGGTGATCTGGACTGATGCTTGCCAGGTAGCTTTTGATGCCCTGAAGGCAGCCATATGCAAAGCGCCCATGCTCAAGGCACCTGACTTCTCTAAGGAATCCTTAATGCAGACTGATGCTTGTGAGCATGGTGTGGGAGCGGTGCTCTCACAACTGAACGATCAGGGCCTAGACCAGCCTGTAGTCTGTAGCTTAGACTACTCCCCAGGGAACAGAGGGGGAGTGCCATAGAGCGAGAAGCTGTTGCTCTGGTCTGGGCACTGAATAAGCTAAGACCTTACCTTTTTGGGACTCACTTCAGAGTTCAGACAGACTATAGGCCCCTCATATGGTTAATTCAAATGAGGGTGAGAACCCAAAGCTGTTGAGGTAGTCCATCTCCCTACAGGGAATGGACTTTAAGGTGGAACACCGCCCTGGCACAGAACTCGCCAACGCTGATGGTTTGTCCAGGTTCTTCTGCCTTAGTAAAGAGAACTCCAAGGAGGTTGGGTAGTTCTCCCTACTTTCAGCTGGAGGGGACATGCAGTAGACCTGGCATCTTTTGGCATTTTTCCCCTGTCTTTTTGCTGGCTTAGTGTCTCTGCAAACTTTCTCGCGGCAGTTCAGTGTTAAAGTGCAAGTGTTCCTGTTGTAAACTGTATTATGAATTGATTTTTCCATGATTGGCATCCATCTGAATAGAAAATATTAAAATAAGATGGAAAAAAGGGACTACTTTATTTCTTTTCACTCTTCTGCAATCCATAAGCATAATGGGGTCCATTGTGGGCTCCCTCAAGTGGTAAATTACATCAAAACCGATACGGAAGGTAGACATATTTTACTTTAAGCTAACCTAGAGGTCAGACACTTAACTTCTTGGCCTTCTAAACATTCCCAGCAAGAGACAGGATTATTTACTGATGGAATTTCTCTCTACTCTTGGTGAGTTCACCAGTGGGATGCAATCCTTGCCAGAGACTTTAATTCAGTGGATCCCACAAATGGATACATCGGGGGAAGTATCAGGTGCTTTCTTGAAAAATGAATATTGAGAGGTTGGGGATGAGGGACACTCGTTGGGAACTTCACCCCGGATAAACTGATTATTCCTTTATGCCCCCTGTGCATTAAACACATTCCCAAATATATCTGTCTTAGTTAATAATCACAATAGCCCACTCAGTCAAGAAGAGACAATAAGCGGAATAGGTGTCTCAGACCATGCATACATCACAGTGGATATTGACTTTATTCTAATGCTTAGCAATCTGCCTGGTGCTTACACCCTAGGCTGCCTGGTGCTTACACCCTAGGCTAATCAGAAGCATAGTACCGAAAATGGCTTTAGTGGAACAGATAAAAAAATATTTCTAAATCAATGACAACGAAGAAATATGTCCACTGAGGCTCTTGAATGCCATGAAGGCTGTCCTGAGAGAAATAGGTAGTTCCAGGAGTGTTGGCTCAGATAAACAACGTCCGGAGACGGAGTGAGAATACATAGCAGCCCCATCCGTGGCTAATTTGAGGAAGTGAACTAGCACACAAAGGCAATTCAGAGTGCTAGACAACAGCAAAGCTGAAATCTCAATGCTGCACCTCAGAAAAACCTTTTATGTTGTGGAGAATAAAAAATAGTCTCACTTGTCTAGGCAGTTACGAGGGAGAAGGGAACAAGAATATATTAAAGAAATTAATGCGGTTCAAGGTGAAATTTCTCAGACAGAAGTCAATAAACTGGAGATATTCTACCAGTTCTACAAGAAATGATACTCCAGGAAGGATCCCCCATCGAGCCTCCAGAAATTGTACCTGTGGGGGTGCCCCTGCCCCAGAAGACAGTCCTCAACAATAAGCACTGGATTCTCTGATCACGCAAGAGAAGTTGAGATTGGCTATAAAAACGGAAAAATAAACAAGGCACCAGGCCCAGATGGATTGAAGGGATTCTTTTGTTTATAAAACATTTAAATCTATTAGTACCCAGTCTACAGAAAATATTTAGCTATATTGTGCAACAAGGCTAGGTTTTTGAGGGACACAAGAATAGCGACAATTTCAGTCCTTCATAAAAAAAAGCCACGCTTATAGTCCTCCTGCAGACGGATCGCCCTAATAAATACTGATGTCAAATTATACTCAAATATCCTTGTGGCAGAATGAAAGAGATCCTCCTTTACTTAATACATGCAGGCCAATCTAGATTCATAGCCTCCAGACAGACTCATGATAATATAGGAGGGACAGTCCACTTGGTCAAGAAGGTTAAGAAAAATCGAGCATTTAGTATATGCTTAGAAAGGGGTACCCAAAAAGGGCTTAGGAGATGTGGCCTAGCTTCTAGAGTGGCTGACTTTGGAACCTTCGAACCCATTTTCAAATTCAAACCTCTGCAGCTTGACTCACCATTGTGTCATTCTAGACAAATCACTTGGCACATGCATCAATATTGCTTTTTGCGATTCCTTAATTGCGAAAAATAAGGAATTGCAATTAAGGAATTGCAAAATGCAATGCATCAAGAAATTGCTAAATAAATTGCGATTTCTTAATATTCTTTAATTGCGACTCGCAAATTGCGAGTCGCAATTAAGGAATACCTCCCCATTCATTCCTATGGGCCTAGAGGCCCATAGGAATGAATGGGAAGACATTCTCAATTTGCGATTAGCAATTAGCGAATCGCCAATTGAGAATGCGATTTCAAGGGTGCAGGGGTGTCCAAAGGACACCCTGTTGCACCCCTGAAATCAATCTGTGCACATATGTTGTGCACACACATGCCCTTAGGGCATGTGTGTGCACAACATGAAACTTTGAGAAATGCACAAAAGGGCATTTTTCAAAGTTTTCGCAAATTACCATGAGGTTCAACCTCATGGTAATTTGCTCCCCCTAATTGCGAATTCGCATTTTTTTAAAGTTTCATGCATTGCATTTAAGGAATCGAAAAATGTGATTCCTTAAATGCAATCGCATTTTGAGAATTAGCAAATATTTGGGAATTCTCAAATTGCGAATGCCTTCACCCTTCATGCATTCCAAAAGCAGATTTTACGATCGCATTGGGCGATTTTTGCGATTTGCACCGTTTGCGATGGCAAAATCCTTTGAAGCATGTACCTGTAAGGGCCTGATTATGAGTTTGGTGGTGAGAAAGCGGGGCGGCACACCACTGACCTACTCCCACAACGCTAATTCCACCTCTGACCACCCGCCAGATTACAAGTTGAAATTCGGCTCGGAGGTCCTGCAGCGGCTGGCCCACAGCTCTGCCTTTCAAAGGCTCATAGGAGAACATTAGAAATGCAACGCTGTGGGACAGCCACAGCGGGTTCCAGCATGGCATGGACTGTTAAGTCCATGTTGTGCTGGAACTGGGGGTGCAGATGGCATGCCCCCTGCATGCGCCCCTGTGCACTGGGGCACCAGGGGATCTTGCAGGGCCCCCTAAGTTTCCTCACTACCACCCTTTTGCAGAACCACCCAGGATATAGTGGCATGGATTATCAAATTTAGCGCCACAAATATGGAAATTTAGAGGCATAAATATGGAAATTTAGAGGCACTTTATTTTACTCACAATCATTCATTTTCAGCTTTAAAACAATGGAAAGTGTTTTCGCAGAGTATTCCACTTTGAAATAGGCCCTGATGTGATGTCATTTTCTTTGATGCCCCCTTTCACTACCCCTAGCATTTTAATTAATTGACACCCATGCTCTAGTTGGCCATGTTACCCCCTCACCTTCCATGTCCAATGTGCCTGTAAAACCCTGTATCTTGTTTTTAATTACACAACAAACAGCCGCCTTTTGACTCAGGTTGGCAGATTTTCCACCCCCCATGCTGGCAGACTTACTCCCTCTGACAAGGCAGCTGTTGAAAATTCACCTTATGAAGGATTAACCAGCAGGGCACATGAGGGTTGTCCACCAAAGTTGCAGCCTCCGCCATGGGAAGAAATATTTTGGTGGGTTTCGGCCCTAATGTTTTATCACCTAAGTGGCTCCTCCCATGTGGGGGTGCAGATACTCTGTTGAGTAAGATCCAACGCTGAGGAGATTCCACCAGTAACATAGCATAAGTATTTGTAAAGCAAAACCCAAGGGCACCTTGACACTGAATAACAGATGTTTTTTACCCAACTCCGTGGTTTAATTTTATTGACCGCAGAAAGATGAAATTCGTAGTGGACCCACCGGGGTTTGAACCTGTGACTATGAGGACCCGGCTTAACCATGGCCACTGGGAAAGTCACGTGAAGTGGAAATACAAGGTATGCACCACATATCAGCCTGGATTTGGCACAGATTTGGGGATCCATGACCACCACTTACTCCTTGCTGGTCTTGCACAGAACTAACTCCACTGGCCCGATACTGGACCAGCCACAGCAGAACCCCTGACCAGTCAGCCACAGCAGACTGGTCAGGGGTTCTGCACCTATGTGGTTAGTGACAACTAGACATTAGTGGCCCCAAAGGCAGTGCAGGAGGCGTCCACACCGGCTTAGAGCCCCCTTGAGTACCCTACACAGAGTGGTATCATGGGTGAGCTATCCCATGCCACCATCCTCATCAGGCTCTTAACCTGAAAGATGTGGCCATCTAAGCATTTTTTTATGCAGGCCAAAGTTTTTTAAAGGTGACTTTGGCTTTCTGTTGGAACAAATGTAACCTTAGATGAAGGCAACAGTTTGGCATTTAAGTGCAAAGACAAGCCGCCCAGCGGTAGACTGGACTTTACGTTATCAACATTTGTGAAGCGCCTTCTACCTTTAGTATTGCGCTGAAGCACTTTCTTAATTGGGGACCTATTTTTAAGGTCCTAGAATTCCTTGTATCCGTTGTTTATTTGCAGAGTTTTACTATAGTTTTTTTAATGTTTTTGATTTGCAAAGGGTTAGTAGAGGTTTGTTTTGGTTGTCTGCAATAACGATATGCCGGGTTGCAACCCGATGTTTGTGGAGCACAATGGCTCATTTGTTCTCTTTGTGGGTAAAACTAATTAAAGAAATTTGAACCAAAACGAGTTTAATAACATCTTCTAACAATTAATTAAACTCGGGGGTGACAAGAGATTTTCTGCACCGGGTACCACTTGACCTTACTATGCCACAGGGCCTGGAAAGGACAGAATACCCGAATGTTTACTTTCAGTTTCACAATACACTGAGGGTGAAATCCCTGTCCCTTTGCCTCTGCAGGACGTTTGACACTTGTCAAGAGCAGAAGCAGCTGCACACTTTTTCAGCATGTCATTGTGAAGTACTTGTATTTGGGGCATGCAGTAATACACTGATGGTGCACATTACTATAGCGCCTAGTGAACATTCTTTGTGAAACTTTGCCCCGGTAGTGTAAATGTGTCCAAAAACACAAAACATTGATGTAATACTGTCACAAAATTTGCCACATTAAGCAGCATCATTTGCCTTTTCTTGCCGTATAATTTAGTCAACCCTTCCACCTATAATGATCGTCGCCCTGTTGCATAATTCCAGGGGCCCTGCCACCTGCAGTATGGTGGACCGGACATCTGTCTTGATTGTGACAGATTATCCTGTCTGCCAAACTCAAAATGAGGCCCTTTCTCTTTTAATCTACATAGGACACATGGATTCCTTAGATTTCAACAAGTGTTCAAAGTCAAGTTCATAAACCTGTTGCAACTGTTGAGCCATAACGTTAGTAACCAGATATGGGCAAGCTGGAATGCTGCTGTGACTGTCTGCTTACGGAAAGAAATAAGATCTTGTTATAAACAAATTGAGCAAAACCAGTATCTCTACCCTCTCATCTTAATCTTCATTAATAAAACATTGTAATAATGTTCCAATGTTTTGTTTGTACATTTTATCTAACCATCAGATACATATATGGAAAAGTTATTGAAAGAGTCCACTGTGACCGAAAGTTGGGTATACAAGAATAAATAGAATGTATATCTGAGCACTCAGATTAAACGAAGGGAAAGGGAACTTCTAATAAAGGATATTCTAATGAGGAATAATGAGATACACTACAATCTGGGATATGATTGGCATCATACTCCAGTTAAGATTCACAAAATGTATCTGAAAGAATGCCTTATGGGAGTGACGCAAAGGCTCTGGGATAGAGGGAGACACCCTTCACCCATGGTGAGATGCCCCAAGCATCTTCCTTTCTGGAACAAAATTGGAGAGGTTCTAAGACACATCCTAGGGTTTGCTTTCCTGTTCGATCCTAAAAACTTTATATTAGGAATCAGGGGCTAGATGTAGGTAAAGTACATTTACCAATTCTAAAATACCGAATTTTACCGATTCAGTATTTTAGAATCGGTAAATGCCATGTAAGAAAAAAATAGGTAAAAATTACCGAATCGTTAAGATTCGGTATTTACAGTATCGGTATTTACCGATTTGGTGATTCACATTCATTCCTATGGGTCTAGAGGCCCATAGGAATGAATGTGAATTACCGAATCGTTAAATACCGATTCGGTAAAATAGGGAAAGAGTCAAGGGTGGCAGGGTGTCACATTGACACCCTGTTGCATCCCTGAATAGTGCTTGTGTACACATGTGGTACACATACATGCCCTAAGTTCATGTATGTCTGCCACATGGCACTGGTGTAAATTCACAGATTTGCATTTACAGAGGTATTCCTTATTTACCACCAACTAATAGTTGGTGGTAAATAACGAATCCTTACAGCACAGAAGCACTCTTCCAAGTGCTTCCTACATGTCATTTACAGATTCGGTAAATACCAAACAGGTAAATGATGATTCGGTAAGTACCGAAAATTTACCGAATCTGTAATTTGGCCACCTACATCACAAAAGCCTAATTCCAGTCGGTAACCGCTGAAATTCGGTAATTTCGGCCATTACCGACCGGAATTAGGCTTCCTACATCTGGCCCCAGGTCATATAATTGAACACATATGGCCAAATCAGAGCTAGAATCAGGCAGTTCCTAATGCAAGAATCAGGCAGTTAGTAATGCAAGAATAATGCGGGTCGTAATGCAAGAATCCGGCAGTTTGTAATGCAAGAATAATGCCGTTCGTTATGCAAGAATCAGGCAATTCGTAATCCAAGAATCAGGCAGTTTGTAATGCAACAATCAGGCAGTTCGTAATGCAAGAATCAGGCAGTTCGTAATGTAAGAAACAGGCAGTTCGTAATGAAATAATCAGGCAGTTCGTAATGGAAGAAATAATGCTAAATCTGCGCAGTCAACTCGGTCACCACTAGGCCCCCAACAGCAGAGAAAACGGTCGTAAGCTGAGAGGGGCGGCTCAGGTACTGCTGGGCAGGTACGGGCCTATCGGGGACTCTGCGCATCAAACGCGTTGCAGCGGGAGAGAGGTCGGAGCACTCCTGTACTCCCAATGCCTCGATCTCTCTCTCTCCGCTCGCCGGACATCCTTCTGAGCGATTCCGATCACGTTGCAGTTCCATTGCTAGGCGACGCTGTAGCCGGACGAGTTACGGCGCTTCCTTCTCCTTCATTGACGATCTATCTTGGGCAGATTCCTCTTGGCGAACAACTATCACAATCCCTTTCACCTTGCAGCTTCCCTAGCTTCAAGAAATCCTTTAGCACGTTGGGGCTCGGGCCTGCGGCGGCAATCCTTACTCACAGCCTCAGTAATGAAGACGGCTCAGGCCACAAACAGCAATACAGCAGCGTGGACAATGTTTCACGCTGCGGGGGCAATTCGGTCAAGGGCAGCTCGTAAAAAGCTCCACAGACCCCACAGCACTTCAAGAAATCCTTTAGCACGTTACGGCTCGGGCCGGAGGCGGCGATCCTTACTCACAGCCTCAGTTACGATGACGGCTCAGGCCACAAACAGCAATGCAGCAGCGTGGACAATGTTGCACGCTGCGGGGGCAATGCGGTCACGGGGCACCTCGTAAAAGGCACCACGGACCACAGAGCAGTATCTGGCATGCAAAAAGCACACGCACCAAGCGTCGCTGAGACACGGTTGGAAACTTTGATGTTCCTGAGTTTCCACAACAGGGGACCAGCACTCTTCGAGCCCTTGGAGACAAGTTACTTCAGGACACAGCATGCAGTAAAGTCCTTTCAAGCAGGGGGACACAACACACAGCAAAGTCCCTTGTCCTCTCCTTAGTCAAATCAGCAAACTACAGGCCAGCCCCAGAACACACAGCAAGGGCAGTCCTTCTGTTCAGTCTCTTCAGCTGTTCTTCTATGGCAGAGGTTCCTCTTGAACACAAAGTAGTTTCAATCCCTTTGGATTTCAGTCTTGAGTTCAGGGGTTTCAACTCTTACATTTATACCACTAAATGCTGTTGAAGTCTTTGTGTTCAGGGGGCTCCAAGCCCAGTACCAACCAGACCTGGGTGTCTTCCTGCCTTTGCACACCCTTTTCCTTTGATAGTCAGGGTCTGGGCCCCAAACGCTCAGCAGGAGGTGGAGCCATTCTTTGGTGGCAGCAACACAGCCCTCCTCACATTCAGGGGGCTACTCCTCCCCCACATCAAATGCAGGCCAGCCTGTTGCTGTCTCACCTACTCCTCTCTGGTGTCAGGATACTCCCCAGACCCTGTAACATCGAAACCCAAACATGCAATACACAACCAGGCAGAGGCACACGGGATGGTTTGAGACAAGAAACCAGCCACTTCTAAAAGCGTGGTTTTTAAACACACAATTTAAAAACCATTTTCACAAAAAGATGTGTTATTAAATTCTGAGTTCAGGCACACTAAACTTCATCCCTCTATCTTATGCCTATAGGAAGATATGCTGGAAACATGGGACACAGCATTCCCCATTCTGTCCTATGGGCAAGATAGCAAAATGAATTTGGCAGTATTTCACTGTCAGGACATGGTACACACCTCAGTACATGTCCTACCTTTCACATACAATGCTCCCTGCCCAGGGGGGTACCTTGGGCCTACTATAGGGCTGTCTGATGTGCATAAAAATGGATGGTAAGGCCTGGCAAGCGAGGGCACTTGTCAGGACAATAAGGCAGTTAACAAACTGCGCGCAGGCTCTGCAGTGGAAGGCCTGATATCTCTTTTTAGGGCTACTTTTGTGGATGGCACAATTAGTGCTGCAGGCCCACTAGTAGCATTTGCATTGCCAGCCCTGGCACACATAGTGCTCTTTACTAGAAACTTTACTAGTAAGGCAAACATACCAATTATGGACAATCAATTACCATAACACTTTCTACAGGGAGCACTTGCCCTTTGACACTGATCAGCAGTGGCAAAGTGCCCAAAGCATCTAAGTCGGCAACATAATGTCAGAAAAAGGTCTAGGAGGGAGGCAAAAAGTTTAAGGAACTTTAGCCATAAAGGGCCAAGTCCAACAAGTGTCCTAAGACTGGGACAAGGTAGAAATATCATTAAACAACTATTTTAAAAAGTTATTGAAAATCCAATTCAATGGTGATGTTGGATTTTTAATAAATATTAGGGTAAAGTAACTTTTAGAAAGATACCTTTTCCCTACTTGAAGTTCTTGAAGACTAAATTTGCATTTGCTCTCCCACTTCTGCCAGTCATAAATAAGCATTTGAAGAGTTCTTAAAAAGGAGTTTAATGCTTCTCAGGAGCAAACAATAGGCCGACAAGAAAGGGCAGAGATGACACATCTGAACTTCCCAGAAGCAGCAGTCTGGGGCTGTGAGCCTCCTTTTTCACAGTGCAGTGTCCAATCCTGCTTGAGTGTCAACGCCTGCTTGACTGGTCTGCTTGGATTTTACATATCACAATGGGGGTGCACTTGAAAAGAAGGGAAACATGATGCCAAAGCAACTCCTGTGTATCCACTGTATGCACCACATGCATGATACATTTTTTATTATACACTTACTATTCTAACCATACTGTGCCTTTTACGCTTAGACAATCTTCAGCATTTCCTCTGATGAACCTTTTTCCACCGATGGTAGGGGTGGAAATTAGGGTGGCCAAGTATTACGGAATTTTACGTATGCCTTAGGAACTCCATCATTTGAACAAATGCGTCTTTAGCACACATTTGTTCGGCATGCAAGTAGATTTAACGACTTGCCTTAAGGAGGAGCTGGGTATTTACACAACAGAAATTCAAGGGTATTAAGTATACGGGAAATAATGGCGCTCAAACAGTATTAGCGTATATATCAAGTGAAATTGACAAAAATCACTGGTGCTAGCAGGGAGGGGAGACCCCAAGAACCCCTCAATTTAAATGTGAGAATTCACATCTAAGAATTAAGAAAACAAAATCCCGCGCACACAGGTTAGGTACAAACAAGTAGAGTGCTACTATATATGATTCACAGTAACAAATGTCCAACGTAGGTTCTTTGAAGTATATTTCCTTTTATTAGATCGTCACACCAATGGGAATTCACAGCCAGCCGACACGTGTTTCGTTATAGGTCTGTACAATTCTAGACGCTATAACTCTTCAGGGCTTAATGGCTGGATCCTTATCTGTAAGGGCCCTAGTCCGGTGATAATTCCAACCCGGCAGGGTAACCTATTAGTAGGAGGATGACGGCGTAATAGTTCCCTTAAAACGGTTCAACACACTGTACAGAGGAGACGCCAACTTCACGCATATCTATGCGAGCAACAAATCCATGGTTCCAATCGTGGAGTTTAAGAAATTCTTCAACGTACACCACATGGGTTTGTGTGGTGTTCGAATTCTGGGTAGAATCACCCTCGATGAGACTCGCGTCCTCGACACGGAGCTGGGTATTTGAATAGTTTCATTTCCTATTCCAACTCCAGTCTGCGCAACAGTAGGGAAGGGGTTGGACTTTAATTCCAACACCACTCCACCACTGCGCCCGTTGTAAGCGACTGCATGCTAAAGATGCATTTGCTCTGTTGCGGGTGCTGTGAAGGCACAGCATGATTACAACTTCATTCTAAAGGACGTTTCCTGGCCAAAACACCATGTTAGCTTGCCAACGAGGGCCATTAATTGACAGTTAACTCACAAATTTGAGATCTGATTTAAGTACACCACTCTAAAGACCGTGCTGTATAAATATACAATAGAAACAGGAATACACAACCTCCTGAAGAAGTTAACTCGGGATAGAATTATGAAGACAAAAAGCTCTGCAACAGCAACACAGAACAAAAGAAGTACTACTTGATGTTCCGACAGAACTAGCTGATTTTCCCTACAACTCATTTAAGATACTAGTAAAATAGCACAATTTAAATGGAAGAACCAACAAGACTCAGACCGGTATTAGATTAACATGATTATATTAAAGATCCAAAATTCATAGTCATAAGCAGTCTTTTGAGAATTTCAGTTAAGCATATCACAGCCTACATTAAAGCACTAAACATTAACCCCTTCTGTGCTGCGCGAATTTTGCTGCGGTGCTGAACGTTCCATTGGGCCTATGGAACCATGACGGAACGCTTCCGTCATAAGCACAGGCCAACCGACGCTCATGACGGAACCGTTCCGTCATGAGCATGGAAGGGGTTAAGGGGCCTGTAATGCTGGGCGATCTGCGGGCTGGAAAAGCAGGCGAGGAGGCCGTATGTAGTGTGCTATTCTGAAGGTTTATTATACAAGGAGGCAGAATCAATGTCACAACACAAGGAAGGTAAGGAGGGTTCCGGGTTCGCAGTCCGCTCCGGGTCTTGGGTGTAGTCCTGGGTCTGGGATTCTCCGACGACAGCTCCGGTGTAGGGGAGTTCCACGGAGGGCAGTAAGAGAAAGAAACAAAGGACCGTTAGTCTTATCCTTATGATCCGATGCTATACCGAACACCGTCACCCGGGTCGTGAGGGGGCGGGAAGAGAAAAGAGATCGTGAGGAAAGGAGGGTGTAGGGAGGCCGGAACACAAGGGGGTTTGTAGAAAGCGTGTCAGGAAGGGGTGTGTGGGAACGGGGACACGGGGGCCACTTCAAACAGTGCGAGTGCTATACAAATATACTACAGTGTGGGGTACGTGATGCTAAAGAGAAGGGTTTATTTACAGGGCGTTAATAGGACTCCTAATGAGTAGGGGTAAGGAAGGCTTAAGACACTCACCCGGTCCGCCGTAACTCTCCAAGTGAGTTACGGCCGCTCTTCAGCCACCTCCTGTGGGCTCCACCACTCTTCGGTCCACACCTCTCCGTCACACGTCTGCTCTCCTTCTTCAGCTCCAGTCCGAATCTCCTGCCACAAAACTCCGACGGGGTGTTCTACTCGGATCCCGCTTTTATCCTGTGCTGACTCTGCCGCTAAGGCGGGACTTCCGGGGTCGGAGGGATTTACTTCCTCCGGGCTCGTGGTTCTGGTTGGTCCCTGGGGAAGAGAGAAGGGCGGAGCCTTGTGGGTTATGGCCGGATTGCCGAGTTCTGTCTTTACCATAGGATATGGTGTGCGCTTTTGTAGTCCCGGTGGTGGAAAAGACCGAGGTAGGTGCGGGGTAGAACAGCCCTCCTGGGGGGTCCGCGGGGGCGCCACCTCACATACCCTTCCCCTAGCTGTCCTTCTTGTACTGGATGGAGTATGAGGGTAGCGTGACAGATAATCGGCATTGCCCTGGTCTGACCCTTTCCTGTGTAGAGTCTTGAAGTGAAACGGCTGAAGGGAGAGAAACCAGCGGAGGACCCGGTCGTTCTGACCTTTGTTCCGGGCCATCCACTCCAAGGGAGCGTGATCAGTATAGAGGATAAAGTCTCTGCCCTCCAAGTAGTATCGTAGGTTGTCAATCGCCCATTTTATGGCCAGGGCTTCTTTTTCCACCACTGCGTAGTGTTTTTCCCTGGGAAACAGTTTACGACTAACATAGAGAATGGGTCTTTCGTTACCTAAGGGATCTTTCTGTGACAGCACCGCCCCCAGCCCATGTTCGGAAGCATCTGTTTGTAGGATAAAGGGCAAGGAGTAGTCAGGGGGTATCAAAACAGGGCTTGAGGTCAAGGCGTCTTTTAGATCTGTAAACGCGTGCCAGGCTTCGGGAGAGGGGTTTCGTAACAACTCATCAGAGCGGTTAGTCTTCTTTAGAAGATCCGTCAGGGCGGCGGCTCTCTGGGAGAAGTTGGGCACGAACCGCCGATAATATCCGAGAAGCCCTAAAAAGGCTCGAAGGTCTTTCTTTGTTTGGGGAAAGGATAGGGAACTGATAGCCATGGTTTTGCTTTCCTGAGGTCTTATTAGTCCCTCCCCCAGAAGATACCCCAGGTATTTGACAGTCTTTGCCGCCAGAGTGGTTTTGGCGGGATTTATGGCGAATCCAAAAGAGCCCAGGGAAGAGACAACGCTACATAGATGTTTCACATGTTGTGGCCAGTTGTCGCTGAATATGACGATGTCGTCTAGATAGGCGCCTGGGTACTGTGCATGGGGTCTCAGAACATGGTTCATTGCACGCTGAAAGGTGGCGGGCGCCCCGTGAAGACCAAAGGGCATGACTAGGAACTGGTATAACCCCTCAGGGGTGGAGAAGGCTGTCTTTTTCTTGTCTTGTTCCCTGAGAGGTATCTGCCAGTACCCTTTACAGAGGTCCAGGGTGGAAATATACTTTGCCTTCCCTATCCTCTCTATCATTTCGTCCACCCGGGGCAAGGGATAGGTATCGAATGTGGATATTTTGTTGACCTCCCGAAAGTCGATACAGAAGCGGACCGACCCGTCTGGTTTTGGGACAAGGACGATAGGGGAATTCCAGTCGCTAACTGAGGGCTCTATTATTCCCATCCTTTGCATGTCTTCTATCTCCTGCCTTATGACCGCCCGACGGGCCTCGGGTACTCTATAGGGTCGCAACCGGACCACCCTTCCTGGTTCGGTTTCGATGGCATGCTCAGTAATACTGGTTCGACCTGGAGAAGAGGAGAAGACTCTCTGAAGGGGTCCTAGGGCTTTGCGGAGTTCCTGGACTAGAGTAGGAGGTAGTTCAGGGTCTACACAAGGGTCAAAAGGAAAGGACAGGGGTTGGCTAGTTCCTGTTAACACCGGCCGGGGTCCTTCCCATTTCTTAAGCAGATTCACATGAAATATCTGGGAGGTACCGCGTGTGGCATCCAGTTCTACCTCATAGGTAACCGGCGTCACCTGCTGGAGAATGGTGTAAGGGCCTTGCCACCGACCCAGGAGTTTCTGGTAGGATGAGGGCATCATAAGAAGGACCAAATCGTTAACAGCAAATACCCTGGGACGAGTGCCCTTGTCATATTGCTTCTTCTGGCTGGTTTGGGCACTTTCGAGGTTCTGTCGGACTATGTCCCGTATCATGGCTAGGTGGGTTTTAAGGTTATCCATATATTCTGGAAGCGGCCGTGTGCGATCCGGCTCTGCTTCCCAGGCCTCCTGTGCCATGTCTAACAGGGTGCGGGGAGGCCGTCCATATAGCAGCTCATAAGGGGAGTAGCCTGTGCTGCTCTGCGTTTTACAGCGTATGGCGAACAGAGCCAGTGGCAACATATCCTCCCACCTTTTAGCTTCCAGACCCAAAAGCTTCTTGAGAGTTTGTTTGAGGGTGGCGTTGTACCGTTCTACTAATCCATCTGTTTGCGGATGGTAGGCCGAGGTACGGATTTGCTTAATCCCCAGCTCAGCACAGACCCGTTTCATAAGGGCCGACACAAAAGGGGTACCCTGATCAGTCAAGATCTCTCTGGGAAACCCTACCCGAGAGAACAGGGTGATCAGGGCTTTTGCTATCGCCTGGGTAGTGGGTTGTCGCAAAGGTATGGCTTCCGGGAAGTGGGTGGCGTAGTCGACTATGACTAACGCATAGCGACACCCGCTGCGGGAAGGCAGGAGGGGGCCTATGATATCCATTCCTATCCTACTGAACGTGACGTCTATGAGAGGCAGGGGTTGTAAAGAGACTCTGGGGGGTTGGTAACGGCTGTTTTTCTGACAGACCACGCACTCCCTACAGTAGGTTTTGATCATTTGGTGTACCCCCGGCCAATAGAATTTCTCTAGGACTGCTTGGCTGGTTTTCTCATCCCCAAAGTGACCCCCTAAAAGGTGGCTATGAGCGAGGAAGAGGACTTTGTCCTGAAAGGGGCCTGGGATAAGTAACTGTGCGTTCTGTTGTGTCCCCCCTCCCCGGTACAGCAACCCGTTTTTCATGAAAAAGTAAGGACCTACTTGCAAGGGGTCTTCGTGGTCAAGGGCCCTTCCCCAGGCTTCCTGCAGGAGGGGATCCTCCTGTTGTGCCGCCCTGAACTCTCTATCGGTCTGCCAGGGGTGTTCTTCGGTTAACACGGGATATGCGCTGACATACTCTTTCTTTTCTTTTCTCCTCTGACTTTTGGGTTTATGCGGTTTAGGTGTAGACTCCGGGGTTGACTGTCCCTGATAAGGAGCATCCTTCCACCATTGGGCTAGAGAGTCAGAGGTCTCCTGAAGTAGTGTGGGTAATCCCGGATAATCACTCCCCAGAATGGCTTGTTCAGGGAGGGCAGGCACGAGACCTACGGTGAGGTTGGTTCCTGGATCCTTCTGATGATGGATCCGCACTTGAGTAGTAGGGTAGTGCTTGGTGTCCCCATGGACGCATTGGATGGCCACTACTCCCGTAGGGTGCTGGACAGGATGGGCCAGATCTTGGGGTCTTACTACACTCTGACGGCACCCAGTGTCAGCCAGGGCCATCAGTCGTCGTCCATCCACAGAAACAGGACAGTGAAACGGCGGGGGAGCGGCCCCGGGAGGGTGACACAGGTAGTTCCGTACCAGGCCGATCTCCATTGGCTCCTCCTTCTGCGGGCACATCCGGGCGATGTGCCCAAACCCACCACATGAGTAACACTGGGGTCCGGGGTTGGGGGGTCGAAACAGGACCGGAGAGGGTAGAAGAGGTGAAGGTTCCGGTCTTCGTGCTGTTTGGGGACGAGGGGGACGTGAGACCATAGTGTGTGAATACCTGTGTGAATGTTCCTCCTTTCCCCGCTGGAGCTCTTGAGCCCGGCTATAGGCAGAGGCTATCTCTATGGCGGTTTCAAGAGTGAGCCTAGAGTGTTGCCTCACCCATCGCTGGGTGGCCGGGTGCAAGGAGTTCAGAAATTGTTCAAGATATATTTTTTCAAGGATATTGTCTTTGGTGGATGTCTCGGGTCGGAGCCATCTGTTGGCGAGATCCTTGATCCGAAAGGAGAGGGCTCTTGGATTCTCCTGGGGTTTCTCCTTTGCTTTTCGCAGTTGAACCCTGTAGGTGTCATCATCGATACCCAAACGTTCTAATATGTACCGTTTGATATCTGCATACGGGGTGGTGCCTTGAATGTTGGCCTGCTGGTAGGCCGCCTGTAAGTCGCCGGTCAAAAGGGGACCTAGGTATTGACCCCAACGATCCACAGGCCAATTGGCCGCTTGGGCTAGCCTTTCAAAGTTGGTGAAGAAGTAGTCCGGATCCTCTCCCGGGATATACTTCTGCAAAACGACTGACGGGAAAGAGGAGACAGGCCTAGGTTGTCCCAGGGCGGTAGTTAGCTTTTCCATGGTTTGTTCGTGGGCAACCCCCTGACCCTTAAGGACGTCATGGAGCTGTCCCCTGTCGGTCTCAGCGGTCTTGAGAAATTGTTCCATAAGTTTCCCGAATAGCTCCTGGGATTCCGCCATCTGTTTAACCACGGCCTCCATGCCTCCAGCAGATCCCACTTCTGACACCAGATGTAATGCTGGGCGATCTGCGGGCCGGAAAAGCAGGCGAGGAGGCCGTATGTAGTGTGCTATTCTGAAGGTTTATTATACAAGGAGGCAGAATCAATGTCACAACACAAGGAAGGTAAGGAGGGTTCCGGGTTCGCAGTCCGCTCCGGGTCTTGGGTGTAGTCCTGGGTCTGGGATTCTCCGACGACAGCTCCGGTGTAGGGGAGTTCCACGGAGGGCAGTAAGAGAAAGAAACAAAGGACCGTTAGTCTTATCCTTATGATCCGATGCTATACCGAACACCGTCACCCGGGTCGTGAGGGGGCGGGAAGAGAAAAGAGATCGTGAGGAAAGGAGGGTGTAGGGAGGCCGGAACACAAGGGGGTTTGTAGAAAGGGTGTCGGGAAGGGGTGTGTGGGAACGGGGACACGGGGGCCACTTCAAACAGTGCGAGTGCTATACAAATATACTACAGTGCGGGGTACGTTATGCTAAAGAGAAGGGTTTATTTACAGGGCGTTAATAGGACTCCTAATGAGTAGGGGTAAGGAAGGCTTAAGACACTCACCCGGTCCGCCGTAACTCTCCAAGTGAGTTACGGCCGCTCTTCAGCCACCTCCTGTGGGCTCCACCACTCTTCGGTCCACACCTCTCCGTCACACGTCTGCTCTCCTTCTTCAGCTCCAGTCCGAATCTCCTGCCACAAAACTCCGACGGGGTGTTCTACTCGGATCCCGCTTTTATCCTGTGCTGACTCTGCCGCTAAGGCGGGACTTCCGGGGTCGGAGGGATTTACTTCCTCCGGGCTCGTGGTTCTGGTTGGTCCCTGGGGAAGAGAGAAGGGCGGAGCCTCGTGGGTTATGGCCGGATTGCCGAGTTCTGTCTTTACCATAGGATATGGTGTGCGCTTTTGTAGTCCCGGTGGTGGAAAAGACCGAGGTAGGTGCGGGGTAGAACAGCCCTCCTGGGGGGTCCGCGGGGGCGCCACCTCACAGGGCCAATTAGGATGGCGGTGAATCTGCATCCTCCGGGCCGGCGGAAGCCACCGCCGGCCTGGAGGATGCGGATTCACCGCCGCGGCCACAGAAAACACCCACCGCCAGATTAGGATGGTGGCGGGATTGCGGTGGGACCAGTGGCGGACGGCAGGTCCGTCCGCCGCTGATCCGCGGGGTGTGGAGGGCTATTTGGTGGCGGTGTCTGTGTAACGGGGTGTACAAAAGGGCCTCGGATGGCATGCAGGACTCAGAGCCTCCAGGTGCCGGTCTCCCTCGAGCAAAGAGGGCGACCGAGGGGAGGTCCGACCTAACGCTTGTTCCCTCCCCTCCCCTCTCTCTCTCTAAACCACAGGACCCGGGTGCAAGCTGGACTGAGCCGAACGCCATGGACTGGCCCTTTAACTCAGGAGAGGACGCCGAGTGGGAGGAGCCGACCTATCCGACCTGCCCCTCAAAAGGAGAACACGACGGGTCACAGGTGTGCTTGTTCACCTGGAGGGCGGAAGGAGAGAGTGCGCGGAGAACGGATGGTCGAGAGGAGGAAGATAAGGATCGGAGGATCGGACTGCAGGAGGAGAGAGCGGGAGACGCCAGTGGAGAGGCCGAAAGCCGGTCAGCGAGAGCGAGAGAAGGAAGCCGGACGTCAGGAGAGGAGACAAGAGCAGATTCGCCGCCTGCCACGGACGGAGGAAAGCCAGGAGGCCACCGTTCCCACGAGCCGCCCAGCCACTCACCCAGGGGAGGTGCGTGGCTTCTCCAGGTACGTGACCGGTTAAGGGGTTGGGTAGGAGGTCAGCGTACGCTAGGTACAACGCCCCGGGACGTCTAACCACCCCGGTACCCTTCCTGTGCACGTAACCCCTCCAATCACTCGTTATCTAGAGCCCAGGTGATCCCCTCACTCCCTACCCTGCACGGAGTGTTGTTTCAGAACAAACGCCTGACACTTTTCCTTTCTTCTCTTTGGGTGATTGCTGGAGAGCTACTCCGATAGTCGGGACGGACTCCGAGGAGGAAGAAACACCACCCAGAGGACCAGAAGGGACCCGGAAGAAGGAGAAGGTCGCCCATCGCCAACGGAGGAGAAGCCGGTCTCCACGGAGATACCCTAACCGGAAAAGCTGTACCGACCAACTTTTTGCTGCAATAAAACCCCAGTTGCCACGAGCTCGCCTCTTGCCCCTATCTTCTGCGCCGCATCCCGCACAAATTGTAACAGTCTGCAAGACACCGTCAGCCGAATTACGATCTGCATTGCAACATGCTTTTCCACGGCGGCTTTTCCGCCGTGGAAAAGAATGTGGTCTTTGGGGTTTGGGGGCCCGTTACGGGCCCCCAGGGTGTCGGGGGGTGCACATGGGGGGTACCTATGGTACCCCCCAGCATTTACATGCACAAAGCGGTAGGCACCGCTTGGTGCCTGCCGCTTTGTGCATGTAAATGTAAAACATGCATTTTTAACCTTGCAGCGAGTGTTGCTTCAAGCAGCACCCGCCGCAAGGTTAAAGATACAGGATTTGACCGCCAGGATGGCGGTCACATCCTAATTGCACCGGAGGGACCGCCGCTGCCCCTGCGGACGGGCCCTCCACCTCTGGGGTGGCGGTCGGACGCAGGGCCGTCCGCCATCCTAATAGGCCCCTAAGTCAAGGCTATTATCAGAATCAGTTTACAGAGTTCCACCACCATTAAGGCAGAAGGATAGATTGTTTGTTTAACAGCTCAAATTTCACAAGGAAGGGGAAAGAGTTTCAATTAAAGTCCATTATAGGTGAGTCCATTAGCATAAAAAGAAAGAAATAAAAGAAATGAAAAAGGTTCGGCAAAGAAGGTTTCAGTCCATCAGCTATCAACTGAAGTATCAGCAAAGTAGTCCAAAGGTAAGAGAGAAGTTAGGTCTTAGTAATCATTAAAAAAATCAATAAGTATAGCATGCTTTCACAAGGGGAAAGGAAAAAGTATGGTGTTTCTTATTTTATAAAGTCTCTAGCAAATTCCAGTGATATAGCATCACAACACCATTGAATGACTGTCATATTCTCAGATTCACATAATGTCACCTAGGGCACTTGCAACAGTGAGATGCTTTGCCATGCTGGTCATGAGAAACGAAAGATTTGAAAGTCCACATAGGCCTAACAAAGGTGAAAAAGAAATACAAAGTATCCATCTATACCAACAGCTGAAATCATGTTCCCACAGGAATATTTCACTGTGAACATTGAATAAACATTCTGGAAAAACGTTTTCGAAAAAGCCTTTAAGTTAGCATGACACAATTTAATTGAAATAAACTGTAAATCAATATCAAATATAATGCAATAAGGGCCAGATGTAGGACGGCTATTACCGGTCGGTAACGGCCGAAATTAACAAATTTCGGCCGTTACCGACCGGTAATAGGCTTTTGTTATGTAGGGGGCAAATTTACAGATTTGGTACATACCGAATCGGTATTTACCGATTCGGTATTTACCGAATCATCATTCACCGATTCGGTAAATACTGAATCATCATTTACCGATTTGATAAATGACATCTAGGAAGCACGTTAAAGAGTGCTTCTGTGCTTTAAGGATTCGTTATTTAACACCAGCTATTAGTTGGTGTTAAATAACGAATACCTCTGTAAATGCAAATCTGTGCATTTACACCTGTGCCATATGACAGACATACATGCCCTTAGGGCATGTATGTGTGCTACATGTGCAAACAAGCACTATTCAGGGGTGCAACAGGGTGTCAAAGTGACACCCTGCCACCCTTGACTCTTTCCCTATTTTACCGAATCAGTAATTACCGATTCGGTAATTGACATTCATTCCTATGGGCCTCCAGGCCCATAGGAATGAATGGCAATTACCGAATCGGTAAATACCGATTCTGTAAATACCGAATCTTCACGATTCGGTAATTTTTACCTAATTATTAGCTACATAGGATTTACCAATTCTAAAATGCTGAATCAGTAAAATTCGGTATTTTAGAATCAGTAAATCCTTTCAACAGAGATTATTACATAGAAATAGCAAACGTTAGAAATACCCTAATACCACACAATCTAAAGATTTATATGTGTATCATTTTCTAAGTTCATACTACAAAATTTGTTTATCACTTTTCATAAATTATAGTATCTCTAGTATCAATATGTGAAATTTCAAGATCGTACCTCATTTCTACACATTTTTGCACCAACTTTAAATAATGGTGCATTTTAACAAAAAGCGATAGAAACACTATGCCACTTTATTAACAGCACAATTTTATCCATAAACGTTAAATGAACAACATAGTCATAAGAAACTCTTATGAGTGCAGCTTGTTTATATGTATTAGTTTGCTTTGTATGTTAAGCATGCTTTTACAGTGCTTCTACTACACTTGTCTCAGTTTCCTGTGTCACTGCATCTAACGTGTGCAAAGTGCACTTTCAGATTTTTGTGTCTAAAATCAGAAAATGTGTTCTGCATTATTATTTTGTCGTGAGGTGCTGCAACAGGAGATAATGGAGCAGGAAAGAGACACAGAAAAATTTCCCCCTCACCTATCTCTGTGTCCTTTCCTGTGTTTTCAACCGGCATCCACACTGCAGGACGTAAACTATGCCTTTAAGGATCGGAGAATCTCCAATCCGCTTCCTGATCATGTGACCTGGTCACGTGATCCAATGAACTGCTACTGCGACGAAGCGTAAAGCAGGGCTCTTCTGCAGAAGACGCTGTGGATGACATGCAGCTGGAGAGCACTAGAACTTTTACTAGAACTAGACACTTCCTCAACTACATGACTACATGATTAATTGAAGGATTAAGAAGTGAAACCATTAGGTGTTTAATACACCCATTAGAGAGATTAGGCATTCAGACACCCTTTATATACTTAGCCGTTTTTATCTTCTCTCTTATGCAGATATTGTGCCTTGTCCTTGATGGTCCTGTTGTATCATGGAGTTCAACTCATGAACCCATCCTTCCTTGTTTTTTTCCCTTCTTCCCCAGATTTCCATTGTCACTTTGACCTTGTTGGGTGCAATTGGTGATTTGGTGAAGTAGTGGATTCTTCTTCAAGTCCATGATGTTCGTGCGGAAAACAAAAATAGGTGAGACCTAACAGAACGCGAAGCCCGAGAAAAGTTTTCTCTTCCGCCCGGTCGTCGTGGAAATGACTCTAGCAGATTTAGCACCATGTTGGGTAGCCTTCAGAAGGAAACCCAAGCCCTATTGGCCAGGGTGGATTCCATACAGTGGGGTATGAGGTCTGATTCAGGTCCAGGGACCCCGAATCCTGATACTAGCATCATGGTTATACAAGTCACAACCCCACCATCCATCCCTTTGGCTCCCCCTGAGCGTTTTTTGGAGGAGCCTGCTAAGTTTGCAGCTTTTATTAGTCAGTGTCAGCTTCATTTCATGTGCAAGGCCCCCTGCTTTCCGACTGACCAAGCAAAGGTGGCGTTCGTTATATTCTATTTAGGGGGATCTGCTGCTATTTGGACCATACCTTTGATAGAAAGAAACGACCCACTGCTATAAGACTATGACACTTTCAAAAGAGAACATAGAAAATTATTTGACAAACACACCTTCACACAGTCAGTAGACACTGCGCTTGTGAATTTAAAACAAGGGACTAAAGACTTGGCTACATATATTTTCCCGTTCAATAGACTAGTAGCAGAACCTGGTTGGCCCGAGGAGAAGCGTAGTGTTCTGTTTTACAAGGGGTTGAGAGAGGATTTAAAAGATCTGTTAGCACAGGTTGTTGACCCTTCTGAGTCCTGCACAGCCCTCATCGACCTGGTGGTCAAATACCCTAACAGAAAAGGGGAATGTGTATTTGCATGAATACCTTGATGAACTGATGAGGATTGGGTTTATTCGTCCCTCTCGGTCACCGGCATCGTAATCTCTCTTATTCATACCTAAAAGAGAAGGGGGTCTCAGATGTTGTATAGACTATAGGGCTTTAAACGCCATTACCATCAAGAACAGGTTTTCCTTGCCTCTGATATCCTCCCTCCTTGACCAGATAAAAGATGCTAAGGTGTTCACCAAATTGGATTTGTGAGGGGCTTAACATCTTGTAAAAATTGAGGAGGGAGATGAGTGTAAAATGGCCTTCTGTACCAAGTATGGGTTATATGAATAATTAGTGATGCAGTTTGGGCTGTGTAATGCCCTTTCGGCTTTCCAGTTTTCATCAATGAAGTCCTAAAGGGCATGTTGGACCTGTTTGTCATCGCTTACATTGATGACCTCCTGATTTATTCTTCATCCATGCAAGAACATGAAATTCATGTTAGGAGGGTCCTCGAACGTTTGAGAGATAATCATTTATACTGTAAACTAGAGAAGTGCCATTTTCACACACAATTAGTATATTTTCTTGGATTCATGGTATCTCCCCAGGGAAAAAGTATGGACGCAGAATGTAGCAGCCATCACTCGTTGGCAAGCACCACAGACTGTTAAAGAGATTCAGAGTTTCCTAGGTTTCGCCAATTTTTATAGACATTTTATTTTTCTGACTGAGGGCCAGATGTAGGTAACACATTTTTACCGACTGAAAATTACCGAATTTTACCCAATCGGTATTTCCGAAAAGTGAAACGAGATGTAGGTAAAAAATCGGTAAAAAATACCGAATCGGTAAAAATCGGTAACCCCTTCACGGTATTTACCGAATCGGTATCTTCCGAAACGGCAAATACCGATTCGGTAACTCACATGCAATCCTATGGGCCCGGAGGACCATAGGAATGCATTGAAACTACCGACTCAGTATTTACCGAATCGGTAAATACCGAGTCAGTAAATCTCGAGTCGGGGATACAAAATATCAGGCAGTTGAAGATACAACCAATCACGTGTCACCATCCCGCCCCTCAGCCAACCAACAGAGCAATAGACCAATCCTGTGCATGGACCCCACCCCACATCCAGGAAGTGGCCACACCCATGCAGGTGCAGTGTAACTGATCACACAGGAGAGCAGACACACAGAGACAGGCAGTTGTGAAGCAGAGCCCTGCAGGAGAAAGACATGGAGCCCCAACACTCTCAAAAAGAAGGTGCTGAGAGGAAGAGAAAGCTGAAGTTTAGCACTGGAGAACTGCAGGTGTTCCACTACCCAAAAATATTTGGAAAACAGTCCCTGCATGTACCAGAGGCTGTCAAGAGGAGCACCTGGCTGGGGATCCAGACTAAAATCAATGCCATTGGAGTGACCAACAGGGAAGTGGAAGACCTAAAAAAGCGATGGTATGATCTAAGGATCACCACGAAGAGGAAACTGGCTGCAAGAAGCAAGGAGTCAAATTTAACAGGTGGAGGGAAGAACAAGGCACCTCCACCCACAGACCTGGAAGAGCTAGTGGAGTCCACACTGGAGCCAGACTGCGTCCTGGGGATTGGTGATGCAGACAGATCAGCCCGAGCTGCAGCTAAGAAATGTAAGGGACATGCCCATCATCCCACGCCCCCTGCCTGTGTTCCTCCCCCAATGTGGCAATGTATTTAGGAAATCCAGTTCTGACTTTAGTACTCACCTGCAAAGCATTATGGGAGTGGTAGCATAAGAATACCCATATGAGCAGTCAACATGAAATGTTGTCAGGCATGCCACACAATACAATCAGACACATGGGAGGAGCAGAAAATAGTGATGTCAAAATGTAATTTAATCTTGATGTACACGGTGAAAGCACCACTAAGATACTGTCCATGTCTGTCCACAGGAGAGACATCACGCAAGTCACAGTAGGTGAGGGAGAAGACACATCCCCAAAGGGATAGCGGTGAACAAGAAGGCAGGGATGCTGGGCCCAGCAGTGCAAGACCTACAGACATACCAGAGGCAGACGACACCATGCAACTGGAAGCATCTCCTGTGCTCATAGGCTCACCACTACCTGCGTCAGAACAAACACACACACCAGCAGACTCTGAGGTGTCTGAAATCCTCAGGCCAGTGAGGCATGAGGGTCCCCCGCATAGGATCCTGCAAACATCCTCGGATGAGGAAGGGGAATGTGAGGAGTCAAGGCAGTCAATGGCAGGGAATGCACCAGCTCACACATCCACTCCTGACAGGCCATCTGAAGGAAGAAGACGTCGTAGGGCCCGGGAGTCCGGCGGCAGTGGCCGTGATGAGAGTGTTTTCCAAGGACTTGAGACCACAGTGGTGAAGGTTCGGCGCCTGCAAGCAAAAGGGATCAGTGCAGTACACAGGCAGATGCTAATTCTTAACACCAACTTCACAGACATGAACAAAGGAATAGCATCAATGGCAGACAGCATGAGGGACATGGCAGAGGGAGTCAGGGACATGTCTTAGTGTGTCATGACACTCTGTGAAGAACTTCGTGAGGACCGTGCACAAAGGCGCAGGGAGAGCCATCGTACGCAGCAGCAGACAAGCGGCATGCGGCAACTAGCAAATGCAACTTCACTTATGTGTCGCCGGTCAGTTGCAATGCAGGAGGGGCTGGTGCACTGCTGTACTGACCTCACACGGGGGATGGGGAGAGTCACTTCAGCGATGGAAGTGTTGCTGACAAACCAGTCAGCCACCACAGGAGCAGAAGGTGTCGGGGACACAGATACCACTAGTAGCAGGGCCAGCACCCCTGTACCTGAAGTAAGGAGGATTAGCAGACGCCAGAGCGCCGGTGCTGCCACTGCAGACTTTGAACCCAGCCCAGCTCCTGCAGCACGCGGGGCTGTACATGGGCGCAAGCAGTGAGTCCAGCAAGGTCAGTTGGACATGTGAGGGTGAGGTAACCCCTGTACACACAGTAGTGCCAGGCACACTAGTATGTGACATTTTTGGCTCATTTATTTTCTACGTAGTGCTAAATAAACTACGTGCATTGATGTACAACACGTGCATTGTCTCCATACTTACTCAGAAGTAGTTGTGTGTGATTTCTGTCCGTCTCTGTCTTCCATCTGTGGGTGTTGGTACTCCGACTGTGTTGGCTGCTGGTAGTGCCTGGTCATCGTCATGGTCTTCATACTCCTCCAATTCCACCTCTGTGCCCCTCTTAGTTGCGAGGTTGTGCAACATTGCACAGGTTGCAATAATCTTACAGCACGTTACAAGTGCGTACTGCGTGCCCCCCCACTTTTGTGGAGGCAGCGAAATCGGCTCTTCAGGAGGCCAAAGGTGCGCTCAATGATGTTCCGGGTGGATTTATGTGCCACATTGTAACGTCTCTGGCTGGGGGTTGTGGGGTTGAAGTAGGGTGTCAGGACGAAGGAACGGAGTGCATATGCACTATCCCCTAAAGTGGAAGACAGAATTATACATTACTCAGATGCACACATTGACATACATCTGCTTCATCTATCAAGGAAGTGTCACCCATTTCTTTACCTAGCAGGTATCCTTCCCCGAATTCCCCCGCTGTCAGGTGGGTATAGATCCCACTGTTTTGGAAGATATATGAGTCGTGGGTGCTACCAGGGTATCTGGCCACTATATCGGTGATGATGAACTTGGCATCACAGATTGCTTGCACATTGATTGTGTGTGTTGACTTCCTGTTCCTGTATATGTGCTCTGTGGCAGCTGGGGGCAAATGGGGATGTAGGTCCCATCAATGCAGCCAATCACGTGTGGGAAGTTAGCCATGAGGTAAAAGTCTGTCTTGGTCCTGAGCAAGTCCGCATCAGTGTCTGGGAAGTGGATGTAGTGATCCATTCTTTGTATCATGGCGTCCAGGAACCTTCTGAAAAACGCTACAGGCAGCTCTGGGACACCCCACCTACCGCTGCCACTATACTCTGGTGGCTCCCAGATGCTAGGAGGTGTATGCTACAGAGCACCTGGACATGGGGTGGGATGGCATGGGCCCTTGGTCTTGGGTGGTCCAGGAGTGGATGCAGGTCCCTGATCAGGTCCATGATGGTTTCAGGGTGCAGTCTGTATCTCTGCCTCTGTCAATTGGAAGAGTGTAATCCTTTGCCTATATACCTGTTCCTCCCTTCTCCATTCCCTCTCACCTGCTGCCTGTAGCCTTAGCCGTCTTGCTATGACGTAAAAAGCAGCCATTCTAGTTCCAGTGTTGCATTTTGGGGCCCTTTTTTATAGGCTATACCTGATTACCACCTGCTTGCAATCCATGTTAAATACCGACTTGAAATTACCGAATTTCGGACAAATTCGGTAATTTAAGGCTCACCTACATCTCGATGGCGTGGTATTTTTCCTTTCGTAATTTCCAATTCGGTATTTTTACCGATTCGGAACTTTTTCCGACTCGGTATTTGTTCTGATTCGGTAATTTTACCGATTCAGAACTTTTACAGACTCTGTATTTGTTCCGATTCGGTAATTTTACCGATTCGGAAATGTTAACGAATCGGTATATTTACCGAGCCGGTAATCTACCGATTCTGTATTTTTACCGGTTTTCGGCGACCTACATCTCATTTTCCTAATACCGGTAGGTAACGGCCGAAAACACCGGTTTTCGGCCGTTACCGCCCGGTATTAGGCTACCTACATCTGGCCTTTAGTTTCTCCGATAACTAGGCTCTTGAAAAAAGGGGTTAAGTTTCAATGGAATCCAGCGGCAGATGCATCCTTTCTTCACTTAAAGGAAGCCTTCATACAAGCTCCCATCTAAGACATCCAGATCCTTCACGTCCTTTTGTGGTTGAAGCAGATCTCAAGTGGCAGTTGGAGGGGTCCTCTCTCAGGCAGATCCTAGCACAGGACGTCTTCATCCAGTGACTTATTATTCAAGGAATATGGCTCCAGCCGAAATGAATTACTCAATAGGAGACAAAGAACTACTGGCTATAAAAAGAGTCTTTGAGGAGTGGAGGCAATATCTTTTAGGAGGAAACCATAGAATAACAGTCCTCTCAGATCACCATAATCTACAGTTCTATCCATGCGACAACTATGTTGGACTCAGTTTTTTAGTGATTATGACTTCATCATACAGTTCCAAGCAAGGAAAAAAACGGGAAAGCTGATGCATTATCCCGCTTAGGTTACAAACCCATAGAACAACAACGTGAGCCTCCCCTTATAATAGCCAGTCAAAGAATAATTGGAGCTCTTTATTCAGAGGATGATTTTGTAAGGAAGATTAAGGAGGCACAGGCATCTGAAGACATGAAAAAAATCATAGGTACCCAAGAAGTTACCAAAAACAAGACCTGTTCTATGTTCAATGGGTTTTAGTGCTTCCTACTCACAATTTGAGGGTACAAGCTTTAGAGTGGTGCTATGCTCATCCTCTAGCTGGACACCAAGGGTACAAGAATACTCTAGATTTACTACTGAGACACTTTTGGTGGCCTAAAACAGTATGTGCACACATGTTATGTGTGTGCCCAAGGCAAAGCCTCTCACCAACCCCTGTGGGACTGTTACAACCATTACCCACTCCCCCTAATCCCTGGCATACAGTTACCTTAGATTTCATAGTAGAATAACTGAAGACATCTCAAGGGAACACTAATCTCCTAGTTGTAGTAGATTTATTGACCAAGATGGCCCATTTTATTCCGCTCAGGGCACTTCCCACGTCACACGTTTTGTGTTTGTTCAACATGTTGTACGCTTACATGGCCTTCCTTCCATTCTGATATCTGACAGAGAGTCTCAGTTTATTTCTAGATTTTAGAGGGCATTGGGAGCCCTGTTGCAGATAGATGTTCGGTTGTCCTCAGGCCAACACCCTCAGACAGATGGTCAAACCGAGAGAGTGAATCAGTGTTTTGAACAGTATATCAGGTGCCAAATTTTACACTCACTCTCTGATTGGGATGAATTGGCATGGATAGCCGAATTTTTATACAATAATAGTTATTACTCTTCCACTGCTTATTCCCCTTTTTACTGTACTTACGGTTTTCATCCACAAACAATGCTGTCTCAGTTTCCTTCCGTCAATTCTACCCCGGCAGCCATAGACTTAGTGAAAGAAATACAAAACATACACAGAGCAGCTCAAGTGAATCTAGATAAGGCTAAGGCAAGATATAAGGAGCGAGCGGATTCCCACAGTCGTACAGAGCCTAGATATAGCCAAGGGGACGAGGTGTGGCTTTCCTCAAGAAATCTTGTGCTGAAGGGGTTTTGCAAATTTAAACCCCGGAACATAGGACCATACAAGATATTGAAAGTGGTAAACCCTGTTGCTATGAAACTTGACCTTCCTGCTTCTTTGAAGGTACACCCGGTATTTCATGTCTCCCTTCTGAAACCGGTAGTACCAGGTATGGGTCTCCCTACAATATCAGCCCAAGTAATGGTAGATGACGAACCTTAGTATGAGGTAGGGGCCATCATCGATTCACGTAGAGTGAGACGTAGGCTCCAGAACTTGATACATTGGAAGGGATACAGTATTGAAGAATGGACTTGGGAACCAGCTAGCCAGGTACACGCTCCTCGATTGGAGCGTTTGTTTCACAGGCATCATCCTGATAAACCAAAACCTGTTGGGGGGACCATAGGTGCGGTGTACTGTCACGGCTGCCGAACGGTCGGGAGCCGGAGCCGAATGAACTACTAAAATGGCCTCCACACAGGGGACGCCCAGGCGCAATGACCAGAAAGGTTAAAGCGCAGTCATCCCCGAGCGGCAGCGCTTCGCGTTCCTGTATTCTGGCATAGGGCTTACCTTCCGGTTACCTCATTCTCCTTCAGGACTTCGGGAATCAAGTGCTTCTCCGCGGTCTCCCAGCCTTCGGTGCTCAGCCACCCCTTACTGGACCTCTCATTGTGTTCTGCATCTGGCGCGTTATCTTCCCCGATCGGACCTCTGACAGTGCTACAGTCTTCGGTGCTCTACCCTTGCCTCCAGAAGAAAAGACAGAAAGCTTTATTAAGCCTACATAACAGTAACAGCACTTTGCGCTGTAATTTTTCTATTGTTTTACTGAACTCCTGCACACTTATCTTGTTGTAAATGAATCTAGGACCCTAGTGTAATTTTCCCGATCCTTATATAGGCATAGAAATCATTACCATATTTGGACTGAGCCTATACAGCCCAAATACGGCATGGCTACTTCCACTAAGTTCCAAGAATCAACAACGATTTCTTAGAAAATCCGCCTTCAGCAGCTAGGGACTTCCCCTCGCCTGAATACTAATTTATCTAGGAAATCATGGAGTTTTCAAAGAACGGAGTCTTTCCGTGACATTATTAAGTCCAATCATACGTCAAACTCTGCACCTTCAAAGTATAAATAAGCCTACATTTGCCGAGACAAACACACAGTGGTTTGGAGCAGATCGACTAACTACTTGCCCGACGCCCTGCAGCAGCAAGTGCCGAAGGAAGCCGACCCTCCAGCTGATGCACTGAGAGACGCTGTCTTTTCTCCTGCCGAGAAATCCAGCTCCAGTGTTTCCAGGCTACCCTTGCGGGTTGCTGGGTAATCGAGTCCTGAGAGAGAGATACAAGACCTCCTTCATTCTAAAACCAAGGTACGGAGCTGATTAGACCCTTAGAGAATTCTTGGATAGATCCTTGGCAGAGAAATACTAAACTTAAAATACTCCTCACCTACTTCCCTTGTACTAGACTTGGGTTAGGTACACCGGAGTAGGCGTATTTTAGAAGCACCAGTTGAGTACTTTTAGTCATTATTTTATTACTGTATGTATTTTATACGTTTTAGGCAACTTATGGCTTAGAAACCATATCATGCTTTTACAATACTACTTTATAATACTTTTCGTATTATATGCCCTGTACTTTATAACCAGTATTACGATTGTAGCAGTACATTTCTTATGCTTGGGAAATAAGACTGTTCAATAAATACCTTTTATTGAAAACGCCTGTCTCTCTATTTTCTCAGCACCTCTGGTGAAACGAAGCATGCACGATTGACTGAGTAAAATAGTTATCTATTATTTCCGCGACTCTAGAGATTGATTTCTTATTCTTGGGAAACAAAGTTGTCATGTTTATGCGGTTGTCAGAAACAAATCCCTTCTTGTTTATTCGAGAAAGTTTCTAGTGACCTCTGAGCTAGCTGGCACTGACAATTAAGTTTAATATATATGATAGAGACCTAGTCGACCTCAGTCCTACGTCTAAACTATAGTATATGTTATTCCAATGCGCAGAGCCTATTGGGAATATAGGAACTACACTACAATCTAATCAGGTTTTCCTGTTGCTGTGGGCATCCGTTCCTTCCTTAACTTGTTTTGATTTACTAACCTGCAAGCAGACAAAGAAGGCATTAGATAGATGTCTGATTTTAAGGCGGTGTTTACTTTCTTACTTTGACACTCTGTTTATGGAGTTTATTTACGTTTGAGAGTTTGGTGAATAGGTCGGTTCAACTCAAGAGTCTTCTTCTTTTTTTTATATATTTTGTTTTTGATCTAACTAAGGATACCATATTTTGTTTTTACTAGACCCAGACACTTCCTCAACTACATGACAAGATGATTAATTGAAGGATTACGAAGAGGGGAAACCATTAGGTATTTCATACACCCATTAGAGAGATTAGACATTCAGACACCCTTTATATACTTACCAGTTTTTATCTTCTCTCTTATGCAGATATTGAGCCTTGTCATTGCTTGGTCCTGTTGTATCCTGGAGTTCAACGCGTGACCCCATCCTTCCATGTTTTGTTTCCCTTCTTCCCCAGATTACCATTGTCACTTTGACCTTGTTGGGTGTAATTGGTGATTTGGTGAAGTAGTGGATTCTTCTTCATGTCCATGATGTTCCTGCAGAAAACAAAAATAGGTGAGACCTAACACCTTCCTTACTCAGGCCCTATGGCTCTCTGACAAGAGCTTTAGATTCAATCAAAAACTTGACCCTACCTTACAAACCGCTTAGGCTCACACTAGACAGACCACTACTCTACCCAGCCCTGTGTATCCACATTTTCACGTTGAAAACGACCTCGTATAGAACCGGAAACACAGGGCTCCTTCTCAGTTAGTAGTGCCACAGGCCTTTCAAGAGCAGGTCCTTTTTTCGCTCACTCCCACCTACTTGCAGGTCATAGGGGAGCTCAAAAGACAACACAAATAGTGCTACAACATTTCTATTGGCCAGGCATCTTTGCTCATGTCACCAAATACTGTCAAGAATGTGAAGTGTGCCAAAAAAAGAACCCTTATAGGCCCCCTTCCGTTCCCTTACAACCCCTTCCGATTATCGGAAAATCGTTCGAGAGGATAGCAATGGATCTTATCGGCCCCATACCTTGGTCTAAGAAGGGTAACCCGAATGTCTTAATCGTGGACTATGCTACGCGTTATCCAGAGGCCTTCCCATTAACAGTCCCCACCACTACTAACATCAGCAACAAACTCCTAGAATTGATTCAAGGGTGGGTTTTCTGAAGGAAATCTTCAAGGACCAAGGAACCCCCTTTGTATCTACATAAATGTCACAAATATGTAGAACTCTTGACATTTCCCATATCAAAACATCAGTATACCATCTGCAATCAGATGTTGTGTGAACGATAAAACGCTACTCTTAAATTGAAGGTAAAGAAAATGCTGGCTGTCAAAGGTAAAGAGTGGGACATGCTTCTCCCTCTGGTACTGTATGTTGTAAGAAGCCAAACCCAAACCAGTTTGGGCTGTTCCCCTTTTGACCTCCTTTATGGCAAGGAGCCATGCAGCCTGTTGGAACTAACCAAAGAGGCATGGGAGCAAGAGAAACAAGAAACCAAGACCTTCCTTGACTATACCCAATCCTTACACACATGCCTACATAAATGCAGGGAGCATGCTGATGTCAATTTAGAACAAACCCAAACCAATCAACAACTGTTTTATGACAAAGGAAGAAAATGGAGGCATCTAAACGTGGGAGATTGGGTACTAGTACTCATGCCATCGGCTCTGCGATCCATTTTCGGATCATGTGACCTGGTAACATGATCCAATGAACTGGTATTGCGACGACGCGTAAAGCGTAAAGAAGGGCTCCTCTCCAGAAGACGCGGCGGATGACCTGCAGCCGGAGAGAAGCTGCGGAAACGAAGGACCACCCACATACTCGCCGGAGGAGAACCAGGACGAAAAACGACCAGAATCGGAGTTCACTAAAGAGAAGGACCAAAAGAGGGAGCCGGACCCTATTCGGCAGGCGAAGATTCCAGCCACGTTCTAGGAGGCACGTGGCTTAGCAAGGTACTAGCGCGTTTGGGGAAAGGGAGCCTGGGCTTTCAAGTCTGGTCGGGAGGAGGGAGACTAGTGCGGTGTACGCGTGCTGCCAGAGTCACAAAGATGCGCGCAACGCCAAGCACAGCGCTCAGAACACTGGTGATGACATCTGGGTGAAGTCTCCTGACACACCTTTTCCCCTATCAGTTTAAGGACTTTTGGACATCATCTTTATGTGATTTTTTAGTGTTTTCCTTTTGTCTCCTTCTGCCCTACACCCTCTGGAGGCTTATAATCCGTGAGGAAGAAACTGACAACACCAGTCTGCTCTCTTGTTCATCTTCCATTTCGAGATAATTTCTTGTTCTTCTCAATCCACGATTTCTATTCTTTCTCTATCAGCCAGGGGCGTAGCTAGAGCTTGTGGCGCCCGGGGCTATCCTTCAGATTGCCGTCCCCCCTGGGAGGGTGCTCGGCAAAAAGGACGGCGAGCACCTGAAAGAGGTCCGAGAGACACGTAGTATCTCCGCTAATAGTTACCTCGATCAAGCAAGTTACATGCACATACATGTCTAGACAGCCCCGTCCCCAAAATAGTGCTGCCTGGGGCGGACCAACCCCACCTAGCTACGCTCACACTCACTCTTCTCTCCATCCATCCTTATCTCCATCCAGCTATTCATCTCACACGTTAACACGTCAAAACAATATGGAAAGAATCCTTTTTCTTCCTCAAGACCCTACTGAATAAAAACCTTACATAAATTTCCAGGATTAAGATCTCCACATATTACCCAGCATAGTGACAGAAATAGAAGAATCCAGTGGACTGTATGTAGGCCTTGCTCTGTTACTCAAGTGCAAAACCCAGCGTGTACAAAAGGCAGCAGTAAGACTTCTTCTACATCTTACAGCCACAGAGCTTAGTAACGTATGTCGCACCTCCAATAGCCCCCAGTTTCTCAGAGGATTTTCTTCGAAGGGCTTGGCATGGTCCACAAAATCACCTACTGAGCTTACATGAGACATGAATGTCCCTGACCAAAACCTAGAGTCAGTATCTAGACACCTCCCCTTTCCACAAGAGGGGAAATGACACCCTTCTCACTCCAAGCAGCTAATATACCATGAGACATGTTTCCTAGATTAATTTACAACTTTTTAGAATACCTAAGATTTAGGAACGATCTAAAATAAGGCACTTTCCCACATCTACTAAACAATACGCAAATACTAGTGAAAAGCCATCTCACCCTTTATGGCTGCTTTCTAAGTTCCCACTCCTGTCCACCTAGGGACTTTAGATTCCATCAACGAGTCTACAATCACCTACTACCCCTATGCATCATATATCAAAGTCCAACAACAAATCATGATTGAATCACCATATCCATCTATCTTCTTTTACTTATTTTGCTATCTTTAATTTCTTTCCTATATTGTCTTATGAGGCTGAGCTTGTGCTTTTGCTTATATTATGCTCCTGTAAAACCCCTATATCATTACCGGTTGCAAAGTATGCTGCTTACTTACTTATTTCCAAAATTCATTTTAATTTAGCTGCCTGTGTATACTTTTGTAATAAAATGCTCCAAAAACCACAGAAAAAATAATGAGGCAAGAGGGCAGTGTGCAGATATAAATACAAATATACACATGAGCAGCCGTGCAGCAATGTGGGGGATCTACCCACCTCACAAAGGGAAACAATAGTAAAAGGAAAAAAAACATTAAACTAGAAGGACGCATTGGCTGTTGGCAGAAGCAAAATTTGAATGACACTGCAGCAGACCAAAAGATGAAGAGAGCTAACTGAAAGCCTCTGGCTCAAAAGTATTATATATGAGGTCAATGAACTTCGGGGGAGCATGCAGCAGGCTGCACTGATGTATGCTTCCCTCAATGCCCTCAGGCCACTTTCCCAAAGTGGAAACTGTCTCTCAAGGACAGCTTCCACTTTGCAAATGTATACCACCAATTATGCGGGGTGGTATCCTTTCAATGCTCCAGTTGAGTGCAAATGGTACCTCTTCACCACCCAGCAGGAGCCTATGTGGACCACAGAGCTGTGCGTGAGCAAACAAAATGAGGTAGCAAACAGTGCATTACAGGAGGAAAAAGTGACAAGTGTGCAGATTACAAGAGAAAACAAAGTACAATTTGAGGTATAATACTGCAATATATGCTACAGTGGCGCAACGAAACTTGAGGGGGCCCCCCTGCAACGCACATGGAGGGCCCCAACAGGATATGCATATGTGAGGCCCCAACTGCAACTACAAACAAATGGCTGACCGAAAAACAAAACACATATTACCAGGCAAAGTGTGGCCTGCCTGACGGCAAAATCAATCTGGATAATAACCTCAGGACGACTCGGGCCTCTCTCCCTCTGTGACGTGAGGAAATGCCAGTCCCTAAAACTGAGTCTAAATGCCCACCACCTGCAGCTGCAACCACCGACATTAATAAAGCAACAAAACTTGCCTCAATTACTTCAAAAGTGAGCGTCCGTTCGTTCCCTAAGGAAACCTCAAAGTACACGCAGACAACAGTGTCTCCTCTCTGTGTGTGTGCTACATAGCCGATGGGGCCCTGGAACACGAGGGCTGCTGTGGGGCCTAAAAATTACGTTTTAATGACCCCAGGATGCATCCCACCCCACCCTCTGAGGCTCCTCTCTCCAACACTCACCTGATGCCTGCCCTGCAGTGTTGTATCCTAACCTTGTTCTCCCCTGTGCCCCAGTTACCTCTCTGACTTGAGAGCACCCATTGTCACCTCTCCTCTCCCATTGGTTCCCCAACGTTCCACCACCCCCTCCAGCTTTAGGAACTGTCAACTGATATGTTAATATGCTTCCTGACCACGCCGTGACCTGGTGTGGGGCTGTAGATACGGAATAAACTTACAGCTGATTTACCTACTGCTTCCTGGTATCTGATTTCAACAAGTGGCGACGAGGTAAACCACGGCCCCTCACCACGGATTTGATCTACTTTATTCGTAGGAATTAAGCATTTATACTGAAAAATGCCCTCCTACCTGAACTCCGTATAATGCTCGACATGACATCCTGAAATTGGTTAGTGTCCTTGGAGCTCTTCTGCGGCGACACCTGAGTCGAGGCGCCTGTCTGCTGCATTTTCATGAGGGTCGGCCTCCCCGGCGTGAGTGATTCGAAGTCCCTGTCTTCTGCTTTGTTGTGAGGCTCGGCTGTTTCCCGGCGTGTATTCCACGGCCTCCGCCCTCACCACCTTTGATGACGACCCGTCGGTAAGCACAGCCCTGGCATCGGATGAAGAGGTGTCGATTGAGTGACTGCGCGCTGCTGCTTCGAGGGTTGTTGCCGTCACACGGCGAAGGTGAGAGCCAAAGAATATCGTGCTGCGCCTGTAATTAATTGTCGGGGGAGACGCCTGGTGATTTCCTATGTGCGCAAGGAGATTTCTCTTCGTGCCTGTTCTGATTGGGAAAGAGGCGCCTTCTTCCTCACAAGAGCGCAGTGACAATTTCTGTCAGCTGTTTTCGCGCCACATACTTTCCTCAGCTGCGTTCTTCTGCGCATGCTTCAGCACGTTCCACGTCACTGGAACGCAGCGTCTGGCGCCATCTTGTGGTGAAATCTTCGGAACTTGTATAACTTTGCCTTCAAACCAGGCACATACACGGTGATGTGCACACCCATGTAATTCTAATGGAATTGTATGTTTTTCTTGCAAACAGCTTTTAATAAGACAGTTACAACAAAACTACATTACTGGAAAACAAAAATCTGTACTGTCAACTAATAATTCATTCTGTGACAACTAAGCTGATGCCCCAGGCCTGTGAAATATTTCTGCTATAACTGTAACGTATATTGGACAGTTAGACAACCACTCTTGGTTTAATTCATCTCGAGTCCACTCCTTAACCCTTCGAAGGCAAGTGTCAAGTTACACTAGGAACAACTGCTACTTAGAATTTCGCTTGCGCTTTTAAATCAGAGACTTGTGTGTCTTCATCCTTAAGCTCATTGGCAATGTGTGCCCTTAGTTCATTAAATCTTGCGCAACCCCAAGCTTTCCTACCTCTCAAAGGTGCTCCTAGTATGCCATGGAAGGAATGGAGAGAGTATTTCACTAATTATATAGAAACTGTGGAAGATGAGGATTTCACTCCAGAAAAGAAAAAGAAAGTGTTGTTGTACTGCTTAGGTCCAGGGGGTGTCAAGACTTATAATAATATTGAAAAGAAGGTAAGAGAAGGTAATGATGTTTATCAACATGCATTAGATGACTTAGATGCCCATTTTTCACCTATCGTTTGTGTTGCTGTTGACCGGTACAAATTTTCAAGAAGGAAACAGGGCAAAGATGAGAGCATTGATGATTATGTGGCGGCCTTGAACAACCTGGCTCTAACTTGTAGATTTGGTCAATTGCAAGAAGAATTTGTACGAGATCAAATCATTATGCATGCGAGTAACCCCAACATCCAAGACAAACTATGGGTTAATGGAGAATCTTCCTTAAAAGAAGTTGTTGCTCTAGTTAAAAAAGCTGAACTAACAGGCAGATGTGCGAAAGCGGTTTTAGATGAGCCAATTGTCGTTAAAGCAATTCGTTCTTCCAACGCAAACAAACTCAGACAAAAGGCCAGCAATAAAGAAGTTGCGCATGAGTATCATAAAAAAAATGAACCTTACAAATCTAGGCACAAAAGTGAGAAAAGTCACAGCAGTAAATACAAAAATCCACCTGAACTCAAATGCTATCGATGTGGTTCTCCTAACCACTTTGCAGATTCAACAAAGTGCCCCGCTAGACATCAGAAATGCTTGTCATGTGGTTTGACTGGTCACATCGCCATGGCCTGCAATAAGGCATCCTTTAGGCAGAGCAGACATGTCAGACACATTCAGGATGAAAGTGACTCTTCAGATGAAAATTCGGAGTACTCAGATTCAGATAGCATCAATTACGTGTTCTCCATTGAATATGATGTATTGGAACTTACACCCACTAAAAAAAAGAAGCCCATGTGCGATGTGAAATTGGGAGGGGTAACTGTAAACTTAATGGCTGATTCCGGCTCCCCTTTCACAATCATCAATGAGAACGTATGGAAACAATTGCTTACTGATAAAATTGGAACATCGCTTGAGAAGTCAAACATCGTTGCTAGAAGTTACACTGGCAACAACATCGAATTTCTAGGAACACGTGAATTGGAATTCGAGTTCAAAAACAGGAAAGCTAGTTGTAAACTCTTCATTGCAAAAAAAGGACCTTCAGTACTTGGCTGCAGTGACCAAGCCGATCTGGGAATAATCCTCAACCCAAACAGCGCAGACCCTGTTTTGTCCGTTGATGAGTCATGCAAGAATACAATTCATAAGGATTTTCCTGAAGTGTTCTCTGGAAAAGTAGGTCTTCTTAACAGTTTTGAACACAAAATTGAACTTAAAGACTCAGCCATTCCATGTGTTCACAAGGTAAGACACTTACCAGTGTCGGTTAGGAGTGATGTTCAAACAGAGTTGAATAGACTGGTCAAAGATGGAATAATTGAGGAAGTTGAATCAGCGGAGTGGGTTTCTCCCTTAGTTGTGGTCAAACGTCCCAATGGCAAAATTAGGCTGTGCATTGACCTTAGAGATCTTAACAAGAACATTATTGTTGATCAGTATCCTCTACCACGCATTTATGAGATGTTTAATGCCACTAATGATATGTGTATTTTTTCAATAATAGATTTGAAATCCGCATATCACCAGATACCCCTACACGTGGACAGCAAGAAATACACCACATTCATCACCCCATTTGGTTGTTACCGTTTCACTAGGGTACCGTTTGGGTTAGCCTCTGCCGCGGCGCTGTTCCAAAGGGTCATGACTTCCATCTTGGAAGGCGTTGCAGGCATCAGGTTCTTCCAGGACGATATTTTAGTCATGGGTGGCAACCAACTGGAACATGACACACGCTTAAAGCAAGTTTTCAACAAACTTAAAATGCATGGTCTTACTGTTGAACTAGATAAATGTAAAATTTCTCAGGAACAAGTGGTTTATTTGGGACACACTATCAGCCACGAGGGCATCAAACCAAAGCAAGGCTTAGTAGATGCCATTCTTAATGCTCCTAGCCCATCTAGTAAAGAGGACATCAGAGCTTTTCTCGGATTAACGGAGTATTACTCCAAATTCATAAGGAATTTTTCAGAAAAAATGTACAGTCTAAGACAGTTGCTGAAAAACAAAACAACATTTGAATGGTCCCCAGAATGTCAGACCACCTTTGAAACAATCAAAAAAGAAATTAGTGAAGCACCTTTCCTCAAGGGATTTGATCCCAAAGCCGAAATCTATGTCACAACGGACGCAAGCAACAAAGGATTAGGTGCAGTGCTAGCACAGAAGGATAATTCAAATCAAGAATGGGTTGTGGCTTTCGCCTCCAGGTCACTCACCCCTGCCGAGGAGAAGTACTAGGTAATAGAACGCGAGATGCTTGCCTGTTCTTGGGCGCTCAACCACTTCAGAGCATACATATGGGGATACAACATACATCTTCGCACGGATCACAAGCCATTGATCAAGATCTTATCTGCTTCTGGTTTGCAAAATGCCTCACCACGTCTGAGTAAAATGTCAATAAAATTATTGGACTACAACTACTTAGCAGAATATTGGCCAGGCATCAAGAACAAAGTCGCTGATTTTCTCAGCAGATTACCCCTGCCACATAACGAGAATTTGAATGCTCCTGAGGATGATGAAAGAGTGGCTCTACTCTTCAACACAAATTTTGAGGGAATCTCTACTGGAGAATGGGAGAATCACATGTCTCAGGATTCAACGCTAAACGACGTATGTAAATATGTCAACACTTCGTGGCCAGAGAAACGCCACCTTCAAGACAACATTAAGTTGTATTGGGAAATAAGGAATGAAATCAGCTTTGAAAATGGTGTGTTGTACAGAGTCGGTAAAGCCATCGCCCCTATCACTCTCAGAGACAAAATCCTGAAACTTTGCCACATGGGTCACCTTGGCATCACTAAAACAAAGCAAAGAGTCAGAACCTATTATTGGTGGCCCGGTATCGACAAACAAATTGAAATCCTGATAAGGAACTGTGTCGAATGCAGTGATTCTGATAAAGTTCTCAAGACATCCAAAGTTTCCCTTTCTCCACTTCACCCTCCCCAAATGGCTTGGGAAAAATTAGGCCTGGACATTGCTGGACCAATTGAAGGACATGATGGAGGGATCAAGTACATCATAGTGGTCATCGATCACTTCTCCAAATGGCCGGAAATAGAAATCGTTTCTGAAATAGACAGTTCAACTATTATATCATTCCTGGATAAATTGTTCCTAGGTGAAGGTCTACCCAAATGTATTCTCACAGACAATGGTCCACAATTTTGCTCCATGATGTTCAAATCATTCCTTGAAAGGAACTGTATCACCCACCACACTACTTCATTGTACCACCCTGAAGGAAATGGTCTTACTGAACGCTTCAACCGTGTCCTCAAGGGACACATACGATTGTCAAGGAATGCCAATCTTAACTGGGAAGAAGAGGTGTTCAAACTCATCTGGGCTTTCAGAATCTCTCCCTGTGCCAGCACCCGCAATGCACCTTTCGTGCTCATGAGAAGCAGACAGCCTCTGAGCATTGACCTAGGTTGGATGCCTGTTTCAAAACAACTTGAATGGTCACCTGATGTCATTAGGAACAACATAATCAAGGCGCAAAAATACTACAAAGAATGGTATGACTCAAAACATAGTGCAAAAGAACACTCATTCAAAGTTGGAGATCTGGTGAAAGTTCGCTTAGAAAAAAAAGTAAAGAAAGGAGAAAGCAGATTCACCTCACCTCTTCGCATCAATGAACTTTATAACAACGCCGCCAGACTCAACGATGGGAAAGTGTGGCACATGAGCAGATTGGCGAAATGCCATCTTGAAGGCAAAGCTCCAAGTCAAATGCAACCTAATGTGCATAGTAAAGATTTGTGGGTTGATTATGATATGTCTAGTTCTGAACATGGTTGCATGCCCAGCAATGAGACTTCACATGTTCTCCCACCTGTCTCTGACTTTGCTGATTGTCACTCATCAGACCGGTCTGTTGATGTCAGTCCTCACACTCCGTTTCCAACGCGGGGTTGTCATGGCGACTCACATTCTGACTCTGAAGTCATGTCTGACAGTCGCAGCTTCAGCGGTAGGTCTGGCAGAACCAGTAATGATCCTCACTCTGACACCGATAGTATTTCTGATCCTCACCGTGTCACGGGGAGGTTTGGTCGAACCATTCGTAAGCCAAAACGTTATGAAGACTTTGTATATGATTAATGTTCACCGTTCCTCCCGCTTGAATGTATGTTTCATCGCCGAGGGTTCAATCCTTTAAAACTCTCAAGAGAGGAAGATGTGTTGTATCCTAACCTTGTTCTCCCCTGTGCCCCAGTTACCTCTCTGACTTGAGAGCACCCATTGTCACCTCTCCTCTCCCATTGGTTCCCCAACGTTCCACCACCCCCTCCAGCTTTAGGAACTGTCAACTGATATGTTAATATGCTTCCTGACCACGCCGTGACCTGGTGTGGGGCTGTAGATACGGAATAAACTTACAGCTGATTTACCTACTGCTTCCTGGTATCTGATTTCAACATGCAGCTCAAGTGGTAGGCGCGAATGGGCGGCAGGAAACAGGACAAGGCAAAATTAAATTATTGCCGGTGGCCACGCAATCTCTCTAGTCATTTCCGGGATGCCTCACGCGCGCACTTTTAATTCTGCTGAAATGCGCTTCACAATGGTTACCAGCCCCATGCCCCCACCCTAAAAGAGCGAAGACCCACGGAGCACTATTTAATTTGTGAAAGAGGCCACAGCGAGGTGTAATGATGGGGAACCTAACACAAGTTATGTAAGCACTTCACATCCCAGACGGATACACGCAGGTATACGAACAAACGTTACGTCAATTTGGCAAGTGGGTTGCTGGATAAAAATTCAAATGGAATTAATTTTCGCTTTACCTTAATTTGGCCGTCGGTGTCGGTGTCTCTCTCGACTCTCGAGTCGACTCGAGGCGGCACAGATGGCAGGTCAGGCCCAGCGCATGCCAGCACCAACAGTCAACTCAAGAGAGCGCACTGCGCACGCACTAGTCTGCGCCACTGCTACAGCGCGGGCGGGGGCTGGCCAAACAGATACCCAGGGCCGTCATTGGTAGCGCTTTCGCGCTCTACAGGATTGACGGCCCTGGCTGGGACATACCGCCGGCGCTGTGTGTTTGTCTGCAAGCATGTGTTTTTGCACTTCACTGCCGCCTCCAAAATGGTGCCGCCTGGGGCGGACCGCCCCCCCCCCTAGCTACGCGGCTGCTATCAGCAAAATCTTATTGACAATATAATCAGCATTATGCTTAATTCAGAAGACAGGAGTGGTAGACGACTAGAACGACAAGCGTCGTTCCTGTCCTTCTCTGCGTTTGAATAGTATCCCTGAGCAAAAAGGCCAACATTTCTCGAGATTAAGTGACACTTTGGCTCCTCAGTGTTTTACGCTGTTTCCTACATTACGGGTGCGCCCCACCCACTGCCTGCACTTTGCTGTTACCCTCTAACGGACCCCAGGTAAGTTCTCCGTATAGGCACGCATTGACAATAACAATAATTGATTGCCCATCCGGTGCTTATATAAAAAGTACTTTACTCTAAGCACTAAATACAATACTCTACATAAATAATAAATAACAGTACTATGGTTAACAACTAGTGAGATTACTTTTTAGAGTAAGCGGGAGCAATCCATGTTGACTTATGTTCTTTCTGGGACGCAAGTATCACTATATTCAGTGCAAGTCCAAAGTCAGCAAGCATGGGACACATTTCTGTCTGTGTTCTAGACAAGCATCTCCAAATCTCCTGAACATGCAAGTCTTCATGAGCAGAAGAGGTGTCAGAATACACCGAACATAGGCACCACCTAGACAAAGGTCCTACCTCTCAGATGCCGAAGTTAGGCTAAATATCTGAGAGAAGGCAAGAAAGACTATGGGCCCTATTACGAGTACAGCAGTTATCAGGACAGCCGTACTCACTGTAGTAGCCTGACCAGAGTGTGGTGGACGGACCGCCATAGGGCTGCTGCCTCCGCTTGGATCCAGGGTCTCACAGTGGTGGCACCGTGGAAAGGGGCAGCAATATGCTGGTGGTCCAACTGGGGCACCACTGAGCATATTACGAGTTGCCTGTCCACTTTCCATTTCATGGTGGTGAGCCTGAATGAAAAGGGTGGTGGAGAGGCAACTAAGGGGGCCCTAACAGGCACCCTGCCGGCACATGCAGGGGGGCACATGTTGTGCCCCTGTGGAACTGCAGCCCCATTTCAGCACAGTATGGCATGCATGACATGGTGCATGGCACGCCGTGAAGGAATGTGCTGCAGGTGCTGTTACAGCAACGGTCTGCTGGTAAGGCTCTCCTATGAGCCTTAAACATCTACCGCCATGAGACCACCGCAGCACCACCTACCCGCCATTGGTTAAAGCCATAATCTGTCGGGTGGGCGCAGATTGGGCTTGCCAGTCTTCATGTGGGCGCAGCGGTTGCGGGCCAACAGGAGGACCGCCAAACTCGTAATCATGCCCTATATGTCCAATGGAACCATATGACTCTCACAAGATTTGCAAATGGTGTCGGCCATCTTGAATGCTTAAAGTACATGTTGCTCGTGGTCCTTGGTAGCCAATCTGGATGCTGCAGCCAGGACTTGCTGTTTGAAGACTGAAATTCTTGTAGCCTGTAATTCTTAGAAGTCAACAAAAGGCGTTACTGGAATCAGAGAAGCATTCTAGCGCAGCAAACACTTGTAAAAGGGTACGAACTTGCATTTAAATATTATTTCAGGGCTTCTCCATTAAGGATTGTGAATTCTCGTTTTGCATATGTTTATTTTTCTCAAGGAGTCATCTATTGGAATTTTGAACTCCTATTTTTATGTTATCAGTTTACAGCAGTAGTCATTCATTATATTATTTATTTATGAGTCTTTTTATGCATACAGCTACCCAGAAGGGTTTCCAGGCGCAAAGCAAACGCAGTTAGGGTGCAAGTGTATTAAATTAGAACAGCCAGGTCTTCAAGCTTTTGCGAAAAGTCAATAATGAATTACAGTTTCTTAGAACTTCAGGAAGAGGGTTCACCAGTTTCGGGCCTAGATAGGCAAAAGAGCGGCCTTTCATGCAAGTTAGATGAAACCTCGTGACAATGAACAAAGCTTGATTCGAAGATCTCAAGGAACAAGTATGCTGATATGGGCTACCAGTTCATGTATGTAGCTTGGCTATAATCTCTGTTTGGCCTTAAACATATAGCACAGTGCTTTATACTTAATATGCTTAATAATCCTAAAAAATACAGTTCCTGTAACAAGAGACAAAGTGAAGTTGATTTCGGTAAGTGATAGAGCATCCTAATGGCAGCATTTTGAACAATCTGCAGACGATGGACCGAGGATTTATCAGCGCACCAGGTATAGCACATTACTCTAATCCAATCTGAATATGATTAAAGCCTGAATTACAGTCCTCTGAGGAATAAGCCAGATGATCTTTTTCAGCCATCTGAGGGCTTGAATCTTTCATTGGCTGAATCTTGAAACAGGAAAGAAACAAACAATCCTAAAGCTGAGCCTTCAAGGCCTAATGCCACCAGTCTTTACACCAGGATGGAGTGGGACACCATATGGAAAGCCACACTCAAATCCAATATAATGAGTGCGGCAGTGCCACCCTCATCCAAGTGTTGTCTTCAGTAACACCTAAAAGGGCGGACTTAGTACTATGTATGGCCCTAAAGCCAGACTGCGAAGGATCAAAGTAATTTTGCATCCCAACAAATGCAGTGAGCTTTGCATTAACATGCTTTTCCAAGGCTTTTGAGAAGACTTGTAGCGAAGAGATAAGCTGAAGTTCGACATGCGGGAAGAATCCAGATTCGCTTTTTTCAAAAACGGAAGGACCATAGCGTGCTTCCACCTTTGAGGTAAAAACCCCTCTCTCAACATGGAATTAAAGAGCTCCAATATCATAGATTTAAAGGTTTTTCCAGTAACCTGAGCTTATCTGGTGGTAGGGGATCCAGTGGAGATCCTGATTTGATGGATTGTAAAGCAGCTAGAAAAGATGCAAAATCCAAAAGGGGACCACTCACTCAATTTTGCGCTGCACCCTGCCTTGGTTGCTGGATAATAAGTCTCCACTAAAGGCCAATTCAAAGTATCCATATTTAAGTTAGAATCTGCATTCACAGAGTCTTTATCCAACTGTGAGTGAATGTTTTCCACTTTTTGAATGAAGAAAAAAGCTAACTCATCGCAACAGCTTTCTCTGGGAATGTTATGTTATGTTATGTTATTTATTTGTTAAAGCGCAAACAGCTGCCCCAGCAACGGAGCGTCCCGGCGCTGACCTAACCAGTACCTGAGGAGAGAGGAGGAACCAACAGAGGAATTAGATGACAGAGAAGAGATGGGTTTTGAGTTTCTTCCGGAAAGCGATCAGATTGGTTTGGGTACGGATGTGAGGAGGTAGGGAGTTCCACAGCTTAGCCCCTAAGACTCTGAAGGAACGACCACCCTTTCTACAGAGCTTAGTTCGGGGGACCATCACGAGGTGTTGTCCCAGTGAGCGCAGGTTGCGCTGGGGAGTGTATGGTACCAGAAGTGGGCGCAGGAGTTCAGGACAATCAGAGTTGAGAATTTTAAATGCCATGGTTAGGGTTTTAAAATGGATCCGAGATTCAATTGGAAGCCAGTGCAAATTGCGGATGGTGGTTCTGGCAGAACACCTACGTGGGAGACCAACCACTGCTCTGGCGGCCGAGTTCTGGATACGTTGCAGTCTTGCTAGTTCAGCTTTGTTTGCCCCCAAGAGCAAGACATTGGCATAGTCCAGCCGGGCAAGAATCATGGATTGTATAATGAGTTGGCGGGTTTTGGAGTCAAAGAATCCAAGTATGGGGTTGAGGCTCCTCATGAGACCCACACACGTAGCTGCCACTTTCTTCGTGTGGGACTGAAAGTTAAGTGAGGGGTCAAGCCAGACACCTAGATTTTTGACGACATCTTTTGGCACGGGGGTGGGGCCAAGCGCAGAGGGCCACCAATGATTGCTCCAAAGGGTGGGGTTTTTTCCCAGGAGGAGGACCTCCGTTTTCCCGGCATTTAGCTGCAAGCAGTTGAGTGTCATCCACTGTGCGACTGCTGCGAGGCCATCTCTGAATTTGGTAGCTGAAGGTGATGGACCTTCAGAGAGTGTGATGACCAGCTGTGTGTCGTCAGCGTACGACACCAGCGTAAGGTCCCACTCTTTTGCCACCACTGCGAGAGGCTGGACGTATAGATTAAAAAGGGATGGGCTAAGTGCCGACCCCTGGGGGACCCCTTGTCCGATGGAATGGGGTTGAGAGATGTAGGGTGGGGCTGAAACTTGAAAGGACCTGTCTTTTAAGAAGGACTGGAACCATTCAAGGGCTAATTCGCCAATCCCAATGGCCTCGAGTCGTTTCAGCAAGATGTTGTGTGAGACCGTGTCAAAGGCCGCGCTGAGATCCAACAGGATCAGCGCGGCACTTTGACCGGCGTCTAGGATACCTCGAAGGTGCTCCGTAGTGGTCAGCAGAGCCGACTCAGTGCTGTGGCCTGGTCTGAAGCCGTTTTGGGAAGGGTCTAGGACATGGTTTTGCTGCATGTGGTGGGATAGTATTTTGTTGACATGAGCTTCAGCCAGTTTTGACGTCCAGGGGAGCAGTGAAATGGGCCGGAAATTTTCTGGTTTATTGGGGTCTAATGTGGGTTTTTTGATGACAGGTGAGACCCAAGCAGATTTCCAGCAGGTGGGGACCACCGCTGAGGAAAAGGAGAGATTGAGTAGTTTGGCAAGCAGGGGGAGGAAGAAGTCAAGTGATTCCAAGAATTTGGACGGTCGCATGGGGTCTGCTGGAGAACCAGACTTGACCTGTCTACACAGTTTAGAGAGGTCGTCGAGAGATATGTCAGGTATTCTTAACAGTTTTGATGTCGTTGCCGCCGAATGGGGGGTGTTAGTGGGCGTAGCATCGTCTTGTGGAAAGGACGCGTAGATCTTCCTCACCTTTTCAATAAAAAAGGTGGCAAGGTCCTCGCATTGTTTCAGGGAGGTGATGCAGGAGCCTGGATTGGGAGTTTTCTGGAGACTTTGGACTAAGTTGAAGATGGTTTTGGTGGGATTGGAGCTGCGTTCGATTTCCTTTGCATAGAAGGAGGCTCGGGTAGTGCGAATCGCCTTGTGGTAGGTGCGAAGTTTAGATAGGTAAAGGGTTTTGTTGATGTCTAAGTAGTTTTTCCTCCACTCGCGTTCGGCTTTTTTGCACTCTTTCCGTAGTGTTTTGAGTGAGTCATTGTACCATGGGTTAGAGGGGGAACTGCGGGTTTTAGTCCATTTGGGCGGAATTAAGGCGTCAAGCCCTGTGACTATCCATTCGTGGAAGGCGGCGTATACTGTATTAATGTCCCTACTCTCATCGGGGAGGTGGAATTCTCCTAGGTGGTTGATGAGGTCTCCGGAGATGAGTTTGTGCCATGGTCGTTTGTGGCTGGATTTGGCCGCGACTTTGGGGGGCGGTTTTTTTGCCATAATGGTTAGTTTGACAAGAAAGTGATCAGTCCAGCCCATGGGTTCAGGGGGGTCAGTCGTGATTTCCGATAAATTAGAGAAAACGGGATCTAATGTGTGCCCGGCAATGTGGGTGGGGGAGTGGACCAGGGAGTTTAACTGCAAGGCCGCGATGTCGGCTAGCAGGTTTTTGATAGTGGAGTCAGTGGTGGAGTCGAAGTGGAGATTGAGATCACCCAAGATGGTGAAGTTGGGGGATGAGACTGCCAAGGTGTGAGCAAGTTCCAAGAGTTCCTCAATAAATCTGGCGGAGGGGCCAGGAGGCCGATAGATGTAAAGGCCAGAGAGAGTGAATTGCGGGCAAGTGGCAACTATGAAGCGTGCGCATTCGCAGCCCCAGATTTCTTCTTTGGTGAAGGAGCAGTTGTATGCTGTACGGTATACAACGGCTATTCCACCGCCCCTAGAGTCTCTGTTAACCAGTTTCATGGAGAAACCGTTAGGCAGCGTAAGATTTAAAATGCTGGTTTGGTCGTTATGGAGCCAGGTTTCACATATGAACAGAATATCTGGGTTTTCGTCCGTAATGAGAGTGTTGACTTCTGCATGGTGCTTTACGAGAGATCTGACATTCAGTTGTAGAACCGGGAGGGAGGGCAGCTTAGGTATCGCTGCTGTATCACTTACCAGGCTGGGCGGGGGCGTAGCAAAATTGCAGGACTCACAGTGAAGTGCAGTTTGTCCGAGGCAGCCTTCGAGCTTGTTGCATCTGGTTTTGGCGTTCAGTGCATGGAGATGATCTCTGTCATAACTGACTCGATGTGGGGGATTTTGTGCAGGGGGACTGGCGAGAGGCGATGTCTTGGCGATGACGGGCGCAGACGGGCTTGCCTTAGGCGCGCCTTCGGCGCGCAAACGGCGCTCCCGCTGCGCTCGTCCGCTGCGCTTCCTGTACGTGCACATTTATCCCTGAAAAGAGTGGGTGTGGCCTCACCGGGGGCGTGGTCAGCGTGCACGCCTGCCCAGATGGCGGCCGCTTTGTTTGTAGAATTGCGTGGAAGGAAAGCGCGACTACAGCTATATCGCCAGCTGTGCGCTCAAGGTCAGGTGACTGGTAGGATGCCAGCCGTGTTTAAAAACACAGTACGTGACACCACACCACACAAATAGTCGGACGATTTAAAAGGCTTCTAGCGTTAGTACCGCCAGCCCCGGCTTCCGCCTCAGGACTGGGAAGGAATTGTGTTGACACCGCTAAGGTCGGTGTTTTATATCGTCAGGAAGTGGGCGTGGCCTCACCGGGGGCGTGGTCAGCGCGCACGCCTGCCCAGATGGCGGCCGCTTTGTTTGTAGAATTGCGTGGAAGGAAAGCGCGACTACAGCTATATCGCCAGCTGTGCGCTCAAGGTCAGGTGACTGGTAGGATGCCAGCCGTGTTTAAAAACACAGTACGTGACACCACACCACACAAATAGTCGGACGATTTAAAAGGCTTCTAGCGTTAGTACCGCCAGCCCCGGCTTCCGCCTCAGGACTGGGAAGGAATTGTGTTGACACCGCTAAGGTCGGTGTTTTATATCGTCAGGAAGTGGGCGCGGCTTGAACTTGAATGAAGTTCAAGTTCAAGTTCAAGAATTTGTATAGCGCACTACTCACCCAGAGGGTCTCAAGGCGCTTGGGGAGGAGGTTATTTATTTATCGAAAAGCCAGGTTTTAAGTTCTTTTCTGAAGGAGATGTGGTTCTGTGTAAGGCGGAGGTGAGTGGGGAGTGAGTTCCAGGTCTTGGCCGCCAAGTAGGAGAAGGATCTGCCTCCCATGGTGGATCTTTGGATACGCGGGACTGCGGCGAGGCCTTGATTGGAGGATCTTAGTTGGCGGGTGGGTGTGTAGAAGGATAATCGAGTGTTGAGGCATTCGGGTCCTAGTTTGTGGAGGGCCTTGTGTGCGTGGGTGAGGAGACGGAATGTTATTCTCTTGTTGACGGGAAGCCAGTGGAGGTCTTTCAGGTGGCCGGTAATGTGATCTTGGCGAGGGATGTCCAAAATGAGTCTCGCCGATGCGTTTTGGATGCGTTGGAGTTTTTTCTGTAACTTGGCTGTGATTCCGGCGTAGAGGGTGTTTCCGTAGTCTAGTCGACTCGTAACCAGTGCGTGGGTGACAGTCTTTCTTGTCTCGGTGGGGATCCAATGGAAGATTTTTTTGAGCATACGAAGTACGTTGAAGCAGGAGGATGAGACGGCGTTGACTTGTCTGGTCATCGAGAGGGAGGAGTCTAGGATGAAGCCTAGGTTACGAGTGTGGTCTGTGGGTATGGGTGCGGAGCCTAGATCCGAAGGCCACCATGAGTCATCCCAGGCAGAGGGGGATGATCCTAGGATGAGCACTTCTGTTTTGTCTGAGTTAAGTTTTAGGCGGCTGTTTTTCATCCATATGGCTACTTCTTTCATGCCTTCATGAAGATTGGTTTTGGCGGTGTTGGGGTCTTTGGTGAGGGAAAGGATCAGCTGGGTGTCGTCAGCGTAGGAGATGATATTGAGGTTGTGTTGGCGCGCGATGGAAGCGAGTGGACTCATGAAAAACGTTGAAGAGGGTGGGACTGGGTGATGATCCTTGTGGAACACCGCAGATGACTTCGGTGGCCTCTGATTTGAAAGGGGGAGGCGGACTCTCTGAGTTCTTCCGGCGAGGAACGAGATGATCCAGTCCAAGGTTTTACCTTTTTTTTTTTTTTTTTTTTTTTTAAATTTATTTTATTACGAAAAAGCACCTCACAAAATACAAATAATCGCTCGCCTACAACCCATCTCGGGCAGGCAATAGGTCTTCGTGCAACAACAATGACATGTACCATGATACATTTACATCATAGAGTCCAATATAAGCGCTCGCCGGAGGTCAGTTGAGGGAAACCCTCCTCTGTAGGCTTGTACCATCTGCAAAGTAGCGTGCATTTTGAATAAATGAACAAAGCAGTACATTTTTAGTTTTTCTCCCAACCAATCCCCAACCCCGTAAACACCCCCCTCCCCGTAACTGGTCCCTCATTTGTGCTCCACGAGTAAGTCCTCAGGCGTCGCTATCACCTGTTGTATCTAGTGCGGCCTACCACTCTCCCTCAATCCAGAGTGCTTCCCCCCCCATTTCACACCTCTAGGGATGGGGTATCTCCTACCGCCTATAGAGCGCTAGTTGTGCGGGGGAACACCCCGGGCAGGTGAATCAGGCGGCTCTTGCATGACACTCCCTTGTTCCTCCCCTTCTCCCTCCTCCGAGACAACCCCGTCCGGCTTGGAGGACAAGTAGGTCTGGTACAGCCCCCAAAAGTTCTTGGGGAGACTTCTGGGCGGAAGGAGCTCACTGTATGTTTCCGCCTGCGTGTTACAGTACTTCATATCGCTAGTCCACCGCTTGAGTGTAGGTAATGGCCCCCTCATCCAGCATAATGCAACTACCCGCTTCGCAAGGAGCATCCCCATGCCCACCAGTTTCCTAACCGAAACGGGGATCGATTTCGTGTAACCCATTAGAGCAAGGGCTGGGTCCATTGCCAGGTCCACCTCCACTATAGTGCTCATTTCAGCGAATACGCCGGTCCAATACCTCTGGACCCCCGGGCAGTTCCAGGCTAAGTGCAGGAAGTCTGCAACCTGTGCCCGGCACTAGGCATGGGCGGAAAATCCGTTCCGCTCGCGGATTTTGCGGATTTTCGGGAAATCCGCAATCCGCGAGATTTGCGAATCTCCCGCAAAATCCGCAAATCCGCGAGCAGCGGATTTTGCTCGCACTGCTCGCACTGTTCGCGTGAGTTCGCGTGAGTTCGCGCCCCGCGAATAAGTGCAAAATTGCAGAAATACGATCTTAGCAAAACTGAAAGTAATTACTTACCAGGTTCAAAAGTTCAGGCTCATCATTTGTAGCCATTTCCTGTAGTGCTTCCTGAGGGGCCCCTCCAGAGTTCAGTTGCCAGTTGAAACTATTATGTGACCCTGCTCTGAACCTCAGAATAGTTACACATATGCCACAAAGGTCCTGAATTACAGCTAAGGGAGACAAGCAGGAGCCAGGCTGGAAGTTAAAATCCATTAATCAGCCCCTAATTCAATATTGTCAGTTGGGGCAGGGCAGGTGTTGTAACTAATTTTGCAACAATGAAAGCACTTAGCAAGTGCAAAAGATCACTAATCAGGGCGCACTAAGGAAGCAGGTGCCAGCTAAAAAAATATTCTGTGACACATTAATCAGCCCCAAATTAATTCAGGTCACTTGAGGCAGGGAAGGTGTGCTTTGCTTTGCCGAAAATAATGTACACTGGACAACCAGAGGGTGTGGTGATGAAACAGAGGGTGGCATGGGTGGGCCAGAGGGTGGCATGAGTAGTCAGAGAGTGGCAGTGGTGACAGAGAGTGGCAGTGATGAAGAAGAGTGTCCCAAACAGGCTGGACACGTAGAAACAACAAGTTCGCGAAACTTGCGACCCGACAGGTAAGTTCGCAATTTGCGAAAGTGTACAAAACCCTCGCGAACTGGCAGAAACACGGGCGAACACAAAAAAAAAAAAAAATCCGCAAATTCGCGGGAATTCGCGGATTTTGCGGATTGCGAATCCGCAAATCCGCAAAATTCGCGAACGCGAGATCCGCAAAATTCGCTCATGCTTACCCGGCACCTCTCGCAGTGTGGGGTGTCGCGAAGACCGTACCTGTGGAGCCGTTCCGGTGTATGGTATACCCTTTGCAAAAATTTAAAGTGGACCAAACGATGCCTCCCGTTCAGGGAAATGTGGCCGCACAGCAGTAGGCCCACATGTCGTCATCGACGTGGGTGTCCAGGTCAGTCTGCCAGGCTAATCGCGCCCTCGTGTAGAGCAGGGCTGTGTGCTCGTGTCCTATCCCGTACAGCCTAGTGATCAGCTTCTTCGGAGATACGCTGTCTATAACATACACCAGTTCCGGGACTGCGGGGGGTTCCTCCATGTCAGGGCCCAGTAGTTCCAAGAGGGCGCTACGGACCCGATGGTACTGAAAGCGTTGAAGCAATGTGGAGCTCTCCCTCCGATGCGAGATCTGTGCCCACGTCTTCGCCTTGCCATTCACAAATAGGTCCCCCAAAGTGTGTGCACCTAGTCCGTGGAGGGCCCTATGGACACCCGGTTCCGCCAAGGTCGGCAGCCAGAGCGCCCATTGTATAGGCATGTTGGGAGCATACATCAGCTCCTTGTTTTGCCTCTGCAAAATGGAATGCCATGCGTGGTTGGTGGACAGTAGGGAGTCCAGTACGCCAACCCTGCGGTCTTTGGGGCCGCAAATGGTAGCAGGAAGTGGAGTAGGGTCTGCGAATAGCCGTTCCAGGATCACGTGCGGAATGTCTTGGTTGGCATGAATCCAAGTGTGGAGGTGGGAGGCCTGCGGAATCCTGTAGTAGCGCTCCAGATCCGGGGCCGCCAATCCCCCCTGCTCATACGGTAATTGCAGCACCTTCCATTGCACCCTAGGTTGTTTCCCGGCCCACGCCAATCTCACCAGGAGTTTGTTTAGAGTTGCAAAGAAGGCTTTCGAGAGGACAATTGGGAGATTATTAAATAGAAATAGAAACCTCGGGAGAATGACCATTTTCATTAAGGCAACCCGTCCCAACAGAGACAACGGGAGTTTAATCCAGAGCTCAACGTCATCCACGAGTTTGCTGTATGCAACCCCCTAGTTCTCCCTCAGCATGACGTCCGGGTCCGTGTGATGCATAATGCCCAGATATCTTATCGGCTCAGTGGACCATTGGAGCGGGTAGTCCATCTCGAAGGGGACAGTAATTGGGGTCAGCGGGAAGGCGACTGACTTCGCCCAGTTAACCTTCAGTCCGGATAGCGCGCCAAACCTCACAACCTCCCTCAGTACCGATGCAAGATTATTGGCCGGGTCCCTGACATAAAGCAGGGTGTCGTCCGCATAAGTGGAAATACCCATCTTGTAGGTGGGGTAATTGATGGCTTCATACGAGTGGTATTCCCGAATCGCACACGCCAGCGGCTCCGCCACTAGGGCGTAGAGTAGCGGGGAGAGGGGGCACCCCTGTCTCGTGCCTCTGCTGATGGAGATCGGCTCCGAGACTGCATCACCCAGTCTGACTCTGGCTGTGGGCTGGTGATAAAGGGCGCCCAGCAGTTGGAGGAAGAGCTCTCCCAGCCCCAGCTTCTGCAGTACTTTGCGCATGAAGGGCCACTCCACAGAGTCAAAGGCCTTCTCCATGTCTAGAAAGACCGCAATGGCTTTGGTGTCCTGCCTAGTGTGCTGCATGGCTCCCATGACCGTGCGGATATTGTAAGTGAGGTTCCTAGCCGGGATGAACCCAGCCTGCTCCGGGGCTACCAACTCGGGCGCCACCAGTGCCAGCCTGGTCGCCAGCACTTTTGCGTAGAGTTTAGCGTCCACATTGAGAAGGGACAATGGGCGGTATGATCCTGGCAGGTCGCTGGGCTTGCCAGGTTTAAGTATAGTGACAATAAGCGCCTCCCGCATAGAGAGTGGCATAGCGCCGTTTTCGCAAATTTCGTCAAAGAGGGTGGAGAGGTGGGGGAGCAACTTATCTTTGTACGCCTTGTAAAAGGCCACCGTCAGACCATCTATCCCGGGGGCACTGTCCGCTCTCATGGTGGCCAACGCATCAGATATCTCCTCGCAGTGGATAGGGGTCATCAGGAATTCCCTCTGCCAATTCTCAAGGAATGGCATCTTAATATAGCTGAGGTAATTGTCAATTTGATCCTCCACCCCCGAAATTTTAGTGGTGTATAGCTCCTCATAGAAACTCCTGAATTCCGCCAGAATGTGTGTCTCCTCCGTAAGTATCTCCCCTCCTGTGGTGCGCATTTCCGCGATTGTCTGTTTGCGCCTAGCGCCTTCCATAATCCTGGCAAGCAGTGCACCCGGGCGGTCACCCTCCCCATATGCGCGCGCCGTCGCATACTTTCCTAAATGTCGTACCTCCCTGTCCGCTTCCTCGTGGAACTCTTTCAAAAGTTCTTGCAGGGTGTCATCCCCAGGCAGGCTCGGGTCAAGGAGCTGGCGGCGTTCATAGTCTGCTATCTGCCCCTCCAAGAATTTCAGCCTGTTTCTAATTGCCTTGAGGACCCCGGAGTGCTTTGCCATGACCACCCCCCGTACATACACCTTGAATGTCTCCCAGATCGTCCCGAAGCTGTCCACTGAGCCCAGATTGGTGGTAAAGAAATTGTCTATGTCCTCTCCCAGGTCAGCCCTGAAAGCCTCATCCAGCAACGAGTATGGTGGAAATCGCCACGTGAACGGCGGGATTCTCTGCTGGGGAGTGTGCAACTCTAACAGCACCGGGGAGTGGTCCGACAGAGTGCGGGGAAGCACACTGCAGCTCCTGACCATGGAAAACAGGGAGTGTGAGGCCAGCCAGTAGTCAATCCTGGTATGGATGTTGTGGTACGCTGAGTAGTGCGTGTACCCCCCCTTGGTGCTATGTCTTTCTCTCCATACATCTACCAGACCCAGCCTCAACATTTCTGCCTGCATGCGCTGCGCCGCCGCTGCAGGGCGCCTGGCAGGGCCCGCAGACCTATCTAGATCAGGGCTGAAGGTGAAATTGAAGTCCCCACCCCAAACCATATTACCAGCGGACCATTCAGCACAATGTTCCGCAACCGTTGCATAAAAGTCAGGGGAGTCATAGTTCGGGCCATAGACATTCATGACCAGTAGGTCGTGTCCCTTGCCTGTGCACTTGCTCAATACAAACCTCCCCTCCGGGTCCGCCTTCACCAAGGCAAGGGATAACTTAGTTTTCGGGTTAACCCAGGTGAGGACCCCTCTGGCGTGTGTGGTGAAACCTGCGTAAGTGGAGTGTCCCTGGAGCCCCCTGTGTGTTAGCATCTTGCTGGTGTTGGGCAGATGTGTTTCCTGCAGCAGCGCCAAGTCTATGTGGTGTCTCTGTAGGTAGTGCAGCACCTTGCGGAGTTTCCGGTAATCATTTAATCCCCTCACATTCCAGGTGATAGCCCGGAGGGACTCCGAATCACGTAGTGAGTCTGCCTGTGTCGTGTCAGCCATTAACATTAAAAGAGGACATCAATTGTAGCGTGGTGACAAGGGCCACCCCCCTCCAGTAGCGGCAGCCGCCCACCCACCCCGCAGTACATAACATTTTAGAGCACATGTCGAACCCTTCCCCAAACATCCCAAACATCCCCGAATTCATACCCCCGTTACCCCCCTCCGCCCACAGTCAACCAACCCCAACCTGGTGTGACCGAGATCCCTGCATTCACCCCCCCCACCCGTCTTCAAACTTCCCCAAGCAGTCTCAAGAAGAGCCGCAAGCACTATAAGCGCCAGGGCAGAGGTAGCGCACTCGATGTCCAAATCGACCTCAGTCCGGTCGTTCCTTCTGCACAATATCAATAGGCCGCCCCCACGCCAGCGCCCCCAATTGCTAGTGCGGCTGTAAGAAATGAGAGCAGTATAGTACCCGCCTTAACGGGCGTCCCCCCCCACCCCCCCCCGGCTCGCACCGACCCTCCCATGCGGCAGGGCCCCAGCAACACCACCCCGGGTCAGATTAACAGTGTCATAGCAATCGCCGCCCTCCACCATAACCCGTGCGGCTTGTGCAGATCTCACCCACAGCACCATGTCCAGAAGTCCGTTCACAGCAGTGATGCGCCCCGAGTGGGCTCCCCCCGGTCCAACCGACAAGGATTATCGCAGGGGATAGAGTAGCCGAGCATCCAGAGGAAACCACTGCGCCCCCTCTCCTCGCTAGTCCTGCTCATCCAGGTCGTCATTGCCAGCACGCTCCTCCGCAGGCGCCGTCCGGTCCTCTCGATGCTCCTTGATCCATTGTTTCAGGGATTTCTGCAGCTCCTTGGGGTCAGTGAAAAAATGCGAGTGGCCCTGCCTGTTGATGCGCAGCCGCGCCGGGTACAACATGGCATAGTCCAAGCCCAGGTCTCTGAGTTGCTGCTTGTAGGGGACGAATCGCCGTCTCTCCTCCTGTACCTTGGAGGTGAAGTCAGGGTATAACGAAATGTTCATCCCCTCGTACTGCAAATCCCCCTTCTCTCTAGCAGCACGGAGGGCAGCGTCCATGTCCCTGTAGTTGAGGAGTTTTGCTATTATCGGCCTAGGGTTCGCACCCGGTGGAGGCCTTAGTCCCAGGGTGCGGTGAGCACGTTCCACTATAAACATGGGGGAGAAGGTATCGTCCCCCAACAAAGTTTTAAGTAGTTTCTCAACAAATAGTTCAATTTTCCCCGTTTGGGTCGACTCCGCCACACCCGTGACGCAGATGTTGGATCGCCTGGAGCGGGCCTCTAAGTCTTCGGATTTTTCCTGTATCACCTGGAGCAGCCTTCCAAACTGCTTGCGGTCAGCGTCCCATGTTGTTTGCGCCTCCTCCGCCTCCGTTAGCCTGCGCTCTGCCATGTCCAGCCTCTCTGCATGCTTATCCACCCTCTCCGTCATTCGATCCATCCGGTACGCCAGGGCGTCAATCTTGGTGCCAATGGCCGCCATGCCCTCCTGTAGGCCCTTCTCCATCGTGTTGAGCATACCTTTAATCTCTGCGCACAGTGCGGAGCTCGGGTCTGCAGCTGCTCCCGGGGACTGGGCCGCCGGAGGGTCCGGCACCTTCTGTCGCCTCTGGTCAAACGATAGTTTAGTTTGAGTACTGTCGCCCTTGCCCATCACTGCAGCGGATAGGGAGGCCAGTGTCCTCAGGTCTTATAGTGCCGATGGTCCTCCAATGGGACGGTGTGGGATCCTTCCCCGTGCGCAGGCCGGAACTGGAGGCCGTCCGCCCAGGTCCCTGTCGTGTGCAGGCCTGCCTGCCCAGCACTGCCACTGGCCGAGGCAGGCGCTCGTCTCTTTCACTCCCCCACAGGGTGCCTCGGTGCCAGGACACCCCCAGCCAGATTAAGGGTGCAAAGCTCGTGTAGGGGGTACACTATCACGAAGCCGCCCGCCGCTCCTCAAGGCTCCCTCCAAGCAGTCAGGCTGCCAGGCAGGTCTCTCCGGTAGGAGGTAATGGCGCCCGTGACAATGCAGGGTTCCGCCGGCGCCACGTGTGCCCTCCCGGCGGGTCCGCCTTGCCGCCGGCGCTCGTTCGAGTCCCCCAAGTCCTTCAGGGTGTGCAGCTGTTGCAGCGAGAGTCCGCCGTGTGGTCCTGGAGCGCCGAAGGGGTCGCGGCTACTGCCGGCCTCAGTGCACGCTCCTTAGCGGGACATCTTCACCCAGGGGCCGCACGTCGGGTGACGCAGCCCGGCCTCGTGTCTCAGGACAGCGCGGGGATCCCGGCCTGGTCCGCAACTCTCCGGTCGGTGGCGTCGCCGGGGGAACCCGCAAACGCAACTCTCTCAAAGCCGCGTCGGAGGTCCGCGGGGGGGATGGGGAGGCAGCCCCCGCCGGAATTCCACAATTATCGCCGCTCTGTGAGGATAATTAACGAATGTTCTGCGGCGCTAGCGCGGAGCTCTGCACTTAAGCGTCCACCATGAACGCCGGCTAGCTCCGCCCCCCCAAGGTTTTACCTTTTATGCCGATGTTGCTGAGGCGTTGTATGAGGGTGCTGTGACAGACAGTGTCGAAGGCGGCGGAGAGGTCGAGTAGAATGAGGGCCACTGTTTCTCCGTTGTCCAGTAGTGTTCGGATGTCGTCTGTAGCTGCGATCAGGGCGGTTTCGGTGCTGTGTTTGGCTCGAAAGCCGGATTGTGAGGGATCGAGGGAGTTGTTGGATTCGAGGAAGGCGGCGAGTTGGCTATTGACGGCTTTCTCAATGACTTTGGCCGGGAATGGGAGGAGAGATATGGGGCGGTAGTTTTTGAGTTCAGAGGGGTCTGCTGGGGGTTTCTTCAGGAGGGCGCTGACTTCGGCATGCTTCCAACTTTCTGGGAAGGTGGCAGAGTTGAAGGAGCAGTTGATGACGTCACGGAGATGGGGTGCGATGATGGAGTCTGCTTTGTTGTAGATGTGGTGTGGACATGGGTCGGTTGGCGAGCCAGAGTGGATGGAATTCATTAGGCGGATGGTGTCTTCAGTGGTGATTGGGTTCCAGGCGTTGAGGTTGTTAGAGGGCGGTTTAGGTTCTGAGGGGGGTGGAGAGGATTGTTCGTTGGAACTGTTTTCGAAGCTGTTATGTATGTCGGCAATTTTGTTGTAGAAGAAGGAGGATAACGAATCGCAGAGGTCTTGGGAGGGAGTGATGTCGTTTGAGGCTGCGGTGGGGTTGGTGAATTCTTTGACGATGTTGAATAGTTCCTTGCTGTTATGGGCGTTGTTGTCGAGTCGATTCTTGAATGCTGATTTCTTGGTGGATCGAATCAGCTGGTGGTGTTTGCGGGTGGCTGACTTGAAGGTGGTCATGTTGTCGGTGGTTGGGTTTTTTCTCCATGTTTTCTCGAGAGTACGGCATAGCTTCTTGGATTTCTTAAAGTCATCGTTGAACCAGGGGGCCTTTTTTTTGTCTTGTTTGGTGTGGTGGTTTTTCAAGGGTGCTAGTTCGTCAGCGCTGTGAGTGATCCATTGTTTGAGTTTGGTGGCGGCTTGGTTTGGGTCCGATGAGAGGGCGGGTGGGTTCTGGTTGAGCGATGTGAGGAGTTGGTCGGTGGTGATTTTGTTCCATTTTCTCTGGGGGATAGGTTGTGGGGGGTTGTGGGTCGAGGTGGTTTTGTAGCTGAAGTGAACACAACAGTGGTCCGTCCAATGGAGATCTGTGGTGTGATCGAAGGAGATGTGTTTGCTGGAGGTGAAGATTGAGTTGAGCGTATGTCCGGCTACGTGGGTGGGGGTGTCAACAAGTTGTTTGAGGCCGAGATTGGCCAGGTTGTCAAGAAGGGTGGTGGTGTTGCTGTCGTTTTTCTTTTCCAGGTGGAAGTTAAGGTCTCCTAGTAGAATGTAATTCTCGGAGGCGAGGGCATGTGGACTGATGAAGTCAGTGATGTCTTCGCTGAATTGTTTACGGGTTCCTGGAGGCCTGTAGATGAGGGTGCCTCTGAGTGTGGTCCTAGGGTCGGTGTGGATCTGGAAGTGGAGGTGTTCGGCGGTTGTAAGGTTATCGTCGGAGCTGGTCGTGATTTTGATAGTGTTCTTGTGGACGATGGCGATGCCTCCTCCTGTTTGGACAGTGCGGTCTTTCCGGATGATCTTGTAATTGTCCGGGATGGCTATGGCGATGTCGGGTGCTGATGATGCGTTCATCCATGTTTCAGTAAGGAAGGCGACGTCCGGTGATGTAGTGTCGAGTAGATCCCAGAGTTCAGTGGCGTGTCTGTGGACCGAGCGGGTGTTCAGCAGGATGCACTTCAGCTGGTTAGAGTCGGAGCTGTGTTTGGGGTTAGTGGATGTGGGGTTGGTCTTATCGCTGGTAAATTTGCAGGGGCGGCAGGCGAAGGGACCGTGGGTACGTCCCGGGCAGCTTCGTAGCATTGTGGTGTTTGTCCGAGGTTAAGGGCGAGGAGAGTTGCGGTATCATACGTGAAGCGAGAGGGCTGGGTAAGGCGGGGACCAGGGGGTCTGGCGCTGGGCGCGGTCCAGGCGCGAACGGGCGTAGACAGGCTTACCTTTGGTGCACCTTCGGCGCGCATGGGGCGCGACCGCTGCGCGATAAAGCATCTGTCATAAGAGGATAGTGGAAGGGGAGGGGCGCGGGAGGGTCAGCTGGGAGGCGGGAGCGGGGAGGAGACACGGGCTGGGAGTGGACACAACAACAACAACAAAATGGCCTCCTAAATAGAAAAACAAAACGGGGCACAGCCGAGGACCGGCAATCACAACAATATCCAAATGAAAACAGTATCAGGCACAGAGCAGCGCAAACGGGAGCAAAAGCAAGCAGCTTGTTCAATTTTGAATCCCCAACAGGCTGGCTATGTAATATGAAATTGTCAATGTGGCGCAGGAAGGGCACTGATAGCGCTTAGTGGTAACGATACCAGGCGCTGAGAGAGTGCGCTCGATCACGGGTCCAGCAGGGTAGCAGGCAGCAATGAGGTATGCAATCTGGCAGCAGGCGTGGGAGCGTGGGTGAGCGACCGCTTCGGGGCAAGCCCAGGTGGTCACAGCGCTAGGAGGGGAGGAGGGACGGTCTTACTCTGTCTGTGGGCGGGAGGGTCAGCTGGGAGGCGGGAGCGGGGAGGAGACACGGGCTGGGAGTGGACACAACAACAACAACAAAATGGCCTCCTAAATAGAAAAACAAAACGGGGCACAGCCGAGGACCGGCAATCACAACAATATCCAAATGAAAACAGTATCAGGCACAGAGCAGCGCAAACGTGAGCAAAAGCAAGCAGCTTGTTCAATTTTGAATCCCCAACAGGCTGGCTATGTAATATGAAATTGTCAATGTGGCGCAGGAAGGGCACTGATAGCGCTTAGCGGTAACGATACCAGGCGCTGAGAGAGTGCGCTCAATCACGGGTCAAGCAGGGTAGCAGGCAGCAATGAGGTATGCAATCTGGCAGCAGGCGTGGGAGCGTGGGTGAGCAACCGCTTCGGGGCAAGCCCAGGTGGGAGCAGGAGAGACAACACTAGCGTTCAATAATTCTTTCACCACCTTAAAGAGCATTTTCTGGCAATGCTGAGCATTAGTAATTTTATCTGTGTTGCATGAGTGGACTTCCAGAGGGCATGGTAACCTTTTAATACGTTTCTATATTTGCTATTGGACTTTTCAGCAAACAACTTTCTTCAGCATCTTTCTAGCCCTATGCCGCGTTTTCTTTCTAACTTAAGTGCGTCAGTAAACCAGGGTGCTGGCGGGTGAATTCCTCCTGCACATTTGGTGGTAGTTGGTAGGATAACATCAATAGCCCCAGTGAGCCAGTGATGAATTGCAACTCAATCCAAATCAGCCTGATGTTGTAAAATAGAGTTGGTACTAAACAGCTGCTCGTTTACTGCTGGGATGTTACGTTCGGACCAAATCCTAAATTCTGAATTCGAGTTAGATTGTGCTATAGGAAGATGAGAAGAAACCTTAACTTTAAAAGGCACAGCACAATCGTCGGACCGACAAACCAGAAGAGGAAGGTCTATCAACAGATCCTTTATATTAGAGAAGCAGTGGTCCAAGAGATGGCCATCAATGTTGGTGGGCAATGAATTCAGAAGTGGCAAATTGAGTACACCTAAATCCTCAATGAAAGATGCATTTTGGTTGCTCATCAAGTCATCAAGATGGAGAGTAATATCCCCAAGTAGAGTAAAGTTAGCATTTGCAAAATATAAGAAGCCAATAAATCAGGTAGGTAATAAATCAAAGCCCCAGAAAACGTAAATTTAGAAGTAAGGGAGAGTGGAAAAATCAAAGCTTCGCAGTCAATGACAAAAAGTTCTTCAATTTTAGATTTAAAGTCTTTTTAAAAAAACATAATGGCAATACCTTTGCCTGGCCTTTCCTTTCTATCTATCCTGACTAATGAAAAATTTTCAGGAAGTGCTGCAATTATATCCAGCAAGAAACCTGCTTGCAGCCAGGTCTCAGTAGGGAATAGCGCATAGAGCATGGCCATCATAATAGTTGTTGAAAGCTGAGCGCGAAAAATTGCAATTGCAGGTCAGACAACTCAGCCGAGCATTGTGGTAAAGAAGAGGGCCGCTGCCCTCTGCAGTAAGGTGTCCCTAAGCAGGTCGCCGCTTTAAGTACATGTTTGTGACCGGTGTATGACAGGTGGGGGCCACTGTGAATTGTGTGGGCCATCACCCCAGTGCATCGCCTTAGTGACGAGAGGGCTGTCACCGTGGACAGTGTTGCAACCATTAGATGGATGTTTCCTTGAAAGCAGAGAAAGTGACCGCCATGTACCAATTGGGGTCGCAGAAGGAGGTGGCCGAGACCCACGAACCAAGTGCAAACTGTGAACTCTGAGCTGTTATCTCGTCATCGGAATGTCAGGAGCACCCAGAGTCTACCATCAGGTCCCAAAGCTACTTACAGGTTCAGAACCATTGCTGCCGCGAACAGACTGCTGCTCACGAGCACCTACCCCATTGACGTCTACCCTTGACTGCTGAATGCTCATTCTCGGTCTTGTCTCTACGGAGAGCAGGTGAGACAGAACCTTGAGAAATTGAGCCTTTAAGTGGAGCATCTGCTCTCACTGTAGCACCATATGTGGCCAGTGGGGGCCTTCTGAGACTCATATTCAAGTGAATGGGGAATAACCAGGCCTGTAGATGAAAGAACAGGACGATGGTAGCCGGTGAGACCGTGCTAGTATGCAGACTGTACGAAGAGTGTGTTATCATTCAGTGTGTACTGTATTTTGCTGTGTGTATAAATGCTACGTTTTATAAATGCAAGTATTTGGCTGGATATTCAATTATTGCACTTGCTGAACGTCCATTCATTTGTGAGCTTGTGTTCGCCCCACCCCTATCTCCACCATGAGAAGGCTTTTACTGCTTGTCTGATGCTACCACTGACAGTCAAGCACAGAAGGGGTACTTGCCCAGTAGCCCAGAGCCCCGGGAAGTCAGAACTAAAAGCCCTCAGCCTTAAACAGTTGGGCGTAGTAGCTCCTGCGTGCCCCGAGGCCCTCTGAAAGGTATTCTGACCAGCCCAAATTCTGCAGCCACCCACATTGTAAAAGGGCGTTGGTTTTGAGTGGAAAAATGTGATCTGTCCATGTTATGTTTTGGGCTCTTTTCTGTCGTGGGCTCTGGGCCCACCCACTCAAGGGGAGTACCATTTTTATCGGGAGACGTATAGGAATTAATTTTTATAGGGAGACATGTAGGAATGAGTGGTAGGACATTTGAGGATCCCTTCAGATTCCGGAACTTTCCCTCACAGAAATGTTACGAAAATATGTATTTTTAGCCAAAGTTTAAGGTTTGCAAGGGCTTCTTGGAAACAAAACCACATGAGAACCATACAAGTGACAGCATCTTAGACTTCCTCAGGTATCTAGTTTTCAGAAATGTCAGGATATGGTAAATGTTCTTGGGTGGCGCCTGACCTAGGGCCCAAAATCTTCAGATACCCAGATAAAAAGCATTGATTTTTCTGGGTGAATGTGATGCTTTCATTTTGGTGAGTTTTGCATTGCAGGCACTAAGATCCACCACACAAGTGAAGAACCATCTTAGGTCTCGCACCTGGTGACGCAACGCGAAGCGCTGTCGCCAGCGAGACCTATTGTCGCTGACTTGCCTCTCAAGGGAGACAGGAGATGGGCACGCGCAAGCTGGACCAGAAATGTGAATGCGCCGCGCACATCTCCTGTCCCCCTTGGGAGGCAAGTCAGCATGCAGTTTCACTTTAACTTTTTGGAAAACTCGTCCCATCGTTGGAACGCGGCCCTGCGGGCGCGCTCAGTAATTAATCAATGGCACTGTGCCTTTATCGGCAGAAATGAAGATTCATCCAAACTCACTCAGTGTGGCGGCTGGCTGCGGCGCGGTACTGGAGCACTCCAGCTCCTCCATATTTCTGGCAGCACGATGCGGGGCTGCCTCCTTAGGCATAGGAGCCCCGCACTGCTATCGACCGCTCTCCCGGGACTTCAGCTCCCGCACTTCCTGATTAGTGCTGGGGCTCCCTTTTCACCCCGGGAGCCCCGGAAGGGGACAGCCGCTGCCTACACCGGCCGCACGCGCGAGCCGCAGGGCACGCTAACGTAACATGTACCGCGCATGTGTGGACAGCCCTCGCCCTCCCAGGTCTCCTCCCCGCCCGGATGAGGAGCTGCTTTCTGTTTTGCCGTTCCCTGCCTCGCTGCAAGTTAGTGTTAAATGTGACTAAATGTTAGCATTCTGCCCGCTTGGCCCGTAGATGAATGTTAGTGCTACGCACTCGACTCAGTTGCTGAAGGTTAGTGATGTATGTACACTCGATGCTACATGGCTGAGTGTAGTCGCTATGCTCTCTTAGTTCTGTGACTGAATGTTAATGTTATAGCTGGGGACTGAACGTTGGTGCTCTGTATCTTGGCTACCGCAGTAGTGCTAGCTCTGTGGCTGATTTTAGTGCTGTGCCTTCTTGACTGAATGCTTGTGCTGTGCACTCCTGGGCCTGTAGCTGGATGTTCAGGATCGGCGCTCTGTGGCTAAATGTTACCGCTGTGCGCTCTCAGCACAATTTCAGTGCTGTGCGCTCTCGGCACTCCAGAAGGATGTTAGTCCTGTGAGCTCCTGTCTCAGTGGCTTACAGCTGTGTTGCTGGACGTAAGAGCAGTGCGCTCTGGGCCGCACAACAGTACTGCTGCTCTCTCCCCATCTAAGGAGGGTCTGCTCTCTCTCTTCAGTCCTCAACCCTCCTCAAAAGCTGTCTCCACGCAGTAGGCCTCTCTGGCGGTTTGACATATTTATACCTCCTGATTATTTCGGCGGTGGGGATAGGCTCAGCTTTGGAGGTATCCGCGTGACAGCGAGTGACGAATCGGCGGCAGTGTGGGATCAATGAAAATTGCAGAAAGCAGGATGCACAGCGATGCCCCTGACAAGGCCTTAGCTCCTCGGCTGACGGAGCTGGCCACGTTTGCATATTTGTGTTTTTTGATTATTGTGATTTCCCCGTCCATCTTTTCACATAGCTCCAGTTACCGTCCTTCCTAAATCGTAGCTTTTCATTGGTAAATAAGCTTACTAGTCCCTCCTTGGTACCGCCTTGTCACCATCTGTAACCTCCCACAAGGACTGGTGTTGTTAAACGGTGTGCTTTATATGGTCAGTGAGCACTATTTTTTGGTGCACAGCAAGGAACGTGTTGATCTGCCACTTTGCACTAGCACTCTTAATGTTTCCTCCAGCGCCAGCACCAAGTCATACCTACACCTCTCCAGCGATGCCCCCACAAGCCAACACCTCTCCAATGATACTCAAACAACACCCTGCTTCGACATACCCTTACCCAGGGCTTTAAGTGGGATGACAAAACTGGGGGGTCTCTTAAAGGGGCGTGGCCAGTGTAATTAAAGGAGTGGCTTAAAATCACGTAAACTAAAATCTATGCATAGCATAGTGTGTTGCCCGACTTGTATTTTGCTGTTTCTGTCATTGCATACAGATTTATGATACAAGTAATATCATGCCTACAACAAATCAGGATTATTGGCTTTGTCAATGGTTGTGAGATACATAAGATAAACAAGCAGCAACTATGGCTTGAATATTTTGAAAAAGCTTCCACTTTCAGCCATGGTGACACCAAAATAGTGTTGCTGTTCCTGAGTTTCAAAACCAGAAGGAAAGTCCAGAAAGAGCATGGCTCTTTAAAGGATTGCCCTTCCCCTACAACACTCACCTGGCATGACGTCATGCCGTAACGTCTCCACTAGTGAGAAGTGAGCAGTATGAGCACTTAACAAAGCCCCCAGAAGCCGAGTGATGTGGTGCATCATAACCCTAGAGACCCCAAGTGCTCCCTCGACTCTCCCTAAGGCGACTAAAGAGCTCCAACTGTTACAGGAGGTATCTCCCCACTGATTCGTACCTCTGTCATAACAAGGCACTGCACTGGAAACAGAAGGACAGGCAGAAATTCACCGAATAGTCAAGAGCTAGCTTCCTGCGCATGTAGTGGCCAAGTTAGAGTTCGTAAATTCCGGAAGAAAAAGAAAATACAAAAAAGTTAGGCAATAAATCTGAAAATAATCAAATTAATTCTGAATTACTTTTATATACTAGCTCATGAACGTTAACTGAAATGCCAATCAGTCAAAGAAAAATACATATTTTATTAAAAAACGTTATTACATTAACACAGGTCAGTCAAAGTAAAAGGCAATTGCTAGTTTTAAAGATGTTGCTAATTACGTTTTATAGAGATTTGTCCTAATAAATGTATTACTACTGCAACCAGAAGCGACTAGAATAGATAGCAGGGACTACACGCCTTCATGGCACATGCTTCTGAGCTGGCTGATCGGATCCCCGAAACACAACTACTTCACTCATTCAGAGTGCACTGTGGGAAAAAGTGATCCAAGAGGGAGCTCATGAACTCACTCCTTACGTGTTTTTGATGGTTGAACAGGATCCTGATACCTCTTGAGAGATAGTTAATGGAAGATAAGCATTTTGTGAGCGTCTGCCCTCATACATGCAAACAGGGAAGTTTGTATGGTGCGTTTATGAAGCGCTTCATGCTGTTGTCCGTGCCTTCTTCACCCCAGCGCTCCCTCCCGTTGTCCGCGATACCTACAGTTTGCAATAGGTCTCGCATTTGCGCAAGCTTGAGCTGTTGGCATTGTAAATGACATTGCCTTTTATTTATGTTTTAGTTCTTAAAACATAAATAAAAGGCATTGTCATTTACAATGCCAACAGCTTAAACTCTCGTAAATGCGAGACCTATTGCATTGCAAATGCTTGTTTATTAAGAGGCATGTTGGAGCACAGAATAGTAGAACATTTGTTGTTACTATTTGGATTTCTCTGCCTTTGTGGCCTCCAAGCGTAAGCTAGTGTTCAAGAAAGAAGACATTATGCAAAATGCACTCTAAATCACAATTATATTGTTAACCACAATTTTAGACGTGTACAAGTAACCACTGTTCCTAAACTCAATGGTTTGTATACATTTCCGAAATGCATAGGTTTCCTTATTACCTGTTAGGAATTGGGTCTCTACTTGACTGAGGTATGCACCCTGTCCAAGTAGGGACCACACTCGTAGGAAGGGTAAGTCACAATACAATTCAAAATTATCCTGTGCTCAACCTCTGGTAGCTTGGCACAGAACAGGCAGGCTTAACTTAGAAGGCAATGTTTAAAGTATTTGTGCAATAACTCATACAACAACGAAGTAAATACACAGCATAAAAGACTCCACACCAGCTTACAAAAATATTTTATTATATTCTGACCAAATAATAATTTCTCTTTGTAAGGCACAAACATATCACCCCTTAAGGGTTTCAAGGCGCTGGGGGGACAGCGGGGAGATTACGTGAGCTATTGCCCAGAGTCACGTGATGCTGAGCTGGCACCAGGAATCGAAGCAGGAGCCCTGCGCTCTGGAGTCAGCCGCCCTGGTCCCTGCGCCACACCTCTCCCGCTATCAAAACCAGACAAAAATCCAATTAGTAGAATTTGAGATACTGAATTTTGATGAAATAAATGTAGTAAACCGCTTAGAAGCAAGTAGAGCTAAAAATAGGTCATGCTGGACAGGTGCAAAGTCAAAGTACGGGCTGGCGGTGATGGAGTACCGTCCGGATATGAATATATGGCGTTACAACGCAAACAATTACAACACATTCTTTTACAACGCAGTTTTTACATCACAACTACCATTACATCGCATGATTTTACAATGCATGCCATTACAACACATTTTTTAAAACTACCATTACACCGCATTCCATTACAACGCATACCATTACAATGCATACCATTACAACGCATAATACTTTGAGGGCAACAGTAGGGTACGTGTTGGATAGTGTAGTGGTAGAAATTATTATTCCCACTCCAGTGACTGTAACAGTAGGGTAAGTGTTGGATAGTGTAGGGGTAAAAATTACTATTCCCACTCCAGTGAGTGAACAGTAGGGAAAGTGTTGGATAGTGTAGAGGTAAAAATGACTATTCCCATGTACCCCAAAACCCATACCCACCCTAAAACAAAAACAAATCTCTATTACTTATCTTATAATGTGTTGTAATGGCATGCGTTGTAATGGTATGCGTTGTAATGGCATGCGCTGAAGTGAAATGCATTCTAATAGCATGCGATGTAAAGGCAATTGCGTTGTAACAGTTGCATTGTAAAGGTAGTGCATTGTAATGACTGCGTTGTAATGGATGATTCCCGCCGGATATAGGACCCCACGCAGGCCCTGGTCACAAGCAGCGAGATGCGTTGATCTTCTCCATGCAGTGAGGGTGATGCCTCTGTTCCAAAGACAGGTGCTCAAGTTGAGAGCCGTCAAGTGATGCATCAGTTTCTGGAATACTGTTGAGGAGATGCGTCAATCTCAGCAAGAGGCAGTAGTGGCGATACGCTGTCCGATGCATCAATCTGTGGAGGCAAAGCACTGGTCCTGGAACGATGCGCCGATGTTACTCTCGCAACGGGGTCCTGAAGGTATTCTGCCAGCCCAGCTGTGGTCCTTTGAGTAGAACTGCTGCAGAGTGATACCTTCTCGCAGTCGCTTCGGAATCACCAAAACCCATCAGAATGCAGATGTGAACTCAGGATGCAGATGAGCCTCACCTTCCTGTGATTGTGGCTGTCTAGAGGGAATGCACAAAGGATAGCTGTCACCCAACCCAGACGTGTATTGGAGACAGGCTGTAAGGCACAAAAGAGCTAAGAGAAATGTCCACTTTCTAAAAGTGGCATTTCTAAAATAGTAATGGTAAATCCAGCCTCATTAGTAAAGAGGATTTATCAAGGCCATTTCAAACATAAAAACATCAGCACCCTTCTCCTGTCTGATCTGGAATTACAGCTTAAAAGTGCATTAAGGAGTTCTCAATGCTAGTGTATGAGAGGAATAGGCCTCACAGTAGTGAAAAAATAAATATGCTGTTTGCCACTGTCAGGATATGTAAAACATACAACCACATGTCCTACCTTTTACTTACATAGCAACCTGCCCTTTGGGCTACCAAGGGCCTTCCATAGGGGTGACTTATATGTAATAAAAGGGGAGTTTAAGGCTTGTCAAAAAGCTATAAATACCAAGTTGAAGTGACAGTAAACTGCACACACAGGCCCTGCAATGGCAGGCCTGAGACCTGTTTGAAAGGTTACTTGTGTGTGTAGCACAAGTAGTGCTGCAGGCACACTAGTAAAAACAACAGTTGATGGACAGAATGCAGAACAATGTCATACATTCACCCCAGTACAGAGATCTGGGCCTAAATCCATCGTTTTTTTGCTCACCACACCACCCCAGTTCAGACATGGCCATATGCAAATCAGCCTTGACCCTGTGCCTCATGGGAACAGTCCAGCCCGAAATGTCAAGCAATGTCTTCCCTGGACCGGAATCAATCATCCTAGGACTGGTTTCTGGCTATCAGCCGTCTTCAGCCAGGATAGCTTGACTCCAGTGGCGTGGGGAGCACACTAGTAGCATTTAATTTACAGGCCCTGGGTATATGGCATACCACTTTACAAGGGACTTACAGGTAAATTAAATATACCAAACAGGTGTAAGTCAATCATAACATGTTTGAGGGAGAGAGCACCTGTACTTAGCATTGGTTACCTCCGGTAAAGTGCTCAGAGTCCTAAAACCAACCAAACCTAATACAGAAAAATGGAGGGAGGGAGGGAGGGAGGGCGGCAGGCAAAAGATTGAGGGAGGACCACCCTAAGGCTGTCAGTTCTAACAATACCCATTCTTCATACTTTATATTTTACCATATGAATTGATGTAAATTTGGTGCACAAGGAAAAATCATTGTACGGTGCAGCTCAGTTGTAGGCTCTGTGCATTGTGTGTTTTTGAAGAACCTACAAACCGTAAATATCACTGTGACCAGAACAGTCTACTGAATGACACAATATATATCGACCACTGTAACAAGAAGTTACACATGAAAATGTTGCCACAAATGGCTGTTTTTTTCCTGCACATTTTCATTATTTATTTTATTTCAGCAGTTTATTTGGGAAATCCTAGAGGGATCTATGCAAATTACCCCCTGCTGAATTCAGAAGTGCCTACTTCTTTTCATAAATGTAAAGTTTTCTGCGATCATCCATGAGTTTCACACCTGTTTCCACCACAAACTGCAAGCAGGCTGAAACCACAAAATGTGGGAAAAATTGAATACCTCCATGGTTGCTTCTGGCCCTGGTGGGACTCACTGACCCAGGGTTTACCTGTTTTCCTGCCTTGCAACAACTGCTGACGGGGGGAGGCGCCAGGTCATCGTGCTACAAAGCACTACCTCTACCCCACAGCGCGGACCCCTCCATCGTTGCTTCTGGCCCTGGTGGGACTCGCTGTCCCAGGGCTCATCTGTGTTCCTGACTTGCAACAGCTGCTGGCAGAGGGAGGCGCTAGGTTATCGCACTACAAAGCGCTGCCTCTACACGCCCGAAGACTGGACCAAAGCGAGCCTGTCTGCGCCCATCCAAGGCCGAGCATGGCTGGGCTGGGCTACCCCTCTTTAGACTCTTTGGGCCCAGAGCAAAGGGTAAGTGGTTTCTCCAATACCTCATTCCCTGTAAGGGGCGTTTCTACCACAAATAACTATACTCCAGGATAATAAGGAAACTGATGCCAACCCCAAAAGGAAAGGGAAAATTAAACCCTGGTACAAACACACCAATAACTAATTACTTAACCAATGCGATGGGTCCCATCAATAATGAAATAGCTAATGCTGAGGAACGCATTGCTGTTACTAAAACAGCTTTGAACACGGCTTTAGAAGTAGCTAGATTTGAAACAGCGATTTTAGAAAGCGGAACCAATAACTCATTATGATCAGGGGGAAATGCAGCTATCCTATCTAATGTAAATGAAGCACCCTATGTATTGACAACTTCACCAGAGATATCTGTATTATCAGGGAGCACTGAAATGATATCCCCCCTGCAAACAAAGTAAGCCACCACTAAAGCCATGCCAACTAGGTCCAACAAACAGAACAAAGTCTTAAAGACGAGTAAAGCACATAGAACAGAGGAGGATTTGGCACCCAGAATTTCGAAAAGTCTTAAAAGCGTATTCAAGAAGCTACACGTGAAAATAGGCACAATAGAAAGAAGGCTAATGTCGGAGATAAAAACTGTTAAGCATGATGTTGAATCTATTGGGGAAATGATTAAGGACATAACATCACCACAAAAAATATCCAACCTAATTCACCATATTAAGATTCCAAACATGGAACTACAGAGCCATCTATTAGATCTGGCACCATTGGCGTGGGCCTCCCCTGCATTTTTGCCTTTGCCTCCAGTGTTTTTGCTGTATGTTGGACTCCGTTTTGCTGGTCTAGATGCTTTGGGCACTTTGCCACTGCTGTTCAGTGCCAAAGTGCAAGGGCTCCCTTTGTAAATTACTGTTATGGATTGGTGTTTCCATGATTGGCTATTTGATTTACTAGTTAGTCTCTAGTACAGTGCATTGTGTGTGCCCAGGGCCTGTAAATCAAATTCTGCTAGTGGGCTGCAGCACTGTTTGTGCCACCCACAGAAACAGCCTGTAAAATGTAACTCTGGCATGCCATTGTAGAGCCTGTGTGCAGTCTGGGACTGCCATGTCGACTTGGCAAGTGCACACACTTGCCAGACCCTAAACATTCCCTTTTCTACACATTAGTCACCTCTAAGGTAGGCCCAAGGTACCCCTGTGGACAGGGTGCCTTGTATGTGAAAGATAGGACATGCCCTGATAGTGAAATACTGCCAATTTCGTTTTTCAATATTGCAAGGTTACCTGTTCTCATAGGACAGAATGGGGAGTTTGTTTATAACATCTTATAAACATAACTGGCCCTCGGACCCAGGTAGAAAAACACAGTTTAGTATGCCTGAACTCAGAATGTTAAAGTGCATCTTTTAGTGAGGGTGATTTTTACATTCTGTGTTTGAAAATACCACTTTTAGAAAGTAGGTATTTTCTTGCCTAACCATCCAGTGTGCCTCTGCTAGGTTGGTGTATTGCATGTCTGGCTTTTGGATGACAGGGGCTGCGGCTCCAGGAGTCTGATGAGTCAGGGCTGGGCTGAATAGGCCTGGTCTGCATTTGAAGTAGTGGGAGGAGTAACATCTGCTCCTGAATAGGGCTGTGAATGCCTTCCACAATGACGGCTCCGCCCCCCCTGTGGTGTGTCTGGAGCCCGGGTTCACACTGACAATGGAGGTTGTTGTGCACTTGCTAATTTCCCCACAGAACTGGTTTTGGCTGGGTACAGACACTCTGTGCCTTCAGGGAACAAAGGAGTTTTGGGTATAAAAAGAGGGACCCAGACCCCAGACATTTAGATCACTTCTGGGAAATCAAGAGGAACCTTTGCCAAGGAGAGGAGCAGGATAAGCTGAGGAAGAATACTGCCCCTGCGCTGTTTCCTGTCTGGGGTTGGCCTGCAGTGGCTGCTTGCTGCCAAGGAAAGGAGGAAAAGGACTTTGCTGTTTGCTTTGTCACCTGCTTGAAGAAAAGATCTCCAAGGGCTTGAACCGAAGCTTACCTCCTGTTCTGAAGTCTCAGGGACACAAAGACTTCACCACCAGCTCCTCTGAATTTCCTTGCTGGGAATTCCAACCTGCAAGGAGGTGCCTGCTGCTGTTTAGGACCTCTAGAGACTGTTTGTCACGGGGAGCTGGAAAATCGACGCAACACCGAAGAAGCGTGTCGCATCCGCAGCTATTTTCCAACGCATTGCAGAATAAATCGTCACAGCGCCTGCTCCGGCTCGAGAAATGCCCCACGACGCATCAGGTGCAACGATCTCCAAAGCCCAAGATCACGGCACCGATCCTGAAGCAAGCCTGCCTTGCGGCTGCACAAAACCATGCATCGTACCGGAGCGATGCATCGCATTGAGGCCCCAAGAATGCTGCATTGTTGGGGGCTGCAGTAAGAAACAGACGCATCAACTCCCCATGCAGTAAGAAATTGACACATCATCTCCTCTGCCGTAAAGAACAGATGCCTCAACTTCCCTGCGCAGCAGTAAGAAACCGACGCATCACCTCTCCCAGAGCAAGGAACCGACACATCACCTTCCCTGAGTGTCAGGAACCGACGCATCACCTTTCCTGCGTGCCCGTTTTGTTTGTTTGTGTGACGCATCCAAGGTACTTTGTGTGAAAAGTGTTGCATCTGCAATTTGTTTTGAACTGAACTATTTCTACCATTTGAAAGCCTTATTTTTAATACTGCATTGTGGAATTTTGTCATTTGGTCTTATTTTAGTTTAGATAAAGATTACTTATTTTTAGGTCGAGCCTAAAGCAGCGCATCGAACTATAGTAAGTGAGTTTTCAAAATGCTACCCACAGGGTTTAGCTGGCCTAATGCCAGCGTTCACTAGAACGTGCGCGTGCACAGCAGCCATCTGGCTCCTTTGCTCGCACTCCCATTCCCTTCTCGTCAGCTTTAATCAATCAGGCACCATGCACCCATTGTCTTTCCTCTCGCTCCTCCGCCCCTCCCCCGCCGTGACACGGCCAGACGACTTTTATTTTAACAGCACGGTGCCCATTTAAAGGGACGCTGCGCTTCAGTTCGTCGTCTACTTTCCTCACCCGCATGGCTATGTGCGTGCCTTTCTCTTGTTTAGTCATGCCATAAGCATGCGCTGTATAGGCCAGTGTTTATGTAGGATTCCGATTTTTAAAGGATTTCAAACAAATGTTTTGTGTACTGTGCCACTTGCGGGGTCTCTCAAAGTGGCGCTGTTCTCGGCTAATTCCGCTTAGAAAGAAAGTGCCTTTTGAACTAACTAGAGAGGTGCGCGGCTCTCAGATTCCACTACAAACTAAACTGATGCTTGGTTTTACAAGCGCACCATTCTAACCATTAAAAGCGCACTATCTAAATTAATATACGCCAGTAAGAGTAACAGAGGAGAGCTAAGGATTTTTTCTCTCCCAATCGTACCTTGCATTATAAGTATTATTATTATTTTTCTTAGTATAACTTTTCCCGTCTCTATTTGGCTGTGTTGGTCGGTGGACCGTGTAACAATAAAGCTTTTTTCTGCTGTTTCTCTAAAAAACAACAGCGGTGACGCTTATTTTCATACGCGGTCGCATTGTAGGTGTATAGACCGGCGATCACATGGTATAGAGGAAGACCAGTGATAGGCTGCCTGAACGTATTTAAATCGCCTTGTCTATTAACCTTTTTTTCACTATCACTTTTATCAGGAACCGGTATACCAGGAGCAGGGAGGACGTATTTAATATTTGAGGTGAGTGTCCCACCGCTAGATAGACCACTTTTTTATCCCCCGTAAAATGCCGCCACATTGACTATCTGGCAGTATGCGCCTCTCGAGCGGCTTTTAATTCCCCGATATATTAGTTTGTTGCAAACCTCTTTCAACCGGCTTTGTAACTTTGTAGCTGCGCCATTGTAATTAAGTTCAGTCGCGGTGCGGCGTTGACATAGAAATGCCCGTCTGGAGCTCCAGTGCGATTGAAACAGACAGGAGTTTGGGCGAGACGATGAATCATGTTTCACGATGCCGGCATATAGCAGGATCATTTAATATAACCTGTGCTAATCATTGCAGACTAATATTAACGCTATAGCCACGTGTGAGTACAGTCTTTTAACGCACATTATTAAATAGCATGACAGCTATGTTTATAAAGCATGCGTGCCATATCTCTCAATAATAAGGAATGGATTAATGTATTGCGAGCTGTTCATACTAAAATGTGACAATAGAGAGTAAACTGACCAATACCACAATGTACGAAGTGTAATTTGTAATTTGTTTAGTAAACAAAGCATTCCACTATTAATTTTGAAGAGTGAGACTGTCAACCTATGGTATAATGAGCACATTTTCTGATAGGGAATTAGAGGTAGCCAAATAATATAAAAGAAACTATAGCAGTGCCAGTAATAATTTAATTGAGTTAAGGCCGTTTCAATCTCTTTAGTTAATAATTCAGCAAAAAGTCAATATCAGAATGTTGCTTACAACTTGATATAACAATTTCAGATGGTCATATAAAAAGACCTCTTCAGGAGGACAACCCTTGATAACTGCGCACCTCGTATAAATGCAGTGAATTGATTGTGGCTGCAGTGATTCACCGCTCTGGGATTTTTTTTTTAACCGGTAAGAGATGCATTGTAACCTTTGGGTATATATAAAAAACACATGCCAGTGCTAAGCCTGTCGATTTACACCTCCAATATTTTTCTTTAGAGTCTACCTCCAAATTAAATTGCTGATAACGGTTGCTCCTGTATACATGAATACCCCTTGGGTATTTGACTAGCCAAGGTAATTATCCTAACACATTCGAAAAATGAAGAATAAAAATACCGCAATAGGTTTTTTTCAAGCTGATGTTTAAATTATGTCTTGAAGGTGTATACCTTGATGAGAAGACTGGTACTCTCAAAGTACGGTATAGACCAGGCTATCAAAGGAAAATTCCAATATTATTTGTTCACATCTTGGATGTGATTCTGAGGTATGTAACTACCATGGCTTATTAAAGTTTCCAGAGATTAGTAGTTGTCACACAGTAGATATTAAAACATTTATGTGTCTAAATGACATATAATTGTGTACATTTTGTACGTAGGGAGTAGTTATGTTTCCAACGTTTGGTTGAGCTCAGAATTGTTGAAAATATAGTATGCCTAAAAGAATGTAGATTGGAACTGTACCATGTCAAACTGTTATACTGAAGTTTTTTTTTAAAAAGGCTGTTAGAAAATATGATGTGATTAATTGTATGTGTCTTACCATTCAGAAAAACTGTCCTGAAGAAGGTGTTTTAAAGCAAAAAACCGAAACGTTGCGTCGACAACAGTTTTTTTCCAAACCATTGTTTTTTTTCCATATTATTGTTTTCCTGGTGACAGGAAATTTTTAATTGTATTTTAATATGTGTTATTATGATATTGATTTGATATATACAATAAAGTACTGTACTGAATAAACCATGTATTTTTATAAATTTTGTTTTGTAATAAGTTTTTAGTACTTACATCCACTTGTTATCTTTGGATATTAGTCTTTTGTCATGTTGGGACTAGTTTTCCCTTCTGAGTTCTGACAAATAACACTATCCTACGGTTAGGTTTTGTGTATTCATTCTGTGTTAGGGATATTGTTGCTTTATTGCACTTTACTTTTAAACATATTCCTCTAAAGCGCTGCATGCCACCATTGCTACAAAAATACATACACCTTTTTTTAGGCCTACAATTTATAGACTTTTGTTGCAATTGGTGTTGCAATATTTAGTAATGCCAATAGCTCAAACTTAATTAATGTGAGACCTATTGCATTGCAAATGATTGTTCTAAACTGGTGTGGTGTCCAATTGCAGTGTTTTCACTATATTACTGTAAGTGTTCACAAATGCGTTATGCACTGCCTCTGAGATAAGCCTGTTTGCTCATGCCAAGCTACCTAGGGGGTGAGCCTGGGTTATTTTAGGAGGGTATCCCCCGAACCCTGACTAGAAGCAAGGGTCCCTATTTGGACAAAGGCATCTACCTCTGCCAACTAGAGACCCCATTTCTAACACCATCCATCACAAAATGTGAGGCAGAAAGTCCCCTTTGTCCCCCTTAAACTCGACCAAGCAAAGGACAACACAAACACACGCTTAGGAAAAACAGTCCCCGCCCATATATATATAACTAGCAACACCATTAATAACAGTAAAAGCATCACAGACAATAGAACCTCCAGTTTTTTTTTAAATCCTCAAGATACTCTGCACTTACCACCCAAAGCAACACCATACACTATCATATTGAAAGATGCCCCACAGTTGATAGAGGGGGTCACTGAAACATGGACGAACTAAAAAAACAAGGTTGTTCATTGATTTACTAAAAGCAGCAATTGTAGTGCAAATTTTCTTTCACAAGGAATTATTATGTTACGAGGAGTGAACTGGGATGGTCCCGCAAGGAAAATCGGACAAGGGGACTGTAATATTGTAAATTTCTGCTCATCAGATCTGGCTAGACAACTTCTCAGAGACAGCCAAAGGATGAGGGAGATGCGGCCAGATGGCATCAGAGCAGTACCTCTTGGGCTTTTCCATAAACCAGAAGGAGAACAATTTTCACATAATAGCTACAGTCATTCATCTATATATAGGCATACACCATTGCCAATAACAAACAAATTTGCCCCACTAAGAAGATGTAGTGATCTTGACTGACTATCTAAGTACTCAATCCAAGACCTGAACACAACTGGTAAATCCTACAAGTCACGAATATGCAATCCAAATGCCGGGACAGTACTAAAAGAGCCACAACTATATATAGGATCGGTCCTTACAACTTGGAACATTGCTGGGATTAGAAATAAGTTAGAGGACAAGCCATGGATAGATACAATTAAAAGTTGTCAATAATCCTCTTACAAAAGACATGGGACACAGCCTTCTATATCGAGCGATACTCATCAGTAATAACACCAGCAATTCCCTCTCGCTCTGGCAGGTCAAAAGGAGGCCTAGCTACTCTGATTGCAGTCACACCTTCATTAACTCTGAAAAAATCTTTAACTAACTCGCCATTTTATTCAGTTATTATGGCTTGAGTCTAACAAAGACCAGAGTATAGTGTTAATCAACTAATGACATCTTTGATAATATTAGAAATCAAGTTGTATTGACCCTCGAAAAGGAATTAGATAGCTTTACAAAATGTCTTAAAAATAATGATGTTTGTATCTGGGCAGGTGATATACCTGGAGCTTTTAGAACAACTGATCATAATGGGGAACACCGAGGTACCAACATATGAAAATTATACCCAGTCTTCAATTATTGATCACATTTTGATCTTAGAAAACGGTCTGAGTCTGATTAGAATATTTGAGGTTATTGAAAGCATTTTTTGCGACCACCATCCGCTTTTTCTCACCATGGGTCCATACAGCAGAAAAAAGCTCGTCTAGTAACAGACATAGAAACCCAAGGAGAAAATGGTATAAGTATTAAATGGTCAGGTGGTAATTCGTCCTCTTTCCTTTAAAACCTTGTTCATGACAACAACCATGATGTGAACATCCTGATCGACAGATTATCTTGGCCTTTTGTAATATAATATCTGCGATAGCAAGAGATCTATGAACCAAAAGTAAGAATAATTCCAAGCCATGTACCGGATGGTTTGACCATTCTTGCTCTAAAGCTATTAAGAACCTCAAACGAGCTTTGAAGAAAAACCTAGAAAGACTAACTTGATAAAAGATTTAAGAAAGTCTTATAAACAGGTTTTAAGTAATAGAAAAGCAGTAATCCAGGAACAAGCAAGGGGAAATATAATACAGGCAGCAGATATGCGGGACATATCATTATTCTGCAAGACAATTAACCATCCCTTTTGTAAAGATCAGACATCAGCAAAGATTGATATCCTGGTACAATCCTCTGACTGGATAAGCCTCTTTGGGCGGATTTTTAATCCAAGCGATGACAGTTTACTAAACTCCGAAAACAGTGTCTTAAAAACAGCTTGCACTGACCTGGAACCAATATCATTGCAAGAGATCACAGTTGCTCTAGAAAGATGTGCCAATGGGAAGGCACCAGGTCCTGACGGGGTGCCCATTGATTTGTTTAAGTCAGATATTAATTTTGGGGCCCCAATAATACTAAAAGTCTGTAATGTCTCAGCAGGGGGATTTCTGCCCGTAGCCTAGACACAAAGTACCATTGTACCGATATTCAAGAAGGGAGATAGGGGAGACATAAAATGTTATTGCCCCATATCTCTTCTTAATTCAACTTCAAAATTAGGATACTTTTGGAAAGACTAGAAAGCTGGGTGAATGACAACTCAGTTCTCACAGAATCACAATTTGGGTTTAGAAGAGAGATCGGGACAATAGAGCAATGTGTCAACTTACACTTAATCATTAGTAAATACACACTCTGTAAAAAAGGCCATCTACACCTATGTTTCGTAGACCTAACAATTGCATTTGACCTGGTTAACCATATGAAATTATGGCAGACATTGGCTAAGATGGGTGCCCCCAAGGAAATTATCATTTACTTCTCCTAGTATAATTATTTATCTGCCAGAGTACAATATGGAAAATAACAACAGAAGGGAGGTAGAGTGAAGAGTTTAGGATTCTTACTCCATGGGCACTGTTACACAAACAAAAAGAATCCTACTCACAGTGGACAAGGGGAATGTCGACCACGAATGTGGGGACATTCAGTGTTTTGTAAAATACCCCTCACACACCAACAGGCCCGTTGGTGTCATGCTTCATCATTGGGGCCTTCGCACCCCTCTAACGGGATGCGGCGTGCTGCGACCTACGACTACGCGGGACCACTGGTAGTCTACAAAAAAGAGCCCTAATGCAACTAAACCACCACTACTTAAGGCCAAGGGCTCTCCAGCGGATTTTGGGAAGTGCACGTCTCGTGCACGAGCTTGCCTGAGCCTTCTGCCTATCAGCCTGCCAGTTCTCCTCCCCTAATTATTCACTTCACTTATTCACGGCCGCAGGCCGTAACTCTGGCTCTTCAAAGGCTCTGCTCCCCGCCCCCCACCCGCCTGCCCTTCACGGCCGCTTGCCTTCTGTCCCTTAATCTCCCCGTGACTCCCCCCTCACCTCTCCCACTCCACTGCTTCAGGCCCCCACCATTTGCTCAGAACATTGCTTGTTTTTTTCGTTTTCGCTACAGCTTCCCCAGCATTTGTCATGCCGCATTATTAGTGCTCCATGCCTCGGCATCAACCACTTGGCATTGCTTCTACAGTGATGTTTTTATTTACATTTTAGCTACAGCCCTCCCCCCACCACCATTGTACGATCCCTCCTGCCCTTTACGTTAGTGCTTGCTGCTTGCTTGTTAATGGTGGCTTAATTTTGCGAAAGACTGCAGCTACAGCTTTGCTTTCCACAGAAGGTGATTTTTTCGAGGCTATATTTTGGTTTTAGCTACAGCTCTTTCGCTGTAGCAACTCCTTTGCTTTTGGCGTGTTCCCTGCTGCGTCCTTCTCTTTCTTTCTTCCACCCTTGGTTTTCCTTCCTCCACGCATCTGAATTTTCCCTTTCCTTTCTCCAATCCCAGCGGCCTCCTTAGAACCCGACACTCTTATTTTGCGTCTGTTTAAAATCTTTCAATTAACTATTTATATGGCTTGCGGGTAGCATGTTTCACAGATCTCTTTACCACTCACGCTGCTACAAAATAAATGCTGTGTGTGCCTGTCCTTAGTTTATTTGAATAAATACAGCACAGCGCACTGTCATTTGACATATTTCCATTCCACAAAGAGGCTCTTATGTATGTAGTACGCAAACATTTAGGGGCTTGATTAACCAAATGGCGTTATGTATGGTCCTGCAGGGTCCTTAATTGAAACCGGTGTATGACAGTACGCACATGGGCAAATTTGCATTACACGTGGAATTTAGCATTAAACAAAAAGAAAATACACAAAGCATCCGAGCCTCGGCTGTGGAAATATAAATACCTCTAAGTTGGGACATTTTTATTTTACGCAGTTAAATTGCAAAACCCTTACTTTTGCTCACCTCACTCCTCCTCCTCCTCACCCCAACCCCCCAAAAAATACACCCCCCAATCGTCACTTGCAATCTACATTTTGTAAACACCTCTTCAGGCGCTTCCACACACCTACATACAAATCATACTGTAACAGCTCTTTAAGCAGACTAGCGCCGCTTCGGTAACACCAGGCAGGCACAGCACTATTCGGAAGTAAAGTTAAATTATTGTCATTTGCTGATCACACACAACCAGCCAAAGTTTCCCATATCTCTCTACCACTCATTCAGCTACAAACTATATGCAGCACGAGGCGTAACTGTAAAAAAAAAGCCTCAATTTCAAATGGGTAGGTACAGGACAATTCAATTGTTTGACTATCCTTTCAGCTAACGCTGCAGCGCCGGTTTACTTCATGCCCTCTCTATACTAATCTTGCCACTATTTATAATACTTGTAACGTCTGCGGATTCTCTCCCCTTAACACCATGGTCACCTTTATCTGCCCCCTTCTTTCCCATGCATACAATCCATGTCTCCACAACCTTCCACAAGTTAGCTCCGGCCCTACGCTCACCTCTGCCTCTCTTGTCTCCCACCACCCAGTCACAACTCATATCAGTGTGTTTCTCAGTGTACTACTCAAAACTGTAGCGAATCCCTTTACACACAGACATAAGGAAGGCCCCTGCAGGGGGCTTAATTTAAGCCAGTGTCCAGTTACTTCCAGTTCAAAAGTGCCAACTAAATATTAAATGTTAGGTACGATTACCTTTCGCTCTATCAGAAATGTTTAATTCACCCTCTTTATAACACACTGCATGGCCTGTTCGTAACCTTATTTCATCACAATTTATCTTTACTTTAAAAACAAGCATTTGAAATGCAATAGGTCTCGCATTTGCAAAAGTTTGAGCTTTTGGCATTGTAAATGACAATGCCTTTTATTTATGCGTTTGAAAACCTTCAAGCTGTGCGTAAACAAGCACTTTGAACTTATAGTCTATGCTTATGAGAAGCAAGGCTGGCAGTCTCTTTTACTGCCAGCCTTGCTTCTCGTAAGCAAGGACTATACGTTCAAAGTACATTTTATGCACCGATTGCAGGTTTTAAAAATACATGAATAAAATTCATAGTCATTTACAATGCCAATAGCTCCAACTCTCGCAAATGCGAGACCTATTACATTGTAAATGCTTGTTTCCAAAAAGCAGCAATATAAATAAAAGTATAACAAAGAAAGAATAGGTTAAAAACACAACACAAGAGTTAATAAAGACATTACACTTTGTCATTGGGTACCATGACTCATATTGAAGACTATACAAAATCACCCGCATGTATCCTAATTCATTAACATTTGGGGTAGATTAAGAGAGATGAGTTTCGAAGGAAATATGGTTGAACCATCTTTCTCAAGACTACAAAACACTGTACTCTTGCTGGTTAAAACATTGTGACCGTGGGACGATGGCGGGCTGGAAAATCAGGCAAGGATGTCGGATGTAGTGGCCAATGGCGTTTCTTCTTATTATGCAAAAACATAATACAATGCTGGGAATTTGTAGTACAGAAGTGAAGTTCCGGGAGAGGACGTCTCGGTCTTCTTCAGTGCTTCGGTGGGTATAGGTTCTCCTGGGAGGTTGAGCGCTGGGGCGGTCCTCGGAGGTAAAGGAGACAACAAAAAGGAGCGGTTAGTCCAGCTGGACCTGTTATGGTACAATCCGTAACCAACACCGGGAATACAGTGGAGGGACTCGAGGAAAGCGACCGTGAGGGAGGGAAGGCGGGACAGAATCAGGAAGGAAGGGAGAAAGAGAGAGAGAGGGTTCTGTGAGGGTTCGTGATGGGGTAACCTATGAACTAAGTGCTGTACAAGTGGTGACGTGCTATACAAGGATTTTACAGTGATGGCCAGTGACACTAAAGAGAAGCTGATATTTACAATGCAACTAGTGTGCTACAGAGGTGGATTCGCTAGTACTCACACGCTCCGCCGCAACTCTCCGATGAGTTGCGGCAGCTCTTCAGCCACCTCCTCTGGACTCCACCAGTCCTCGCTCCACACGTCTTCTCCTTCGTTCGCCTGTTCTGCATCAGCTCCGGTCCGAGTCTCCTGCCACAAGATCGCTGCTCCGACGGCGTCTCTGTCTCTGCTTCTGCTTTTTCCTGGTTCCGGCGGTGGTTCTGAGGAGGGACTTCCGGGGTCATGGGGTTGTGGTTCCTGGAAACAGCTGCTCCGGATTGGTTCCTGAAAGACAGAGAGGGGAGGGGTGCTGGTTGTCAGGGTTGTATCCAGGGAAGCCTCACTGCCGGTTGCCGCGAAGGGTGAGGGTCCGAAACCAGGAGGTCCGGGCGGGGTCTGGGACGGAACCACATCACAAACATCTATAACACAAACACATATATTAAATGAATGCTAAAATACAATTATTATATTAATTAAAAACATCAGCTGTGAAAAAATCCATTATTACTCATAATTACTAGGTTAGAAATAGAAAGCTTAGAAAAATACATTTACTGTTTGTGATACCAACACATTATTACTCTTGATCCCAACAGTGCCCGATGCAACCACAACAAATATTCCATCAATCCATCACAGGTATCTAGCAGGCAAAAAACATTTCGCATTTAAGAGCATTTCGAAATGTTTTTTGCCTGCAGCCAGATACGACACATGCTAACTACACGTGCGGTCTCTGACTACTAGCAACAACAGCGACGCTAACTGACGACAACCCGGTGGACCTAGGCAATCCTCTCCTTCCCAGTAAGCAGCGCCTACAACATCCACCCAATTTAAGTACACCTGCCAGCAGACACAGTGACTCTGTCTTCTGTCCCACCCGAGATTTGCTAGACATGCCCAGAACTCCCTCAACTAAAAGCAGGACTCACGTGCCGCCAATTCGGAGCGTACATGAGTGAGTGTCCACCCCACCTCCCCCAGACATTAGTGTATACACTACTTGGGCCCCTACTGATTCTCTCCTTATTTCCACAGAATTACAGTCCCATGGTTGAGACTGTCTGACACTTAATTGTCAAAAAGCCCCATCCCACTGGAAGTAAGTTGCGCATATTAAGCTTTTAACTGTTTAATCCATTACCCCAGCATCCCCGCATTTCTTTACCACTAGTTCCCTATCTAAAGCATATTGTTGATATGACATAAATAATACATTGTAATTGGTATTGATTTTCTCCAAACAACTGGGAGCACCATATCACTGAATATGACTCTAATGTAGGTACATCTGGTAATCATACTTACGTTAATTCAGTTTCAGATTGCTCACTCCCTTGTCCTGAAGATGATCTTAACTAACTAAAATAAAACGTTGTCAACCCCCCCACAACAGGAACCCCTTCTCATTGTACATACTCATGTGGAGTTCCTTTTCTGTTGTAATTGTGATGTTATGTTTCTAAGTTCACTTTCACTTTGTCACAATACACACGTTTTCACTTACGTTAAGATGCTCACCCACACACACAAGGCACTCCACGGCACCGGACCAGCATACCTGAACAGCCGGCTCAAATTCCACGCACCCCAAAAGACCCTACGATCAGCCCAGCTCTCCTACGCCAAGGTCCCCCGCACCAGAAAGACCAGATCGGGAGGCCGCTCCTTCTCCCTTCTCCTTCCTCGCAGCCAAAGCATGGAACGCCCTTCCGCTCCACCTCAGACAGACAACATCGCTCTCCATCTTCGCAAGAAACCTCAAAACCTGGCTCTTCGACAGACCCCCTCCTTGATGGAATGGAACCTGCACCCCCCCACCCCTAGCGCCTTGAGACCCTTACGGGTGAGTAGTTGCGCTTTAACAAACTCCTGATTGATTGATTGATTGATATGTGAGCACCTGACAATATCTTGAGATATCTATGTTTACCATTTAAAAATAAACCCTAAAGGTTTCCCTACAATCTCGCTCCCTTTATGATTTAGGGCCAGATGTAGGTAGCCCCTTTACCGATCGGAATCGGCCGAAAATACCGATTTTCGGCCGTTTCCGATCGGTAAAGGGCTATGGAGATGTAGGGGCACATATTCGGTAATATTTACAGATTCGGTAAAATTACCGAAAATGCAATGTGGGTAGCCAATTTTCCATTGGCACATGCCTTTCAGAATCGGTATTTTACCATGGAATACAAATCCATGGTAAAATACTGATTCCTGTGTACATGCACATCTGTGCATGTACACATGTGCCATGTGACAGACAGACGTGCCCTTAGGGCATGTCTGTGTGCCACATTGCACACATGCCCGTTTTGGGGGTGCTAGAGGGTGTCACAGTGACACCCCCTGCACCCTTGACAAATTTGAAATACCAAATTTTACCGATTCGGTATTTCAAAATCGGTAAATGGGATGTAGGTACCAACATCTGGATTTTTTACCGATACCTTGAAATTCGGTATTTACCGATTCGGTAAATACCGAATCGGTATTTGCTATTGAATCCTATGGGCATCAAGGCCCATAGGATTCAACAGCAAATACCAATTCGGTATTTACCGAATCGGTAAATACCGAATTTCAAGGTATCGGTAAAAAATCCAGATGTTGGTACCTACATCCCATTTACCGATTTTGAAATACCGAATCGGTAAAATTTGGTATTTCAAATTCGGTAAATGGGATTTACCTACATCTGGCCTTAAATGTCTAGTCTAAATTGATTACACACCGCCCCTCCGGGGCTGTTACTCTAGACCTAGTACGGCCAAATCTGAACCATTGTTCTCCTCAAACATGGTCTATGAGGAATGGCTAACAGCGTTGCACATCAAACTCAGGAAAATATATTTCTGAGGAGAATATTGTAAGTCTCTAATTCTTCTCCCTCTTACATAGCCCATAAGGAGCTTGCAGTTTTCTATATCGATGATTACATCAGTACAGCCTATTTAATTGCCTAGCCCGGGATATGGAGTAAAATCGGAACCAGATTCACCCAGGACATCATAATTGATTGCCTGGGTCTTGAACACAGCATTAAAATCCAATGGCTGGCATAGAACAATAAACTCGTAAAAGAGGTTGACAAGGACCTTGATATTCATGACCCTGTACAAATCCTATATTATAGCAAAAAGGAACTGAAAACAGGGCTTGTTGGGGCTAGGGATCTCAGGAGGGAAATCAGGGAGAATGAAAAATCAACAATTACGGAATATAACGAGGGACAACAAAAGAAAAGAATACAACGATACCTGTTCTGGGTACCAAACCTGTGTCATTGATTCTACCTTACAAGACTTAGATTGGGTACTCTCCACTTTTTAGTAGCCTTCCCTGACATGGGCAAATGGAAACAAAACCTTTCATTTTGCCCATGTGATATAGAGTAAAAACAGTGAACTCTACATTTTATTCTTTTATGCAACTTTTATAAGGAAAAATATTTTACGTTCCCTTTTTCATAGGGACAATTTATATTTTTATATAGCAGCTTATAATTTTATTCGTAGCTTGGAAAACGAGGGTGTATGTTATGCTGTGGCCTGATGCGTACAATTATCAATCAAAAGAAGGAAAGAAAATGTGCATCTTGAGGCCTTAAATTACGAAACTACTCATGTCATACACATATAAAGGTCGCTTATTATATTTTATCTTTATTTGAGGATTTACTTTCATTATATATTGATACTTTTTATGTACTTTATCGCTTAATTTATTTAGAAACTATATTATTATTAAGTTGTTAGTCATCATGTATTTTTGCCTAGTCGGTGGCAGAGCACTATACTCGTCTAAAGTCGTTTTTATTATCATGATGTTTGGGATTTGAGATATAAATAATGCTGCACCAAGGGCGTAACACAGGTCCCCGCAACCCCAGTGGTGCGGGGGGCCCCCGAGCTGCAACTGGGGCCCCCTCAACACCATACTCCGGCCTTTGAGCTCCATATTAAATACAAAGTAGGGGCCCCTTCATGTACCCTGAAGGGGGGACCCCTCAACTTTCGTTACCCCAGTGTGCTGCACTCTCGCTCATATAAATAAATTACATATAATGGAGATAAATTATAATCAGTGGTCTTGTCAGATGAAACTAAAACATGACACACATTCACATGACGATTTACTTGTGATAATCATAGGCTACTATTATTTGTATTATCTCTCTTTCCCTTCTCTTATTTATTTGCTGTAATTTACAGATTTAAAGATTCGATTGTCCTTTTTAATGTCTCTGCAAAACTGATGCCTTTTGCCTGGCGTCAGGGAACGTCTCAGTTAATCACTCCTCCGCCATATCGGGGACCCAGCTGCCTGCACCGACCCCTCCTCGTCCTTCATAGCGAGGAGGGGTCGGTGCAGGCAGCGGGGTCCCCGATATGGCGGAGGAGTGATTAACTGAGCCGTTCCCTGACGAAGGTGTGGTCAAACACCGAAATGCATTGGAACATGGATTGTCTTGAATTTTGAAAAGAATGAAAAGTGAATAAAATAATTTTGGATTTTGAACTTAACAAGAATATGGAGTCATATTTCTATAGAACGATTGAAGATTGAATTGTTGAAGTAAAACTACGCTGGAGGTTCCAGCAAAGATATACTGGTGCCTAGGGTGACACACTTATGAGGCAATAAGTGTGCAGCTAGAAGTTGTTTGACATACACTCCAGGAGGGGAGTGATACCCAAGAGCACAGTTGAAATTGGATTTAACATTTAGGCGGTGCACAACCCGATACACAGAAGCTCACCTGTGTGAAGCCAGCCTCCTTCAGGACAGGAAACAGATGTTTTTTCCTGGGCTCTAAATAAAGCCCGCAAAACATAACAAAATGCATAGTGTCTTGAACAGAAAAGTGATCACAGTGACAAGGGGGCTAAATCAGGTTTTTCTGACGTTTTAAAATTGCCCAAATAAAAATGGATCAAATTAAACCTGAACTTAGTAAGGAGGAATCTGTGGAATGGGATCGTGACCTGGCCAAGATAAGGTGCTAGTGCAAAAGAATTAACAAGAAGATAGTGCCTCCTCACAGCTGTTTTCACAAGTTCTTTTCCCTCACAGAAAGCTCTTGCCCTGTCCATAAATTGTTTCTTGATCAAATCTATATCTTGAATCTTGATGCCCCGGGGAGATGTAAAAAGTTCTGGTCGTCCCAGATCTGAGAACTCCTTCATCAGATACGCCATCCATGGCACCCTTTTACAATGGTCCAGCGACATAACGTCAGACATGATCCTATGGTTGAGAGGCAGCTCCTCGTTGAGCCAAGTCTTCAACCAAAAAATCAGGGGTGCCATATTCAAACCATCAGTAACGAAGTCCAACCCCACCTCCATGTGTATTGAGAAGGTAGGTGAGGACTGTGGGACAGACAGGAGGGACCGGATAAATCTATTTTCTGCCTTCTGGATTGGATCAAGGTTGACATATCCCCACAGGGCTGATCCATAAGAAGCCAAAGCGACAGATTTACTTTTATAGATCTTCAGAAGGGCTTCCATCGGCCTGGCACCCAACCTGTTCGCGAAGCCCATTATGGCTGCAGAGGATCTTGTCACCGCCAGCCTCTTCGCCCTGACCTGGGGGCCCCAAGATCCTCTCTGGTCGAAAAGAACCCCCAAATATGGGAACGTGGAGACACTGGTGACAATCTCTCCCTTACATTTAAAGATTTTGTATTTCCCTTTACTGGCTTGGCGCCCTACGACCATAGTATGGGACTTATTTATATTTATTTTTAGGTCCATAAGGTCCATAAATGTGCCGAATGCATCCAGGAGACGCTGCAGGCAGAGACCAGTGCGGGCTATCAGCACTGCGTCGTCCGCGTACAGGAGCGCGGGGATCTTAACTGCTCCTGCACGCGGAACATCTCCAACAACATCCTCCAGATATGCACTCAGACCATTTATGTAGATGGTAAAAAGCAACGGGGCCAGTATGCAGCCCTGCCTGACCCCTCTCATGTACTTGAAACGGGACGTACACCTACCCTCATTGGTGACCCGCACTGCAGCAAAAAGCTCTTGGTGGAGAGAGGCTATAAACTTAACCAGTGCCCCATCTTCAGGAGTGTGGTCCATAACTTAGACCTGTTCACCAAGTCGAAGGCCGAGGAGAGGTCCATAAACGCTAGGGATAGGGACCCCTCCTTGGCCACCGTATATTTGGAGATCAACAGGTGTAGGTTGGAACATTGCTCAACTGTTCCTTTCTTTTCTCTGAAGCCATACTGGATATCGGCCAGCCCCCCGCAGCACTCTAAGCTATCCCTCAGTTTATCCAGCAGGACTCTACCTAAGATTTTAACTGTAGAGTCCAGGAGGGATATGGGCCTGTAGCACCCCGGGTCGTCCCGCAGGCCCTTCTTAAAAATGGGGACGGTGGTAGAAATGGCCCAGGTGGATGGTATAAAGTTGCCATTAACTGCATTGAAAACATTAGCCAAAACCCCCGCCCATAACTGGGGTGCATGTATGAAGAGTTATACAATAGTATACTTTTGAACTGTTGTATAATCTATCATGTACGCACGCTATCATGCCCCTGCTTCCTTTTTTACAACTGCCTGGAGAACGACCTATCGGGAATATGAGGAAGCAGTCTAACGTTTAATATAATAATAAACCACTTACTCTTGTTAGATTACACCATTTTTTGCTGGAGAACAGTCTGGATCTGAGTGTATTAACATATGTAGCACCTTTACATATTTGGCAGCGAAAAGTGAATGTGGTAACTTCACAGATCAACTGATAAGGGATCAGTTATTCACCAGATGCTTTAATGTGAGACTTCTGAACGTCTTCTCACCTGCAAGAACCCTTCACTTGATGAAACTATTGACATAGCCAATAGCGTTCAGAAATCTAAAGAATATTTGAAAGAATTGAGGAAACATCAGATGACACATTGTCTCTTGTCAAGAACAAGAAACCTGGAGTTGCTATTTTACCACATGGAACTTTCTCACAACAGAAGAACAAAGCGTCATCTGATTATTCATGTTTTAGATGAGGATCTAAAACACATGTTGCCTCTTCCAAGCAATGCCATGCATTAGGAAAGAAATTTAATAAATGCCATTTATAGGTCATTTTGCTAGAGTCTGTAGGGCCATGAAGAAAACAAAAGTTAATTCTGCTTTAGCAGATGATCAGAACTGTCTCTCTAGAGGATTAGGTAACATTATTTTGTGTTGAAGTGCATGAGAAAGACGTACCTGTCTGCAAATAGTGTATTTTAAACTTTGTAGTGGGTGGAGTTACTATCCCAATTTTGGTAGATTCTGATTAAAAAATCAGTGTTTTTTCAAAGCACATTATTTGTGAAAGTAGACTTTTGTGTAGACATTCAACTCCTGAGATTGATCCTGGGGGTTAGAATGGGATCAAGCTACATTTAAAAGGATATTCTTAACTTCTGTTTAATTAAAAGAATGTACTGTTGTGGGTAAGGTGTATGTTTCTGTTAAAAGTCCTGGTAATTTAGCTTGGCTCCATCAGAGGTGTCTCAGCATTGTTCTGAGACGGGTTATCCTCAAATTCTTTCTGCGAGTGATGCTGAAAGTCGGTCTATTAATTTGGAATCAATAATAAAACAACATCGTTGTTTTCAAAGAAGACCTTGATATGGTGAGCCATTTGTATTTTTTTATTAAAGTAAAGCAAGAGAGCTGCCAGTAAAGTATAAATTATGTGGTGTTCCATTAAGCATTATATCAGAACTGAGTGAACTTCTAAAGAAAGTATCTAAAGATGGCGTGGTTCAACCAACTGATTCCATCTAATGGTTATCTCCAGTTGCAGTAGCATGACAAATGAACACCGAACTCAGAATGTGTATAGACCAGAGAAGACGTTATCAAAATCACATGGGTAGATGGTCACTCTCTTTCTAGGATAGATGAACTAATAACATCTTTGAGCGGGATATGCATTTATCTAAACTAGACATGTGGTCCTCTTATTACCAGGTGGTTGTAAGTCAGTAATCTAGGCATTGTACTGCTTTTGTTACCACAGGCTGTATTTTCCAGTTTTGTAGAAAGCTGTAAAGCTGTTTGAGGCGTTCCAAAGAGTGATAGAGGAAATTTTGCTTCGTATTCTAGGTGGATCAATCTTCCAGGATGATATTTTGGTTGCTGGGAAGTATAAAGCTGAAGAAAACCATAGAGTGGGTTTGGTTTTAACAGAAACGTCTAAAAGGTGTTTAAAGCAGAGAAAGGACAAATGTTTCTTTGGAGAAGAGGAGGAAAAATACTTAGGACATGTGGATTTGAGTAAGGGAATTTTGCCCAGACCCAGTGTTTTGAGAGCACTTGTTTTTATTTGATATAACTCTGCTTGTTCCCAAAAGCCGGGAAGATGATGATCCTAGCACAGACACCCAGCACTTTTTTCCTTATTTCCCACATACTCTAAAATTAAGCTATATAGTGGCTATTTTATAAATTCCCCCAAGGAAAATCTACAACCATGGCCGCCGTTAGATTATCCAGGATGTTGGGAAAAAGGGACACAAATTTGGCAACAAAACCTTGTGGACGAAAGTTATGGAGGTTTAACCACGTCCACGAGGTAACCCTTACATCCAAAAACAAGCATTTGCAATGCAATAGGTCTCGCAGTAGAAAAGTTTGAGCTATTGGTATTGTAAATGACAAATTTTTTATTTATGTGTTGGTTTTGAAAATAGCTAAATTAATAGCTTTGTCATTTACAATGCCAATAGTTATAACTTTTGCAAATGTGACACATACAGCATTTGTAATGCAATATGTATTGTATTTACGTGACTTAGATGTATTGATATTACAAATAACAATGGCTTTTTAAAAAAAGAATTAATACTTAAATAAAAGTTATTGTAATTTATAATGGCAATAGCTTAAACTTTTGTAAATAACTTTTGTGAAGATTATGTTCAGTGTATTTTATTGTGACGAAAATCCAAGAACAGAAGTGAAGTATTAACATCTTTTTGTGACATTTGCAATAAAGCTTGAAACATTGAGAGAACATATTTGAACCAGTTGTTGTTGAATGGTTGCACATATTGATGCTGCGGTGGCGCTGAATGATGTTGTGGTGGCGACGAGTGATGCTGTGGTGTTCAGTGATGCTGCGGTAGCGCATAGTGATGTTGTGGGGCCCCTGAGTGATGCTGTGGTGGTGCTGAGTGATGCTGTGGTGATGCGATAGATAGATAGAGTGATTGTGATAGATAGATAGAGTGAGTGCGATAAAGTGAGGGCGATAGATAGAGGGAGGGTGATAGATAGAGTGCTGGCGATAGATAGAGTGAGTGCGATAGATAGACAGATAGAGTGAGGGCGATAGATAGACAGAGTGAGAGCGATAGATAGATAGAGTGAGGGTGATAGATAGAGTGAGGTCGATAGATAGAGGGCGATAGACAGAGTGAGGGTGATGGATAGATAGATAGAGTGAGTGTGATAGATAGAGTGAGGGCGATAGATAGAGTGAGGGCGATAGAGATTGATAGAGTGAGGGGCGATCGATAGAGTGAGGGCAATAGATAGAGTGAGGGCTATAGACAGAGTGAGGGCGATAGAGTGAGGGCGATAGATAGATTGATAGAGTGAGGGGCGATAGATAGATAGAGTGAGGGTGATAGAGTGAGGGCGATGGATAGATTGAGGGTGATAGATAGAGTGAGGGTGATAGATAGAATGAGGGCGATAGATAGAATGAGGGCAATAGATAGAGTGAGGGCGATAGATACATAGAGTCAGGGCGATAGATAGATAGAGGGAGGGTGATAGATAGATAGATAGAGTGAGGGCGATAGAGTGAGGGCGATAGATAGATTTATAGAGTGAGGGGCAATAGAGTGAGGGTGATAAATAGATTTATAGAGTGAGGGGCGACAGAGTGAGGTCGATAGATAGATAGATTGAGGGCGATAGATAGAGTGAGGGCGATAGATAGATTGATTGAGTGAGGGGCGATAGATAGATAGAGTGAGAGCGATAGATAGAGTGAGGGCGATAGATAGATAGAGTGAGGGCGATAGATAGAGTGAAGGCGATAGATAGATAGATAGATAGATAGATAGATAGATAGATAGATAGATAGATATGTAGATAGATAGATAGATAGATAGATAGATAGATAGATAGATAGATAGATAGATAGATAGATAGATAGATAGATAGATAGATAGATAGATAGAGTGAGGGCGATAGATATATAGTGTAATTATGTGGCGTGTAATTATGTGGCACTGAGTGGTATTTGGAGTGTATGTTGCGTTGAGCGCAGTGTAAAGATGTAGCATATAATTATGTGGCACTGAGTGGTATTGTGTGGAGTGTATGTTGCATTGAGTGCATTGTAATTATGTAGCATATAATTTTGTGGCACTGAGTGGTATTGTGTGGAGTGTGTGTTGCATTCAGTAGAGGGTAAATTTGTGGCGTGTAATTATGTGGCATTGAGTGGTATTTGGAGTGTATGTTGCATTGAGTGCAGTGTAATTATGTGGCGTGCAACTGTGTGGCACTGAGTGGTATTTGGAGAGGTGGTGGTTGTGGACCTGGTGGTGGACACGGTGGTGGTGGACGTGGTGGTGGACGTGGTAAACGCGGTGGTGGTGGACGCAGTGGTGGTGGACGTGGTAATGGTGGTGGATGTGGTGCTGGACATGGTGGTGGATGTGGTGCTGGACATGGTGGTGGATGTTTTGGTGGTGGATGTGGTGGTGGTGGATGTGGTGCTGGTGGACGGTGGTGGTGGACGTGGTGGTGGTGGACATTGTGATAGATGTTGTGGTGGTGGACGTGGTGGTGGTGGATGTATTGGTGTACTTGGTGGTGGACGTGGTGGTGGTAGTGGATGTGGTCAAGCCAGGGTGGGGGAGGGAGAGAAAGGGGAGAGCCAGACAGAATGATGGGAGGAGCTGCTGCTGCCTCTCCCATCTGCTCCCTGGGCAGCCTTCCGGATAGCCAGGGATTGGGGGCGGCCACACCAAGGACAATTAACCCACGCACTGACCTGTTTATATAACCTGCTCAGACCAGTTCATAAACACTGCTCTCTGACTGAGCCACAGGGAAACTATAAGCTGTTCATGCGTCCTCGCCCAGTCTGGTTCTAAGAAACCCCCTTTGAAAAGATATAGAGGACAAGGCTAGACAGTGAGGATAAAATGATGCCCAGAATCACACAATGTAGCCTTGTGGAGGAGCGGGGATTCGCACCCTGTTCTTCAAATGTATACCTACATTTGGTAATTACATACCGCTTACTACACCTGACTAGGAGGTCAGTTCGGCTAATTATTTTTATTATTTATTATTATTTAAAACATTTGTATAGCGCAGCTGTCACCTTACAGGCATCCTGGCGCTGAGATATCTCCAGAGGAGGGGGAGAAGCACGGGGGAGAGCAAGCAGTACAATGACCATCAAGTTAACACTTTGGGAACAGCCAAGTTTTGACACGTTTCCTAAAAGGAAGGAGTTCTTTCGTTTGACGGATATCTAGGGGCATACTGTTCCAGAGTTTAGCGGCCGCAACTCCGAAAGATCTGCCTCCGGTCCTAACTTCAAGTCTTGGCACTTTTACAAGACATGCCGTTGTAGAGCGAAGTGCTCTGGTTGGGGTGTACCAGTCGAACATGGCTTGCAGAGAGCTGGGCCCAAATCCATGCAGGGCTTTGAAGACGAGACAGAGGGATTTAAAGGCCACTCGTTGTTTCAACGGGAGCCAATGGAGTTCGGCCATCGCCGCTGTGGCCGAGGATCTTCTAGGCCAGCCAAGGGCCAGTTTAGCAGCGGCAGATTGTACTCTTTGAAGTCTGTCTAGCAGAAGGCCTGGAGACTCGAGTAGCAGCGCATTGCAATAGTCAAGGCGACTTAGAATAGTACACCTGACTATTAAAGCCCGGGCCTGTAGGGGAAGTAGTGGCAAGATCTTACGTAAGGACCGAATGAGGGCCGAACAGGTGGACACCGTTTTCGCAACCTGGGCTTCCATGCTCAGTTTGTTGTCCATCATAACACCCAGATTGCGAACAGTGGTAACCGGCTGAGATTTTTCCGAGGATTCTGGGGGCCAAAAGTCCACCGGGAAAGGGCGAGGGATCCGACTTCCAGCACAGAACAAAACCTCAGTTTTGGAGGCGTTAAACTGTAGTGAGTTGTTATGTAGCCAGCCAGCCGTGTGTCGCAGACAATCATGAAAGGATTCCAAAGGAATCGATTCCTCACCCTCGCAGGAGAGGATGAGTTGAGTGTCGTCTGCGTAAATGATGGCCTTTAGCCTGTGAGCCTTTATCAACGTGATCAATGGTTTTAGATACACGTTAACCCCTTCCCCGCGGATGACAAAGCCAGCTCGTCATGGGCGTTACCTGCGCTGCGCGGATGACGAGCTGGCTTTGTCACGTTACGCGGGATTTTTAAAAATGCCGCGCACAGCGGGAAAAGCCGCCGCAGCGAAGCGGTTAAATAAAATCGGGCTGATGGACGAGCCTTGAGGCACCCCATGAGACACCGGGGAGAAGGCAGATTGAAACTGAGGAAGGGATACAGCCTGCTTCCTATCCCGCAGGAAGGAACGAAACCAGTGCAAGGCAGTGCCACCCACCCCGGCTTCCCTCAGTCTCTCCAATAGAATCCCATGATTTACCGTATCAAATGCGGCAGACAGGTCCAGCAGAATCAGAGCTACTGCCTGACCCCTGTCTGCACGCATTTGAAGGTCCTCCATAGCAGTAAGTAGGGCTGTTTCGGTACCGTGGGCTGGGCGGAAGCCGAATTGTATATCGTCCAGAAATTGATGCTGCTCCAGATGTTTGGAGAGACATGAGCTCACCCAACGTTCCGCAATTTTTGCAGGGAACGGTAGCAAGGAGATGGGTCTGTAGTTCTGTAGGCACTCTGGGTTTAAGGAGGGTTTTTTTAGCAGTGGAGAAACAAGAGCCTGTTTCCAAGAAGCAGGAACTGTGCCACTAAGCAGAGATTGATTACAGATCCTGCATAGAGTAGGAAAGAGTTCCTCCCAGGAAGCTTTCCAGATTTTATGGGGGATAGGGTCCAGAGGCGATCCAGATGAGATACCGCGAGCCATTCTGTCGAAGTCCGCCTCAGTAGTAGGGGGAAGCTCCAGCAGACAGTCCGCAGGCTGCCATCCTGGGTTCCCTGCACCGATGTCTGTATTACCTTCCCCAGAACAAGGGGGGCAGAACAGAGTAGGGGTGGTACTCAAGTTGCGAATGATGGCTTCTATTTTTTCATTAAAATACAGAGCTAGATTATCGCAAAGGGCCTGTGTGGGTAGGGTCGATTTTTTTGAGCAGTCAGGGTGAGTAAGACTGTTCAGAATCTGAAAAATGCTTTTGGAGCTATTTGCAGCGGTACAGATTGTGGAACAGAAATAGTCAGATTTCGATTTCTGGATCCAGGTTTTATTTTCGGAGAGTTTGGTTTTCCAGAGCAGTCTGCTGGCATGGGAATAACCCTACCTCCATTTCCTTTCCGCCTGTTTTCAGGCAAGTTTAAGAGCCTTTAAGGAGTCATTAAACCACGGAGACGACACTCTGCCCTTATGCTTACGTGTTTTTAGTGGAGCAAGAGAGTCAACCCTCGTGGTTATCCTGAGACATAAAGCCTCGTAATTGTCATCAACTTGCCGGTTCGGGGAGAAGCTGTCATCCACCTTGAACACTGCACCCGTAGTTCTCAGCCTCTCGAGAGCTCTCCAGTCTCTGTACTTAAATTCAGAGGAGGTGCCATGTACCGGCGTTCTAAACCCCTTGCTGTTAATATAGAATTTAAGAAGGGAATGATCAGTCCAGCCCATGGGCAAGATTTCATCCAGGTGTACTAGCTGTGGGACCGAGAAGATAAGGTCAAGCCGATGCCCTGCTCTATGAGTGGATTCCCTAACTAATTGATGGAGACCCACACTTTCACAAGAGAGCAAAAGATTATGCAGCCCAGTATCTAAGGTGCCATTCGGCCAAAGGTTAAAATCGCCTAGAATAATCAGTTTATTGTGGGATGTCGCTATGTTGGAGAAGGTATCGAGTAGCGATTTTTGTTGCTGGGTGCTGAAGGCCCCCGGTGGTCTATAGCAGATGACCACCGTAAAGATAGCCCCTATATGACTGTTAATAGAGAGGCCAAGCAGCTCAGTCCCAACGACCGAGTCCATATCTAGAATATTGATATGCCAAGAAGCTCTATAGATCACTCCCACCCCACCACCTCGTCCTTTTGGTCTGGGGAAGTGCAGGATTTTATATTCCTGCGGGCAGGCCCAGCCCAGCTCGATTTCGCAATCGAGGTGGGTCCAAGTCTCAGTGAGGAACAGGGTGTCTAACTGATGAGTGTCCACCAGTAGTTGGATTTCTTCGGCATGCTTGGGCAATGATCTGACATTAAGAAGTCCGCACGATAAAACGAGAGGTGACCCTCATGCGCGTACTCACCCAAGTTGAGCAGAGTCTCCCGGGAGTAAAGTGGAGGAGCTGCAACCGTACACGCGATACTTTGAGCAGAGTGGCCGGCGCTAGACGCGACCTGGGCGCAGACGGGCTTGTCTTAAGAGCGCCTTCGACGCGCTGACGGTGCGCCCGCTGCGCTCGTCCACTGCGCTGCCGAGAAGTGAGCATTATTATGGGGAGAGAGGAGGGGCGTGGCTTTGTATTATATGCTAGGTACCGGAAAAACAAAGCACACGTCGCACAGGAGGGACAGGTCTGCAACATTTAATGTGGTACCGGAAGAGAGCTCAGTTCGGAGCAGGGGGGGCCGACTTGCAACCCTAGCTCCGAGTTCAGTTTCCTTGAGCGGCGGGAAGTGGCTGAGGGGAGCAAAGGAATGGTGGGAGGGAATTCGGATCCTGCTTATGCGTCCTCGCCCTGTCTGGTTCTAAGAAACCCCCTTTGAAAAGAAATAGAGGACACGGCTAGACAGTGAGGATAAAATGATGCCCAGAATCACACAATGTAGTCTTGTGGAGAAGCGGGGATTCGCACCCTGTTCTTCAAATGTATACCTACATTTTGGTAATTACATACCGCTTACTACCCCTGAAGAGGTCAGTTCGGCTAATAATGCTAGGTACCGAAAAAACAAAGCACACGTCGCACAGGAGGGACAGGTCTTCGACATTTAATGTGGTACCGGAAGAGAGCTCAGTTCGGACCAGTGGGGCCGGCTGGCAACCCTAGCTCCGAGTTCAGTTTCCTTGAATTTTCCCGTGCACCTAGGGCTGAAAAGCCCCTGCGGGCTCTACTCTCACTGCAACACGCATTCTGCAAAGGCAGAGGGCAGCTCGGGTTACAAGCTGCCTTTGAAGAACTTCACACCAGGCAGCTGAAATATGTGCGGATTACGTGCATGGGTGCTATTTTAAATCAGGTAGCGCTAGGAGGGGGGCTCAGCTACCATGCCAGCATTCCAACTCACAAGCAGATGGTGCTGTTTCGCACAAGATGAGCGACGGGGAGTGGCTGAGGAGAGTAAAGGAATGGTGGGAGGGACTTCAGATCCTGCTTAAAACAAGAACTGGCATTGCACGGAGGGGGACGGGGGAGCGGCTTTCTTTGATGTCTGATGCCGAGGCTCAGACAAATGGTGTGGGATGTGGCTGGCGATGTGCACGCGCCTGGCTCACATGAACTGTACCCGATCCGCAGTTTTGGGTAGACTTTTGAAAGCCTTACTATAATCTCGACAAACAAGCATTGCTAAAGCAATGCTGTAGTCGAGAACTAAACAGGATGAAAGCCCTAACAGTCAAAAAGTTAAGAAGCATGCCCAGGATTTGGCAGATTTTTGAATTTTAAACAGATGGCAGGTATTTTTTTCCTTATTTCCCACATACTCTAAAATGAAGCTATATAGTGGCTGTTTTAGAAATTCCCCCCAGGAAAATCTACAACCCTGGTCGCCGTTAGATTATCCAGGATGTTGGGAAAAAGGGACACAAATTTGGCTAATTGTGGATACAAGTTATGGAGGTTTAACCACGTCCACGAGGTACCCCTTTCATCCAAAAAACAGGGGGAAAGCCCTAACAGTCAAAAAGTTAAGAAGCATGCCCAGGATTTGGCAGATTTTTGAATTTTAAACGGGTGGCAGGTATTTACTCAGGGAAAGGTGGCAACCCTATCAGAACTCTTCATATTAAGTGAAAAGTCGGATAATTCACCCTATGACGTAGTTGGAAAAGACGCATCCTCATCCACTATATGCCACATGGCAATGTATTTCAGCCCCTAATTAAGCTACACGGAAACTAGCACGAAGGTTGCAGGTTGCATCAGTTTTGAAGAGTGAGACTTCCTAAAGGTGTACTGTGACTGTGGGACCCGTGTCGCTATCCCTCAAAGACCGCAGAGTAGGGCTTCGGAAGGAGGCGGAACCAAGGTACTTGTGTCCAGACAGAGCGCTCCAGTATTCCAATTGGTATAGAGAGAGGCAAACGCGTCAAAGTTCCCCCATAGCACAGAGCGAACATGCCAACTCGCTGTACAACAGGACAGTAGCAGGCCATATAAGACTTAAGGATTTGCAAAGAAAACTGTATTTTTGGCTCATTTTTGTTTTTACCGTTATATATAGCGCGAACTCTACTCGAAAGTGTGGTATGCGCTCTAGTCTATGAGCGTGTACGCGATGACGCGTCACGCCATAGACTAGAGCAGTAGGCGCACGCATGCGCAGGAGGAACGAGGAGAAAGGCGCGAAGCGCGGAAAGCGGAGTTGGCGACCGGAGCGGTAGATGTTAGACGCTCGGCGCCCTAAGCTCTGTGGCACTTTGTGATATTCAATAAACGCAAGTTACTCAACTTCCATTGGCTCAGCATACATTGTGTGGAGGAAGAAGGGACGTTACAGTGGCGACGAGGCTGGCATCTGAACACCACCAGGAGCAGAGGACGACAGCTATCACCCCCTGCAGCCCCCACGCATGAGCCAGCAAGGCAGGACATCCACAGGAAGAGCTAAGGGCGTGGCAGCAGCGCAGCAGCACGGCACAGACCCTAACACCGACTCCATAGTCAGGTTAGTGCTGCCCAAGACACCAGGGGCCCTCAGCCAGCACCCTGGCAACCAAGGGAGACACCCCCAAGCCAGAGGACGGGGGGAAGACCGAGCAAACCGCGCAAAGTGCGAGGGACAATACCCCAGGTAGTCCAAGGGGCCAAGGCGACACGGCAGAGAGCGCAGGAGCATCCGGTGAGCCTACCCAACGAAGGGCCCAGGAGGGAGACCCTAGAGGCGACGCTAGAATGGCGAATCAAGCCTCAGCACTGATGGCACCCGTCCCTTTCCTACCCAGGCCAGGAGAACCCCAATTAAAATGGGAAGACTGGAAAGAATACTTTCTCAACTACATTGAGGCCCTCGGAGATGAAAATGAAGGGGAATACACGCCGGAAAGGAAAAAGAGACTGTTGCTCCACAACTTAGGCCCAGAAGGGGTAAGGGTGTTCAAGAATCTGGTACCCAAGGAGAGAGGTGCAGCGGAAACAGATGTCTTTGTGAATGCACTGGACGACCTGGACAGCCACTACCGCCCAGCAGTTTGTGTCTCCATAGACCGCTATAATTTCCAACAGAGAAAACAAGAGGCGGGAGAATCCATTGATGACTACGTGGCGGCACTCCGACGCCTGGCTATTTCGTGTCGGTACGGGACCCTGCAGGATGAATACATTAAAGATCAAATCGTGATGCACACCACCAGCAGAGCGGTCCAGGACAAGTTATGGGCGATGAACGAGACGTCCCTCAAAGAAGTGGTGGCAATGGTCAAGAAGGCAGAAATGTCTAAGCGAGGTGCCGACGCGGCAAAAAGGGAAAGTGGGCCGAGGCAGATGATCAACAAAATTGATGAGGCACCACAGTCCAGCAAGCCCAAAAGCACTTACGGAGATCAGAGGAAGGACACAAGAGGAACTGGAAGACAGACGACCCGCTCCAACCCTGGTAACAAATTTGCGTGTTACAGATGCGGCAGTGCAGCGCACGCGGCGCAGGACAGACGTTGTCCCGCGTTCCGCGCCAGGGGCTCGTTTTGTGGTCTGACCGGCCATTTCGAAAAGGTGTGTCGAAAGAAAGGGTCGAAGTCCACCGTCAAGTGCATCGACTCGGCCACAGCGAACTTGAGTGAGGAAGAGGACCCGGAAGAAGATGATTTGGTTCTGTGCATAGAGGACCAGGTACTGGATGTAGCAGGGAAGCGAAGAGATAAGCCCCGCACGGACATGCTCATCGGGGGTGTGAAGGTACATGTGGCCGTCGATTCAGGGTCCCCTTGGACCATCGTGCAAAGATCGATATGGGAAGAGGACTTCGCACCGGTCGTGGGGCCCGATCTAATGCCGCCGGACATCAGACCCATCTCGTATACAGAGAATTCCATCCCCCTGGTGGGGTGCGGGGACTTCGAATTCAGAGGACGGTCGGCCACGTGCACCCTATACGTGGCGGAGAAGGGCCCATCGGTGTTGGGATGGAGAGATGCAGGAGATCTCGGCATCATACTCAATCCAGGAGGGAAAGAGCAAATACTGTTAACAGATGAATGGCCCCTCTCGAAGGATGAGGACTGGAAAGCGGCATACCCCAAGGTCTTTGAGGGCACGGTCGGCAAACTGGACAAATTCGTACATAAAATAGTCCTTAAGGAAGGGGCAGTACCAGTTGTCCATAAGGTCCGGAACATACCCATATCCACGAGCGAAGCGGTACAACAGGAACTGCTGAAGTTGGAAGAACAAGGCATCATCGAGCCAGTGGACAGTGCGGAATGGCTATCGCCCTTGGTGGTGGTCAAGAAACCGAATGGTAAGGTCCGGCTCTGTGTGGACCTCAGAGAGCTCAACAAAAACCTCATCGTGGAGAGATTCCCGCTCCCCAGGATTGAGGAGATGCTGGCGAGAACGAAAGGCATAACCCACTTTTCCACAATAGACCTCACGTCAGCATACTACCAAATAGAACTGCATCCGTCAAGTAGGAAGTACACGTCCTTCATAACACCCTTCGGATGCTACCAATTCCGGAGGATGCCCTTTGGCTTGGCATCCGCCGCGGCCGTTTTCCAGAAGCTCATGCACAGACTGTTTAAGGACATCTCGGGGGTGCAGTATTTTCAAGATGACATTTTAGTCATGGGCTCCGACAAGGGAGAGCATGACAAGAAACTGCATCGAGTCCTAGGAGTGTTGCAAGGGAAGGGCTTAACGGCGGAATGGAGCAAATGTAGAATTGGGACTCAATCAGTGACCTACTTAGGACACGAAATAGGAACACACAGCATCTCGCCGAAAGAGCAAAACGTGAAGGCAATAAGGGATGCCAAAGCCCCAGCAACCAAAGAGGAGGTGCGGTCATTCCTTGGAATGGCCGAGTATTACAGCAAGTTTGTCAGACATTTTGCCACTCGGACCTACAGGATGAGGCAACTAATCAGAAACAATGCAAAGTTCGAATGGGACGAAGAGGCTCAATCCGAATTTGAGACAGTAAAAGACTGCATCAGCCAAGCCATCCCACTGCAAGGGTACGTCCCCACCGGCAAGACCATAGTAACGACAGATGCAAGCGACAAGGGCTTGGGGGCGGTGTTGGCGCAGGAAAGAGAAGATGGATCCAAGGAAATGATCAGTTTTGCGTCCCGTGCGCTCTCTCCGACGGAACAAAGGTACAGCGTAATCGAAAAAGAGATGCTGGCGGTCACGTGGGCCTTAAACAAGTTTCGGCAGTTCATATGGGGCACAAGATTCAAGCTTCAAACGGATCACAAGCCGCTTATCAAAGTGTTGACGTCCTCGGGCCATGACACGGCGACCCCAAGAATCGCCAAAATGACTTTGAAGCTGCTGGATTACACCTACGATGTAGAATATCTTCCAGGCACGCAAAACAAGGTGGCTGATTTTCTCAGCCGGGCTGCTGCGATGGAGGAAGCGCCGGAGGAGGCCCCGGACAAGGAGGAGATGGTGGCCAGCATGGAGGATCACGAGATGTCGATTAGCGCACAGGAATGGAAGGCGGCCTATGAGCTAGATGAGGAGAAGGTGGAAGTAAGGAGACACCTCACTGAGGGATGGCCGGACAAAAAGAAGCTCACGGAGGGTGTGCGACGATTCTATGAGATGAGAGAGGAATTGTCCCTGAGCGATTCGGGAATATTCTTGTACAGAGGAGAACGGGTGGTGCCCCCAGTGACACTTATACCCAGGCTGTTGAAGTTACTGCATGAGGGACATTTGGGCATAGTGAAAACTAAGGCGTTGGTCAAGCAAATGTACTGGTGGCCAGGAATGGATGCCCACATAGAGAGACAAGTGCGGGAGTGCGGGCAGTCCCAAGGAGCGGACAAGGTGCTCCGCCCGCTCAGACCGGCATTGGGGAAGTTTGACACCCCGCAAGGCCCCTGGGAGGATGTGGCTATAGACATTCTGGGGCCCGTCCTGGACAGTAGAGGGGTGAATAAATACATATGTGTGATAATGGACAAGTATTCCAAATGGCCTGAAGTGGACATACAAGAGTCAATGGACACTGACACGATATTGAGATTCCTGACCTCGGTGTTCCTACGAGAGGGTATACCCAAATCCATTCTCAGCGACAACGGACCACAATTTGTGTCGGACAAGTGGGGTCGATACATGAAAAGGAACGGGATTGAGGTGAAACACACGGCCGTTTATCATCCGGCATGCAACGGCCAGGTCGAAAGGTTCAATCGGGTGCTCATGGGCTCCATTCAAGCAGCCATATCACAAGGAAAGGACTGGGAAGTGGAAGTAATGAGCATGCTATGGGCTTACCGGATCACGCCCTCAGTAGTGGGGTACAGTCCGTTCCAAGTGCTAAGAGGACGGCATCCCTTCACCCGGGACAACGTTGCATGGAGGGAGAAGACCATCACCAGCAAGTGGTCCCCAGCGGTGGTGCAGCACAATCTGGAGAAGGCCCAGAAGATCTACGCAGCACACTATGACAAGCGACGCAACACAAAGGAAACCGTGCTGGAAGAAGGGGAATGGGTCAGGGTTAAACTCCCTACCCTACAAAAGAAAGGCGAAAGCAAGTTCAGCCGGCCCCTACAAGTTCAGGAAGTACGAGGCAGGGCGGCTCTTCTTAGTGACGGCAAGATCTGGTCGCAAGACCGCATGGCCAGAGTCAATAAAATAATAGTATGGCCCAAGTCGGAAGAGGATGAGAGACGGATGGACTCCCAGGAAGCAAGACCCCAAGTGGGGCACAGCGCAGAAGACCGGGGGGAAAGTGTAGGTGAGGACACTGAAGTGGAAGGCCCGGGAGCAGCGCCTACTGACGGAGATGGCGCACCGGTGAACGCAGAGCAGAGAGCAGATGTGAGAGAAGATGGGAGGTCCCAAGGAGAGACAGAAGGGAGAGAGAACATGCCGGTAAGACACACCCGCAGCGGAAGGGCAGTCACTGTGCCCTCTCGCTATAGAGACTTTGTGATGGATGGACACTAGCTTTTGGTGCCACCTCCCGAGGTGCCCCACATAGACTCATACTCCTGTGAGGGACTCTCAACCTGCTAGGGGGAATGTTTTGTTGTTTATATTAAAGGGGGGAGATATGTGGTATGCGCTCTAGTCTATGAGCGTGTACGCGATGACGCGTCACGCCATAGACTAGAGCAGTAGGCGCACGCATGCGCAGGAGGAACGAGGAGAAAGGCGCGAAGCGCGGAAAGCGGAGTTGGCGACCGGAGCGGTAGATGTTAGACGCTCGGCGCCCTAAGCTCTGTGGCACTTTGTGATATTCAATAAACGCAAGTTACTCAACTTCCATTGGCTCAGCATACATTGTGTGGAGGAAGAAGGGACGTTACAGAAAGTATTGGAGCTCGTTACAAGAGCCCCGTTACACAACACAATTTTGTAGGTAGGTAAATTAGGTGAATTGCCCAGAATCACAGGCTTTTCCAAAGTCTGCAACTTAGGCCGTTACGCCACATTATCTCCCGTTCTTACATTTTCCTTTAAATAATATGCTTCGTAACTGTGTGAGCACGCACCTGGCTCGATTAAGTCATCTTTGAACAGGTTATTATCTCACTGAATCCAACATACTCCCATTCAAAGATGGCCGCCGTAAAACCTTCTGCCGTATTCAGCACGCTCATGCCTTCGTATGTTTACCAATGCGGCAAACTGAGGGTTGTTCTGACTGCCTCCAGGTTTCCGGGCGGTGGCAGCTACTCGGTCACGTGAGCGTCTCGTCACGCAGGGCGGAGCTCCGCGGGCCCAGCCGCCGCCGCGGTCTCTGCGCTTCCGTCTGAAGCTGGGAAGGAGGAAGCACAGCCTGGACAAGATGGAGTCTGAGTCTGTGATCGAGGACAAGACTATCGAGCTGATGGTGAGTCAGTGGCTTAGACAACTGCCACCACTCAGGTCCTATGATCGCAGTCGGGTGCGTCTGTCTGGAGCTGGACATTAGTGACGCACGCTTTTGCCTAGTTGGAGGCGGCCGGCCTTCTGTATTACAGCTACTGAATCCTTCTCCAAGTCGGGGATCTTAGCCCCACTCCCATTACAGTGTGGATTGTCCTCATTACTCATCCAGTGGGGTGTTCTTGTTCAGTCGGGGCCTTCCCTTCTTCTCCTGAGGAGTTATTTTTCTTCTTTTAGATGTTGGGTTTTCATTCGTCCTCCCCTTCCTATTGGAAGAGGGGCGCAGTAGAGGCATATTTCCTAACTTGATCAGTGGCAGCTACCTCCTGCCTCTCCGGTAGGAGACGGTCTTTCCATTTCCCGTTGAGGGATCGATTCCCTTCCTTATTTAGTGTTGGGGTGCCCCCTTCTTCTTTTTGGTGTAACCCTTCTTTTGCCCACCGGGAAAGCCCTATTCCACCACAAATTGGTGGGTGTCTACCCATTTTTTAAAAAAATGTAGTTTCCTTCTAAAGCCTGTCGCTGGTCACACAAAGGTGCTTGTCTCTTTTCTTTAGAGGTGGTGTTTGGGGTCCGGTTTTGTCCCTTACTCTTTTTTACCTTTTATGTATTCACAGTGACATTATATTGTACTACCATGCCCATCCTTTACTCGGCAAACAAACGTGAGAGAGAGTGCATGGTGTTTGAAGGGACGGCACCCCAAGTATATCCCTTGAAACCTGCATGGGAAATCTGCATGGGAAATCTGACTGGTGGGCAACGTCTTTGGGAATCTGGGTACTTTTCTAAGGGTAGGAGGCTGCTCCACTCTTCTAGGGCAGGCAGAGAAGCACAGTTTGATACATGTCCAGCGGTTCTAGAGGGTGAGAAAAGTAATCGTTTTCCTGGTGACGGCCTAATTTAACTTCTGTTTCAGAACAGGTGTTCAAACCCATAATCAAATATGTTTGGATTATGTTTTTTGTTTTAGAACTTAAAGGGCTCTGAAAAGCAAACACACATTTAATAGACGGGTAATTATCACTATTTGTGTTGACTTCTCTTAATCATTCTTCCTATTTATCGATGCACTTTTTACTTATTGTATCATGCGACTAAGTTCATAAGAACAAATTGCAATGACATTTACAACTAAATATGATTATCGCTTTACCCATCACCAGTATTATTGTAAACTGCTTTGATATGTATGGTCTGATGTGCCTTTGTGCGCTGTCAAATGTTACACCGAGAATTGGATGGCAAATTACATGTCTGTTGATTGTTACAATTTTATGTTTTTAAAAGCCACCTGCCATGCTGCGTTTTGGCATTTGTTTGAAAGGCTAGTTACCGGGGCGCTTGGAAACTTGTTCCATTGGTACACCTTCATATGTGTTTGCGTGGAAATTTTACCACCAACAGTTAGGTAGATCTCGATGCTTTAATCACACACCAATTTGATAATGAAAAAAAGAGAGTACGCCGAATTTAGTTTTAAACATAAAATCTTGTAAATAGATGCCCATTTTGACTCCCGTTTATTCCGAAGATTACACATCACATCAGTGCATGGATTTTTGTGCATCAATTCGGTAGTTTCGCGCAAGCCTTTTGTATCAGCATATTGTTATGCAATCCTTCAACATTATGGTTAGGGGTTCTTATTGAAGCTAAAGTTTATTTCTTCTGGATGGGCATCACTGATATGTTTCATTTTAGATGCGAGCAGTCCTCTTCTTTTTCGTTTGATAACCATTACCATTGTTATGTCCAAATTGTAAGGATGAATGTTAAAATGATTGTACCTCTGACCATGCCTGATCAACAGCATGTTAGATAAAGTAAAGTTGCGTTGCGTCCTTGGGATGGCAGCCCTGAAGTGCATGTTTCAATATTTTGAAAAATCAAGTATGAATTTGGGGGTTGTCCATATTTCTTTAAAGACCGTATGGAAATAAATTATTTTCCCTTTTTTGAGTGCACATTTCTATTTACTTGTGTTGTGCGAAAACTCCTGTACCACAAACATGATTTGGCTGAAATTGTTTCATTTATAGAAATGCGCCGTTGATCAGATTTCCTGCTGTTTACTCCCTACCCATGTCATTGTCTTTTGTTACGGATTGGCTGTTTACGGAATATTGCATCTTTTTATACTCACAAGGCAGAATAAAATCACTTTTGGGTTCCCTTTTGTTGGGTCCCTAAACCCAAAAAGTTGATCAACCCAGAATCTATATAGACCAATGGATTCTAACAGAAACTCAGTAACTGTTTTGGTTTTATATGTGAAATCTCAGGATTACCTCTATTTTCTAGTTCAGAACAGTAGGTTTTATGAAATCACCAGTTTTCTAGTAGTAATTATGCTGTCTGTCCATAACCCTTTTGTCTGGTTATTTACCCTCCTTTTGCTGTCTACTTGAGACTATCCTTATTCTTAAGTTTGCAGTCTCTCATTCTCTGAGCTTTCGCTCCTTTTGTCACTCAAGCCACTTCTTCCTTTAGCATGACTTTTTTATGCTGGTTACCATCTCCACAAATGCTTGCGTATCTGTGTCAAATGTTTTTTCAAATAGGCATTGTGGCAATTTTGTTCTCTGAACAGAACATAACCAATGTCAGCAAAGTATTCCATTTCTTTCCCGTTCCTGATTGTCTGAGGATGCCTCGCTGAATAGAAAACTGAAGCTAAACATGCAAACTTGTTTTTTTTCATTCTAGGTGGTTTTATAAATTTTATTTCCTGGTTCGTTAACCAAGGTGCCTTTATAGAAAATGGAGCTGTTTTAGTTAATTCATTTTGCTTTTTCCTTCACAGTGCTTTACAAAAGAAGGCCTCATTTCACTTTAGGTTTTTCTGCAGAAGAACCTGCTGATTCGCTATCCACTGCGTAAGACAGTGCTTAAGAAATTGTATTTAACTAGGAAGAGCGACTGTAGGAGTACACTAGCCACAGTAAAACCAAGAGCACTGAGCCGTATACAGGATCTAGCTGTTGATCTATTATTTATTTATTTATTAGTTGAATTTGTAAGGCGCAACATCTACCCAAAAAGAGTTTCCCGGCGCCGGAGTGGACTGGCTGGAATTTTTTTAGCAGCTTGGGGAGAAATATTGGTTAAACAACCAGGTCTTAAGGGAGTTTTGGAAGCGGGTATAGACTGTTTCTTTCCGGATATCTGGGGGGAGTGAATTCCAGAGAGAGGGGCCAAGGTAGGCAAAAGATCGGCCTCCCATCCTAGATTATTTAAATCTGGGTAAAATTAAATTCTCATGGGTTGATGAGGGGAGGGACAGGGGTTAACCAAAGATTGCAAGTACTGTGGTGCCATGCCAGTTTTGATTTTGAAATCACTTTTAATAAAACCTGGAAATTATTTTGAAGACTATCCCATCTTTATAAGACATTAGAATTAAAAACAAGCATTTACAATGCAATGGTTTCGCCTTTGGAAAAGTTAGAGCTATTGGCATTGCTCATGACATTTCTTTTTTTTTTTTTTTTAATAAATAAATGGCATTGTTATTTACATTGCCAACAGCTCTGAGAGAGAAACATTGAACATAGGGGGGTGGAAATTTTGTGGGGATCACACTGGGGACAGAAGAAAAGAGCTGATAAACCTATGCACTCTCACGGAGTACAATCCGAGACAAAAAAAGTCATCGAATAAGAAGCAAATAAATGAGATTGACAATAAACACAACCACTGGTAAGCAATGGACAGGTTGTAGGCACACAGTAGGCCTTTTGCAATCAGACAAGTTAAACTACGTGGGCTGGACCACAAAAAGTAATGTGTTCTCGCTGCGTCAAAATGTCAGGAAGTTAAGAAACAAGCATGGCCAGTACAAATAAGTATGATCTTAATAGGCTGCACTATCAAAGACACACTCATCACTCTGAACTCACACTAGCACTGTTCATCCCCTGCACTTGTAATTGTGGTTTGGCTGTATGTAGTAGTGTATGGATGGATGGATGGATGGAGTTTATGGGATGGATGGATAGTATGGATGTCTGGATGTAGTGTTACATGTTTGGAATGTAATGTATGCTTTGGGATGTATTGTGGGATGGATGGACGGATGGATGTATGGTGTGGTGTTATGAAGGAATGTAGTGTGGTGATGGATATATGGATGAATTAGGGGATGGCTGGCAGAATGGAGTGGATGTTTTGTATGGATGGAATGGAGGGAGGCTATGGATGGATGGAGTGGTGGATGTAAATAGGGATTTAGTGGGATGGATTGTGATGGATGGAGTGTGATGGTTGGATGGAGTGTGATGGTTGGATGTATGGATGGAGTGGTGGGATGGATGGATGGAGTGGGATGGATGTATGTCTGTTGTGGGGGTATGAATGAATGTAGTGGACTTTGAAGCTGCGGATCCAGGTTCGAGTCTGGTTAGAGGCTCAACATCAGTGTGATTCTGGGCAAACCACTTAATCTACCCGTGCCTAAAAAACACATGAATGTGTCTTTCCATAATGCAACTGGCGCTCATGTAAAGCGCTCCGACATCTTGGGGTCGAGTTCAAGCAGTATAAAAACTGCAACAACAAAAAAAGATAATAAGTGGCTGAGGTGGGATTCGAACCCATGCAGCTAGAGTAAAAAGGTCACTGGCGTGCAAAAATACAAGGGCTGAATATACGGTGCTCAACTACTAGGAGTGGCCCGGCTATGCCTCAAGAGGGTGTGGCTTAACGGCCAGATCGGCCGACTTTGAAGCTGCGGATCCAGGTTCGAGTCTGGCTAGAGGCTCAACATCAGTGTGATTCTGGGCAAACCACTTATTCTACCCGTGCCTAAAAAACCCATGAATGTGTCCCTCCATAATGCAACTGGCGCTCATGTAAAGCGCTCCGATATCTTGGGGTCGAGTTCAAGCAGTATAAAAACTGCAACAACAAAAAAAGATAATAATAAGTGGCTGAGGTGGGATTCGAACCCATGCAGCTAGAGTAAAAAGGTCACTGGTGTGCAAAAATACAAGGGCTGAATATACGGTGCTCAACTACTAGGAGTGGCCCGGCTATGCCTCGAGGGTGTGGCTTAACGGCCAGATCGGCCAACTTTGAAGCTGCGGATCAGGTTCGAGTCTGGCTAGAGGCTCAACATCAGTGTGATTCTGGGCACAGATCACACTTCTTAGAAAATATTTAAAGTTTACACTTCGTTGGACAACCCCTTCTAGAGACACCCTACTTTTTCAAGCTCTTAAAGCCATGCCTTACCCCTCAAAGTGTTCCCATTCCCAGCCTGAGGATGCAGTCATTTTTTAGGGGCGGACAGGGTAACACTTGAGAGCTGTTCCCAAAAACAGATGGGCAGGCCAGCAAGTAGGTAAACATCGCAGGAAGACTTTTGCCACCCTCTGGACAGCCCCCTGATGCAATCGTCTTATATTTATAAGAAGATGGGCTTCGATGTATTTTCCCCGGGAAGTCTGTTCTCAAACACTACTGGGAAAAGCCAGGGGCTCTCATAGGCGGGCACAAGAAAGGAAATGTACTGGGTTTTTAACTATTCAAATAATCCAGCTCGGCTGCAGAGGCCCCCACGCACTCGTGGGCTGTTGTTCCATAGCACCAGCTGCACTATTTTGTGCCCCTCTACAAGGTCCAGGGTTTTAGACGTTAAGCCAAGTAGAGCATGCACCACTCCCACTCAAGCCAATTCCAGCCGGGAAGATCACTGACAAATGTAAACAAAACCGTTCAAGGCATGTGAGGACAGTGATAGAAAACTGCATCGGTGCCCCGGCATTTCTTTCCAACTGCAATAACAAGCAGCGAGCATGTCCGCTAACCATTCATAGAATTAAAAACCAAGCACGGCAACGCCAGGCTACAAAAATATGTTTACGTGCCAAACATGCCAAGAGTAGTTAACACTTAAGTTTACAGCTGCTAACTGATTGATCCAACTTAAAAGCTCAAGCTAAGCATAGGTCTTTCAGGTGCTATCCCCACAAACACTGCAGTCAACCTGCCAGTATTAATCCAAAAAAGTAACTCATTGCAGCGTTTTGAAGGGGCGCAAAAGTCCAGTCGTCCCACACCCTCCCCCCCCCCCCAAATACAACAGGTTAGAGAAATCGGAACGCGAGAAAACCTGTAATTTCCAAACGTTGCCTAAGCAATTAAACAAAGTGCCTTTTCACGGAACACTTCCTGTGTCGTTTATTATCAAAACTTCAAAACATGCTACAAAAAAAAAATACATTGCATAAAAATACGTGCAAAGGTCAACCAAAGTCGCGCCACTTTCAATGTGCCCCCAGACACGTTTTGCAAGTACTCGAGAGCAGGTTACAGCGTGGCCATTTCTAAGTAAGTTATACATTAAGCCATATAAACGGGGTGGTTGGTGCCACTCACCTGGTTTTGCACTCTCAGAGCCATTTTGAGATTCGGGCAGCAGTGCTAGGCGCACGGGCAGTGAGCGGCACAGCGGCAGTACTTCCTGCCCCCTCTCCCGTAGCTCCAGCCCTCAATGGCACCTGGGATCCGCACCGGTGCCCCGCCTAGCGCCTGATAAACTTCCGAAAGGGCGGGTCTCTTCTTTCTTCACACAGCCATGCCAAGTGGGCTAACAGGCGCAAGCGCTCGGATGTCACAGGCAGAAGAAGCGATACTAAAGAGAGCTGCAGCTCACAGCGCGAGCCCCGGAGCTGCCCGCGCAGCCAATAACATTTGACGTGACACACCTTGCCCCAGGGGCGTAGCTAGAGCTTGTGGCGCCCGGGGCTATCCCTCAGATTGCCGCCCCTTGAATCCGCAGTCCTGTGATTGTGTGAGGTTAAGTCTTGACTCAAATTTTGAATCTCACCTCATTGTCAATTTTCGGGCACAGATATTTCTCACATGTATCATTGGAATGCTAGTTTTACATTGATTAACTAGTGCAAGTAAGTGTTAACTATCTGAAATCGCAGTTGTGGAGGGATACGGAATACATTTCTACAAAAACCTATGCACACAGGCGTGCTGTAAAATTGTAATTGCATTTATATGGCGCTTACTACCCCTGACGAGGCGTCGAAGCGCTTTTTTGGCGAGTAGCACGCTACTCCGGGACCCATAGAGGATTAGTGTTGAATTAGTATAGTGTATACCTTCTGAGGACAGACCAGAGCTCTGTGGAGCGATAGCCCCAATCGACACAAAGCGGAAGGGATCCCTCATGGGTACTTACAATTAACTTGATCTGACCTTGTGTAAAATAACCTAGTGCTCATGTAAAGCTCTCTGATGCCTTTGGATCAAGTTCACACTACATAAAACTGCAAAAAACGCCAATGAAAGACTTTTACCTTCAAGGGTTCCATAGCTGCCAAGGTTTCAGATTGCTATGTGTGACAATTTCATAATTTCAGTGTAATTATGAGTGACATTTTAACAACTATGAGTGACACTTTCTCGCAAGCAAAATCAAGCAATTAAGACAATAGAAACATAAATATCAGAAATAACAGACATGTCAAGCGTCTCCCACCCACACACCCATGTAGCCTGTGGTTTACTTTAAAGGTATTGGAAAGTTTTACTGACCTCAACAATATAAGCAACGGCCTTTACCTTTAACTGACTGTAGGATGTGAGAAGCTGCAAAGAACAATCAATATTTTCGCATCAGACACAAAAGCTAATATGAGACCCTCTCTCAGTTGAGCCAGTAGCGCAGCACGTCAGAAAGGTTGGCCCTGGGAAATAACTGCCTTGCCTACGCATTAACAATACATATAGGAATTCAGAATTAAAGCAGATGGGATATTGTAGCTGTTCTATCATATGCCCGTAGCTACTGACAATCCAGGGGGATTTCCGTTACACTATCAAAGCCGACACCCGGTTCCCACTCATACATCAAAAACGTGCTGAAAGGAAGTATTTCTTCGAACCCTGGCTGCCCCTGTAGTAGCTGTGCACTTTTCCGACCGGGACCATTAGCAGTGTGATTAAATCAATAACTGAGCATTGCCCACGGGGTCTGTGGTACGGCCGCCCGTTATTATTAACGAGTTTCACTGCCTTCCCTGCTCACGCACCCAGCACCTACCAGCAGTAAAAAAAAAACGGGTCTTGGCTCGTCCAGAGAGCTAACTTTCTTTTCAAGCAACTCCATCTGAAGAGCACAGAGCAGAGCGTGACCACGGGAAAGGAGGCGGCCTGGGAACAGCAGCACACAGCACAGGGGGGATGCTGCAGAGGAAAGGAGAACGGCACAAGCACCCCCTGCAGCTCTTGCTTTCTACCATCCACCACCAAATTGCCATCACCGGTTCCAAGGAACGATCGATCATGCGGCACACAATGTTTCCAGTATAGTCGGTAAAATAGTTCCCATCCATTCTGCTGACTTCATGAGCTCACATATTCGGAATTAGTCTTTGACATGTTTTTGAATAGGAGCTGTCTTCCTCTTGCCTTGCACACCACATAGATTATAAAGGCCGCCTCCACGGGCCACAAGTGCCTCGCGGCACAAGGAGACACTCTTGAAAATAAATTCAGGTGGCATTACTCATGTTGCTACCGTTTTCGGCCGCCGCCCACAAGTTAGTGCCGCCTGGGGCGGACCGCCCCCCTCGCCCCCCCCTAGCTACGAGACTGCCTTGCCCACAAGGTAATTTGAGCTTGGTCGAGTCAATGAGGTTGGAGCCGGATTTTTTCCATTAAAAAAAAACACCTAGTTTTCATTCAGATCAGAAACCCGTATTGCCTTTTCCCTGTATTTAACAGCTACTACATTCAATAACTGAAGAGTTTCGGTTGAATACATGACAACGAAATTAGTAATGATCCCAGCTTCCAGTCGGACAGTTAGGAGCTGTGACCCACAGTTCTTTTAAAATGGCGGCAGGCGCGTTATTTTAATTTTTTAGAAAGTAACCAGGGCACAAGTCCTAAGAAGTCAGGTCCCGGGCCGCGCTGTGATTGGCTGACGTCACGGGGGTGTCCCGGGCCGGCAGCCAATCACAGCGCGGCCCGGGAACGACGTCACGGGGGTGTCCCGGGCCGGCAGCCAATCGCAGCGTGGCCCGGGACAAAGGGGCGGGGCTTAAAAAAAGCACCAGAAAAGCCCCCGAATCGCGTTTTCAAGAGAGCGCGATTGACAGCCTCTGTCTCCCAATGGCTAGCCTCCATTTATGGAGCTAGCCAATTGGAAACAGAGGCTGTCCTAACCTCACTACTAAAAACAAAAGATTTCGACTGGGAGGGGCTTCGCCCCTCGCCAAAAGTCGAAACCTAAAAAAACACCTTAAGTCTCATCAGGAACCACCATTTCTGTCAGCAACGTCCAAAATTACACCAGCATAATACCCACTCTACTACAGAAAACATTAAAGCAATTCTGCTTGTGGGGATTGAATATTTTTTCCCTTCTCCCTCTCCAGTTACGTGACAGGGCGGATCGTTGGAATCAATCAATCACTGCTAGTTAATAAATTGTAACATTTGTTGTGGGGAATGATTAGGTTTCATTCACGCGGTTACATTTGGCATTAGGGTTGACAACTTTCAAAATTGAAAAACTGGTTAATTTGGGCATAGAGATATGTAAATGTATTTATATAGCGCAAATCGCCCACATCGCAGGCATCTATGCGCTTGCTTAGGGAACCCGTCCTGGTATTCCCCTGTGAGCTACCCCGGCAGGGTATCCACAAGGGTAAAGCCAGGCATCCCGCCGCGAGGGGCCGTTGTGGAGATTAAGCAAGCTATTGCCCAGAGTCGCAGAGTGTGAACCCGTGAGTCGAGTAGGCACCAGAGCGAGAATTATTGAGTCTGTGGAATTATTGAGGCCAACCCCCGTCGGGGCGGGGAATTGAACCCTGGTCCAGGGCCGATCTCAGCTTCCGGGTCTGCCGCCTCTAACCCCTGAGCCACACTTCTCCACGATAGATATGAATATTCAAGGCACAGGTGACCATCTAAAGGTTTAATCATTAAATACCTTATTTAGGAAACGGTTTTAGCAATGATTTAGGAGGTGTCGCATAACTCAATAAGACTGAGCTTTTTGTTTCAACATTTGCTTAATTATTTATTATCTTTCAAAAGTTTATGACTGCAACTCTTTGATTTGGACTAAACCAGGACCGGTGAATTCACATCGCCTATGGCTCGGGCCAATTAGGACATTCTCACTGGTGAAGAAAATCTTGCTATTTTACCTAAGGTTTTTAAATACATGTTTAAGTTTTTGGCATAACCTCTGATTTCAAACTATGTAAAAGAAGTTGCATAACTTCCACACTGATTAAGCCAATTTTCCCTTCATTCTAAAATGAAAATGGAGATTTGAAACATGTTAAGAAATCTGAGATGAATTAATTTGCCGACCATAATAATTCCGCCACAGAAATGCTTCAAAGCTGCAGACGTACTGCATATTATGATGTGAATTGAGAGTGCCAATGATTTAATGGCGGAAGACTGGGTGGACAAAACATCTTAATGAATACTAAATGGATTCTGATCCCTAGTTTTAAGGTCAGCTTTGACTGAAAATTAACACATTATCCCACATTTATTAAGAGAAATGGGGATGATTAAGACCAGTCGGTAAGATTTGCCTCAGTAAAGGTCAAGTGGAACCTTAACACTATTGGTGGGTAACGTTCTTAAGGGAGAAGAGATGACTTGAACACCAAAGGTCACGTTTAATTAAGACACGTCATGGGAAGGGACTTGTAAAACATGAAAGACGTTTATCCACAATAGCAGTAATAGCAGAGACTTTTTGATTCTGCTTGTTAGTATACATCATTGGTAGAAAAATATGGAGAGTTGTCAAGCTGATTCTGTAAGCTAAGTAGATTATATTTTGGGCCTTTTAGGTCTTGGGTACAAGCCCTGTCATCAATCCTTTTTGTTGCCAGTTATTGGAAGTATTCATAATGGATTTTGGCTCCACCCTCCGAGTATTTGTCTCTCTTGAAATTGACTGTTTTGTGTATCATTCGACTTTATATGGTGTGCTTGCTTTACTATGTATGATCTATTTTAAATTTCAAAAGTACACTGAATTTCCCCCACATCAGATTCTGATTAATTCATTCAGTACGTACTTATCATTTTCACTTTGTTTTTTAGTGCTGCTCGCTTTTTAATGTTTTAATCGGCATTCAAAATTCATGCCAGGCCTATTGGCTTTTCCAGTGCCTGTTGCTCTTACTTCCAAGATGGATTTTAAAAGGTATACGGTTTTCCTTCTTATCTTTTCACACCTGCAAGTGATTATTGCCACTTACATTTTTGTCAAGTTAGCGGAGGCACAAACTGTTTCATTTTGTTTTTTTTCTTACACTCAGGGATACATTGTTATTTTTGGAAGACTCGTGCTCCGGTGTTTTATTTGCATTACATTTGTTTTGAATTGCATCTTACTTCCAGGCCCTGACACTGTGTCCTTCTTTGAGAAACTGTAACAAGCCATGTAGTGTTGAATGTAAATTTCAGGAGGTAGTTGTAATGTGCTGGAAACTATTGACGTCTCAACTTCGAGGATCCATGATCCTGTGTTTACAAAAGTGGATTCACTAGCAAGACAATGTAAAATTTTGAGCATTTGAATCTTAACAGTGCTGAAAGAATACGTATCCTATTTATTCTTTAAGATTTGCGGGTGCTTTTCCTCCGTGTCTGCTTGCACTTTTGTTGTAGGGGATATTTAGTAAGGTTTTTTTAGTTTGTGAATAGTCTGGAAAGTGACATCTATCCAAGAAGAAAGCAAAGCTATGTACTTTAAGCTGCATGAAGTGTTTGTGACATGGTTAAGATTTATTATGAAGGCATTGAGTTGGTTGTTTAAAAATCCGAGGTGCCTGAGAATGGCCAGTGATGGCAGTAACGGAAAAAACAATGTGCATATATTTTGGAGGCCTGTTAAGCGGTAAGGAATCGGATGTGGGCAAAATTGCGATTTGGAAAAATAATGGGCAATGCCTCGTGGTAGGACAGAGTAACCTTCTGGAGCCATGGGATAACCCAATAAGGCTAACTAATTTGTATCTGGAAAGGTTTGAATTAAAATAATTGCATAACTAAAACCTCTTAGGGTGGTGTGACCTGGCTGAAGTAAGTAGAACTAGTATTTAATCACCAGGCCGAGGGAGACCTATTTAATTGTAGACCATTTTTCTCCCTACCATTTCCTTTTCTCTATTATGTGGCTGAACACACTTTGCTTGTTTGCTTACTACATTTGGGCAGTATTACATTCATAAAAACATCAGTAATATTAGTAAAAATCAGTATTGAAAGCTGATTGTATTTTTAAGAGTGTTTTAGCTGGGAACTGAGATTTTACTGAAACAAGGGGGTTCCTTCGACCTACTCTGTAATGCTAATAAAGCTACTAAATGCAATTTTATATATGGATTAAAATGTATTGGTTAAATATATTCTACGATGCATTATGTGTATACTGCAGGTCATCAAGGAGCTGAGTGATCAGATAAAAATAGTAGGCCGAAGGCAGATTTAATTTATAAAGTCGGGAAACTCAGAGGTAACTTGCAGTACTCTTTAAACCTATAAAAGCTGTTACTTTCTTCTGCTTTATACTTTGTCCTTGCAAAAAGGTTAAATCCTTGATCACTTTCTGTCATATTTTCGAAATATAAGATCTGTAGTGCAAAACTAAGCACAGCAATTTACAGTTGTCCAGAATGGGCATTAACCTGCAGAGAGATTTCTGCTGTAGTGTAATGAACTTGAGATCAAATCGATAAAAAGGAACAGGAATTAAACAAGCATTGGAAATGCAATAGGTCTCGCATTAGAAAAGTTGGAGTTATTGGTATTGTAAATGACATATGTTATTTATTTGTTGGTTTTTAAAATTGCTAAATTGATGGCTTTGTCATTTACAATGCCAATAGTTATAACTTTTGCGAATGTGACACCTATAGCATTTGGAATGCAACATATTTTGTATTTACGTGACTTAGATGGCAGCTCTTGTCGTTAGGCCACATCTCTAGAGAGCAGGAGAGTGCAGCAGGGGAGAGAAGCACAGCAATGCAATAGGTCTTGCATTAGGAAAGTTTGAGCTATTGGTATTGTAAAGGACACATTTTTTATTTATGTGCTTGTTTTGAAAATAGCGAATTAATAGCTTTGTTATTTACAATGCCAATAGTTTTATCTTTTGCAAATGTGACACCTATTGTAACACAATATGTGTTGTGAGGGTGAGTGAGGGTGAAGGTGAGGGGTTGAGGGTGAGGTGTTGAGGGTGAGTGAGGGTGAGGTGTTGAGGGTGAGTGAGGGTGAGGTGTTGAGGGTGAGTGAGGGTGAGGTGTTGAGGGTGAGTGAGGCTGGGTGAGGGGTTAAGGGGGATTGGTCGAGGGTGAGGGGTTGAGGGTGAGGGAGGGTGAGGGGTTGAGGGTGAGGGAGGGTGAGGGGTTGAGGGTGAGGTGTTGAGGGTGAGGGTGGGTGAGGGGTTGAGAGTGAGTGAGGGTGAGTGAGGGTGAGGTGAGGAGTTGAGGGTGGGTGAGAGTGAGGGTGAGTGAGGGGTTGAGGGTGAGGGGTTGAGGGTGAGTGAGGGTGAGGGGTTGAGGGTGAGGTGTTGAGGGTGAGAGAGGGTGAGGGTGAGTGAGGGTGAGGGGTTGAGAGTGAGTGAGGGTGAGTGAGTGAGGGTGAGGTGTTGAGGGTGAGTGAGGGTGAGGGTGAGTGAGGGTGAGGGTGAGTGAGGGTGAGGGGTTGAGGGTGAGTGAGGGTGAGTGAGGGTGAGTGAGGGTGAGTGAGGGTGAGGGTGAGGGGTTGAGGGTGAGTGAGGGTGAGGGTGAGTTAGGGTGAGGGGTTGAGGGTGAGTTAGGGTGAGGGGTTGAGGGTGAGTGAGGGTGAGTTAGTGTGAGGGTGAGTGAGGGGTTGAGGGTGAGGTGTTGAGGGTGAGTGAGGGTGAGTGAGGGTGAGTGAGGGTGAGTGAGGGTGAGTGAGGGTGAGTGATGGTGTGGGTGAGGGGTTGAGGGTGACTGAGGGTGAGGGATTGAGGGTGACTGAGGGTGAGGGATTGAGGGTGACTGAGGGTGAGGGATTGAGGGTGACTGAGGGTGAGGGATTGAGGGTGAGAGATTGAGGGTGAGGGGTTGAGGGTGAGTGAGGGTGAGGGGTTGAGGGTGAGGGGTTGAGGGTGAGTGAGGGTGAGGGTGAGTGAGGATGAGGGGTTGAGGGTGGGTGAGGGTGAGTGAGGTTGAGGGTGAGTGAGGTTGAGGGTGAGTGAGGGTGAGTGAGGGTGAGGGTGAGTGAGGGTGAGTGAGGGCGAGTGAGGGCGTGTGAGGGCGAGTGAGGGTGAGTGAGGGTGAGTGATGGTGTGGGTGAGGGGTTGAGGGTGAGTGAGGGGTTGAGGGTGAGTGAGGGGTTGAGGGTGAGTGAGGGTGAGGGTGAGGTATTGAGGGTGAGGGGTTGAGGTTGGGTGAGGGTGAGGGTGAGTGAGGGTGAGGTATTGAGGGTGAGGGGTTGAGGTTGAGTGAGGGTGAGGGGTTGAGGGTGAGTGAGGGTGAGGGGTTGAGGGTGAGTGAGGGTGAGGGTGAGTGAGGATGAGGGGTTGAGTGAGGTTGAGGGTGAGTGAGGTTGAGGGTGAGTGAGGGTGAGTGAGGGTAAGGGTGAGTGAGAGTGAGTGAGGGTAAGGGTGAGTGAGAGTGAGTGAGGGTGAGTGTGAGTGAGGGTGAGGGGTTGAGGGTGAGTGAGGGTGAGGGAGTGAGGGTGAGGGGTTGAGGGTGAGTGAGGGTGAGTTAGGGTGAGGGGTTGAGGGTGGGTGAGGGTGAGTGAGGGTGAGGGGTTGAGGGTGAGTGAGGATGAGTGAGAGTGAGGGGTTGAGGGTGAGTGATGGTGAGGGTGAGGGGTTGAGGGTGAGTGAGGGTGAGGGGTTGAGGGTGAGTGAGGGTGAGTGAGGGTGAGTGAGGGTGAGTGAGGGTGAGGGTGAGTGAGGGTGAGTGCGGGTGAGGGTGAGGTGTTGAGGGTGAGTGAGGGTGAGGGGTTGAGGGTGAGTGGTTGAGGGTGAGTGAGGGTGAGTGAGGGTATGTATGTATGTATGTATGTTGAGTTTGAGGGTGAGTGAGGGTGAGGTGTTGAGGGTGAGTGAGGGTGAGGGGTTGAGGGTGAGTGAGGGTGAGGGGTTGAGGGTGAGTGAGGGTGAGTGAGGGTGAGGGGTTGAGGGTGAGTGAGGGTGAGGGTGAGGTGTTGAGGGTGAGTGAGGGTGGGTGAGGGGTTGAGGGTGGGTGAGGGGTTGAGGGTGGGTGAGGGTGAGTGAGGGTGAGGGTGAGTGAGGGTGGGTGAGGGTGAGTGAGGGTGAGTGAGGGTGAGGGGTTGAGGGTGGGTGAGGGTGAGGGGTTGAGGGTGAGGGTGAGGGGTTGAGGGTGAGGGGTTGAGGGTGAGGGGCTGAGGGTGAGTGAGGGTGAGGGGTTGAGGGTGAGTGAGGGTGAGGGGTTGAGGGTGAGAGGTTGAGGGTGAGTGGTTGAGGGTGATAGAGGATGAGTGAGAGTGAGGGTGAGTGAGGGGGTGAGGGGTTGAGGGTGAGTGAGGGTGAGGGGTTGAGGGTGAGTGAGGGTGAGGTGTTGAGGGTGAGGGTGGGTGAGCGTGAGGGTGAGCGTGAGGGTGAGCGAGGTGTTGAGGGTGAGGAGTTGAGGGTGAGTGAGGGTGAGGGGTTGAGGGTGAGTGAGGGTGAGGGGTTGAGGGTGAGTGAGGGTGAGGTGTTGAGGGTGAGGGTGAGTGAGCGTGAGGGAGGGGTTGAGGGTGAGGTGTTGAGGGTGAGTGAGGGTGTGGGTGAGGGGTTGAGGGTGAGTGAGGGTGAGGGGTTGAGGGTGAGTGAGGGTGTGACCATATCCATTCCAGACACTGATAATTAATTGGCGACAAAAGTTATTATTTGACGTGGCATATCTTAATTGCTAGGTTTTTTAATTACTAGTTGATGTTTAATTTTTGTAATCATTTTTTTAAGTATGCACCTCTTAAAAAAATAAATAAAAATATTGCTTGTTATGTATTTCCATTTGTAGACCTAGAATAGTTATGGTGCATTGTATGTAGCTTTAAAAAATAAAAATGTAGACTGCTCAATGTATTTCCGTGAATAGATGCAGGTTGCCTCTTTCTGTCAAATAATATCCCTTGTTCAACTTACTATAGTGGCGCGGCATACTATGAAGCAGCAGAGGAGGACTGACTGTCAGAGCCTTGCTCTTTCCTCTCTTGCCAACAGGGCTACTCCAGAATAAGACCACGAAAACCATAATTTGTGAAACATGGCCATTTGACTCGCAGCCCGGTCAGTGGAGGGGCTCCGCTTTCTGATCCGTAGAGGCTGATGCGCAGTCACTTTCTTGAAGAGGAAATGGGGAATAAAAACTTTACTTTTGAAGTGATGTCGATGAACCTGGCTTGATGTCACACTGCTGCATTGTGCTGATTTTCTAAGTAAAAACATGCATAGTGAGGAGCACTAATACGGGTTTGAGATGGTGGAAGAGCTGCTTATCTCTTATGGAGATAGATTATCTGGGGGAGGAAGGGCTCCTAATGGGAAGTGTAGACGGGGAGAAATTGAGAAAAAAAAGCTGAGCAGGGAGGGTGTTATTGCGGCTATCTGTTTGCCCGAGGGGAGGAGAAATGCAGGCCTGAGGCAGAGCACACGCTGAGAAGCTTGTGGGAGGGGGGCTGGGCTGCCTTTGATCTGGTAATGCGAGGCAGGCAGGCAGGCGGCTGGTGGCATTGTGCACGAGCTTTTTAGGGCTTGCGCTTGCGCAATGACCTAAAAAGCACATGCACTTGAAGAAATCGCCAGTGGAATCGCCAGTGGTGGATCAACACTGGATAAGCCGTAATAGAGCTTCGCCAGCGATGCGCAGAAGCGCATCAGCAGGCGAGCCCTAAAAATATCAGGTCAATGCCCTGTTAGAACGCCCTCAACTCTTTACCCCGAGTTGCCAGCAAAACAGAGGGTAGATGATGATTTATTGTTAGGACCCCCAATGCTATGCATGCCACCCCCCTTATGCCCGTAGTACAATGCCAGGACCCCTAAAGTATAGCTGGAGATGGCACGATCGCCTCAGTCTCCACTGCCTCTGCTCCCAGTCACCCACACCAAATGCCTCATCAAGGGATGCAATAGTAGAGGTAGGAACAAAAGAAATAGGAGCGCCCAGGGTCCCGCGATGAAGTAAAAATGAGCGAGCAGGCATTGATAAAATAGTTAAAACCCTCATAGATGGGAAAGAAACAGAAGAATATGTAACTGACATATGTAACTCCTATGTTGAAAACCACAAACAATACTTTATTGTACGTCTGTTACCACACCCTTACTGCATATGAAGAGAAATACCAAGATGTAGGGCCCGAGAGACTAGTGGCTCTCTATAGGAAGGTAGACATCGGAGATGAAGTTGACAACGATGTTGCAGAACTATTCTCATCCACACTAGAAGTATTGCGTCACCTCATAGAACATGGACAGATAGATAGGGACAGGACAACTAAGATAGCAGGACCCCCGGTGGAAAAACCGGATAGCATGATGCCAATTAAAGAAGCTGCCCCTAACTGGGTACCTCCTAGAGGACAAGGGACTCATGACAATATGAACCATCAAGATGCTAGAGGAAGGGTGGTCTACAATTGGGTGTACCAGCCATGGGACAGACAGGACATTTTGACGTTCCGTAAATCTTTACCGGATTTACCAAAGAAATCCACCACCTTTTACACTGAGCTAGGTACCGTTCTGGGATCGACAATAATGACACTTGCAGACATAGACTTGCTCTTCGGGTTATGTTTGCCAGCAGATGTGTGTAAACAGATTAGGAAAGTAGACCATACCGAACTGCTGGGTCATACCTGGGAACAACTCCACATACTAGATAAACAGCGGAACACTGGTCAGAAACCGGTTAAAGCAATATTGGACCTCCCTGACAAAATAGTGCAGAAAGTGAAAACGCTGAGCCCAGAGAAAAAGATAGACTGGTCCGTAGTAACCGCGTGCCGCCAGAAACCACAAGAGGATGTCTCGGAATATTTCTCCAGATTTGAAATTGTGTTCTCCGATTTACAGTGGACAAAACATGTCCACCGCAACCGGACACCACTTATTTGTGCAGGACTACGTCAAAGGACTACTGCCAGATGTATCCCAGAAACTACAAGCCAGCTAAAGTAGTTGGGAGGCATCTAAACCGGCGACCATTCTCCAAATGGCCCAGTACTAAGAGCATCAGAGAAACGAAAATGACAGGGCTACAGAAAGGAAAAAGAAGGAAGTGAAGGAAAGGGAAATGATAGCCCAACTCCAGGGGGCGAATACAGGAAGGGAGCAATATAGGGGAGGAAACAAGCAGAGTACCCCTAGAGTACAGCCTCCTAGGAACAATCCATCAACATCATATGTAGGACGCCAAGACCTAGGACTGGATCAATGTGCATTTTGCAAAGAATATGGACACTGGAAATCCCAATGCCCCGCTTTGTTAGGAGCTGGTAGGGGCAGAGGGGCGAGGGAAATAGCAAGTGGACAGAGAGGAAGAGGACGTGGGAGTAGGTATGCGAGTGAAGCAAGCGAGGAAAGGCTAGGAAGAGTGAACACATTTGACTATCCCAGGCAGAATCAGTACCAACAGACAGATTACGACAACACGTAATCGAAACTGGCTGCACGCCCATCACTGCAAGAAAGTCCCTCCAACGCTGGCAACCTGTGAAGAGGTGGAGGTGCAAGAGTAAGTACTCGCAAAGGACCGACCAGCTCTGAGTTGCTACCCACAAGAAGACACCCTCCAACTGTCTGAATTTCCTGACCCCACGGTGCCATCCAAGGAAGGGTACAACCCAAGATCGACGAAAAGGGGGAGCTCTAACAACCAGGCCACTAACTGAGTCAGAGTCTCAGATCGGTATCACAGCCAAACAACGCTACCAGGAAAAGCACCAGACAAGTCTGTGGTCCTAACAGTTGGTGACCTCCTCGAAGATGATGGAAGAAACTGAACACCTGAAGAGCAACCGCAAAGACACCGAGAATGCCAACCTGCACAGCACAAAGACAATTGCACTTGTAGCATCATTTCTCACCTGCCTCCTGCTAATGGTCACACTCTAGATTATTGACGAGAATGCACCTGCATACAGAACAATGTCGCCCACCATGCAACCAACCACCAAGAAAGAACATTATCTGGTATCACTGTCGCCACATCTCCGAGAACGACGCAAAGAAATTCTGGAATAATTCTTTAGTGCAAATGCTGCACCAACACAATCTTGCCACTAACTATTGGGTCTGTGGGCTGCTACCACATGCCACTGAACATTCCATCCCTTTCATTCCTTCACCCTTTTCTGTTCACGGATCTTGGCTTGCCTGGATGATGCTCCTACAAGAAAGTTACAAAGACAATGCCACTTCGATGGGACAAAAATCTCAGTTCTACAACAAATTCTGGCTGAACAAAACAGGAAGAACAGCCGCTCCCTCTTGCCCTCACACCTCCAATGCGACAATCCCAATGAATGTTCCCTCCAACGAACGAGTGGAAATACAAGTGTTCAATAATCCTGTCGGAGCCACATTTTCCTTCCTGAAGAAAAGAACTGCTGCAACACCGACTGTAGCCCTATCTGTGGTGAACGTCTATGGCCTTGTGTGCATTGAAGGCCGTGGGACTAAGAGTGTGGGTCACAGCACTTGTAACATTGTAAGGACTTTGAACACTGCCAACCCTCCAGCATTTGTTGCATCACCCAATATGTACTTTGTCTGTGGAACCAAAGCCTACACCTGGCTCCCAAGAAACTGGGGGGCACGTGCTACATCGCCTTTGTTTTGCCACCAACCTACTCAGCCCCTGCAGAGCATCATCGAGAAAAGCGTTCTAAAGACACTGATCAAGCAGACTCTGCCTCATCACAGTTCCTCGACGCAGCAAAAGGGCTCGTCCCGCTATGAGGTCCGATGGCAAACAGCCGAGCCATCAGACATCTGTCTCAAGCAGTAGAAACCACCCTGAACGTCACAGCTGGCATCCTCACCAGAAACACTGCTGAGCTTCAAGCTACTAAACCGCATGGTGCTGGACGTGGTACTAGCGGACTGTGGAGGAGCATGTCGCATCATCGGTGCCAGTTGCATATACATCCCTGATAATTCTCCCTCTGTCTATGAAGCAATCGAACATCTCCACAGGCTGTCTTCAGAAATTCATCAAGGATCAGAGACTTGGACAATTGGAAGTTGGCTTTGGGGCATCTTGAAGGACTGGGGCTGGATAATATCAATGTTTCTCTTGGTCCCAGTATTGGCAATATGTGGTTGTTGTTTGGGTGTACACTGTATACCACCTTTGGGTTCTCTTTGCAGAAGTACATTGCGCCCTAAGACTATGGACACTTGGCTAACAAAAATGAGAGTAATGTATGAATAAGAGATACAGGACATAATGGAGATCGTAATAGATTGATAAGCTGGCTAGTTATGTTCAAAGGGGCGAGCGACTGTTAAAAGCGAAACGACGATCATAAACATTACCTGCGCCACCTTGTCTGATGGAAGTTCCTACGTGCACATAAACTGCAGGCATTCTGATCAATCGTAGCCGTTTTGTATTCCGTTGGTCACCTTTTTGTTTCACCCTGCCCTTACTAGCATGCCTCTGACCAACCTGGTGTGTGAGCTGGGGGCTATAAACTATTGCCACGACAAACATCAACTTGCTGCCACAAACTAATTTTTCCTCTCCTCTCTGTTTACAGGCAAACCCATGGCAACCCTTACACAAACGGGGTCCAAATATCAAACAGACTTTTGCAAACATGGTTTATTGCACTGCACACAGCAAGACTTGGTTTTGCCAACAATGGGACCTGTTTTTATCAACAGAACGGACTCTTAGATCTGGCCGGTCTCATATGTTTTAGACCCTGAAGCAAGGTCCAGCTGCAAGATTAGATTGTCTATTTTGACCTGGGTGGGAGGAGAATTAATGTTGGCTGGTGTAACCATATTGATGGAACAATGTTGGGCTTGTGTGACAAACCTGCCAGGGGCGGAGACTCTAAGCTTGTAACCAGGATAAATAAAACAAATGCATTGTGTCAAACCTGTATAAAAGGAAGAGCCAGAAGGAGTTGCCAGCAGAACACCTCCCTCAGACATCTCGGTGTCTGCAGTTGACGTGGTCTCCTCTGAAGAGTAATAAACCTTTTTCTTGTCTTCCAGTTTCCAGCGCTTGCCTCATTATTTTGGTAACAAACCCAAGATGAATTATAGGTGGGACCCTGCCACTGGGCAGCATGGGGGTCTTAGAAGACTCGCTGCTTTTCACACCTTTATTTGTTTTAAAAAGGAAAACAAAAATAAAAGGCATTGTCATTTGCAGTGTCAATAGCTCAAGCTTGTGTGAATGCGAGGCCTATTGCATTGCAAATGCTTGTTTTATACAAGGTGTGTAAATTATGGCTTTTGTTAAAAATGATTAAGACTTGTGTTTGTCACATGAGGTTTAATTTATCTGCCCCTAAGATATGGTGTGTACCAGAATAACATTAAAATAAATATTATGTAAAAACATCAATCCTTAAGAGACAATGATGAAAGCGATTGGATCACTAAATTTAGAAAAATGTATCTGGTTGATAAATTGTTTAGGTGTAAATTAAGAATAGTGTGATGACAGCGAGAGAACCTTGAATATGGTTGTCCTTCTACCTTTTTAGGTTTTGCCTCGCCAAAAAGATGCGCTCTGCGCATCTTTTTCGGCGCAGGCGAAAACCTGATGAGAACTGTAGTGTGCTTTGGTTCGGCCCTCGTCATTCATTGGCTGGCTCCGTAAATGGAGCCTAGCCATTGGATGAGGGGCCTGTCCGTCAATGCCGGACCAGACACGGGGGCGTTCCCGACATTCTTTGGCTTTTGCCGACGTCACGCGACGCCGGGAACGCCCCCGAGTCTGGTCCGGCATTGCCGGCACCTGCCTTCCGTCGTCAGCGTCTTCCTTCGTGCTCCGTCTCTCCTCCCCCGCCCCCTCCCGCTTGTTTCCTCATGGCCGCCTTCCTGCTCCAAGGCCGTCGTCGGCGTCTCTCCTCCCCCTTTCCCGCCCCCTCCCGCTTTTCTTGTTTCTTGTTCTTGCCTTATGTCTTCCCGCCCCCCTCCGCTCTCCGTGCCTGTCCGTGTGTGTCTGTTCCTGCTCCCCCCCCACCCGATTGCTCGCAATGAAGCATGCACCACTAAACCCCAGCACAGCGAGGCACAAACCAGCCCGAGGGAGGGGACGGGGCTCTCAAAAGCGACAGGCAGCGGCGCCTCGGTCAGGAGAGGAACGCAGAGCTGCACCAAGCGTGGAGAAAAGGTACACCATGTCCACCGCCCGGTCCCCCGCGTGGATCATGGCCACACCAGGTACCCAGGATGGCCGAAGAGCACCTGACTATCGAGCGCTAACCGACCCAGCGCTAACGGGCTCAAGATCATGCCCACCCAGCACAGCTAGCCGGCCGGCCATGCCAGGTAAGAGCGCTACTCTCTCCCTTCCCCCGGTTAACCACGACAGAGGAGGACCATATCCCACCCCCCAACCCCGAGTCGGGTAGGGGGTGGCAATTCAAGAGGGGGGTGCATGCTGCGCCTGCCAGGGAACCCGTAAACGCTGAATTAGCCGCAAAATAGATTCGGGCCATCTTCGGCCAATGTTCGAGCCTTGGGGTGTAGCAACATTACGGTAAAGAGTGTCTGGAACATTCTAACAGGAAGTGGACACAGCACTTTCACCTCAACCATTAGGGAAGTTCACTGCGCTGTGACTGCTTCCGCTGCCTTGCAGATGAGGAGCGACCACGGACCATTTCCGTCAAATCGTCCACAACCCCATAAAAGCGGGATTACCATGTGCGGAACTCTCGTCCCGGGGGTGGTTATGAGAAGGGGTAAAATCCGGCCCAGTTCGCTCCTTCACTAGCCGCGGTGGTGGGGTCGGTTTGGCCCACCCCTCACTGTAGCAGTCCCAGTGAGCTGCCACTTACGACGATCCACCGCGTGACCTTGGGCATCGTGGTACCACAGCCGAGTGACTGACGTAGATTCCGCTTCTTGTTATGACAGCGCAGGGCGCGTCTATAGCCACCATCACCTGTGCATGGGGCAGCGATGTCTGACACTGTGATACAGCCACTTGTTAGTGTCTGTAGTAGCCAGCCTTGTGACACCCATCACTGCTGAAACCTACCACCCGAGGCTGCGCGTTGGGGGGGGGGGTGCTTTCTGAGCAGCAGCGTGTCTGTTGTAGCAAGCCTGGTGCCACACAATACTGTTGGAACCTACCACATGAGGTAGGTTGGGGGGGGGGGGCTTCTCTGAGCAGCAGCGGTGTCTGTGGTAACAAGCCTTGTGCCACCAAGCACTGGTGGAACCTACCACATGAGGCGGGCAGGGGGCTTCTGTGAGCACCAACGGTGACTGTGGGAACAAGCCACGTGCCACCCAGCACTGCTGGAACCTACCATGGAGGCTGCCAGATGGGGAAGGGGTGGGGGCGGGGTCTCAGCATCAGTGGTGTCTGTGGAAACAAGCTTTGTGCCACCCAGCGTTTTGCATTACGTGTGTTCTGTTTTGTGTAAATCTGAATTGTACACCAGGGGTCTGCATCATGTTGCTGATTTGTGTGTCTAGTGTGCATCTCGTTGTGTTGTCTGTATATGCTACCTCTAAATCGGATGGGTTGTCTGTGTGTGTTTTGTGCTGTTTTTTGTCTATGTCCTGTTTCCTACGTGTCACCAGGTGGTGTAATATATTGATGGTCCTGTATGTGGGTCTGTGGGGTGTGCTGTTCTTTGTGGTGTCTGTCTATGTTCTGCGAGTGTTGCACTGTCTGTGTGTTTGAGAGTCGTGTGGGCCTGTAAGTGCTGTTGTGTGTTGTGTATGCCTGTGCCCTGCTTGTGCTGTGCGTGGGTTGTCTGAGAGACTCGTCTGTTCACGTGAGTTGTGGGTGTTTTACTCTTTAAAATATGATGCCTTTTTTATTTTATGTTTTATTTGGACATTTATATTAGAGCATTGTACTGCGCATTGCTTTAATGCACGGGGAGGCAGTAAGTGATTCGCAGGGTGTGGCACTGAGGCACTGGTTGGCACCTGGCTGCTGGAGTCCGAAGTGGTATGTCTGCCATCACCAGTGCTTGTGGCCCTCTTTACGTGCCTCTGTTGCCTGCTTGTGGCCCTCTTTACGTGCCTCTGTTGCCTGCTTGGGACCCTGTTTTCGTGCCTCTGTTGCCTGCTTGGGACCCTGTTTTTGTGCCACTGTTGCCTGCTTGGGACCCTGTTTTTGTGCCACTGTTGCCTGCTTGGGACCCTGTTTTTGTGCCACTGTTGCCTGCTTGGGACCCTGTTTTTGTGCCACTGTTGCCTGCTTGGGACCCTGTTTTCGTGCCGCTGTTGCCTGCTTGGGACCCTGTTTTCGTGCCACTGTTGCCTGCTTGGGACCCTGTTTTCGTGCCTCTGTTGCCTGCTTGTGGCCCTCTTTACGTGCCCCTGTTGCTTGCTTGGGACCCTGTTGCTTGCTTGTGACCCTGTTGCTTGCTTGTGACCCTGTTTTCGTGCCTCTGTTGCCTGCTTGGGACCCTGTTTTCGTGCCACTGTTGCCTGCTTGGGACCCTGTTTTCGTGCCTCTGTTGCCTGCTTGTGGCCCTCTTTACGTGCCTCTGTTGCCTGCTTGGGACCCTGTTGCTTGCTTGGGACCCTGTTGCTTGCTTGTGACCCTGTTGCTTGCTTGTGACCCTGTTTTCGTGCCTCTGTTGCCTGCGGGGGGCTCGCAGCGAGCCCACAGTGTGTGGGGTGGGGCTCGCAGTGTGTGGGGGGCTCTGTGTGGGTGTGTGTGTGGGGGGGCTCTGTGTGGGTGTGTGTGTGGGGGGGCTCTGTGTGGGTGTGTGTGGGGGGCTTTGTGTGGCTGTGTGTGGGGGGGCTCTGTGTGGGTGTGTGTGTGGGGGGGGGTTTGTGTGTGTTGGGGGGCTCTCTGTGGGTGTTGGTGTGTGTCATTTGCAAGAGATAAAGCTAGTGGCATTGTAAATGACAATGCCATTTATTTATGTTAAAAAAAAAACATAAATAAAAATAATGTCAAGAGCAATGCCAATCGCTCTAACTTTAACAAAGGCAAAACCATTGCATTGTAAATGCTTGTTAAAAGAGGGGTCTATTGGGTCAGTGTAATATCATAATTGGCTTACTGGGCATAAAGTTTCACTTGCTTAGACAGCAAACATCTGCGTGAAAAGCTGTTTTATTGACTTGACCAAAATAAAGCCCTCCTATTCTCTCTCTCTCTCTCTCTCTCTCTCTCTCTCTCTCTCTCTCTCTCTCTCTCTCTCTCTCTCTCTCTCTCTCTCTCTCTCTCTCTCTCTCTCACTTCTGCAGGGGTGGAAATCTTGAATGTGCGTACATGTCCAATGGGCAAAGTGCTACAGTAATCTTCTTTCCCTTGTCCCACTCTCTGCCTAAATCAATTAGATAGCCTGAAACAGAGTCATTAGAAGCCTACGTTGTCCTCCTTGGCTCCCAACCACTCCGTGATTAGCTGTGCAAACTATTACAGTATTCTATTAAAACACACCGCTCTTACTCCATATGTTGTAGACTGGTTTTGTTTCCTATACCATAGCTTCATACCTTTGCCATAATGTCCATTGTTCTTTTCATCTGTTCTTTCACAGTATAGGCTTCACCTCCCCATCGCTTTTACCACAACTTCAATAGGTCTCCATTACACTCTCACTTCAGGCTCCAATCAGCAACTCCATCTTTCATTCCTGCACTCCATCATTCCTGCAAACTGCCACCTGGGTAACCAGGCATGCGGTCATGAGCGTCCCATGTCAAAGTTGAAGAGGCTTAATGATCACGAAGGTGCAGTATATGTAAAATTATAATGGAAAATATGTTTCAGTAAGAAACCCACACTTGTAAATAAGGATGCCACGGTGTTAATGGGTAGAAACAAAATGCAAGTAGAATAAAGCTGAGGAATGAGCTTAGCTTTTAGCAGGTGAAGCAAATAGAGAGAGAATGCTAAGTGAAGACAGGCAGCCTTTGAAACTGGTAGTTTGTTTAGTACAATGCATGGGTTGATCATGTTGGACAGAATTAACACCAAGTTGCTTGGGGCAGGGCAGGGATGAAAGTGTCCACTTCCGCACTATAATGGGGCAGCCAGTAAGTTTATAGCCCTGTATATGGAACTGGCACTTAAGATTAACCTGTGAGAGTCGAGCCAGAAAGAGAAGAGCAACAAATGAGACTCTTTTGCATTAGTCAAAAGGAGAACCAGCAGACTGGGAGTATGGGGGCTGACGGAATGGGCAGAGTCAAGCCGTGCAGCCAGACATTTCATTGGTGACAACTGACGAGGCTTATGGGGGAGCTTTCTGGAGTATAGTGATGGGTGCATTATAGGAGCAAGGGCCTGACAAAAGGCGCAGGCAGAAAAATTAGGGTGACACGGAAAAACCTTATTGAAAGGGTTCAGGAGATAGGCTGATGCAGAGGATGTGCGATGTCTCGGTGAAGGGCAGAATTACTACCGTCACGGGGGGAAATAAGGTGGTAGGAAATGTGTTTTAAAAACTGCATGTAGATGAGGAAGACTTGATTAGGCAGACCAGGGGTAGACCCTGGTATTTCCTTGTGAGTCCGGGTACAAAAGAGAAGAGTCAGATGGACAAGAAGTCTGAGTGAGTTGAGGCTCGCTGCTGTTTGCGGAGTGACCTGCAGGTCACAAACTTAAATCCTAACGGGGTATATGCTACCTTCCATCCTTTCCAGGACAATACATAGAGTGCTATTAAATTGGCATTAGCGACAATTGTGATAAATGAACACTAAATCAACAAAACCTGACATTGACATTAATTATGAAGTTTTCGAGGAAGATTAACAGGTAGCTATACTGGGGAAATAATGGTGCTGTGAGGGAGAATGGCCTGCCATAGGGCAGGAGTTCAGAGGTAGGGATGACCTTCAAGGGAATAGAGGATATGACATACGTTGGCAATGAGGATGTAAAGTTTTAATGGTATGGTAAAGAAATACTGATAGAAGTGAGGGGAAACAAAACTAGTGAGAAATAAAGGCCAGAGGTAATGGAGTACACTGCAAAGAAGTGCAAGGATAGACCATCTAAAGGAGGAATAGTGGTCGACCGAATTGAGGGATAAATGGGAACACCACACCCTCTGCTTGTTACAAAGAGGCACAGTATAAAAGGAGACAGCTCAGCAAACTGGCAAGTTGGGTCAGCGAGTAAAGGCTCACAGCTTACATGTTATGTGATCTGCAGTCATGGCATAGAATCCTGCACGGTAGACTCCTCCTTCGTGAGTGAACTGAATGCAGTTTTCATTAAGTGATAATAACGTCTATTATTTACATTGGTTGGAAACCGTGTGAGTCTAGTCTGAAGCACAATAGAAAGGAACACTGTCATTCTGTAAGTCTTCAGTATTTACACAGAGCAGTAATACTGAGGGGGGTAACAAAACACAACTGTGTTGTAGGAAAGCAAGGGTACAGAGGTATAGCGAAACATCAGGGGAGGAAGAGAAGGTGTGGGAGTGGTTGACATGGGGACGTATAGTGTCAAGGGCAGAAATACTGGAGGACGAGTTAAAACAAATAAAGAATTTTAAAAGTCAGGCAGATCACACGAAAAGTGCCTGGGAGGGTGTGAGGTTAGAATCTTTGGACAGAGGGCAAGTGGCATACTTATCTGGCGCACAAAAAGGAAGACTGCGGCCTTTCCTTGTGTTACACAGAGGTAAGCTAGAAAAGAGGGAAATGGGCAAGTTGACTTGGTAATTTAAGGCTTGCACCGACAGCTAGGGTGACCGGCAGATATATTCTGTCCATTCTCTGGAGGTTAATAACTGTGGTAACTCTGAGAATAAACTATCATTGCCATAGCCAATAGGCAATGCCTGTACAAGCTTTGCCAAAGCTTTTTGGCCATGTTCTACACTAGCGTGGCTAAAAATAATTCACGTTTAAGAGTGTCGTGGGGTGGTGAAGAGTGGAGTAGTGTGTTGTGGAGTGGGATAGAGCGTCCTATTTTGGAGTGACATAGATTGGAGATGTGTAACGTGGTGTAAGGTGGAGTGGTGTACAGTGTTACAGAGTGAAGTGACATACAGTGGAATATAGCGTACAACCTTCCTCTAGCGCTCCCTACATACATCGCGCACAGGTGGACGACTACAATAAATAAGGTTTGTGCAAGGGAAGAGACGAACTCCAGCTGGTCAGTCTAAAACAAATAGACAGCAAATAGAAAGGAAGCAAATGTGAGTTTCAAACCACAAAGCCAATGGTAAACAAAGGGCAGAAGGCGTTCCCAGGGAAGCTTTCTGTATGTCCCAGATGTCGTTAGCTGTGCTGCCTAGTAGGCTTTGACCTAAAAATGCATCCGTACAGGTGCTGCTGTTGTGAAAAGATAAGCCAATCTGTTCCGATCGGACGAGGCAGAGGATGCGTAAACGTGAGAGAGAGAGGGTAAAGCGTCAAGAGAGTTAAGGAGGCTGACTTGCATGGGAGCTAGATTAGGGCAGGCAAGCCTTGTACCCAAGTGCTGCACTGCAGTTCATTGAACGTGACAAACTGTCAAAAGATGTACTAGGGTGAAAAGTTGCAGTCTAGGAAAGGGGAATAGGCTGGATATTACAATTAGTGTAGGGAAACCATGTTGAACCCTAGTTTAATCTTCATGGGAATTAAACGTGTATAGTACACCGCGTTAAGACAACACAGGGGGTCAAGGAGTATGTTCTGGTTGGAGACGAGGAGGAAAGGAGTTTAGAATGGTCTTGCTCAAAGTGATTGCTTTGAGGAAAGAGCAGTGCATGTGAGAAGTGACGAGTTATGAGGCAGACTAGAGCAATCCTGCAAAGGAATATCGTAAGATGAGAAGGCAGGCTCTCGTGACAGAATCCAGAATTTTGGAACACTGCCAAGCTCCTATTGAAGGACGTAGATGGGATATGCAATGCAGCCAGGTTGTGTGTTTTTTAAAAACTTGTAAATAGATTAAGTAAAAGATGTTCATTTTCCTACAGGGATTCCTGCTTGTACGACTTCGTGTATACGTTTTGGTCATTGATATGTGTTTAAATATGAGACCTCTGTTTTGCTGCTAGAATACTCATTTGCTAGTCAACGGAGTGGGGTGGATGAGAGTTTTAAAATCAGGCATACTCGAACATCTCACTCCTCCCTTTCCCTCCTACCAGGCTCCTGTTCTGCACAATAAGAAAAGATTGCTTAGCATTTTGAGAATGCTTTCACTTCATTAGCTTAGATTTATTGCTGCTGCTATGGGTTTAGCTTTTTTCTCATACTGCTCTCCGTGGCCTTTGGTCTACAATAGCAACTACACAATTGCTGGCCAGTATTGCCGTTGTTTCTGGAAACACAGAGCTCAAATGCTACAGTAAAGGGATTGAGTTGTCTAGTACTTCCTTTCTTATGCCTTGATTTCGGGGTTAGCTAGTCAAATTGTGTAAGGTTACTCTTTAAAGATGGTGTGGAGTAGAATGACTAGAACGATAATGTTCAGGCAGTTTAATTTGTTTTTTAAAGTAAAGACTTACATTTTGATTTGTAAGTCTGTGTAATTGCTTGTAGGTGTTCAAATTCATTAATAGTATCCATAGCTGCCAAGGTTTCAGATGGCTATGTGTGACATTTTCATAATTTCAGTGTAATTATGAGTGACATTTCCACAAATATGAGTGACACTTTCACGCAAGCAAATCAAGCTATGAAGACAAGGGGCACATATAAATATCAGAAATTACACACATTAAAGCATAGCTGTTAATGTTTCAGATTGCTTGTGTGACATTTTCATAGATTCAGTGGATTTATGAGAGACATTCAGTGACTAAATGTGACACTTTCTTGCAACCAAAATCACGCAGTGAAGTCCATAGAAACCGACAAATATCAGAAAACACACTCCTTAGTACAACAACATGAAAGTCATACGCTGCAGCAGGTGCTTTTTAAGCTATTTTTTAATTTCTAAATTATCAGCACGAGAACAGTATGACCTCTATCCAGCGGGAACTTTAATAACCTCACTTATCTGTTACTTTCACTTAGCAAGTCTTAGTGTTGTGAAAATAAAACAAGCTGCTTTTACTGTCCAGCAAGGATATCAAACCCTTTGAACTAATAATGCATCAAAACATCTACTAGTTTAATTTGACAAAACTCCCACCTTAGATGGCCCTGTATTTACAACACAGACAACTTTAGTGTGCCATTTGCATGGTGCTATGCTATGCTGTGCTGGAGCCCCCTCCCCATTTTAGTAATAAACATTTTAAATGGTAGGAGTACATTATATTAAAATATGACTTACTAAATCTCTTGATAGAATGATCCACCAAGAGGTGCTGCTGCGGGACCCTGGAGATTGCCTGCGTGTGTGTCTTCTTCAATCAGAGCAAGCCGTGCTGCACTGCCTCAGCCTATGACACCTGCTCCGCCTCCCACTATGAGACTCATCCTGTTAGTGGGGAGTCCGGGGCACAAGTTTGGCTCTGCCTGGACATGGTACAGCAACAGCACGTGACGAGGTCAACTTAGAGCATGAGTGCTTGCTGGCAGTGCTCCTGTAGTCTGTAAGTGGCTGCACCTTTACGTCTCTGCTTTGATTCTTTGCGATTACTTTCAAAACGAAACAACTTGCCCGCGTTTTATTCCAGCAAGTGTAGAGCCTCACTGATGGACTTTGTTGTCCCTATCAGCATTTATTACGTTATAAGTCCTGTTTCATTTAGCCCAGCGCAGCAGCTGTTTTCTTAGGATTCATTCCGGAAGGCTTGCCCAGGTGACAGAAATTACTTTCTCGGGTGTCGGGCCTGCATGTGATTTAGTTTGAACGAAAATTAAAAACACCCCAGTGTTGCTAAAATGACACGCTGAACCGGTCTATGGCGGCTAGCACACAATGCACTACTCGTGAGGTTTAACTCACGCCGTGTGGACGTATCAGATTGATTGTATAGAGCCAGAGGCCATTGTCAAGATTTTTCACACATCTTCCTCGGAGTCCCAGCCGGGATCGAACTGTTAGTGGTGGCACAGATGGCACCGGACAGTGAAACAGGGCGGGCTGCACAAGGGGCGGCGCGGCGGGTGGCCATGATCATGCTTGAGAGAGAGTGTGCACAGAACCTGCCTGCACTCTCTAATCACCTGCCGCTTCTGGACTGTGCTCAACTTCCTGCTTCCTCCGGACGTGACGCCGGCCCATCCCAGGCTGGCACATTCGGATGTATAATACTGGCGGCCCCTGTGGTGCGCCAGTGATTGACAGCTGCTCTGAGGCTGTATGAGCGGGCAGCCGGCCCCCCTGCAGACTGCACTAATCGCTGCAGTTTCCAGGGCAACAGGAACACAGTCGTCCGCGTCGGACTCGATTCTGGCAGCGCAGGCAGAGCAGAGAATGATACATTGTAGCGCGGCTGCTCATGAGCTCAGAGAGCTCAGCTGCAGTGTCTCGGTTTCTGTTTCGGCACTAGTGGGCAAAGCAGCAGTGTCTCAGAACTCAGAGCCCGAGCACGCGGGAGCTGCTGGCGCGCTGGCAGCACAGGTGGCAAAATGCGTGACAAATGCATTCAGTGCGGTGATGCGGATCACTGCACTGAAATGCGTGACTGTCACACCTGTTGCGTGACGCTTGGCAGGACTGAGTATCAAGATTGTGCTGATATTTTTTATCTTCGACGTTTGTTAAAAGATTAGGTGTATATTGAAGCAAGGCTACAGTTTGACTTAGTGCTTAAAATTAACTAAAGCACAACCTCTATTCATAAAAATAATTAATCTTGCAGTTCAGTTGTTCTCATTTTTGTCATTGCATAAAGTTGTTCTACTGAGGTGGGAATGGGATGACTATGATTACTCCCGAAGACATGCTGGTCCTCGTTATTTGCAGTCAGCAGTCCTGACCTGGTTTAAGTTTGGTTTCTTAGTTCTGTCAGTTACAGATAACATTTAGAACAGCACAGCCCACAGGAAACTGAGTAAGTGTAATAAACAATACAATGTTTATTGAAAAATATTTATAAAATGTAGTTGGAGTCTCATTTTCCCAGCAAACCATACATGTTTAGATGGACTAGAAGGCATGTGAGTGCTTTTTATTAAAATTTATTAAGTAGTTGGAATATATGTATGAAGAACATTTCTGTGTAAAATACAAAGCAAATGTTAAACCACTCCAAAATGACAAATAGGTAAAAACAAGTGTGGTAGCCATTAATGAGCAGAATGTGAGGACTGTGCAATAAGTGGCTCAATGTAAGTGATACCTGTGCATAAACCATTAAAAACTGCAGAATTGTTAAGTATGCACAAGTGGCTGCCACCTCGCTGGATACATGCATTTGGATGTAATTCTCAAGAAAAGTCTAATGTTTTTTATAAAAATAAGTTTAGCTCTCGTTGGCAGCTGGATGATGCATACTTGTGTATAGATGAGAGCGTTTTAGGTCCCAGCCTACCACAAAGTGCACCTGTCTGGTTTGCTAAAGGCATCTGGGGATATTCAGAAATTTGACATAGGAATGCCTTACCATTGGCTTTGTGGTTTGTAACTCACATTCTCCAGCTTTCTATATGCTGGCTTTATTTGCTTTAGGCTGTCCAGCTCTAGTTCGTCTCTCCCGTTGCCCACATCTTGTTTACCGCATTCTCCACAAATTCGCTTTCTGTAAACAGGCCTTTAAATCTTTTTCTCCACTCTGCCTCTCCATTTTACACCATTCCACTGTCTCTCTACTCTACACCACTCAACTCTGTGCCAATGCAGTCTACTCCCCACTGCTCTACTATGCACGACTGCACCCTTCACCACTCCGCGCTGCTACCGTCTGCCACCCTACTCTGCAGCACTTTACTCAAAGCCATGTACTCTGCACCAAATCACTCCACGCTACTATACTCTGCATCTCTACACCACTCTACTTTGTGCCAAGGCACTCTACGACACTGCACTTTACACCAATGCACGCCACTCTACTATACACCACTGCACTCTGACTGTATACTCTGCAACACTGCCACTGTGCTTTATGCCATCCATGCCACTAGACTACGCTAATCCACTCTACGCCAATTCCCTCTGCCACTCTAATATACTCTGCACCACTGTATTCTGACATTCTACTCTATACCTCTGCACTCTGCGCCTCTTCACTCAACTCGGAAACAATCTATTCTGCCACTGCACTCTATGCAACTGCACTCTGCCACTCCTCTCTATGCCACTGTATGCAACTACACTCTACACCATTGTTCCGCCCTATGCGGCTGCAGGCTAAGCCGCCCTTTACCGTCCTCTATGTTACTGCCCACTTTTCTCTGTGATTCTCCGTGCTACTCTACTCTTTTCTCTGTGCTACTCTTCTCGACTGCACTCTACAACGCTCCACTCTTTAAACTCTGCTCCTCTGGCACTCTTCTCTATTCTATGACACTAGTCCAATCTATGAATCACTACGCAGCTCTCTCTGTGCCACTCTACTCTAATATTTGACACACTACTCCATTCCACTCTGACAATCTACTCCGCTGTGCTGTATGCCACTCTACTCTGCACCACTCCACGACACACTGCCAGTCCACTCTACCACACTTTTGAACTCTGACACTGTACTCCATTCTACACCTCAACTTTACACCCTTACAGTCTACTTCTTCCACAACACTGTAGTGTACTCCATGACCGTTCATTCCATACCAGTCAACTCAACTGTACGGCACTCCATAATGCTCCACTCCACTTTACAACACTCTCCTTTACCCTACTAACTTTTAGCCATGCTGAATAGCAGCCACTCAGGTGGGCACCTCTGCTTAAACATTGGCCAAGCCTATAAATAGCACTTGCATAGGCTCAACCTATTGGCTTTGCCAATGCTTGTTTTTTAAAGGCTTGCCTGATAGTGCAGCAGTCTCTCTTACCATTTGTTACCAACACCCTATAAATATTTAACAGAGATTGTGCTCTGCACAGAGGTGTATTTCTCACACTTCATTCCAAAGCTTGGTGAATCATTCTGCTTCCTATACAGTGATTGCAGTTTAATGCATGAAGGATTATTTTATAGAACGAAAGTAGTCTGAATCAGCAGACACAGGAATTCTGTTTTATAGGTGCAGCTTTTTTTTTTTTACCCTACAGGAAGTGGGTTATAATGTGTGTGTCTTGTTTTTCTTTTTTGGGGGGTTGTTAGAATTCATATTAGACTTATTGGATTTGCCGATGTTTTGTTTCTTTTTGCAGATGTTCAAAATTACCTTCTTGAAGCATTGGCAAATCCAAAAGACTAGTCCTATTGTTGGCCTTGCGAATTTAAGCCATGTGTACATTTACACAGCTTTTTCCTGTCTCATTACTGCTTTATAGGCCTTTTGGGGGCGAGCTGTAATTAGTGAAGTATTATTTACTGTTTTACATCGTTACCTACAGCACAGCCACGCTGGATATTGTGCGCATGTGCTTGGCCACTTTGGGCCACTGTGACCGGTGCACACATGCTGAGTGGTGCTAGCCGGTTGCCTGTTATTTTCGGGTCTTGCAGAACAATTTCTACTAACAACATAGTTTGTCTAGTTACTGGAACCAGATCTTGGTTGTTTCTCTTCTCACACGTCTACCAGAGGGAAAACTGTTATCGTAATCGTGTTTCTCACACAATATGATGTATGAGAAAAGGATCTTGGTGCACTCGCTGTATAAACATGAAAAAAGAACTGGTCTTACGTTTCACAATGTGGTCAGCATTTATTGTGGTTTCTCCAGCTTTAAAAAAAAATCTGATCAGGGAACGAACCCCAACCATACGATAAGAGTGGGTTGATTTTCTTTTGACAATCATATCCTGGCATTGGATGGGAAAAAATTTGACCAGAAAGGAAGAAAGCTTTATTATGGAGTACTTTGGGAATAGAAGGACAACGTATTTTTAAGTATTTCCCCGAAGATCATGATCTAAATTGTCAACACATACCTGATGTGTACAAGGAGGCCAAATTACGTTTAGAACAAACGTTTGCCAAAGAGGTAAACATTGTCACCTATCGCCACGTCGCTGTACTTATTTCTTCACTACATTTCTACTTACTCTTCTTGATTTTTTTTTCCCTCTCCTGAAGCATGGACATTTCCCTGTTTTGGTTCTTAAGGAACTAAGTTTCTTTTTTAAGCTGTTCAGAAGAGTGGATGGGTTCCAGCTGTCTCTCGAGTGCTTCTCTTACTTTCTCCTTTCTGCTGTCTTTCACCCATGTGTTTCTTCCTCGTTTTCCCTCCATAATGCCCGAGCCCTTGTGTGCTCCCCTGCCAGTGTTACTTTCATCTCCTGTGTACTATTTCCCCTTGCAGCTCCACACTGCTCTGTCAGCTTTTCCGCCTTCCCTCAATGCTCCACATTGCTCTCCCTTTTAACTATTTTCTCCTCATGTCCACCATGATGCTTCCCCCTTACCTGCACCCTCCATTTTGCTAATGGCACCCCTGTGGCTTCAGCCACGGCTGGCCCCGTTATTCCTTCTGAGCCCTCCCCAGATGCTTTACCTCTGTTCTGCTTTAATATACTCTGAGTGATCCGTAAGATCGTAACACTTATCCTGAAACAGACCCAGAGAACCACCATGGTCCAGGCCTTGGTAGTCTCATGTCTTGACTACGGCAACTCCCTGTATCTGGGTTCCCCAAAATATGTTGTAAACAGGTTGCACAAAATGCAACCGCTAGGCTACTTCTAAAAATACCTAGACAGGAGTCCGTGAAAGTTTCCCTGAAACAGCTTCACTTGCTGCCCATCCAATCCAGGATCAAATTTAAATCCCTCTGCCTGGCTCACAAAGCCATGAATGGAAGGGGCCCAGCCTTGCTTAGGACACTGATTTCCCCATATATTTCATCTTCAGACCACCTCATGAAGACGTTGAGGATAAAGGTCAATATGGGAAGGAAGGTCCTTCTCACACCTGGTCCCGAAGCTCTGGAATTCTATGACCAGGTAAGTGAGACTGCTGAAAGATGAACGCAGCTTCAGAAAAAAACTTAAGACATGGCTGTTTCATATTGACTCTTAGTCTTGCTCCTTATGACACTCTCCTCACCTCTACACAGCCCCTGGGCAGCCATGGCTATATAAATCCCCAAAACCTAAACATGTTGCTAACCACCACACACTTTCAAAAGAAAACTTGCTTTTCCAAGTTGGATTGGCAGATAAAAAAAATAACACAATGGTCATTTTGTAGGCACATGTGTAATGAGGGAGCATATAAAAAAATAGGATTTTGGTTTTTGCCCCCTTATTTAGCCACACTGTGTTGCATCCATAGTGCTGGACAGCATGGCTGAAAGTTATTGGGAAAGTAAATGGCTTAAAGATTAGACCTATTGGCTGTGCCAATGCTCGTTTCTAATCACTTGTTCTCCCTTGTTCCTTAAGTCACCATCCCAATGATTCTTTCATCTGCCCTCTGTTGCATGTGGTCAGCACCCCTTTTACCGAACTTTTGCTTTAGTTGTGCAACTGCCTAATCTCCTACTTGTATGATTTGTTATCTTGCATGTATTTTTGTTTTTTTTATATTTGTAATGCAGAGTACACTATTTCTGGGGCTGCTAAACTCAATTTGACACAAGGCTGGCGATGGTTATTAAAACTGTTGACTAAACCATTATCCGTGTAATTAGTGGATCTTTAAAACATGCTTTCTCTGTCTCAGTGTGGTGTGAAGGTTGTACATCTTTTTAGTACCATTGATGTAGCTCCTGTTGGTGAGTTTCACCAGTTTACATTCCTTCACAGGAACAACCTAATAGTCCTTTAAGTAGTATTTGTTTTTATTTTTCTTTCATTCTTTGCAATTTTCCAAATTCTCATCAGTGGATAAAACTAAACATTTCACTAAGTAGGGACTGTTAAAGTGGATTGGAAGCCCAATTTATGTTTTGAAACCACTCAAAGGTACTTTCTCTTCTCAAGCACCATTGTGGGTGTTTATTCTAGGCGAAGGGGTGCTGCGGTATTGTTATCTGTATATATTGTATAGTGAATGATAACGCAATTTGCTAACCTAGACCATCCCGCAGTATCCACCATTGTAAAAAATGTAACTGCTATCTTCTTATTCGTGAAGTTTTTCTGTTAAAGCAAGGCTTGATATTATTTAGGTAGTTTATGATGTTTACATTATGGTTTTCTTTGAAGAATTTCTACTTTGTACCCCTTGCTTACATATAAAATAGTAAATCCAGTACCATATTATATTAGTAAGTATATATGAATTATCTTTTGCATGGAGTGCAGTGTTTTACATTCATATTATTGCGATGCTGAAAATTCTGTTCTGGTGCAAGCAGAATACTTCCTGATTTCCAATTACTGCCACATCTTTCATTTTAAACCATTTGATGCTTGTATTATGTGTGCTTATGTGAATAAGAGGTTGCTTCCAAGGCTAACGTGCTCTAAAGCCTAGATTACGTTTGTACTTGAGGATTGTTGGTGTTCTTTAACTTGGAAGCAGTCTGCAACTGCTAGCTGCTGTTGGGCTTATTACTAGTTTACTTGAAGTAGAACACCAGGGAATCTTTTTCTCATTTCTCTTCTAGACTGGCTGTGCAAGATCTTCTAGTGTCAGACTGAAGTCTGATCTAGTTCCAGAACATTTTATTACGGGTACAGCTTTGGCAAATGTATCATGTTTCAGATTTGTCCTTGTCTATTCCAGCAGCAGTCAAAACTGTTGGCGTAAAAATGACTGTGACTCTGCTTTTGTTTGTGCAATTGCTGCATTGTATTTATATAATTAGTCCACCGAAAGTTTGTGGGATTCTCACCAAAGGTAAAATAACTGCTTTGACAATGGAGAGGCTCCTATCATTAGATTGATCATTGACTTTGCCTCTTGGTTCCCTTCTCCTACCTTGTACTAAAATCTAATTAGGGATTGATCCTTTAATGTAAAACCACATTGGTTACCAATGAATGGTAAGTTTAATATTCATGCATATTTGTATTAAATTTAATTTGTTCCTACTGAGCTGAATTTGAACAAGAAGTGGCGCCTAGGAAGCTGCATAATAAGAGTTGCCTTAGCTGTTTATTATCCCTCTGAGCATACATTAAAGGTGTTCTTATTTAAGGGGTTATCTAATGTACTTGGCATTGTTGAAAATAGTGAAAAGTTAACAAAACACCAATATAAAACGAGAAAGTAGCTCTCCTGAAACACGTATTATGAAGCTATTCAGCCTGTCGGAGTTTGGGGGAAGTACAAAAACAGTGCTTATACCACCTGTGAATGCTTTCTTTTGAGCCAGTGATGCCCCCTTCATTGCTTAGTTGTCCACATTTGAAAGAAAATCCGAAATATTTACTTCTGATTAAAACATTTTCCCCAACATTTATGAAAAGTTCCTAAATGGTTACCAAATTGCTCTTCATTTTAGGATCATCCCATTTCATGTTATCACCAAGGATAAGGCGTTTGAGTGCAAAATGGGTGAAAGTTTAGATCATAAAGGACCTCCGCATCTATTTTGCCCTGTACTGGCATTCATTACTCATTGACAAAGCTAGCATTCAGAAAATCTTTCCGCGTTACTATACTAATATTTTAGTTGCCTGCGTGAAATGGTTTTTATGGCATCTAACTGCATCTCTTCCTTCCTTTTTGTCATCCTGCAGTGTTCTGTGCCAAGGTCTTTGTGGCTAGGCTGCTCCAACCTGGCAGAGAGCATGTGCGCACTGAGATGCCTCCAGAGCATGCCCAGTGTCAGATGTCTCAAGGTGCCTCTTTTCATTCTTGAACCTGTTATATGCATATGTTGTAAACATTTGTGCAACTCTGTCAGTCTTTTTGTTCGAAAAGTTTGAATGTCTTCTGTTCTGCAACATGCCTGTATTTTGTCGCATTTTCTATTTTTGTAGTAGCCCTGCAAAGTAGAGGTTCTCTTGTAGGGGCTGAGCAAAGCAATCTTATGTGTTCAATTTTCTGTTCCTTGAAAGACCCCTAGTTATTGTAGTCGTTTTGCATGTTGCCTGAATGCTTGATTTATTTATATATCTTTATTTATAAAAAAATAAATAAAACCAAAAGGTGAAATCATATGCAGTTGATTAATAGCCTCACTTATCTATTAGAACACTGTTTACAAGGGATGTTTTTCTCTTTGTCTATCTCGGCTTTGTTTACATTAATGCAAACATTAGCTATGCTTCATAGTGATTAGTGTTTTTTTGCGGAAGGGCAAGGTAATTTGCAAGCTGATTTGCCGAAAGAGATCAAAATATGTTTTAAGATTTGTCCTGAAGATGCCGGTCACTAAAAGCGGAACCAATAGGTTGATCATTTCATTTTGGTAATAACTTCTCAGGGACTGTAGCCTGTATTTTAATAAGGAAATGTCATCAACATCACAACCCTCTCTCCAGTAATTTGCCTTTTCTCCCTTTGCACACGTGGTCTTCTTTCTTGGGATGTGAAAAGGCCAGTTGCGGATGTACATTAACCTCGCAGTAGTCAACAGCTATCATCGTTTGATGCCTTTCAGTAGTTGTACCAAGATAACACCATCTTGATTCTGTAGTTAATAGTGAATCTGCAACCTCATGTAATGCAGAACATAGGAAAATATCTGAAACTTGATGCGGTCTGTGCCACTTGGAAAGACATTTTTTCTATCCTTTCAGTTATCTTGTCTTTTAGCGAAGATGTATGATATGGAGTGAAGGAAGTGTTGAATATTACTTAATGTTGACAATCAGTGGTGTTTGCTCTTGACTGCGTGTCGGTGTAGATCGTAGCGACTAAGCTGAACAAAGTTCTTTCATTCTTTGCATGTGATTTCCAAATGTAATTTGCAAAGGAATAATGTGCTTTAGTAACTTTGATCTTGATGCACTTTTTATTTCTAAGTTTTTTATTTCTCAACTCGATACTAAAACAGGCTGCACTACTCTCACTGTACCAGTTAATGGCTTTGGTAGGTTTAGCGTAACAATTGACTTCCTCCACTTACTCAACCTTGTGGTGAAATTGCTGTGTACACGGTAGGTATTCACATACACAGTGGGCAAGATTTATTTTAGTTCTTGTGAGTTAAGACGTAAACATAATTTTTGAAGATCCTCTGTAGAAGGCCCAAGATTGCAAAGGTACTAAACCCGGCATATGAGACTGATCACCTTTTCTCTTTAAAACTTCCTGAAAGTGATTGATTTTTTTTTTTTGGGGACTACTGTTCTGGCTGTCTCTATTATTCTATTTGTCTGAAGTGTTTTTTCTGAACTTATCCGTTCTAATCAGTAACACAACGATGGTGCCACGAGCACTAATGCTATCAAAGACCGTGCACCTCAACATTGCGTTCTAAAAGGCAGTCCTAATTGGGATGCAATATATCACTGTATACATGCAACTTGTAGAGGAATCATTGGTATCCTTTCCTCTTTTTGATCCTCAATTTTGATGGTACAAGGTTACACATTTATTAAACAGCTGTCTAATCTTTACTTCTGCACCAGTGTTAAACTGTACATTTTATATGGACACGTTGAAAAACTTTGAAAGGTGACCGTCTTCCAATGTGCTAAAATGTGTTGCCTTATTAACTTGCATATTTCGACTGCAGTGGCAGCTGCCTTTAACTTATTTTTGAATTAGTTTTTCCTTTTTGAATTTGATGGGGGTATTTTCTTAAATGAAATTTTAAAGCTTAGGTAACCTTTTCCCTTTAACCAGTAAGCTGTTTTGACATAACCGGTTTAAGACGAGTGTAGGTTTAAGAAAGTGTTTTCTGTTTACTTAGGAAGACTGCAAATAAGTATACGTTCAAGTTTCAGAAGGAATGGCTTTAGTCTGATCCACTGGACAATTCCTATCACACTGAAGAAGCAGTCACAAATAGGTGAAAAGATGAGTATACAGAATTACACTCACCTTCAAATATTGATAAAGAAAATTTAAATTTGAATGAGTTGAGCCCGTTTGGTAATAGTGGTTGGCTATTAACTGAGGTTTCGATAGCATGTATTAAATGGATACCTTCAGTGAATTGTGAAGAAGTGCTTGCAAGCGTGTGAATACTCCAGCCCTATTTCCAAATTTAGAGTATTCAATGCAAGACTTGTTCCATTGCATATTTTATACCAGTACTTGGATACTGATCAAGTAATTGAGAGGGGTACCAACTGGCATATCACTGCGACTGGAGCTAATTTAAAACTTTGCCGCAATTTTCATAAAATCAGGTAAAGTTCAGGCCGTCTTGAGGATGCACATTCGCTTACCATTCGTTGGCATTATTTTCAGTCTTTTTTGCTGCCTTCTCATTGGGCAGCTCTTGCTATGCATCGCTCTTTCTGTGACACACGGACCAAGTACAGATTAATTGGGTGTGATTAGTGTCCCTCTGCTCTGGCCAGCCGTTGCCCATGCTATGATCCAAGTACTATTTCTGTGCTATGGGGCAGTCTATGCTGTCTGTGTCCTAGCTCCTTTTTTCTTTTTTTTCTTTTCACTCATCCCCACCTCTCCCTGTTTCTTCTCCCTTCCCTCCCATCCCGGTTTCTCCTTAATTTCAACCCACCCTCCTGTCCCTGTTTCACCCTCTGTAACAGAAGGGAGAAAAGTGCAATGAAACTGCCAGCGCTGGTGGCTCTATTGTGCTTTTTAATAACCACGATATTCACTCCACCCCATTTTCGCCAATGCTTGTTTGGTATTAGATGACTGGTTGCTGTAATCCTTACCAATATTTTTTTTTCCCCCATCGAAATGACCACCCCCTTTTTTTTTTTCTAACAAATTGGGGATTCCAAAGGTACTCCGCATTGAGTCCCTTGAAAATATAGCAATTTGGTTTATTTTTAAAAGGAGTGGGGGTGAGGGAGAGACGCTGTGTAACGTGCTTTCCTCCCCAAAAAATAGGCAACAGCGAAAAGGTTGCTGTGCTGTGCTAATATTGCCATTTTGTCAGCTTTCAGGAAATGCTGAGTTGTGGAAAGACATTTTTTTTCACCGAAGGTTTGCAATTTTATTTTTTTTAAGTCGGCTTCACTATACTTTTGCAGTTAGTGTGGGAAAGAGGTGTGAACCCGGAAAGCTGTACATTCCTGTAAAGTAGACACAATTAGGAATTCTGCAAGGGACAATTGTAGATGTCTCATGATTTTCCCAAATAAACTAATGGTTGAAATAAATCAGCATTGACCATGCCAATAGGTCTCACCTATCAAAGGAATTGACTTTGTCAATGTGTTTAGCCACGTTTTTCAGCAGTGGGTTGCTGTGCAGAATGGCTGAAAGCTAAAAACAAGCATTGGAAATGCAATAGGTCTTGCCTTTGTTTAAGTTACTCATTTACATTGCTAATGCCCCCTATTGGTAGGATGATTAGTATGGCTTTTGAAGTCACTCTAACCATTATGCAACAGTGTTCTGATGAGTGCTTGGTTGGGACCTCATAATAATTATTCAATGCACTGTATAATGTGCAGGTTTCACTTTTTAATAAGGGAATTTTATTGTTGCTAGGTTTTATCTAATGTTCTTAATTCCCTTTTTTCTTCTTCTTACTAAAAGTAATGTGTAACTGTATAAAATGTATTCTTTTATGGTGAATTTTTTTACCGAAAAAAGATTTATACTACTACTACTACTACTACATTGCTAATGGCATTGTGTTATAGCTATGTATTTAGTGTATGTATGTGATATGTTGTGGTTGTATGTTAGAATATTATCTGTTAGCTGTGTAGTAGTTAAAAGCATAGTGTTAAGAGGGCAAGGGCATAATGGAGGTGGCAGGGGAGAAGCACACAGGCAACAGAACGGGAGGGGGGGTGGATGGAAAACTCGTAGAACGGGAGAGGGCATGAACAAAGGGATGGGGAAATCAAAACGGGAGCGAGGAGGAAAGGATGAAAAGCAGACATCACTTTTAACAAATATAGCTTTCACAGATGCAAACAACAACATGGTTTTCGATCATTTGCCGGGGCTACTGCCGCCGTCGGTTGAGCCGTTCGTATCACCAGCGGGGCACAAGAATGAAGCAGCTGCGAGGCACAGCGCGCCTAGCTTGGCAGTGTAGAAAAAGTCAGGCAAAGCAGTGGAACCCAGGAGCTGGCCTGGCTGCTGCAGCTCTGCCGCTCCCTGTGTGCCCATGGGCTGTCCCTGCCTCGTGGCAATATAAGGCAGGCAGAAAAAGTGCATGTGGGTCTGATTAAATGGTGAAGGGGTGCTGGGCTCGAGTTGCGCCTGGCAGCTCAGGACACTTTGGTGAGGATTGATGATGGCGCACAGGTCTGTTAAATGTGTGCCTGGTGATACAGGGGCCACGCAGCCATAACCAGAACAAGCATACACTGCAGGCAGAACAAGCGTGGTGGAAGCAAAATGTGCGGCTAAATAATTAAACGGGTGCTGACAGTCTTCAAAACGCCTTCCTCTGTACATGCAGCAGGCACTGCAGCTGGTTCAAAAAATTGCAAATTGCGCAGCTAATTAATTAAACAAGCGCTGTCCTCAGCAAGACCTAAAAAGCTTTCGCCACACCATTGTACGAATGAAAAAAGTAAAAGATCCACTCCAGGTGGTCGGGGCAAAAAGAGGACAAGGTGGTAACCAGGAGGGACTAAAATAACCTCCTTTACGATCAGAACACACAGTTTACAATAATCAGTGACGCAAAATTACGCACACCACGGACGGAGCGAGATTGAGTTTCTAAAAGTATATGGATTCCAAGAAGCCCTCGCAGAGCGAGCAGCGCATACGCGCTGCAATGCCAGGCGAGACCTAAAAACTAATGAAAGTAAGTAGGGAACATAAAAAAAATTGACAATCTGTAATTTGTTTACCCCTATAAACTACTGACAAAAGTAATATACTATAGATGCGATAAACTCTTCCAGTCACAGGATGATAATTTTTGTCCATAAACCAGCAAAACCCAGAGCCATTAACGGAGCCTCCGCATAACATTTTTCATTGTGTACAACCATGCATCCATTTTTGAGGAAAAATTCATGAATGAAAATGGGTTCAGAGTAAAGCTGTTCATGTTTGTTTAAATGTGCCCACCGACTTTAGGATTAGTGGTTCTTTGTCTCTGAATTTCGGGTAACCCATAATTTTGTATTCGGAGGACGTTTCTCATAATATGTTCTTTCTTGCACAGCAACTTAAATTTGAAAACCTAAAATGGAAAGAGGTTCAAAAAATGTTCTACTATTTTGTTTTCTCACTGCTCCCAATAAAAACGGTACCCCAGTTACGTGGGTTAACCGATCACCCACGTCAGGAAAAGCCCCATAACCAGCATAGAAATATCAACATTTTTTCTTGGTATTTAAGTCTTTCTGGGATGTTGGTAGCTGTGGTATGCGGGCCCGAAAGTCTGCTTCATCTAGTAAAACCTACCCAAACCAAGGCGTTTCTAAAAGTGAAAGACCTTCAAGAGTTCCAGGTGGTGTGGCTTGCTTGGATCCTACTATTTCTGCTTACACAGATGCCTTGCATTTATCAAATATTGGCTAAAATCATAGAATTATTCAAGTTTCTGAGATCAAAAGTTAAGGGTCACTGAGAATTAACAAAAGTCTTGCCTCTCGATGTTCTCTCTCACTTGGGGGGGATGGGCTTATCGCCTGCTTTGGAACTGGTCAATACATTGACTGTAAGAAGTCAATGTGATCTTTGCATGAGTACAGTTTTGGTGCATTTCTAACGTGCTTTAGGCCTATTCATGCATGAATGTGGTGGGGTACTGTTTCTATCAGAACTGTGGAAATGTGGGGTAGTAGAACTTTGGCTGGAAGTGCCCAAGATGTCTGTCACATAAATATTAGAGTAACTGTCTATAACTCGATGTTGGCAAATCATTCTTGATGATAAACCAAACCACACCACCTTGGTTACCCTGAGTCTCTACGTTTCAGAAATGCCCCATTTTAGGGCTCGCGTCCTGCGTTGCACTGCAGCAGTGCTCAAGCAGGCGAGAGCCCCTTTGTCCGGGGTTTGAAAACTAACCCTGGAATAGCACACACCCGTGAGTGTGCTTTTCCTTTTGGGTTCCGCTATTGGGCTTTGTGTGCGCGTGTTTTTTTTAACAGAGCACGCAATAGGCCAAAGACGGGTGCATTGCTCCGCCCATGGCCTATTGGTGTCTGTTACGCACACCAAAGCCCATATGTTTTCAATTATCGTGCCCAGACACGGGCACAATAATTGAAAACCTATGCCTCGCTGTGACGCGTGCACACCCCTTGCGTGTGTGTTTTTTTTATTTTTTATTTTTTTTACCTTTCCTCATGCTGTATGTATTCCCAATCACTCTGCTGCCGGAAGCTTTCATTGAGGTCAGGACCCGTGTTCCATGTAACGCACAACTTTCTCAAGTCATCGGGACCGTGGAGTGATAAATGGCCCTGCGGTGAGCATGTTTTAAAATTTTTTTTTTATTTAATGACCGCCTCACAAAAAAATTATTTATTTAGAGCTTCCCATGTGTTAACTATTATAGGGCAGCGACCCCCCACTGTGAAACCACAAACTTTCTGCTTTCCGGCCAGATATGTGCACTTCCCGCGGCAGTGAAAGGCCACAAGGCAGCACTATTGTGTTTTTAAACATTGCCTGACCCACTGGGCATTGACAAACATTGCAAGCGTATTAACACAAATAAAACTGTCAGCTTACTACAGAATAAAGGGAATATTTCAACTAGATAAACTTCCAAATAAAATAGTAATCTAATAGTTAAAATTTGTTTTAATGCTATCAAACTTTGAAAATTCCTGCTCACCTTTTTAATAAAATGTGTTAACGAATATCTGGCAGACAAAGGAACAGAGAGTGGATTTTAAGGCGTGCAGAAACATTCAGCCGCGATAGAAAAAAAGCGGCAGTGGTTTTCATCATCTTCCAATGGTGTCGCCCATGTTTCCTTAGCCCGGCCGGCCCTCAAAATCCAGGAGGAACGGAATAAGAGGTCAAGCCGTCAGAACCAACTCCCAACTGCACGATAAAGGCTGCCGCTATTCGCTCTCTGTGATGGAAGGCGCTATCTCCCAATAATGTTGCGATCTCCTGCGTGTGCTTCTCGCGAAGACTAATGCACATTTGCACCACTCCACTCTCCATCCAGAAGGGACTCACGCCGGAGGGTTGGAGTTTAGAAGTCCTGGCTCCCTCCTTTATGCAGGGACTCTTTTAAGAAGGTGGCGGGATTGTTTCGCCGTGGGGGAGTTCTCGATAGTTGAGCCGCTCTTAGCGCTTTATGTTCCCTTTTGTACACTAACTTCGCCAGGTTCTAGCCACCATGCGACTGGGGAGGAGAAGGCGAGGCTGAATTGGGGGGGTGGTGGGGGTGCTTTGCGCCCATACCTGCCTTTGTTGTCTGTATCCTGGGGCGAGGTGGAGACAGGGGTCAGACAGGTTTTTGGATTGAAAGTAAATGACCGAAAGTAGAGATTCCTGCTGTTCTGGTCTCTGGGGATCACAGTGGGGGGGGGGGAGGTGACTCGACACTGACCCAAACTGGACCCGAGACTTACTCGGAGTGGTGCAGGCAGAATTCGTGGGTGCCCCGGTCAACTTCTCTTCTGTGACGTGGTGCACGCACCTCTCCATTTCTTTGTCTCTCTAGGCGCAGTCTGCTTCCCAAAGTAATTTTACAACTTATTGACTGTGACCGGATGAGAGTAGATATATATGGCGGGGTCCTTCCTCGTTCCTCAAGTAACTATGTTGTATTTTCAAAAGGACCAATGCTCTTAAAAAATGTTTGCATCTTATCATAACGCAGCGCTCTCCCCTTTTGTGTGTGTGTGTGTGTGTGTGTGTGTGTGTGTGTGTGTGTATGTATGTATGTATGTGTATATATATATATATATATATATATCTCTATATATAGATCACACAGTTCAAATTCTTTAGAACCGCTCCTCAATTAAGGACACTCAGGTCGTTCTTTGTAGTCCCATAGCCATCGATGAGAACAAAACAATCTGCGGTCTCCCAGCACAGCACAGAAGAATCCGAAGTATCGGAAGACTAACGGACGAATCAAAACAGACAAGCCGGTGCGGCAGCAACAGGCGGAGAGAAAAATGACACCGAAGGAGAACAGTCATCTACATCCTCTAATTTTTTCGAGGAGTACGAACTAATAAGGGGTCTGAGATAAAGACCAGCCGCAAGAACCCACCCCCAGAAGCCACAAAAGGAAAACAAGGAGGGGCAGGAAAAGCCGCAACGGGTTGTTCCACCCCAATTATGACTCGCAGCAGACGCGGGGGAAGGTAGAACTAACTGGAGTGGGAATGACCAACGACAGTAAAGAAACTATAATCAATCTGTCTGATAGAATACTATCAGAGAAAGAGCAGAACATTTTACAGCTGGGACTGACTTTTTGACCCACACCGGCCTTCAATTACACACAAACACGGATTGGTATTTTTAAATTCGTAAGGAAGGTCAAGCTAATAAATTCATGAACTTCACCTTAAAGACAATACCCTTGCAATAAGAGAAGAGACAGGTTTGGGTATCTTAACAGGAAGAGACTTGGAGACTATATCAATAGCACAAGGACTATTGGAGGAATCTGATTCCCAGATGGACCCATCACTATCACTGACGCAAATCTTGGAAGAAGGTGGAATTACACAGCAAGGCTGTAAGAGTAATATGACCATCAAATCTAAATATATTCCGAAAAGCAGTCATGATGCAATAGATACCTTCCAAGAGGTAGTGATTGGAGAAATGAAAAATCTACAGAAAAAGAAATTCAATGGTGCAAAAAGAAACTTTAGTAAAGAGGAATGGGATATCATCAAAAGCCTGAGAGAGGATGAGGACATAGTAATCAAGTCGAGTGATAAAGGGGGTAATGTAGTATTTTGAAAAAACAACAATATGAAGACGAGGCACTCTCGCAGCTGAAAAAACTTGATCACTACACCCCCATTAAACGAGAAAAATATCTGGAGAGCATCATGAAGTTTCATACCCTAATCTGTGAATGGAAAGATAAGGGTATAATGGATGTAAAGGATTGGGCAAACTTTAAGTGTGAACATCCTCAAATAGCGACATTCTATCACCTGCCTAAAGTCCATAAGAGTAAGATCTGGCCTCCAGGGCGTCCCATCGTGTCAGCTAAGGACAGTCTTTTGGAAAAAACCTCAATCTATATAGATAACTTTATTGCACCATTGGTGAAAGATCTAAGCTCTTACCTAAGGGACACAAAAGACTTTTTACGAACAATACAAGGAGTGATTTGGGAAGAGGACTTAATATTGATACCATTGGACATTGCAAGTCTCTATACCTCTATAAGACATGAAGACGGCCTGAAGGCCATGAGATTCTTCCTGGACAGAAGGGCTCTAAAATACAGGACACACAACCAAATGTTAATTGACCTTACTGATTTTTGTTTTATAAATAAAATTTTCCTGTTTTCAGGTCAACTGTATCTACAACTCCAGGGGACCGGGATGGGCACGTGCTTCGCCCCCAGCTATGCGAATTTATTCGTGGGCTGGTGGGAGGAGCACGTGACCTGAGCGGAGCCTAATGAGAACTGGGTGAAGAAGATAGTACTCTAGACCCGCTATATAGATCTTTTCATCGTATGGCGTGGGACACAGACTGAAACTGAGGAATATATTGGGATCCTCAATGAGAATCAACAAAATCTAAAATTTACCAGCCATATCAGCAAGGAAGATGTTTTTTTATCTTGATCTCAGAGTGCACATACAGGATAACAAAATTCAGACAGCTCTCTATAGAAAATCAACGGCGTGAAACACTATCCTGCATGCAGGGAGCTGTCATCCACGCAATGTGGTCAACAACATTCCGTATGGAGAGTTTCTACGGATTAAGAGGAACTGCTCCACAGAAGAGGAATACATTAGAGCCAGGACAGAATCCAGAAAGAGGTTTGAAGAGAGGGGCTATTGCAAAGGTGTTCTAAATGAAGCGGAGCACAGAAGTGATGCCAGATCTAAAGATGATTTGCTCATTGATAAAGCCAAAAACAAAGATACAAAAGTAAGAGTAATTACTCATTTCAATGACCAATCACACCAAATGTTTCAAATCCTGAAGAGGAATTGGAACATATTAAAATCAGATGGTGTAGTAGGGAGCTTGCTATCAGAGTATCCATTAATTACCTATCGGAAAAGCAATTCTCTGAGAGATCACCTAGTAAATAGCATATCACGAATCAAAGCGGAGAAAAAAGACGCCTGCTGTGGGATTTTATCCTTGCATGAAATGCAAGGCATGTAAAAACTCAGAGTGAAGGAATATGAGGTACTAGGGAAATCACATAAGATCACAATTTCAAAACTGCTAAATTGCAATTCGGAATTTACTGTATACTGCCTGCTGTGCCCGTGCGGCAAAAAATACGTGGGCAGCACCACCAAGCAAACTAAACTCAGATTTCTTGAACACGTGAGAGCCATAAATACAAAAGATCAGAGTTATACGGTGGCTCGTCATTATGAAAAAAAGCACAAAAGCAATTGTAATCTGTTGAGCTTTTTTGTGTTGGACCAGTTGGTAAAAACAGAAAGAGGAGGTGATTGGGCCAAGAAATTGAGAACCCTAGAGTCCAAATATATCATAATGATCCAAACCAAGAATCCTGTAGGACTAAATAACGAACAAGAGACGTGGGTGCACATTGGATGAATGAGATGCTTTCCCAACAATTTGACATGGCAGTAGGGAACTATCAGTCACCGTATGTTTTGTGAAAGAAAGGAATTTTTCCCCCTACCCTTCCTTCACTCCTTTTCCCAAAAAGTTTGAAACTTGGTTTGAAACTGACCTGCAGCAAAACGAAATCCCCGGTCTAGAGATGTCACGCAATGTATGGAAAACGAAACAGCCCATCCAGGGCAGTATCATTTTAAATATATTTAACTATACGTGACGAACCAGGCATATATATAGGCCGATCATAAGTACATCTATAATGTTGATCTATGATATGGATCTGATGAAATAGCCCATTCAGGGCTTGATTGAGGGTAGAAATACCGATTTACAAGTATGATATAATACTTTGTATCAACAACAATTGCATATGTGCGAAAAACATTTGTGATTTATACTTTCAGAATGCATGAATGCTGATGTACATAGACATTGCAAGATGGCCGCCACATAACAATGAATGAAATTGATATGCCTTCTTTTATGTTGTTGTTTTTAATCATGTGACATGATGTCATGGTGAAGCTTTATTTAAACAAAAAAATGTCTGTCAGTCAACACTGACGAAGGCGGCAACGCCGAAACGCGTTTATTGACTTGACATGTGTGAGAAGAACGCTTTTGAATAAATGTGGCTATGGGACTACAAAGAACGACCTGAGCGTCCTTAATTGAGGAGCGGTTCTAAAGAATTTGAACGGTGTGTTTTCGATAATATTTGCATCTCACCGTGCGTTAAGGAGGCACCCAAGGATAAGAGGAGCGGCAGTTGGTGAAATGGAGTTTGGAATGTATATATGTGTATGTGTATACATGTGTGTATATATATCTCCAAAGACTGCAATTTAATTTTGAAAAATGAGAAATAAAGATCGCACCGGAAAAATCTATTTCACGCTCCAGAAAACTGAGGGCTTTTTTTGCAGTGTGTATTCCTAATGGCAATGCTGAATGGAAATATGGCATATTTGAATGTACATGTGTATATATATATATATATATATATATATATATATATATATATATATATATACACACAATCTCTCTATAGTGTGTGTGTGTGTGTATATATAATATTCATATACACACACATGTACATTCAACAATGCCATATTTCCATTAAGCATTGCCATTAGGAATACACACTAGACGTTTCCGGTGCGATCTTTATTTCTAATTTTTCAAAATGTAATCGCAGTGTTTGGACGCCTACCCTTGTTCGTGCTCCACATTCGCTGTCGGCTATAAATCGCCCTTCGCTTGGTCTGATCCTCTCTTAATAACAATAAAACTTTCATGGGCATTGAAATTAAATGGAAAAGTAAACCCGCAACCCGAAGGGTCGGAAGGTTGTTATTAGGGTGAACAAACCTCCCAGTTCTGCTCGGGCTTGCTCCCTTCTCAGGAGCCTATCAAACAGAGAGATAATGGCGGTGTCTGACCCACGAGCACTCCCTGCTGTGCGAACAAACACTTATGCCTGCTCCCAATCCACATCTCGGGGCGCGGGACGTCACCACACCCAGCAGCACAAAATGCATCGGGGTTATACAGACCCTTGGCACTGGAAAGGTAGTGCGCAGGACCTTCAAAATCAGCGCTCTGCACTAAAGCAGTTAATAGTAATTTGTTTTGAATTGTTTGTTTCTTTGAAATCCCATCTGAAATAACAATGAGGGCCAACCGTACCATGTTTTGCAGTTTCTGAGTTTATTTACTTTCAAAGATAATTGGCGCACTTGCACTTTTGACTCAGCTTGCACGTTCGGATACAAATGTCCTCTTTTTAACGACCTACAAGCATTCAACACAAGGGTCTTGTCACACACATCCCTTGACGTTTGATACATGTAAGATGTAGCTGGGAATCCAAGGCGTTGTTGCCAGCTTTCCACGTTCCTGGTTTGAGAATTACTGAAATCTATGTATATGTTAAGTATTTATCTTTGTAAGTCAATGCTCAAACAAAGCAGTCTGCCATTAAAAGATCAAGAATCTCCAGAGGATTAGTTGGTTGTTGGGGCTCAACTGTAGCAGAGTTCAAAAAGATGCAATAATACAGTAACCGCCTACATTCTCAAAGTATTCCACAGATAAAATGCACATAAAACACATTTATTTCATGCATAGACCTGCAGTTCAAACTAGTCTTATTTAGTGCCACCCACATTGGGAACATGCACAAAGAAATACAGTTGAAAAGTTTAAAGTTTAGTCCATGCATTCAAACCTTTCTGCACACACATGCAATCTGGCACATCCTTCAATGCACACTCCCCCCACTCAAGCACCTTATAATATTTATCTGTGATGATGGGATTATTTGCACATGTATGTAACCTTAGTTTTCATATGTGCTTGTTCTGGAAATTGCTGTACCATACGCATTCATTACATAAGTAACACAATGTTGTTTATGTGCTACAGCAGAAATATTTTTAACATTCTTATGTGCCTCTTTTTTTTCCCACCACACAATTCTTCCCACACCCTACATTATAAAGTGAGCAATTTTTAGATACATGAAGGAAACTCGTATGAAATGGTTTTCAAGGTAAATCAACACGTTTTCCTTAGTATTTTGCCTACAGGTTCTGTTGTGCTCATTTCTCTTCAAAGCATCAATCCTGTGCTAAATTAGCATGTCATTGTTACACTAAACTTGCACTTTATTCAAATAGGCTGACATGTGATGCAGCTCCAAACCTGGTTTCCCATTGTGTTTCTCAGCACGTTCCTTGTTTAGTGTGCAGGCCTTGGAAAGATTTGGGTGTAAACAGCTTTGACAGTGTATGTGTAGGCAGGCAGGGCATACGTATATGGATCGATCTGATAAAAATGTTTACCTGTTTATTTGGGCGAGGAATCAAAATGACTAGTATATATCCCTGTCTGTAATACTACTCACCTCACTCCATATTTGCTCAGATGCTGTTATTGAGGGCAGGTTTATCAGTTTAGCTTCTGTTCAATTGTAATTTTTCACTGATTCACTTAAACTATAACGCAGCTTGAGCTAGTAGTTTCCCTTTTTGGAGAATTGCGATCACTACAAAAAAAGAATAATTTAGTTTCACAGACACTGTATGTGTAAGCAGTCTGTGCCATCTTCTGATGTTTACTTCAGATGTCCCAGTTGACATTGCATGATGCGAATGTTGGTACTGAGCAGACTACTTGCACCAAGAGATTAAGCAAGACTTAACTTCAAATGTATACTGACGACATGCAATGATAAACAAAACGACAAAACGATAAACAAAAATCACAAATTGCTTTTTTCATGCACATCCCTAGATGCAGGAAAGCTTCCTCGTCAGTGGAGTAAAAGCAAGGAATCATGTTTGTCATAACCGACCAAAAATGCATGACTTTGTTGATGATAGATTCTGAAAAGATCACATAAAACATGGTAGTTCATCAACATATTGTGTATGGTCTGGTTTGACTTCACAGCAAAAATGAGCCACTTTATGCACATGGAGACAGTGACAGTCGGGTGAATCCAGAGGCGATTAAACTAAAACATAGGAGTTCTATCCCATGCAAAATTCCATGTGTTCCAAGCACCTCACACAGCATATAGCATAATGCTGGGAACAGTTGTTCAAGGAAGAGTCGAAACCCATCTCAACACGTTTCAACCTTGCAATGGTGTTCAGATGCTCCAAACATTTTGGTGGCATACATTTTCCTCATGACTGTCCACAACGTAAGTGGTGAAAGCACAAACTATGATTCACATGGGCAATAATAACAAACCCCTCTTGAATATGAATAGCTAGTGGGGAACAAGCTCCCCATAGCTCGGGTCGGCTGGTATTTGTCCTAGAAACTGAACTAACAATATGGCTTATGCTTGCTTGTTTCCCACCTTATGGAGATCCACAAAACCAGAGTAGGCTGTGTATGCTGGTGCCTTCACTTGCCACACAAGTCCACCAGGTAATCGTTGACCCCATTTCTGGGGCCTGGGGTATTATCACGTACCAGTGCCTCCTTGGCTATACCACGAACACAAGTCTTGTGGAAGTTTACCTTGAAGTTGATAATACAAAAGAGGCTACAGGCTATGCGTAAGGATGTTTCATTGAAGGAAATTCTTAACTCTCTTCTTGAGTCAGTCAAGGTGTACCTCAATGCGAAATGAGAGGATTGCAAAGGCTAAATAAGAAGTCAAGAATTACTAGCCGGGGGCAGAAACTGCGATTATTCGATCTTTGTTAAAAGAGAATCTGCACTTGTGTGCATAACTCTGGGATGTGAAAAATGGTTGTTTGTCAATCCGAACTGAACTGACAAAAATGGTTCTGAAGACCCAGTTTCATAATCCACTTTGCTCCGATGTTATTCCTCAAGTGATTTATCCAACCTGGTAAATGCTCTTGTTTTCCTAAAAAGCCTTTTGGTTGAGTTCGTTTTGCCCTAACTTTTTTTTTGCCTGATATTTTTTTATTATTGCTGTTAACCGGGTCATCTTGAACCTTCTCTCCATAGTTCTTTTTTTATTGTAGAGCTTCTTTAGGTCTCGCCTATTAATCCCGCAAGGGATAATAGACGAGATATAGTGGGCAAACCAGGCTCTGAAACCATCGCGGATTTCGGACAGTTCGTGTGGTGCACTCGTGCGGAAAGCGTGTCCACATCAAAGCCATCAGCCTCCCTCCCACAGGCATCTGAAGCTTCCCCCGGCGTGCGCTTGGCCTCCGGCATTCACCCCTGCGTGTGCTCCGCCTCACTTCTCCTCCCCCCTAATTACATCCCTGCTGTTTCTTTTCACTTTTTCACGGCCGTGCTCTGCCGTTTCCTGTGTTTTCTTGCTAGTTTGGACTGAATTGTGTCATTAATTGAGTTTTGTGTTTTGAGTGCCAGGATATTTCTTATTGTTGTATGATAACACACCTTGCAATCTATCTTTGAAACTATCTGGGATCTGGCTTCGATCCTCAAGCAACCATCGGGCATACCAGTGCTCTGAAAACATGTCTAAACCAGCAAAGCAGGTAAAAGCCCCGTCCGGATAGCGAATGCTACACTCAACAGCACCGTGGGCAGTTTTAAATGCTGTTTTATTGCAGAATTAGAGAGGTGTGTGACAACATAATTTCTCCAGAGGATTACATCAGATTATTTGTGGCTGACCGAAAAAATAGATCAGCGGTGTTCAACAGGTTCTGGAGTGCGCACTGTTCCCAGTTCTGTTCCCCCTTTGCCGCGTCTGCTTTGTTGCTTTTATTTCCAGTTTTCGTGCCTCAATCCTTCAGCCCCTTCCCTTCCTTCTTTTCATTAATATATGTTCAGGGGCCATGTGTGAAATCTTCTGCAAATCCCCTAGTTCATCATGGTACGAACATGATCCCCCCCCCAAATCCAGCACACACTGTCACGCTGGTCTCTGGGGGTGGACCAGCACTGGCAGTGTCAGATGCATACTCGCTCCCCTCCTTTTGTCTGGTCTGAGTGGGTCTCTCGCATAAACACAGCACATCTGACATGTCCGCCCTCTCTCATTCCTCCTTTGTAGCTGGGAACACGTCGCCTCAACCAGACAATAGATGCGGACTCCCGCGGAGCACCAGCAACTCTGGATCGTAAAATATTAATTTTGTGTGCGGTTTGTAAATCAAGGACACGCTCGGCCCGCTGGGTTTCCCGTTTAGGTTTCTGTTTCTCCGTTGCCTCTGCTGGATCGACCCGGCTGGTCATTTCGACATGAAGTAATGTATGGTGCGACTCCTGCCGGGTGCACAGTCCCCTGCTCTGTGCTCCTTGCCAGGCCCCTTGTTGCTTTCTCAGTTTGCAATAATAAAATTAAAAGGTTGTTGGTAGGCGCTTCGTTTGTGCCTCTGTGCCCCTCCCCTTTTTGTTAACACCATCTCGTTTTACCGTCCGCTTTATTTTCTCAAAGTTCGCAACCGCCTCAAAATATATTGCTGATATTTCGTGCATGTGGAGTTGGCAGAACCATATGAATTATGTCTGCTTCCAGCAACATCTTAAATGTTAAACTTAGAAAGTAGCGTTTCCTTTCATTGCCTGTTGTGGCTTGTTTACAAAGCTTTACCTCGATAACTTTTTTTGTCTTCCTCTCATATCGCTGTTCACTCTGTCTATTCCTTTCTCACTCTTCCCGTTTTACCTTCTTCCTCCTCCAACTCCGTCGCTTCATCCTCTTTGATCTTTGGTTTTCCCCCTCTCACCCTCCAGTCCAGTATAAAGTTATTTCCTGTTTTACACTCTTACGCAATCCTTCATTCTTTTGTTATGTTCTCCCTTTCTCTACGTCCTCCTTCCTCGCCTTTCTCTTTTCACTTTTTTTCTACACGTATGAAAATTCCCTCTTTCCCTTTGCTTTCGTCTTCTTGTCCTTAAACTTTCTCATAACCTAGTTTCTTTCTGTTTTTTCTTTTTGCCTTCGTCTACATGCTTTCCACCTTCCTTCTTTCCTGCATCGTTCATTTTCACCTACATGCCCTTTCTTTGTTTGTATGTTTCTTTCCTTCTTGCTCTAATCCTTCTACTCCATTTATAATTATTACAAGGGACACATTTAGATAAGGACTCCCAATATATGTTCCCTAAACAACCAATGACATTAAAACTGTTCGTTGGGTGCCCCTGAAATTCACAAGCCTTTTACTTACTGAGCATTGATTTAGTTTAAACGTAGTGGTTGAGACCAAAACCCGGGGTTCGCAGACATCTGCATGGATGAACTTTGGTCTGGCACCTCTGTGGGTTCAGGCACCTGATGCACCACCACATTATCACTCAGCACCACCACAGGAGCACCACCACAGCACCACCACAGGAGCACCACCACAGCACCACCACAGCATCACTCGGCACCACCACAGCATCACTCGGCACCACCACAGCATCACTCGGCACCACCACAGCATCACTCGGCACCACCACAGCATCACTCGGCACCACCACAGCATCACTCGGCACCACCACAGCATCACTCGGCACCACCACAGCATCACTCGGCACCACCACAGCATCCCTCGGCACCACCACAGCATCCCTCGGCACCACCACAGCATCCCTCGGCACCACCACAGCATCCCTCGGCACCACCACAGCATCCCTCGGCACCACCACAGCATCACTCGGCACCACCACAGCATCACTCGGCACCACCACAGCATCACTCGGCACCACCACAGCATCACTCGGCACCACCACAGCATCACTCGGCATCACTCGGCGGCCTCCACAACCATTCAACAACAACTGGTTCAAATATGTTCTCTCAATGTTTCAAGCTGTATTACAAATGTCACAAAAAGATGTTAATATTTCACTTCTGTTCTTGGATTTTCGTCACAATAAAATACACAGAACATAATCTTTACAAAAGTTAAAGCTATTGCCATTATAAATTACAATGACTTTTAATTAAGTCTTAATTATTTAAAAAAATTGAAAGCCATTGTAATATCAATATATCTAAGGCATGTAAATACAAAACATGTTGCATTACAAATGCTATAGGTGTCACATTTGCGAAAATTATAACTATTGGCATTGTAAATGACAAAGCTATTAATTTAGCTATTTTCAAAACCAACACATAAATAAAAAAAATTGTCATTTAGAAGACCAATAGCTCAAACTTTCCTAATGCGTGACCTATTGCATTGCAAAACCTTGTTTTGTCTTTGGGGGTAGGGGTTGAACCACCTCCTTATATTTATTTTTCTGTTCCCCACTCATTTTGCGTTCCCTTTCCTTTCTCCATCCCCTTGAGGACTGTAGGACTCCCCTCCCTTTTTATTTCCCCACTTTTCTTTGTGACGCTGCCTCCACACCATTGTTAAGTACTTACCTTTTCTTCCATGCCATCATCTTCTGCTTCTTAGATTCTGGGCCGTGGTAGCCAATAGGTCTCCCATTTACACGAGTTTGAGCCATTGCAAATGACAATGCCTTTTATTTTGGTTCTTAAAACCTAAATAAAAGGCATTGTCATTTACAACTCACTTAAATGCGAGACGTAAATACATTGCAAATGCTTATTTCCCTTGTTTCTTTCTCCTTGTTTCATCCCCTCCCCACCCCTAACCCCTCTGAAATGTTGTTCCGTCCATCCCTGTGTGAGCCTCTGCACCAGGCCCAGCTGACTGATTTAATTCTCCTTTCCAAGTATACCCCATTTTCTCTCACCATTCTATAAGGTCGCTCTATCCTGCACCCTCACCCCCACCCTCCTGCACCCGTAGGCCATAGGCCCAGCTGCCTGAGCCTTAATTCTTCTCCTCTGACATTGTTTCCTCCCTCCTCTTTTGCTCCGTCTCCCCATCTGGAAGGTTGTTACCTCCATCTCTGGGTTCTGTGCATGCGTGCGTAGAGGGTGAGGGAGGGAATGATGGGGGCCTTGAGGGAGAGAGGAGCGGGAGGCGGCTCAGAGGGAGATGTGTCACACGTAATGTGAATGGTGTGTGGAGAGGGCACAGTGGTGATGGGATCATAAACAAGGGCGGGATGAGGGCAGATGTGAGGGCAGGAGTGTGTGAGGGAGCTAGTGGGAGATGTGACATGAGGGGGCAAGTTTTTGTGAGCGAGCTGGTCTGAGATATGTGATATGTGATGTGGGATGGGGTCAGGGGTGTGTGAGGGAGCTAGTGGGAGATGACATGTGAGGGGCAGAGTGTGTGAGGGAGCTAGTGTGAGATGTGACCTGTGAGGGGCAGGGGTGTGAGGGTGCTAGTGTGAGATGTCATGTGAAGGTGGGGGCAGGGGGAAGAGTCCTAGGGAGGTAGGATGAGAAATGTGAGAGGCTAGAGTGAGATGTGACGTATGAAGGTCCTGTTCGAGAGCACGAGGAAGGTAGGGAGCTAAAGTGAGATGTGACTTGTGCGACAGCGTGAGCTTTGCGAGGCGATGGGGTTTGTGCGCAGATGCTTGAAGCAGGGAGTAGGATTCAGTGTGCGACATGAGGTGACTGGTTTGGGGAGAGGGGCCTGGGGCAAGCGAGGTGAGGAACTAAGGTGAGATATGACTATTGTGGGGGGGCGTGTAGGGGAAATGTGTGCAAGCATGTGTCTCTGGGAGGCGGCCATCAAGGTTGTGGGGTTAATTAGAAAGGCGCTAGGATGGAGGCAAGCCGAGTGAGTGGGAAAGACTCGCATGTGGTGTTAGTGTGGGATGTGTGAAGGAGAGGCGCATACTGTAAAGGGCAGAGATGCCGTGCATATTGTGTGAGGAAGTGACGCCGTTCTGTGAATCTCCGCAACGCAACTCCTGTAAAAAGGGAATACATTAAATACATGTGCTGTGAGGAATGGGGGGCGTGTGGTTTGAGGAAGAGACATGCTGTGAAGAAGAGGGACACACAGAACAGTGTGTATGAGTGGGAAGGGTGGTTGAGGAGCCCACTACCTCTCTTGCACTTGGACCTCCGCCCCCGTATAATCCTGCCCCTGGCACCCAGCCTTGGGTCACCGGTCCGAATAACCCTGGCCAGGGCTATGGTTTACTTTATGTCTCTGGGACTTTGTACACCTATGGTGGCCACCTGCCCGCATCACTTCTAAGGCACTTCATGTGTGTGCAGGCACAGTAGATGTTTGTCGATGAGCAGGCACAGTAGATGTTTGTCAATGAGCAGAGGGGTTCGTGTTTGGAGATTCATTATACCCCTCTTCTGCAAACCAGGCCCTTTAAGAGCTGCATCTCCTCGCGAGACCGAGTTTATCCCAGGTGAGCGACTATTGTTCATACTTACGTGAGTTGTAGTCAATTTTCCACCTCCTGGGGTAACCCCAGACTGATGCTAGGGCGACGTTTGAGAGAAGTTTAAACAAGAAAACCAAACGCTCGCCATTCCCGTTGTTTGTTTTTGCATCGTGCTTTCACTTTAAAGTGAAAGTGCGATGCAAAAATAAACACGCAGCGCCCTGTCTCCTTTTGGGACGGCCCATCCGGACTGCATCGCAGGGCTTGTTTATATAACACGCCTCCTTGCGATAGGAAACGACTTCACGATAGCTGTGAAGCAGGCGATCCAGTTCGGATGGGCCGGACCAAAAGGCGAAAGGGAGGCAACGCAAACAGCTAATTTCCAATGGCAGGTGACGCTAGCCAATGGAAATGAGGGACGGGGCTTAAAGCCCTTTTCTGAAATCCCTCTCACTCAACATGTCTCGCCAGCATCTAGCGCATGCACTGCAATGCAGGCGAGACCTAAAAAGCTACAAGACCTGTACTTTCATTACCCCTTTTGCCCCATTGTTTTATTTCTTTTATTTATTGCGGTTACTAATATTTTAGATGGTTATTTCCAGACCTTTTTAAATGATTGTGATTATATATATATACTGTCCAAATTCAATCCTTAAGATGTTTTTTCATGGAAATGGATTTATTACACGTTGCTAGTTCTTCAGAATGGAGGTTTAGCAGCTTGCGATCTTCTGGCTACTCTTAAACACTTTGTAAAATGTGTAACTATATGGTAAAACCGTGAACAACGCAGTAATTGCACACACAAATGATCATAATCCCCAGAGGCAGTGGTTTTAGTTATTTATAATTCCACTTTGCTAGAATACTCTCCACTTGTGTTAATTCCTACCACTGGGGTCTGTGTACCACTATTCAAGCCCATTGATTAATACAATTTTTTTAATACAGGCCACAATGTATCTCGTTCCCATCTAGTATGCCTTCATAGTCTCTGCAGGTCTCCCTTTTTAAGTGCCCTATGCATTTTTTTTAAACTGTGCTCTACCCTGTTACAGTCCTAATGCTATGAACTAGGAGATCACTTTCCATACCATATTTATTTAGAGTTATCCTTGGCTGACTAAGTAGAAATTGCAATCAACTATATCAGACTGGCTTAGAGGTTGAATGTTGACCTAATCAAAAGGTTTATGTATACTTGTTGGCTCTTATTGTCTATTGGTAAATTTATGCGTGCTAGAGCAGCAGCCAAGACTGCCATTTCTCATTTGATTGCATCCTGCATAACAATCAGAGTGGAATATTAGGAGCTAATATTAGCCAGTTTTCATGCAGTGAATCCTACTTGTTCCTTGGTCTTCCAAGTTTTTCCCAAGTTTGTCCTGAAATTCTAGCATATGCACCGTTCAATATGCAGTTTGTAAATTCCAGATGTAAAATTGGAAGGAAGATGTCCTATTAACTAGCTGGTTCTGCAAAACCTTTACACTTGATGTGAAATTATAAAAATCCTATCATTGCAGACAGTTTTTTTTGTCTGTGGTTTGCTTGGAAGAGTGAAGATTGGTAGAATACATTGTTGCCCCATTATATCTGTTGCTTTTGGACGATCAGCTCTCTTCCCTTGGTATATCTGGGATTAACATTACACATTTGGGAATTGACTATTGTGTTTAGCCAAATCATCTCATTTAAATTGAAATGTAGGGAATCGGTGCAGGAGAGTATACCAAAAACTCACTTATTAAATTGAAGTGAAAGTCTCTAGTTGTGCTTTCAGATAGTAACAGGATAATCAAATGTTTTTTCAGCTGAAAGCTAATTTAACCAGTGTTGGTGGTAAATAATGCACTAATGTTATGCACTATTCTCTATGCGAACAATATGAAGTTATTATATCTGGCTACACAGACCCCCGCCTTTATTCATATATTATTCAATGTATTGATTATATTATGTTTTTAGTTTGAAGCAGAACACGACTCTTTGCTGTCATGCACAGCAGTTTCCAGACTGTAGCATTTAATTTGTAACCACTCAAGATTTCGAAAAAGAATCAGCAGCATAAGCTTTCTGAAATGGAATATAATTGAATACAAATCTCATAGGCTTTGTTTTAAAAACTTTTTATTGATTTTATGCAACAAAAACCGAAAACGCACAGGCAGTGCATGGGTCTACTCTAAGAGGAGGAGAAATTCCAGTCATATGCCAGGACAGTAGAATGAAAATAAAATGGCAATTCACAAGGCTGAAGTGAAACCACAAATTTCATAGTTAAGAATTTAGATTGTGGTGCGTCATATTTCCGCTCTTTGGATCACCCACAAAAGTGGAACGCGGTGATAAAAGGTAAGTAACACTTAGGATCTGTTTTTAATTCATCATCTGATTTTAATGTGTGTTTAAGTGAAACAAAACATTAAACACACTGACATTACAAAAGGAGTTTTAGGCCTATTGCAGTTGATTACTGCAGTGCTGTTTCACTTGTCTGGATGTTAGCTATTCTAACTGTTTATTTATCTTACTTTCGTGATTACTGAGATATCAAAGTACAGCTTAAAGCTCTAAAAATCTGCAGTTGGCTGCTCAGATCCTTACATTTTGTGACTTTTTTTTCTAGGTTGGATACATTTGCTAAAGATGTAAAAGTGTTGCTTCAAGTCTGATAAACCCATAGGATTAGATCAGCAAGTGCCACCAATATTGACTGCATTATCTATTAATGGCATGCCTGCTGCCCAGTGTCCAGGTCAGTGCAGCTTTGGTAGTATTAAAACGAGTCCTCCCTGTATTGACCGGTTCTTAATTGGTTGTGGGTCTAAGGACTTCTACAGTAGAGTCCTGTAGGAAAGAAAGGTGAGGTGGGCATCTCCTTCAGACAGTTTGTGTTGCGGATTGTCAGTAACCCCTTTGTAGTATGCTTTTTCTTTATACTCTTTCCAGTAGTCGTTTGCTTGGTAGCACCATTTAATTGGTAGGAACATGAGCACCTAATGCTAGTTGAATCGGAAATATCATGCATTTTATATGCATGTATGTTTTTGGACCAGACCATCGTGCAAATTTCAGGTACCTCCTGGCTTTTATTGGAGCCTACTCTATGAACTACTGTTTTACTGCTGTTTTGGAAGACTTGCAAGACTCCTGGATAGATTCTACCTTCTGCAGTGTTTCTGACAAAATGAAAATTAATTTTAGCACTATGCCAAATTTGAAATTGGCTCCCCTTTTAGATTATATCTGTGATTTTAACCTTGTGCATGTAAATGACATGCCCAGGTAATTTTCCTGAGAAGTACATTTAATAGGAGGTGTTCCGAAGTATGTCTTTCATCTTCGACTTCCTATTCTCCAGGCTTACTAACTGCAATCAGTACGTTCAGAGAAAATGTTCTTGTAGAAGACCCTGTTTCCCTACTGTGACACTTAATTTTACTGCAGACTTGCAACACTCAATACTTTGATCCGTACACTATATGTACTGCCAAGGACCAGCATATGTTCTGCTGTAATAATACTTTGTGTGTTATTTTTACTGTTAAGACAAATACTGGCTTGTCCAGTCTTTCTTTGGCCTCCCCAGGGCGTATCTGTACATAATTTCCTCAAGTATGTGCACTCTAGAACTTGCAAGGATTGGTTCACATATTGCTGGACTTTCCTAGAGGATGTAAAGTGTTTAATTCTATTTGTTCCTCGCCCTTACCATCAATGTCATCTAGCACCTGGAAGCAGCCTTCGAGCTCCTTTTTGAAGGTTAAACAAAGTCATTTGACAAGTTATTTGTCCACGTACTATTGGGCATATGGCTCTCGCTGGTAATAGCACTTTTAGCCCTTTTACAATTCGGGGTGGGGTCGCACACTACTCACACACCAGCAGTATCGCCCCTAAGGACTGTGGTAAGTGTAGTTCGTGTTCAGCGATGCATCTTCTTTCAATTCTCTACTATCTTCTCTCTCTTCGCCATCCCTGTACATGTGTTTCAGGGTATTTACCCCTCATCAGCAGAGATTAGGCCATCTTCTGGGGTTGCCAGTGGCTGCCAAAAATTACCAGGTTTAGTACCACTCAGGCGCGCAGGTGCGGGGTCCCAGGCTCGTCGTCCTGCTGCTCGAAGATGCTTTAACATTACAATTCGGGGTGGGGTCGCACACTACTCTCACACCAGCGGGATCGCCCATAAGGACTGTGGTAAGTGTAATTCGTGTTCCGCGATGCATCTTCTTTCGATTCTCTGCTATATTCGCTCTCTTAACCAACCCTGTACACGTGTTTCGGGGTATTTAACCCTCATCAGCAGGGATTAGGCCATCTTCTGGGGTTGCCGGTGGCTGCCAAATATTACAAGGTTTAGTACCACTCAGGCGCGGGGTCCCAGGCTCGCTTGAGCTTTGAGCTGACGAGCTCCTTGGACGACGCACCTGCGTGCCGGTTCGGGCATCGAGGCCTTTGACGGCTGCTTGGCGGTCTTCTCTTACAACCCAAACTATTTTTCTCTACTGATGAGGGAAGTTATCCCGAAACCCGAGCCATGTCTCGGGCGATACCCAAAAACCCGGGACATGTATCTGGTCTAGAGATCATCAGTCTTACAAGTACCTACTTGCACCCACTGGTGTGAACCACTCAAGAACTCCATGTACCAGAGTCCCTAGGGGCGATCCAGAGGAGGGGTTAGCGGTGTGCGGTCCATTGCGATTGCTTTTAGCCCTTTTGTTTCTGATTTCACTGTTGTAGTTCATATATTTGTTACGTCAGGCTTTTTTATCAAACCTGTTTAATACCCTTTGTTATTGATGTTTGTAGTGATGAACTTCACTTTACTCATTACAGTTCTTATTTTAGTATTCGTTTTCTGACGCATTTGATTTTACTGTGACATTAAAATAGAACCAAGATGAAAGGTTATAAAATATTTGCGTAACTTTGTCAAAATGTACTTTTATTTTGTACAACAAAACATTTTTTCCACATCCTAGTAAAGCTGTCCCGAATATCTACAAATGTAAAGAAATTGTGTTTCCACGCTTTAACAATTCAGTGTCCTTTGTTTCTCTCTCTCTGGTATGGGTTTAATATCAATTCAGAACTATGGTCTTTAAAGTTCATTAATGTTCTACTTGTCTTCGGCAAAATGAAACTGATGACTTGAAAATTGTGAATCTGTAATAAATACAGAGCAGTGAGAAATCGCAAAGAGAGTGGTAGCTGAGTTATTGGAATGTTTCTTTGGGTGTTGTATCTGACTTTAGTGATTCTTGCAGTTCTGCACCATAAACAAGCACCTCCTTTAGTCTGTAACTAAATATTGAGCAATAGGGGAATTGCACATAAAAGCACAATGTGTAGGAAAGATGCAGCTAAACAGTAAATGTACTTTTGTCTTAGCCTAATCTGCCTAAAACCCTAAAGCTCATGCTAGTATCAGTGGCCACTTAAAATTTGCATGACCATTCGCATGACCATTCCAGGTGAAACTAACCTTTTAAGGGATCTCAGCCTTTCTCCAGCTGTACAAACTGAGTCTGCACCAGAGCTCCTTTCTTATGTAGAGAATATAGGGCTGTGTCTCAAGGTCCTAGAGTTCTTTGAGGTTTGCCCCTCAAAGACTAGGTGGCTTGTGCCCTTGAGCTAATCTCTTTATCCTCTCTCACTCTGATAATACTAACAAGTTCAGTGACTGGCAATGCATCATTATGTCGGTGATTACACACTCGTTGACTCTACAGCCAGATGACCTAATGTAAACCGTGCTCTAAAAAAAAAAGCACTCTGCAGAACATCTTGTTGCAGTTCAGTGTGCCTAGGGGTCTCCATGCCATCGACTCTGTCAAGTAGAATTCAAAGGCCACCCTCGAGCTAGTTCACTGTACCATGAATTTACAGTTTTACATGTATACTAAAGTATAATCCATTCTTCGCTTCATATTTCATCCTCTCCACTCTGGACCAAAGCCTAGTCTTCAAAGACTTAGCAGACTTGCAGTGAGAAGTGGGCCCTCAGCAGTTCTTCTTAATTGTTACATCTATTAAGTACAATTCTTTTGTTTGTGGTGCTGGTTAGCAAATATTTCACAAAGCTCCTAGACTCTCTGGCAAGCGCTCTGTTTCCAGGTGAGGCCGGCCTATTTTTACCTAAATGTTTGTCTGATGCTGCCTTTTTGTTAGGTTGGGTCCTTGTACAGCCTCCTCTTAGCCATGGAGACCATCTTCCTTTTAGAGACATTCCCCATATTGTACCTTCCAGTATTGCAAAGAAAAGTCCATGAGGGTTTTCCTTCAAGACGGATAAGGGACTTCATATCCTCATGTGGCCTACTTAGGAAGTTGTTACTTTTTTGGAGATTCCAAGAAAATGTGCTTCTGTTTTCAAGACCTTGCTACCTAATGCAGGTTGTTCTAATGGCAAGATGTCAGAATTGCAGGTTCAGCTATACTTGGTGGATTAGGAGACACAATGGCAGATGGCTGGTGCTGCTGAAGTGCAAGGCATAGAGAACTCTATCGTCTGCCAGGCTATAACCAATTACGCTGTTTTAGTGGTGCTTTCTACAGACCCTTAAAATTAAATGTATCAAGCAACACTACTGAAATGAGTTTGGGTTTGGGGGTGCGATGCAATCTCTTAATAATTCTCTTGCAGCACAACTCATTCTTATTGGCCCAAAAGTAGATTTCGTATTAATATCCACATTCACCTTTACTGTGATATTTCAACATCAAATGTGGTGGTGGGAGGGAATGCCGAAATAGATGTGTCCATGCTTCTCTACTAGTTGCAAACAGTACTGGCATTTCACTAGAATAACTGCCCTGCTATGCTGAGATTAACTGTCTGAGCAACAGTACAAATTATTCGATAAGCAACTGAATTCCTGGGTGTGATATTAGATAATGTGCACTTAAAGACCATACTGCTGCTCATCATAACTCGTGGGGAGGGGGATGGGGGAAAGAGTCAGTCGGGCACTGCCACTCTTACTTAAGTGTGTTCAAGTAATTGACAGGGACCTCCTGTACGAAGCCTAGTAATTTTACAATTCATATTGGAAAAGTTGCTGGAGTTGACAACCTCTTTGTGCAAAATCAGGCTTTGATAAATGAGTCCAAAGTGTATGAAAACCCAAACCTGCCTGATTAAGCAAGATAGTTGATGGAAGTGAAAGTCGAGAAGATGGAGAATAATTGTATGCATGTGAGAATTTTCGGGAGGTGCTCTCTGGTGTGATGCAAGGTGTTTTTAACCCGTTAAGTGCTGCGCACGTTCACCGGCTGACGGCACCACTACCTCCGTAGTGCTGCCGTCGGCCGTTGAACGTTCGAACTGCACCTGCGCAATGGAACGTCCAGCACTGGAGCTGGATGTTCCATAGCAGTTAAGCGGTTACATTAGTTGGTGTTGCTGAAGATGTTGTCCAAGAATGGAAAGGTAGCTACTTGCTGCTAGGTGAAGTGATGGCACAGATATATTTTAAAACTAGAAAGAGTAACCTCTTTTTTCGTACTCTATTAATCAACTTGATGCATGTCAGGGAAATAGCCCTAAATTCTACATCTCTTCCATTTGCTTATGTGGGAAACAGTTATATTTACGGAGCTTTCTTATCCAAAACTTATGAGCGCCTTCTGTACACAGATCGGTCTGATGACTGATATGTAAGAGCGCTGGGGAGCCCCAAGAGTATGTATGCGGGAAATCGGGAGAGCTCAGTATTGAAAGCGCTGTCTATATCAGTCCGAATTGCTTCCAAAAACTCTCATGAATTTGGGAAAATTCCACAGGAGGTGTATCAGAGTCCTGGGTTGCCACAACCTCGCCAGCACTGACCATCACATAGCCTGTTCCATTTCTGAATGCGTACAGGGGTATAATACCAACATGAGCTGATTTTATATGCTGTTTCGGTACTTTCTACGTTATATGCTGTGTGGTGAGTCCTGTAGAATATGTCTCCCCATTCTTTGTCAAAGAGACTATGCCCAAGTTCTGCCTCCCAGCGGAGCTGGCCCAGGGTCCTATGATTGAGCGAAGCTTTTGTTAAGTGACAGGTAATTTCTGAAATAGTTTCTTTGTCATCTTCTTTGAGGAACAGCCACTTCACAAAAGTGGTCATATGTCTGCTACCTTTAGGGTGTGTCTCTGTATTGAGCAACCAATGGGTCACCTGGGTGTGAGTTAACCTGTTTTATTACCTTTGACCAACTCCTTACTTCTTGTTCGAACAAGACCTTCATGATCGTAAAGTCACCCTACCCGCTTACTGCCTCCCTCCAGCCAGTACTTAGCAATACCCGGTGACAGACTGGGTGGAAACTCTGGGTTCGCAAATAAGGGAGTCTTAGGGGAGGGGTAAGACGAGAGCCCAGCAGTTTCTGCTATCTTGTCCCATATTTTCAATGTTGGGTCTGGTGACAGGGGATGAACAGAGACCCTAGGATCTATGGGCATGAGGGAGGCAGACCTCTGCAGATGTGTGAGCTTGCTACTGTTTGACCCAAAAAGACCCAGTGCTTTTGTGTCATGTCATTGGCAGATTCCACTCAATCAGATATCTCAGCTGTAAATGTAAATGTACATGTACATGTATTTATATAGCGCAAATCGCCCACATCGCAGGCATCAATGCGCTTGCTTAGGGAACCCGTCCTGGTATTCCCCTGTGAGATAACCCCGGCAGGGTATCCACAAGGTGAAAGCCAGGCATCCCGCCGCGAGGGGCCGTTGTGGAGATTAAGCAAGCTATTGCCCAGAGTCGCAGAGTCGCTGTGCAGCTTGATAGTACCGCAAGACATTAGGAACCACCAGACCCCCTCCTTCCTGCTTGGTGCGTTGCAAACATTTGGCAAAGAAACCAGAGCACACTATATTTTTTCTTTATTTTTCTTTTTTCAAAGTATCTTCTTCATCAAGTTTTCATTCATTCAGGATAGATCACACCAAATGAATATTTTTAAAAGGATTTTATTTGTGAACAGTGTCCACTTCTCAGAGATCACTGTATCAATCACTTAAGCCTACACGTGTTTCATCACAGCATGTGGCTGTGACTCATCAGGGCTGATCAAATGATCAAAACGCGTGGTCGGGGAGCCGGTGATAATTCCAACCCGGTCCTAGTCGGGTAGTTTGTAAGGCACAATTGGTGATTAAGTGTGCCGTCAGGAAACTTTTTTCCGGTGCGCAAATGTTCTTAAATAAATTCTGGCCGTATGCAGCCAAGGTCCAGCTTGTAAAGCTTCTGTCTCCGAGTGCGGGAACATTGTTTTTTGGAGTCCGGGCTTCTTCTTACCCCTGGTAAAGCGATCGTTCTCCCTTTGTAACTGACAAAGCTCTCAGGGTGGGGGGCGGAGGAGCGTCTGAAAGATTTAGATCCCAGGGCAGGATGTTCATTTTCACTGCGGCTACCCTACCTAGCCAGGCAAGAGGAAGACGAGTTGGCCTAACTGCTAGGGAGCTCGACCTCGGACCTGGGGAACTGGGTTCGAGTCTCTGTAACGTCGCTGAACATCCTGTGATTCTGGGCAAATCACTTAATCTCCCCGTGCCTAACAAAAAAAATAAATGAATGTGTGTTCTCATGCAACATAACTGGTGCGATGTAAAGCGCTCTGATACCCAATTCGGTTGCGGGTCAAGTTCGCGCTATAATAAACGCTGCAAAAAAAAAAAGGCGCTGCCAGTGATCTAGGTCTTTGCGGATTGTGGTCCTGAGTCTAGAGTAGTTGGCCTGTGCAGTTTTAATGAGACTCTGAGTCAATACCAGTCCCAAATAGGAGTGATTGGATTCCACCCTTTGAAAGTCGAACCAGGCGCGTAGGGTTTGCTCTGTGTCTTTGTGAGTGGTGAGGTTTAGTATTTGTGATTTCAACAAGTTTACCTTGAAGCCCGACACAGCCCCAAATGCTTCCAGCTCCAAAATAGCAGAAAGTGAGGTGAGGGGTCGGATGATGGTGAATATGATACCGTCTGCATAGAGACTAATTCCATGTGTTTCCGCCCGAATGAAACGCCTACTGCGCTGGGGTCGTCTCGCAGCCTCTGTGCAAAGGGTTCTATATATAGAGCGGGCAGCCCTGCCTTGAGCCCTTCTCCACCAGGTATCTGCTAGAGCTCACTCCATTCACCCGAACTACTGCACCTGGCTGTAAATGCTAAGCACCCAATTCACAAAGCGCTAGCACATCCCAAAGCTCCAAAGAGTTGCAAAAAGGTAGGGTCAGTGCACTCTGTCAATTACCTTCTCCGCATCAATAGCTAGTGAAAGAGCCTCTTCCTGGGAACACTGGACTTTGTCAAGTGGGGTGGCAAACACCCTTGGTGTTGTCCCCACACTGATGTGAAGGAATAAAGCCAGCCTGATCTGGATCAACAAGGCCAGGCATCAGGGGATTAAGGCGATAAGCCACGATGCTAGCAAACCGTTTCGCATCCACATTGAACATGAATATCCGGCGGTGTGAGCTGCACTGCTAGGAGTCTTTGCTGGGTTTCGGAAACACTGAGATGGAGGCTTGTAACATGAACTCTGTCAGGGTTCCATTATCTGAGAAGGAGGTAAAAAGGTGAGTAAGCAGGGTGGCCAGATCGTTACATAACGGCTTATAAAAATGGCGTCTAAGCAGTCTGGCCCGGCGATTTCATTGCCATCAGCCTTGCAATTGCAGAAATCACTTCTATTCGAATAGGCTGTTCAACTGTCTCTCATTCAGATGGTGGGAGAGGAGTGGTCGCAGCGGACTGTACCAAGGAGGACGCGTGATCCCTGCGTTTAAGTTAACATAGAATGCCCGGAATCCAGCTGCAATAGTTGAGGCTTCAGCTACCACGACACCTGTGCGCTTTTGGATGGCCTCTCCTGCGTTTGCGTATTGTTTGCTGCCTAAGCAACGGGTTAGCACCCCCCCTTGTTATACTCGTTATAAAATGTATGCTTGAGGCGAAACATTGCATATTCAGCTCTGTCTAGATCAAGGCATTTGAGCTGAAGCCGCTCCTGTTCCTGTTTGCACCAGATTCTAGAAGCCCCAGTGCACTTATGGATGGCATTTATTCCAATACCGACTTTTCCAACTCCTTCCTTTTTATCTTTTCGAGTCTTGTTGCCATGGACTGCTGTCGCAATAAAGGCTCCTCAGACAACTAGTTTGAGGGTTTCCCAAACCCAAGAGAGGGAAACCTTACCAGAGTCATTAATGGTCAAACAGTCAGTGATCATCTGTTGAATTGAAGACACCACATCAGGAGCTTGCAACAGCGTTTCACATAGATGACATTTTGACCGTTGGGAGGGGTCCACGGGGCCACGTGTCAGAGTAAGTGTGATTGCTGCATGGTCTGAAAGGGAGTGGGGCTCAATGGAAGAAGCTGTTATTCGGGCCCATGCTGAGGAAGAAGCTAGAAAATTATCTAGACGGGCATAGGTCTTGTGCGCAGCTGAATAGAACGTGTATTCCCGTTCATCCAGGTGTTGTAAACGCCATACATTGCGTAGCCCACAATCTGCTAGCCAGTCCAACCCTTGTGGGGAGAGGACCCCAATGTTTCCATTTCTCTGCCCAAAGCGACCCGCCCCCCATCCATGATTATGTTGAAATCTCCAACCAAGACCTCCTGGTCTGGGAATTGAAGGACCCTGGCAAGTGCGTTGGTGATAAAGGTCTCCTGTTCATTGGGAGCATAGAGTGAGGCTATCTTAAAATGAAATGTACCCATTTGACCCCGGACAGCTAGCAAGCAGCCTTTAATCTCCAGACAGGTACCCAGGATCCCCCCTTGGAAACACCTAGAGAATAGGATTCTTCCCCCCCCCCCCCCACCCCCCCCCTCCGACAGTGAGTGTCGTGCGCAATCAGATGCATCCCCTGAAGCAAACCAATATCTCTTTGTGTGTGTTCTAAAAAGGAAGGTATCGCTGACCTCTTAGTGGGATGCTAAGACCTTTCCCATTAAAACGAAGTATTTTTATCTCCATGACCTGGGATGTAAAGAGGACTAGGCGAATGTAAACTAGGATCACAAGACATTAGTTGTTGAAGTGCCAGGGGGCCAATCAAGCAGGGTGGGATCATAGTGGTTCTGAGATGTCATTTCGCCCACATGTAGTCAGTTGTAAGGGGAACACCTTAACAAAACCACAACAAAAAATAAGAAGTTGGAAAAAACATCTTTTCCATAAAGCCTTTCCTGACATGGAAGTCCGGAGGACCACCGGGCCAATGCAGGCGGCAGACCGCTTCCCCCTCTCAGTCCGCAGCAGGATTCTGAGCCACCTCCACAGCAACTGCACCGGCGAATGTCATTAGCATCTAGCCCCAATGCAAGCTTTCTCATGGCTTGTTGACGACCCCCCCTCCCCCCGTAGAGGCCCAAGGAGTGCTGGAGACTTTAAAGATGCGGGGCATCCTGTGGGAAACCGTATCAGGGGAGCAGGCCGGATTGGACGTCCAGGCATAGGCAGGGCACACTGACCGCCGGAGACCCGGGTCCCAGAGGCAGGCTCTCACCAAGGAGTGAGCCTGCTGATGTTCCACCGTGATCAGGGGCCTGCGGAGGTCCAATTGCAGATGCAGGGACCTCTGTGTCGATGCCAAAGACTTGGCACTCCTGGCTCTTGTCCGCTGCTGAGCTCAAGGCAGAGGCCCTCACCGTGCTCCAGCCGATGCTTAGGCTTAGCACACTCACAGTGCGGCGCAGGCCTCCGCGCACGTCAGATGGCGGGTCCCCCTTATAATTCCAATGCTGGTTCTGTCCATGTGTCCAGCCCCGGGGCAGTCAGCACATACCCCCCCCCCCCCCCCCCCCCTCCTCCCCTCAACCGCCACCGCCCTGGTGCATCCTCACCGGGTGGCCCACCGACTCCTCTGCTTCTCGCCGTGGTCGCTCATTGTACTCTGCTTGTACTCCTGGTCTCTCTGCTCCACCGAGCAATCGCCAATCTGGCACCTACAAGCTCCCAGGTGTACTGGACTTGACCCAAAAGCAATTTACGGGGGCCTCAGCTGTTTATCCAGCTGGGGGGCTGCGATTAAAAATGCTTTTCATCAGCCAGGGACGGAGTGCGAGAAAGGAACATCCGCTCACTCCGCCATCTTGTCCTATGTATAATAAAAATATTTTTCTTCTTGACTTCGCTGAGCATTCTGCAGCCCTTGATGTTAATTAGTAGCTGGAAGGCAGTCATAACTCCAGGATTCAAAAAGGAAACGGAACATACAGATCAATGTGAAAGCCCTCATCAAAGGTATTGTAGGGAAAAAAAAGTCCACAGCTTTGGGAAATTATGTGAGAGGGACTCGCTGCTAGGTGGATGGAAAGCTTGAACCAACACCTTGCGGCAGGGTAGGAGTAGTAGGAGAGGTGGTTAAGGGTAGAGCCCAATGCCATTGTCCTCCAGATGCCAAGATAAATACCTCGCTGGAATCTCTGCTAGAGAAGTCTGCCTTTTTGCCTCTGTTACCTTATCTGGTTGGTAGACCAGGGCTCCATTCCCTTGAGAGACACCCAACATAAGCTTGGAGAATGTCTGAGTGTGGAGCTCTGAGAAAAATGTGGGTGATGTGTCCCTCTTAACTGAGTTTAATGGATTAATCCCCATCTCATTCTGCACATGCTACCTGTGATCTCCTTTCTTTTTAATTTAAACCCCATATCTTTTATTTTCCTCTGATTATCCTCCCCACGCTCAATCCCCTTCCCAGTTATGAACCGGAGAGCAGTCCAGGGGCTCTCCCACCCTCCTTTGCCAATGTGTTTGTTCTTTTTCTGATTAGTGCCTTCTCCCTTTGTCCATACAACCTTTTGGTTTCATTCGCCTTACTAAAGAAGTCTGGGGCATGTGAATTGCTCCTTGCCCGTATACAATGCATTGCTCTTTTAAGTGGGGTCCTTCCACCTTAGGCAGCCCATAAGACTTAAGTTGGTAGCGCTCATTATACAAGCACTGGTTATTTTATTATGCTGCATTTTTATTTACATTTTCAGATATATAACCAAGTGTGTGTGTCGTAAACAGAATGTGTAAAGTCATGACAGGAAACAGCACAAGAGCAACAGTAGGGCTAGATGCCCAAGGTGCCATTCGTGGCCCCTCAGGACGTTCCAGTATATTTCTGCATTTTTTATTTCTCTAGTAATAATTCTGAAGAGATGTCATTGCCTATGATATGTTCTTTAAGTAGCTTGCCTTTCTGAGTCACATTGTATGTTGTGTGCTATGGATCATATCTCAAAAAAGATAACTTTGAAAAACAAAGGCTGAAGAGCGTAGTGCCATTAGTATAAACATTTGAGATCACTCAACATTTTGTTGTGATGGGTTTGTGAAATTTCCAAAGTCTTTGTATGAGGAAGCGTAAGTTATGATATGAAAAAGGTAAGAAGTTAATTATTCGAATTCCAAAGCAACACAGAGGCCACTGTGAGTGACACTGTATGGTCCTCGATGAGTAGAGCTGTAGGGAAACAGAGCTGCCCCTTAAGGGTTCTACTGATTACTTCTTTATCACAGGCATGGCAATGGTAGCTTGAAATAAGAGAAGGTAAAAGCAGAGCTAACTGGTCCAGTGAGTGAAGAGATTTTTTTGGGCAGAAGGCCACAGGAGGATTTCGTAAACTACCGGTAGAGAGATCAAGGGAAGGTCCAGATAATTTTATGGATTTAGTGCCAAACTGGTAGTGTTTTTCATCATTTTATGGTCATGCCTGCATGTTGGTCCTCATTTACTGACTTGCAGAGTTATTCCAAGGTTGTTGGCTAGGGGCTAGAGATAATGGGGTAGCGTACATTGTACTCTGTATCAACTAATTGACAAGATGGCCATGGAAGTTTAGTGAATTTATATACGTTTAGAGGCACATTACTTGACTGAAGGGGTTTATTTTGGTAAAAATGTCCTTCTGGACAATACTGGGTAGAGAATCCCAGTGTGGTCAAACGAATGTGCAAGGTGAGAAATGGAGACTCTTGAAAGCTGGTTATGAGTAAGGAATGGTGATGCGTAGTGGCAAGCATAGCAGCATGTCAGAGCTCTTGCATGTGAATGTGTGGTAGTCTAGATATTAGCAAGGAGAACTAAGTAGTACAGAGTGTTCTGGCCTTTAATTGTTTGGGGAGGTGGTTGAAATCTGAAATGGGATGGCAATCTTTAGATCGCTACCGAATGAACTGGTGAGCCTGTCTCCACCTTCTTTATTGTGATTGGGAGAACACAAATGTAGCTTACAGTGTCCAGATTTGCAAGATTTGTTGCTGTAGTAGTGCCTTAGGCTGCTCTTTATCCGGCATTAACCGAACAGCCCCACGAGAGACGCGTCTACATTGAGACTGGCGTCCTTATCGCCATACTGTGGCATTCTATATGCACGGCCATCGTTGCCTGCAGTACTAAAGCTACTCCCTGTGCTCATACAGAATGGAGTAAGGCTTTATGTATTTCATTCAGGCATGTTTTTGTCTATTATAAAAGTCCTGATGATGATCCCAGTTATCTAGTTGAGCAAAAGGGATCGAAACGTCGACACCCACGAGTGGGTTTACACTTATAATATTGTGAAATGAGACTGTGTAGACTCAACTCCAGGCGATACTGTTACTAATCTGTGATTTTTTTACAGTACCCTGTCCTTGCTCTCTTCCTTTGCCTGAAAGACACCCCTTTCACTTTAACGCTATCCTTCTCTTTTCCCTTTTTTTATGTACGGCACAGGCTTGTGTCGAGCTATTTGGTGTATATTGTAAGATTGGACATTGCCTCCAGTAAATAAACTCCTTTCCCGGCTGGGTTTGGAAACTTTAACTCGTATAGTTTTCCATTGTGTACCTATACTGTATTGTTTTGATTCTTAAATAGGCTAAGGACCTTTGTTCTTCATAACGTTGGGACCACATCACAACATTGTGGCAATAGGTTACAGGTGAGTAAAGTGAAAGATGTCTAACTTGTAATCTTGATGTGTATATAAGCCTTCGGTTCAGTTTGCTTGGTGTAGTTGTGGTGAGGGCAATATCTGCTGCAGTGAGCAGTTTATTTATGGATGAGAGGCCTGATTCTGTACCTGGGACGTAGAAAGGTTAAGTGAGGGATGGTGGGAGCTTGGTGGCTGCATGATGATGTGGAAAGTTAAACTAAACGTGGTGTGAGGAAATGAAGGAAATCTTTATAGTAAGTCTTATTTAAACTATTGCTGTGAGGAGCCTGTGAAGGAGAGGGAGGAGATGGATATCCAAAAAAACTGTAAAAGTCACCATTCTTGTGCATTTGCATAAAGGCCACTGTCTGTTATGCTATTTGCCACTGAGCTCTTTGTACAGGCTCAGTGCCAACATTTGATAGCCCGATACGTTTATGCTGACATCCCATTAGGAAAGTATTTCACGTGTTGCAAATGGAGAAGCAAGTTACTCACCTGTTGTAATAACATCTACACACCTTTTTTAATCCCTCTATTCCCAGTGAACTTTTTTTCATTACTTTGGCCATATTTTGTATTCATTCAGGCAGCTTTATTTTACGAAGGTAGTTGTAAAGTGCGTAGTGAATGTATAGGAGTTTGGTTCTGGGGCACATAGGACAGCGCTTCCAACACTTAACATTCAAGCTTATCTTTGACAGTTTCGGGTATTGGCCCATACACACAGTTTGATGTTCTCCGACACCATGAAGTGAGTGTACCTTTAATAGTGTTACTACAACTGGTGGGATTATTTTTGATAGTGCTCCTTGTAGATGTCTGCGGGTTGATACTTCTAGTATAAGCACGTATTTACTGATGATAGATACCAGTTGGTAAAATACCTCGTTTAATCAACTGGTTTATAGATACTTAACATGACTTTTCTTCCCCCTTTTCAGAACACATCAGTAATGGATGAGCAGAATGAAGATGAATCTCCAAAGAAAAACACAGTGTGGCAGGTAGAACCGGTTTTTTAAATTAACTATTATATCTTGCAGTATGTTATCAGCTGGATATCACCTTGTTAATGAGATTATACACTTAGCCCTATATTAGTTTTTTGGACTCTGGTCTCCAGATTACTACATGCCTTTGTAGAAAAACCTCAAATGTGTGCACTCACACCATAACCTTGTACATCTCTTATTTCTTACCCTGTGCAGTCTAAACAAGAAATTAAAGGATGTTTGTTAGTGCAGCTGCTGAGTAATGATTGCTTACTAATTGAGTTGTACCGAATCTGAGGTTTTTAGAAAAAAGTGTTTGGCATCAGTCAGAACCAGAAATGGGTTATCAGTTAGGAAAACAAGTTGTCAGGCAGAAGGGCAAGAGTTGTTTGTGAAAGCAACCTATAAATGCAACCAACACTCCGCAGGAAGGCAATATGATAAACTAACCCATCATAATGGCTATAAGTGAAAGGCTGCTGGGGTGGCAAACCATTCATAATGCTGAAATGCAGAAGTATTACTAAAAGTTGATGACCACTGTCGGACTGTTTTGGGAAATTTGGGAGACTATCTGGCCACATTCCTTATGCGTGCAACACAAACTGTTGTGAGTCTGCACTCCATCGACAAACCTTATCAAAGTCTCTGACGTATTCTTAATATCAATGTCCGGGCTAAACTTTTCCTATTCATACCACTTCATGCTGCGTTCTGATATTTCTTGATTTTTTTTTTCTCTGAATGATGCTTCAAGCCTTTTTCTCTCTACTAATTACAGTTGGTTATTTGAATGTTCTTCATGTAAGCTGCATACATGTACCAATGCTTGAACTTCAAATTTTATTTTAAAATAAAACAGGCTTACTATGGCAGTAGCTTAAACACTTGTATCTTCTGTTCTGTTGCTAAACTCCAAGCCGGGCTGCTCCACCAGTACTAAAGCAAACTAAACAGCACAGGTATTCACAGTAAAGGGTACTGGGGAAGTGGCTGCATAGGATGTTGAATTTTCACATTTCTCTCTCCTTTTTCTTTTTTAATTTTTTTTTATTATTTCATCAGAAAAACAAAGTGTAAACAATTGATTGTTTTGACATATATATGAATTACAACAGAAATCATTCAGTTAATGCTTAGTCACTTAAAGTACCAAACGAAATGTAAAACATATTTTTAAAAAGCAAAGAAAAAAAAATTGCGGAGAGGGCTAAACAGTTTTTAACCCCACCGACTATGATCCTGTAAGAATGAGCATGAGTCTATCCCTCTTTAATTAACCGTCTAATTTAATTTTCCATTTTTCAACTGGGGCCCATATCAGTTTCCCAAGCTGCTTTGCATTCACGCCTTTTTTTTCGTATAAAGCTTTCTCTAGAGTATAGATAGCTAATAATTTTGAGAGCCATTGTTGAAACGAAGGTGGATTAGAGTCTTTCCATACTGTTGCAATACAAAGCCGGCTCAGCGTCATTGCAATAAACAAAAATTCTTGATGGGGTACCTCCTGCCCCTCCTTTGCCACCCCAAGAACCATAATCTCATTAGTTAATTTAGTTGAGATTTCCAATTCCTATTCCTATTTTTGGAAATCTCTCTCCTTTTCAAAGACCTAAGCCCTGGTACTTGTTTGCAAGAGAGACTTCAGCCAGACACACTAGCCAAAATACGTTTTTGGGTGTTCCTTCATGACAATTCAATTTCTCACGCCTTACATTGCTATGATTTGTTTTTGAGCTGATAAACATTTTTTTTAGCTCACTCTCCATATTGACACATGATTTCATATTACACAGCTATTGTGTAAACTGTTGATTATGAGATACTAAAAGTGTAGGAAATGTTAGCTTGCAATTATGTCACTACCCGAAACCCAAGTCCCTTAATGATTCCAGTTGCCATTTAGTATCTTCATTAATGTGTCCTTCACTTATTCAACTTGTAAGACACCATTGGCTGCTCCTACAACAAGCCCCTATATGTTACTGCATAGATGAGCTGTACTGCATGCCATTATATTGTAACATTTGCATAGCCAGGAGCTGCGCACATCGATCCTGGAAACATTTCATGTGCACAGGACAGTCTGTTAGAAATGTTAATGTTATAAGTTTGGATTTACAGATGGCACCATTAAGTTAATTCATCCCATCCAGTATAATTTTCTAATTTTCCCCTGTACCACACCAAAAGCATCGTCTTTCTTGTGGGTTACCCCTTGTCACAAATGTCAAGTCTTTAACTCTGTAGTCTTATTCATTTTGCATTAATATTCCTGAAAGTAAATACTTCAAAAGCATATATTATGAAATGTGGTAAAAACAGTGCAAGGTTCAGTGATATTTTTTATTGATAATACAAAAGTAGATTGTATTAATAGTTTCCCATACCTTAGAATTCAATTTGATTACCAAAGGACCTGGGGACCTGCTGTGCAGGTAAGAAAATTAATGTTTGTTAGGACGTTTGGTGTGCTGACCAATTTTGCTAGAAGGCTAGTTAGAAGACCAGTCCCAGAATTAATACTGACCAGAATTAATACTGATATACAAAGCTATGTGTCTATCCACAGCTATGTATGGAGCAGGCATCTGGGACTACACGGATGTGAACCCCATCCAACTAATAGAAAACGCATTTTCAAAGTACCTACTAGCCGTCCCCTCCAGCACGGCGAACTTGGTTTGTCACTCTGAACTCATAGCAGATTTGGCCAAAAACGAACCTATTTTATTGTGGCACAAGGTCTGGGCTACCGAGGAGACCAACTTTAATCGTGGGGTGATTAGGGATTGCTTGGGTATGGAGATGTTGTCCTCTATCCTGTGGTTAAATTACATCAAAAAGTTCACGTGTGATATTGGCCACCCAGAATATTTTGAAAATCCAGATCGTATCATCAAATTGATGAGAAAGTCCTTAAAAACATTTTGCCTAGCCAATTTACAAATTAATAGACTCCCCACGGAGATTGTTAAACAAACAGTCGTGGAGATCCAACTAACGCTGTCATGTTATGCTATTAAGCCATACCTTTTATGTGTTCCTGGGCCTTATGAGAGGATGCTTTTAACACAATTTCGCTTGGGCATCTTTCATAGATTGGTGAGATTCCCTGCTACTAATGATTGGTCAAAAACATTAGGTGCCTGCCCATGTGACGCTATATCACAACACTCCACATTACATGTCGCCCTATTTTGTCATTTTTATTTCTACCCAAGAAAAAGATTTTTAAAACCAGTTTTAAAAACCGATGAGGCTGAGGCAATGTTGTACAGCGTTTTTGGCGATGCAAATCTTAGATGATGAACTGACTATTTTAGCTGTTCTCTTTCTTTAAAAATGTTACGAGCTGTAGACTTTTAATGAAAATAGCTGGTGTACAATTTTTAATTATGAAATTATTTCCTTGGAAAAATGTGCTTCTAGATTGAATGTTTAGCTTAGTGCTTTTATGATTTAGAAAGTAAATTGAAGAAAGCTATATTTGATATGAACTCAGTAGTCTTATTCATTTTGCATTAATTTTCCCAATTGGGACCTATAGGTTGTTCTGGAGGTAATGGGCAGATGTTGAAGATGTGTGACCAATTGTTAACATTTCATGTTGTCTGCTCCCAGTTCTCCTTTGACATATCCACATATCTCTGCTTGTGTGCAGTGACTTTGAAGCCCAGTGTAACTCTCTAAAGTATGTCTAGTTCTGAGTAGTATGTTCTCTTTTGATACTGTGCATTGCCAAACTTATTTAGCAACTTGGGTAATACCACGTTCAGCTAGCCCATCGCAGGTTACAGTATTTTAATAGTCTTCTATTCGAGAGAGTGACCCCAGAAATGTTTGTAGAATGATACTGAAACGTATTAATAGTGTTAGCCCTACGTATCCCCTGATGCTTGTAGCAGATTTGCCATCCTGCTGTGATCTTCTGAGTTGTCATGCCATTGGCCAACTCCCCTTCAATCCAGAAGCCTAATTAAGTTCCTGCGTTGTAGGTTGGATCTTGGGTTTTTGGCTTTTTAATGTCTCTGACCCTACGCTGTTTACGATTCACTCGATGTTCTGTAAAACTGCGTTGTTACCATTAGAATGCCAAATTCAATATGTATGTCCTATGGAGGTTGCATGTTGGACTAGCTGCAGTGCAAATGATCTTGATGCCATCAGGGAAACCTGTTGAGTCTCGCAATTGGGTACAAGCGGCACAAATGTATCAGGTTTCAGCGGTGTACCATAAATCTTTTTGATTGTTCTGTGCCCTGTCTGTCCAGTTCTGGTGTCTCACTTTCAGTCTTGCCTGCGACTGCCACCTTAACCTTTTAATTGTTACTTGCCCTCCCAAGCTACACTAGGACCTCTGAGGGAAGGAGAAGGCATATTTTAAAGCACCTAAAGGTCTTTGCAGTCATTCAGGAAATTCCCCAATAGCAAATAGTGTGGTACATTAAATCTCCATTCAGTCAGGTGTATGCTTGGCAGGCCTCTGTCTTCTCAAATCTGTGTAGTCAGTGTTTTTTGTGGTATATTTCTCTAGCTAATCTCACATGGTTAGTTGCTCCAGTTTGAAAGTACCTAATCCCCATAATCAGATTATATAAACTCTTCAATATGTTTAAGGATTTTGTTATCCTCTGATATTCTGATAAATGGCTAAAAGACCCCTTAATCCTAAAGCGTAAGCAAAGCCCAAATGTGCATCAAAATCATACTTTATGCGTACAAGTGCATCCAGAACGTGTCTCTATAGTCTAAATTGTTTTAGACCTCAGTCAATACTGATGTTTACCATTGACCAAGTCTGGGAATAAATAGTAGTCATCCCTGGCAACACTGGTGACTAATATCCATAGATCAAAACGTAACAGTTGGCTAGCTCTGTGTTAGCAAGCCTGCTTGTTGGTTTCTGAACTGCTCTGAAAAAGCAAAGTTTGTCCCATAAGACTTGTAAGTGAGACAAAGGAGAAGTGAATCTGTCAAATACAGTTAAGACATCAGCAACAATTTTGGGGAGTTTTCTTCAACTAAAAGAATGGGCCAACCAACTTACAAAAGCATGTGCTGCCATCAAACACAATTTTTATTTGGCCAAAAGGCCTTATAGATCAAACCATAAATATAAAGACAAAATCCAGATATGTACAAGAAACACAGATAAAAATAAACCATCTTCTGAAACACAAAAGCAAGTGTCCCTCAAGGCACTATGATCTTGCCTATGCTTTTCAACATCTACATGAAGTCATTACCGTTACTGATCAATCCGTTTCACCTTGCGTGCTATAACTATGGAGAAGACCCACAAATGCTCCTTCAACTGGAATGCCCCAAGACATTAGAAACTCTCAAATTTTCAGTTATCTCGGAGCCGTGAGTCAATGGATGACTTGGAGCCATCTCAAATTGAATGTTTCCAAAACAGAAATACTTGTGTGGCGATTGGAAACATTATGACCCGCTTGCCGCCTGGCCTGATGAACTGGGATCACCGCCTAAAGTATCGAAGGAAGTAAGAAACCTCGGAATGACCATTAACTCCTAGCGATCGATGAATGCCCAAGTGGACAATCTAGCAAGTTCAAACTCTGTTACTATAAAAACTCCGCACCGAACCTTCCCCATTTGGGATTTCCACACAAGGTCCAAGCTATCATCTACCATGGATCACCTTTAACGAACCTGGAAAGACTGTAATGGGATTTCGAACTCACCTGCCAGACTACTCTTGCATATCAAACCGCGAGACCACTTCCCCCTGCCTTGAAAGCCCTACATTGGTTACCAGTTGCTTCATCAGAAATACAATCACCAAACGCACTCAACAAAGGAACCTCCCCTCTAGAGTGGCACCTCACCTCAAAATCCCAAGATACAAGGAAAAAAACATGGATGGCACATCCTTCTGTGTTCAAGCAGCTAACCTATGGAACTCTTTACCTCCAACATAAGATCCATGGACAGCCATCTTATCTTCATAAAACAACTCAAGAATTGGCTCTTCCCCACATAAGCACCATACGTAAACAGAAATATACAGCATATCCCTCTGTATATACACATTTATTTGTGCTAGAGATATGTACCTCTATATGTGTATTTCTTTGTATAAACATGTAGAATAATTATTTAAAAAAATAAAAATTAAGTACAACACTTGAAAACCAGAGTTTATCTAATGCATCTTTGATCTACATATACATATACTTCCTTTATCCATCTATATACATTCCATGTACTTGGATCAATATATATTACTTTCTCCTAAAAAAAAATATTAAATGCCCTACCCTATTTCTCATCCTACATCTCTCAATATCTTTAATCCACATATACTTACTTCTAGTATGCATCTATATGCTTTCCATGTACTTATGGATGTATATACTTGTTACTTTCTTCTAATTCAGCATATCCAATGCACTACCCTATTTCTCACCCTGTACCTCGATCAATATACCCTCTACATCCACACTCATCCCAAACACCATACCACTACTATGATCCCCAAAATAACCCTTTCTAGACTCATCCCTATTTTAACTCTCCATGCATCATCTGACACCTTCTACTGTACAGATTTCTCCAAAACAAGCCTTTATAAACTCTTCGCCTCCATATCCCTTTTTACTTAACCCAAGCCTCCTCCTACTGCTATGACCTCCAAAACTTAAAACAAGTCTAAATCCTGCACTCTGTTATCCCCCCCACTATCCTTTTCAATCAAAATAAGACTAAATAAATAACATTGCTGCTATTACAATTACTAAGGCATTTCATAGAGATAGTGATGCCATTGTGTGAAAAGTCACGTGCTTCAATAGTGTATTCACAAACATTACATGCCCCACATTTGACATGTCCAATCACAGGTGGGAGATCCCATACAGATTCAAGAGGTGATGTAAGTGGGGGATCTGGGAGAGCAGCTCTAACTAGGTGGTCAAGGAGATTTTTACTTTTCCTGAAAGCAAACAAAGGTCTCAAATGTGGGGCATGTAATGTTTGTGATGCGATCATTTGCCCGTGCCCCAAAATGTACATCGGCCAGACCACCCAAAAGGCGAAGACCAGGATTTCCCAGCACAGGAGTCTGATCAGATGCAAGACCCCCAATGCTCCTTTGGTAGAACATTTCTCCGAAGCAAATCACACAGAGGACAATCTAAGATGGACAATCTTGAAAGTGGTGAAATTGCCCCGACGTGGAGGCAACTTGGCACAGTTACTGAACAGAGAGGAACTGAAAAGTATCCTACAATTTGACACAATCCGTACTGGTCTGAATCGAAGTGAAGATTGGACAACTTTACTACAATTTAATTTGTTTTATTAATGCCTATTTTTCCAGCTGGAAACTCTTCTAAAAATGTGAAGTAATTGAATGCACTAATTTATGTCACTTTGCACTTCACCTCACCAACACCTAGCTATCCCTCTGCACAGAGGCATGGACCAGCTCATACAGAGACCCCTCTTCAAAATGGCCGCCATGCTCTCTACGATCACTGAATCACTCTCCCTGACCACCCGCGGCTGCGCCCCCTTGAGGACGTGGCTCCGCCCACCACCAGTCGAGCACATGAGGGCCTCCAGCCTTCAGTCCACCCACGGACCAACTGCAGCATCGGCTGCACCGTGGCATACGAGGACATCGCTCCCGATATTAGGTAAGCCGCGTCTCCCCGCCGCTGGCCTCCTCTGAACGCCCAGCGCAGCACCGCCGCTGGTAATTCTATCTCCCTTCTCTCCCCCGTAGCGGATCCGAGCACTGTCCCGGCACCGCCATATTGCAACCCGGCAAATAATTGGTATGTATCTCTTGCCCAGCCCTATCCCCGTTCTTAATCTCTGCCCGAATCCTGTGTAATCCGCTTTTCGATTTTTAAAGGATTCTCTAAGGACTAATCTTTACCAGTTCCCTGACGCAGGAAAGTGGCTACGGCCATCAGCGTCGCATGCCGACTTTGCTCGCTCACCCATGCGGCACAACCCGGCAAGACAGCTGGCTATCAATCCAGAGCTATCGCAGCCTCCTCAATTGCACCTCTTCCCAATAAGAGGTAATTTAATAACTTGCATGAGTCCCCTACCAGAGCTACTGTAACCATAGCCTTCTCCATTGCACCTCTTCCCCGCAAGAGGTAATTTAATAACCCGCATGTTCTAGACTGCGTGAGTCACTTCACAGGCTATCCTTAACTCACTGTCATTATGCAATCCAGCCCATGTCCGCATCACTAGTCACTTCGAATTCACTCGGACTCCGTTCATAAATCCTGCCATGCACGAACTAGCCCACAATGCGCCGAAACTTTTTGTAAATAATTTTTAAAGTGTACATATTCATTTATTTGATGCTTGAAAAGTCACCTTATTCACTCAAATGTATTGATGGCGCACATCACAACCCTTCGCCCAGTCACCGCGAATCCGATTATAGTCTTCATAAAAATATGGAGCAATGCTGACTCCTCTTCCATATTGTAAATATGACAAACTTTTGTTCTCTTCTCCTGTTTCTCCATAGGCGTATATAATTTTCCCCACAGGCAACACAATAAGTCCTGATGATGATCCCCATGTATCTTAGAGCGGGGGATCGAAACGTCGACCCTTTACAGTAGTTGTACGGTATAAAATAATGTGTATCATTCGCTGTACATACTACTCTGGCAAAACACTTGCATTTTTTATTTAAAAAAAGTGTCCAGTTTGCTCTTTTTCTTGCCTGTAAAACCTCTTCTTACCTCTAACTCTCCCTAAACTTTTCTGTTTTGTGGTAAAGCACAGGATTGTGCTCTTGTATTCTTTGTAACGTGACTTACAATTATTCTTACATTGTGAAAATATCCAAGTCCAGCCGGACAAGGAATTTAAATACAGGCGGCTTATTACGGCTTTGGTTAAATATCTTTCTTTTATTCATGCACTGCTTTGGACCATTGTTTCCTTACAAATTGTCACTAACCCTTGGTCCACAGCCAAAACCGGGGCTGCCACCACACTCTGCTATATATCGCAGCTCCTATCTAGGACATCGTTTCTATCTCCCCCCTACAATGGACAGGGCATTCGGCATGGCTCCCCAAAGGGACAAGAGCTGCTCCACCAAGGACCACTGTAGTGGCGGCGGGGCGTATACGCTACCAAGTATCACGCTATCCCCTCCAGTTTCGCCCTGCAGAAAGAGGTACCTGCCCTGCGCATCCAACCATAGGCGTTTGTGTATATACGGCACTCTCCGATGAATAAGGACTGCCACTCCCCTTGAGCCCCTCGAGAAGCCCGCGTGGTATGCATGTGTGAACCCTGAGCGCTGGAGACATAGGGCCTTCGTGCCCAGCAGATGGGTTTCCTGCAATAACAGTATGTCCACTCCCATTCTTTTGACGCATTGAAAGATTGCTCTCCAGATTAGCAGTGAACCAGGGCCTACCCGCCCTCCCTCCCCGACAGCAGACATTTGAGTAGTATATCACATGTGGGACAAGCATCCCCAAGGCACAGCCGGTGCAGCACATGGCAAATAACGAGCGGCAAAGCATACGTAAACACACCCCCCCCCCAAACCCCCAACTCCCAACCCCCCCTGCCCCCCCCCGTACCTCCCGTCCCGAACATGGAAGCAGCTGTTGCGGTCGGATCGCGGCCTGGTCCCCAACGGGAGACCCAGCCCCACGTCCTCCAATGGATCCCCTTGTGGCAGCCCATAGTAACTAGTCTGTCACTCCCACCCACCCATTCGGACCGGGAAGAGCTCCCAGCCCAAAGCAACAGTGCACCTGAGCATCCACACCCACTATATGCATTGAGTCGCGTTCATGGCCCCTCATCTTCCAGCTCAATCAGTTTGCTGTTCCTGCGAGGGACTACCTCTGCGGGTGACCGAGCCCGATCGCGAGCCCCTATTCGAGCGCGGCCTTCCACGGCGCCGACTCTGGCTTCTGAGGCCCCTCCCGGGCAGTTCCACTAGAGGAGGAGTTCGACTCCCCGTCTCTGGCCGTGTTGACCCTAACTTTCACGGTTTTGTCTGTCCAATGGAAAACCTCCTCCGGAGTATCAAAGAATAAGGTTCGGGACTTGTAAATCACCCGCAACCACGCCGGGTAAAGCAACGCATACTGGAGTTTAAGGCCACGAAGGAGGGCTTTGGCTGCAAGAAACGACTGACGCTGCTGCTGTACCAATCTCGTATAGTCCGGAAAGATGAGGATATTCGCGTTGTCGTGCAGTAGTTCGCCCTTGAGACTTGCTTGCCGCAGAATGGTATCCGTATCAGAGTAGTTCAGAAATTTGGCTATGATCGGCCTTGGGCGCGCTCCCACAGGGGGCTTTTTCACGAGCGCCCGATGGGCCCTCTCCACCACAAAGCAGCGGGATAGTGTGTCTGCCGGGATCCAGCCCCTCCAACCATTGCGCCAAGAAGTCTTCGACCTGGTCTCCCTCGCAGCCCTCCGGAAAACCCACGAAGCGGAGATTGTTCCGCCGAGCACGCCCCTCAGCATCCTCGACCCTCATGGCCAGGTCCTTCTGTATCTTTTCCATGGACGCAACCTTTTTCTTTAGGATGGAGACATCATCTTCAACCTCAGTGATACGGGTCTCAGCACCAGTGATTCGCTCTACTGCATTCCGCAGGTCCTGGCGGAGAAGGGTGACATCTGCAACTACCGCACCTATTTTGGCGTCCAGCATGTCCCTCGACTGTGTGATGGCCGCCAGCAGCGCCGCGTTGTCAGGTGCCGGTGCCTGGGATCCCCCAGGGCCCACAGCCCCAGTGAACTTGTCCATTGGACCCTGCTTGCCCTGGCCACCCCGGCCCCACCCCGCGTCATCTCTCCTCGTCCTCAGCAGTAGTAACTCCTTATGCAGGTATGTTCACAGTCCTGGGCAAGCTGTGTAGGCCAGATGCAAGCAGACCTCCGCCCAACGCAGAGTGGAAGCTCAGGGGCCGCACCCAACACCACAAAGTCTCTCTTTAGTCCCACAGGGCCAGCGTGCCACAGGGCCACTAGCAAGTGCGCTCCACGGGGCCGATGGCCAACAATGTCCAGGCAGCTCCAATGTACACCTCGCACACCGCCTCCACTGGCTCAGAGAGCCGCTAATTCCACTCCGCCGGGGCCCGACCTGACCCCCGAGTCGCCCCGCAGCAGGCAGCCTCAACTCACCACTGACTCGATGATCCCGCCAGTCGCTACTGCTAGTCTCTCACTGGCCCCCGGTGCTTCTCTTTCTATTTAGTGCGGTCGGCGTCCCATCCACCGCTCCAGTGGGGAGCCCAGGCAAATGCGATACCCCAGGTCGTCTCGGACAGTGAAACCCCCGAGCACCGGGACGCGCCTCGAGGGCCAGGCGCGGCAGTCCGGGGTATGGCTTGTAACTGTCCACAACCGGTCACCAACCTCTGGGGCCACACTCAAAGCCACTGGCCCCCGTCCTCAATCACACACGGTTCCTGGCGTGCTGGACCACTGTTCAGGGCATGCTCTCACCGAGAGCCATCAACGGCTATTTTAGGGCCACACTGGGGGCCCCACCACTTGTAGTCCGTGTCCGAGTTGGGCGCCGCCTGTCCTCCCCGCCGGGGCCCGATCCAGCCCCCGAGGCACTAATTCTCCGTGCAAACTCCACTCACCTCCACCACGACTACTCCGCTGGACTGTGCAGCGCCTCCCCTCCGATATCAGGCAGGCCAGGTCCTTCTGCTCCGCGTTAGGGCTCTGCTGTGCGGGGCCCAGACCAGCGTCACTCAGCTTCCGTCGATCAGGGCAAGCCGAGAGCTCCCACATCTCCCGCAAGGGCCCTTCTCCTGCCCGCTGCTGCCACCCGGCCGAGCGGCTCAGCAGACAGGGTGGCCCAAAATGGTGGCTACTTCTCAAGGATGTCGCCTCAAATGTTTGCCCAGTCAGCTTCAAGCCGAGCACCACTCTGATGTCCAGTGGCGTGCCTGGCGGGGGTTACCCCTCCCCGTACAGCCAGGCCCCCAGCCAAGCTCTGACACCCCGCAGCGCTCACCGCCGCCGACAGCCGCACCCGAGCTGGGCAGCGCCAAAATCGAGGCCCCGGCATTGCGGGCCTCGTTGGATCTGCTGGGGCCCGCGGCGTTTCGGGGTAGTTTTCGTCTTCCTCGGTGCCCCCACCCGGCTGTTCTCGCTACAGAGTGTAGTGCACCGGTCCAGCAGCAGAAACCTCTGACAAGGAACCCAATGGATGCCCAGGGCAAGGGTATTTGATCAGGATAAGGTTAGGCTGGTCAGTAGCTCGCGCTCTACACGACCGCCATGATCGTCGGCCAAGCCACGCCCCCTCCAAATGCTTGAGTTTTGGTGCGGAAAAACAGCAGTTGCTTACAATGTACAGTTGTGTTTTAAAAATGAGTTTGAAGATGTTGCACAGACAGGTTAAATGTTAAGTGGGATATCCAGACATCCTGGATTACCGTATGTCTAATTATAAATGGGGTTTCTATTGAGTAGAACTATGCACCCTGTCCAAGCAGGTACCAGAATGCTAGTCCGAGTAAGTCCCAACACACCCTAAATTATCCTGTGCTCATCCTCTTGTACCTAGGCACAGAGCAGTCCGGCATAATTTAAGAGGCAATGTGTAAAGTATTTGTGCAACACATCAAACAGTAAAAAACACCACACAAAATGATTCCTCACTGAAGGAAACTAGGCTTTTGTTGCAGTCCCCCCTTCCTCCCACCCACACACTTTTTTGCTCCCTTTTTAGGTCTTGCCTTGCGAACGCAGCGCGAAAGTGCTGTCGCCAGCCAGATCTATTGTTGCTGACTTGCCTCGCAAGGGGGACAGGAGTTGGGCACGCGCAAGGCAATTGGAGCTTGTGAACGCGCCCGTGAACACGCATGTACAGACGCGATATGCACATCTCCTGTTCCCCTTCTGTCCTCACCAGCCTCATGTAATTTCTTTTTTTTTTTTAATGCGCACGCACCCTTTAAATGTTCAGCAGGCCCCACTTACTAGCTCTTGTGGGGACTTTGCGCTGGTCTCGTGTCTTCAGCGGCTTGCTGCAACACCACGCGGGGCACCGTCTTGCTCACTGGAGCCCCGCCTGAAATCCTGCTTTGGCCGCGGCATTCACGAAGGCTGGGTGGGCTCCTGCCAGACTTATGCTTTTTTTTTCTTTTTGGCCTGGACGGCCTCCTCCCTGAGCCGCGCAGCACTCATTAAAGTACTGCAGCTTTTGAAGTCCGCACACGCCGGTGCAGAACATGCGAATGCTCCAGGTACAGCGCATGCACGGGCTGCCCTCGCCCTCCCAGGTCTCCTCCCCGGCCCGGATGTGGATCCGCTTTCTGTTTTGCTTGTCAATTGTTGTTTTTCAGTTCACACTAAGATGGAACAGGATATTCTGGTTGAAGTAAATCATCCTTTTATCGTAAAATTAAACTATGGTTAGTTTTAAAGAAATAGTTAACTGCTTTGCTGAAGTTCTGACGCAAATCATAGTTTGTCGCACTATGAAACAATATTAAACCTACTCCTTGAAAAATGTTTCTCTTAACATGTTGTGATTTGCTACTATTTCGTTTTGCCTTTCGTTCTTTTAGTACTGATTACCTTTAGAGAAAACAGGTTAAGATTTGTAATTTAAATGTTACTTCTATTTTAAATCTGTTTGGCACTTTAATTAGAGAACTATGTAATGCTTTTTCACCACTTGCACATTTTTTTGGACTCTGAGGGGTCACACCTGGTAAACTGGGGAGCTTCATTGCATAACCGCAGCAAGCTTGGATTCCACCCAAGTAGCCCTACGTAAATCGGGGAGGCAGTGCTATGTATTGGCTCCTTTTTAAAACACTTTGTGGCGCACATGTCGTGGTGCCTAACTAAGCTAATACCAAAGATTCTCATGGGGCCTTTGTAATATGTTCCACTTCGATTGCTTTCATGCTGTGCCCAGCAAGCCTCACCCTCCCCAGGGATGTTCGATAAGCACCCTCCCTAGGGAGGACTTTTAAGAAATAAATTTCTCCAGTATTGAGGTGTCTTTCATAGATTCACATGCCTGAATCATTCCCTGTCGGAGTGGGAGTCCCACGGTATATAAAAAAGCAAAAATATGCCTATAGAAACACCAAAACCTTGGTAATAACAAACCAGGAAGTAAAGTAGCCCAAGCTACAGTACAAAAAACTTCTACACATGACTATCCTAGTCATTTTGTATAGACCAAACTGCAGCCAATCAGGCGACAGCATCCACCACAATTTTCTCCTCAGAGGCTCAGGCTCTCAGATTTTCTACCGCACATCGTGTGAAGGGAGTCTCCCTGAGCTTTGCTCAGTGTGTTCATTACTTTGGTTGGTTTTTACCTTCTAAAAGATGTCTACTTCTAAATCCCTCTTCAGGGCCTGTGATTCTTGTGGGAAGCTGAGGCTGTTTAAGGAGGATCCTCACAAGAAATGCATTTATTGTTTATATCCAGATCATGAGGTAAAGGAGTGTAAGATCTGCAGAACATTTCCTCAAAAGACCCTCAGGGACAGAGAGGGTCGTCTTCTCCTGTGGCTCCAGAAGATCAAGGACCAGGATAACCCAGTTTCTGAGGTAGGAAGTATAGCCTCGGGGTCTACTATGTCCTCTGGAAAGAGGAAGGCTGAGGTTGAGAAGGCTTCTCCTGGGGCAAAGATGTTGAGGAAAGCCCAATCCTCTCAGGATTCTGGCATGCCTTCTGCTTCTGCATCAAAAAAGGCTCCTCCACCTTTTAAATCTGTTCCTGGTATGCCCCCAAGGAAAACTGGAAAATCTTCATCTTCCAAGACAGCTTCTCATAAAATATTACCTCAGAGAAAGACCTCGTCGTCTTCAGCGACGACGACGGCTCCACCGTCTACGTTTCTTAACGCCAACGCTTCTTCAACATCGACGGTAACCTTCTCCTCACCAAGACCTGAAATGGTGAGGTCTTCAGCTTCCTCACCGTCGACGCTGGTTCAGGTAGCGGTTCGTCCCATCTCGTCGACGAAGATGGTGCCATCGATTTTGAAGGTACCGTTGACACATGCGTCGATGAAAGTCATACCGTCGACTGGCTCATCGCCGACAAAGATCACCCTCCCATCGACGTCATCCTAGTCGAGGAGGATTACCAGTCCCTTTACCTTCAGTCTACGACAGCTTCATTGCTAGAAAGACGCTTGTCTTATTGTATTTATAGAGATTTTCTTGTCACAACTCAGCGCAATTATCACCAAGCCATCCGACTCTGTTTTTGGTATTGCATTATTATTAGCAATGCCAATAGCTCAAACTTTTGTAATGCGAGACCTATTGCATTGCAAATGCTCGTTTTACTGATGTGACACACTAACATTGCCAGTAGACTGACCTTCTTGATAATGACACCCCTTTATATTTTGATGCATCTATTATCGGTGGGATGGGGTGGTATTGGGGTTATAGGGTTTAAGACCCTTGTGGGTGTCCTTTGATATTAGGGTGTCGCCATTTGTATTAACATCTGATTGTACATATTTATAATTTACCATGCAATATTTTGTAGTGTGTGTAGAATTAAAGTACTTTTTCTTTTTAAAAGAAAAAGCACTAAGGTACCAGTAATTTGAACAATGTTGTGTACCAGTGATCTGAGGTTAATAGCCCACACCATCTCTCCTCAGTACATTTTTTACTTCATTTTGTTACCCTGAGATTGTCAAGTGCTACAAAGGGGTACTTGGTTCTCATTAAAATGTCAATTGCAGAGGAAGTACTTGTGAAGGACTCAAATCCTTTGCCACTAATAGCACAATTTCTTACACTACTAAATTTGATTCCTCCTTTCAAACTTCTTCATAAATTTCTCTTTGGGTCCAACTTGAGAGATGTTGTCCCAACAGTGACTGTTGGTGATTTGAACTTGTGGCAGGCCCAACAGTTCAAACTGAGGCATATGGGCTGCAGATGGTACATTATGAATAGATCGCCATCTGGTGTTGGGCTCCGATGATTGCACTTGTTTTTCTCTTGGAGAGTCTTTTGTATCTTGGTGACTCCTCCTTTGGTTGCTAGTGCGCATGGGCATCGGCTCCATCCTTAGATTGTTTTTTTCCGCCATCTGGTTCGGATGAGGATTGAAGCGCTCCAGATCGACTTCGGAAAGAAGTGACTTTTCGGCGCGTATTCCCTTTCCAATTTGACGGTATTGTTATCGAACACTATTTAGTTTCCATTCCGACGCGTTTCGACTCCAACATCGAAGTAAAACTTTAATCTATGTCGACGAACAGGAGGCCTTTTTCGACGTGGTCAAGCCTGGAGTCCATGGAAAGGACTCCATTTAAGAAATGTCCAACGTGTGGTGCTGAGTTCCCACACAAGGACCTACACGAGGTTTGCAACCTCTGCCTATCGCCTGAACACGAATCCAGGGACTGCGAAGCCTGCGCAGCATTCTCCTCCAAGTCGACGATTAGAAACCGTCGAGCTCGAAGACACGAGGTTTCCAGAAAGCAGTCGGAGGCGATCCCGGAGCTGTTCGACCAGCACCTCGATGAAGAAGAGGATCATGAAGATCAGTTGAGGTCGGAAGGGGACGAGTCGGATGTCGAGGAACTCGACGTGCAACAAACCGTGAGTGACGACATCCCCTTACCAAAAAACCGACCCCGTGTGGTAATGACCCCGCCTTCGAGCCCGGTCAAACCGCAGAAGAAAGTTTCCGACACCCCGCCTTCGGGCCCGGCAACAAAACCGAAACTCTCGGTCTCCCACCATGTCGGATCCGACAAGCGGTCGACATAGACTTCGACGCCGAAGCTTCATGCAAGGGAAAGCTCGGCATCGAAACATTCCATGTCGAAACCGAAACATGCTTCGACGTTGAAGACTCACTCGACACCGAAAAATCGGAATCTAGCAAATCCTCGGTGCCGAAAACACCGAACATTGACGATCGAAAGCAAAGGCACCTTTCGGAACCAAAAGCTTCGGTACCGACACAGGAGCAGCAAACAGATCCGAAACAAAAGATTTTGTTTATCGATCCACAAACTGGCAAAGTAGTGACGAAGAAGAGGAAGAATGAACAGCTAGAAGACAAACCTCTTCCTTCTAAAAAGAGAACACTGGGGACAAATACAACTCCTACTTCTCCTCGACCTAGAGTCACACCCTCTTCTCCTATTCCTCACACTATGCCAAATATTCCTCCACCTTCTACACCAAGACCATCTACACCTCAGTCAGATGTAGACAGTGATACAGGGGAGGGAGAACCTCATGGGGATGATGACACTATCCCAGATGAGGATGACCCATGGGAACATTATGACGCAGGGTCGGATGATGACAACGACCCAGAGTTATATCCCTCAAAGCCTTCACCACCTGATGATAACACAGGGTTTGTACAGCTCATTAATAGGGCAGCAAAATATAAGGTAGATCTACATACAGAACCTCAGGTAGAGGATTTCCTATTAGAGACACTACCTACTGCACAAAGAACATCAGGTACTCTACCTATGCTGAAGGGTCTTCTCAGTCACACAGCAGACATATTCAAAGACCCAGTGAGGGCTAGGGTATTAAACCCAAGAATTGATAAAAAATATAAGGCAGCCCCAAAGGACCCAATATTTATCAAAGGGCAGGTACCTCTGTACTTGCTTGTAGTTTCAAACGCTCGCAAAAGAGCGAACTCATTATCTACAGGAGAGGCCCCTCCACCTGATAAGGAGTCAAAATTAATAGATGCATCAGGCAAAAGAGTAGCATCACAAGCGGCAAATAGCTGGCGTATAGCCGATACACATGCGCTACTTGCACGTTATGACAGGGCACATTATGATGAGTTAGAGAAACTTATCACACATCTCCCCAAAGAACATCAGAAGAGAGCAGATCAGCTAATACAGGAAGGAAAGATAATAACTAACACTTCCATTAAGTGCGCCCTAGACGCGGCAGACACTGTAGCAAGATCCATCAACACCAGTGTCATGTTAAGGAGACATGCATGGCTTAGAGTCTCAGGGTTCAAACAAGAAGTACAAACATCTTTATTGAACCAACCCTTTGATCAGAAGACACTTTTCGGCTCAAGCACAGATGAGACTTTAGAAAAGATGAAAAAGGACACAGACGGCTAAGTCAATGGGAGCATTACAACAGCCAACACAAAGTGGTTCCTTTCGTAGATCCACGTATAGAGGGGGCTCAAAAAGTACAGGAACAAGTCAGCAATCCACCTCTTTTACGCCAACGTCACCCAGGGGTAATTCAAGAGGTAGTTACAGGGGTAACAACAACAAGGGTAGAGGTCGCGGAAATAATAACAACCGCAACTCCCCAACCCCAAAACAGTGACTTAATACAACTTCCCCCAGACCACATAACACCGGTCGGGGGACATCTAGCACAGTTCCTACCTGTCTAAGAAAACATCACATCAGACAAGTGGGTGAGACAAATTATCCAACATGGTTATTGCCTAGAACTCACTGCTACCCCACCAAACATCCCCCCCAAACAGCGTCCAATGAGTCAAGACCATCTGACATTGTTAAAGGAAGAAGTACTATCACTACTACAAAAGCATGCCATAGAGAAGGTTCCAAAACATCAACAAGGGACAGGAGTATACTCTCTATACTTCCTAATCCCCAAAAAAGACGGGTCCCTAAGACCAATCTTGGACCTCAGACCTCTCAATGCATACATAAATTCGGAACATTTCCACATGGTCACGCTCCAACAAGTACTTCCTTTACTGAAGAAAGGGGACTTTCTTTCTACACTGGATCTAAAAGACGCTTACTTTCACATCCCAATTCACAAAGCCCACAGAAAATACCTAAGGTTTGTAGTGGAAGGACAACATTATCAATTCAAAGTCCTTCCGTTCAGTGTCACAACAGCACCAAGAGTGTTCACAAAATGCCTAGCTGTGGTGGCAGCACACCTAAGAAGACAACAAATACATGTCTTCCCTTACTTGGACGATTGGTTAATAAAGGCCAAGTCACAAGAAGAATGCCTTCACAACACACAGAAGACCATTCAATTGCTGCATCACCTAGGGTTTACGGTGAACTACAAAAAATCCCACCTACAACCAAACAAAATTCAACAATACCTGGGGGCTACTATAGACCCAGAAAGAGCCAAAGCATACCCCAATCCAATCAGGATACAGACAATGGTCAGGTTAATACAAAGATTTCAACCACAACACTTACTACCAGCACAAGTGTTTATGCAGCTGTTAGGCATGATGTCCTCCTGCATACTACTAATACCACATGCCAGACTACAAATGCGTCCACTACAGGAGTGTCTAGCGACACAGTGGAATCAGGCTCAAGGTCCGATTAGAGATCTGGTGTTGGTAGACGACCGTACGCATCGCTCTCTGAAGTGGTGGAACACAACAAACATTTCCAAAGGACGGTCGTTCCTAGAACCGATTCCACAAGCGGTACTGACAGGGGACGCATCGCTCTCCGGATGGGAAGCGCACATGGACAAATACACAGTGCAGGGGAAGTGGAGTGTGCAGCAAAAGAAACTGCACATCAACTACTTGGAACTACTAGCAGTATTTTTAGCACTAAAAGCTTTCCAAATGCAAATAACAAACAAGGCAGTCCTGATCAGAACAGACAACATGACTGCAATGTATTATATTCAAAAACAGGGGGGGGAAGCACTCTCTCCAACTATCCAAACTAGCACAGGACATTTGGAGATGGGCCATTCCTCAAAAGATCTATCTGTTAGCAGAACACCTACCAGGAGTTCAAAATCCGATAGTAGACATCCTAAGCAGAGAGTCAGAACAAGTACACGAATGGGAGCTGCACAACCAAATACTGCAGCCATTCTTCCAAAGATGGGGACAACCAGAGATAGATCTGTTTGCCAATCATCAGAACGCAAAATGCCAAAACTTCGCATCCAGGTACCCACACCACCGGTCCCAGGGCAATGCACTATGGATAAATTGGTCCAACAAATTTGCTTACGCTTTTCCCCCTCCCACTAATTCCGTTAGTGGTTCGGAAACTGCAACAGCACTCAATGATAATGATACTAGTAGCACCCACGTGGGCAAGACAGCCGTGGTTCACCACGCTACTACAACTCTCACAGGTGCCACATCAAAAGCTAAGATTATTACCCATGCACCTTACACAGAACCATGGAGAAATAATGCACCCAGATCACAAACAATTGAACCTAGCGATCTGGCTCTTGAGGTCATAGAGTTTGGATACTTAGATTTACCTCCAGAATGTATGGAAATCATTAAACAAGCAAGACGTCCTACCACCAGAGCATGCTATGCAGCAAAATGGAAAAGGTTTGCTGTACACTAACAGTAATCACATCAACCCTCTGGACGCATCTACTAAACAGATTATTTGCTATTTACTACACTTGCAGCAATGTAACTTAGCATATACCTCTATCAGAGTTCATCTCGCAGCTATAGCAGCGTACCTACAAAACAGGCAACATCTTTCCCTGTTTAAAGTACCAGCAATTAAAGCTTTCATGGAAGGACTCAAAAGAGTCATTCCACCAAGACTGCCACCTTCCCCAGTCTGGAATCTCAACATAGTACTTACCAGACTAATGGGACCACCCTTTGAACCTATGCATAGGTGTGAAATACAATTCCTCACATGGAAGGTGGCCTTCCTCATAGCTATCACTTCACTCAGAAGAGTAAGTGAGTTACAAGCGTTTACAATTCAAGAACCATTCATGCAGTTACACCAAAACAAGGTGGTTCTTAGAACAAACCCAAAATTCTTGCCTGAAGTAATTTCAGCATTCCACATCAATCAGTCAGTGGAACTACCGGTCTTCTTTCCAAAACCACAGACGGTAGCGGAAAGGGCCCTACACACATTAGATGTCAGAAGGGCAATATTGTATTATATAGAAAGAACACAAACTTTCAGAAAGACAAAACAGCTATTTGTAGCGTTTTCTCCTACACATAAGGGCAATCCCATCTCTAAAGCAGGCATTGCCAGATGGATTGTAAAATGTATACAAATATGCTACTTAAAGGCAAAGAGGACATTAACTGTTCCTCCTAGAGCTCACTCTACACGTAAACTAGGAGCATCTATGGCATTCTTGGGAAACATTCCACTAGATGACATATGCAAAGCAGCTACCTGGGTTACACTGCATACCTTCACAAAGCACTATTGTGTAGATGTGCACACAACACAACAAGCTAGAGTGGGACAAGCTGTACTAAAGACTTTATTTCAGACTGTTGCAACAGACACGGGCGACCACCGCTAGGGAGAGAACTGCTGTATAGTCTATTCATAATGTACCAGCTGCAGCCCATATGCCTCGAACGGAATATGCTACTTACCAGTATGCATCTGTTCTTGGCATAGAGGGCTGCAGAGTGGTACATGCCCTCCCAGCCTCCCCGGAAACCTGTGTCTGTTCCAACAATATCTTATTTAGATACACTTACATGGGCATTTCTATCTGTATTCTATCATACTACTCCATCTAACCCTACTATGGCAAAACAATCTAAGGATGGAGCCGATGCCCATGCGCACTAGCAACCAAAGGAGGAGTCACCAAGATACAAAAGACTCTCCAAGAGAAAAACAAGTGCAATCATCCGAGCCCAACACCAGATGGCGATCTATTCATAATGTACCACTCTGCAGCCCTCTATGCCAAGAACAGATGCATACTGGTAAGTAGCATATTCCATATTTTGCAATGATCATGCAAAGATGTTCGACTTATTTTAAAAATTGCTTTTATAATAGGGTGATCTTTGGGGGTGATTTCCTAACACTAGGTTAGCTTCCCTTGGCCCAGGTCATGGCACCTGGCTGCAGTTCGTTTTAGAGTTTACATCAGGCCTGGTATTAGAGCTTAAGGTTAGAATCAGATGCAGGGTGGAGTTAAATTTAGTTTGGCAACTTACCCCAAGCTCTAGATTAGAAGAGAGATTTCCCGTTGTAAAATGTCTCCCAGGTCACTTGCTTGGCCGTAGATTGTAAATGTTAATACATTTGGTGACAATTTACTGTAAAGGACTGGGAGAGCTAGTAACATTTTAATGTAACGCCTAGTGAAGTTTTCATGTGCTTAAAGTAGATCGTCTACTTTTTCTTACCTCAAATACTACTGGTGTTCTTGAACTAATGCAGGGAAAAAGATGTGATGCAATTTTTTGAGTATTTTTTTCTTCAAATGTTTAGAAAAAAATGCTATGCAATCATTTTGTTATCCAACTGATTACAAACATTTTGTGTATTTGTTCATGTTGCTCATATTTCATTTTAGAATTGTCTGCCAAAGCACATTGATCTTTTACATTTTAATTGTTTTTTTTACTATTCTCTCTGCATTCATAGATACAGAATGGACCTTCATCTGTTATTGTCTCCAGAAAAAGGCCTTCAGAAGGAAATTATGAGAAAGAAAAAGACTTGTGCATAAAATATTTTGACCAGTGGTCTGAGTCGGATCAAGTTGAATTTGTAGAACATCTAATTTCCCGAATGTGCCACTTTCAGCATGGACTAATAAATTCATATTTGAAGCCTATGTTACAGCGAGATTTCATTACTGCTTTACCAGGTAATAATGCACATGTAATAACTTGAGTCAGTGAAAGATGTACCTTGTTCTCCTGAAGACTATTATTTGCCTGTATATGCTTTCATCATCATTCTTGCTCCTGTTGTCTTGAGGACAAAAAAAATGTGTTATCTGATTTGAGGTCCTTGTAAATAAGAGTGGCAATTTACCTTTAGTAGTAATGGTGGAGTTTCCCTCTAAATGTTTTTGTATGGCACAGCGATTGTGAGCTCACTACTTTTGTATATAGAATTAAAAATAGAATTGAACTAGTTTTCAGTGATTGAATGACCTTATCTGATGGCGAAGTTAACTGTTGATTTAGCCCTGTAGCAGAACCTGTTTCTGGGGGTTCTTTTTAGGTCGAGCCTAGACGTGCTATCAATGCGAAGCATTGATTGCTGTCTGCTCGACAACTATTGTCAACCGTGTCTGGGAATGTAGACACGAGTCAGACGCGCGCTTTTCCATTCTCAGATTTGACCGCGGGAGCGCGCTTCTGAGACGCGCTTGCGCAGACGCACACACAGCCCCTGCTTTCACTTGGCGCACACACATACACACACAGCCAGCCCCCACCCCCCTGCACACACACACATACAGACACGCACAGACACGCACGCATACACACGCCGCCGCCTCCTACCCCCCCTGCACACACACACACACACACACACACACACACACACACACACACACCCGCCCCGTGCACCGGGAGATCTGCCATACCCCCGAATCGGTACTTACTGGTTAGGCGCGGGAGCGGTCAGCGGAATCTCCGCCTCTTCCTCCTCGTACTCCGGCCGTCTAGAGAGTCAGGCTCCTCTGCAGCTCCGGGTGGAGGAGGTAGTGGTGGGAAGGCGGGCCCGGCTTTAGGGGAAGGATCCATAGAATCATCTCCCGCTGGGGCAGAAATTGGCGAGAGTGGCTGCAAAACCGGCAGCTTCCCCCAGACCGGGGGCGCATCCCCGTCAGCCTCCGCCAACATCGCAGGGAGCGGCGGTTGCAGGCCCCCAGCGTAGGAAACAGGCCCCACGGTGCACACACTGGGCGGGGGGCACTACCAGGAGCGGAGTCTTCCAAACGGAAGAGGAAAAGGGGACGAAACCCACGACGCGCAACACGGCACAGGGAGGCGGTGCGCGCCAGGCCTCTGTGGCTGCCTGGAATGTGTGCGCGCGCTCCCCAGCCTGTCGCGAGCACGCCTCCTTCTGGCTGCTAGCTGTGCGTACACTGCCCCAGCCGGCATGGTCACAGCGGGCCGCCTCTCCTCTCAGCTGGATTCGCTGCCGGGGGCGGTTCATAGGTTCTATCTGCCTTCCCCGTTGAAAAAGAGGGCTCTTCACATTCTTTTCATTGTCGGACTTGTTATTTTTTTATACTCATCATTTGTATAGCGCACTGCTGCCACTTTTGCATTCTCGAGTCAATCATATTTCGTTTCAAACACTGGAGCAACCTTGCACGGTTGGAAGTGTGCATGGTTGCAATGTGGCTAATCAGCATGGGAATGTTAAGGTGGCCTCTAGAACATTCTAAGTGGCACATCAACACGTGCAGATTGATGGTGCTCTTAAGCTTAAGGGCCTAATCAAGGCTTTTTCAATTGTGCAATATGAACGTCACGGGCTCGATTACAGCAGTAGGCCTGCGCATTGATTGTGTAAATTGTGCACCCACTCATTAGCATTAGCACAGGGTGGGCTAATAAGCAGATCCTCATGTAATACCCCATTCCTTAGAATGCAGAATAACATGCTATAGCCATTCCGATGTCTGCAAAAGCTCATATTTGCTCTTTTGTCCTGTCATTTGCACAAGGTTTGACTTGTTTAGTTACAAGAGCAAATTTGCTCTCGATTTTAAGCTATTGCCATTATAAATTACAATAACTTTTTTTTAAGTATTAATTATTTAAAAAAATCACAAGCCATTGTTCTTTGTAATATCAATACATCTAAGTCACGTAAATACAAAACATGTTGAATTACAAATGCTTTAGGTGTCACATTTGCAAAAATTAAAAATATTGGCATTGTAAATGACAAAGCTATTATTTTCGCTATTTTCAAAAGCAACAAATAAATAAAAAAAATTTAATTTACAACACCAATAGCTCAAACTTTCCTACTGCGAGACCTATTGCATTGCAAATGTTTGTTATACACATGGCAGGAATACTTCTGGTGTGTTATTACTGAGTTTTCCCTGTGGATGGAGTCAGTAGGGGTCATGGGCCTTGCAGACCCCACCATGCTTAGATTTGATACATGTTTATGTTGTCTATCCATAGTGGATTAGGATGGGTGCAGTCTTCCCCCTAAACCGCGTCAGGTGGGAAGGTGTAGTCCGCTGCTTGGGGACACAGCAGATTACACATTGGTCAAACGTACTGCCGTTCACACATTTTGGCTCTCTGACTGACACAGGGCTGGTGTTTGTGAGTTGTTCTTTGGCTGAGTATGAAGCTGAATTATTTATTGATTGGCTTTATACCTTCTTTTGTTATGCATAAGGGGTTTCCTAGCTTGGGTAGAGTGCTAAGGTCCTTTTTGAGCTATCAACTGTATACTACTTGGCTCCATGTCCCCCTGGCCTAGTGATTCCCTGTACCTGTATTCCATCTTATTTCTACCGCTTAGTTCTCAAACTTTTGTCCCTGCTGCAGTTTTTGGTTTTGGTTAGTTTTCTTCTTAAACATTCACACTCTTGATGCTATGCTCACTCTCGTTCTTCTCTGTTGGATGTTTTGCTTTATTCACCTGTGTATAGATTTATTCAGTGGCTTGTATGATGAGCGATTGGTGTGTCACGAAGTGCAGGTTGTGGTTAGCATGTTACAGATTGAATGGTGAGTTTGTTCCGTAGGAGAGCAGCAAAGTATGTGTGGCAGCTGACAGAGTGCAACATTGTAGTTTTAGAAGTCACACTACCTATCTAAGAAATTAAGCAATCAGTGAGAATATTGCATTTTTGAGGAATGGCATACCACGCTCAGCTGCAAACTGGGCTGTACTCTGGGAAATAGTAGAGGAAAGGCAATGCAGTAAACACTCAACAAACCCTACTTATGCATAGACCGCTAAAGCTGCTGGGACTTGAGTACTTTCAATATAGTAAAAATATATGGAGACAAGGAAAACAGACTTGCTGGGCCTGTTGCCCAAAAATTCCCTCCATCTAGATTAGCTGCTGTTTTGTAGCTCTTTGTCCCACTTGTCTTAAATATGAGTGTAAAGAGAGGCTGGTACGCTGAAGGAATGGCAGGAAAGCGTTAGTGAATGTTGGGAATTGCACCACACATCTATTCTTTATCGCTTAGTGTTAAATAGGGACACAATTTACTCTGGCTCACATATTTGTCTCATTGTCTCTTCTGAATTACAGCCCTCATTCATGTACACCATATTTTTACTTCCATATACAGCCTTCCCCCTCACCCCCCCAATAACATTCCTTTCCCGGCAATGGGGTGACTGTTGGTTGAAGTGAAAACCAGAGACTTAATTGTGGCCTTTTTTACACATATGTATTATTGTAGGATTTCATTCTTGTTTTTTTTCTTTTTGAAGGTCAATGTATGGCACTCGTAGCAGAAAAAACAATTTATTCCTCTAATAATATCGTCATAGGGGATTTCAACCTTTGCTGTGCACTGCATCAATTGAAACTCTTTGACGCAAGCGCACCTTTGACCCACTGCCACCTGAGTTAAGGACTCAATTTTTGACATTGGATATGCTAAATAAGACATTCTGAAGGTTCAATCCCTGCTCCTGGTTGATTGGTTGTATTACTTCCTTGTCTGCATCTCTGGTCCAAAACCCCAACCGTCAGACAACCTAAAACTCTTTTCTGGATCTGCAACTCCAAGGACATTAGCATGTCCACCTCTACTTCAAAAATATAATTTAACTAGCCATCCCTGCTGAAATTCAGATTAATTAGTTGTATGGTGAAAATTAGGTCATGACTAGGATCGCTGGTGAATGTGCCCTGCTAAAACTAAAAAGGCTTTAAAATGTCTGACCATTGAGAGCTGCATATCGAGCATGGTGCTAGAATCCTCTACGATGAACCTGGAAATTCTGTGAGATGATTGCAAAAAATATAATGAACTCCACTTTGAGGCCAAAGCTCAATTCTTGGAAACTGTGATGAACTCCTAAACCTATCCACAGAACCTTTATTATATTATTGAACAGATCATCAACCATGGCCTTGCTCCAAAGCAGATGGAAAGAAATTCTTCCGATTGTTTGACTACAGCATCTTTCACTCTGTCCAAAATGGCCTAACTGCTTCTTACAAGACATCTGCAGTGGTCGTGGCATCTGTAATTTAGATGCATTTTCATCCCCTCTTCTCTGCAACATGGAGTTCCCCTAGACTTTGTCCTTTCCACACCTCTTTCTAATCTCTAGGAAGGCCCACTCACATCTCATCTCAGACAGTTAAGTAAGTTTTACCATCTTTACACTGATCTGCTAAACAGAAGTCTCTTGTACAGACACTTGCTGGAGCTATTACTGATTATTGCCTCTTACCCCTTATGACTCCATGGGACTGCATATTTGCTAGACTGTGGATCTGCTTGAATTCAGGCTTTACAATAGGGAATCCTCTAGATCTTTAAGCATCATCCTATGCAAAAATCTGAATCCTAAAGTCCACACCATAGCAGAATCCCATCTGTGGACTTTAAATCAGTTGTTCATTTGCTAGTCCATTTGATGCAATTTGCTAATAGGCATCCTCATAATTCACCCAGAATCAGTGGGAGGTTTGCACTCTTCTGCTAGGCCAGACAATCTGTGAACTTTACCTCAGTTCTTCTTAAACTTAAATGGATTTCTGTTAAAGCCCAGAGGCTATTTAAGCGAATCTTCAAACTATCTTTATTAAAAAAAAAGCTGTCGCAGCCTACCTTGATTCTAGCAATGATCCAACTTTTCAGTGTGGATGCCTATTTCAAAGCACTAACTTGTGTAGGGTCAGCGTAATTGACCCTATACAACTTAGTGCTTTCCGTTGTGGCGCTTAATTTATCTTTAGTTAGTTTGGTTCAACTCCAAAAATGGTTAAATCTACAGCAAGAGAGAGCAAACCAGGTGCCTTGTTAAATAATTGTATAACCAATTGCGGATATAAGTACTACTCTATTTGCACACTTTTTCCAGAATCCTTAACTAACTCAGTTCTTGGGAGTCAATAGCAGCACTGTCTGAACAGACAATATTGTATGTAAGCCACAAGCAGTAAAATAAAAGACCCAAAACTACAAAGAATCATCAAGCCCATCAACAGACTCTCCAAGAACTGTCCGAAAATATTGCAATTTAATGAGTTACATTACTGGAAAAAAACAAGAGAATATATCTGGTCTACCTAGCCTCAAAACGAATAGTTTCTTACCTGTCAGTGTAGTTTTGCTGCTTGAAGATATTTCTGGATTCACTATGCTGTGCATTATTCCGCGGTCTAGTGGTTGGGTCCGGAATCAGTCTTTTCTTTGTGTTTTTTTTTCCGTAGCCCAGGTGGGCGTCGACGTCCCACGTTTTGGTGTCCTTCCGGTGACGTCGGCATGCTTCCTGCGGTAGCTCCCACCCTTGGGCGCCATCTTCAGATTCTTTTTTCCGCCGTTGGGTCTGGATTGTTCTTGAGAGGGCTTCAGAGATTTGGAGAAAAAGAGAAGCCAAAAGCCAAGTTTTTTGGAAGAAAAGAGTTGAAAAGACAAAGTGAGACTACATCAGCGAAGGGGATGACTAAGGAAGAGTATCTTCGAGGAACTTCGACGTCCAGAAGAGAATGCGCAATCAGGGGGCCCCCTGAACGCAAGAGATGGACAACACACCATTCAAATTCTGCCGGAACTGCCACCACAAGTACGCGCAGAAAGACCAACATCCAGTCTGCAACCTCTGCCTGCCGGTCGACCACGAAAGTAGGGACTGCAATGCCTGCTCCACCTTTACGCCGAAGACCCTTCGAGTGAGAGAGAGGCAAAGGAGAGCTAACTTCGCCATGCAGGGCAATGGCCAACCACCATCCCTTCGAGACCTGGGACTCTCGACCGATGAGGAGGATTACGTCGCCGAAGAAGAAGACTGCTACACGGTCGTAGAGACAGATAATACGAAGACTCCAGAAAAGGTAGGAGACTCGACACCCCAAAAAAGCACGAAGGACTCTCGACAGTCTGCCCAAGACTAACGAAAAAACGAGGGTAAGACCCCGAAAGCGCCGACCACAAGCAGTAAAATAAAAGATGCAAAACTACAAAGAATCATCAAGCCCATCAACAGACTGTCCAAGAACTATTTGAAAATATTGCAATTGAATGAGTTACATTACTGGAAAAAACAAGAGAATATATCTGGTCTACCTAGCCTCAAAACAAGCTATCACTTTGCGATTAATCTTGGACCTAACCTTTGAATACATTTTTTAAAATGCAAAGGCTCTGGATGAGAGATGATGCCCTTAATGGAGAAAAACGTTTCGACAACTGTTGTTCTCAAGGACCAAAATGTTTGTGATGAGGGTATGTTATCAGTGTAGTGTTTTGCTTCGCGGCATAAAGGGTCTTGACCAAAATGCTAGCAGTTGTAGTGGCTCACTTGAGCTTTTATACTGTACGTGTTTACTCATACTTCAATTACCGGCTAGTAAAGGCAAACTCAATCCATCCAAGCTACTGAAACATGCAATCAGCTGTGGATTTGCTGCATCTGGTAGAGTTCATAGTGAAGTGGAAGAAATCCTATGCATTAGCAGAAAGATTGGTTTTTCGGGAGTGGAGATAAGCAAGAAAAGAGCACCTTCATTCCGAATACGAAGAAGGTGGAAGTATTGCTGAAACTATCTTTTACTAGATTTCTCAGTCTGTTTACCGTAGCGACTGCAATAAAACGGTCAGGCATGATGTAGTCATGATGCCAAATGCAAGGCTACACAAGACCAGTCCGGATATGGTTAACACAAATTGTTACAATACTGGGGGATTGGGAGAATCTAGCGGTTACAATAAAATAAACACAAAACTGAAATGATGGAGCAAAGACAATATCACAATAGGCATATTTTTCAGGACACCAGTCGCGCAAGCCATCATAACATATGTTTTACATGTAGGATTGGCTGTGAACATGAGAAGTAAAAATAAGGGATCCGTGGCCCTCACAGATGGCACTGGAGCAAATGAACTCCAGCCAACTTTTCTTATGCTGAACACTTTCCAGGCTCAGATTTCCAGCACAAATATAAAAAAACAACAAAAGACAGCACAAAAACTAGGTTTTATGTGCACAAACTGGTTCTCAACATCACTCCCCCTCTCGAGGTTGGCACAAGACATTTGATGGTTGACAAATGCAAGAAACCTCAGACTTATGGCAAATCATTTCCCAGGGATAGACCACGTGCACAAGACCATTTAAGCAGGCAAGCTGCCACCTTACACAAGTTGGAGTTGAAGCAGTCCTGGGAGTAAATTCAAAAATCCAATTCACTCATACCATAGGAAAACACCAGATTACTATTCTAGATGTTGAAATATACAAACCGAGTGGATCATTACAAACCAGAGTGTGTCGAAAAAGTACTGACCGTAACAACAGTCTATTGTATTCTAGTTTTCATTCCACAGCACTGAAAAAAAGACCTTCCGTATTCTCAATTTATGAGGATTAAACAAATGACATCTGAACAAAGTTCTCTTGCCCAGTCGCGAGGAGAATATGCTGAGCGTTTCACTGAACGAGGATACCCCGAAACAGTGATACAAGATTCCATTACCAGAATCCAAACAAAAAAATAGCACCTCTGTTAGCACAACATCCGACACGGTCACAAAAAAAATCACATTTGTTTCGAAGTCTCTACCAGTTCCACGCAAATTAAGAACATTATTTGGAATAGGTGGGAAATTCTTTGAAGTGAAACAGATTTTGGAGATATTCATTCTGAAAAGCTGTTTGCTTACCAACAGTCGAGAAATTATAATTTTTTTTGTTTTTTGAACCCCACACATGAGGCCATGCAACAAAGTCTGAAAAGGCGCATTAAGATGTGGACATTGTACCCATTGTAACAATTTAATTACTTGGATCACTTTAACACTCCCCCATAGCAGGCAAATAATCATTCTCAAACACACTTTCGACTACACAACCAACTAATTTAATGTATCCTTTAAAATGTCCTTCTGGCCTAATGTATATGGATTAAACCTCTCTGAAAATTAAAGTGAGCTTAATTTAGCATAAAAGCAACACTTCGTCTGACATTAATCTTCAAGCATGGCCATACATTGGCAAGAATCGAAACACAACATCAGCCAATTACGGTATCAGATGCTTAAAGTGGGGAATGTGCACAAGTTAGCGGGCAACAATAGGGTGCTGCAGAGAATAATTGATAGAGGTTGAACACCTTGCTTCCATTTCATCTTAATGACACTTGAAATGACGTTTCTTACAATAAAAATCTATTTGTAGCCTGGAGAACTATTCTCAGCGATAAGACATAGTTTGATCATTTTACGTCTGCAGGATATATGTGGGAGACCTCTTTGTTATGAACGCATATGTACTGTTTTTATTTAACCACTGTTGATTTATTTGCCAGTTTTTCTTGGGAGTACTTTAACAGTTTCCCATAGCATTTCTGAATATTAAACTTTCCAACACCGGTGTTTTCAAGGCGGTACCTGAGGTTGTTAGGGGTTGGACTACATATTTTCTTTTACCTATTAAATCTCGAGCTAGTTTTGTCATTCTCTGCTTTATCATCAGACTGTTTCTTTCACCTTTCTCGTGGTCGTCCTGGGTTGAGTTACATACTTGCGTCTTACGGACTTTTCGCAAAAATAAGCCACACCGTAAGGATTTAACTTTGAGAATGGCAGCTGCACTGGCGTTTAGTGAGATGAAGCTGATCAATTGTTAGATGGTGTGTGATATTACTATTCAGGTGAGCGTTTGTTGTGTTCTTGAGGGTGCCTTGCTTTTTATCGTTTCATGTAGGCTATTTGATGGAGCGTGTGCACATTTCTTTTTATTATTTTGTAATATTTTTGGTAGCACCTGACACGCTGTTGTGTTAACTGGCAGTAAGCAGCTATGTGAGGAGCTATGCTCATAGATTTTTGTCTCTGCGTGCAATTCGCTCCAACTCACAAATTCGCTCCAACGCACATTCTAGACATTATTAGTTTTTGTTGCATATTTCAAGTTCTAACAACTGGGATAGGAATTTCATCGGCTGGTATGGCTTCAATGGCTTAATCACCCATTAGCCAAGTTTTGGCTGGTGGTAGACTCATTTGGTTAGCATGCGGACATCTTTTTCACACTTGATTACTGTTCTTCAGTTCTGGTTCTTAAGAACAGTAATTGTGTCCAAGACATTTTGGTTCTAAGGATAGGTTTCTGGCATATTGTTGGATGCACAGAGCATGTCAGTCACATGAATTAAGTGGCTGTCTTGAATGAGCTTCCTTTACCAATGTTACTTTATTTTCAGCTCCTTTTCCCTGAACAAAAGCTTGGAATACATTGAAATGGAGTGTAGGATTATTGTGTTGTGTGATTAACATAAGAGAAAAGTATCTGATAGAGACTACTAGCCACAGATTCCTTAACGTCTGATTATCCCCAGGCATAAGACTGGATCTTGAAAATGTTCTTTTCCGCATGCAACGTGGATCCGGGTCCTGTCCTGGCCTGTTTTCAGGCCTTATGCTTGTGTTGAGGATCGTGTGCGAATGCCTTCGGGCTTTAAGACGCGTACTTCCTGTGCTCGGCGACGGATCCTCATCCTACCTGTATGTGGTGTTTGGGCAAGCACCATGACTCCACGGACTGCAGCACTTGTCAGCACCTCAAACTGAAGTCCAGGTGGGAGCACCGGATGAAATTGCTGTCGGTCCGCTACCTCGGAAGCCAGGAGCCGCCGATTCTAAATGCGCATCACCCTTCGCCACGGCCCCAAGGGCGTCGCTCGCCAGCTGGTAGGTCCTGCAGCTTGTCTCTGAGACCCTGTCCTCGTTTGGTAGAGGGCGTGGGTGCCCCTCTGGACATGCGCCCTTGCCTGTAGCCACCCTACCGGCTGTTACCTGGTGTCGTACGACTAGGTTCCAAATGAAAGTCTATGCTGCGGCTCTGCAGGCTTCTTTGACCCCTCCTCCACCTCCTGAGATGTCCGCGGATCCCTTGTCTCACGCGGGGCCTTCCTCGTATTCCCCGGCGGCTTCGGCGCTGACTGGTTAGGCTTCAGGTTGTAGGAGGGTGGTGTTGTTGAGGTGTGGTCCTGCGTCGTTCCCCTCTTCAACCCTAGGCTTCCCTGCCTCGCCGCAAATTCCTACGGGGCTCCCTGTGGCGTCTCAGGAGGTCGCCGGGACTCGGGGCTCGTCCCGGAGTCCACCTTGGTCCTCTGAGCAGGCATCTGACTCGCCAGAGGCCGAGCTGGCTTTCCTCCCCTGTCATGGCGGTGCTGCAGATGGAGTCCGGGGCCTGGGGTGCTTTCCCGAGTCCCTCTCGATCCTCTATGCAGGTGGCTGCCTCGTGTGAGGTGGAACGGGTGCCGTTCCTTAGCTGAACCGGCTCCGACCCCGCTCCTTTATCCTAGGGAGCACGTGGTGGTGATGGTCGATTCGGTGCCGCCAATATCCTTTCCGGCGCCGATCGATGTCGAGCCAGTGGCTGTGGCGAACTCCACGACGCTGTGCTGGCGTCAGGTCCTCGACCCGTCTCCAGAGGTTCCTTCCTCTCCGGATGTTCGTCATCTCCCGGTCTCTCCTTCTCCGGAGACAGGACGCCGTGTTGTTGCTTTTTCACTAGCGTATCTAGGGAGGGCTCCCCACCGGCCTCAACCATCGGACCCTCTCTTCCGCAGCTTGCGGTTGGTTGCTCTGCCGGCTTCTCTGCCTTCCCCGGGGGCCCCTCAGGTTCCCCACTCGTCCATGGACCCACCACTTTTCAGGGGCTGGCCGTTTTTTCCTCTGGCTGGACTTTGGGACGGATGGCTTAGTTTACAGCAGTCGCCCACAGAGGAATTGCTTTCTCCCCTGCGGCGCCCTACGGAGGCCAGTGTTGCCTTTGTTCGGGCTTTTTCCACGGCCGCTGGCATTTTGCGAATGGGTTACCCAGTCACCCCATTCTCTACGGTTCATCTGTTGGAAGTTCTCCACCAGGGCTCTGGTGGATGGGAGCTGCTTCTTCGATTCGAAGCTTCTCTCCACAACTCTCTTCTGGGGGCTTGTGGGCGTCCTGCCATGGGTGATCCGGTGCCCCAGCCACTCCTACACCACCACCGTCCTGCTCTGCACAACCCAGTCTGCCTTTCCTTCCACTCAGGGCTCTCTTCGGCAGATTGCTTTTCCTTCCTTGCCTTTGGTGGTGTTTCCTCCATCACAGGAGGCCAGGTGGCTGGATTCATGGGGGCATAACATCTTTGCTTCCTCCAGTGCTGCTTTGCGAGCGCTCAACACTCTTTTGGGTGTTGGCCAGAGATACCTTTAGCCTGTGATAATCTGTGGAGTCCCTTCTATCTCACGTCTCCCACGAAGGTGCCCGTGCTGATCTATGGCACCATGTGTTAGATGGTCGGGAGTTGGCCGCTTTTATTCTCCGTGCGGCCTTGGATGTTGCTGGTGCTCTCGGACGGGCTACGGCCAGTTCTGTGGCTCTCCGTCGCCATGCTTGGTTGCGGGATAGTGATTTTCCTTAGACTATTAGGGAGCATCTGGCTTACCTGCCATTTGATGGGGTTCTTTGGTTTAACACCCACGCAGACTCTGCCATTCAATGTCTCCTTGCGGGGCTCCGCCCCCCTACTCCTCCGTAAGCTTGGCTTGTTGATCCTCTGGGGCTTGATGGGAGGCGCTATCTCACATTTTTCCTGGAACCTGGTGTTTTGAGTGGCCCGTCTGTATGTTCTGTGTGGTTTGACATGCCTTCGGGGTCCCTAGGTTGGCCCCTCTCTTCTGATGGCTGTTGGTTCAGCCCTTCTGTCAATTGTGTATTTTTTAGCTGACTGATAAGCCGTCTGTGGTTCTAACCGCAGGTCCTTATGTTCTTCTTCTCTGATGCGGTATTTTTTCCTTAAGAGTGGTTCTCTTGGTTTCTTTGGGACATGTCTTACTCTAAGTTGGGTACTTGTAGCTATTGTATAGCTCTGTCCTACACTAGGAGGGCTTGTACTCCTCCTTGCCGGGTTCCTCACCTTTCCTTGTGTTACTGTATACCGCTGGTGGGGTTTCTTTGCTCTTGTCTGGATGTAGCTTGCGCTGCTCCAGGTTCTGTCCTTTTCAGTATTCGCTTTGGCATGCGGTCTGCAGCGATGAACTGTTGTCTTTCCGCCCTTTTTTGTCCGGCGGTTTGGCCTGGCCTCTGTCTGGTGTTCCAGGGAGGATTGGATTTTCATGTGTTCTGGTTGACTGCTTTACCGTCCTGCGTATTTCTCCTCTTCTCTTTTGGCTGGTCCCACTTCTTTTAGTGGGTCGGTTTATGTCTGGAACGGTCTCCCTTTAAGGGTTGTTCTGGTCTTGCTTTCGTCTTGTGATCCGCTTGGTCGTGGCGCTCGGCTTCATGGTACTTGCCGGCTGCGCACGACTGCTCTTTCTGGTCTTCAGCCAGGGGCCTTGGGGTGTGCTCTTGTGCTCCTGCCTCTTGTTCCACTGGAGCCTTGCTCGACTACGTCTTTCTTCTCATGCCTGCCTTTCTTGACTGTGGAGCTGTTCCTGCCTTGTCCGATGACTCGAGGCTGAGGCCGGTTAGGCTGTCCTCTTCACTGTGTGTGTTCTCCTGTGGAGGGTTTTGCCTCCATTTCTACCTCTTCTACTTAGTTTGGGGTGATACTTTCTTCCTCGTTACTCCTCCGGGGCTTTCTGACGGATGTCCCTGGTACCTTGGACCGGATTGGGATGCCCTGGCCTCCCTTCGCCTCCTCCTTGCTTCCTTCTGCTTGGTGGGGGCTGGGCCGCTCTTCTTGTTCCCTTTACACATCCCCTGCTGGGGCCCTGTTTCTTCCTACTGGGAGGCTTTCTCGCAGACTCTCCTCCCTTCTGGGTATGGCTAGGGTATCTATTCAATGTTAAGGAATCTGCGGCTAGTAGTCTCTATCAGATGTAAAAGTTACTTCCCTTCGGTAATGATGTATCTGGTAGAGACGATTCTAGCCGCAGATTCCTTCACGACCCGCCCTTCCTCCCCGTTCTGCGAGAACCTTCAGCTTGGTCTTCTGCACTCGCCTGCCTCCTAGTGGTTTTGGCTTCTGAAAGTGCCCTCTTTCGCTTCCTCCCTAGTAGGAAGCTTGTTCTGTTGGTTTGATCCACTCCTTCCTTTCTGATGATTGGTTGGTGGGTTCATGGGTACTTCTGCATCCATGCACCCTGGTCTTCTAGTGTGGGGCCTACTCATGCTCTTCTCCCTTTTTCATTGATAAGAATTTTTGACTCCTCTGCAGCTTTGAGTTGGGGTCTCTTGCCTGTGCCTCGACCCTTAGCTCTTTACAGGGAATGTGCCTCTCCTTGCTGGTGTTGTCTTGGGGTAAATTGTTGTTACTCTTCTATTCTGGCCTGGTTGTCCCTCACTGGTATATGCTAGGGTTACCGGCCTTTTTCGTCTGCTGTGACGTTTTTCACATGCTTTTCTGCCCCCAGGGAGGATGTCGAATTTTCTGGCTGAGTTGCTTCGCAGTAGCTCTGCTCTGCTCTTCTATGAACACCCTGCCTCTTAACATCAGACAAAGTGTCACACTGCTTCAGTTCCGTAAACTTTTGAAAACCTGGCTTTTCTCTCAGTAATCTCTTTTCATCTGTCATATCTGTTCCATTCTCTCATCCCCTCATTTCTTCTTAGTCAATATTGGTTTTAGCGCCTTGACGCCCAAGGGTATAAGCAGCGCTTTACAAGTGTTAAAAATAAATAAATAAATAAATGACTTTCGGTGCCACAGTGCCTGGCACTCTCCCGGATGGTGCTGTTCCTCGTCATTCGTTTCTTCCCTTACTGTTCTGATTTTTTTCGCACACTGTTCCCATATTCTCAGTTTTTGTTTGTGATGGCTCCGCGTTGTGGCGTGGAAAAGTTCTCGGAAGAAAACTGACGGCGCGCCAGGGTGGGGCTTATGTGACCTTGCTGAGATCACGCCCCCCCGGCACGCAGAGGTGCTGTGGCAAAGAAAATTTTCCCGATCCAGTCTTATGCCTGGGGATAATTCTACGTTAAGGAATCAGCGGCTAGAATTGTCTCTACCAGATACATTGTTAACAAAGGTAAGTAACTTGTACATCAAGTTAATTCAATAAAATGAGCTCATATCCTTCATTTTTGGATTTATCATCCAATGTCATATGTTATGTTCACATTAATTGCATTAAATTCAAACTATTAATGAAGGATTTCAGTCTATACATTTGGATTAATTTTGGGAAGTGTCATCCCCGGGCAAGTGTGCAAGCAAATTTGTTCATCAGTTGGATATACAGTATCTGTTTGAGTTGTTGTGTTGTTGTATCCCATCTTTGAAGGTCTAAGCTCTGGCGATGGTTCTCGAACAACCAGCACAGGACCTTCAGTGGTGGGTGAAGGATTCCAAATTTACCTGCAGTAGGCTATTCTGTCTGCCTGATCTAGAGCTCAAGGTTGTGCCTGATGTATTGGCTGTGGGATGGGGAAGTCACCTGAACGAAGTGGAGAGGCCTCTTGTCTACGCTGGCGCAGATGCGCCACAAAACCTTTCTGGCGCCACATGGATACCAGCTGGCTCTAAAAAACTGTCTTCTATCAAAGGCTGCCCAATGCAGGTTCTGACTAGCAAATTAACAGAAATGTGGTACTGCAACAAAGCGGCCGCTGTGGATGTCACCTGCCCTGTGCCAGGTGATGTGGAGTGTCACTAGGTGGACCTTCAAGGGATTACCCTCCATGTCTACAATCTGGCAGGATCCCAAAATACCAAGGCACACATGAGCTCAGCAGATGCCATCTAGTCAATCAGGAGATCTCTGCAACTGGAGGTAGTTCAAGGCATATTTGCTCAGTCAGGCATGCCTCAGCTAGGTCTTTTCGCTACCGCCAAGAACTCTCATTTCTGTGCTCTAGTGTTTCCCCCTCTGGGTTGCCTGGGAGACTCGTTCTACCGTCAGCAGGACTTTGGTCTCCTTTATTGCTGGTTCTCCAGGTTCCGAAGAAGTATCATGATAGACAGGACTCTTATCATTAGCTTCGGACAGGGCTTGGAGTTTCTTGTACTCCGAACTGCTCAGTCTGTGTTTGGCCTATGCTCAATCTACCTCTTTGGGAGGAACAGTACGCCAGGGTGTACAGCTTAACCTCTCTAGCTTACACTTCCATGAGTATAGGTGGATTAAAATCAGCAGAGTGTTTATCTGCCTGCTGAAGTGGTGGACACGATTGTGGCTACAGTCTGCCCAAAAAGTTAGTCTATTCTAGCTGTGGGGAAAGGTTTATGACCTGTAATGAGGTCTGCTGGGTTGATGTGCTTCAGGAGAGGCTTCCTGATTTTCTATCTTTAGACCGATAAGGCTCTGCATTTGTGAGCCCTTTTGACCTTACTGTATTTGCCTGATTAGCCCTCTCTGTTCAGATCACCCTTTGTAATGTTTTATTTGAAGGAGTGCGGTGGGACCACCTGTACTAGGCCCTTGCATTCTTGGTGTGTTCTGAGCCTTTGCACTGCTATTCTTAGATTAAATGAGAAACTGTTATAAGGATTGGCATCTTCTCCCATACTAGTTATGTCAATGATCTTTAGGTGTCCATGCAATCTCCATACACCACCACCTTCATGGAGCAGTAAGTACTCTTCCATATTGGACAGTCCAATGCACTTACTGCTTTTTTCTCTTTATAACATCCCTCTAATTAGCACTGGCTTTACTGGTTGGATACCAATAGAGTGCTTGGATTATAAGTTGGTTAGCCTAAGGCACAACAGGTGTACTGCTCTTAGCTGGATTCCTGTGCAAAGAAGGGAAAAACAGTCAAGAAACGGACCCTTTCAGATAGGTTATCTTCTGTCACGATGTGCTATACTGTGAACTTCTTGAGAGCCTTAGGGCTCATTCCACCAGAGCTAAAGCTGCCACTATGGCTGCCAATAGGGTTGTGCTGGCGCTGGACATCTACCCACAATTTCACCAGGAACTACTGTATCAACTGTCAGGTTGGCAAGGAGGGTAATTTTGACTGCTTGGTCCTGCAGGGCTTCCTGGTGTGAGGTTCACTCCTCAGACCCCCACCCGCCCCTCGGAGGGTACTGCTTTGGTATCTATAGAAAAGGTGACGACTCTGTAGTTAAAAGTATCTATTAAAAGAAAGTTACTTTTGGTAACGATCTGTTGAGGCATGTGTGGCTGTATATACACATGCTGTCCATACTCCTACCATCTAGTGTTTGACCCGGATGTGTGCAAGTTGTTTTTCTTCGAAGAAAGCTTTTGAGTCATAAGATACTGTTACTCATCCTCTTGATGAATATGTGCACGGTCATCGATTCCAATGTTAGATTGCTTTCTTGCCGCAGTCTGGTTCAGACGTGTGATCCTATTCTGCAGGTTGACAAGGACTTAGTGCTCTTATCCATTCACACGGTTCCTTTTTTCAGTCGACATTCTCCCTCGTGTCTCCCTTACCCATGGACCCCTCCTGGGACTTACCTGTCTGTGCCTACTCTTGGTGCCTACTCTTATTTCTCCGTTGCATTTCTTCACCGTGCCTCGACGGTGATGGAACACAGATGTCATTTCGATATTCCCGCTGACACAAAACATTCTCGGACCATAATCAGGTTTGCATTCTGTGTTTGTCGCCGGAACGTAGCAAAGCTGCCTGCGATGCTTGCTGCTCCTTCAGTTACAAGAAGGCTCTTTGTGACCGTCACACTCGTCTCTCGAGTGTGAGATGGAGATGACACCCAAGACCCCTTTGGTACCAAGAACATTTAGGGGGAGCAACATTCACAACCATCAGCTGCTGCTGAAGCACCTTTCTTCCCTTGAGAAAGTTCTTGCTCCAACCTGGAGCTTGAGCACCTTCTGCCAGCTCAGCAGTCTGAGAGTTTGACACCCTCTCGTCCCTGACACTGCACTGATCCTGAACAGCCTTCAGACAAAGGTCATTCAGCCTCTCTGGAGCAACAGACAGGCTTTCGGACCACCACTGCTTTCGGGCCATGGTCAGCACGACAAACTGCTTCGGATGTCCTATCTAGTTCTGGCTCAGTTCCGAAGAAGCCCTCAAGGCATACTGCTTTGGTTCCCTGCTACCTTGACACTGAGCCTACCTTCGGCACCAACCACATGTACCTCTGCTCTGTCAAGTACCTTCACGCGAAAAGCATCCACTTATCAAAACTGCTTCCCGCCAGCAGTGCAGCTCACACACACAGGTCACCATAGACCTGGTTCATCACTTCGTGTTTACCATCAACGCCACAAAATCCTACTTCCACATCTCCAGATCCAGCCCCACATAGGTGGTGTTCTCAACTCCGAGGTAGGGATCGCCCATCTAAATCATACCAGAATCCAGTTCTTTCAAGTGCTGCTCCTGTCATTTCAACCAAATTAACAACTCAAGAACTCTGAGAACAACTCAGACCAGCCATGCTCCTCCTAGGCATGATGGCTTGAATTGCCATTGTTCGTCATGCCAGATTTCATGTGCATCAGTTGCAAGAATGCTTGGCAAAACAATTGGGAAGCTCTAGTGTTGATCAGCCGCTGCACTTGACTCTCTGCAGTGGTGGAACACCAACAGCCTGATGCAGGGCCCCCCTTTCCTTGTCCAGTTCTGCAGAGGATTGTTACAACAGACGCCTCCCTTACGGGGTGGGGCGCACACTTACTAGATCTGACTTTACAGGTTAGTGAGAAGCCAAGTATCAGGACCTCCACATCCACTACCTGCAATTGCTAGCCTTTCACCTTGTGTTGAAGGCTTTCCTACCTCACCTGATATACAAGTTTGGTCTTGTCCAAACAGTCCATGACAGCCATGTATTACCTTCAGGAACAATGTGGGCACACACTCTCCACATCTGTCTGTTATCTCAGAACATTTGGCGTTGAGCTGTCTGCCAAAAAATACAATTATTGGCGAGGTGCCTTCTGGGAATAGACAACTATTTTGCTGATCTCAGCAGGATGGGGCAACAAGTCCACAAGTGGTAACTCCACCCACAAGTTCTCCTCCGCTACTTTCACAGGTGGCGGTTCCCACAGATATACCTGTTCGCTACAGTAGGACATTCCAAAACTTCATCTCCATGTTCACACGCTCATAGTCCAATGGCGATGCACTGTGGATTAACTGTTCAGTGATATTTGCCAATGCTTTTCCTCATTTCATTTGTGGTTTGGAGGTTTCAGCGTATATCCGTCATGCTCCTCCTTGTGGCACCCACATGGGCCCACCAGCCCTGGTTAATGACTCTGCTCAAACTCTCACTGGTTCGGCTCTCCAACCAGCCGGGCCTTTTCACACAAACCTTGTGAAATCAGGAGCCCAGATCCCTCAACCATGCAATCTGGCTCCGACGGTTATCAAATTTGAATACTTTAATCTAACAACCTGAATGCATGAGCATTCTTAAGGAAGCACTGATACCTACCATCCGTGCCTGCTACGTAGCTAAGTGGTAATGATTTGTCTGAGTCTGTCACTTAAAAGATATTGAGCCTCGAAAAGCCACAGTACAGGACAATATCTGTTACTTCACTTGCATGTTTCGGGGTTAGTCTTTGCCTCCATATGGTTACACCTAGCCTCTGTTGCTGCCTACCTTCAGAATAGACAACACGTCTCTCTCCCCTGGATACCAGTCATTAAAGCTTTCATCCAGCGTCTTAAAAGCGTCATTCTTCACCGGATCCCTCCAGCACCCTCATGGAATCTCAACATTTTACTCACATGTTTAATATGTCCCCCAATTTGAGCCCCTCCACACCTGGCCCACCAGTTTCTCTCTTGGAAGGTGGCATTTCTAACTGCTTTTAACTCTCTCAGGCGTGTCGGTGAGCTTCAAGCATTAACACTGGAAGAACCTTTCTTCCAAGTACCATGGGGTTGGTGCTGAGCACAGCCCTATCCCCCATCATTCCATTGACCTTCCTGCCCCCCCAGCGCCCCAACCTGATTCAGTTGCAGAACGGGCTCTCCATATTTTGGATGTAAAACAAGTCCTCATGTACTACGTTGATCGAGCCCTATCCCCTATCATTCCATTGACCTTCCTGCCCCCCCCCACCCCCTCCCCCCTCCCAGCGCCCCCAACCTGATTCAGTTGCAGAACGGGCTCTCCATATTTTGGATGTAAAACAAGTCCTCATGTACTACGTTCATCGAACCAAACCATTCAAAAAGGTACAACTTTTTGCTGTTTACTCCAAATCACACAAAGGGAAGGCTATATCCCTGTCAGCTTTTGCCAGATGGTTAGCTAAATGCATCCAGACATGCTATGCTAAAGCAAATCGCACTCTGTCCACTCCCAGAACACACTCTACATGGAAGAAAAACGTTCAATGGCCTTCCCTGGGAACATCCCTATAGCTGATTGATGGATGTAAAGCAGCAGCAGCACCAGCTACCTGATTCACACCATTCACTTTCTAAAAACACTACTATGTGAATGTCCTAGCCTGACAACAAGCTAATGTTGGTTAGGTAGTAGGTAGGTGTAGCAAGGCTTTTTGAAGTACTGGATACAGGGAACACATTGGGTCTGGCCTGGAAAGAGGCAAAGCAATGTATCATAAAATGCACTTTTTGATGCCTGGATCATCAGGCCTCCAGATAAGGCTGAGGTTTAAGAATTTTATAGGCATTTACCCCTTTGGTGCTCATGATGGAACGGTTCAGTCATGAGTCCATAGGTTCTTAAGAACCTTCAGCACCGCAGCGCAATTCGCGCAGCACTGAAGGGGTTAAAATCATCCAGGTACCCGACCTGGTTGATATGAATATTTTTGTGGAGATTGAATTCAAAGGTTGAGTCTACCTTGCAACGCTTCACTTCCATAAGAGATGTTTAGTGTTAGTTTTGCTGCTATTACCTTTAGCAGTGGCAAGTAATTTTTTTGGGATGTCTAACCTTCTCTGTAAAGTGAGGGAGGCAAGAAGCAAGGCATTACCCTTAATCTGCAGTCCCAGCCTGTGCTGGTAAAGGAGCCCTTGTCGAACAAGGCATCTAAGTTTTCATCGGCTCCAATTGTTGCTTTTGTATGTTCCATTTAGCCTTTTCTGAATCCTATAACGGACTTACATGACCTTGGTTTTCTTCTGATTTATAAACATGCCGTTTGTTATTAAGTAGTGAGATAGTCTGTCAATGAGATGTTGCAAACCGTTTTTTTTTGACTAAGGAGATTCACGTCTGCATACAGAAGGTTTGAGATGTGCATGTCTCCTAGTTTAGGGGTGTGAGTGTTTAATTTACTCAGGGCAGTGGTCAGGTCGGCCAAAAAGACGTTCAACAGGTATGACATAGGAACGCATCATTGCTTTAGACCCTGGGAATTTTCTGGTTTCCTGGACATACAGAGCTGTCTGATTCTCACTCTTGCCTAGGTGCCTGTATATGACAGCTGTAGTGCTTTTAGTAGAAGAGCAGGGATACCCCAGTGTGCCAGTTTTTGCAAGAGCAGGTTACGCTGCACACAGAAAAATGCAACCTTAAAGATCACAAACTAAAGGTAGACCATTGTTTTTCCGACTTTAGTTTATCTGTTATCACCGAAAGTGGCAGACAGTTGGTTGCCGCGCAGGCTCCTTGAGTAAACCCAGATTGATTTAAGGGGGTCATGTTTTCTTTCTGCACAGAGCAGTCGTTTCATCCAAGGAAGACCTGTGAAGTGCTTTACCTTGGTGTCTAATAGGGTAATGAGGCTGTAGTTTTCCGGCTAGTGGCGATCAGCGCTTTTAAAAATTAGGGTCATTATTGAGCCTTTTGATGAGTCTGCAATAAATTCTTGTTGCAGGGCACTGTTAAAAACTACCATCAAATTAGCCGCACAAATGGCTGGGTTTGTCTTATACGGTGCTTGTAGGGTTCCGTTTGGGCCTGCACTTGTGGATTGATGTTTGAATTTGATATTCACTAAAGCTGAGCACTCGCCTGAGGCTGTGAGGGTCATTGGGGTTGCGTTTCCCAACTCTAGGTTAAGAGATGGTGACCTAGAGATTTAAAAATAAAAAAAATTGTTAAAAAAATTAAACCATCTTGATTGTTAATTTGAACTTGAATATTGTGACTTAAGACCTGCGCAGCTTCCTATAATCTGTTGTTTTGAGCACCCCCGGCAAAGAGTGTACCTCTGATGGTAGAGGCATTGGGCTTTGCGCTCTATAGTTGCTTGTGGTCACGGTCTTCTGTTTATTTATTCTGATTTGATACATCTGCCTGTGGATTCCTTATGAATATCCCCTGCGCCAGCATTCTGTGGAAATTTTTCCTAGCTTTCCGTGCCGTCAAGGTCGTCACAATGGCTCCACATGACGTCACCTGAGCCATAAGAAGACCACGTCGGCGTGATGACGGCAGTTCCCTTTTTTCCGCGTTGTCGACACTAACTGATTTTTTGGGACTCTCCATACTTTGTTTGAAACTGTTTCTAGTATGTTACGGATTGTGATTTGGCCATGTCTGTTCAGAGGAAGTCTGGTTTCAAGCCCTGTAAGGAATGCGGAGCTCAAATGTCGATCACTGACCCGCATGATGACTGTCTTTGGTGTTTGTCATTAGATCACGTTGTCGAAGGCTGTTCTTCCTGCAGGAAAATTAACCTGAAGGCGTTTAAGGAAAGAGAAGCCAAGCTTTACATGTCTAAAATAAGAAAGGAGAAAAGGGGTCGAAAGCGATCGAAGTAGAGGTTGTCGACTTTGCATGACTCGAAGAGAAGACACAAAAAGAAGAGACATGGGTCTCAGCGCCGTTCGTCGAAGCCTCGAGCTTCGAAGTTCACCCTCGGCGTTGTTAAAGAGTTTGTTTCACCTTCACCACCAGAGTCTCCGCAGGCGACTCCGGACCGTTCACCTTATATGGGTACTCTGGCGCAGTCTCCGGCGTCGAGAGGCTCTCCGGCTCCGGATGGTTCATCGAATCCGGTCGATGATGAGACGCCTGCTGCTCCTGTGGCTCCGCCTGTGACCCCAGTGGTTCCGACTCGGATGTTCCTCGATCGGAAGTCGAACCGGCGCAGTATCCTTCGTTCCCAGCTCCGAACCTTCGCATTTTTTAAAAACTATATGACTGGTTTGCCAGGGCCTCATGCCAATCTGGTGCACCTTCGTGTCCCATGGGTCTATTGGCGTTTAATGTGGGTGTGCCTCAAAATTACCCTCAGGCCCCCTTTGTGCTATATATGCCGATGGCGCCGTCATGACAAATTCCTGCACCGAGGATGTAGACGCCGTATGGGCAGTCCCCTGCTCCATCTGGTGTGCCTTCTTCGCGGATTTGTTCGCAGGTTGCTGTTACAGATCCGCCGTTGGCGCCGCGTATGGTGCCACCGGCGCCGCAGCCTAAGATGCGCTCTAGGAGAGAAGTGCAGAGGTTGATTGGGGAAGAGCAATACCTGGTTGGTGACATGGAGGAAGGTGAAATTTATGAGGCTGAAGACTTATTTGAAGACTTGTGTGAGGCAAGTGGACTGGACACTTCTCTGGAAGGGGATTTTGCGTCTTGGAAAGCTTCTCCTTCAAAGGAAGTCGCACCGTATCATGTTGTAATCAAGAAGGCAGCTGAACTTTTGGATTTACAGCTCCCTATGGCTGAATACAAGCCTAATCTGCTTACCAGAGGTGCTTTACTCTCCGTCCTCTGTGGTTGAGCCTCTCTTGCCCTTCAATGATGTCCTGACGGAACCGATACTTGAGGTTTGGTGCAATCCTCTTTCTGCTCCTGCAGTTTATAGATCTGTGTCCAGGAGGTATAGGCTTGCCCCAGGGGACCCCGAGTTTCTTTCTTCTCATCCCTCACCTCAGAGTTTGGTGGCGCAAGCTTCATGTTCAAAGCAGTCTGTGGGTTCCTTTCCTCAAGCTCCAACTGACAGGGATTCAAAGAAGCTTGAGCAGTCTGCTAAGAAAGTCCTCGTCAGCAAGTATGGCTTTGAAATCCACCAATGCAACCTGTTTGTTGGGTAGATACATTCACGCCCCTATGGGATCTGCCAAGCAGATTCTTCCTAAATTATCCGAAGAGGACCGGGGTAATTGAAGTGAAGTTTTGGCGGACTCTCAGGCTGCTGCTCGCCAAGTTATCCAGTCTGGCTTGGACACTGCAGATTCAGTGGCAAGGGTGATGGTTCATCTGTTGCTACTAGGAGACCTGCATGGTTGAGGTCTTCTGGATTTTCACCAGATGTGCAAGCTGCGCTTTTGGATCTTCCCTTTGACGGCTCTAAGCTTTTTGGGGAAAAGGCTGACTCTTCTTTGCAGAGATTTAAGGACAGTAGGGCCATTGCGAAATCCTTAGGATTACAGTCTCAGGCAAGAGGCTATGGCTTCAGAAGATACCATGGTTTTGGGAAATCTTCCTTTCATTCACGTCAGCCGCTGCAGCAACAAAAGAACCCTTTGTATATATTCTACAGAGGTAATATCAGAGGTAGCCTTAGTGGAGCTGGACAGCAGCCCTCTTCCTCCTCCTCCTTTACCTCCCCAACTCCTCCTGGTAATGCAGGAAAGCAGCCTTAGATCCGCCATACTGAATCCTGTGGGTCCTGTGGGAGGTCGGCTAACCTATTTTCTACAGGATTGGAAATTAGTAACTTCGGACCTTTGTGTTTTTAGATTTGGTAAAAAAAGGGTACGCCCTTCCCTTCAGAGAATTCCCTCCACCTTACCCTCCTTGTCAGGGGTTTTGCACAGAGGATTATTTGCTTATCCTTCAGAAGGAGGTACTTACCCTTTTACAAAAAGGTGCGATATAGGTGGTTCCGGAGCAGGAGAGGGGTCAGGGTTGCTAATCCTGGTATTTCCTTATCCCAAGAAGGATGGCAGATTGCGTCCTATCCTGGTACTCAGAATCTTGAATCTGTTTCTCAAACAGGAGAGGTTCAAGATGCTCACCCTAGCGCAGATTCTTAAAGCGCTGCAACAAGAGGACTGCAGGATGCATATTTCCACATCCCAATCCTGAAGTCTCACAGGAAGTATCTTTGTTTTACGGTTGGATCGCAACACTACCAGTTTGCGGTCCTTTCTTTTGGTCTTCCTACCGCACCTAGAGTCTTCACCAAGGTGATGGCCGTGGTGGCTGCCCATCTCAGGAGGTCGGGGATTCCAGTTTTCCCCTACCTGGACGATTGGCTATTGAAAGCAGTCGCCAGAGATGGTGCGTCATCATCTGCAGGATACAACCCAAGTCTCACCTTGTGCCCTCACAGCGCAACCTTTTCATAGGGCAGTACTGGATACTACTGTGCCGAGCTTTTCCGCCACCGCAAGGGTTTCTCGACATTCAGGAAATGATTCCTATGTTTAAAATGGAGCGGTTGTTCCGTTTCTGAAGGTCCTTAGCCTGCTCTCTGTTCGCTTCCTGCATACTGTTGGTTAACCATGCACGCTGGCACATGAGGGCGCTCCAGTGATGTCTCTGCAGGCAGTGGTATCAGCACAACGGAGATCTCAGGGAGTCTGTGGATCTCCAGAGAAGCTGCAGTGGATCTGTCTTGGTGGAGGGCAAACTGTCTCAAGGGAAGTCCTTCCATCTTTCTCCATCGGTGGCCACAGCGATAACTGATGCCTCTGCCCTAGGGCTGGGTGCTCATCTTGGGGATCTGGAGATCAAGGGTCTTGGGTCTCCAGAGGTTAGGTTGTTTCACATCAACTTTCTAGAATTGCGGGTGATACGTTTGGCGCTCAAGGACTTTCTTCCTTCCTTTTGCGGTCTGTTGGTTCAGGTCCTGACGGACAACACTGCCGCAATGTGGTATGTCAACACGCAGAGAGGAGTAGGGTCGTACCGTCTTTGCAGAGAGGCGTTGCTTCTCTGTCCTGGGCTCAGGACCATCCGATTTGCTTGATGGCAAATCATCTGGCCAGGGTGCTGAACGTACGTGCGGATAGTCTGTTGACAGTTCTCTGCCGACCACAAGTGGAGGCTTCATCTGGAGGTAGTTTGTCTCATCTTCCAGATGTGGGGAACTCCTTGGGTGGACCGGTTTGCCACTCTCGAACGCGCACTGCCTATCATTCTGCAGTCTCCAGTTTCAGAGGCAGGGATCGTTGGGGGACGCGTTTCAGTTGAGATGGGTTGTTAATATATTTTCTGCACCTAGTTGACTACTTAATACGGCACTGTGCAGTCACTTCTGGAAAACAAAATGAAGTCTCTGCAGAGTCCGATGGGACAACTTACCAGTGTGCAGGAGTATGTTCTGTTATGTTAATGCCATTTTTTAAGCGTTGCAATTACCCGGGGGTATCCTGGCGCCGAGTAGTAGATTAAAAAAAGATTTCTGGATCAAGTCTGGTGCCTTGTGAAATCTAAAGGTAGGGAATCTGGTTAGTTGATGTATCCACCAGAAAGGGAGTTGTCGAAGGTGTGAAACTTGTTCATTTGAGCTGCAGTATGTTGATCGTTTTTATAAGCATCTATTCTGATCCCTGGCATGGTTCCCCATATACAAGTGTGTGTTTTACTAATACATTCTGCTCGCTATCTTCTGACCAATTGGGCAATGCCTTCTACTGCATGAAGGAGCAGGTCATGAATTCTAAGCTGCGTTTTTTAAATTTGCTTTGCTCTTCTTGTCCGACACCAGCGCCGATTGGAGCCATGCCTTCCAGACTGGAGCCCGAGCCCTATACCTACTGCTCGGACTATGGGAGGAGGGGGTCGCTGGACCTTGAAGACTACCAGCCCCTAGACCCGAACATGGACTACTGTGAGGATTTAACGGATGCCACCTAACTGGACACCACCTAACTGGACCCCTCTCCAGATACTGGCATGGACTCTCCTCCTACCGTGGCAACATAGGAGGGAGCCTCTTTTGCTATGGTGGTGAGAAGGTTGGCTGAGGTCCTAAACATTAGCCTCTCTTCAGTGGCAGTCAAGACTATTTTGACAGAAGTGCTTCAGCCGGGCGTTACCCCTTCAGAACCTCTTATCCCATTTATTGAAGCCCTCATGAGTATCTTGCTTGGAACTTGGGCCTAACCCTGCACAGGGGCTCTTGTGAACAGGACGAATGCCACTACCTCGCCCCAGGGGGATCCCAACTTCCTTATGCAACACAATACCTCCGGGAGTTTGTGGTCTAAGCCTCCACCTCCTGTGTAAATCCTGGCATATTCCCTACCACTGCAACAGAAAGGGAATCCAAGAGGCTGTACACCCTAGGAAAGAAAAATTTTCTTCCACTACTTTTCCAGGGATGTTCAAGCATCTATTAAGAACATGTCCTCTGATGGCGTCCGTCACTTTGGAGACCAGTCAGGCTCAGCACTGGAGTGCCTCAAGGATAGCACGGCTACTGCCAGATCCTTGGGCATTTCTATGGCCCTTTGCTTGCTAACCCCAGTACAGCTTTCGCTCCTTATGTGGCCATGGAAGAGGCTTCCAGCAACATCTTTACCAGCCCAGCAACCACAACACACAAGTTTCCTAGCCTTTGCATGGCTGAGGATGCAGTACACACAGGCCCTATACTTCATATTTTGTGAACTGCTTTTTCCACATGTGTATTTCTAGTGTTTCTGTGTCTCTGTTTGCTATTATGTTGCCACAAATGTCGTGCCAGCGCTAACACACTTTAAGCTATTTTTCTTTTCCTGTCTGGTTGCACTCTGTCCCTTATTTTCTCCGTTTAGGTTTCCACATTGCGATTGTTTGTATGTTGACCATTCTAAGATGGCCGCCAAGTTAGGGCAGAGTTGATTAGTCCTTCTTCTTATCTTTCGACGGACCACTTCCTGTTTGCTGCTTAAGTTCATTGGGCTGCATTTCTGTTTGTGGCTGCTAGCGGGCATATCGAGCTGCTGTCCATTTTGGTGATATTGGCTGATAGACCCTTTCTGGTAAGCATCTGAAGATATTTTAGGAGTAATGAGATGAGGCTAAAATCGCCATTACGGTTAGTTCACTAGTTCGTTTGGTTTTTTGTTTGGCAGCCTGCTGATGCCATTTGCACAGACGTAGTCATTCAGTGACTCTTTCACGGTCCGACCGTTGTTTGTGAAGTCACCAACATTGCTAGCTGTTGGTGAGTACGTGCCTCATATTAATTATTGGTATGTTATTTCTTGTTTAGACTTTGGCTCCTTCGTGTAATTTGTAGTGACACAGAGGTTTCATTTTTACAGTGAGCTTTTTGGAGTCATAGAACCTTTGTATTCGCTTCTCAGTAAGTTTCCCCGTTTTTTACACTATATTCACCTATCTTTATCACTATATTCACCTATCTTTATCACGAGTATGGAGTGATGCTTTAGTCCTGGATTGATCTATTTTTGTTAGTAGACTGGTGGTTTGCACGGTGATCCTTCGCACTGCATGCTGCTCCTATATGCACTTCTAACTTTAATCACGTGGTTTACTCATGTTTCAGTACTGGTCTCTTTTCACTTTTACTTATGCGCTTGGCTGCTTTGTTGCATCATTGGGCAAAGTTCTCTAATCTTTTTGCAGAGTCCTGTCTATTATTCTTTGCTTTTACTAAAGATGATGATTTCTATTGTTGGTAGATTTCCCCTGATGAAGGGCTTTCCCGCTATGCCCGAAATGCATTGGGATTTTTAAACGTTTGGATGCTGCTGTGAAGCACCTCGCATTTATGTTCCACCCACCTTATTTTGAAGAACGTGAATAAAACTTCTTCGGAGATAAGATACCAAGACGTGCAATTTCGGAATTATTTTGTGCACTGTTCTGTTCCATTTGATGCTGTTTTAACTATGATGTACTGATTTACATACTATATTTCCTATTGGATTACATAATTGTTGTAGCGTCCTTTTGACGCCTTTCGTAGTGCATTGGGTTACCCCAGATAATTGTCTGGGAACTTTTACTTGTGTCTTGTTCCAGAAGGCTTGCAGGGCCTCTCACCCGTTGCACACACTGCTGTAAAAACTTTGATTCACTGTGTTGCGTTGATTTAATTTTGATCACCTTTGATTATTGAGTGCATTAAGGCTGCTATCACTTTTACACATCCCTGTGTGCCATGCCTACAACCCACTGCCCTGGCAAAGGTCAGCCACCCCTCAAACTTGGTGCACTATACCAGTGGTGAGGGTACAGGTGCATGAGCCCTGTACCCTTACAGTAACTAGACCAATTCTTAGACATTGTAAGTGCAGTAATGCCATTAAGAGTGTATGGTGCTGGGAGGTTGTCGTTATGAACTCCACAGCACTATAATGGTTTGGTATCAAACTTCTCAGCACACTAAACCCACACTGCCGGTGTGGGATTTAATGAAAAATGCACTCCAAAGGGCATTTTAGAGAAGCCTCCTGAAAAACGACCAGTCTTTGGTGGGTTCGCTGACTGGTACAGACCAGCCTATCATCACGAGGCCGGTTGCTGGACCCCTGGTGTCAGAGCCCAGAAACAAAGCCTTACCAGGACACAGATGGTCACACCTCCCTCACGCCAGGAAGATCCATCTGTGGCAGGGGAGCTTCAAAGGACTTGCCTCCTTTGTAACGCAACCCCCAAGCCTCTCCTGCTTTCAGGAGCAGACCCCCTTCCTTTCTTTTCTCCTTTGCATCAGGAAGACAGATTAGAAAATTTAGCACAGCCCAGAAGGCGTGCCCACCTCTGCTAAACCCACTCCTTAGGTGGGGGAGGCGAGGTGAAGCCCACTCTTCAGTGCCCGCCATCTTGCAGTTGGCAGGCACTCTCCAATCCGGATTAGGGATTGTGCCCACTCTCCCCACGTGGGGTGAGCACACCAAGGGTGTAGTCACCCTAAGAATTCTATTAAAGAAAGGCACCCCCTAATTCTACATATCAGGTCTGGGAGAAAAGGGGGAAAGACCACAGGAATGCAATGATAATCCCCCACTTGACCTATAATATTCTAGATTTGGCTTAACACCGCTTTAATGGGCATCTCATCCTGTATTAGTCAAAGCACAATACAATAGATCATTTCAACATTTTATTCAGAAACTCATTTCTTTTCCTGAATTGATAAGGGTTTTTGTATTTCATTATACATTTATACAAAAATGGCACAAAAATATCCTTTTAAATAGTTTGCAAACACATTTTTCTGGAAAAAACATTTAAAAAAAATGTTTTTAAGACATCACGATCAAGGAGACAATACATTTATGAAATATGATACATATAAATACCCTTCTTATAAATAATCACTCTTCATACCCCATCAAAAGAAAAAAGAAAACCTCATATCATCATACCACACCTCTCATTCCAACTCATCCTCACCATAGCCAAACATACATTCTCACATTCAAGACCACATCAGTATCCCAACTAACAAAAGACACATGGTAGAAATCCTTTTCAATTGTCCATGGTATTGCCGCCAGCCGGGACTATATCATGCCAACGTACGTTTCGGTGGATTCAAAATATTAGTGTCCATCTTCCTCTGGCCATACAATAATATATATCTTTATCCATGACACAGGTGTGATGGGGAATCCAATAGAGTAGATTAGAGTATACTGCTCTCCATCTTTGAATCTCCTATTGGATAATCCTTGCAGTGCTGCAGCATGCTGCAAAGTCAGTTGGTGTTAGAAGAGATTTACTGAATTAGATCCCCGTCTTTATGCTTTGCATTTATTAGTGGGGTTGAGTACCGTATGGTCTCAACTGTACCGCAGAATTTAGGCTTTCAGGGCAGACTGTAGTCCGGACCAAGGCTCGTCCAATTTTTCCTTATGTGCTGCTTTAAGCAGTCTTCCTAATTCTGATCTCTTTGACCCACATCGGTCTCATTCCTTTTTCATGTCGCTAAGCCTATTAGTGCTCCATGGTCACTTTTTTCATGCTCCAGCAGCCCCGTATCCCTTCCCTCGTATCTGCAGCCCGCTAACCCGGAGAGTGGGAGATTATCATTGCAGTCTTGTAGTCGCCCTAAGGTCAGTAGTCCATTGGCTACTTACCTCAAGACCCCTAAATCGCCCCCCAAAAGTAGTATTAAGGGGGCAGCCCTGAACCAAGAAGACAGATTCACGCAACCTACGAAGAAGGATGAAAGAAGACGCCACCAGGGAAGACTGCAGAGAAGAACTGACTTGGCCCCAGTCTTTCTGCAGTATCCTGAGATCCTGCGTTAAGTCACCTTGTTCTCCAGCCACCGATACCAGAACCCCTGGGAGGATTGACTGCCTTCAACAAAGACCGGATCTCCTGCAGCTCTGTTCAAAAGAATCTCCCAAGACAGACTCTGATCCTGATGAGGACAAAGAAACTAGACGCCTGGAACCACCACTGCACCAGTCGCCTACGGCCAGAGTTATTAGAGTGGCGACGGGTCCCAGCGAGGCCCCCTAGTGCTCCAGAGTCCACCATGGGTTGACCCCTCCAGGACTCCCCGATGTAGTCTGCAGCCTCTGCACAGAGAACGCCGCCCAAACTGCGAGTGACCCGTTAAGGTGAAATCCGACTTTAAAAGACAACCCTGCATCCAGCCGCCTTGCACCCTGGAGAAGAGGACCCAAGAAGCACCTACTTCCCCGAACCCTCAAACTTACCTGCCCAGCTGCTGGTTCCTCCCGGAATTCTTCCTGGACCGAGCCTGCAGCCAAAATCCAAAACAGGAAACTCTCTTTGAAAAGAAAAGGGCACCTGACGCCAAACCGCTCCCTGCACCCAGCTGCCAATGCGGGTGCGGACTCTGATTCCCCTGTGCCCCTAACACCAGTAGCTTTGCTCCCACAGCCGTGTGGCCTGCTCATGAACCGCCACCAACCGGAGGCCCCCTATCCCCCACTGGATAACAATGGGCCTCAGCACTCTGCAACTGGTGGCCCTAGTGCCGCTGAGGGTGATATGAGTGAATTCTCTACCCTGGGGAAATCCTGGTTTTAACCCCAGAATACCAACTCCCAAGCCAAAGTACCTACCTTTAAACCGATAACCACATTTTTTTCCCATAGGACTGCATTCTTGGGAAAATTGTTTTGTGTGGAGTTAGTTTTGTATGAGAACTTGAAATACTGTACTAAAAGTGAATTACTTACCTTTTGTCTAGGAAATGTCTGTGTGATATCAAGGCATATCACACTGATTAACAAAAGTAACTTAAAAAGTAATCTGAAAAGTAACGTGCACAGTAATCAGTAAAGTAACTAAAAAGTAATTTCGAACTGCTGACTTACCTGTAATTCAACCAACTGCATTTGAACCTGCATTCAACTGTAAATCATTGCATTAGATTTTGCAAAGTATTATTTCACTTACCTGCCCCCGTTCTGGCTTGGTTCTAGAAATAAAATAACTAAATAGTATTTTTGATACAAACACATTTGTCTGAGTTCAGTCTGAGTGTGTGGCATCATTTCTTGCCTGAGTATGTACAACAAATGCCTGACACTACCCTCTGATAAAGCTTCACTGCTCTCCCACACTACCACAAATAGAGAGTAAGATGCTAGATACTTTTACCTCTGGGGTTCCACTGGACTCTGTGCATACTATATCTCATTTTGGTATAGTATATACAGAGCCAGCTTCCTACATCAGACCAGTCCAAATCCTGCCCCCGACTTTTCTTCCCTGCCCCGCTCCAGCAGCCGCAGCCTCCAAACCCCTTTAGTTTGCCCTCTTACCACCATGGGAACCCAGTGGGAGGCAAGATACACCATCTACCCCACTGGATTTCAATAATAGACACCTGGGTTCTTCAGATTGTCCGTGGAGGCACCCACTTGGAATAACAGGCTGACGGAGGACCATCTTTCCTTGCTCCGCCATCAAGTGAAGGCTCTCTTGGACAAGGGAGCCATAGAGGGGTTGCTGATGCCAGAAGTAGGAAGGCGTTATTCCCGCTAGCTTGTGGTACCCAAGTAGGATGGAGGCCTTCGTCCTTTCTTAGACCTGCACCCTCTCACTTGCTACCTCAAAAAGGAAACATTTTAAATGCTCATGCTCTCTAAAGTCCTGTCTACCCTGGACCCAGAAGACTGGATAGTAATGCTGAACTTAAAGGATGAATACTTCCACATTCCTGTCCTGCCTGCTCACAGGTATTACCTAGCGTTTACAATAAACCACAAGCACTTTCAGTCCCCAGTGCTCCCTTTTGGCCTTAAGAGTGCCTTTCATGTGTTAACCAATGTGATGGCTGTGATTGCAGCACCTCTGCGGAGATCAGGGTTGTCAGTCTTCCCTGTCACAAAGACTGGCTGTTGAAAGTGGGCTCGCTCCAGGTGCTGGGGTTCACTATCAATGTGCCGAAATCGCACATGACTCTCAGATGCTCCCTTTCATTAGAGCTGTTCTAGACAGTGTGCAGCTTCGGGTCTATCGTTCCAAACAGCAAGTCCATAATATTCAGGCTATAATACCGATGTTTTAGCCTCTATCCTAGATTTCAGTGAGAGTGACTGAGGCTGCTGGGACTCATGGCCTACTACATCTTGCTTGTGAAACATGCCCGCTGGCATATGCAGGCTCTGCAGTGGGACCTGAAGTTTATTTATTTATTTATTTATTTTGAAAGTTTTATATAGCGCAAACAAGATCTTTGCAGATATCAGAGCGCTTTACAAGGACAAGGGGGTCATAGAATAATAGACTGTAATAGTTGAGGTAGTTAGGTACAAGGTGCATAGTTACATAGGTAAGGTCATATACAAGAGGTAGGTCAAAGGTGAGGTAGTGTCTTCTATCATAGTGTAGGTACAAGGTGCATAGTCAAACAGTTGCGCCAATAATATAAAAGTACAAATATAAGGAGCATATACTTGTTTAAGCGATCTTAAAATGCTTAGCATGAAGATAGGCATAGTTGAGGTAGGAGATGAGTACAGGTGCATCAAAAGTACAAGAGTAGGGATAGTTGAGGTGGTGTAGGTACAGTATGCAAAGTCAGACAGGTGCGTCAACAATATAAAAATATACAAAGAGGGAACGTATACAATCAAATAAGTCGATAATACAAGTAGTACAAATAGTCCAAGGGGTCAGGCAGGTAGTACAGAGCGGATACTTGAGAGATGCAGAATGATAGATCATGTGTATTTAGCCATCAGGATCGCTTTTACTTCTTTCTTAAAAAGTTTGTTGGAGGAGGTGAGCCTGGTTTCAGGAGGGAGTGAGTTCCAGATCCTGGGTGCCATTCCTGAGAAGGAGCGTTTATAGGTTTTTTCCTTCCGAAATCTTCGAGGCTTCAGCAGAAGATTGTTTGTGCTTCTAGTAGTTCTAGAGCCACCAGAAATTGTCAGCTTTTGAGAGGTAGGCGGGTGAGTTCATGTGTACAGCCTTGTGTGTCATGCAGGCTATTTTCAGATGTATTCTGGCTTCAAAAGGTAGCCAGTTCAGGGATTTAAAGTCAGGGGAGATATGCGAGCGCGTTTTTTGAGCCAGTGATGAGTCTCGCTGCAGCGTTAAGGGACGCTCTTAGGGGTGCCGTTGTAGTTAGGGCGAGCCCGCAGAGGGCGGTGCTACCGTATTCTATGTACGGGATGACTATAGATTGTACTGCAGTTTGGAAGTCTTTAGCTGGAAGGAAGGGTTTAAGTTTTCTCAAAGTATTGATTTGGAAGTTCGCTCCTTTCGTTGCCTTGCTGATGTGCTGCTGCATGTTGAGATTGGCGTCAAGTGTTATGCCTAAAGATTTTGCTGAGTCTACGATGGTAGGTTGTACATTTAGAGCAGTTAGGTGCTTAAGCCATGTTTGAGCGGTAGAGATTTTTGCGGGAGGTGAGATCAGGAGGAACTCAGTCTTCAGCGCATTGAGTTTGAGGTGATTCTCGGCAAGCCAGGATTGGGTGTTTCTAATCGTGGTGTTCAGAAGCATGATGTCCTTGGGAGATTGTATTTTGAGGTAAAGTTGGGTGTCGTCGGCATACATGTGAAAGTGAACATTGGATGCTTGTAGCAAAGTAGTGAGAGGTTCCATAACTAGGTTGAACAGTGTTGGGGAGAGGGAGGATCCTTGACGGACGCCTAGCGATACAGGTACCGGAGAGGACATCAGATTGTTGCTTTTGAATCTTTGTGCCCGGTTGTGTAGAAAGGAGGTGAACCACTTGAGAACAGTCCCAGATATGCCCATTCTTGTGTTTAACAGATCGAGTAGGTTCTCATGTTTAACTGTGTCTAATGCGGAGGAGAGCTCAAGAAGGATGAGGAGGCAGGTATCGTTTTGGTCTAGGATTTGGAGGGCGTCGTCAACTGTGAGTCATTGCAGTTTCGGTACTGTGCCCTGCTCGGAAGCCTGATTGATGAGCGTTGAGGAGATCAAACTTATCTATGCGTTTAGTCAGTTGTAGCTGTACGCATTTTTCCAACAGTTTAGCGAGAGTGGGAATATTTGTAATAGGACGGTAATTGTTTAGATCAGTGGGGTCTGCTGTTGTTTTTTTTAGTAGCGGTGTGACTTGTCCGACTTTGAGGGCGTTAGGGATTGATCCTTGTTGAAGAGAGCTATTGATAATCTTAGTCCAGAGTGGGAGGAGCAAAGGGGTAAAGTCTTTTACAGCGTTAGCAGGAAGGGGGTCAGTGAGGTGATTGGATGGTTTCAGGGTGCTGATCAGTCTGCCAATTTCTTCTTCGGAGTAGGTGCCAAAGGATGATAATGTAGCATTGTTCTTTGGTTCAGACGCTGCTGTGTGTTGGGGGTTGGAGTAGAGGCTTGCGTCATTGAGGAGATCGCTTCTTATGTTGTCGGTTTTTTGGTTAAAGAAAGCAGAGAATTCTTCATAGGAAGGTGTAGCGCCCATGGTGCTGAGTGTCTGGCGTTGTTCTTTGGATGGTGTTCTAATTAGCTCGAACAGTTTTCTTGGGCGGTTTTTTGCTTGGGCGAGCTGGAGGCTGAAGAAATCTTTTTGAGCGTTTTATTTTCCTGAAGTAGGCGTTTCTCTGTTTCTTCAGTGTTTTTAGGTGCAGTGCACATGGGGCTGACCTCCAGGTGTGCTCTGCCATTCGCATGGCCCGTCTATCTTCATTGAGGCTCCCGTCATACCATGGGTTGGAGATCTTGGACGAAACTCTTTTCAGTTGCATGGGTGCAGCCTCATTGATTATTGTGATCATAGCATTGAGATAGTGGTCAGTCAGGAGTTGAACGTCCGTAAGTTCAAGTGGTCATGGCATCAGGGGAATCCCTCCAACTTTGTCCGGAGCGCGGAGGGAACTGCTAAAGATCTGCAGTGGTGGCTAACAAACTGTGATTGGGATAGCGGCAGACCCCTCTCCCTTCCCCCGCCTGATATGAAAATGTTGACATGCTTCACTTCGGGGACGGCATGGCCATCTGGAAGAGGTGGAGATCCGAGGACTCTGGTCTCAATAGAAATCCGGACTCCCCATCAACCTTCTGGTGCTCCGGCAATCCGGCTGGCATTGAGCTTTTCTACCCTCCATCAAGGATAGGCTAGGACAGCTTTTCACGGACAATACCACTGCCATGTGGTACTGCAACAAGCGGGGTGGAGTGGGGTTGTGGACCTTTTGTCAGGAGGCCCTACGTCTCTGGACATGCCTGGAATAGCAGGGCATATCCCTAGTGTTGAACGCCTGGCGTGTTCTTTGAACTCCAGGGCAGACTAACTACACCGAAGATGCCTAGGGGGATCACATATGGCGTCTCCATCCATAGGTAGTGCAAGATCTCATTCAGCATTGGAGAGCCTTGGTTAGGTCGGTTTGCCACCACTGAGAACGGGCAATGTCAGCAGTTCTGCGCGCTGTATTTTCCAAGGTGGCTCTCTGAGATGCTTTTTGTCTCGAGTGGAGCTCATGCCTTCAGTATACTTTTTCACTCATGCCACTCCTGCCCAGAGTTATCAAGAAGATCAGGAACGACCAGATGGAAGTCCTTGTCCTTGTCCTTGTGGCTCCTAATGGGATTGGATAGTTTGGTATTCTGAGTTGTTGAGCACGGCCATCGGTCCTCCGATCAGGCTACCTCTTCGATGTCTTGGTTTTAATCATGCATCAAATGACTTGATTATCCGGCGTCTTGAAACCCACAATGCCGAACGACACAAATTCCACATCAGATTAAATGTTTCAGCTGTTGTGCTTGTTGTTGATTTGCGATCTATGGGGAAATTGCTGAGGGACAGATAAGAAAATTAAGACCAAGTAAGCATCAGAACGTCTGTGGTGTTTATTTTTTTGTTGTAGAATGGGGTTCGGGGTGTTAAAATTACTCAGTCTAATTTTGTCTTTCCTGGAAGGACTTTCACCAGATCTGGTATTTTTTTTTTTTTACTAGCAGACCATACCCAAGATGCGTAGGGAATGTAGATCTGTGTTGTATAAAAAGAGCATTCTACTCTTAAGACAAAGATCCAGGTGCACATTACATAGTTATGTCTGACAAAGACTCTTATCAAGTTACCTCACTGGTGATTTCAAAGATTAGTATGATTAAGTCTTTTTTAGAAGTTCATCCATTGAGATAGAGGAAGAGTATCTGAGTTGAGCAAGCTTTCAGAACCATCTTCTTTTTTGTTCTGAAGAACTTGTACTTCTACAAATACCAAACAAGCTGACTGTTTAGAACAGATACTCCGTGTATACCGGCACGTTAGAAATATTCAAGTCTTGTGATTTACCTAGCAATAAAGTGAATAGGGCAGCAAAAAAATTCTACGTAGATACATGTGTACCAGAGCCACACTCTGAAAGTCCAAAAAAGAAAAGAGAGTAACCGGAGTGCGAGGATCAGCCTTACACTGATTCAGTTTTCAATGGACCATCGACCACCAACGCAACATCTCAACAGAGGCGTGTTTATTTGTCTTTTCTTGTAGAAGGTCATCATTTTTGTAGCTGCTTAATTTTTCTCTAGGTTATTAAAGTAAGGATATGTTTACTCCGACACAGAACTGTAATAAACTTAGGTTAGCTGTTGAGCAAATAGATGGAATTTCAGGTATTGGAGAACGGTAACATGAGCAGATAGTAAACTCAACTCCAGAGGGAGAGAGTGTCAGAGAATGGTAGCTGTGTAAGAAAATGAGTGTCACTTAGGCAATCACTTAGAAAGCGTTGAACTTTCAGCAGGGCCAGATTAACTTACATTTACAAATTTTGGCAGCACTGTTCTTTAGTAGTTTGATTTTGTAAGCTTGTGTCTGTTCTCTTAAATCTGGGATGAATGTTGTCATGATACCACAATTTTCTCTATGGCTCTCCTTAGATGTTTGGTTGAAATTTTCATTGTATTCCTCTTTCACCTTCATGTGGATCTTAGCTACATATGCTAGTTTTGTCTTTCTCTGTGAGTCTCCTTATTGGATGTAGAGAAGTTGAACGCTATTAGGGATATGTTAGAATTTTTGTATGTTTCTAATCCTTTTACATGTAAGACTCGTATGGTACCTAAATTGTTTTGTTTACTCTACAGTTTTTGGCAATTACTCAACAGTAAACCCAGTCATTTAATGTAATCTAAATGCTATTGACCAAGATTGTTGTCAGTCTACTTTCCCAGTGGTGGTCTCCTTTTCAGAAGGTGCTGTTTAAAGCACCTGCAAGAGATTGTATAGTGCCCTGCTATAAGGCATGAAGTTGGCGAATGAAGTGTGTGAAGCTTTGGCCACAATTCTGATCACAGTGCTTCTTCATTAGAGAATGGTGGTGGTTCCTTATTGTGGAATTGCTTCATGTACTAGACTATGAATCTATAGCATCCCTTTTGTTCATTACTACTGAATGACCAATAGCTAAGTTAGCAGCATGGTATATTTTAAAAACACTATATTTGGGTTTCAGACCAAATATATTTGCACTATACATATACTCCTAATTGGTGCAAGCCCAAATAGGTTTGTAATACACCATTTATGTGATGTTTTGGAGATAGACCACCCTGTTTTAATATTTCCATAGGTACTACGTTTGACCTTTTCCGTTTGACATTTGCTGTGGGTAGATTTGCAATCTGCTTGTGGAAATCTCTTCCTGAAGTGCTGTATTAATAAATGTAAAGTGAGATTTGATTGGTCTATAAAAGGAACCATCAAGAAACGAGCCGTGGATACACCCCCACCAAGGACGATAGAGCTATACTGTAGGAAAGCATATCTACCAAATGTAGCTCAAATGATACAGCTTAATCCAGGAGGCATGGTTGAGCCATTGCAGCTTAATCCAAACAAAAGACGAACATAACTCAAAAAATTGTCACTGAGCCTCTAACTCCTCTGCCTCATTCCCCAGATGCATGCACTTAGTTAGCCTGCACCAGAGTAAAGTTATTTGAATCGAAAATCCTATTGATCCAAATATACAATTATTTTCAGCTTCCAAACTGCTAAGAGTCGCTTATATAAGTTCACATGTTGAGCCATTGTTTAGCATTGGCCCTGGTAGTTTTTTGTTGGCATTTTAAGGCACAGGTGTATATACCTCAAGCTTAATTTTTTTAAAGGCAAATCCATTCTGTTGACAATTTCTGACAGTTTACAATTTACATATTAGTGTCTGGCTTTTCCATGTATGTAACTTCCACAGGCTTTCATCCTATGTACTGTAAATTCTTTATATGCTGTTTGCCAAAATGTTGTGTGTAAACAGTATAGTCATTTCTAGCAGTCACCAGGAGCCTAGTCGTTCTTACAAACAAAGTTCCTGAAAACAACCTTGGAGATTTTTTTTTGCATACCCAGTTCTGGTCATTTCTTTTTATTTACCTTTTAAAGGTAGTTGCATAATATATTGGGAATTGCGATCTCTTCTTGCACATTGAATCAGCAAAAGTGTATATCTGAAACTAGTAGGTGTTCTGTAGCTTACGATTGACTGGTAAATCTGCTCTGATTCCTTGTATGCAAGAAGAATGCACCTCTGATGCTTTAATCCTCTCTGAGCAGTTTGTACCTCTTTTGCTTTAAATTAATGTTTTACTATTTGACTAATGTAGTATTGTTTTTATTGGGCATAGAGTTTAATCCACAAAACTTATTTCTCCAGTATTGGGGTGTGTTTCATAGATTCACATGCTTGCTTGAATATTCCCCGTCGTCGAAGTGGGAGCCCCACGGTAAATAAAATAGAAATAAAACCAATCATATATGTATATAAAAACAGAATTACATACATTCTAAAACCATAAATACTCATAAGTACCAAGGTTGGCATTAACACATAAGAACACATTAAAAGAAAAAAGCACTTTCATAGCATATCCATGTCATTATTAGTCCGAACTACAGCCAATCAGGCGCAAGCACCCCTCTAGAACCTTCTCCTCAGAGGCTCAGGCCCTCAGATTTTCTACCGCACGTCGTGTGAAGGGAGTCTCCCTGAGCTCTGCTCATTTTTTTTCCATGGATTTCTACAGTTTTTAGATGTCTTCAAGTAAGAAGTCTGTTTCGACCATGTGCTTCTTGTGGGAAATTGCGACTCTTCGCAGAGGACCCTCACAAGAAGTGTATTTACTGCCTCTATCCAGAGCATGAGGTAGGCAAATGTAAAATTTGCAGGACTTTCTCAACCAAGACCCTTAAGGACAGGAAAGGACATCTCCTCCTGTGGTTACAGAGGTTGAAGGATAAGGATTCACCTCTTTCTGATGCGGAAAGCCTTGCGTCAGGTGTGTCTAGAGCCCCTTCTAAGTGTTGCAGTGTGCAGTACTTGCCATCTCCATTCTTAAAGAAGAGGAAGCTTCACTCTAGAAGGCTCCTGCTGTGTCTCCACCTCTTCCTGCTATGCCTACGAGATCTGACTCTCAGGCGTCTACGGCTCCTTCTACGCATGTTTCCACTAAAAAACGTGCTAAATCGTTGACTGGAGCGTTGACTGTCTGCCCGACGAAGAGACCTGCCATCTCTACCTCTCTGACGACGTCGGTGATGACGACTTGTGCCAGCGGGTCGTCGACGGCAGCTGCGTCGATGTAGTCCGTGTCGACGATGGTGTGTCAGCTTCAAGTCTGTTTCGTCGACGTCCAAATCTTCGTCGACTCCTTCAGTGAAGAGAGCCTCTTCGTCGGCCGGTGCTCGGTGGATGACTGCTCCGTCAGCAACTGTCTCGTGCCAATTTCGTCATCCCGTTCTGGGACTCCTGCTGTTGACCCTCTGCTCCAACGTCGTCATGTGTCTTTGTGTCAACTTCCGATTCCACGTCACTCTAGGCCTCCATCTCCTCTTTTTGCCACAGGTTCGGAGCTTGACTCTGGTTCGGATGAGGAGGAAGATGATAGATTTCGGGCAGCTTGAAGCCCTTCGGAGCTTGTCATAAAGTGTCAGGACTATGAGGACGATCAAAATGATCATTATTTCCATGAGGAGGAGCCTTCTTCTCCGGTTTCCACAGCACAAATACCGCTCTCCCGCATTTATAATCTCGAATACATGTTGGAGGACTATAATAGACGTTTTCCACCATCTCACCAAGGATCTCACCAGCCTACGGTGCCTGCAACTACAGCGGCTCCTTCCTCCACTGCACTGCCAGAGCCAGCTGTGCCATCGGCACCATCTGCATCATCTATTCGGATTCAGGCAACTTTGTATGAGAATGACGTTCGCCCATATCGTGAAGGCGGCGAAGTTGATGATGATGATGACGGGACCATGGTAGATTGGGACGATTATCAGGCCCATACACTGTCGCTGCCCCCTTCGGGTCCAGGGGATTCCCCCCGTTGATATAGCTGGATTTCACCAACTTATGGAACGAGCGGCGCTCTCTTTAAACTCCCTATGGTTCTGAAGGATGAGGACTGTTTTCTTTATGATTTCAAGAGTCAACCTTTTAAACCGGTGCGTACAGTACCCATAATTGACTTTATCTGGAATGAGGGTGTCAAACTGATGCAGACGCCAAATTCTTTTCCGGCGCTTCTTTCTCATTTGGAGAAGAAATATAGGGCGCCCCAGGGTTCTCCAGCTTGCCTGGTAGCACAGCCTAAACCCGATTCCGTGATCACCCAGGCCGCACAGCACCATTCCAGGAATCAGTCTTCTCCTATTACCGAACCTCCTGACTGTGAAGGACGTCGTCTTGATGCCAATGGGCGAAGGTTTTCCACTATGGCTTCTACCACCGTGAGGGCTACAAATTCTCTGGCCATGCTGTCACTACGACTGCCAGATGTGGTCGGATAGGTCTTCTATTATCGACCTCATTCGTGAAACCTCCAGAGCAGAAGCTCTCAAGATTCTTCAGGAGGGAGCGAGAGCGCGCCATCCGAGATTGACTGCTCTGTGGACATTGCAAGCACTGGTTTTCGCCAGCTTGCGGGGGCAGCTGTTTTACGTCGTCAAGGCTGGCTTCGTTCCACCTCTTTTCGCCAGGAGGTTCAGGCGAAAATCCTAGACATGCCTTATGACTGCAAATCGCTTTTTGGCCAGCATGTAGACAACTCACTTCAAACCATAAAAAATGACACCGAGACGGCTCGTGCCCTAGGCACTTTGCATTTTCCCAAACAGCCTTTTCGTGGTGCACGCGGACGCTGCACCTCCTTCTTTTTGCGGCGGATCCAACCAGTACCACTCCTACGGTCAAGGAAATCCGAGATATTCCTCCCAATCACAGCAGTCCTATCTGCAACAGTCTACCAAGTCATACAGAGGAAAGTCTTCCTACAGAGGCTCCGCTTCGAAGAAGCAATGACTTGCCTTCCCAGCTCAAAGTTGGAGGTCGAATCTCCCTTTTCTTTTCCAATTGGTCTTCAATCACTTCGGACAGTTGGGTGCCCGGACATGGTGTCAAAAGGCCATGCTTTGGAGTTTAAGGTCCCTCCAAACACACTTCCAACTGGTCTACCTCCGGCTCACCTCAAAGAGCTCTTTCAACAAATTCGAATCATGATTCAGAAAGGTGCCATCGAAGTGGTTCTCAAGTCTCAGAAGGGGATGGTAGTCTATTCCCGTTTTTTCCTAATCATCAAGAAGTCCGGTGAATGGCGTCCGATCCTAGACTATAGGGCCCTAAACATGTACCTGAAGTGCCAATCCTTCCGCATGCTCACGCTAGCAGAAATTCTCCGCCTTCTCTCGAAGGGCGACTTCCTGACCACCATTGATCTCCAGGACGCCTATTTCCACGTGCAGATACTTCCGAGACACCGGAAGTACTTGCGCTTCCTGGTAGGGCGCAGAGATTTTAAATTCAAGGTTCTGCCTTTCGGCCTTCGCTCCGCCCCTCGCGTCTTCACGAACGTCTTGGCCCCGGTGGTGGCACATCTACGTTTGAAGGACGTTCAAATCTTCCCCTACCTGGACAACTGTCTCATCAAGTCCTAATCTCGTCATCAGGCTTCTCTGGGCACTCGATTCTGTCAGAATCTATTCCACTCCCTTGGTCTGTCCATCAACACCGAGAAGACTCAGTTCGATCTAGCTCCCTGCAGGACCTTTCTAGGCGCCACTCTGAATACTTCTCTGGTGAAGGCATTCATGTCTCACGAACGTCTGCAGTGGATTCTACGCCTAGTGGCTCTCCTCCGTTCAAAAGGGTCTGTTTCAGTTCGTGTATTGAAATCGTTTCTCGGGAAGGCGGCGTCCTGCATCTCCCTGACTCCAAAGTGCAGGCTCAAAAGTCGCCCAATTCAGGAGGAACTGGACAAACAGTGGCGTCAGGTATCCGGCTCTTTCAACAATTCGGTCCTGGTGACCGCTCAGATGAGGTTCGCTCTCCACTGGTGGGTTCAACCATCCCACATCGCTGCCGGTCCGGTACTTCTTTCCTGACCATTGCTCCAGAGCTCATGCATACCACGGATGCCTCCTTGGAAGGTTGGGGCGCTCATCTTCAGGGCTATCCATGAAGGGCAAGTGGACCCTGTCTCAATGTTCTTGGCACATCAACAGACTGGAACTAATGGACATTTTCCTTGCGCTTAAGTCTTTCCGTCTTCTGCTTCAGGGATAATCGGTGCTCATTCAAATTGACAATACCACCAGTATGTAAACAAACAGGGCGGCACCAAGTCACCACTCCTCTCTCAGCTGGCACAGAGCATCTGGGACTAGGCACTCGGTCACCACATTACCCTGACAGCGGTTCACCTACCAGGCATCTCCAACATCCTAGCGGACTCCCTCAGTAGGTCCGCGTCCTCGACCCACGAGTGGGAGTTGCATCAGCCGACTCTGGACTTCATCTTTCGGCTGTGGGGTCGCTCGAACATGGATCTTTTTGCGAGCCCTGTGAACCGGAAATGCCCGTCTTACGCAAGCTGGCTTCCCCATCAAGGGTCGTGCGGGAATGCCCTTCTGATGGACTGGTGCAATCTATTCGCCTACTCTTTTCTGCCGATCCTGCTGGTTCCTAGAGTGTTGTGGAAAATGTGGAGACGGCCGTGCCACATTCTCCTGATCACTTCCAGATGGCCTAGACAAGCGTGGTTCTCGGAACTGCTGCTTCTCCCCCAGAGCAAACCCATCCTCCTTCATCCTCGAGCGAATCTCCTCACAATGGACAAGGGTCAGATCTGCCATCCGGACCCCTTCTCTCTCAAATTATCGGCCTGGAACCCGAGCACCTTGAATTTGCCCACTTGAACATTTCGCCAGCATGTAGAGAGGTTCTTGCCAATGCGAGAGCTCCGTCCACAGTAGACTTACAAGCTAAAGTGGAAAAAGGTTCTGTCACTGGTGTGCATCTGTCAACATCCATCCCGTGCACTCTACTCCTGCTCAGCTTCTGCAGTTCTTTCTGCAGTTAGCTCAATCAGGACTTTCCCACTCGTTTTTGAAGGTCTTCCTGGCGGCAATATCTCGTTTTAGGCAGGGTGGGTCTTCCTTTCTCAACTCTTCCAGAGTCATTCGGCAGTTTTTCAAGGGACTGTTAAGGATGTTTCTGCCCATTTGGCGTCGTCCTACCTGGCGTCTCAATGTTATTTTGGCGCAATTGATGAAGGTGTCTTTTGAACCCATCCACAGAGCGGATTTGAAATTTTTGACCTGGAAGGTTGCCCTTCTCGCCTTGACCTCCTCTCGTCGCGTGAGTTCAAGTTCAAGTTCGGACATTTGTATAGCGCACTACTCACCCAGAGGGTCTCAAGGCGCTTGGGGAGGGGTTCATTATTTGTCGAATAGCCATGTTTTCAGTTCTTTTCTGAAGGAGATGTGGTTTTGAGTAAGGCGGAGGTGAGTGGAGAGTGAGTTCCAGGTCTTGGCAGCAAGGAATGAGAATGATCTGCCACCCATGGTGGATCTTCGGATGCGCGGGACTGCGGCGAGGGCTTGATTGGACGATCTTAGTTGGCGGGTGGGTTTGTAGAATGACAGTCGAGTGTTGAGGCATTCGGGTCCTAGATTGTAGAGGGCCTTGTGTGCGTGGGTGAGAAGGCGGAAAGTAATTCTTTTGTTGACGGGAAGCCAGTGGAGGTCTTTTAAGTGTCCGGTGATGTGATCTTGGCGAGGGATGTCTAATATGAGTCTCGCTGATGCGTTTTGGATGCGTTGGAGTTTTTTCTGTAATTTTGCTGTGATTCCGGCGTAGAGGGTGTTTCCATAATCCAGTCGACTCGTGACTAGTGCGTGGGTGACAGTCTTTCTTGTTTCGAGGGGGATCCAGCGGAAGATCTTTTTGAGAATACGAAGTACGTTAAAGCAGGAGGATGAGACTGCGTTGACTTGTCTGGACATCGAGAGAGAGGAGTCTAGGATGAAGCCAAGGTTACGTGCATGGTCTGTGGGAGTTGGTGCTGTGCCCAGAGCGGAGGGCCACCAAGAGTCGTCCCAGGCAGAGGGGGAGGATCCTAGGATGAGCACCTCGGTTTTGTCTGAGTTGAGTTTTAGGCGGCTATGTTTCATCCATTCGGCTACTTCTTTCATGCCTTCGTGAAGATTGGTTTTGGCGGTGTTGGGGTCTTTGGTGAGGGACAGGATTAGCTGGGTGTCGTCGGCGTAAGATGTGAAGGTTGTGTTGACGCGCAATGGAGGCGAGAGGACTCATGTAAACGTTGAAGAGGGTGGGAATGAGTGAAGATCCTTGTGGTACACCACAGATGGCTTCAGTGGCCTCTGAGTTGAATGGGGGAAGTCGAACTCTTTGAGTTCTCCCAGCGAGGAATGAGATGATCCAGTCCAAGGCTTTTCCTTGTATGCCGATGTTGCTGAGGCGTTGTATAAGGGTGCTGTGGCAGACTGTGTCGAAAGCGGCGGAGAGGTCGAGTAGAATGAGGGCCACAGTTTCTCCGTTGTCTAGTAGAGTTCGGATGTCGTCAGTCGCTGCGATGAGGGCGGTTTCGGTGCTGTTTGGCTCGAAACCCAGATTGAGATGGATCGAGCGAGTTGTTGGATTCAAGGAATGCGGCGAGTTGGCTATTAACGGCTTTCTCAATGACTTAGGCCAGGAATGGGAGGAGGGATATGGGTCGGTAGTTTTTGAGTTCCGAGGGGTCTGCTGTGGGTTTCTTCAGAAGGGTGCTGAGTTCGTCGTGTTTCCAGCTATCTGGAAAGGTGGCAGAGTTGAACGAGCAGTTGATGACGTCACAGAGATGGGGTGCGATGATGGAGTCAGCTTTGTTGAAGATGTAGTGGGGGCAGGGGTCGGTTGGTGAGCCAGAATGAATTGAGTTCATTAGGCGGGTGGTGTCTTCAGTGGTGATTGGGTTCCAGTTGCTAAGGATGTTAGTTGGCGGAGTAGGATCTGAGGGGGGTTGGGAGGGCTGATCACTGGGAGTGATCTCGAAGCTGTTGTGGATGTCTGCTATTTTGTTGTAGAAGAAGGAGGATAGTGCATCGCAGAGGTCTTGGGAGGGAGTGATGTCGTTAGATGCTGCGGTGGGGTTGGTGAGTTCTTTGACGATGTTGAAGAGTTCCTTGCTGTTGTGAGAGTTGTTGTCGAGACGATCCTTGAATGCTGATTTCTTGGCGGATCGAATCAGTTGGTGGTGTTTGCAGGTGGCTGCCTCGAGGGTGGCCATGTTGTCGGTGGTTGGGTTTTTTCTCCATGTTTTCTCCAGGGTGCGGCATAGCTTCTTGGATTTTTTTAAGGTCATCGTTGAACCAGGGAGCCTTTTTGCTGGTTGGTTTGAACTGGTGCTTTTTCAGGGGTGCTAATTCGTCCGCACTGAGGGTGATCCATTGCTTGAGATTAGTGGCCGCTTGGTTTGGGTCCAGTGAGAGGGTGGGAGGGTTTTTGTTGAGTGATGTGAGGAGTTGGTCGGAGGTGATTTTATTCCAGTTTCTCTGAGGAATAGGTTGCGGGCGGTTGTCGTTCAGGGTGGTTTTGTAGCTGAAGTGAACACAGCTGTGGTCCGTCCAATGGAGAGCTGTGGTGCGATTGAAGGTGATATGCTTGCTGGAAGTGGAGATAGGGTCGAGTGTGTGTCCGGCAGCATGGGTGGGGGTGTCGACAAGTTGTTTGAGTCCGAGGTTGGCCAGGTTGTCTAGAAGGGTGGTGGTGTTGCTGTCGTGTTTGTTTTCAAGGTGGTAGTTGAGGTCTCCTAAAAGAATGTAGTTCTCTGAGGCGAGGGCATGTGGGCTGACGAAGTCCGTGATGTCATCGCAGAATTGAGTGCGGGTACCTGGAGGCCTGTAGATGAGGGTGCCTCTAAGTGTGGTCCTGGGGTCGGTGTGGATCTGGAAGTGGAGATGTTCGGCGGTTGCAAGGTTGTCGTCAGAGCTGGTCGTGATTTTGATGGTGTTCCTGTGGATGATGGCGATGCCGCCTCCTGTTTGATTGGTGCGGTCTTTTCGAATAATATTGTAAGTGTCCGGTATGGCTATGGCGATGTCGGGTGCTGATGATGTGTTCATCCATGTTTCAGTAAGGAAGGCGATGTCAGGTGACGCAGTGTCGAGTAGGTCCCAGAGTTCAGTTGCGTGTCTGTAGACCGAGCGGGTGTTAAGTAGGATGCACTTCAGGCGGTTAGAGTCGGAGTTGTGTGTGGAGGGAGTGGGTTTGGTGAGGGTACTGAAGCAGTTGAACTTGCAGGAGAGGCAGGCGAATGGACCGTGGGTACGTCCTGGAGTGGCTTCGCAGCATTGTGGTGTGCGTCCGGGGTTGAGGGCGAGGAGAGTTGCGGCATCATCAGCCTCCTTTCCTTCAATTCAAATCGGACTGTGTTGTACTTCGCACCAACTCGGCATTCATGCCTAAGGTGCCAACTGATTTTCACCTCAATGAACCAGTGTTTTTAAAGACTTTCTTCGCTAATCCCCAATCTCCAGCGGAGCAACATTTGCATTCATTAGACGTTAAGAGATGCCTTAAATTCTATATCGACAGGACAGCGCCTTTTCGTAGGTCTGATCAACTGTTTGTTGCTTACGGGCGCAAGCCAACTATTGCATGTTGGATTTCCTCAGCAATCTCATTCTGTTATCTACAGTGAGAGCTCATTCCACAAGGGCGATGATATCCTCTACGGCCCTGTTTGCTGGTGTGCCGATTCACCAAATATGTCGAGCAGTCACGTGGTCCATCAGGCATACTATCACTAAGCACTACTGTCTTGAGACGATCAACAAAGCTGATATGGCAGTGGCCCACCCCAATACTGGAGAAGAGCAATTGTTACCTGTAAACAGTGGTTCTCCATAGATTCACATGCGACCCACCCGCCTCCCCACAGAGGCTCGCTTCTCCTCCTAGACTCTTTTGTCACTGTTGTGCTACGAAAATCTAAGGGCCTGAGCCTCTGAGTAGAAGGTTCTAGAGGGGTGCCTGCGCCTGATTGGCTGTAGTTCGGACTAACATAATGACATGGATATGCTATGAAAGTGCTTTTTTCTTTTAATGTATTCTTGTGTTAATGCTGACCTTGGTACTTATGAGTTTTTATGGTTTTAGAATGTATGTAATTATGTTTTATATACATATATGATTGGTTTTATTGCTATTTTATTTACCGTGGGGCTCCCACTTCAACGACTGGGAATATTCAAGCAAGCATGTGAATCTGTGAAAGACACCAATACCGGAGAACCAGTTTACAGGTAAGTAACAATTGTTCTTATGGAATCTCATAAGCCAAACCGGAAGAGGATCTTAAACAATGCATCTATGTTGAGATAATAGTAGAATGCTAAAACACATAACCCACTGTCTAAACTTTGTGGAAGTGTTCGGTATACAAAATAGATTGAGTTACTTAATTCACCATAGTAGGCTTTTCAGGCGTGCAGGTTTCTGGTATACAGGTTTGAAAATATTTTGGGGTTTTGAGGTTCGTGTGCTAAAGTTTTGTTTTGAGTATTTCGAAGTGCAAAAAAGAACAATTGATGGACAGAATGCAGAACAGCGTCATAAATTCACCCCAGTACAGAGATATGGGCCTAAAATCCAATGTTTTTTTGCTCACCAGGCCATTCCAGTTTGGACCCAGCCATATGCAAATCAGTCTTGACCCTGCACCCAATGGGAACAGTCCAGCCCGAACTGCCAGGCCAGGTCCTCCCTGGACTGGAAACAAGCCTTCTAGGACTGGTTTCGGGCTGTCAGCCCTTATCAGCCAGGATAACTTGACTCAAGTGTCATGGAGAGCACGGGACCCACGTCTGGGCATACCCGTCCCAATCGGGGTGACAAATGCAAAAAGAACATTTGATGTACAGAATGCAGAACAAGGTCATACATTCACCCCAGTACAGAGATCTGGGCCTAAATCATGTTTTTTTGCTCTCCATGCCATTCCAGTTTGGACCCAGTGCTTGCCTGGCTGATGAAGGGTGACCTACCCCGAAATCGGTCCCAGGATGCTTGTTTACAGATCAGGGATGACCTGGCTTTGCAGTTCGATCTTGACTGTTTCTACAGTGCACCCGTCAACTGTATGACCATCACAAGCTGGATTGCCTGTAGCTGGTCCCCATGCTTTCTTATTTTTTAAAATATTTTTTTAAGAGACTAAGAAGAGACACTTTAACGAGAGAATATCGAGAGAATATTGTAAAATATTGAGACATGCCTAGATTTTACCTCTTATAGCCCTTTTCGTTTTATAATTTCTGGCCAAATGTTGATAATTGACTGCTCTTTCACTGAAGTTTTGCAGGCCTTTTCCCCCTGGTATAGCTGATGGATGAGGCAAACCGGGAGCTTTTGAATTGGGGACATGTGGTCTCTTTGATCAGTTTCATATTTAACCTAGCCACATGGAGCTTTTCCACTTTTAACTAAGAATTATGAATGTTTTGTTTTTATGTGTATTGTCCAAAGTCACAAGCTAACTACCATTGAGGGATAAAGAAATACTGAGAAGGGCAGCGAGGGAGATCAATCAAGACACTGCAAATTAACCTCTGCTGAAAGGCCTAGCAATAACCAATGACAGCCCCCACAACAGAGAACCTTCTCTCTCCACAGATCTCATTACAATGGTAGTAAACCTGGGAGTTAAGAATGTGATGCATTAGTCTGTTGGCAGCATATTTGTGGGCAGCTAAACCATTCTGTACTACTGACAGCCATGCATGGGTTGTCTGAAATTGAAGACAATGTAAAATTTCCTAGCTTTTATGAAGGAAAGTTTCAATTCTATTAAGTACATGAAGGCAATGATTGTGCATTGCTCTTTCCTTTGTTTTAGCTCATCAGCCCAAACAGTATGAACGATGTAACACTGGAAACACAAGACTACATTGATCGTGAGTCTTTGGTTCAGGTGGAGAAAATAGTCCACTAATCCCTCCGTTCCATCTCTCATAAAGACACCATCAAAGAAAAGCACTTACTCTTTATTTGTGTGAAGGTTACACCATCGGATAAAATAAAAATTATTGCTTCTGGTCGTTCCCTAAGAGAAGATATGAAAAGAAACCACTATTACTTAGAAATTCCTAAATGTTCTAACCGTCAATACCAGTTTTGTTACATTGTCAGATATGCTACATTACAGCAATAACATAAGCAGAATATACTTATTTTTGCAGAGTAATCCTAAATCTTGTGCTTTGGTAACAAGAATACAGTAGAATTGCAGGGCGGATAATCCTGGTCTCTGTATCCTTAATGGAATTATAAAGTCTTAGCTATCGTGAGGGAAATTTCTACATTTCATTCTCAGATCGGAACTTCAGATTATGCAGGTTTAAAGCTTATTAACCCCCAAGGAGGCAACATTCAAGACTGGCTTGAAATAGAATATTCTGAAAGTGGCGTAGGAGGAGCGGTCTGATACATTGAGGATATCTTCCAAGGCGCCTCCTAAATGAAAGCCTTTTGATGCCCTGGCTTCTCTGGTGGAATGGGCTCCAAAAATTGCATTACCAATTCCTGCCATCTCGCAATAGTTGGTGATGAGACCGCTTAGAACTATTTCTTCAGGGCAATAAGTAACTGTGATGTTCCCAGAGCGGCGGATTTCCTCGGTCATCAATTCATACACCCTAAGGCATCTTGCCACACACAACTTTGAATGCTGAAGGAAATCTGGACAGTCTACAACTCTAGTGTTCAATTTAGTCACCCATGAGATTGAAAAGGACACCCCGTCTGGGGAACAAATCCTTTTGGGAACGTGAAGAGCGCTCGCACATCTCACGGCCTTTTGCAAGAGATCCGGCATAAAAGAATAGCCAGTTTACTTAAGAGTTGATTCCATGACTGAAATGTTATTTTGACAGGATTCCATGTCCTTAACGTCCTACAGGGAAACTTACTTGGGAGTTGGAGGCTGAGATCCTCATGTTTCATCACCCTAGAGACTAAGAGGTGTTTATATGCCGGGATATCCTGAAAAGGAAAATGATCCACGGAAATAGCCTGAAAGCAAGCATTAATTGCCCTGCTAAGCCCTTCTCTGCCAGCTCTGATAAGAAATTGACGATGCCTATAACATCCTACCCCATCCAATTGCGAATCCTTTGCACACACCAGCATTACTCGGTGCCATGTGGACTTGTATCGCCTGACTGTAGAAACTGTCCAAGCACATTTGATGTTGTGAGGATCTCCCAGCGTGACCTGCAATCCTGTACACTGTCCGCTATAGAGTCCCTTGTTCAACCACATGGTGGGAGTTGGTCTAAGTTGCCTAAACATTTTTCAGGAGGATCAGAGTCCGGGAAAGAGGGATTGGAGAGGCCATAGAAAGTTCCAGAGGAACTGGAAGCCAAACGTGCAATCTCCACAGTGGTGTCACAAGCACCAACTCCACTCTCTGGTCTGGGTGGTCAGTCAGCTAATCATTAAAATGGGGGGAAGGGGATACCCCTGTCCCAACTCTAGTCCAGGAAAAATACATCCCTGGCCTTTACTAAGGGGACCTGGCTTTTTCTTGTAAAGGTTAACACCCAGGCAGGCTAGAAATACAAAAGCTGGCTGAATATAGAAACAATATTCAAATATTGAATATTGTTTCTATATTCAGCCAGCTTTTGTATTTCTAGCCTGCCTGGGTGTTTACCTTTACAAGAAATTGTTGTCCCTGACCCAGGAGTCTCATCCTCAATCAGGGGGTCCTTGATACCTACAAGAAACTAAGGGGACCTGGCTGCCAGCTGTAAAAATTAAGTAGTTGGTGGTCTAGACGGGAGATCCCTCCAGTGTCTGGATTGCCAGTCCCCTGTTCGGTTCATTCTTCCTGGAAGTTGCTCCTCCTTCACTAAAATATTGTGGAGTAAGCAGTAGTGCCAGAGGTCTCTGGCTATATTGGCCAGGGCTTTGGAGCCCAATCCCCTCAGACAGTTGATGTACCTCACTGCTAAGACATTGTCCATCTTCAGCATGATGGAGCAGGAAACCCAGTTGGGCACTAGGCTCTGTACTGCAATAGAACATGCCAAGAATTCTAGGCAGTTGATGTGTAAGGCTTCTTCTGCTTCTAACTCGGGTCCTCCAGTAGTAGCAGCCCCACATCTGGCTCCCCAACCAAGACGCCGATCATCTGACTCTATGGTGACTTCAAGCGAGGAACCAAAGATTACCTTGCCGTTCAGGCCTGCATGTTTTCTGACCCCCATTGGGTCTCCTCTCTGCGTTTAAAGTTGAGGGAATGTTGTCTGTGTACAAGAGTCGCTGCCTGAGATGCATATCCCATCTATCACTGTAAGTGCCACGAAAAGTTAGCTTGGATGAAAGAAGCCAGCAGTCCCACCACTGGCGAGATGTCTGAGCGAGAGCTTTGCTTTCCATATTTTTTCTGTAATTCCCTGCATATCGGGCCATTTTTCTCTGAGAACTTCAGCGATTGTTGAACCGAATCCATCATGAACTCCAGGAGAGTCATCTTTTGGGCTGGGTTAACCTCCGACTTCTCATTTATGAGAAACTCCAAGTTCTGCAGTAAGGAAACTGCCATCCTCAGTTAACTTCTTAAACCGCCCGGATCCTGATGCATGAGGAGGATATAGTCGAAGTTGAAGATGAGGTGTACTCTTCTTGTCCTTAACTACTCCATGGCTGCTCTCATGATCTTGGTGCAGGACCAAGGTGCTGAGGAAAGATCGTATGGAATTGTAATATGTATTTATATAGCGTCTGCTACTCCTGATGAGTCGTCAAATCACTTTTCGGTGAGTAGCATGTTACTCTGGAAACCAAATAATGATTAGTATAGGGAAAATATTAATTTGAACGGTGGACATGTGAGTCTGTTAGTTGGATTGAATAGGATAATGGTGGAATAGAAGAGGGAAGCATCTAGAAGGTCCTATTTGGGAGGTAATAGTAGTTAAACCACGGACGAGGCATCGAAGAGCTTTTTGGTGAGAAGCATGCAGCTCCTGAACCTCTCCTCAGTCCTCCTGGAATCCTTAGGGCTCCAATATGGAATGGAAGGCCTGTGAACTTGCAGGTTTGATTTTTCCAAGTAAATTGGAGAAACTTTCTGTGGGGAGGAAATATCGGGACTATTTTAGGTGTTATGTAGTCCGAGGCGTACCAACCAGTTGTTGGTTTGGAGGATGTCTCTTAGAAGGTGAATTCCTTCCATTTTGAAGTGGCGATAGACCACCCATTTGTTGAATTGTTTGAAATTTATTATCGTCCAGAAACCTTTGTACTTCTCCACCAAAAACCGTGTGCTGATAAAACCCAGGGGTTGAAGGGATGTCAAGGATAGCACCCCTTTCCTTAACAGATACCCCACTTCTTGGTCTATTAATTGCTCTGCGCCTTGAGCGAAGTTTAAGGGCAAGGGACATACCTGTTGGCACTCAGTGCCTTATAACTTTGTGAAAGCTGTGCACCGATTGATGTACCCTAGCATCTCCTGTTATTGCTGTCCAGTTGTGAAGGAAGCGTCTGAGTCTGTCCTGCACTCTCAACAGAGTAGAAACATTGGCTACCATTTGAACCTCAGGCAGCATTGGAGGTGCACCAAAAGGCACCTCGTCCATTTGTGTTTTTTTAGAACCTAGTGAGGGGAAGAAACTCTCTAATCTTTTCTGGTCCTGCCATTTCATGGATCTTTTAGTTTGGAGTCTGTGGGGAGCTTGGCTGATGGAACAGCTAAGTAAGCCCCCCTAACTCTCCATGCTCCAGCGAAACCTTTTGGGCCAAAAACCTTATTAGGGTTTGCTGCGCCTTATTAAGATAAAAAAAAAGTGGTCACAAACTGAAAAAACCTTGATGAAAGGGTCTCCAAACAACCCCCCATCCACCACCTAGTCAGCCTCTGAGGTGTCCAACTCTCCTAATTTGGGGTCTATCTTAAGGAGGAGTGATCTTATCCGCTCTGTATAGAGGGCTCAATTGGCATTACCCAGGAAACAAAACGGTGCGTTGGGCACACCTGATAGGACTTTAAGATCAAGGGGACTACCAGACACCCTGGTCTCCTCCGTCATATCCAGGATTTTGTTAAGAAGGCCTAAGACGTCCAGGACACCAAGGAGCGGTCAGGGCCCTTTTTGGGGTTCTTGATGAACTTATTAATCAATGTGGCCACCTTGGGGTTGATCTCAGAGGGAATGGGGTTGATCTCAGGGGGATTGTTCTACATTTCTGTCAGGGATGGCCTAGGGCATTCTGCCGTAAGTCTGCCCCTAACCTCCTAATCCAAGGATTATGTAATGTGACTACCCACACATTGTGCCACCTTGTTTTCTGGGGTCTAGTCTGAGGAACAAGGTGAAAAATATCATTGGGTCGAGCATATCTTATAGGGCCGAAAGGGAGTGAGAGTCACCTGGATCTATTCTGGGATATTTAGAGCCATCTTCCTGTCTCCACAGTCTGCTGGGGCCTGCTTCGTCCCCAGATTCCACATTATCATTGCCTTCCCTGGCATCTCCCACAGGGAGGAATTGGTAGTCATTGAGGGTAGTCCCAGAATTATGTTGGTTGTCATCTAGGGCATTAACCTTTCTCTTCAAAAAGGCGAAGCGTAGCCTCTCAAAGGCGTCGGAGGGTTAACAGTGTCCCTTAGGGGCCACCCTAATAGAGCCAGAATCCTCGAAATACCAAGTGCTCCCTTTGGCTTTGCGGTTGGAAGACTGCTGATTTTAGCGGCGAGTAACAGAAGTTGCTCGTTAATTGGCTTGAGGGCTGAAAAAATTACGCATTGATAAGCCACATCAATGACCTCAACTAGCCCTTCATTAAGGGGGGGAAGTATATATATATATATATATCCTACCTACTGACAACCGACAGTAGATCAACAATATATGTATATTTGACCTACTGGCAGTCGTCAGTAGGTAGTTAGGACCTAGTTTCTATAGGAAAAGCATTTTTTGATTTCCCAATATCTTTGGTGCAGGTTGACGAATCTGCATGAAATTTTCGAAACTAATGGGGCGCACCGGTCAGCTCTTGTCATGAAAGGGGGAGATTAGTCAAGCGGGGGCCCAAGAAAAAAGGGGGGGTCCCAAAAGGCGTTTTCTCCTTGTTCATTTCCGTAGGAACGTTTGTTGCAGCTACTGCCCGAACTGCTGAACGGAACAACACCAAATTTGGCTGAGAGGTAGCTCTTGGTCCAGAGTGCACTCTTTGCTTTAAATTGTGTAAATCTGTTCAGTAGTTCCTGAGAAATTATAAAGTAAAAAATATTGATATCTGTTGACCGAGGAGGATTCGCCAACCCGCACAAGCTTCATTCTGATTGGCTGCCAACACTTCAAACCAGGAAGTGTTGGCAGCCATCTTGTGACTCGGTAAAACGATTTAAAAAAAGAAAATGGGGGCAGGGTAGAAACCCCCTGACCCACTAGGCCTGGTCAAGGGGTCTTACAGGGGCTCAAAAGGCATTATTATTTTTTTAAACGGGATTCGCGAGTCACTCTGAGAAAAAAAAGGTGCGTTACCGCGCTTTGTTTTAATAAGCCCCCGGGTGGGCCAGGTCCTGGGTGCAATATTCCAAATATATGCGGCCGCTGCGTGAGCAGCCCGGTTACTTCCCCTTCTCAGGCTTTATTAATTATGGGTGGAGGCCCCCCCCCCCCCCACAGCCCTGGGCACTGCCACCTCCCTAGGGCTTTTTTTATTAAAAGAAGTGTGAGGTGTCTCTTGCTTGCCCCCCACGCTGACACAGGTACCATCATCACCCCGGGGAATTGGAAAATAATGGGTGGGGGTGCCTCCCGGGGCCCACCAACTCCCTGGGGCATTGGAAAATAATGGGTTGGGGTTGCTCGCGGGCCTCCCAATCCCTGGAGCACACCTCCTCCCGGGGCTACCTTTAAAATCTGTGAGGGGGAGGGTTCAAGCACCCCCCCCCCCCCCCCCCCACTGCCTCGGGGACCACCACCTCTCTGGGGCATAGATGAATGGAGTGCGGGAGTCCGTTGCCGACCCCCGAACCCGGGAACCACCACCTCCCCAGGGCTATTTACAAAAAGCACCAATTCAGATGAACCGCGGCGGCAATTCCGCAGCGGTGCGGCGGTTTAGGGCAGTGGGCGGGGACGCGGCGACCAACTGACGTGCGCAGCAGTACGAAGGTAGTGCGCACGACAGCTTTGGCCGACAGAAGCACGCAAGGGGTTAAGTGTCACTGCCTAGGCCACGAGCCGCACCACCACAGGAACATTGTGGGTCTGCTGCTGCTTATTGGGGCAGTAAATGCGGAGCGGGGTGGAACTGCCATTGGTGGGCGTTCTGTGACATTATTTTTGCCTCCGTTTACTCCAATATTGACATTTCAAGTGGCAGTAACCAACTGGGGACTGATTTTGCAGACTACAGGTCCCACAATTCATAGCGTGTTCTAGACACCTGAGCGCTATTCAAGATAATAATAAAAGAAAGACTTACCTTAAGTCTTTGTCTGCCACTTGAATGCGGTAATGCCCATTGAAGAAGAGGGAAATCCCAAAACTAGTCAGCAGGAGCCGGAGGCGTGTGTCACTGTTCAAAGCAGCCTTTCTGTGGACAATGCTCACCACTTATCTCACATACTTTAGACTTTGTCTTCATCTAAGTTAGATCTCATCCCGCCTCCAGTCTCAAAACCTCCAAGCAGTCAAAATTTCACTCCATTAAATTCTGTTTTTCCGGATGCTGTGAAGTTCGACGAGCGGGAGAATGTGGCACAATGTGCTGAATTCTAACGCTGGAAGCTTGTTTTGCACTTTAAAATCTGCACGAGCGACACCATGCCAGATGCCGCTGTTTTTCTGCTGCTCAAGTAGCTTTTCTATTCAAACAGCAGCTTCTCATTGTGATCTGCCATGACCGCCCATGTTGAAAATCTCAGCTGGAGGCGTTCTAGCGCCCGATAATCTCGCTAGGGTATGCAAATTCTTGCTCAACAACTTTACATTGGCGAGCCGCATGTGAGAAAATCTCTGCCACGTTGTGGTTGACGGGCATGTTTAAGGTTTACTTTTAACCTCTGAGCAACATTCAGGCATGCTGGAAAGGTTATGACAACAAAAAACAAAGGTGTTGGATGGAATGTTTGAATTCATCTCAGTCACTGGCAATCGTTTGGGTCCAACTTTTTTCACCCACCATGCCACCTTAGTTTGGATCAAGTCATATGAAAATCAGTCTTGACCCTTCTCTAGTGGAAAGAGTCCAGTCCGAACTGCCCGGTCCTCCTTGAAAACGCAGCACAAGCAACCCAAGACTGGTGGTGTTGTTATTATGGCTCATCAGCCAGATATAGCTTGATTCTAGTGGCACAGTGAGCATGAGACCCACATCTAATCAAACCAGTCTCATTCTCTTGACCCTGCAGTGATTTTAACTGCGTAAATAAATAAAGTAGGTGTTTTGGAGATTTAATCCCAGTCTCTTAAATTGTGCATCTGTTACCGTTCATCAACACTCTTGGAGAAAGCGGTTACTGAAGCAAGGTCAAGGAGTAAAATAGTTTTTCAGCTGAACATACTCTTCAGGTTCTAATGCATAAACGCGGAATTGAAGTACATAGCTGACGTAATAACCATGATATATAACCATCCTACTTTAAAAGTAGTGTTACCACATCTGCACATCTTAAATATTTTTTTAAACTTCTCTGTTAATTAATTCTTGTTCTTGGGAGTATAGTTGTAAGCATCACAAGACTTTTAAAATACGATTGAAACACTCTAAAGCTTCCATTAGGAGGCCAAAGGCACAATCTCATTCTGACTTTGTGCTCTGTCCCATTTCCATTTTTGTTCTGGAACATATTTCTATGTGTATTTTGCAATTGGTTTGTTCGAGATATAGTTTATCTCTTGGAATCGTGATCCATTTAAGACTTTTATTACGTGAGGTTTTTGTTACTCTAGGTAGTTTTAAAGATGTTGCTGCTAATGCTGCATAGTGAGCTAATGGATCTATAATATGTATGTATATATATTTTCTCACAGAACAAGGCTTGGATCACATAGCAGAAAACATCCTTTCGTATCTTGATGCTAAATCTCTGTGTGCAGCTGAACTGGTCTGTAAAGAATGGCAGCGGGTAATTTCTGAGGGAATGTTGTGGAAGAAGCTGATAGAAAGAATGGTACGGACAGATCCCTTGTGGAAGGGGCTTTCTGAGAGAAGAGGGTGGTAAGTAACTTCTGGTTGAAGATGCCCTGTTAAAAAAATTATTTCATAAGTAATGGTATAAGAAATGTGAAAAAATTTCTCCTATTTTTCTTTTGCTTAAAGGGATCAGTACCTGTTTAAAAACCGGCCAACAGACGGCCCTCCGAATTCTTTCTACCGGTCATTATACCCAAAGATTATTCAGGATATAGAGGTATTTTTCCTATTTTTTAAGTCTACCTTAATTTTCTGTTGTCTCTCTGCTCCTTACTTTTACTTAACACAGTAATGTTAAAAATATTTAGTACTTGTGATTATTCTAAAGTATGAAGCATTTGTTTAAATAGTAGTGAAAGATACTTTACAATGGTCTTTCTACACGTGTTCTCTGTTAATCATGTCCAATATAAAAAGAAAGACGAGAAACTACTTCTAGGGTAATGAGTACATTGTTTAGTAATCATCCTTTGGTTAGATAGACTTGTATATTTCACCTCAGAATTGGATCATGTGAAAACACTTTATAGATGGTGAATGAAATCTGTTTAAACAGTGTTGACATAGTTACTCTACATATGACCACAATTATGTAATACTGAACTTGCTGAAGAAGCAGTGGCCTAGCTACGTGTGGATTATGTTGGCTATAATTATGCCTTTCAGTTTTCAGGCTGCCTGTAAAAATGGTTGGCATCTTTGTTTTCTACTTAATAGACAGCAGCTACTAGTTTTCCAACACTTGTTACTACCTAGCATTTGAAAGTGCTTCTACCCTTAATGAACTTTGAGTAATGATTTTCCAAAGTGAATACATATATTGTTTTATTCATTAAAACATAAAAATTAGCTTTGAAACATAATGGTAGTAGAATTTAACTTTTAAAATGTGATTGCTACATACTTTTAGCTATTTTAGTGAGAATATGTATTTCAACTTGCAGATTTCCACAATATCGTGGATATTTGCAACATTTATTCCCCGTAATATGCTTTGGACGTATTTGCTGAATATCTTAACTTACACACAAGACATGGGTTAGCCTGGTTTCAGACATAGTCTAATGTACTACTATGAATTTTAACTGTAAATGTAATTGGTTTAAGTTTATTTATCCATGTAAATTCTCTTTCTTATAGTAGTGAACTTCACAAACTAGCCTCATTCTACCCTTTCGATGCAGCAGTTCAGGAAAATGAGTTGGAAAAAAGTGATTATTTTACATAGGGTTATGGAAGGAAATTGGGGAAGATAATTCAAATTCTAGGGTGTTTTGAAAGTGCAGGAATGTAGAAGTTTGTTAGTAGATTGTAAAGACAGACATGCAATTTCTGTAAAGTTTATTATTCATAAGTAATTTAACCCTGTGACCAAGAATAAGGAAACCTATTTCATATAAAGGTCCATTGTAAATGAACAACTCTGTTCATGCAGAGAAAATATAAAAGGTGTCTTGGCTGTCTAGTTGTGGCATACAACTCGAAGTCCTAGGAAGAGTGTGCCCTCATGAAGCCAAAAACTATCTGGGAAAGCAAATCTGTACGTCCCCAAACACTGAAAGAAGTATTGGGAAGCCCTTTTCGCTCAAAAATGAGTACGTGGACTCATTCCTTTGATGGATCCTTGTCAAAGTAAGTCTTAAGAGTCAATGTGGAAGTGTAAGACTAGTTAGATTCATCCCAGTCCCACCATTGTCAACGTTGGAAGTAGAAAGGCTGTCTGGGTGCTTCATGGTCTTGCTTCTTTTCCCTTGCCGAGTTACTGATCCCACAACTAGTCTCAAAGCATAGCAGGTTTCCTGGTCCTTCGGCCACATTGCAATAGATTGAGACTTTTGGGGAACCATATGACACATTTTCATCACACTTTCTGGTGCGCCTTGGAACCCTAAGGATTCCCAGAGGCCTACAGTTGGGTGAACGCCAGTGGGTCCGCCCTCTGCACGGTTGTTTCATGATTCACCTTGAGTTCTACTCAGACGACAGAGCTGACTTCCAATCTGGCACCAAAATCCACACCGGTCCCATTGACCTCAACACTGCTACTAACTGCGGGAGGAAGTCCCTGTTCCTGTATGTACTGATGCATCTAGTACCAAATCAATCAGATTCAGAGAGAAGGTGGAACCACATCCCTGTTCTCCAACAACGTTTCAGTTTGGACTCTGATCAGAGCCAACTAGTCTTTGGATATGATAATGGGGATAAGGGGGATTTTTCATCACTATGATTATGCACAGACTTGCAGTGCCCTGGCCACTCAAACATTGGGTTGTGTTCTTCCCCTGGAACACGAACGAAAGAAAGTGCCTCCTTTGTTATTGTAATTAGACTTGCAGCAGAGGAATTGGATTTACAACAGCCTATTACAGAACTCGTAATTAACTAACTTACGAGTTTTGCAACCAGGGCAAATGTTTTGAGAACCCTTATTCTCATGTTCGAGGCATGTGGGCTGCTGAATTCATATCTGTGCATAGATCGCCGCCTCGTGTTGGGTCTGGAGGGGCGTGGCTTGGACGCCGATCGGGATGGCGGCGTGAGCTCGCAGCTCCGCGCGGAATCCCGCTAATTCTCCTGCTTTTTGCACCCTGGGCGACCCGAGGTTGACACTCCTGCCTTCCGAAGTGTGTGGGGACCGCTGGGCGCAGGCGGAAGGTTGCTGGGGGACTGCTGGCCCCGAGGAGACTGAGTTGGGCGACGGCCGAGGTGTTGCAGAGAGTGAGAAGAAAATGGCGGCGATGAGGTCGGGCAGCCCCGGACATCAGCTTTGAGCCGAGTTGTCGCCGACTGGCGGGAGGCCCTGCAGCCGATAGACCGAGGCATTGGGGACAGAGGCGTCAGTTCCAGAGGTCAGGGGACAGTGATTCGCCCCGCCCGGACTTTGGGGCCCCTCGCTGGCCGCCTTCTCTATCTCCTTCCTTCCCCCCTCAGGCTTCCGAGGGGGTCGGCTGAACAGTGCTCGCCACGCTGGCCATTGGCCCTGAGGGCATCGGCGGTGGCACTAGATCCTGCTCAGTATCGGAGAGTTGGTGCCGAACTAAGAGTGCAGAGGCTGGACGGGCTTTCTGGCCTGTGACGCAGCACCCTGAAATGGCGGCGGCTGGAGGGCTGGTGGCCGAGGAGCGCGCTGAAGGGGACATGGCGGCATCGTCTCAGATGGGTGAGATTTCCCCGCCGGAGTCGGACCAGGAGCAGCGGCTGAACCGACGTCTAGACGCCATACTCTATGCAATCACCTCGACCAAGGAGGCGCTGCACCAGGACATCGCACAAGTGGCCACGGGACTGGGGCTACTGAGAGCGGACCACGCGAAGCTGGAGGATAGGGGTCAAGGACCATGACCAGCTGTTAGCGGACCTGAAACCGTCGGTGGTGACCGCGGAACACAAGATCACAGACATACTGGCCCGGTTGGACTCGCTGGAACGACGGGCGGAGGATGCCGAAGGCCGCAATAGGCGAAACAACGTGCGGGTCGTAGGCCTGCCGGAACGAATTGAGGGGGAGGATGCGGTGGCCTACATGGAGAACTGGTTCCGCACAGTGGTGGCACCGGAGGGGCTTACTCCTTTCTTTACTCTGGAGCGAGCCCACAGGGTGCCTGCTCGCCCACTGGGGCTTGGCCGCCCTCCCCGACCGATGGTGGTGCGGCTCCTCCACTATAAGGACCGGGACCTCCTCATCCAGAGGGCTAGGATGTCGGGCCCGTATGAGGTTGAAAACAGCAAGGTCACGATCTTCCCGGACTACACCCAGACGGTCCAGAGGAACAGGGCATCGTTCCTAGCGGTAAAGAAGGAGCTACGGGAGGAGGGCATTCAATATTCCTTGCTCTTCCCGGCCAAGCTGCGGGTCATACTGGATGAGACTACGCACTTCTTCCAGACTCCGGACGAAGTGTGGCAGTGGCTGGAGTCGTATAGAGCGGGGACAGACAGGTCGCATAAAAGTAGGCGAGATCAGCCTAAGCAACCCCGGATCAGACAATCGCAGCGCATCCGGTCCCGCAACAGGCGCCAGCGGGAGAAACGGGAGGCTCAAATGGCTGCGGAAAAGAGATGCGCTTGCAGCAACGGCGGCCATCACGGGATCGCAGCAGAACAATGATCTGGTGGAAACGGACTCGGGCGGGGAAGGCAGCAGGACAGGAGAGGACCTCTCGGAAGCGGAAAGCTCGAAGGGGCCGGTGGTGACCCCCCAGACCTCTGATGGAATATTTTGCGGTTGAGACTATGTTGGGACTTGGTCGAGACTTAATGGTAGGGCGGTATCCTGTTGGCGATGAGTGGGTTACCGGGAGGGGGGCTGAGTGCGCAGAGTGGGATGAGGGCGCGGGGTGTGGGTTCCGCTAGCTGGGGTCGGCGATAACTCACCCCCCTTTGGCCCTTAAGGCCTTCTGTGGCGGAGACCACAGGGTAGGAGAATGGTTAGTTGGTTCGAGGTTTGGATGAGGGCTGACATTGGGTTCGTTGGCTCTGTCCTGGGGAGTGGGGTTTGGGGTGTTTTTCTGTTCAGGGGGTGTTCTGGGGGTGGCAACTGCTTTGGGGGGGATGTGTACTTTTGTTATTTGGCTCGGACTGATCGATGCTGGTATGGGGACATTACCTAACTTGAAATGCCTGACGTGGAATGTCCGGGGGCTGCGAACTATGGTTAAACGCCACAAAGTACACGCATACCTGGTGCGAAGGGGGGTTCAGATTGCTATGCTACAAGAAACCCATCTGACCAAAAAAGAGTGCGCTGCGTTGCAAAAAAGATGGCAGGGCCAGGTGTTCGGCACCACTTATTCAGCATATGCCAGGGGGGTACTGATCTGGGTGAGGGCGGGGATACCGTTCCAGGTATTGAATCAAGTAGTGGACCCTGATGGTAGGTTCGTAGCAGTGGAGGGGAGGCTGTATGGCAGGGATGTGGTTCTCTGTTGTGTGTATGCGCCAAATACTGATCAGGCTCAATATTTTGATGGCATGTCTGGGTCCTTAGCCTCTTTCCTGGCAGGCCCGATAGTGTTAGGGGGGGACTTCAACTCGATTACGGATGTGGCTCTAGATAGGTCCCACCCTCCCCTTGTAGACTCCCCGGTGCGTAAGTTGGCCATGCACAGGAAGGACTGGCAGGACAGATGGGGGTTGCTGGATGTTTGGCGGGAGCAGCACAGAGACACCAGGGATTACTCCTTTTATTCTGCTCTCCACGCACTACATGTGAGGATAGATTCAGTGCTCTGTAGTGGGTCCCTAGCCCCTTTGATTTCCCATACGGAGTACCTGGCTAGAACCATCTCGGACCATAACCCCCTATTGGTACACATCCAGTGGCAGCGGGAGCGCTCAGCGATACCAACATGGCGGCTCCGGCCAGACACGCTGGAGGACTCGGTATTCAGTGACGCTGTCCAGCAAGGCATAGACCGTTATTTCGGCGAGAATGAGGGTTCGGCCACGAGTAGGTCCACTGAATGGGATGCAATGAAAGTGGTGGTGAGAGGGGTGTGTCTGGGTCGGTTTTCGAATTCTCGTACGACTGTGTTGAATGCACTCATGAAAGCGGAAGAGACTCTGAGAGATTTGGAGCGCCGCAGGCCGGCCAGGCCGGACTTACAGACCCAGTTATTGGAAGCGAAGGAAGTGGTCGCCACCGAGACGGAACGGTTGAGGTGTTACAACTACAGGCAATACGTCGTCAGAGCGCATTCAGAACGGGACAAGGTGGGCACGCTCTTGGCCAGACTTGCTAACCCGGAACTTAGGGGCTGCCCGATCCTTAGCATTAGCAACGCACGGGGGGAGATGGTGTATTCCCAGGCAGCGGTGTTGGAGTGCTTTCGGGTGTATTATCAGGAATTGTATCAGAGTCAGTTGGGAGTGGAGGTCCAGGAAATAGCGGAGTACCTAGGGGCGAGGCAGCTTCCGGTCCTAGACGAGGAGGACGCGAAAATGTTGGGCGGCCCGACCACGCTCACTGAAATACGGGTGGCCATTAAACATATGGCTCGTAATAAAACGCCCGGGGTGGACGGGTTACCAATAGAATTTTATCAGCAATATGTCGACAGCCTGGCCCCCAGGCTACTGGTGGTGTACACGGAAGCTTTTGAGACAGGGGGTTTGCCTGGGTCCATGCGTGAGGCCTTGATTGTGCCGCTCCTAAAGCCTGGCAGGGATGCAACAGATGTGAGGTCCTATCGCCCGCTGTCCATGTTGACGGTGGACTACAAGATCCTGAGCCGAATTCTAGCCTCCAGACTGGCCCCACACATGACGGGCCTGGTGCACAGGGATCAGGCTGGGTTTATCCCCACGAGGAGCACGGCGCTGAATATTCGCCGCCTGGTGGGGATAATGGACGCCATCTTGGATGGGGATGGGGGCCAAGCGGTCCTGTCCGTGGACATTGAGAAGGCCTTTGATAGTTTGGAATGGACTTTCCTGGATGGAGTACTGGAGAGGTTTGGCATAGGTGAGGGGTTCCGCCGGTGGACGAGGGTCTTGTATGCCTCGGCGACGGCGCGGGTGCGTTTGGGTGGTCTGGTGTCTGCGGCATACCCGGTGGGCAGGGGCACAAGACAGGGGTGCTCCCTTTCCCCCCTCTTGTTTGCGCTGGCGATGGAGCCTTTGGCGGTCCATGCGAGGTCGGGTGACAAATACGCGGGAATAGCCAGCGGCGGGCAGCAGCATCACATATCGCTGTATGCGGACGACCTACTCCTGTACCTCTATGATACGGCGCGGGCCCTGGAAGGAGCGATGGACCTGTTGTCGGAGTTTGGCCGGCTGTCGGGCCTTAAGGTCAACTGGGTGAAGACCTGTGTGTTTCCGCTGAGAGCGGAGTCACCCAACCCTGCTCGCGACCTGGGGGTGGTCTGGGAGCCATCTTGTTTCACGTATCTGGGAGTCCGTATTTACCACGCGACCGCGGACCTATTAGAGGGCAATATTGGTCGGTGCGTTCGGGCACTGAGGGGCAGCATATCCTTCTGGTCGACCCTCCCGCTGACAGTTCTGGGTAGGATTGCTCTTTTGAAGATGGTGGCGCTCCCCCGCTTCCTGTACTACTTCCGGACGTTGCCTATCTGGATTCCTCAGGGGATCTTTAGAGACCTGAGGACGATGATTATTGGTTTCCTATGGGGGCATGGCCGCTGTAGAGTGGCTCTGAGCACGCTGCTTCGCCCCAAGATTGAGGGGGGCATGGCTGTCCCCGACTTTGAACTATATTATTTGGCGGCGCAACTGCAGGTCCTCACGCAACATGTGGCCAGGGTGTTCAGGGGTCCGGAGGAGGACCGAGAGCTGGGGATACAACGCCATGTGCTGTCCTATATCGTCATGCAGCAGAGACTTGAGCTACGGGCCTCACTATGGAGGAACGGACACTCAGGCTGTGCTGGCAGAGGAGCCTTAGGAGAGCGAAGGCGACGCGGCCTTATGCGCCGGAAATTCCGATCGGTATGCTGACGGCCCTGCCGCATGGGGGTGATTGGTCCCCATTGCTGGATTGGGAGGATGCGGGCCTACAGATGGTAGGTGACCTGTACATAGATGGGGCTCTGGTACCCTTCGAAGTGCTTCGGGAACAGTTCGGGCTGCCTGACGGGGGGTTCCTCCTGCATGCGGCAGTGGTAGCGGCTATACAGAAGCACTGGAAAGGAGGGCTCATGGAACCGACCACGACTATGGCGTGCCAGTATGTGGTGATGGCAGCGGGCACATTCAAGGCTGTGACATGCCTCCATAACAGGATGCTGAACGAGGGACTGGAACCGCTCCAGGGGCTAAAGGCTAAATGGGAGGAGAGTGTGGGCAGGCCCATCCCAGACACGGCGTGGGGTCACATTTTACGGCGTACGTGGAAAGGCACGAGAAATGCGCGCTTCCAGCAAGTGCATTTCTATGTGCTCCATAGGGCCTACCTGACCCCCGAAAAAATACGGCGGTACTTCCAGGTACAAGACGCTCGGTGCCCGCGGTGTTCGTCTCCAGGGGCGGACATGGATCATTTGTTCTGGGGTTGCCCGCACTTGGAGGCCTATTGGGCGGAGGTGGGGGACCTCCTAAACGAAGTGACCGACAGGGAGGTGGATTTCGACATGGCGGTGTGTTTGTTGCTCTGGTTCCCGCACACCAAACACACCAAGGTGACGAGCAAATTTATTGATCTGGGTCTGATACTGGCGCAAAGAGAGATATCATGGCATTGGAAATCTAAGGACGGGCCGTCAACACGGAGATGGAAGAATGAATTGCTGCGGTGGTCTGAATGCGAGAGTGTGCTCCGGATGAAGCAGGCTGTCAAGCTTGGTAATGAGAAGGCCTTGGATGCAGCACGTGCGTGGGAGTTGGTGGTGCAGGCTTTGCGTGACTCTTTGGTGGAGGATGAGGACTGAGGGACTGGGGCCAGTGGACACTGCGGGGCATACGAACACAGAGTTGTCATTGACACTGTAGTGGATCCATCCAACATATCAGGACGAGGCACACACCCTTAGCAGTTGCCGGGGTGGGGACATCGGGGGGTTGTTCAGTGGGAGTTTGGGGTGGGCCGGAAGCCAAGAAGCTGGTTGTCCGCGATGGCGACTTCGAGTTCAGTAGGACCAGTAGGACACAGCGCGGAGTAGGAGAGGGCTGGGGGGAGCGGCCAGGCATGGTAAGCTCTACAGCGCTCGGGGGTGGGGCCGGATGCGGATAGTAGTATTGATCACGCAAGCGGAATGGCTGACGGAGGCATTGTTGAGGGTGGGGGGGTAAAATGCAGATACGTAAAACGATCTTTCGACCATGGTCCCTATGGGACGCTCACTGTGATGTTTTCCTACTAAGTAGAGTACTATGCCGCCCGGCCTCCGGGATGCGGGCTGAATGGCTGTGTATGATGTACGTTTTATTGTTGATCGGGGGGGACGTCACGAGTGGACTGGTTGACTAACTGTATTCTGTGGTTTCTAACTCTGCAATAAAAACAAATTAAAAAAAAAAAATAGTGTTGGGTCCGGATGATTGCACATTGTTGTCCTGGAAGAGTCTTTGAAGTATAGGTGGCTCCTCCCCTGGACTACAGTGCGCATGGGCATCCTCTCCATCCTCAGATTGTTTTTTTTCCGCCATTGGGTTCGGCTGTTACTATCTTAGCTCAAGTTAGGAAAACTTTCTACAAAAGCCAAAAGGCTTTCGACAGCGTCGGTATCATTTCGTTCGGTACCGGTAACTTTGTTTCGAGAGTACATCGAGGAATCAGATGGGTTTCTTTCCACACTCAACCCGAGCTTCGATCTACAATGGAAAGAAGCCCATTCAAGAGGTGTCCACTTTGCAATGCAAAATACCCGTACATCGATGTCCACCCGGTGTGCAACAAGTGCCTGTCCCCGGATCACAACGAAGCCAACTGTATGGCCTGTGCCCGGTTCAGGTCGAAGAAAACTCTTCGGATTTGACGCGCGACTCAATTGGAGTCGAAAAGGTCAGCGCCTGTTCCTGAAAACATCTTCGGGACCGAAGACTAAGAGGTCGTTGATCTGAAGGATCAGGAATACTGCTCCGATCCGGCTTCGGACCATGACTCCGAGTAGGACGCCGAAGACAAAGAGGTGCAAGAAGAAGACGAAAATGTCGTCGAGGAGGTAGGAGACGACGCAGAGGCCCTTGGGGCCGTAGAAGATAGCTCAGGGGAGGAGCTAGGCCCAACCGGCTAAACGGGGGCCGACGATGACGCACTCAATAAGGCTCAGGTCGAGGGATTGCCACTAGGCCTTACCAAAGATCTACAGTCTCGTTCTACAGCCCCGCATAAAGGCCCGGCTTCGAACATTAATAAAGGGCCATCGGTTTCAAAACCGCCATCGGTCGATCCAAAGAAATCTAAACCGAAAGTATCAATGACAAAGCCGAAACCGAAAGTGCAACTAACTCTGGTCGGCTCCAAGGCCTCAAAACCCTCGGAGCCGAAGAAACAGAAAATGGCCATCGATGCCGAAAAGCTCAAGGAGGTCATCGAACCGACGGTTGGGGCACCGAAGACCAAGGTCAAGGCTGTCGAACCAACAAGGCCGACATTGAAAGGAGTCGACACACACACACGACTCGAACCGAAAGACTGGATCGATCCTCGGTTTAGGTCTGCGGACAAGACGAAGACTGGCTCCAATGACCCTGTTGATTCGACGCAGCCGAGTCCATTCATAGCCAAGGAAGTGTCGGAGTCACTCCAACGCATCAAGGATAAGGCTACAGCGGTCGGGCCAAAGAAGGCCCCAACACCAAAGCTGGTCGGAAACGTTCAGACCGCGTCGACGCCAATCACATTCAGGTTGCCACCCTCAGTGCGTCCGAAGATGTTCGAACCAAAAAGAGGTATCTGCGCCTTAAAAAAGTATCGACGGAAATAGAGGCTACAGAGGAGCCTGAAGAACAGGAGCCGAGGCAATTCATCGACTCGGAAACTGGTAGACTGTCCATATATAAAAGGAAAATAATACCAGAAACACCCATGGAGTCATATAAGATTCCCTTGAAGAAGAAGAGGATTTCAACAACGTCACCGGCTCTTGTGGAACCCCTCCATTCCTATGGACAAGAACCTCAGGATTTTTCACCCACATACTCAGATGTGGCGGCAGGGGATGACGAACATGAAGATGACCCTTATCATATGGACACTGATCCCGATGATCAAAACCAACCATGGGCAGACCCAAGGGATCCGCAGACTGCCCCAGACACTCATGTGTACAGTGTGAAAACATCTCCTACTGAGGACACTACTGCCTTTAACACCCTTATTGAAAGAGCAGCCAGTAATCATGACGTCGAGCTACATGCTGACCCTGTGGACGAAGACTTTCTGGTCGACACCTTTTCCACTTCAGAAAGAACAGCCAAGACCCTGCCCATGCTAAAAGGGGCCCTTAAGCATGCTGGTGACATTTTTAAGGACACCACTAGGGCCAGGGTGTTAAACCCAAGGATTGAAAAGAAATATAGACCGGCACCTGTGGACCCTACTTATATGAGGGGACAGTTGCCATTGGACTCATTAGTTGTTTCTAATGCACGTAAGAGAGCAAACTCCCAGACTACAGGTGATGCTCCTCCTCCTGACAAAGAGTCAAAAGTTCTGGAAACTTCAGGAAAAAGGGTGGCTGCGCAGGTGGCTAACATCTGGCGCATTGCCAACACTCAGGCACTCTTAGCCAGATATGACAGGTCCCATTATGATACCCTTGAGACACTGTTGCAACACCTACCAGATCAGTACAAGGAGGGTGCAGAACTACTAATCCAAGAAGGGAAGCTTATAACCAATGCTTCCATCAAGTGTGCGCTAGACGCAGCTGACACTGCAGCCAGGGCCATCAACACTAGCGTTATGTTAAGGAGACATGCCTGGTTGAGAATCTCGGGATTCAAACCAGAAATACAAACTTCTATCCTCAATCAGCCAGTTAACCCGGACTACTTATTTGGACCTGAGGTTGACACCACCCTTGAAAAAATTAAAAAAGACACGGAGACTGCAAAGTCTATGGGGGCTCTGCAGTCACAGCAGTTTCGGGGTGGCTTCTTTCGTCGCTCCAATACTAGGGGACCTTCAAGAGGCCAATCCACACAACAGACACAGTACAATAAAGGGAGTACACAATCCACCTACAATAAGAACAACCGGGTGGAAACAACATCAAGGGCAAAGGCAGAGGAAACAACAGTTCCAGATCCTCTGCCAATAACAAACAGTGATGCCCTGTCACTGACCCCTGACCATGTAACACCTGTCGGGGGGGAGACTACAACAGTTCCTGCCAGTCTGGAAATCCATCACCACGGACAGGTGGGTGAGAGACATTATCCAGTACGAGTATTGTCTGGAATTAACATCCACTCCACCCAACATCCCACCAAGACACCGTCCTATGTCCGCAGAGCACTTACACTTATTGCAGCAGGAGGTCGTCAGCATGTTGCAAAAAGGGGCCATAGAGCTCATGCCTGTAGAAGACCAAGGCTCAGGGGTGTACTCTCTGTACTTTTTAATACCCAAAAAGGACGGGGGTCTCAGACCTATACTGGACCTCAGGCCTCTAAACAGTTACATTCTGTCAGAGCATTTTCATATGCTCACCTTACAGCAGGTTCTGCCGTTACTCAGTCAGGGAGACTTTCTCGCAACACTGGATCTAAAAGATGTGTATTTCCATATACCCATACACCCATCGCACAGACAGTATCTCGGGTTCACTATTCAAAATCAACATTATCAGTTCAAAGTCCTCCCTTTCGGAGTAACGACGGCACCCAGGGTGTTCACAAAGTGCCTGGCGACGGTAGCAGCACACCTAAGGAGACAGCACATACATGTCTAGCCTTATCTTGACGACTGGCTTATTCAAGCAAAGACGGCCCAGCAGTGTGCCAGCCACATGTCCCACACCATTCATCTTCTTCACAGTCTGGGATTCTCGCTGAATTATCCAAAGTCACATCTTCAGCCTGCTCACGTGCAACAGTACCTGGGCGCGACAATAAACACTCTGGCAGCCAAAGCTCAGCCAAATTCAGCGAGAATAAACAGCATGCAAATGCTGAAACAAAAATTCAGACCTCAACACTCGCTTCCAGCAAAAGTGTTCATGCAGTTGATAGGCATGATGACCTCCTGCATCTTCATAGTCCCGCACGCGAGACTACATATGCGTCCGCTTCAGGAGTGCTTGGCACGTCAGTGGAATCGGGCTCAAGGACAATTTAAAGACCTAGTGTTGGTGAGCGGTCGGGCATTCAACTCTCTGCATTGGTGGAACCCACAAAACCTTTGCAAGGGCCGACTGTTCTAAGAGCCTGTGCCACAGATTATACTAACAACGGATGCGTCTCTCCAGGGATGGGGAGCTCATGTACTCCACTACACAGTGCAGGGACTATGGACAGCACAGCAAAGGAAGATGCACATCAACCTTCTGGAACTGATGGCAATCTTCATGGCGATGAAAGCTTTCAAAGTACACTTGTGCAACAAGGTCGTGTTGATCCGGACGGACAACATGACTGCCATGTACTACATGCAGAAGCAGGGAGGAACACTCTCCACAGTTGTCTCATCTGGCTCGGAGCATGTGGAAGTGGGCCATTCAGAGGAACATCTTCCTCATGGCGGAACACCTCCCGGGCAAGGACAACCAGATGGCGGATCTGCTCAGCAGACAGACACCAGATGCACGAGTTGGAGATACATCCATCAGTACTACAACCGCACTTCCAGCAGTGGGGTCACCCAGAGATAGACCTGTTCGCCACAAGGGAAAACGCAAAATGCCAAAGCTTCACCAGCAGGTTCCCACATCCACAGTCGCAGGGCAATGCGATATGGATGAACTGGTCAGGCAAATTTGCGTACGCTTTTCCCCCAGCACCTCTAATACCGCTGGTGGCACACAAACTGAGGCAACACTCGATGACACTCATCCTGGTTGCTCCAATGTGGGCACACCAACCATGGTACACCACGTTTCTAGAACTATCCGTGGTACTGCATCAAAAACTGCACGTCACACCCAGGCTTTGGACGCAGAACCATGGCGACATTCAGCATCCAGATCCGCAACAGCTCAACCTGGCGATCTGGCTCCTGAAGTCTTAGAATTTGGCTACCTCAACTTGCCCCCAGAATGTATGAATATCATCAAGGAGGCAAGACGGCCCACAACCAGAGCATGCTATGCGGCTAAATGGAAAAGGTTTGTCATATATTGTAACAACAATGACATTAACCCACTGGATGCATCTATTCAAAACATTATCTGTTATTTGCTGCAATTATACAGGTGTAATCTGGCGTACAGTTCCATTTGTATACATTTATCTGCAATAGCAGCTTATCTTCAAAACAGGCAGCACCTCTCACTATTCAGAGTGCCTGCCATTAAGGCTTTTCTGGAAGGACTCAAAAGAGTGATCCCTCCCAGACATCCGCCTTCACCAGTCTGGAACCTCAATGTGGTCCTCACCAGACTGATGGGACCACCTTTTGAACCTCTACACTCTTGTGAGATTCAGTTTCTAACCTGGAAAGTGGCTTTCCTAGTAGCCATTACCTCACTACGAAGAGTTAGTAAACTCCAGGCCCTAACCATTCAAGAGCCGTTCATACAGGTCCACGCAGATAGGGTTGTACTACGCACCAACCCTACATTCATGCCTAAGGTAGTTTCGCAGTTCCACATGAACCAGACCATAGAACTGCCAGTTTTCTTTCCTAATTCAGATAATGTCGCAGAGAGATCCCTGCACCCATTAGATGTCAAAAGGGCTGTTATGTACTATATAGACAGAACAAAAGACTTCAGAAAAACAAAACAGCTTTTTGTTGCATTTTCCCCACAACACAAAGGCAACCCTATTTCCAAAGCAGGGATAGCCAGGTGGATCGTTAAGTGTATACAAATTTGCTATGCTAAGGCTAAACGCACACTAACCATTCCACCGAAAGCACACTCCACACGTAAAATAGGAGCGTCCAGGGCTTTCCTTGGGAATATTCCTTTAGAAGAGATATGTAAGGTAGCCACATGGTCCACCACACATACATTTACGAAACACTACTGCGTAGATGTGCATTCTAAACAGAAAGCAGCTGTAGGACAGGCTGTTCTCAAAACTCTTTTTCAGACTGCTGCAGCTGGCACGGGCAGCCGCCGCTAACAGGAGGGACTGCTATATAATCTATGCAGATATGAATTCAGCAGCCCACATGCCTCAAACTGAATATGCTACTTACCAGTATGCATCTGTTCTTGGCATGTAGGGCTGCTGACATTAATATCGCCCACCCTCCTCCCCGGTGCCTGTAGCAGCTGTAGCATTCAGAATTACTATGTAGCATGGACATCAATCACTGTATTACACTCCATCTCTGCCACAATGGCGAAAAACAATCTGAGGATGGAGAGGATGCCCATGCGCACTGTAGTCCAGGGGAGGAGCCACCTATCTCGTGATACTTCAAAGACTCTTCCAGGACAACAATGTGCAATCATCCAGACCCACCACTAGGCGGCGATCTATGCACAGATATGAATGTCAGCAGCCCTACATGCCAAGAACAGATGCATACTGGTAAGTAGCATATTCGTTATTGAATACCTGACTGACAATCTTATGGGCACCTGGTCAAAACCCTGTTGGTGTCCACCAGTGAGCAGGCAGGTTGCTAGATGTCAGAGACTTAACCCCAATTTTTTGTCGCAGTATCTTGCAACCGAAGTTGGGTGGTTCAGGCTACCACCAGTAGAGTGAACCCCAATTCTTTCCTCGCAGTTTATCCTTACATTCAGGAGACAGATATTTGTGTCAGGCCTATGTCTTGCCTTCTGGTTAGTCAATCAATCCGTAGATTTGTAGAGAGCTTGTCACCTGTGAGGGTATCCATTTGATTAGCTGAATAGCCAGGTCTTCAGAGTCTTTAGAAGAGATGTGTAGGTCCGTAGATAAAAGGGTTGCTCATTTCATATCTTAATTGCTAGTTAGGAGGACGAGTGACCTCAGCATATGCTGCTTTGGCGGTGAGGGTTAGAGAAAGGAATGCGCAGCTGTCTGGTGGGCTGATTGGAATTCAGGCGGTGGTTCAAGTAGGTGGGTCAGCAGTTGTGTAGGGCATTGTATACATGGGTTATGAGCTAGAACTGACATCTTTTCTGTACAGGGATTCAGTGGGGTTCCCTGAGGTAGGGGGTGATATGGGTCATCTAGGGAGATCATGACTAGTCTAGCTGTGGCATTCTGTATGGTCTGTATTCAGAAGAGGTGAGTTGCCATCCCTACGTAGAGTGTTGCCGTACTTTAGTCTGCTGGAGATGAGGTCTTGGGTGATAGCGCGTCTTGAGCTTTGGGGGTAGCCATTTGAATATCTTACGAAGCATATGGAGGATGCGAAAGCAGGAGGAGGAGTCTGAGTTGACCGGAGTTGTCATGGTTGGCTTGTTGTCCAAAACGATGCCTTGGTTCCTAGCATGGTCAGTGGGCTGAGTTCTGAGGGTCACCAGGATGCATCCCATGGGGAGCTTTGGTCCCAAAAATCAGTACTTCTGTCTTGTCTCTGAGCTTCAGGCAGTTGTCCTTCATCCAGTTGGGGACATCTGTAATACAAATGTGGAAGTTGGTCTTGGTGTTGATGGGTTCTTCAGAGAAGGAGATGAGTTGTTGCCTTAATAGGATATGATGAGTTTGTGGGTTTTGGTGGTGCTGGCCAGAAAATGTTAAAGGGTGGTTTAAGCGAGTATCCTTGGGGTACCCCACAGATTTCCTTGGGTTCGGAGGTGAAAGGGGACAGGCAGACTTCTGCATTTTTCCAGTGAGTAAAGCGACGATCCATTGCATTGTGCAGCCTTGTGATTAGTGTGTGGTGGGAGACTGAATGGAAATTTGGTAAGCGATCTAGAAGCATCAGAGCCGCAGTCTCTCAGTTGAGTAGGTCTCAAATGTTGGCTGTAGCCGCGATGAGAGCTCTCTCAGTGCTGTGGTTCCTGCGGAATCCGAATGAGCAGGAGTTGAGTTGGAGGTTCCATCCCTAATCTGACGAGAGTTGTTGGTTGATGGCTTTTTCTACTACTTTAGGCGAGAACAGGAGCCGGGAGATAGTTCATGCCAGCTCTTTTCTTGGGATATATACACCCATGATTTGTTACATCATTTGCGAGGTTTTTCTGTCAACCCATGAGACATTTTGGTGCCAACCTTGCTCAACCAATCCAGGGTGGTTAAGATGCTGCAATTTACAGCTTACGGTTTGGCCTGGACATTATAGACTGCTAGGGCAGAGCTGTTGGTACTAGTGTGGTGCTGCAATGGCAATCTTGGATGAGATCTCGGAGTTTCTAGGTTGAAGTACAAAGCTCTTAAATGGACATGCCATTAGATTCTATTCGCCTGCTAGGCAAGAAGGCTGATTTAGCCTTTGAATACTTTAGAGAAAGCAACTGTTGCATTCATCAGTCCTTTCCACCCTTGCAAGACCGTACCCTCAACAGTTTCTATTCCTCTAAGGTTGCTCCAGAAAGTTAGTGTCCTTGCAATTCCAAAGCCCACAACAGGCACCAGCAGTCCTTGTAGGGCCAGGATTCAAACAGATAACTTAGAGGCCATCAGGTGGCACACTTCCCAGACACTCAATCCCGCGACATCCGCCTCAAAGTCGCTTAAGTTTGCCCTGAAAGTCACACCATCACCCTATGGGATCCACAATAAGAAATTACCATCATAATGGCCAAGGATGACATTTGACAGGTGGTTCCTGCAGAACGCTCAACAAGGCTATGCCCAGTCATTCATTTTAAACCATTGCACCTCCAGTCCAAATTAGAGAATGTTTCAGAGGAGCACCTGTCTATCTTGCTCAAAAGTGCAAGCTTTTTTGGCCAAAGGAGCTATAAAAGAGGGTCCAGTCCCTGGAAATTGTGACTGGCTGTTAATCCATTTATTTCTGGGTGCTAAAGGAATGAGGCTTTCCCCTATTTTAGAGCTTTGTTCTATAAACTCCTTGTTCTGCAAGGACAGGTTCTCCAGTATTGGATTTTTCATAGATTGACATGCTTGAATCATTCCCCGTTGTTGAAGTGGGAGTCCTAAATATATATATATATATATATATATATATATATATATATATATATATATATATATATATATATATATGTATGTCCTTTTAAAAAAAGAACCAAACTTCAGCCAATCAGGCGATTGCACCCTCTTGAAAACTCTCAAGGCTGAGTCCCTCGCATTTTCTACCACAAGTGTGAAGCGAGTCACCCTGAGCACTGCTCTGGTTCTTCAGCTGTGACTTGTTTTGGATCATCCAAGATTATATTTCCTGTTTTATTTCTCTGACCCTGACACTGATATGTCAGAGCAGCCGAAAAAAGGAGAGGTTACACCCCGAAGACATTGTCTGCTACTTTCAACCTTCCCAGAAGGTAAATGACTTAAAAATGTGTTAAACATTTTCCTCTAAATCGCTCATGTATACAGAGATGAGGCTATTGTGGCTACAGAAAAATACATTTGTCAATGAGGATTCTATCACCTCACAGGAGATGTCAAAACGCCATTAGTCTACAGAGGTGTGCAGAAAAGCCGTAAAAAAGACTTGCCATGAGTTTTCAAAAGGCACTTTTCACAGAGAGAGAGAGAGAGACAAAGGAAAGAAGCCTCTCCGAGGCAATATCAGACCCTACAACTCCCTCTTCAACCCTGATACTACATCAGGGAAAACCTCTTCAGAAGCCAGTCATGGGAAAACATAATCTGACAAAGAGGCATCTAAGGCAAACTGCTGTCAAAATCATCATCATCATCAACAATTATTATAATGTTGACTACAACAACCTCTCCTACTATTACTGCCTCGTCTACGACAGTCTAGTCTAAGACGATGGCCTCGTTAATGACGACCACCTCGCTGACTGCAACAACCTCGTCTAAGTCAGTCTTATTGACGATCTCATCTGATAGAGACTACTAGCTGCAGATTCCTTAACGTAGAATTATCCCCAGGCGTGAGACTATATCTGGAAAACTTTTTGCAACAGCATCCCTGAGCGCCGGGAGGATGGCATCATGCGTCCGTGTACGTGATGTCAGCGAGGTCACATAAGTCCCACCCCCGCGTGCCTGTCAGTTTTTTCCTTTCCCGCGTGCAGCGCAGATCCGGTCTCTGTTTGGGGCCCCTTTTTTCATTCATTATGATATTTGTTGGTGGAACAGTGTGCGAATGCCTTGGGGCTTCAAGACTTGCACGTCGTGTGGGAGTCTTATGTCGGAGACGGACCCTTACCTCATTTGCATGTGTTGCTTTGGGGAAGATCACGACACCACTGATTGTGAGGCCTGCCAACAGTTGAAGCCGAAGTCGCGGCGGGAGAGCTAGATGAAACTACTCTCGGCACACTTCTCAAGGTCTGCTTCAATCCCTCATTCGGCCTCTGCGGCGCTTTCAGAAACTGCCGTCGTCGACGTCTTCAACCCGCTCCGATGTCATGGTAGCGTCGCTTCCCTGTGGGTAAGTGTCTCAGCTTGTCTCCGGGGACTGGTGTTTAACCTGCCTGGGGCGTGGTCTCTCGGCGGGTTATGCAGCCCTGTGTGTCTCCTATCCACCGTTTTCCGGTGAAGGGGCGTCGAGAGTCCAGGCTCTTCGTCCTTTCCATTGGACTAGTCCCCTGTGGGACCCTCTGTTATGTCCAGACTGTTAGGGTCCTTTCGCAGACCCTCCTTCTCCGTGGGTATGGCTAGGGTATCTATTCTACGTTAAGGAATCTGCGGCTAGTAGCCTCTATCAGATGTACGAGTTACTTACCTTCGGTAACGATGTATCTGGTAGAGACGATTCTAGCCGCAGATTCCTTAACGGCACGCCCTTCCTCCCCGTTCTGCGAAGACCCTTTGGCTTGCCCTTCTGCACTCGCCTCCCGGTGGATGGCTATGATAAGTGCGTGCATTCTTTTGCTCTTTTGACAAGATGTTGTCTTGCTTTTTGTTCCTCTGTAGAGGTTAGATCTATAGGTACTCCTGTGCTCTTCTGCTCTGGTTGCTCCAGGATTGAGGCTGGCCTTCCTTCGTCCCTCCCTTTCCTCCCTCCTTCTCCTCCCTCTTGTTTCTGAAGGTCCTGGCCCCTCTGCTACCCTCTGGGTTTTGGCCGTTCCCTGCCCTGGCTCCCTTGGAGGGATGGGGGGGGGGGGGGGGGAGGGGTTGCTGCACTCTGCTGGGTTTGCATTGGAGGTCTGTTGTTCCCTGTTTTGGAACGGGCTCACCTTCATGGTCTTTGTCAGGGTTGATGTCCTGCTACATGTTGTCATGACATTTTGCATACGTACTGTTTTCATAACTGGCAGGGTGGCTGCTCAGGGCTGTGCTCTGTTATTTCTTCTTTGCCTGCTTTTGGGTGCTGCAGTGTTGGCACTGCTCCTTATAGTGTTCTTCGTCACCATTCCCTTTTCTGCTGCTTCCCACACTGTTCCCATGCTTTCACAGTTTCTCTGCAGGCTCCGCGTTGTGGCGGGGAAAAGTTCTCCGAAGAAAAACTGGCGCGCCGGGGTGAGACTTATGTGACCTCGCTGACGTCCCGTATGCGTATGACGCATGGGCGGAGTCTCGTGATGATGGCTCGCAGGGATGCTGTGACAAAGTTTTCCGAATCAGCTCTGACTGGGGATAATTCTACGTTAAGGAATCTGCGGCTAGAATCTTCTCTACCAGATACATAGTTACCGAAGGTAAGTAACTCGTACGCCAACAACACAAACGACGACAAACTCATTGTAGTTAACGAACACCAAACACCACATAGTGTAAGAAAGTGGCTCTGTATATACTGGACCAAGTAAGGTACAGTGTGCACAGAGTCCACAGTCCCCAGAGGTTTTGGCAGAGGCTAAAGTTAGATATAACTTTACTCTCTAAAGTGGTAGCTTGGTCTAGCAGTAAGGCAGTATCAGAGGACCGTGCAAAGCATTTGTTGTACACACTCAGCAAATGGTCTCACACACTCCAGAACTGAACTCTAGAACAATTGTTTAGTATCAAAATATATAGTAATTTTATTATAGAACCAGCAAGGTAGCAAAATATACTTTCTCAGAATGTGTTACTTTAGTTAAATACTTTTCAAATAGGTAATAGATTTTTTTATTACAATAGTTAGTTGTTGCAATAGGCAACACAATTTCGAACACAATGCAATATTGAGCTCAATGGAAATTTCTCGTTAAATTCAACAAGTTACTTTGTAGATTACTTTTCTAACCACAGGACTGGATCCTAGATTCAGTCCTGGGACATTTCCTGTAAACTGTTAAGTAAAAGCGTTTTGGTTACAGTAGTGATTTTTAAGGAATATTATTGTATTTTAAAAGTTAACGCTTAAAAACTTTTTCACATAAAATCACCAATGTTATCCTATGGGTAGTATTATCGTTAAGTTTTCTTTCTCAGTGTTGGATCCTGGATCCAGCCCTGGTGCATCTCCTGTAAACAGTTGAAATAGTGCATTAAAGTCATACAGGCGATGTTTAAGGAATATTTGTAGTTTGTGAAAATCGACACTTCTAATGAAAAGCAGACAATGGATTCCTATGGAAGGAAATTCAAGTTACTGGTAAGTACGGCTAAAATTACCTTTCAGAGTCAGTCTTGGGCTAAAAGATGCAGCACTGGGTTGTCTCCTGATAACAGGTGAGTAAATCGGAATTCGTTGTTCGACTGATTTTATATGAATATTTTAAAGTTCCAAAACTCCACACTTCGAAGAATTTTCAACTGAAACCAGTCAATGTTATCCTATGGAAGGAAAGTGAGTTATTGGCTGGTAGGTACAGTTGGTACACCCTCAGCGGCAAAGGGGCAGCCGGGCGCAGAGGTAGTTAGGCCCAATGTTATCCAATGAGAGCATTCGTTTGGTGGCTGTGGGAGCTGGGCTCTTGATCACTTGCCCAGTGCAAATGGGTGAGTAGATTAGGACAAAAGTTGCACTGCCAGGGGAACTCAGGCGGCAGGGTGCATTTGAGCCGTCGGGCGCTCAATGTTGTTCAATGGAGATCTTGGAAAGTGAACAAAGGCTGTAGGCCCAGGGACGGAGATTCTTCAGGAGCGACCAACACATCGAGGGGTAAGTTGGGATCTTGGGGGATAGGTTGGTTCCCTGGAGTTGGGCATAGGGGGTGCTAGGTGCAGGGGTGTCTTTTGATGTCGGGAGATCTTACCCTCTGCTGGTCGTGGTTGGAGGGGTCCCTTCCTCTGAGGCTGCAGGCGTTGTCTGGGTCATTGAGGAGGGTCCTTGGGCACTGGATTCCAAGTCTGACACTCCAGAGGGACGTCCTCAGTGTCTATGTTCTCTCAGGCCGGGCTTGGCGGGTGTATTGTGTACTGGATTCGCTGTTCCTGGCTGACACCAGGGGTATTGCAGAACCACTGCTCATGGGAGTACCAGTCTCTAAGAGGGTCAAGGCAGGCAGGTCCTCTGGGGTTCTTGAGGCTGTTGTCCGCAGGAGATGCCGGGATTTTGCAGGAGCAGGTTCACGGATCAACAGACCTGTAGGGCTGGGGCTAAGTCATTTGGTGTCGTCCTCTTGTGAGCAGCTCTGCGGCAGGTCGTCTTCTATTTTGTCTTTCTTGTTGCGAAATCGGGATCTGAGGAAGGAAGGTTCAGGGTACCCCTAAACTAAATTTAGGGGCGTTAAAGGTAGGGGAAGGGCAGGGACCAATAGGTCCCTGTCCTGGGGTGAGTACACCCCCTATCCTGCTCCTCTACTGTGGGAGGGGGACAGGAGCCTATCTCTGATTGTGAAGGGCTCCCCATCCTCAACATGGCTGGAACCCGGAGCTGTGCTTCACCTCGCCTTTCCCACCTGAGGGGTGGAGTTGGCACAGGCTGGCACACCCCCTTTCCTCACATAGGATTTCCTTCCAGTTTTCCCGCCAGAGTGTTGGGTAGAACCGGTGGGGGCCAGTTTCTGAGTACAGCAAGTGGCCTGGAGAAGCTCACAAAGGTGGCATGCCTTGAAGCACCCCCTGCCCATCCTTGGGGAGAGACCTAGTACCTCGCCAAGGATGTGCATTGTTGCAGGCCCTGGAGAGCAGGGGGCTCTCCACCCAGGGGTCCAGCAACATGTCTGCTTTGTGGCAGCCTAGGCAGCCTCTCAGACAAGACGTGGATTGTAGGTTAGGTTTCAGGGGGCATCTCTAAGATACCCTCTGTAGTGCATTTTACATTAAATCCCACACTGGCATCAGTGTGTGTTTAATGTGCTGAGAAGTTTGATATCAAACTTGTCGGTTTTCAGTGTAGCCATTATGGTGCTGTGGAGTTCGTAATGACAATCTTCCAGCACCATATACTCTTAATGGCATCACTGCACTTACAGTGCCCAGGAATGGCCCTGGGTACTGTAGGTGCACAGGGCTCATGCACCTGTGTTCACATCACTGGCATAGTGCACCCATCTAGATGGGTGACTGAGGTATGCCAGGACAGTGGGTTTGTGGGCTTGGCACACAGGGATGTGGGCCATGTCGACTCTGTTTAGTTCTGCACCAAGTCACTCAGCCTGCAAAGGCAGTGTGTGGGTGTCCACGTACAGGGCCCCTAAGGGTGGCACAATAATTGCTGCAGTCCTTAGGGGTCTTCTCTGGTCACAGTACCCTGATTACCTAGGGTACCATTTACCAGTGGCTGACCCGTGGCCTGAGATGCCAATTGGGTTTAGGTTTCAACACAGTTTTACAGAAGGAACACCGGCCCTGGGTACCTGGTTAGCAGGAACCCAGGGCACACTCAGTGAAAGTACATCAGCCATTCAGCAAAAACTGGGGACATAACATGCAAGAAAGATGGCACTTTTTCGCACAGTTTATCATAACTTAAAAAATGTTAAAAAAAATAAAGTGGACTAATATGAGCAGGTCTACAACAGTTAATATATGGAGAGGCAATATGTGGAGCAGTTTTGAAGTGTGAATCTTTCTGGATTCACTATGCTGTGCATTATTCTGCCATCTAGTGTAATTGTAGTCTTTTTTATCATCTTTTTTTTGTGGCCCAGGTGGGCGGCGACATACCACCATTTGGTGCCCTTGGTGACGTTGACGCGCTTCCTCTGGAAGCTCCCACCTTTGGTCGCAATCTTCAGATTCTTTTTTCCGCTGTTGGGTCTGGATAGTTGTCGGAGTTCCAGAGATTTGGAAGAGGAATCAACGGAAAATGTGAAAAATCGAAGATTCTCATCGCACCCGACTACAGGCCAGGTAGCCTGGAATATGGAGGACAAGAAAATTTCGAGAGAACTGCGTTCAAACGAGAATGCGCACACAGGGGGTTCCCTGAGCTCAGGAATGAACAAAGTTTTGCACCACTTGCTACCATAAATACGCCCAGAAGGACCAGCATCCAATCTGCAACCTCTGCCTGCCGCTTGACCACAACAGCGAGGACTGCAACGCGTGCTCTGCGTTCAAGCCCAAGACCCTCAGAGTAAGGTAGAGACAGAGAAGAGTGAACTACACCATGCAGGGGCAGGGGCCTCCTCCATCGCTCCGAGACTTGGGCCTCACCAGTGGAGAGGACAACCTCGCCAAAGGACCGAAGGACAGCACTGTTGTCGAAGTCCAAAAGAAAACGTCGAAGGAGGTAGATCGCCAGCCACTCGAGCGGCACTCGTAAGAGTGAAGCAAAGTCCTCTTAGTGAACATTGCAGTCGAAACACTCTGCGAAAGCAACAGCACCCAAGGACAATCAGCCTTGCGGATCCTTCAAAAAGGTTTTAGACGGCAATAATCCATGAAAAATCTAGGTCGTCTAAGGATGCTCTCAAAGGACACCTCGATGCAGAGAAAAGGGTCAACAACGACTTCAACCTCGAAGAGCTCAAACTCTTGACACCGAACAAGCTGCAAAGATGGAGAGGAAGAAAAAGAGGCTCTATGCCAAAATGGCGAGCATTCTGCAGCGAAAAAAGGACTTTGACGAAGAGATGAGCCAGTACACCATCTCGCCGAAGCCTGCGGCAGAAGTCGAAAGGGGCGACGAAGACCCTGAACCACAGAAACAGCCTGAATCGGTTGAGGAACAGGAGGAAGAGGCCCTGTATTACTTGGAAGGCGAGGAGGATCAGCAAACCTACCAGGACTCAACTTCGTCAGAGGTGCAAGACTGAGTGGCAGGACCATGACGCCAAATTACGGGAAGGAGTAGTAGACGCATACCCTTTGAGGCCTTCACCGCCAGACGATATAGTGGTCTATAATATGGTGGTAAAAATGCTGCAGAGACGTATAGAGTGAAATTGGAAGAGGAGAACCTAAGGCATGTTTTCTCTTGGAAACTCTGTTATCTCAACAAACAAGGTTTCAGTTCCTGCCCATGCTCCCTAGTGTGCAGGACCAGGGCAGGGAGGATTTCAGGGAGCCAGCTGTATGTATATCAGTGACCCCAAGGACAGAAAAGAAGTACAAGCACTCCTCAAAGGACCATGCATACATTCAGGGATTAGTGCCAGCTGATTCAATCATAACAGCAACAGCTAGTAAATGGGCCAATACTAATAAAATAACCTTCAAACAAGAAGCCAAATAAGTCACACTCTGCAAAAGAACTTTCACTCTTGCTACTAGAGGCACAGGAACTACTCAACAAGGGGGCAATAGAGATAGTACAGTACAGGGAAAGAAACAAGGGTGTTTGTTCCTACTATTTCCTCGTACCAAAGGTAGACGATACACTAAGGCCTATCTTGGACCTAAGGTTCTTAAACAAGTTCATAAGGACACAAAGATTCAAAATGACATCTCTGCAAGAAGTGATACCCCAGGTATAGGAAGGGGATTACATGGCAACTATAGATTTAAGACGCATACCTACATGTCCCCATCAACAGAGGACACAAACTCCTACTGAGATTTTTGATCAGCAACACTCACTACCAGTTCACTGTGCTTGCATTTGGGCTCAAATCAGCGCCAAGGGTGTTTACAAAATCCTTAGCAGCAGGAGCAGTGTAGCAAAGGAGGCAGGGGATACATGTAAACCCCTACCTTGACGACTGGCTCTTGAAAGCAAGCTCCTTCAGCCCCAGCAAACACATCCAGCAGGTGATACAAACACTAATCCAACTGGGTTTTTCAATCCATTGGGGGGGGGGGGAAGTCTTCAATAGAATAGGAACAGGTGAAGATATTCTTAGGGGCAGAGATCAACACCATACATGGCAAGGTGTTCCCAAGCTCCAAGAGGATTTTGGCATTACTGAAAAACATGTCTATACCACAAGGGGCAAGTTCTGACAGTGAGGACGGTGAGCAGACTAATGGGAATGATGGCATCTTGCATACACCTGATCCCAAATATTCAACTCCACATGAGACAATTCCAGGAATGGATACAGCAGCAATGGTCACAGGCAACAGGTAGTTGGGAAGATCTAGTGGTTGTCGCACACACACAGTGCATCAGGAAATAGCGCAGTGGAAAAAGGAAAACCGATCACAGGGGAAACCATTCACACAGCCAACTCCAACAGTGACCATCCCAACAGATGCCTCCCAGATGGGGGTAGGGCGCGCACATGAACAAAGTCAAAGTGAGGAGGTTATGGTTGCAGCAGGATGCGATCTGGCACATCAGCTACCTAGAGCTAAAAACTGTGTTCCTAGCCTTAAAAGCCTTTCAGAAGGAGCTGCACGGAAACAGGGTGTTGATCCAAACGGACAACACAACCACCATGTTCTACATCAACAAACAAGGTGGAACACAATCGGTAGCACTGTTGGGGCTAGCACAGGAAATATGGACATGGCCATTCCTCTAAAAGTAGATCTACTAGCAATACATCTCCCAGGGAAGGACAGTGGAATCAGACCGACTCAGCAGGCAGACGTCCGCATTCCACGAATGGGAGATCAATCAACAAGAAATGCAAAGGGTGTTCCGGAAGTGGGGGACACCGCACATAGACCTATTTGCAACACACCAAAATGCCAACACTTTCCATCCAGACAACCAGACCATCGGTCACAAGGGAATGTGCTATGGATAAGTTGGTCAAAGACATTTGCTTACGCTCCTCCCCCCCCACCCCTCCCCCACGTCCCCATCCCCCGATACCACTGATACACAGGGTACTCAACAAACGAAGGATCAGCAACCTGTAGCTAATACTAATAGCACTTCAGTGGGCCAGACAGTCCTGGTTCTCACAAATAGTGGAAATGACGCAAGCACCAGCACACAGATTCCCTAGAAGAAAGGACCTGTTAATAATGCAGAACGGAATGGTGCTACACCCAAAGCCTGAGAACCTCAACCTAGCTGCATGGCTCCTGAAGAGCTAGAATTTGCACACCTCAAACTACCAGCAAGCACAATGGCAGTGCTCAGGGAAGCGAGAAGACCTACCACAAGAAAGTGCTAAGTAGCAAAGTGGAAAAGAATCTCTGAATGGTGCATTAGGGACAAACTGCAAAGGAGAATCACAAAGGAATCAACAGTACTAAGATACTTAACTCATCTACTACAAAGTAAACTAAGCTACACATCCCCAAGGGTGCACTTAGCGGCGATAGTGGCTTACACAAGAGGAGAAACGGGGAAAAGTTTCTTCACCTCCCAAGTAGTAAAAAGATTTCTAGAAGTAGCAAAGGGAATCGCACCTCCAAACAGAATGCCAGCGCCAGCATGGAACCTTAACGTAATGCTAACTCAATTGATGAATGCACCATTTGAGCCTTTTCACAAGGATACACTGCACATGCTCATGCTAAAGACAGCCTTCATAGTAGCTATCACATCACTACGAAGAGTAAGTGAATTGAAAGCGCTAACACTTCAAGAGCCCTACCTGCTAATACACAGTGATAGGATTTTAATGAGAACAGACCCACACTTCATGCCAAAGGTGGTATCACGGTTCCACATCAATCAAAGAATCCAAATACATAGTTTTCTTCAAAAACCAGCCACAACCACAGAAAGGGCGCTACACACACTGGACGCCAGGAGTGCTGTGATGCACTGTATAGAAAGGACAAAGAAGTGCAGAAAGACAAAGCAGTTCTTTGTTTCTTTGTTTTGGGAAGACCAGTTACCCAAAATACCATTGCTTGGTGGATTGCTCAAACCATACTACTCTGCCACAAACGAGCAGGACAACTGTTACAAGGAGCAGCTCATGCTCACTGAAAAAAGAAGAAAGGAGCAACAATTGCGTTTCTAGCTAACACCAATTCAAGGCATTTGCCAAGCAGCAACATTATCTTCAGTGCACCCCTCCACTAAGCATTACTATGTAGATATCCAAATGAACAAGGAAGCGCAAATGGGACAGAAGGTCTTACAACACATATTCAGTAACCAGAGCTCATCTTCCACCCAGCCACCACTAGAAGGACAAACTGCTACAAAGTCTATGCTGAGCATAGTGAATCCAGAAAGATTCATGCTGCAAAAAGTATAGTTTCTTACCTGTCGGTGTACTTTTACAGCTTGAAGACTTTCTGGATTCACTAGCGAACCCACCCTCCTCTGCCAGAAAGATGAGACAGGAGTAAAGGGATTAAAACTGGAGAAAGAGGGAAAACTTGTTGCTCCTTGAGGCCGACATTACCTCGCTTGAGAGCGACTTGGGTGGTGACGATACCCCTGCAGTCTTGCACTCCTTGGCGTTGAAGCAGGCTGATTATAGGGCACTGGTGACCGATGCTGCTAAGGTTATGCACAGGAATCAACTGGGCAGACTCTATGATGTGGGAGATAAGGCTAGTAAGCTACTGGCATGGTTGGATAAGTCTGAGAGAATGAGTCGTGTGGTGCCAATGATCACCCGTGTGACTGGGGAATGCGTGTCTGACTCAGGAGAGATTGTGGAATGCTTTGTGGATCATTTTCAGACGGTATACCGATCGGTGAGTGATAGAGACGAGTTTGATTCCCGCTTGCTCTTGCGTGATATTGCGCTGCCCTAAGTTTCGGACGAGGATAGGTACGCTTTGGATGCGCCTATAACGATAGATGAGATTGCTATCGCTATACGGTCCCTTCGTTCGGGTAAGGCTATGGGGCCGAATGGTTTACCCATCGAGCTCTATAAGCTACGGCCCGATAAGATGGCGACCCATTTGCGCAATATGTTCCTTGATGCCTATGAAGCGGGTCTCCTCCACCTTGATCAGCGTTTGGCCACTATAGTTGTCATCTACAAGGATGGCAAGCCTTGTGACCAATGTACTTCTTATCGCCCTATTTCTGTGCTCAATGCTGAGCCTAAGATCCTGGCTAAACTACTAGCGAATCTCTTGCTAACGGTGATCTGTGACCTGATCCATCCGGATCAGTCCGGTTTCATTCCTCATCGGAATACGGTGCTTAATCTTCGCAGACTCCACGATGTTCTCGTGAGAGCTGGGACGCTGACCGAACCCGCCATCTTGGCCTCGCTCGACGCCACTATGGCCTTCGACACCATTGAGTGGCCCTATCTGTGGGCGGCTCTTTCGCAGTTTGGTTTTGGCCCTAACTTTATTGCGTGGGTGCAGCTCCTGTATGAACGTCCATTGGCCCAGGTGGTTGTTAATGGCAGAGTCTCTGGATCGTTCCCGCTTGGGTGTGGCACCCGACAGGGTTGCCCGCTCTCCTCCCTCCTTTTTGTACTGGCATTGGAGCCGTTGGCGGCGTGGCTCCGGTGGGAGCCCTCGATCAGGGGGATCCGGTGGGCCCCAGATTTTGAGGATCGCGTCGTTATACGCAGACGATATTCTCCTTTACTTTACTTCAGAAGTCCCTTAACGTGCTTTTTGATGTCCTCACCTCCTTTGGGAAAAACTCTGGTCTCGTCATTAACTGGAATAAATCATGTATTTATGTTATAGCGGGGGTGCTTCCTCCGCTGCCCCGTAGATTCCCGATCCAGGTGGCGGAGACTGGGTTCAAGTACCTGGGAATTTTCATCTCCCTGGATCCCTCTGTACATTACGACTGCAATTTATATGCCCCCTTCGGCGCCTTAAACTGGACGTCCAGCGGTGGCGCGGCTTGACCTTGTCCCCATTGGGGCGTGTGGCTCTTTTCAAAATGTCCCTCCCTAGATTTTTGTATGCCCTGCAGAATTTTTTTGACTCTGTCCCCTCTAGTTATTTTCGTGAGGTTGAGGGGCTCCAGAGGCAACTGATATGGGACGGACGGGCTCGTATCTCCTTACCTAAACTTACTTTGCCATGGTATGATGGTGGTATAGCCCTTCCGGACATCAAACGCTGCTACTGGGCCTCTCAGTTGAGCGCGGTCAATCATGTAACATACTCCCCGGGTCCTGTCCCAGCCTTCGCAATGGACAAGTTTCTATTGCCGGGCGGTAATTTCAACAGGGCTTTGTACTCGAGGGAGCCATTCCGACTTCTGCCTGGACCTACAAAATGTTCTGTACGTGCGTGGAGGGATGCGAATGTGGCTACGGGCTGGCGTGATAAGATGACACGACTGACTCCATTGTACGACTCTGAGAGGCTGGGCAGCCTGTGGCGGACGAAAGGGTTTGATAAATGGGATACGATCGGTATTAGCAAGGTGGAGGATCTTTGGTCTAAGGGCACAGTTAAGTCTTTTGATGCCCTTAAGGTGGAGTACCAGCTTGACGACAGAGTATTTTCGATACCTTCAGGTGCGCCATGCTCTGCTCTCGGGGTTCCCTCCCGGGACGGAGATCCCCCAGTCGTCGACCGCTCGAGGACCGTATTCTGGAGGGCCACGTGCCTGACAGTACGATATCCTTGATTTATAAAAAGCTCATTAACACCAGGGCTAATCTTCTTGTGCGGTTTCGGGCCTCTTTGATTGCGGATGGCCTGGAATTAGACGACGAGGATTGGCAGATAGCGATCGCCTCCCCCAAAGAGGTGGCTATTCCAGCTCGCCTTCGTTTTGTGCAACTAAAGATCCTCCATCGAGTGTACATGACTGGTACGCGTCTGGTACGAATGGGGTATTCGACTGATGGGCTGTGTAAGCGTGGTTGTGGCATGAGTGGTACCTTTCTACACATCATCTGGGAATGTCCGGTGATATCCGCTTTTTGGTCCAGAGTGCGTGACATTATGGGGCGGGTCACCGGGGTCGCTCTTTTGCCTGAGGCTCGTTGTTGCCTGCTTAATGTCTGGGAGCCTACGGACTGCACGGCCGCTCAGACCTTCTGGGTAACTCTTGGCAACATGGTTTCCAAGAGGGACATAGCGCAACTCTGGGGTTCTCATAGACCGCCTGGGATAACAGCCTGGAAGGAAAACATGGACTGGTGCATGTTTCGGGAGAAGACTGTCTATGAGGCTTGGGGACGTCCCAGGAAGTGGGGCAGGATTTGGTCACAGTGGAATGGGTATCATGGAGATATCTGCACCCCTCCACTCGATTATACCTCTCGTCCCCGTAATTGACGTTCCTGAAGACTGGCAAATAAAACCTCTTTGTAATCCTCTTCACCATTCCCCCGCCCCTAGATATGAGTCGCTAAATTCTTTAGTCTGACTTCCTCCTCCTCTCCACCCCAAACCCTAGGTATTACTCCTACCATGTGAGTGTGTGTGTTTGTTATTCGTTTTCACCAAAATTATAAAAACGAAACCTGGTTTATCCTTTCTTTATTGGGTTTTGATGCCGGTGCACCAATAAGTTGCTACTTATGGTTTTACTGTAATGCCTCGCTGTCTGGTATCCAGATGTTTCTTGTCATAGCGGCCGGCCCAATTGGGTTGTAGGCAGACGCTGTGTACTGTGCAATCCGAAAATAAAGGTTTTAAAAAAAAAACAAAAAACTGGAGAAAGACTTTAAAAGGTTAAAGGAGAAACAAAAGTAACACAAAACAAGAAAAAAGGAATCTGAAGATGGCGACCAAAGGTGGGAGCTTCCGGAGGAAGCGCGTCGACGTCACGAAGGACACCAAATGGTGGTATGTCTGCACCCACCTGGGCCATGGAAAGAAAACAAAAAAATACTACAATTCCCAACCCAACCACTAAATGGCTGAATAATGCACAGCATAGTGAATTCAGAAAGTCTTCAAGCTGCAAAACTACACCAACAGGTATACTATAAGTTTCACCACTTTGCTCCAACTCCAGAGGCCATGGTTCAGGTCCCTGTAGCTCTAGTACTAGACCTACAGGGCATGTTACAGGGTTACTACAAACACTTTTTTCTAGTCTGCAGGGTCACAATCACCGATAAGTCGGCATCCTCTGATACTCCTGCCACTTCAAGAATGACCTCTGTGTCAAATTTTGTTGTACTTCCTCGGAATGACTTGTCCACCTCAAGTGATGATAGAGAGAAGGTAACCAATGAATGGGGCAATTATTTAATACTGACACTTTTTTGAAAGCTCCAGCGCCACAACTGGTGAATTTCCCACCAGATGATGGTGATTTCCATACCTTTAAACAGGTGGCCAAAAGCTTCCAATTTCCAATAACAAACAAGAAATCGGTTTCTTTTTTTAATGATTTAAAAGAGCAGTGAGAGCTATTCCAATTGCTGATTATATCTGGGAGGAATTATATTCATGGAAAACCTTGTCACCGTCACATCAGTCCTAATAAGAATCAATAAGAAGTACAAAGCGCTTGAAGGCTTATCACCATCTCTGGTGAGCACCGGAATCCAAACTCCATCATTTCACAAATGGCTCACCTTTGTTCAAAGAACTCTTCCACGCTAATCGCAACCCCACCTGACAAGCGAAGTGGAATCCTTGATAACATTGGAGAAAGGTTCTCAACCATGCCTGGTACTAGTCTATACACTGCTCATTTACTAGCAATACTGGACAGTTATGACCCCCAGCTGTTGCCACATGCATGGAATTTCTACCAGAAGACAAAAGGGCTGATTCTTCGGGAGGGAGTAAACTCATCATAGGAAATCATAGATTGTGCTATGCATATAGTTTCAATAGGATCCCGACAGCTGACCGGGTCAGCGTTCCATGAACGCCAGGGTTGGTTGAGGGCCACAACATTTAGACCTGAGATGCAAAATATTATATATGCCATACGATGGTGACATTCCGGTTGGTAAGCACGCCAACGATGCCTTGTAAGGGCTCAAGATGGACTCTAGCACTGCAATCTCTTTGGGCACATTAAAGTTTTGAAAAACACCCGTTAGATGGGCCCGCAAAACAACACTTTTATGTATTGAGGAGGATAGCAGTATCTGTTATCAGCCCTCTCAGCAGCCCTTTATGCCACCTTACCAGACGGCAGCCTACCCCAAGCAACACATTCACTAAGCACTACTGTGTAGATATCCAAATGAACAAGGAAGCGCAAGTGGGGCAGAAGGTCTTACAACACATATTGAGTAACCAGTAAGGAGAAGGCAAGCAGCACAGACAAGACACACTGGTAGAAAACGGTGGCAAAATTGTAGGGCCAGTTACTGCCCCAGCAACGCACCATCTGTTGGAGGAAAAAAATGATTAAACATTTCTCCTCTATGCCGTAAAATAACATTGGACCAGTGGTTCTTGGATCTCATCACAGTCACACATAGAGGTTCACCCAGATTCAGCCCACTGCACTTCATCTTCTTTGGAAGGATGTTTTGGCTATGCTAAGCAAAGGTGCCTTAGAAAATGACCCACATTCTCAGCAAGGAATTGGTTTCCATTCTTGTTTTGCACTCCATCCAAGAAGTTAATGTTCCTAAGCAGTGCAACTCTGATGCTGTCCAAGACTCAGCCTTTCTATCCTAGGACATGCAACGAAGGCTCAAGGAACTGGCTCTCAAACTATGCAGAAAAAAAGGCAATTTCAGTGTGTCTGTTCAAATAGCCTCTAGGCATGATGTCATCAGTGACCAATCTGATTCCTGTTGCACTACTAAAAATGAGCCTTACAAGAACAGCTAAAAAACCATGGATTGAAACAGAAGTATCGTTTGAGGACCGGGTGACCATTACACCATGTATGATGAAAGCACTAGGCTGGTGGTCCCAGATCTCGCACCTGTTCAGAGAGCCTCACATTCTTACCTCAAATACCTGATTTTGTAATGAATACGAATGCCTCCCTAGAGTGCTGGGGCGGTAATCAGCAGGACCTGCAAATTCAAGAAAAGTGATATCTGCTTCAGAAGAGTATGTATATCAATCGCCTGGAGGTCAATGCCATTTATCTCAGTCTCCAGGCTTTCCTGCTCACCATAGCAGGGTCTTTAATCAATCAATCAATCATATCAATTGTCAAGCACACTACTCACCCGTGAGGGTCTCAAGGCGCTGGGGTGGAGATTGCTGTTACTGCTCGAAAAGCCAGGTCCTGAGTAGTTTTCTGAAGGCCAGCAGGTCTTGGGTCTGCTGTTGGTGGATGGGGAGGGTGTTCCAAGTCTTTGCAGGGAGGTGGGAGAATGATCTGCCACCGCAGGTCGCTCTTCAGAAGCGGGGGACTGTGGCCAGGTCGGCGGAGCGGAGCTGGCTGGTGTGGGTGTAGAAGCGGAGTAGTCTGTTGAGGTACGTTGGTCCGGTGTTGTTGAGTGACTTATGAGCGTGGGTGAGGAGCTTGAAGGTTATCCTCTTGTTGACTGGGAGCCAGTGCAGGTCTCTCAGGTGGGGTGTGATGTGGCTGCGGCGAGGGATGTCGAGTATCAGGCGTGCAGAGGCGTTCTGGATGCGTTGGAACAGTCTAAGGAGTTTGGCCAAGGCTCCTGCGTAGAGGATGTTTCCATAGTCCAACCTAATACTGACGAGAGCCTGGGTGACCGTTCTTCTAGTTTCAGTGGGGATCCACTTGTAGATCCTGCGGAGCATGCTGAGGGTGTTGAAGCAGGAGGAGGAGACGGCGTTGACCTGTTTTGTCATGGAGAGGGTGGAGTCGAAGATAACCCCTAGGTTGCGTTCATGGTCGGTGGGTGTTGGGGCGGTTCCCAGTGCGGTCAGACACCAGGAGTCGTCCCAGGGCGAAGGGGTGGATCCGAGGATGAGGACCTCCGTCTTGTCAGAGTTCAGCTTCAGTTGGCTGTTCCTTATCCATTCAGCAGCTGCCTTCATTCCTTTGTGAAGGTTGGTTTTGGCAGTGTGGGGGTCCTTGGTGAGGGAGAGGATCAGCTGGGTGTCATCAGCATAGGAGATGAGTTTTGAGGTCATAGCGACGTGGGTGAGCGGTGCCATGTAGATGTTAAACAGAGTTAGGCTGAGGGATGAGCCCTGGGGTACGCCACAGATGATCTCGTTGGCTTCGGAGCGGAAGGCGGACGCTCTGTGTTCTGCCGGAGAGGAAGGAGGTGGTCCAGTCCAGGGCCTTCTCTTGGATCCCAGCGTTGTGGAGGCGTGTTCGTAGTGTGTGGTGGCAGACCGTGTCGAAGGCGGCTGACAGGTCCAGGAGGATAAGGGCCGCCGTTTCTCCGTTGTCCAGCAGGGAATTGATGTCATCGGTTGTGGCGATGAGGGCAGTCTCTGTACTGTGGTTGCTGTGGAATCCGTACTGGGAAGGGTCCAGGATGTTCTCCATGAGGTAGTGGGTCAGTTGTTTGTTGACTGTCTTCTAGATGACCTTTGCTGGGAATGAGAGCAGGCAGATGGGCCTGAAGTTCTTGTGGTCCTTGGGGTCTGCCTTTGGTTTCTTGAGTAAGGCGTTGATCTCTGCGTGCTTCCAGCTCTCCGGAAAGGTTGCTGTCTCGAAGGAGATGTTGATGACTTTCTGGAGATTGGGTGCGATGGCTCTGCTGGCTTTGTTGAAGATGTGGTGTGGGCATGGGTCTGACGGAGATCAAGAGTGGATGTTGTTCATGATCTTGATGGTGTCGTTTGTTGATGTTGGTTCAGAAGAGCAGGCGGATGGTGGTCGTGGGGGCGGAGCTCTCCTTGGTTGTCGTTGCGGTCATGGCGTTGAAGCGGTCGTGGATGCTTGCGATCTTGCGGTGGAAGAAGCTGGCCAGCGAGTCGCACAGGTCTTGCGAGGGTGGGACGTCGTTGGTGTTGGAGCTGGGGTTGAAGAGTTCCTTCATGATGTTGAAGAGCTCTTTGCTGTTGTGCGTGTTGTTGTCTAGGCGGTCTTTGAAGGAGGCCCTTTTGGCAGATCTGATGAGGTGATGGTGTCTGCGGGAGGCGTTCTTGTGGACTGCGTGGCTGTCTGGTGTTTGTTCACGGAGCCAGATCTTCTCCAGCTTTCGGGAGGTTTGTTTGGAGACCCGGAGGTCTTCAGTGAACCAGCTGGCTTTCTTGTTGGTGTGACTGTTGGAGGGTTTCTTGACCCGGGCGAGGGTGTTGGCGCAGTCGTTGATCCACTGTCTGAGGTGGCGGTGTCGGGTTGGCGAGTGGGCTCTGGAAGAGGGTGGGGGTTAGCTGGTCTTTGGTGACTTTGCTCCAGCAGCGGCGAGGCATCTTGTGGCGCAGCGGAGAAGCAGACCAGGAGAAGTGGGTAGTTTAAGTGGTTCGGGTTTATTTAACAGTTTGCTCAAGACAAAGAATTCTGAGCGTTGTAGTCCTATCCCCTTCCTTGTTTTCTCCTTTGTGGGTGGATTCAGGACGTCAGCTGTATTCCAGTGTAACCGGGTGGCTTGGTTCTCAGCAACTCGCCGGTGGACAAGACCGTGGGGAAAAAATAAAATAAAGGAAACCGTAAGGAAGGTGGTTTACCTTCTACGGAACGCCGCGGGAAGCAAGGGGTGCAGAGCGGTTTGTCAGCACTACTGTCACAAGTGTTTCTCATGCACGTGAGGAGGTCTGAAAAGGAGCCTAGTTACGGTGTCAGGGTTTCTTTCACTACACCCTCTCCCCTGGGGCCCTCATTTACGCGCACCCAGGCAAAACCAAAGGGTTGCCAGGTAGGGTGTGGCTGCCTGTCTGTTCCTCGCTCAGCCGCTTCTGGATTGGGACGCTCTTCTCCGGGGATGGGTCTTCCTCGTCCTCCTGAAGATTTCCCGAGTCCTACCAGGGATGCACGACTAAGGTTTCCACCAGCGTGTCCTCCTGCTGCCTCGCTGTCTCGGCCGGTCCAAACAAACAACTTCCTCCCTCAGCGTCTTCAACCTGCGGAAGTCATGTGATTCAGTCACATGACTCGGAAAGGCCATGGGCTTAAAGGAACAGAATTAGATGGTCTGGGATATATGCCTATGCTTTTCCCACGATAGCTCTAATACCAAAAGTTCAGCAAGAAAAAAGCAGTGTGTTGTCGCTTCATCCTTATAGCACCCTGGTGGCCCAGGCAGCATTGGTTCACTCTATTTTTCCTACTATCGTAATCAAAAGAGGGGAGGATGGATCACTTGTCCTGTATACCTGGGTCTTTGGTGTGCCTGGAAAACTGGTAAAAACCCTCATATACGTACACAATGGCGTGGGTGGTATATCTTGATTCTCCGCCTATAACATAGAACAGAATTCTCAAACAGTTCAACAGTATTGTTATCCAGTATTAGGGTGTCTTTCATAGATTCACATGCTTAAATATTCCAGTGGACGATTTTGCATGTTTTTTGGTGGAAACATGACTGGAAGAAGCAGTAGATGCCTGAGAGTCAGATCTCGTGGGCGTAGCGGGAGGAGGTGAAGACACCGCAGGAGCCATAGAAAGGGAGAGTTTCCTCTTTAAAAATAAAGAAGGCAATTCCTGCACACTGCTACTCTTAGAGGCTGCTTTTCAAGTTCCAGACAACAGGCTCTCTGCGTCGGAAAGTGCGGTATCCTTGTCTTTAAGTCTCTGCAACCAGAGGAGGAGACTACCTTCCCTGTCTATAAGGGTCTTATTGGAAAAGGTCCTGCAAAATTTACATTTGCCCACCTCATGGTCCGGGTAAAGACAATAAATACAATTCTTGTGGGGATCTTCAGAGTACAGTCGCAGCTTCCCACAAGAAGAACAAGTCTAAATAAAGACTTCTTACTTGAAGACATTGAACACAGGAAATCCAGAAGAAAGTAGAGAAAACTGAGCAGAGCTCAGGGAGACTCCCTTCACACGACGTGCAGTAGAAAATCTGAGGGACTGAGCTCTGAGGAGAAGGTTCTGGAGGGGTGCTTGCGCCTGATTGGCTGCAGTTTGGACTAACATAATGACATGGATATGTTGCAAGTGTTTTTTTCTCTCTACCATGTATTCCTATTTAGGGATTATGTCTTGGTATTTCTATGCATTTCTACTGTGTATTTTATGTATTCTATTTTTACATACTTATGTTATTAGTATTTTTATTGCTTTGATATTTACCGTGGGACTCACACTTCGACGAATGGGAATATTCAAGCATGTGAATCTATGAAAGACAGCAATACTGGCGAACCACCTGTTCACAGGTTAGTAACAATTGTTCTTCACTGGTAAGTGCTCCTCTCCTGGAGTGGCGCTTGAACGGAATTCTTTCTCGACTAATGGAGAATCTATTCGAACCCATACACATGAATGACCTCAAATGTCTCATATTGAAGATCGCATTGTTGCTTGTGCTCACTTCACCCAGAAAAGTGAGTGAGATAAAGGCTTTCACAGCTCAAGAACCCTTTTTACGCTTCACTGACTATTCTATCTTTTTCTGAACCAATCAAAAATGTGTTCTTAAGGACCCTTCTGACTTTCTCCTCAATGAGCCTATAATACGTATTTTCTTCCCGAATCCGACCTCACTAGCGGAACGGTCTGTCCATATTCTAGATATTAAAAGATGTCTAAAGTGCTTCCTACATCGTGCTGAACAGTTGAGAAAAACTAACCAGTTGTTAGTCTCAAAAGCACACACTCGTACGGGTGCTGCAGTCACAAAAGCAACCATCGTCTGATGGATCTGAGCTGCGATCCAGTGTTGCCACTCGAAGGCGGGCAAAACGTTCACAACAAAAACTAGGTGCATTGTCCATCTAACCTGCTTTGTTTGCAGGAGTGCCTCTGGAGAAAATGTTGTGCTGCAAACTGGAAAAGTGTGCATACATTTGTGCAGCATTGACTGAAATCGGCACACTGTAGTGATGCAACAGTACGACAGGCTGTATTACGCCACTTCAATTACAGAAGCCCCTTTGGGTTACATGTGTTTGATTTTGTATTTATGCTAGTGTGTGTGTGAAAAAAATAAATATAGATTTTTAATTTATTTATTTATTTATTGACATTTGTAGAGCGCGGCGAATACCCGTGGGCCTCTCGGCGCTAGTTAAGGGATGGATCAGCAACTGGGGTAAAGAAGATATACAAGGCTATTGGTCAAATAACCACGTCTTTAGCTGTTTGCGGAATGTGAACAGGGAGGGACTTGCTCGGATATGTGCAGGAAGGGTGTTCCAGAGTCTAGGGGCGGCAACCAGGAAACGCCTGTCGCACCAGGTGACTGTTCTAGTGCAAGGCACAGCCAAGAAGTTCTGAATAGAGGAACGAAGAGATCGGGTTGGGACATGATGGAGAAGATTCTGTTTGAGAAAGTGGGGACCTTGATTATTGAGTGACTTGTAAACAATACACAGCGATTTGAATTTGATACGGCTGCGTATCGGGAGCCAATGGAGATCCCTAATGATGTTTGTAACTGGTGCGAACTTGGGGATCCCAGCCAGCATTCGTGCGGCTGCATTTTGGATTGCATTTTGGATTAATCACCTCCCTCTATTTGTACTAATAGTATAAAGTATACATTAACTGCTTGCTATTCTAATTCAGGCATATGCATCAAGGAAAGATTCAATACTGGAAAGAAAATAAAGTTACTTACCTGTAGCTGTATTTCTCCAGTATTTGTATCTTTCAGAGATTCATATGCAACCCATTCTCCACCCCTAAGACCTCCCTTTATAGCTTGGGGTTTATTTCTCACTTTTGCTTTGAAAATCGGAAGGACTAAGCCTCTCTTGGCAGTGTTCTAGAGGGTGAGATCGACGAACTGGCAGAAGTTTGGTTCTGTTAAAAAAAAAAAAGACATAGGTCATTAAAGTGATTGTTCATTGCCACTAAAGCTTATGATAATGATATACTGCTATACTGCTTTATTATTGTACTGTGGGACTCCCACTTAGTTGACAGGGAATGATTCAAGCATATGAATCTATGAAAGATACCAATACTGTAGAACTACGTTGCAGGTAAGTAACTTATTTACTTCTGTCTGCCCTGCATCCAGGTGAATGGATTGTTGCTTTTGACCTTCTAGATGCCTACATTAATTTACCCGTCCTGCAGTCCCACAGACACCACTTGGTATTCAAGGTAGGCCATGAGCATTTCCAATTTGCCATGCTTCCTTCAGCCTCATTTATGCTTCTCAGGTGCTCACGAAAGTGATGGCTGTGGTCACATCTCTCATGTACCTGGCCTACAGTCCCTACTTGCAGTTCGAGGTAGGCAAGGAGCATTTCCAATTTGCCATGCTACCCTTCAGCCTCAGGTGTTCATGAAAGTGATGGCGGTTGTAGGAAGCTGGCTCTGTATATACTTTACCAAAATGAGGTATAGTTTGCACAGTCCAGTGGGACCCCAAAGGTAGGCCAAGGTAAAAGTAGATAGCACCGTTCGAGGCATGTGGGCTGCTGAATTCATATCTGTGCATAGATCGCCGCCTAGTGTTTGGTCCGGATGATCGCACATTGTTGTCCTGGAAGAGTCTTCGAAGTATCACGAGATAGGTGGCTCCTCCCCTGGACTACAGTGCGCATGGGCATCAACTCCATCCCCAGATTGTTTTTTTCCGCCATTGGGTTCGGATGTCTTTGGTTCCCTCTTGTCGGAATCGATAGAAAAACTTTCCTTGAGACCAAAAGGTCTTTAGTCTTACGTTGGTATTGTCTTGCGTTCGGCTTAGCAACTTTTACTTCGGCTCCGAGCCGAGTTCTGTACTTCCGCGTGCTTTCGGCGCGGAAGGCCTTGTCGACGCTCCAGACTCATCGACCATCCATCATGGACCGAAGTCCATTCAAAAGATGTCCGGTGTGTAACTCGAAGTACCCTCACATCGACGTCCACCCGGTTTGCAACAAGTGCCTGTCGCCGGACCACGATGAGGCCAAGTGTATGGCCTGTTCGAGATTCCGGTCCAAGAAGACACTCGAGCTCCGTCGAGCTGCGCGCCTGGAGGCCCAGCAATCTGCACCGGCGCCTACGGACATTTTCGATGCTGGGGAGGTCGAGGATGAAGATATCCAGGACGTCTCAGAATCAAACCCCGCGTCGGATGTTGAGGAGGACTACGACGCTGAGGCCAAAGCTTTCGAAAGCGAAGAAGTCATCGAGGAGGTAGGAGACGACGACGGGGCCCTAGGGGCCATGGAGGATAACTCGGACAAGGAGCTTCCTCAGACTGACTCTGGGGCCGTGCCAATCGATAAAGCCCAGGTCGAGGGATCGCCTTCGGGCCTTACCCAAGACCTTGATTTGAGTTCCTCTGCCCCGCCTGCAGGCCCGGCCACGAACATTGGTACTGAGTCACTCCCGGTGAAAATGAAATCGAAAGTGAAATCTACGGTCTCGACGCCAGATACAGCGCAGGTGCAGATATCGAGACCGAAAGTGCGCATCGCATTGGTCGGATCGAAGACTTCGGAGGCCTCGGCGCCGAAGAAACCTAAGATGGCAGTCGAGCCGAAGGGCCAAGTCAAGATGGCCGAGCCTAAGGCTACTGCGTCGAAGACTAAGGTGAAGGGGTTTGACGCATCGGCGCCGAAGAAGATCGACGCCGGCAAGAGTCTGGTCGACCACAAGAAGGCTGTCGACCCCAAGAAGTCTCTTGGAGACCCGAAAAAGCGGCCCGATGACCCGAAGGTCCTCTCTGCCCCGCTTCCCCACGACAAGGCCAAGGGTGCTACGCCAAGTGTGTCGACTCCGAAAGTGGCCTTGAAGGACTCCGTTGAACCGGCACGACCATCTGCCGCGTTCACGAAGAAGGTCACGGAGTCCCTGCAGAGCATGAGGGACGGCACCGCGGCGGTCGAGCCGAAGGACCCTCCGCCTGCCAAGCCTCTGGAAAAACCGGCAAAGGCGTCCACGCCGATCCTCTTTACCTTGCCGCCTAAGACAGCGCCGAAGGCTTTCGCTGCTAAACCGGGGGCCAGTGTGCCCGAGAAGGTATCTTCGGCGCCTAAGGCATCGTTGGTGGTCCATGGCCCGCGGCCTCGACAACACTCGGAGGAGGAGCGTCAAGAACATTTCATTGACGCCGAAACGGGCAGGCTTTCCCTTCTGAAGAGGAAAATCACCCCTGAACCCCACTTGGAGTCTTACAAAATCCCCCTAAAGAGGAAAATGGACTCTGCTGCTACGCCAGCCTTGGTGGAGCCCATTTCACCACAAGCTCACGAGGTCTCGCCCACTTACTCCGACGTGGACGCTGGTGAGGGCGATGACGAGGACAGCTATCCGGTCTACACAGACCCGGAGGATGTAACTGGGCCCTGGTCTGCCGGTGGTGACCCTGGGGATCCACATTCGGGACAAGACCCTCAGCTCTTCTCTACTAAAACCTCACCTACTGAAGACTCTGCTGCTTTCAATGCACTCATTGAGCGGGCAATTGCAAACAAAACAGGTGATGGACAGAATGTGGATCCTCGGATGCTTGATTCCGGTCTGGGAAAGATATGGCTGTGTAGTTCGGACTGGACTGTTCCCATGGGGCACAGGGTCAGAGCTGATTTGCATAAAGCCATTATCTAACCCAGGGTGGTGTGGAGTGCAAAACACGATGGATTTAGGCCCAGATCCTTGTACTGGGGTGAATGTAAGACATTGATCTACATTCTGTCAATCAAATTGTTTTTTGTAATTTTCTCCCTGAGTGTACTGGGGTAGCTCAGACGTGGGTCCCAGAGCCTCCACACCACTGGAGTCAAGCTAGCCGGGCTGATGAGGTGTTACCTCGAAACCGGTCCGGTCCTCGGATGCTTGATTCCGGTCTGGGAAAGATATGGCTGTGAAGTTCGGACTGGACTGTTCCCATGGGGCACAGGGTCAGAGCTGATTTGCATAAAGCCATTATCTAACCCAGGGTGGTGTGGAGTGCAAAAAACGATGGATTTAGGCCCAGATCCTTGTACTGGGGTGAATGTAAGACATTGATCTACATTCTGTCCATCAAATTGTTTTTTGTAATTTTCTCATTGAGCGGGCAGCAGCCAATCACAATGTCCAGCTGCATGCTGACCCTGTGGATGTAGATTTCCTCTTTGACACCTTTTCTGTGTCTGAAAAGACTGTGAAAACTCTGCCAATGCTGAAAGGCGTTTTGAAGCACGCTGCTGAGGTCTTCAAAGAACCCACCAGGGCGAGAATCGTCAACCCGAGGATTGACAAAAAGTACAAAGCGGCGCCTACTGATCCAACTTATATTAAAGGACAGTTGCCTCTGGACTCCCTGGTCATCTCGAATGCCCGGAAGAGGGCCAATTCTCAGACTACGGGTGATGCTCCTCCCCCAGACAAAGAATCCAAGTTCTTTGAGGCTTCAGGGAAGAGGTTAGCAGCACAGGCAGCCAACATATGGCGCATCTCAAACACACAAGCGCTTCTGGCGCGTTATGACAGGGCGCACTACGATACCCTAGAGACCCTTTTGCAACACCTGCCTGATCAATATAAGGAAGGGGCTGAGATGCTAATCCAGGAGGGGAAGCTGATCTCCAACGCTTCCATTAAGTGCGCTCTGGACGCAGCTGACACCACTGCGCGAGCCATTAACACCAGTGTTATGCTTCGGAGACATGCCTGGCTAAGAATCTCTGGGTTCGAGGCATGTGGGCTGCTAAATTCATATCTTAGCATTAGATCGCCACCTAGTGTTGGGTCCGGATGATCGCACATTGTTGTCCTGGAAGAGTCTTCGAAGTATCCTGAGATGGGTGGCTCCTCCCCTGGACTACAGTGCGCATGGGCATCGGCTCCATCCCCAGATTGTTTTTTTCCGCCATTGGGTTCGGATGCGGTCTCGACGTCTCTCCGTCGGAACCGAATAAACATCACTTTTTACGGCCAAAAGGCTTTGGGTTCTTTACGTCGGTATTGTTTGCGTACGGTCTCGAGTTCTTCCGTCTCTCGGAGCCGGAATCACCGGAGTTTTTTACTACTCTTCGGACATCGAGGCCTTCTCATCGCGACTCGACACCAAGTTCCCAACATGGAGCGGAGTCCGTTTAAACTCTGTCCGCTCTGTGGGTCCAAATACCCACATATAGACGTACACCCGGTCTGTAATAAGTGCCTTTCGCCAGACCATGACGAAGGAAGTTGCCGGGCCTGTGCGAAGTTCAGGTCGAAGAAAACTCTCACGATTCGGCGCGCAGTGCGCCTTGTGGCCAAACAAGCGGCCCCGGATCCAGATAACATCTTCGGCGACCAAGAAGAAGAGGACCAGAGCCATCATCTTCAAATCTCCCCGCCTGAGACGGAGGTCGAGGCTGATCCGGAATATGACGACGACGGAGTCGTGGGTCAAGGCCTTGAATACGTCGACGAGGTAGGGGACGACGTTATGGTTTATGGGGCCGAGGAAGATAGCTCAGGGGACGAGCTATGCCCCGAAGTTGACGAACATCAGGAGAGGGTCGCGGGATCGCCTGTCGGCCTTACCCAAGACCCTGTAGCGCAAGCCACGGCCCCGCCTGCCGGCCCGGCCACGGACATACTTGCTGCGCCGAGGGTTTCGAAACCGAAACTGAAAGCAACGGTCTCGACTGCACCTAAAATGGCCGACCCGAAACCGAAACCGAAAGTTAAGGACTCAATCGTCCCTAAGATGGCGGTCGCAACAGCAAAAACAAATAAACAGGCGGCCTCATCGACTCCGTCGACCTCCGGTCCGCAGAAGTCGAAGAAACACGGCGATTCCACTGGGTCGAAATCGGCGCCGGAGGAGAGATCCTCTAAAAAGGGTGGCACGCACAAGACAAGCGCGCCGGCGAAGCCTGCCAAGGCAACCGACACAGCCCCGGCTCCAACGGGGACATCTGCGCATCGCTCCAGGGACTCGGGGTCGGCGCCGTCCATCCCTCCAAAAGACCAACGGAACGTCGCATCCGAAGGCAAGGCCACCTCGTCGGTGCCAAAGACATCGGTCACCGACGCATCTCTCGTGGCTGCTTCACTACAAAGAATTAAAGACAAGGCTTTTTCTTCGTCGACGCCAACGCCATCGACGCAGAGGGCGGCAGATGTCCCGGTCAAGCCGGCAAGTAAGCTCCTCTTCCTTCTACCGCCAAAAGTGGTGCCAAAGGCCTTTTCCTCGAAATCGACGCCAAAGAAGTCGGACTCTTCTACGGCAGAGACATCTTCGGGTCAAGTGCTCGACCCTGAAGAAGATTCGGAGTGCTTCATAGACGCGGACACGGGGAAGTTAACCCTTTATAAAAGGAAGATCACTTCGCAGCCGGTGGAATCCTACGTCATTCCCCTAAAGAAGAAAAAGTTTCCACAGGACGCCTCAGGCCTCATGGAACCTATCCAGCCTCCTCTGGGACGGAGCCCAACACCGTCTCCAGACCACTCTGAAAGTGAGGGCTATGGTGAAGATGAACAATACACCTTCCCAGTAAATGAACCTGATGCACAGCCAGATTCTTATTATGGCATTGGGGACCAAGGCACCCAAGATGTGGGGCAAGACCCACAGACTTTCAGTACACGTGCATCCCCTACGGAGGATTCTGCAGGTTTTCATGCACTCATTGAGAGGGCAGCTGCTAATCATGATGTGGACATGCATGCTGACCCAGTTGAGGAGGACTTTCTATTCGACACATTTTCAGTTTCGGAAAGAAATGTAAAGACCCTGCCTATGCTCAAAGGGGTCCTCAAGCATGCTGCGGACATCTTTAAAGAGCCTACCAGGGCGAGGGTGGTCAACCCACGTATTGAAAAAAAGTACAGACCAGCGCCTGCAGACCCTGCATACATTCGAGGACAGTTGCCGCTTGACTCCTTGGTGGTAGCTAACGCACGCAAGAGGGCCAACTCCCAAACAACGGGTGAAGCTCCTCCCCCGGATAAGGAGTCCAAAGTGCTAGAGGCAGGAGGCAAAAGAGTGGCTGCACAGGCTGCCAATTTCTGGCGTATTGCAAATACACAGGCACTACTGGCACGTTATGATAGATCACATTACGACACACTAGAGCAGATTGTAGAACACCTGCCTCCGCAGTTTCAAGAGGGCACCAAAATGATTATACAAGAAGGACAACTGATCTCCAACGCGGCCATAAAGTGCGCACTTGATGTCGCGGACACAGCCGCTAGGGCCATTAACACCAGTGTCATGCTCAGAAGACAGGCTTGGCTCCGCATATCGGGGTTCAAACCTGACATTCAAACAACCATACTTAATCAACCAGTCAATCCGGATAGACTGTTTGGTCCAGATGTTGACACCACCCTGGAAAAGATTAAAAAGGACACTGAAACCGCTAAATCGATGGGGGCCCTACAATCTCAGCAGTTTCGTGGCAATAATTTTCGTCGCTCAGGTGCCCGTGGAGTCACCAGAGGACAGATGGGTCAACAGTCACAGTTCCCTAGAGGTGGAGCACAGTCCTCGTACCCCAAACAAAACAAGAGGGGCTACAGGGGAAACAGCAACAAAGGACGTGGCAAGGGAGGCAACAATTCACGCTCCTCTGCCCCGAGCAACCAGTGACTCTCTGTCACTGCCCCCCGACCATTTAACACCTGTCGGGGGGAGAATACAGCAGTTCCTGCCCGTCTGGATCAACATCACCACAGACAGGTGGGTGCGACAGCTTATCCAGTACGGTTATTGTCTAGAGTTGAAATCCACTCCACCCAACATTCCACCAAGGCAAAGAGCTATGTCCGCAGAGCACTTGCACTTATTGCAGCAGGAAGTTTTGGTGATGCTGCAAAAAGGGGCAATCGAGCTCGTGCCAGTGGGGGAGGAAGGCACAGGGGTTTATTCCCTGTACTTCCTCATTCCAAAGAAGGACGGATCTCTCAGACCGATTCTGGATCTCCGTCCCCTCAATCTGTACATACTGTCAGAGCATTTCCACATGCTTACACTGCAACAGATTCTTCCTATGTTAAACAAAGGAGACTTCTTAGCAACCTTGGATCTCAAGGATGCTTATTTCCACATTCCGCTACATCCGTCCCACAGAAAGTACCTCAGGTTCACTATCCAGGGCACGCATTATCAGTTCAAAGTCCTACCCTTCGGAGTCACAACTGCCCCAAGGGTCTTTACCAAGTGTCTGGCGACTGTAGCGGCGCACCTCAGGAGGCAGAACATCCATGTCTACCCCTACCTCGACGACTGGCTCGTTCAAGCCAGGTCGGAACAGCAGTGCGCCGCGGACATGTCGACTACCATTCACCTCCTTCACGACCTGGGTTTCTCGTTGAATTACCCGAAGTCACACCTTCAGCCGGCACACGTCCGGCAGTTTCTGGGTGCGACAATCAATACCCTGACGGCCTCGGCACAACCAAACCAGGTCAGGATAGACGGCATACAGTCTTTAATCCAGAAGTTCAGACCGGGACACTCACTTCCAGCAAGAGTGTTCATGCAGTTGATAGGCATGATGGCCTCCTGCATCTTCATAGTCCCTCACGCACGGTTGCATATGCGCCCGCTCCAGGAGTGCTTAGCAAATCAGTGGACACAGGCTCAGGGACAATTAACAGACCTAGTGTTGGTTACCAGTCGGGCATACAACTCTCTGCATTGGTGGACTCCACACAACCTTTGCAAGGGCCGACTGTTCCAGGAGCCAGTGCCACAGGTTATCCTGACAACGGACGCATCTCTCCAGGGATGGGGAGCACACCTGCTCACTTACACAGTGCAGGGACTATGGACGACGCAGCAACAGAAGATGCACATCAACTATCTAGAACTGATGGCGATCTTCATGGCACTCAAGTCCTTCATTGTACATCTCTGCAACAAAGTGGTGTTAGTCCGGACGGACAACATGACCGCGATGTACTACATCCAAAAACAGGGGGGCACCCACTCACCACAGCTGTCTCACCTGGCTCAGAGCATGTGGAAGTGGGCCATTCAGAGGAACATCTTCCTCATGGCAGAACACCTCCCGGGGAAGGACAATCAGATGGCGGATCTGCTCAGCAGATACAGTCATCAAATGCACGAGTGGGAGATACATCCATCGGTACTCCAGCCGTACTTCCAAAGGTGGGGGCGTCCAGACATAGACCTGTTCGCCACAAGGGAGAACGCAAAATGCCAAAGCTTCGCCGCCAGGTTCCCACACCCCCAATCGCAGGGCAATGCGATATGGATGAACTGGTCAGGCAAATTTGCTTACGCTTTTCCCCCGACACCCCTGATACCACTGGTGGCGAGGAAACTACGGCAACACTCCATGACACTCATCCTAGTTGCTCCAACGTGGGCGCGCCAAGCATGGTACACCACGTTCCTCGAACTCTCAGTGGTCCCGCATCAAAGACTGCGCCTCACGCCCAGACTTCTGACGCAGAACCATGGAGAAATTCAGCATCCAGATCCGCAACAGCTCAACCTAGCGATCTGGCTCCTGAAGTCTTAGAGTTTGGATACCTAAACCTACCTCCTGAATGCATGAACATCATCAAGGAGGCGAGGAAGCCGTCAACCAGAGCATGCTATGCCGCAAAATGGAAGCGTTTTGTCATCTACTGTGCAGACAATGGCATAAACCCGCTAGATGCATCTATCCCTAACATCATTTGCTATCTGTTACACCTTTATAAGTGCAAGCTAGCGTTCACTTCTATTCGGATACATCTATCCGCCATCGCGGCTTACCTTCAAAATAGGCAGCATCTCTCAGTCTTCAGGGTGCCTGCCATTAAAGCGTTCCTTGAAGGCCTGAAACGAGTCATTCCCCCAAGAACACCGCCAGCTCCCGTGTGGAACCTCAATGTGGTCCTCACCAGACTGATGGGACCACCGTTTGAGCCAATGCACTCGTGCGAACTGCAATTCCTAACGTGGAAAGTTGCTTTCCTAATTGCCATTACGTCACTAAGACGCGTAAGTGAGTTGCAAGCACTCACGATACAAGAACCATTCATCCAGATTCATCCAAATAGGGTAGTACTACGTACTAACCCCAAATTCCTTCCAAAGGTGGTGTCACATTTTCATCTCAACCAAACTATCGATTTGCCTGCATTCTTCCAGAACCCACAAACAGTGGCGGAAAGGATGCTCCATACGTTAGACGTACGGAGGGCATTGATGTACTACATAGACAGGACACAACACTTTAGGAAGACAAAACAACTCTTTGTTGCCTTCTCACCACAACACAAAGGCAACCCAATTTCCAAAGCAGGAATAGCCAGATGGATTGTTAAGTGCATTCAAATCTGTTATCATAAAGCCAAGCGCACTTTAACAATACCCCCAAAGGCACACTCCACACGCAAGTTGGGGGCATCCATGGCTTTCCTTGGAAACATTCCTCTAGAGGACATTTGCAGAGCAGCCACGTGGATTACACCACATACCTTTACAAAACACTACTGTGTTGATGTACATTCCAAACAGCAAGCGGCTGTAGGACAGGCTGTTCTCAAGACACTTTTTCAGGTTTCTGCAGCTGGCACGGGCAACCGCCGCTGATGGAGGGACTGCTATGTATTCTATGCTAAGATATGAATTTAGCAGCCCACATGCCTCGAACTGAATATGCTACTTACCAGTATGCATCTGTTCTTGGCATGTAGGGCTGCTAACATTCATATCGCCCACCCTCCTCCCCGGTGCCTGTCGCAGCTGCAGATATACTATTGTATTCAATCATTAGCATGGACATCCTTTACACTTTTCACTCCATCCTCTGCCACAATGGCGAAAAACAATCTGGGGATGGAGCCGATGCCCATGCGCACTGTAGTCCAGGGGAGGAGCCACCCATCTCAGGATACTTCGAAGACTCTTCCAGGACAACAATGTGCGATCATCCGGACCCAACACTAGGTGGCGATCTAATGCTAAGATATGAATGTTAGCAGCCCTACATGCCAAGAACAGATGCATACTGGTAAGTAGCATATTCATTTCAAGCCAGACATCCAGACCACCGTCTTGAACCAAACGGTCAACCCAGATCACCTGTTTGGCCCGGAGGTTGACACCACCCTAGAAAAAATGAAAAAGGATACTGACGCTGCAAAGTCCATGGGTGCCTTGCAGTCCCAGCAGTTTCGGGGTGGGTCCTTTCGTTGCTCCAATACCAGAGGTACCTCAAGGGGTCAGCTTTCGCAGTCTGCGCAGTTCTACAAGGGCAACACCCAGACTACTTATGCCAACAAGAGTCGAGGTGGATACCGCGGCAACAGCGCCAAAGGCAGAGGACGTGGCAACAGCTCCAGGTCCTCTACCGCCAACAAACAGGGACGCATTGTCACTGCCCCCCGACCACACAACACCGGTCGGGGGGAGACTCCAGCAGTTCCTGCCCCTGTGGAAGTCCATCACCACGGACAGGTGGGTCAGAAAGCTTATCCAATTTGGTTATTGTCTGGAGTTAACATCCACTCCCCCCAACATACCCCCAAGGCACCGTCCTATGTCGGACGAGCACTTGCATTTATTGCAGCAGGAGGTCAATGTCATGCTGCAAAAAGGGGCAATAGAGCTCGTGCCCATGCAGGAAAGAGGCACAGGAGTTTACTCCCTGTACTTCCTGATTCCAAAGAAGGACGGGTCCCTCAGGCCCATCCTGGATCTCAGGCCCCTCAACTTCTACATCCTGTCGGAGCACTTCCATATGCTAACCCTGCAGCAAGTGCTCCCGCTGCTCCAACAGGGGGACTTTCTCGCAACTTTAGACCTAAAGGATGCGTACTTTCACATTCCACTACATCCTTCACACAGGAAATACCTCAGGTTCACCATCCAAAACCAGCATTACCAATTCACGGTTTTGCCTTTCGGGGTCACCACGGCACCCAGGGTGTTCACAAAGTGCCTGGCGACGGTGGCGGCACATCTGAGAAGACAAAACATCCACGTCTACCCCTATCTGGACGACTGGCTCATCCAAGCGAAGTCAGCACAGCAGTGTGCCGCCCACGTGTCCCACACCATTCACCTCCTGCACGATCTGGGATTCTCACTGAATTACCCAAAATCCCACCTCCAGCCCGCCCACATACGGCAGTATCTGGGTGCGACCATAGACACTCTGGCGGCCACAGCACAGCCAAATTCAGTGAGAGTCAACAGCATTCAATCGCTGATCCAAAAATTCAGACCTCAACACTCGCTTCCAGCAAGAGTGTTCATGCAGTTGATAGGCATGATGGCCTCCTGCATTTCCATTGTCCCGCACGCGAGACTACATATGCGTCCGCTTCAGGAGTGCTTGGCACGTCAGTGGACTCAGGCTCACAACCAGTTGAAAGACCTAGTGTTGGTGAGCGGTCGGGCATACAACTCTCTGCATTGGTGGAATCCACGAAACCTTTGCAAGTGCCGACTGTTCCAGGAGCCTGTGCCACAGATTATCCTGACAATGGACGCTTCTCTCCAGGGATGGGGAGCGCATGTACTCCAGTACACTGTGCAGGGACTATGGACGCAGCAACAGGGGAAGATGCACATCAATGTTCTAGAGCTGATGGCGATCTTCATGGCACTGAAGGCTTTCAAAGTACATCTATGCAACAAGGTCGTGTTGATCCAGACGGACAACATGACGGCCATGTACTACATTCAAAAGCAGGAAGGAACACACTTTCCGCAGCTGTCTCATCTGGCTCAGAGCATGTGGAAGTGGGCCATTTAGAGGAACATCTTCCTCATGGCAGAGCACCTCCCGGGCAAGGACAATCAGATGGCGGACCTGCTCAGCAGGCACAGCCACCAAATGCACGAGTGGGAGATACATCCATCACTACTCCAACCATACTTCCAGCAGTGGGGTCATCCAGAGATAGACCTGTTTGCCACAAAGGAGAACGCAAAATGCCAAAGCTTCGCCGCCAGGTTCCCACACCCACAGTCGCAGGGCAATGCCATATGGAGGAACTGGTCGGGCAAATTTGCGTACGCTTTTCCCCCAGCACTTCTGATACTACTGGTGGCACGCAAGCTCAGGCAGCACTCGATGACTCTCATCCTGGTTGCTCCAACGTGGGATCGCCAACCATGGTACACCACGTTTCTAGAACTGTCCGTGGTACCGCATCAGAGGCTACATCTCACACCTAGCCTTCTGACGCAGAGCCAAGGCGACATTCAGCACCCAGATCCGCAACAGCTCAACCTGGCGATCTTGCTCCTGAAGTCCTAGAGTTTGGCTACCTGCACTTACCTGCCGACTGTATGGACATCATTCGGGAGGCAAGGAAGCCCTCCATTAGAGCATGCTATGCGGCAAAATGGAAGCGGTTTGTCATTTATTGTGCAGACCACAACATTAACCCGCTGGATGCTTCTATTCAGAACATCATGTGTTACATTTTCCATCTGTACAAGTGTAATCTGGCCTATGCTTCCATTCGCATTCATCTGTCTGCAATGGCCGCTTATCTCCAAAATAGGCAGCATCTCTCCCTCTTCAGGGTGCCTGCCATTAAGGCTTTTCTGGAAGGGCTCAAACGAGTCATTCCGCCACGGACTCCACCAGCTCCTGAGTGGAACCTCAATGTGGTCCTTACCAGGCTGATGGGTCCTCCCTTTGAACCACTGCATTCCTGCGAGATTCAGTTCTTGACATGGAAAGTGGCTTTCCTCATAGCAATTACATCGCTACGGAGGGTTAGTGAATTGCAAGCCCTCACTATCCAAGAGCCATTTATTCAAATTCATTCCAACAGTGTAGTGCTTCGCACTAACCCTAAGTTTCTACCCAAGGTTGTGTCTCAGTTTCACATCAACCAAACAATCTAATTACCTGTTTTCTTTCAAAATCCTGAGTCACTGGCGGAGCGGATGCTCCATACCCTTGACGTTAAACGGGCCCTAATGTATTACATCGATAGGACCAAGGATTTTAGGAAAACTAAGCAACTCTTTGTCGCCTTTGCACCGCACCACAAAGGTAACCCTATTTCCAAGGCTGGTATTGCTAGGTGGATCGTTAAATGTATCCAGATCTGCGATCTAAAAGCAAAACGCACTCTAACCATTCCGCCAAGAGCCCACTCCACCAGGAAGTTAGGGGCCTCTATGGCATTCCTTGGAAACATTCCTTTGGAAGACATATGTAGAGCAGCAACATGGTCTACCACACACACATTTACTAAGCATTACAGTGTTGATGTGCACTCCAAACAGCAGGCAGCTGTAGGGCAGGCTGTTCTCAAAACACTTTTTCAAACTGCTGCAGCTGGCACGGGCGGCCGCCGCTAATGGAGGGACTGCTATGTATTCTATGCACAGATATGAATTCAGCAGCCCACATGCCTCGAACCGAATATGCTACTTACAAGTATGCATCTGTTCTTGGCATGTAGGGCTGCTGACATTCATATCCCCCGCCCTCCTCCCCGGCGCCTGTAGCAGCTGCAGTATTCACATATACTCATAGCATGGTCATCATTCACTGAGTTTCACTCCATCTTGGCCACAATGGCTAAAAACAATCTGGGGATGGAGTCGATGCCCATGCGCACTGTAGTCCAGGGGAGGAGCCACCTATCTCGTGATACTTCGAAGACTCTTCAAGGACAACAATGTGCAATCATCCGGACCCAACACTAGGCGGCGATCTATGCACAGATATGAATGTCAGCAGCCCTACATGCCAAGAACAGATGCATACTGGTAAGTAGCATATTCGTTACACTCCATTTGTGGTAATGTGGACGGGCAGTAATGCTTTATCAGAGGGTAGTGTTAAGCATTTGTTGTACCCTCTCGTGCAGCAAATGTCACACACTCAAAAACTGAACTCAGACCAATTTGTTTGTATGAAAAGTACTATTATTTATATTTATTTTCTAGAACCACTCAAATGTAAATGGTACTTTTCAGGGCAAGTTGAACAATAAAAGCGAGCTCAATGAAAATGTCTGTTCGAGGCATATGAGCTGCAGATCTTACACTGTGCATTAGATCGTCACTTGGTGTTGGGCATGGATGATTGCATGTTTTTGTCGTCTTGGAAGAAGTCTTTGTAGTCACGAGATAGGTGACTCCTCCCTTGGACGATAGTGCGCATGGGCATCGGCTCCATCCTTAGATTGTTTTTTTCCGCCACTGGGTTTGAATGAACTTATTCCGCTCCGGTTCGAAATTAATGTAACATCTACCTGACGAATATAAGGCGCAGGCAAACGACCTTATACAAGAAGGCAAGTTAATTTCAAATGCCTCAATCAAGTGTGCACTTGATGTAGCAGACACTGCATCTAGAGCGGTAAACTAGACGTCATGCGTGGCTACGCATTTCAGGATTTAAGCAGGAAGTACCATCTCAAATCAGCCATTCAACCAACATCAATTGTTTGGACCAGAGGTAGACACAGCACTTGAGAAAATGAAAAAAGATAGATACAGCCAAATCTATAGGAGCTTTGCAATCCACATAGGCTAGAGGCTCCTTTCGTCGCTCCGTCTATAGAGGAGGCCCTTAACAAACTGGAGCAGACAATACAGCTTCCTTCAAATCCAATACACAGGCATCCTCTAGTAAAGGATATTTTAGAGGAGGCCATAGAGGCAACAACAATAAAGGAAGAGGTTGAGGTAACAACAATAATCAAACCTCTTCCACCACAAAACAGTGACCTCCCTCTGCTCCCCCAACAGCACTCCACTCCTGTGGGGGGCAGACTAACACAGTTCCTACCTGTCTGGAATTCCATCACAACAGACAGGTGGGTAAGACAAATTATCCAGTATGGCTACTGCCTTGAACTTACAGCTACACCTCCACACATACCACCCAGGCAGCGTCCAATGTCTGCAGAACATCTTACGCTGCTCAAACAGGAAGTCTTATCACTTCTTCAAAAGAACGCAATAGAAATAGTTCCTTTACAACATCAAGGAACAAGGGTTTACTCGCTGTATTTTCTAATACCCAAAAAGGACAATCACTATTTACACTCAGATCATTTTCATATGATCACTTTACAACAAGTGCTCCCATTGCTGCAGCAAGGCGACTTCCTTACAACACTGGATCTAAAAGACGCCTACTTCAACATTCCTATACATCCTTCTCACAGGAAGTATCTGAGGTTTGTACTGCAAGGACAGTATTATCAATTCAAAGTCCTTCCATTCGGGGTAACAACTGCATCAAGAGTGTTCACAAAGTGCCTAGCAGTAGTAGCAGTACATCTCAGAAGACAACAAATACATGTCTTCCCTTATCTAGACAATTGGCTCATAAAAGCCAAATCATTCAATCAGTGTATTCAACACACACATCAAACAATTCAAACATTGCACGACTTAGGGTTCACAATCAACTACATCAAGTCGCACCTACATCCCTCTCATGTACATCAATATTTAGGGGCTACAATAAACACAGCTCTAGCGTATCCCAGTCCAACAAGGATCCAGAGCATTCAAGCCTTAGTCGCAAAGTTCCAACATCAACACTCTCTCCCTGCCAGAGTGTTCATGAGACTAATAGGCATGATGGCATCTTGCATCTTCATTCTACCATATGCAAAACTGCAAATGCGCCCGATACAAGAATGTCTAGCACGACAGTGGAATCAGGCTCAAGGACAACTAACAGACCTGGTGTTGGTGGACAGTCGAACACCAAAAACTTGACAAAAGGGCGGCAGTTCCTCGAACCTGTTCCACAAATAGTACTTACAGCAGATGCATCTCTCACAGGTTGGGGAGCCCATCTCATGCATCATACAACTGAAGGAAAATGGACCAACCAACAAAAATCGTTCCATATCAATCACCTAGAGTTGCTAGCAATATTCTTAGCACTCAAAACATTCCAAGTACAAGTACAGAACAAAGCTGTCTTAATCCGGACGGACCACATGCTTGCACAGAACATTTGGAGGTGGGCAAATCCACAAAACATATATGTTAGCAGAACACATTCCAGGAGTTCACAATCAGATAGCAGATCTATTAAGTCGGCAGACAGAACAGATTCACGAATGGGAACTACATCCGCAAGTTCTGCAACCATTCTTTCACAAGTGGGGTCATCCAGACAAAGATCTGTTCGCCACACACAAACGCAAAATGCCCAACCTTCGCCACCAGGTTTCCACACCCGCTGTCCAAGGGCAAAGCGATATGGATGAACTGGTCAGGCAGATTTGCGTACGCTTTTCCGCCACTATCGCTAATACCATTAATAGTGCGCAAGCTACGACAACAGTCCCTCAAACTGATTTTATTAGCTCCCACATGGGCACGCCAACCGTGGTATACAACTTTGCTAGAACTATCCCTTGTTCCACACCAAAAACTACGCCTGACACCATCCTTGCTAACGCAATGGAGAGATCAGACATCCAGACCCAAGTCAACTGAAGCCGGCGATCTGGCTCCTGAGGTCTTAGTTTGGTTATCTTAACCTACCACCAGACTCTAGGAATGTCATTAAAGAAGCCAGGAGACCTACTACTAGAGCTTGCTATGCTGCTAAATGGAAAAGATTTGCCATTTACTGCAACAATAACCAAATTGATCCCCTAGATGCTTTCATCCAAAATATCATTTACCTTCTACATTTACAAAGATGTTATTTGGCATATTCATCTACACGCCTACATCTGGCAGCAAGTGCAGCATATTTACAAAATAGACAACATCTGTCTCTATTTAGAGTGCCTGCTATTAAAGCGTTTATGGAAGGATTAAAAAGAATCATTCCTCCCAGGTTACCACCCTCTCCAGTGTGGAACCTAAACATTGTTCTTACAAGGCTCATGGGACCACCTTTTGAACCTCTACACAACTGTGAACTGCAATTCCTCACATGGAAAACTGCTTTTCTAATAGCTATTACCTCCCTTCGGAGAGTAAGTGAGATTCAAGCTTTCACTATACAAGAACCATTTTTACAATTACACCGTAATAAAGTGGTTCTCCGAACAAAACCCAAATTCCTTCCAAAAGTCATTACTCCGTTTCATTTAAACCCATTTGTAGAGTTACCAGTGTTTTTCCAAAACCCAGACTCTGTAGCAGAAAGAGCTGTACATACAGAAGACGTTAAACCAATCCATAGTTCTGACATGAAATACCTTTCGTGGAAATTGGCTCTCCTCCTTGCTCTCACGTCGGCTAGGCGTGTTGGAGAATTGCAGGCTTTGACCACCCAAGAACCTTTCCTTCAATTCAAGAGAAACACTGTGATGATGAGCCGGTCATTCTGAAGGCGTTCTTTCCTCAACCGGCTACGCCAGCAGAAAGAGCATTGCATTCGCTGGATGTGCAACGATGCTTGAAATTCTATTTAGAACATACTAAATGTTTTCGAAAATCCTCAGCTATTTGTTGCCTTCGGAGGTCCATGCAAGGGCCTTCCGCTATCCAAACAGGGTGTTTCAAGATGGATCACGAGTGCCATTCTGCATTGTCACAAGGCTGCAGGAAAACCTCTAACTGGAAAGATCCAAGCACATTCCACAAGATCTGTGGCTTCTTTAACAGCCCTCTTCGCGGGGGTACAGATTAAGGATATTTGCAGAGCTGCTACCTGGAGCAGCGTTCACACCTTTACCAAGCATTACTGCTTGGAATACTTGCTACAAGATGATGCGGCAGTAGGACAGGCTGTCCTGAGGAACCTCTACCACTGATGGTGAGCTTTCCTTTCTATCCCACCTTCCGTATTACACATTTTGTATCTTGTCATGTTGCCTATTGCTATAATTTTATGATGCAAAATGTGATTTTCTTGCTAACTGCTTGCTACTCTGATACAAAGCATGGGAATCTATGAAAGTTCCAATACTGGGGTAAGAAAACAAGTTACTTACCTGTAACTTTAGTTCCCCAGTATTGGTAACTTTCATAGATTCCCATGCGCCCACCCACCTCCCCAAGGAAAGCTCAGCCTACAACAGATATGGTGTCTAAGTACACAACGGCTACGAAAATCTGAGGCTCTGAGGTTCCTTCAGGAAGGTTCTAAGGGGTGAGGCACTTCTGATTGGCTGATGCCTAAGTTTGGTCTCTTTTACACAAAGAGGGTGATATGCTACAAAAGGGAATGAGGCCTAGGCCTTTTTCCTTTGTCTTTTGTACCTACAGCTATGGTATTTCTGTTACTGAGACTCCCATTCCGACGACTGGGAATGATGCAAAGCATGGGAATCTATGAAAGTTACCAATACTGGGGAACTAAAGTTACAGGTAAGTAACTTGTTTTACTCCAGTATTGGAACTTTCATAGATTCCCATTGCTTGTATCATTCCCCGTCGTCGGAATGGGAGCCTCGGTAATAATATATATATATATATATATATATCTATAGGTACATACACCCTAATAGGTGTAAAAAAGGTAAAAAATTAGGCCTAGGCCTCATTATCTTTTGCAGCCTATAGCTGTCATTATGTAAAAAGACCCAAAGTCCCCTTAGCAACCAATCAGATCAGCCTCACCCTGTAGAACCTTCCTGAGAAAGCTCAGAGCCTCAGATTTTCTACCGCTTCGTTGGTGACAGGGAGTCTCCTTAGAGCTCTGCTCTAACTTCAACTTGAGGTACTGTTTAAACAGTTTTCTTTAAGGATTTCTTTCAGCTTTGTCATGGCTGATAAGGAAAAGAAGAGCCTTTTCAGGTCTTGTGCCACTTGTGGCAAAAAACGACTTTATGCAGAGGATCAACATCAAGACTGTATTTACTGTCTATACCCAGACCATAAGGTCGATAAGTGTAGTATATGCAGGAGAATGTCTGTTAAAACCCTCCGTGATCGTGAAGGACGGCTACTTCTGTGGCTCAGGAAGTTGGAAAGGAGAGAGGAAGTAGTGTCTGGTGATGAGGAAGATGCCAGATCAACATCTTCAAAGACTTCATTGAAGAGGGGCGGATCGTCTGTGGACACTTCAACTGAACCCCCCTTAAAGGCTGTGCGTGTGACCTCTGATAGGTCTGGCAAGCCAGGGCCTATCGAATCTCCTCACGTGAGTGTAAAGGAGAGGGAAAGGCAGGCACTGCAGGTGCAAAAGGCTAAACTGGATGAGAGCTCGGCTGGGCCTTCCCACCAGGTTAAAGTAGCCAAGTCCGTCAAAAAACCGACTGTAGAGGCTTCTACAGGGGTCAAGAAGGACTCTAAATCATCTGAGGTGATTTTGTCTCCTCAGTCGTCGACGAGCCACCCAGCGACGACGAGGACGACGACGAGAGCGTCGACGAGGACCTCGATGTCGATTCCGTCGACGAAGACTGGATCGACGACGGCGTCGTCGACGATGACCACGTCGACGGTTACCACCACGTCGACGAAGACCATCCCGTCGACGATGACTATTCCGTCGACGGTGGCAATCTCGATGACGACGATCCCGTCGACGAGGACGACGAGCCCGTCGACGACGACAGCTCCGTCGACGAGCCCGTCGACGATGGACCCGTCGACGATGACAGTTCCGTCGACGATGCCGTCGACGGTGAAGGGACTCTCGTCGACGTTCCCGTCGACGACGATTCAGAATAAAGAAACGGTGGATTTGTTTTCAACGCCGTTGACGACAGGAGCGCCAGAAAACAGCAGAAGGAGAAGGATAACCCCAGATATGACTTCTCCAAGGAAGGTACCATCATTACCTCCACCCCTTTTGTTGGATGAAGATGACTACTCAGAAGAGGAAAATGAGATGTATGGGGACGCTTACAGTCCATCACAATTGAATCTGAAATACCATGATTCGGATTTGGATGAGGAATATTATTATCAAAAGGAACAGCGGCCAGAGAGACAGGTTGCATACCAAGATACCCAACCACAGCAGGGCATGGTATCGATGCCTATAAGTCTTTTGTCAGACTTAAGGGCAATGCTGGAGGAGTATAGGAGCAAGAAGGGGTCGCAACCTGTGGAAGGTCAAGCACAGGTTCAACCGCAGGTGGTGGCAGCACAGTCAGTGCGGCCTGCACAGGAAGAACATGAGAGGGCATATCCTCCGCAAGTCCAAGTGGATACCTCGGATGAAGATGAAACGGGGCAAAACCAAGATCAAGACCAGGAGAGTGAATGGAACCAATATATTGCTCCGGATCCGGCTTCACCAGTGCCAGACCCGGTCGATTCGCCTCCGGCTGATGTAGGAGGTTTCTTCAGCCTGATGGAAAGAGCCACAGCGCGCTTTAAGTTAGCGATGCCGACAACATCTACAGATTGTTTTTTATACGATTTCAAAGAGGCATACCGTAAGGCCGTGCGCTCGATTCCCATTGTGGAGCACATATGGGAAGAAGGGAAGAAAGTGATGCAGACCCCAGCGACGGTCATTCCAACTCTTCCGCGCTTGGAGAAAAAATATAAAGCTCCAGATGACAGTCCCGCCTGTTTGATTGGACAACCTAGACCTGACTCGGTCATATCGCAGGCGGCACAGAAGAAATCGCGGAATCCTTCGGCCACCCTCACGACTCCGCCGGATAAGGAGGGTAGAAGGTTGGACAACGCTGGGAAGCGTTTTTCGTCGATGGCTAGCTTGCTGGTCAGAGCGGCGAATGCCTTGGCGATCCTAGCAAGGTACGACCGCCAGATGTGGAGTGATGTGGCACACTATGTGAATCTGCTAGCGGATGACCAGAAAGCGGAAGCACAGAAACTTCTGGAAGAGGGACAACGTTCCTCTTCGGAAATGATTGACTGCGCGATGGACATCGCCACCATCTCTTTCCGTGCCCTAGGCAGTGCAGCGGTTCTTCGGCGACAAGGATGGCTGAGAGCTACATACTTCCGGCCAGAGGTCCAGAATAGGATTTTGGATTTGCCCTTCGACGGGGACATGTTGTTTGGGAAACATGTCGACGATACCCTACAGGGTATAAAGAAGGACACAGAGACAGCAAGGGCTCTGGGGAACCTGCAATATAGAAAGACACCGTTCCGTGGAGCACGAGGAAGAGGTTTCTCTTCACCTAGAGGAGGTTATCAGCAACAGCGATATTCACAGCAGTCGCAGTCTTACAGGCCCCAGTACGGCAATCAATACTATCAGCGGCAGTCGCAATCCCAGTCTTTCTCTCGCCAGAACGCTCGTGGACGACAGGGGCGTCAGGGCAAGGACGCTGGCAAGCGTCAATAGCGGCCTCCCGACTCTGCCAACTGTTCCTCAGCTTCTGGGATCTCCAGTGGGCGGCAGGATATCACAACATCTGAGCAGCTGGGAAGAGATTACATCGGATCAGTGGGTATTAAATATCATCCGAAATGGGCATACTCTAGAATTCCAGGACTTTCCACCTACAAGAGCTCCCCACGCCGCTACTTCCAACCATCTGAACCTTCTTCAAGAGGAAGCTCAACAAATGCTTCAAAAAGGGGCGATCCAGCGTGTTCCCCTATCACAAAGGGGAGAAGGTTTCTATTCCAGATTTTTTCTGATCCGAAAAACAAAACAAAAGTGGCGTCCTATCCTGGACTTGAGGGAGCTCAACACCTATCTCACGAAACTATCGTTTCGGATGATTTCACTCCAGGACATATTGCGCCTCTTAAACCCAGGCGACTACATGGCAACATTAGACCTGGAAGATGCCTATTTTCATATCCCGATCCATCCAGCTCACAGACGTTTCCTTCGCTTTACAGTAGGCAAGAGTCACTTCCAGTTCATGGTGCTCCCATTTGGATTAAAGTCCGCTCCTCGGATATTCACAAAGGTGCTGGCACCGGTAGCGGCATTTCTGAGAAGACAGTCGCTGGAAGTATTCCCGTACTTAGACGACTGGCTGCTGAAGGCCCCAAGCTTGCAAGAGGCATCGAAGGCAGTGGACACGTGCTTGAACCTCTTTATTCATCTGGGTTTACAACTCAACAAGGAAAAGTCAGTTCTTCAGCCTGCAAGTACGGTGAAGTTCTTGGGAGCGATACTCAATACTCAGGAGTGCAAAGCCTTCCCATCGGAAGAGAGACAGATGAAACTCATATCGTCAGCCACCCGTTGCCAAAAGAGAAGTTGGATGACAGTCAGGATGTACAAATCTCTTCTAGGGTCGATTTCATCCTGTATTCAATTGGTTCCGCATTGCAGACTGCGAATGCGCCCCCTGCAGGAGGAGCTGGACCTTCAGTGGAGACAAGTGGAAGGTTCGTTCGACGACAGGGTGACGATAACCCAGCGGATGAAACGGTCGGTTTCATGGTGGATGAAAAGATCTCACCTCACTGTGGGACTCAGTTTCAAGGCTGCAAGGGCTCCTTAGGTCATTACCACGGACGCTTCTCTTCAAGGTTGGGGAGCGGTCATGCAAGACCTCCAGGTCAGTGGTCACTGGACTCCGGAAGAACGTCATCTACATATCAACGTTCTGGAGCTAGGAGCTATTCGACTGGCAATGTTGGCTTTCCTCCCAAGGATTACGGATTCAGCAATCCTGGTGCGGACGGACAACACCACCGCAATGCATTACGTCAACAAGCAGGGAGGCACAAGATCGCCACTGCTTTCACAGGAAGCCCAAATACTGTGGGAATGGGCGATAGCGCAGAACATCACACTCGTAGCAGAACACCTTCCAGGAGTATGCAACAAGAAGGCGGATACGCTAAGCCGCCTGAGAGCAGTCTCGCACGAGTGGGAATTGGAGGACGCAGTGATCAAGGACATCTTCTCCCGTTGGGGGACCCCAGCGATCGACCTGTTTGCAACACCGGGGAACAAGAAATGCCGGTGTTACGCAAGCAGGGAACACCATCGAGGGTCACTGGGGAATGCCCTTTCGATGTCCTGGTCAGGCGCGTTTGTTTACGCCTTTCCGCCATTTCCCCTGATTCCTCGAGTCCTCAAGAAACTCAAGATGGACAGGTGCAGGATGATACTAATAGCGCCTGCCTGGGCTCGCCAGTTTTGGTACACGGAGTTGCTTCTCCTATCAGAGACACCACCCATTCATCTGCAACCCAAACTGACACTTCTGTCTATGTACAACGGCCAAGTTCTTCACCCGAACCCGAGCTCGCTTCAGTTGGCGGCTTGGCTCCTGAATACAGAGAGTTTAAGGATTTAAACATCCCAGAAGAATGCAGGACCATCTTGGCACAGGCACGAGCCCCTAGCACTAATAAGACATATAGAGCGAAATGGAAGAGGTTCCATTTGTGGTGTCAGAGGGAAAATATACATCCTTTCTCGTCAGCTCCGCATCAACTTTTACCATATATTCTTTCATTGGCACAAGCATGTCTGGCTCATGCTTCTATCAAGGTCCACCTGGCAGCTATTTCCAGGTATAGGAGAACAAGATCGGGTCCCTCTCTATTATCAGCGAGAGTAATCAAACAATTCCTGAAAGGACTGTTTAGAGTTTTCCCGCCAGTTAGGCCCCCACCTCCGGTGTGGCACTTGAATGTGGTCCTGGCTCAGCTAATGAGACCGCCATTTGAGCCAGTGCATAAAGCGGACCTGAAGTTCCTATCATGGAAAGTGGCGCTTCTTTTGGCACTCACCTCCGCAAGGAGAGTAGGAGAGCTTCAGGCTTTAACCATCAAAGAACCCTTCTTACAGTTCAAGAATGATACAGTTATCCTGCGGATGAACCCCAAGTTCATTCCGAAGGTACCAACAGACTTTCATCTTAACGAGCCAGTGGTTTTGAAATCTTTTTTTCCTCGGCCTTCAACCCAGGCTGAGAGGACACTTCATTCTCTGGACGTTCAGAGATGTTTGAAATTCTATCTACAACGCACAGCTGGATTTCGAAAAACACCCCAACTGTTTGTGGCTTTCGGAGCCCCAAGGAAAGGACTTCCTTTGTCAAAACAAGGGATATCTAGATGGATAACTAGTGCGATCCGGTTCTGCCACCAGGCGGCAGGCAAACCTTTACAAGGACAGGTGAAGGCACATTCCACAAGGTCGATCTCAGCATCAGCGGCGCTGTTTGCTGGAGTATCCATAAAGGACATTTGCAGAGCAGCCACCTGGAGCAGTACGCACTCCTTCACGAGACATTACTGCCTGGAGGCGGCTGCAAAGGAGGATTCGGCTGTAGGACAGGCAGTCCTGAGAAATCTCTTCCAATAAGAGGTGAGCTTTCCTCTCTTCCCTCCTCCTGTTTTTTCAAACATTTCGTTTATTATGCTTTGTTACTGCTTTATAGTTGTTATATCTGTGATGTCAGTAGCTTATAATGATTCTGTACTGTGCACGAAATGTTTGAGGTATGCTAACTGCTATCTACTCTGATACAAGCAATGGGAATCTATGAAAGTTCCAATACTGGAGTAAGAAACAAGTTACTTACCTGTAACTTTAGTTCTCCAGTATTGGTAACTTTCATAGATTCCCATGCGCCCACCCGCCTCCCCTGGGAAAGCTCACTTTAGGGCTAGGTGATTATGTGGCAAAGCAACGGCTACGAAAATCTGAGGCTCTGAGCTTTCTCAGGAAGGTTCTACAGGGTGAGGCTGATCTGATTGGTTGCTAAGGGGACTTTGGGTCTTTTTACATAATGACAGCTATAGGCTGCAAAAGATAATGAGGCCTAGGCCTAATTTTTTACCTTTTTTACACCTATTAGGGTGTATGTACCTATATATATATATATATATATATATATATATATATATATATATATATATATACCGAGGCTCCCATTCCGACGACGGGGAATGATACAAGCAATGGGAATCTATGAAAGTTACCAATACTGGAGAACTAAAGTTACAGGTAAGTAACTTGTTTCTTCTCCTCTATTATATTATATAGATAGGACCAAATCCTTTCGCAAAACAAATCCATTGTTTGTAACTTTCTCTCCACCACATAAAGGCAAACCCATCTCTAAAGCTGGAATTGCAAGGTGGATTGTAAAATGTATACAGATATGCTATCAAAAAGCCAAACGTACATTAATCGTTCCTCCTAGGGCGCAGTCCACACGCAAACTAGGAGCCTCCATGGCTTTCTTAAGTAACATTCCCCTAGAAGACATTCCCAATTCTATCTTAATTAGATATACACTCATGGACATCCTTTCTTCTTTCTACAAACTACATCATGGCGAAAAACAATCTAAGGTTGGAGCCGATGCCCATACGCACTATGGTCCAAGGGAGGAGTCACCTATCTTGTGACTACAAAGACTTCTTCCAAGACAACATGCAATCATCTGAGCCCAACACCAGGTAACCATCTCATGCACAGTGTAAGAATCTGCAGCTACATTCCATTACAGATGCATACTGGTAAGTAGCATTTTCCTTATCGGTTAACAGGTAAGTACTTGGTTGTGGGAGTTGGTATTTTGGGGTAAGAACCAGGGTTCCCCCAGTGTCAAGGATATATTCTCAAAGGACCCTCAGCGGCACTAGGGCGGTTGGTTGCAGAGGGCTGAGGCCCAATGTTATCTGATGGGGGATAGAGGGCCTCCAGTTGGGGGTTGCTCACTAGCAGGCCAAAAGGTTGTGGGAGCAAAGCTCCTGGAGTTAAGCTCAGGGCAAAGGGTGATCAGAGTTAGTACACAAGGTGGACCCATAGCCACACAGGGTTGGTCAGTTGCAAGGTGTTGTTTTGGCGTTGGGTGCCCTGTTTTCAATGGGGATTGTCAGTTTTGTTTTTTGGATGCAGGCTCGGTCCAGGAAGACTTCCGGGAGGAACCAACAGCTGGGAAGGTAAGTTGGATGGCTTGGAGACGTAGTTGCACCTCGGGTTCTCTTCTCCAGAGCGCAGGGTGACTGGATGCCGGGGTGTCTTTTGATGTCTGATTTCATCTTACCGGGCAACTATGGGTGGTAGGGGGGTGTAATGTCCGGATTTTCCGCTTAGATGGGATCAGCCCCTAGGGGCCCCTCTAACCCAGCCAGAACGTAATCACCTCCCTCCTTAGAACGTATTTACAATGGGTATGGATATATGTATGTACATTTCGTACCTAAGGATGGGGAAATAGCAATAAACATGCATAGGTTTTCTACCATATCCTATTCATATCAGCTAGTCTCGCGGCCACTCAGACCCAGACTAATCTACCCTGGGGCAGATATGACACACAATCCGGCGTGTCTACACACATGGGTCTGCAGCCCTAGTGCTCTCATTTACACACGGTCCGCAATCCGGCAGACCTCCACGCTGGTCTCCTCCCCAGCGCTCTCATTTACACACGGCCCGCAATCCGGCAGACCTCCACGCTGGTATCCCCCCCAGCGCTCTCATTAACGCCGTATATCAACGACGACCACTTTCCTATGGACACCTATGGAATAACTTCTCATTTATCTACTTGGGATAAAACTATGACAATGAAAGTTAGTACGGTTTTCCGAATTACAATATGTACCTTCTACTCCTGGCGTCAAAGGTCCCCTCGCTTCCTATTTGTTTGGTCACTCCTTACCTGATCGGGATTTCACATCCGTTCATGCAAACAATGCTCAACTAGAGGCATAAGTTACCATGATTGAACAAGAATACAAGGCACATGTCAGTTCACTAGGAACTGGGGTCACTTTATTACAACAATATAGACACATACACAGATCTGTATTATAATGGACACATCCACATGTAACTGACAAAGACTATAGATAGAACACACCGCTGCAAGGAAAAGGATTAGCAATACAATAGCCTAGGGAATAAAGACAAGATTAAGATGTAAGTGTAAAGTAAACTAATATGACAGGACCGATATCACCTGATTAGTGTGAAGTCTTGTTCTAGCTGTCATCTGGGTTCCTCTCTCGTCTGTGCCTTGGCTCATCTCAGACTCTCTCTCTCTCCTGCACTCTTGGATACACCTCTGCGCTGATCACTTTGCACTGGATTTCTCTCCCCCACGGACTCTCTCCACCTTCCAACTTCAATCTAATGGTTTCTGCCGTTCTGATGACCGTTCATTCCACTAGCTTGTTCATTCTGGGTACGATCTCTGTGCCAATGTCCAATTAACTCCAGCTGCTCCCACAGGTTAATCCACGATATAACTTCAGTCTCTTCTAAAAGGCATTACTTCAGACTCCAGCTATTCACAACTCCTCCTGATAAGTAACTGCTTCTGACTGCTTCCTTCAGTTCCAGCTCACTGACTGTCTGTTTGTCTTCTCTCTGTTCCAAGCATTTTCTGTCTCTTCTCCTCTTGCAATTCCACTCCTCCAACTCTACCAACACTCTCTGCTCCTCCAATTCAACTCAGCTCTCTCTAGCTTGAACTCTCTCTCTCTCCTACTCCAACAGCTCCTCACTCTTCTACCACTCCAGCTCGACTCACTGACTCCGCCTCTGCACTTCACTAATATAGAATGCTGTTTCCTCATGGAAAGTTCCAGCCATCAGCCTGCCGCCCATCAGATCCCTGCACCACTCCGCATCAAGGACACACACCCAGCTGGCCAGCCTTTTGTTGTGTCTTCCACACAGAGAATAATACAGCCTACCGATAAGGGCTGGCCCTGACCGGTTCTCTCCAAGCGAACAACAGCTTTAACTATAAACTTTACCTTTACCCTTGAAGCCTCTCAGCTCCATCAAGATGGAGTCCCTCTAGTTCTGGGCCTATACGCCTGAGAAGGATGAAATAACCCTTAGCTCTATCATAGTACCTACATAAACCATACCAATGTGTAATATAAAGTCAGGACCACAGGATCCAACCTCTACTATAAGCAAAAATAACAGGCCAAAGCCAATAGGCAATAGATGGCCTCTTCTAGGTCTGGAAGAAAGGGCTTAAAAGGGCCAACACAAGCTAAGAATACCTATCCTAGATGTGAGCAAGATTAAAGTCTATATCACTGCTAAATAGAGCCAAAAACCCTGCCAAGACAGGGGGTCTTTGTGCAGAGGCTGCAGGAGACGTCTGGGAGTCCTGGAAGGGTAAACCTATGGTGGACTCAGACTCTGGAGCGCTGGTGGACCTCGTTGGGACCCCTGGGCCACTCTAACTCTGGCCATAGGCGACTGGTGCAGGGGTGGTTCCAGGCATCTGTATTCTTTGTCCTCAGCAGGCTCCCGATCTTGCTTTGGAGATTCTTTTGAATAATGCTGCTGTTCACAGGCGATCTGTTCTTTGTTAAAGGCAGTCCGTCCCCCCAGGTGGATGTTGCTAGCTGCAGGACAAGGTGACTTTTGGCACAGGAGCTCTGGAAACTGCAGATGCGCCAGTAGGGCTGGGGCCTAGTCAGTTCTTCTTTGCAGTCTCCTCTGCTGGCCATCTTCTTTCGTCCTTCGTAGGTTGCGGGAATCTGCCTTCTTTGTTCTGGACTGCCCCCTAAATACTGTATATTATGGGGCATTTCAGAGGTCTCAAGGTCAATAGGCAGTGGGCTACTGACCTTAGGGTGACTACACCTTTGATGTGCTCACCCCATGTGGGGGAGTGTGCAATCCCTAATCCTAATTGGATAGTGCCTGCAAGATGGCAGGCAGTGAAGAGAGGGGGGGATTCATCTCGCCTCTCCCATCTGAGGGGTCTGATTGGCAGAGGTGGGCACGCCTTCTGGGCCGGCTAATTTTTCCAGCCAGAAAGGAGGGGAGACAGAAAAGGGCCCTGCTCCTGATAGCAGGAGAGGCTGGGGGTCACGTTACAAAGGCGGCAAGGTCTTTGAATTTAACTTCCCACAGATGGCTCTTCCTGGCCTGGCGGAGGTGTGACCACCTCTGCCCAGGAAAGGCTTTCTTTCTGGGCTCTGAGAGCGAAGGCTCCCACTCCAGGTGTCCAGAAACATGTCTCATGGTGGCAGGTTGGTGTGTTCGAGGCATGTGGGCTGCTGAATTCATATCTGTGCATAGATCGCCGCCTAGTGTTGGGTCCGGATGATTGCACATTGTTGTCCTGGAAGAGTCTTCGAAGTATCACGAGATAGGTGGCTCCTCCCCTGGACTACAGTGCGCATGGGCATCGCCTCCATCCCCAGATTGTTTTTTTCCGCCATTGGGTTCGGATGTGTTTCGGTTCCCTCTGTCGGAATCGATAGTTGATTAACTTTTCTAACTCGAGACCAAAAGGTCTTTAGGCTTGGCGTCGGTATCGTTTTCATTCGGGTTTTGTCTGTTTCTCAGCTCCGAACTCTTGCTACCCATCCGCGTGCTCTCGGCGCGGACGGGCCTAATCGACGCTCCAGACATGGAACGAACTCCGTTCAAAAGGTGCCCGGTGTGCACCTCCAAGTATTCACACCTCGATGTGCACCCTGTGTGCAACAAATGTTTGTCACCGGACCATGATGAGGCCAGGTGTATGGCCTGCTCGAAGTTCCGGTGTAAGAAGACTCTCAAGATTCGTCGGGCCTCTAGACTCCAGGCCCAGTTATCGGCACCCCGGCGCCCCCGCCGGACAACATCTTCGAGGAATTTGTTGAAGACGACGATGTCCTACAGGTTTCGGACTCTAGCCCTGCGTCCGAGGGGGATGCCTACGACGCGGGAGACGAGGAGTTTGACGAAGCCGGCGACGAGGTAGGGGACGACGATGGGGCCATTGCCACCGTGGGGGATAGCTCGGAGGAAGAGCATCCCCAGACTGACTCAGGGGTCAACCCCCTTCATGCGGCCCAGGTCGAGGGATCGCCTTCGGGCCTTACCCAAGACCTCGTTACTAGTCCAGCAGCCCCGCCTCTGGGCCCGGCCACGGACATTTCTGATGCGCCACTCCCGTTAACGAAAACGAAAGTGAAGCCATCGGGTTCCACACCTCCGGTTTCAAAACCGAAAGTGAAAGCTGCACTGGTGGGACAGAAGGCTCTGGAGGCGTCGATGTCTAAAAAATTCAAAATGGCCGACTTGAAGAGCCGCGCCAAGATGGCCGACCCGAGGACCTCGGGGTCGAAGGCGAAGTCGACCGACGCGGCCGCGTCAGCGCCGAAGATGGTCGAGGTCGATGACCCGGAGAAAGCTTCGAAGAAGCGTCAAGGCGATTCCAGAGCTCTGGCTACGCCGGCTCCGTCCGTCGGGGCCAAGGATGGTGATGTGTCGGCTCCGAAGACGGTGCCTCTCGCCGACCCGACTCCCGAAACGGGGAAATCGCTCGAGCCGGTCAAGCCCTCTCCAGCCTTAACGAAGAAGGTCGCGGAATCCCTGCAACGGATTCGGAAGGACTCTGTGGTTCCCGAACCAGAGGATGTGGTGTCGAAGCCCACACTGAAGCCGACAAAGGCGCAAATGCCTATCCGCTTCACCCTGCCGCCGAAGTCGACGCCAAAGGCTTTCGCTCCGAGGCATGGGGCAGGCGTGCCCTCGAAGGAGGTGTCGACGCCCAAAGCGTCATTGGTGGTGTCGAAGCCTCGGCTCCAGCCACTTGCAGAGGAAGAGCGTCGAGAGGTCATCATCGACGCCAATACCGGGAAACTGTCCCTCCTCAAAAGGAAAATCACCACGGAGCCGGTGTTGGAACATTTTCGTATTCCTCTCAAAAACAAGAGGGACTCTGAGGGTACTTCGGCCCCTATAGCGCCGGCATCTCCAAAAGACCTAGAACGTTCACCAACGCGTTCCAACGCGGGGGATGGTGACGAAGAGGAGGTCGAGTACAACTATCCGGCGTACTCTGATCCGGAGGAGGAACGTGAACCTTGGTCTGCCGGAGGCGACCCAGAGGACCCGCAGTCTGGTCAGGAACTGCAGTTCTTTGCGGCAAAAACCTCACTGACGGAGGACTCTGCAGCCTTCAGCGCTTTGATCGAGAGAGCTGCAGCTAACCATGATGTCGAGCTACATTCAGATCCTGTGGATGTGGATTTTTTGTTTGACACTTTCTCTGTGGCTGAAAAGTCAGTCAAGACATTGCCAATGCTCAAGGGAGTGCTAAAGCACGCGCCGGAGGTCTTCAAGGAGCCCACTCGGGCACGTGTCATCAATCCACGCATTGACAAGAAATATAAGGCAGCGCCCTCGGATCCAACATACATCAAGGGACACTTGCCACTGGACTCTTTGGTTGTATCCAACGCACGCAAGAGGGCGAATTCACAGACCACTGGTGACGCTCCTCCCCCAGACAAAGAGTAAAAAATATTTGAGGCCTCAGGGAAACGGATTGCTGCACAGGCAGCTAATATTTGGCGCATCTCAAACACGCAGGCCCTACTTGCACGCTACGATAGGGCTCATTACGACACCCTAGAAACACTGCTGCAGCACTTGCCTGACCAGTACAAGGAGGCAGGGGAAATGTTAATTCAGGAGGTAAAGCTCATCACAAACGCTTCCATCAAATGTGCGCTGGATGTGGCTGATACAGCCTCCAGGGCGGTCAACACTAGTGTGTTGCTAAGAAGACATGCATGGCTTAGGATATCAGGTTTTAAACCGGATATACAGACAACCATCCTGAACCAAACAGTTAATCCTGACCACTTGTTTGGCCCCGAGGTGGATGCGACGCTTGAAAAAATGAAAAAAGACACAGACACTGCTAAGTCTATGGGGGCCCTCCAGTCTCAGCAGTTTCGGGGTGGTTCCTTTTGCCGCTCCAATACCAGAGGCACCTCAAGGGGTCAGGCATCGCAATCCACACAGTACTATAAGAGCAATACCCAAACCTCATACACCAACAAGGGTAGAGGTGGCTACAGAGGCAACAACATCAAGGGCAGGGGACGTGGAAACAACAGCTCCAGGTCCACCACCGCCAACAAGCAGTGACGTCTTGTCACTGCCCCCCGACCACACAACACCGGTCGGGGGGAGACTCCAGCAGTTCCTGCCCGCGTGGAAATCAATCACCACGGACAGGTGGGTCAAATCTCTTATCCAGTACGGTTACTGTCTGGAACTTACTTCCACTCCACCAAACATACCTCCAAGAAACCGTCCTATGTCTGGCGAGCACTTGCACTTGTTGCAGCAAGAAGTTCAAGTCATGCTGCAAAAAGGGGCAATAGAGCTCGTTCCACTACAAGAAAGGGGAACAGGAGTTTACTCTCTGTACTTTCTGATCCCCAAGAAGGACGGATCCCTCAGGCCCCTCAACTGGTATATTCTCTCGGAGCACTTCCATATGCTCACGTTGCAGCAGGTACTCCCTCTGCTTCAACAGGGGGTCTTCCTGGCTACGTTGGATCTAAAGGATGCATACTTTCATATTCCCCTGCATCCTTCCCACAGGAAGTATCTCAGATTCACGATTCAAGACCAGCACTACCAGTTCAGGGTTCTGCCGTTCGGGGTCACCACAGCGCCAAGAGTCTTTACAAAGTGCCTGGCGACTGTGGCGGCGCATCTACGGCGCCAGAACGTCCACGTCTATCCCTATCTGGACGACTGGCTCATTCAGGCAAAAACAGAACAGCAGTGCGCCGACCACGTGTCCCGCACCATTCATCTCCTGCACGATCTGGGATTCTCTCTGAATTACCCGAAATCCCATCTCCAACCCGCCCATATACGGCAGGATCTGGGCGCGACAATAGACACTCTGGCAGCCACTGCGCAGCTAAATTCAGTGAGAATCGCCAGTATCCAGACGCTGATCCAACGATTCAGACCTCAACACTCGCTTCCAGCGAAGGTGTTCATGCAGTTGATAGGCATGATGGCCTCCTGCATCTCCATCGTCCCGCACGCGAGACTACATATGCGTCCGCTTCAGGAGTGCCTAGCACGTCAGTGGACTCGGGCTCATGGGCAACTGACAGACCTAGTGTTGGTGAGCGGTCGGGCATACAACTCTCTGCATTGGTGGAATCCACAAAACCTTTGCAAGGGCCGACCGTTCCAGGAGCCTGTGCCACAGATCATCCTGACGACGGACGCTTCTCTCCAGGGATGGGGAGCGCATGTACTCCACTACACAGTGCAGGGACTATGGACACTACAGCAAAGGAAGATGCACATCAATGTTTTGGAACTGATGGCAATCTTCATGGCCTTGAAGGCATTCAAAGTACATCTGTGCAACAAGGTCGTGTTGATCCGGACGGACAACATGACGGCCATGTACTATATTCAGAAGCAGGGGGGCACACACTCTCCACAGCTGTCTCATCTGGCTCAGAGCATGTGGAAGTGGGCCATTCAGAGGAACATCTTCCTCATGGCGGAGCATCTCCCGGGCAAGGACAACCAGATGGCGGACCTGCTCAGCAGGCACAGCCACCAGATGCACGAGTGGGAGATACATCCATCAGTACTCCAAACGTACTTCCAAAGGTGGGGTCATCCAGAGATAGACCTGTTCGCCACAAAGGAGAACGCAAAATGCCAAAGCTTCGCCGCCAGGTTCCCACACCCGCAATCGCAGGGCAATGCGATGATGATGAACTGGTCAGGCAGATTTGCGTACGCTTTTCCCCCAGCACCTCTGATACCGCTGGTGGCACGCAAACTCAGGCAGCACTCGATGACTCTCATCCTGGTTGCTCCAACGTGGGCTCGCCAACCATGGTACACCACGTTTCTGGAACTCTCCGTGGTACCGCATCAAAGGCTTCATCTCACTCCCAGCCTTCTGACGCAGAGCCATGGCGACATTCAGCACCCAGACCCGCAACAGCTCAACCTGGCGATCTGGCTCCTGAAGTCCTAGAGTTTGGCTACCTCAATCTTCCCCCCCGATTGCATGGACATCATTCGGGACCAAGGAAGCCCACTACTAGAGCTTGTTATGCGGCTAAATGGAAGCGGTTTGTCATTTACTGTGTAAACCACGACATTGACCCGCTAGACGCTTCCATTCAGAACATCATTTGTTACCTGTTCCACCTGTACCAATGCAATTTGGCGTATTCTTCCATCCGCATTCACTTGTCTGCGATGGCAGCATACCTCCAGAATAGGCAACACCTATCACTTTTTAAGGTCCCTGCTATCAAGGCTTTTCTGGAAGGACTCAAGAGGGTCATTCCACCACGGACACCACCAGCTCCGGAATAGAACCTCAATGTGGTTCTTACAAGGCTGATGGGTCCTCCCTTTGAGCCACTGCACTCGTGTGAGCTTCAGTTTCTGACTTGGAAGGTGGCTTTCTTAGTAGCAATTACATCGCTACGGAGGGTTAGTGAGTTGCAGGCGCTCACCATCCAGGAACCTTTCTTCCAAGTACACGCTAACAGGGTGGTGCTCCGCACTAACCCTAAATTCTTACCCAAGGTTGTATCTCAATTCCATATGAACCAGACAATTGAGTTGCCAGTGTTTTTTCAAAACCCAGAGTCGCTGGCGGAGCGGATGCTCCACACCCTTGACGTTAAAAGGGCCTTAATGTACTACATTGACAGGACAAAAGATTTTCGTAAGACCAAGCAACTTTTCGTTGCATTTGCCTCACACCACAAGGGAAACGCTATCTCCAAAGCTGGGATCGCTAGGTGGATCGTGAAATGCATTCAGATCTGTTACGCTAAAGCTAAACGCACTCTCACAATTCCACAGAGAGCTCACTCCACCAGAAAGTTGGGGGCCTCTATGGCTTTCCTAGGTAACATTCCCTTAGAAGATATTTGTAGAGCAGCCACATGGTCTACCACACATACTTTCACTAAACATTACTGTGTAGACGTGCACTCCAAACAGCAGGCTGCTGTTGGTCAGGCTGTTCTCAAAACACTTTTTCAGACTGCTGCAGCTGGCGCGGGCGGCCGCCAATAATGGGAGGACTGCTATGTATTCTATGCACAGATATGAATTCAGCAGCCCACATGCCCCGAACTGCAAATGCTACTTACCAGTATGCATCTGTTCTTGGCATGTAGGGCTGCTGACATTCATATGGCCACCCTCCTCCCCGGCGCCTGTAGCAGCTGCAGTATTCATATATATATATGTATACATATGCTCATAGCATGGGCATCACTCACATACTTCACTCCATCTGTGCCGATGGCTAAAAACAATCTGGGGATGGAGGCGATGCCCATGCGCACTGTAGTCCAGGGGAGGAGCCACCTATCTCGTGATACTTTGAAGACTCTTCCAGGACAACAATGTGCAATCATCCGGACCCAACACTAGGCGGCGATCTATGCACAGATATGAATGTCAGCAGCCCTACATGCCAAGAACAGATGCATACTGGTAAGTAGCATTTGCATTACCAGTCAGGGAACCCACCAGAGAATGGTTGTTTTTCAGGGGGCATCTCTAAGATGCCCTCTGAGTGCATTATATAACCTATCCCACACAGGCATCAGCGTGGGTTTATTATGCTGAGAAGTTTGATGCCAAACTTCCCAGAATTCAGTTAAGCCATTATGGTAATGTGGAGTTTGTAATGACAAACTCCCAGCACCATATACTCTTAATGGCATTACTGCACTTACAATGTCCAAGAATTGGTCTAGACACTGTAGGTGTTATCTTCTTTATGGGTCCAGATGGCCCCATAAAGAAGATAAAGAACCTTTTATGCCAGCAGGAAGTGAAGGAGCCCAGTCTGAAAAGGACAGGGTTTAAAGACAAAAGGCAGCGCTTGTTTTACATATCCAGCACTGCTTTCTTGCATTGTGTTTTTCTATCCGTGCTTTCTCGCTTTTCCTTGCTTCCTCCTTTCTTTCTTACATTGACGCTTTTCTCTCTATTACCCTGGGTCAAAGCATGATGAAGAAAAAAAATCAGCCTGGTCAGGAGAAAGGAGCCAGACCCCTCAAGAAATTGCACTGATGCTCCTTCTCAGGCTACTATTCTATATTTCCTCACTTGTCTTTCAGTCCCTCTAACCCCGTTCCTTTTGAGAAATTTCTACCACACACCCTGAGCTTCCATTGGTATCCGTGGTCCCGCTGCATACAGCTCAGCCCAAACATAGTAACCAAACACAGCTTGACTACAGTCCCAGTACAGGAAGCTGTTCTTGTTCTTCCCCGTGTCTCTCGGTTCCACCCGTCTCTATACCTCTTGCTCTCCCTCTTGTGACCTTCTCACCCAATAGTGGCCGGAGGCGCACAGAAAGGCCAATGAAAGAAAGGGCGGGGTTTGATCTCTACTATGCATGCTCGGGAGCCTTAAGTGACGTGCTTGTCACGTGACATCAGTGTCGTTGCTAGGTAGTTTCCTGTGATGGGAACTGGTCACTGCCTCAGATGGGACCCGCAGGATCCTTGGAGTAACAGTCAAGTCAAGTCAAAGAATTTATATAGCGCACTACATACCCAGAGGGTCTCAAGGAGTCGGGGCTGGACAGAGGCCTACACAGCGCTGCCGCAGTCCAAGGGGGACCCGCGCGGGAGCTGTAGCCTGACCCTCCAAGCCCCCCTGACCCTCCAAGCCCCCCTGACCCTCCAAGCCCCCCTGACCCTCCAAGCCCCCCTGACCCTCCAAGCCCCCCTGACCCTCCAAGCCCCCCTGACCCTCCAAGCCCCCCTGACCCTCCAAGCCCCCCTGACCCTCCAAGCCCCCCTGACCCTCCCAGCCCCCCCTGACCCTCCCAGCCCCCCCTGACCCTCCCAGCCCCCCCTGACCCTCCCAGCCCCCCCTGACCCTCCCAGCCCCCCCTGACCCTCCCAGCCCCCCCTGACCCTCCCAGCCCCCCCTGACCCTCCCAGCCCCCCCTGACCCTCCCAGCCCCCCCTGACCCTCCAAGTCCCCCCCCCCCCCGACCCTAGATCAGTAGCTTCAAGGTAACCCCGGTTTCCCAGGCAGCAGGGCAATCGGAACCAGACTTTGCTCTGAAGAACACACACCAGGGCCTAGTGCATTTGCTCTTGAGTGTGCACTGTGCATGATTGTGCATCTCCCTGCTGCCAAGTGTAGGAACTCTGCAGGGTGCGCTGCTTGACTATGCCCAATGAACACTCCACTTTTTTGGCCTAATGCTGGCTCTCTGCAGGATGCACAGTCCATATTGTAACTTTGAACGTTATGTGCCGCTTTGGCGTGGTGCAGGAGTGTTGACCCGGTACACTGTGCTCTATCATGCCTCTGAACGCACAATCTCAGTTGTTCTTAACTAAAGGGGAAATACTTCTGCTCTGTCATTAAAAACGGGGTTTCACAGTGTGATTTGAGAGCCCCTAACTTCTTTAATTATTTAGATCTAGACTGTTTTACCCGAACCCAAGGCACTAAATACCTGACAATATCGTTAGGAAGCTGCAACGCGAAAGATCACCTGCATCTAAGTTTGCTTTTGTGTTAAAAACAGATATTTGTCGCTGTTCACTAACCGCGTCATTCACACACCTAAACAGGAAAAAAAAGTGATTTGCATGCTTAAAAAGTAGAATGCCATATACTTTCATGCATTTAGGGTGTGCAATCCTTGCAGCTTGTTCGGGTAAAATGCCAGCAACATTAATAAATGATCAACCTATCGTTTCAGTTCCCACGGGTTGACTCAGCCGTTCATTCTTCTAAGTCGACAAAATGACTGCCTTAGGTTAAGCAATAGTAAATATCTGTGGTTTCCAGAACAGCTTAACTGTAAAGCCGTGGCAATAACGTATTGCCATAAATAAAAGAATTCATAAGATTTTCCACCCGAAACTCATGCCCTGGACCTCGTGCAGGGAGCTGCTGAGGATATGGTGATGAGTATAGAATTGTACGTCTCGACAGTATAACTCTCACAGGCCTAATACAGAAATCTTAGCGGGACTTAGTCTAGTGGGCAATGTTGGAACAGGTTAAGAGCTCTTAACATGTTTTAGTGATGTGCCTTTAAACACCATGATGAGACTGATAAAGACTGTCCAGCAGGATGCTCTGGAGTGCAGTCATAATTTAAAATCCTGTCCTAGACCTGTAGATTTAGTGATCGTAGTCAAGTTGTGAATAGATGGGAGAAATTGCCTACTTTCTTCAGGCCAAGTTTTTGTAGTTTTCTTGAAAATTACTGTGTAATTCTTGGCAGGCATTTATGAAAATTGTACATGAGGTGTACCAATTACGTAAAAAAAGTAACACGTTAAGTCAGGGCACTAGTAAAAGCAAAGCTAAAAGCTACCTAATTACAAACAGAATTGATTGCTTAAGCTTAACTAAAGCCGAGACTGTTGCATTGCAATTGCTTGTTCTGTTTAGCGCTCCTCTCAAGGGTCCATATTCTGCTAGGCCTGGTGTAGATCTTTCCATGGGTTAGGTGGGCTGCTTCTGCATAGCACATTCCAGCTTCTCATGAGCATTTTCTTTATCTCTCACGTGGTCACAGGAGCTTCTCCTCAAGCTTTCTAAAAAAAAGGCTGAGCCTAGAGGGAGAGTATAACAGTCACTTGTGATCTTTTGCTCCTACACTGATGATCAGGTCTCTTCCGTGTTCCCATTGTCCTGACTTTGAGGCTGTGGCAAGCACCCTACAGGCAAAAGGTTGGGTTTCAGTTGTGAAGGTTAAATTGGTTCAAGAGGGCCAGTATGGTAAATCTCCACCAAGTCCGTGAGATGGCAGATTTAACAGAATTGGAAGGATCCCAAAATGGACAACTTTTAAGAAAATCGCCATTGCAATTCTGCCTTGATTGGTAGTGAAGCATAATATGCTTAAAGGTGCATGTAGAAAAAACAGCAATTTGCTGTAGAGTGCAGAAGTAGTGTTTGTGAATTTAGTAGTAATATTGACAATCTGAAAAACACATTAGTGTTAGATTCCTTACCTTAGAATATCCCCAGTCATCAAACCGGATCCGGAAAGTTTTCGTCAGCAGTACCCCTGCGCATTCGTAGGCGTTGTCCTGTGACTTAGCGTCTATCATCGGCGTCGTGTTCGCCGGAATGACGTCGCTGGAGTAGTTAGATGCCGCCCTCGCTCGCTGACGTCCGTTCTTCTTTTTTCTGCAAGTGCAGATCCGGAAAGAGCATACCCTTCACATTTCTGGATCTTTTTCGAGTCGACTCGACTCTTGGTGCCGGTAGGGATGCCCGGTTTCAAGCCGTGTGACGCCTGTCACCGACTGATGTGGGTTACCGACCCCCACTGCTGGCGTCTCTACTGTTTGAGGGCCTGCCACGATGACCAGTCGTGCCCCGACTGCCGGGCCTTGACGTCGAAGGCTAGGCGGGAGTGTTCTCGTAAGCTCCTCGAGTTCCGGCAGTCGGCTCAGCGCCTCTTGAGGTCCTGGTTGAGGAGTAAGTTGAGGGACCGGTTGCGGAGCCGCAGTTAACACTGATCGTCTCAATCCAAGTCCTCGCACTTGGGTAAGTGGAGACATGGCAAAAAGAAGTCGAAGAAGCATTGTCGCTATTTGACTTCGCCTCGACGGTCATGCGATTCAGCCGAGGATTCGGGTAGCTCCGCCAACGTTGCTCCGGTGGGGCCCGCGCAGTCGCATCCAGCCCCACACCCTCCTGTCCCTGGACTCGCTGCGACTCCAGAGCAGATCCGAGACTTCCTCGTGGCCATGAGGAGTCTCTTCCCGCCGTCGAGACCCACCGGCGCGCATTCCGGCCCCGCGGGTCCGACTGGACACTGATGAAGGGGATGACTGGGAGGGGTCTGAGGACCCTCTGGCACAGCAGTGCCAGTTAAGTTGGGACTGGGCAGATGAGTTAGGGTGAGGCCAGTGGTCTAGACACTATGCCTGACATTGGTTTTACCTATCCTCCTTCCATGGCTACGGAGGAGGGAGAAACTAATACTGTGGTGCTGTGCAATGGCCCGCCTCAGCGCTGGGCCTTGAGCTCCCTGCTGTGGCCGTGAGGACTAACCTCCTCACCAAGGTGCTTCAACCGCCAGTAAGCTCTTCGGAGCCTCTGCTGCAGTTTAATGAGGCCCTCACTGATGTTCTGATGGGCACTTGGACCAAGCCCACCACAGTCCCTCCTGTGGATCGGAACGTGGTCCGGCTCCACCGCCCTGCTCCGGACAACCCATGATTTCCGACCACCCCCGAGAGCCTGGTTATCCAAGCCCCCACGTCCCAAACCGCATTCCCTACCGCACCCCCGTACCGGGAATCCAAAAGGCTGGAACAGTTTGGCAAGAAACTGTTTTCCTCTGTCAGTCTAGGGTTGCGGTCCATTAATACTGCATGCCTTTTGGGCCATTGCACCCACTCTCTGTGGGATACTGTGGCAGACTTGCTGCCCCAGTGTCCGGAGGAGGCCAAGACATGGCTTGGCCAAACTCTTGCTGAGGGGCGGGATGCAGCATGGTACTCTATTCGATGTGGACTAGACACCACAGATTCGCTTGGCAGAGCGATTGCAACGACGGTAGCGATTCGTCGTCACGCCTGGCTGAGGTCCACCACCTTTTCAGGGGATGTCCAGAGCACTCTCATAGACATGCCTTTTGATGGCTGTCGCCTCTTTGGCGACAAGGTAGATGGCGCGCTGGAGCGCTTTAAGGACTCCAGGGCTACGGCCAAGTCCTTGGGCCGGTCAGCCCAGCCCAGAAACGTATGCTTTATGCTCCTTTCGTGGCCATGGAAGGCGCACCCCCGCACATTCGTCCAGCCACAGCCCACAGAACCAAATTCAACGCAGTCACGGACGTGCATTCCGCCGTGGCGGAGCAGGGGGCCAGAGAGCTGGTCAGTCCACATCTGCTCCTGCAGCATCTGCCTCAAAGCCTTCCTAGCCTGAACTTTCAGGCCCATTCCACGCCAGTGGGAGGCAGAGTTGGCCATCACCTGCTCCACTGGCGTACCATCACTTCAGACCGGTTGGTGCTGTAAACCTCCCCTTCGAGACGACCCATTCAGCCAAGCCACTACATGTCAGGGAATCACTTGCAACTTCTGCAGGAGGAAGTTACGGCCCTCTTGGCCAAGGGGGCCATCAAGCTCATTTCCGGGCCAGAAGTAGGGCGTAGTTGTTAATCCCATTACTTTCTGGTTTCCAAGAAGGGCAAAGGGGGCCTGCACCTGATCTTGGAACTCAGGAGCGTCAACGTCTTCCTCCGGAAGGAGAAGTTCAAGATGCTGACTTTAGCTCAGGTTCTGGCTGCCCTGGACCCTGGAGACTGGATGGTAGTGTTGGACTTGAAGGACGCTTATTTCCATATTACCGTCCTGCAGGCCCACCGGCATTACCTGCGGTTCACGGTAGGCCACAAGCACTTTCAGTTTACCGTGCTCCCCTCCGGCCTCACCAGTGCCCCTCAGGTGTTCACGAAAGTGATGGCGGTGGTTGCAGCTCTTCTGCGCAGATCAGGAATTCCTGTCTTCCTCTATCTTGACAACTGGGTGTTGAAGGCAGGCTCGCCCCAAACAGTGTTCTCCCACATCGAGACTACGGCTGACCTCCTGCATTCTCTGGGGTTCTCCAGCGTGCCAAAGTCACACCTGAGTACCTCTCGGATGCTCCTCTTCATCAGAGCGGTTTTTACTTGGCGCAGGTGGCGGATGTGGGCTCTGCAGTGGGTCTGAAGTTCCAGTGGGCACAGCATCAGGGCAACCTATCCGACCACGTCCTGATCTCAGAAGGCACGGACCGCGATTGGGTCCGTGGCAGATACCTCTCCCTTCCCCAACCGGAGCACACAGTGATGACTGATGCGTCCCTCCTGGGAAGAGGGGGGGGGCACATGGGAGAGGTGGAGATCCGCCGGAGTCCCGGCTCCATATCAACCTTCTGGAGCTGTGGGCGATCCGGCTTGCACTGAAGGCATTCCTTTCCTCTGTCCGGGAAAGTGTAGTGCAGGTGTTCACGGACACCACCACCGCCATGTGGTATTGCAGCAAACATGGCGGGGAGGGGTCGTGGACCCTATGTCAGGAGGCTCTGCGCCTCTAGACATAGCTGGAACATCAGGGCATCACCCTGATGGTTCAACACCTGGCAGGTTCCGTGAACGCCAGGGCGGACAAACTCAATCGTTGGTGCATGATGGATCATGACTGGCGTCTGAACTCTGACGTTGCGCAAGGTCTCTTTCAGCAGTGGGGAGAGCCTTGGTTAGATCTATTCGCCACCGGAGAGAACGCGCAATGTCATCAGTTCTGCGCGTTGGAATTTCCAAGGCGGCACTCGCTCAGAGACGCTTTTCGTCACGAGTGGTGTTGCGGTCTGTTGTACGCTTTTCCACGTATACCACTTCTGCCCAGAGTGCTGAAGAAGACCAAGAGCGACAGGGCCCAAGTCATCCTTGTGGCTCCGGATTGGGCACGAAGATACTGGTATACCGAGCTCCCCAGTATGTCAATCGATCGTCCGATTCGACTGTCTAAGGAGGACCTTCTGTCGCAGCAACAGGGGAAGGTCCTCCACCCGAACCTGTCCAGCCTCAATCTCCATGCGTAGAGATTGAGTGGCGACAGTTGATGCCATTTGACTTGCCTCCTGAAGTCTGTGATGTCATTCTGGCAGACAGGCGTCCCGCCACGAAAACGGTATACGCCTGCAGGTGGAACAAATTTGCGGCATGGTGCACAGCAAAGGCTGTGGATCCCCTCTCTGCCCCTCTTTCAAAGGTTCGCCTCACTTTTTTCCCTGGCCCAGCAGGGCTCTGCTCTGGGCACTATCAAGGGATATCTTTCGGCCATTTCAGCCTTCTTGAGGCTTCCTGATCAGCCCTTTCTTTTCAAGTCCCCTGTTAATAGATTCTTGAAAGGCATTACTCACATGTTCCTCCAGTTCCCTTTGTAATGCCTCAGTGGGACTTGAATCTGGTGTTAACCTATCTGATGTGTGCTCCCTTTGAGCCGCTCCATATCTGTCCTTTACGTCTTCTGACTCTAAAGACTGCTGTTCGAGGCATGTGGGCTGCTGAATTCATATCTGTGCATAGATCGCCGCCTAGTGTTGGGTCCGGATGATTGCACATTGTTGTCCTGGAAGAATCTTTGAAGTATCACGAGATAGGTGGCTCCTCCCACGGACTACGGTGCGCATGGGCATCCTCTCCATCCTCATATTGGTTTTTCCGCCATTGGGTTCGGATGTACTTTTCTTTACTCCAGTTCGGAAACTTTTCTAAAGGCCAAAAGGCCTTCGGGGTCATCGGTATTGTTTCGATCGGTGCCGAGTTCTTGTTCCAGTTCTTCTTGAGCAGGACGTCTAAGAGAGCCACGTGGCCTTTTCGACACCGGAGGCCCGATCGTCGATGGAACGGAGCCCGTTCAAACGATGCCCCCTTTGTAACTCGAAGTACCCGCACATCGATGTACACCCGGTGTGCAACAAGTGCTTATCACCAGAGCACGATGAGAACAACTGTCTAGCTTGTGCTCGATTCAGGTCGAAGAAGACGCTTAGACTCCGACGCGCGGCGAGGCAAACTATGTCGAAGCCAGCGCCCGACCCGGTGAATATCTTCGGCGAAGAGGACGAGGAGGTCGTCGAGACCGAGGATCCAGAACAGCAGTAGGATCCCGGTTCGGAGCATGACTCCAACTATTATGAAGACGACTAAGACAATGTCAAAGATGAAAACGTCGTCGAGGTAAGGGACGACTTATCCCCCATCGGAGCCGTTGATGACGACTCGAGGATGAACCAGGCCCAACATTGGGTACGGGGCCCGAAACAGGCACTCAAAGACTTCCAAGGGCTCAGGTCGAGACATCGCCAGAAGGCCTTAGCCAAGATCTTGAACATTCTATAGCCCCGCGTCAAGGCCCGGCTAAGAATATATTACATGAGCCATCGGTTCAACTACTCAAAACAAAACCGAAAGCTGTTGAATCAAAAAGGAAACCGAAACTGCTGCAAACAGTCTTCGGGTCGAAAAGCTCAAACCCATCGGAATCGACGAAGAAAAAAGGTGTCGACGACCCTGCAGGGTCTAAAGTAAAGAATGTCGAACCGAAGATCGGTGCACTGAAGTCCACCATTAAAACCAAGCACGTCGAACCGAAGAAGTCGATGTCGACTGACAGCGACACAAACAAGGGACTCCAGTCTCTGAAGGTTCTCGATCCGTAGCATTAAGTCTACAGGCCACAGCTAGTCAAAGGCCTCGAGTCAAAATCCAAAGGCGCCTCGAAGGACCACGTCGAGTCGAGGCAGAAGAGCGCGCAGGGCCAAAAACTTATTGGCGAAAAGGCAAAGTCGGTCGGGCCTACATCGACGCCGGCCCCGAAGAAGGTCAGTCTGTCTAAAGACACTATGCCACCGCTAAAATTCGGATTGCCCCCGACTGCACTCCCCAAGGCGCTCGATCCAAAACCTTGGGTCAAAACACCCAGACAGGTGTCAGTGGGAAAAAGGAGTCATCCTCTAGAAGAGGACGTTATGTATCAAGAGCCCTTATGTGATGACCAGTCGAAGCTACATATCGACTCCGAATCTGGTAACTTACTATTTATCAAAGGAAGATCAGGTTGGAAAATCCTCTGGAATCATACAAAATTCCACTCAAGAAGAAAAGGGATTCTGCAACATCACCTGTCCTTTTTGAGACTGTGAGGTACCATGGCCAGGAGACTTCTGCATACTCACCCACACCCACTACTGAGGATATGGGGTATGACGATGAACAATATAATTACCCTGCTGACACGGATCAGGATGACCAGACTCAAGCCTGGACAGACCCTGCTGACCAGGGGAGTCACAGACTGTTCCTGATACTCCCTCTTATCCTGTTAAAACGTCACCAACAGAAGATACAGCTGCTTTCAACGCTTTAATTGAAAGGGCTCAGAAAAGGAGGTGGTGATGGACAGAGTTTCTGAATTAAGCAGAATACCCCTACCCAGTCAACAGATCAGGGCTTGATCCATCACCGTTTTTTTAGCTCACTGCACCATCCCAGCTCAGAACCTGGCTACATGCAAATTAGTCTATCCCTGTCCCAGTGCATCATGGGAACAGGGCAAACCAAACTACCAAGCCAATTCTTTCACTGGGAAGGAAACAAGCTTCCGGGGACCTGTTTCTGGCATTACAGCCGTCATCGGCCCGGCTTGCTTGAATTCTGATGGTGCAATGAGCAAGGGACTCACATCTGAGTATACTCTTCCACGCTTATGGTGGACAAAAAGATTCAGAAAAGGGGGTGGTGATGGACAGAGTTTCTGAATTAAGCAGAATACTCCTACCCAGTCAACAGATCAGGGCTTGATCCATCACTGTTTTTAGCTCACTGCACCATCCCAGCTCAGAACCTGGCTACATGCAAATTAGTCTGTCCCTGTCCCAGTGCATCATGGGAACAGGGCAAACCAAACTACCAAGCCAATTCTTTCACTGGGAAGGAAACAAGCAAGCCCGGCCGACGACGGCTGAAATGCCAAACCGGTCCCCAGAAGCTTGTCTCCTTTCTGGTGAAGAATTGGCTTGGTAGTTTGGTTTGCCCTGTTCCCATGATGCACTGGGCCAGGGACAGATTGATTTGCATATAGCCAGGTTCTGAGCTGGGATGGTGCAGGGAGCTAAATAACGGTCATGGATCGAGCCCTGATCTTTGGACTGGGTAAGAGTGGTCTGCTTAATTCAGACACTCTGTTCATCACCACCCCCTTTTCTAAATCGTTAATTGAAAGGGCAGCACAAAATCATGATGTGGACATGCATGCTGACCCAGTTGAAGAGGACTTCCTGTTTGACACTTTCTCCACTTCAGAGATCTGTTAAAACTTTGCCAATGCTAAAAGGTGTCCTTAAACACACAGGGGACATTTTCAAAGAAACAACTAGAGCAAGGGTTATTAACCTAAGAATTAAAAGAAAATACAGACCGGCGCCTGTGGACCTTACATATATTAAGGACAGCTGCCATTAGACTCTTTCACAAACTACGGGTGATGCTCCTCCTCCAGACAAAGAATCTAAAGTATTAGAAGCTTCTGGGAAAAGGGTGGCTGCTCAAGCAGCTAATATCTGGAGAATTTCTAATACACAGGCCCTATTAGCCAGATACGATAGGGCGCATTATGACACTCTAGAGCAACTGCTACAACATTTGCCTGAGGCCTACAAGGAGGGAGCAGAGATAATAATCCAGGAGGGGAAACTCGTATCCAACGCATACATTAAATGTGCGCTAGACCAGCAGACACCGCAGCCAGGTCCATCAACACAAGTGTCATGCTCAGGAGACATGCTTGGTTGCGCATCTCTGGGTTTAAACCTGAGATTCAAACCACATTACTAAATCAGCCTGTGAACCCTGATTTTTTTTTATTTGGTCCTCATGTGGACACAATCTTAGAAAAGATTAAAAAAGACAGACAGCCAAGTCTATGGATGCCTTGCAGTCCCAACAGTTCAGAGGAGGTTCCTTTCGTCGCTCCAGTAACAGAGGAGCTACACGAGGCCAGGCAGCACAACAGATTTCATACAATAAAGGGAGCACGCAGACCACCTATAATAAAAATAATAGAGGTGGATACCGTGACAACAGCAGCAAAGGCAGAGAACGAGGGAATAACACCAGATCCTCCGCCAATACTAAACAGTGACGCCTTGTCAATGCCACCGGTTGGGGGCGATTACAACAGTTCCTGCCAGTCTGGGAGAGCATTACCACAGACAGGTGGGTGAGACAACTTATTCAGTACGGCTATTGTCTAGAGCTAACTTCCACTCCACCCAACATACCCCCAAGACACCGTCCTATGTCCGCAGAGCACATAGACTTATTGCAGCAAGAAGTTGTCAGCATGCTGCAAAAAAGGGCCATAGAACTCGTCCCCATACAGGAACAGGGTTCAGGGGTATATATTCGCTGTACTTCTTAATCCCCAAAAAGGATGGGTCTCTCAGGCCAATACTGGATCTCAGGCCCCTAAACAAATACATCTTATCAGAACATTTTCACATGCTCACCCTACAACAGGTTCTGCCATTGCTCACTCAGTGAGACTTCCTAGCAACACTAGACCTAAAAGACGCGTACTTCCACATACCAATACATCCTGCACACAGGAAGTATCTCAGGTTTACCATTCAAAATCGGCACTACCAGTTCAAGGTACTACCTTTCGGGGTGACAACAGCCCCCAGGGTGTTTACCAAGTGCCTAGCGACAGTGGGGCCGCACCTGAGGAGAAACCATGTCCACGTCTACCCCTATCTGGACGACTGGCTCATCCAAGCAAAGTCAGTCCAGCAATGTGCCAACCACATATCTCGCACTATTCACCTCCTGCACAGCCTCGGATTCTCATTAAACTACGCAAAGTCTCATCTCCAACCCGCTCACGTACAACAGTACCTAGGAGCGACGATAGACACTCTGGTAGGAAAGGCACAGCTAAACTCAGCAAGAATCAACAGTATTCAATTACTGATTCAGAGACTAAGACCCCAACACTCGCTCCCAGCACGGGTGTTTATGCAGTTGATAGGCATGATGGCCTCCTGCATCTTCATAGTCCCTCACGCGAGACTACCCATGCGTCCGCTTCAGGAGTGCTTAGCACGGCAGTGGAACCAGGCTCAAGGACAATTAAAAGACCTAGTGTTGGTGACCGGTCGCCCATAAAACTCTCTGCATATGTGGAACCCAGAAAACCTTTACAGGGGACGACCGTTCCAAGAGCCGGTACCACAAATAGTGCTGACGACGGACGCATCTCTCCTGGGCTGCGGAGCCCATGTCCTCCATTACACAGTGCAGGGACTATGGACGACACAGCAAAAGAAGATGCACATCAACCTGCTAGAACTGATGGCAATCTTCACGGCGATGAAGGCGTTCAAGGTACATTTGTGCAACAAAGTCGTGTTGATCCGGACGGACAACATGACTGCCATGTCCTACATACAGAAGCAGGGAGGGACACACTCTCCACAGTTGTCACATCTAGCGCAAAGCATGTGGAAGTGGGCCATTCAGAGGAACATATTCCTCATGGCGGAACACCTCCCAGGCAGGGACAACCAGATGGCGGATCTGCTCAGCAGAAACAGACACCAGATGCACGAGTGGGAGATACATCCCTCAGTGCTACAACCGTACTTCCAGCAGTGGGGTCACCCAGAGATAGACCTGTTCGCCACAAGGGAAAACGCAAAATGACAAAGCTTCGCCGCCAGGTTTCCACATCTGCAGTCTCAGGGCAATGCGATATGGATGAACTGGTCAGGCAGGTTTGCGTACACTTTTCCCCCAGCCCTGCTCATACCACTAGTGGCACGCAAACTGCGACAACACTCCATGACACTCATCCTAGTTGCTCCAACGTGGGCGAGGCAACCATGGTACACCACGTTCCTAGAATTTTCCATGGTGCCTCATCAAAGGCTGCGATTAACACCCAGTCTTTTAACGCAGAGCCATGGAGACATTCAGCACCCAGATCCGCAACAGTTGAACCTTGCGATCTGGCTCCTGAAGTCAGAGTTTGGTTACCTGAACTTGCCTCCTGACTGTATGAATATTATCAAAGATGCAAGAAGACCTAGAACCAGAGCATGCTATGCGGCGAAGTGGAAACGATTTGTCATTTATTGTACCAATAATGACATAAATCCGCTAGATGCTTCTACTCAGAACATCGTATGTTACCTGTTACATTTACATAGATGCAGTCTAGCCTACAGTTCCATACGTATAAATTTAGCTGCGGTGACAGCTTATCTTCAGAAAAGGCAACACCTTTCACTCTTCAGAGTACCTGCTATTAAAGCTTTTATGGAGGGACTCAAATGAGTGATTCCTCCAAGACACCCACCTTCACCCGTCTGGAACCTGAACGTGGTTCTAACCAGACTGATGGGACCACCTTTTGAAAGTCTACACTCGTGTGAGATACAATTCCTAACGTGGAAAGTGGCTTTCTTAGTGGCGATTACATCACTTAGAAGAGTTAGTGAGCTACAAGCCCTAACTATTCAGGAGCCATTCATACAAATTCATGCAAATAGGGTAGTGCTACGTACAAACCCTAAATTTATGCCAAAGGTGGTATCCCAGTTTCACATCAATCAGACTATCGAACTGCCAGTGTTCTTCCCAAATCCAGATTCAGTTGCAGAAAGAGCTCTCCATACCCTGGACGTTTAAAGAGCTCTCCTGTACTATATGGACAGGACAAAACCTTTCAGAAAAACTGAGCAACTGTTTGTTGCCTTTTCACCACAGCACAAAGGCAACCCCATTTCAAAATCAGGTATAGCCAGATGGATTGTTAAGTGCATACAGATTTGTTATCAGAAAGCTAAACACACATTAACAGTTACCCCAAGAGCGCATTCCACATGCAAGTTAGGGGCATCCATGGCTTTCCTGGGAAACATTCCTCTAGAAGACATATGTAGAGCAGCCACATGGACTACCATACATACATTTATCAAACACTTCTGCGTAGATGTACACTCCAAACAGCAAGCAGCTGTAGGACAGGCTGTACTCAAGACTCTTTTTCAGGCTGCTGCAGCTGGCACGGCAACCACCGCTAAGGGGGGAGACTGCTATACATTCTATGCACAGATATGAATTCAGCAGCCCACATGCCTCGACGGAATATGCTACTTACCAGTATGCATCTGTTCTTGGCATGTAGGGCTGCTGACATTCATATCGCCCTCCCTCCTCCCCGGTGCCTGTCGCAGCTGTAGCACTCAGAATTATTCTATAGCATGGACATCACTGCCTGTATCATACTCCATCCCTGCCACAATGGCGAAAAACAATCTGAGGATGGAGAGGATGCCCATGCGCACTGTAGTCCGGGGGAAAAGCCACCAATTACGTGATACTTCGAAGACTCTTCCAGGACAACAATGTGCAATCATCCGGACCAAACACTAGGCGGCGATCTATGCACAGATATGAATGTCAGCAGCCCTACATGCCAAGAACTGATGCATACTGGTAAGTAGCATATTCCTTCCTGGTTGCCATCACCTCTGCCTGGAGAGTGAGTGAGCTCCAGGCTCTTTCTTCTAAGCCTCCTTTCCTCTCTGTCCATCTGGACAAAGTTGTTCTGAGGACCCGTCCTTCTTTTCTACCCAAGGTGGTTACTGCCTTTCACATCGGCCAGACCATTACCTTGCCCACCTTCTTTCCGCATCCTTCCAAAGAGTAAGAGAGGCTCCACCCAAAACGTGCGCTCTCTTTTTACCTGAACTGCACACAACAGTTCCGGGGGGACGACCAACTCTTTGTCGGCTACGTGGGTGCTAAGAAGGGGTGGGCGGTGCACAAGCAGACCATCTCTCTCTGGGTCGTTTTGTGCATCAAGATCTGTTATTCCGTGGCTAAAAAGGAACCTCCTGTGGGGCTGCGTGCCCTTTCCACTCGTGCCACAGCGGCTACTACTGCCTTTGCAGGACATTTGTCAGGCAGCTACGTGGGCCTCGCTGCATACGTTTGCCAACCATTACTGCCTGGACATCCATGTCCAGAGAGACGGCTTTTTTGGCCGTTCTGTTCTCCAGGACTTTCTGGTGTGATTTTGGTTCGCAGACCCACCACCGGGGTTTGTATTACTGGGGTATCTATTTTAAGGTAAGGAATCTAACACTAACCTGTTTCTTTCAGATGCACAAGTTACTTACCTTTGGTAACGATATATCTGTAAGAAACATTGGTTAGTGTTAGATTTCTTACCGCCCCACCCATCCTCCCCGTTCTGCGAACCGATATCTAGGGTTAAGGACTTTCCCTGTCATGGCCCTTGTTTCATGGCACAGTGTAGGTTTCTTGCATGGCTATGCATTCCTGGCGCAGAAAGTTATGTAAAGAACTGACGTCAGGGCGGCATCCAAGTACTCCAGCGACGTTATTCCGGGGAACACTTCGATGCCGACGACTGACTTGGAGCCACAGTACGACGCCTACCGACACGTAGAGTTAGTGCTGATGAAAACTTTCCGGATCCAGTCGCCTGGGGATATTCTAAGGTAAGGAATCTAACACTAACTAATGTTTCTTACAGATATATTGTTACCAAAGGTAAGTAACTTGTGCTTTATCAGTCTTGCACCTTTATCAGTCTTGCACCTTTATCAGAGATGAGAATTGTAAGGGGAACCATTTTAACAGGACCACAGGCAATGCTTCCCATCCATCAAAAAAATGTAGCAACGTAGTTACCCAGGGCCTAAACTTCTTTGTTATGCTCTAAACATTGTGGCTCATGCTTGAACCAGGGACGCGGTTTAATTACACAGCTGAAGATGAATCAGTTACAATAATATATTGTTTATTGTGTGATTAGTTAAAACCATTAGTTATTGACACATACATTGTACAAACCGTCTTGAATAACTAGCATAGTAAGACACAGTGCAGGTGCAAAAAAGCCCATACAGTCAACGACAGATAAAAAGGCATCATAACTAAAATGATGACACTGATGTTTATTCAGTGTTAACATTATAAAAACAAACAATTGCAATGCAATAGATCTCGCATTTGCGTTGTAAATTACACTGCCTTTTATTTGTGTTTTGAAAACCTGCAAGCACTTTGTCCTTGTAGTCCTTGCTTACAAGAAGCAAGTCAGTCAGTAAAGGAGGCGCAGTTACTCCCAGCCTTGCTTCTCGTAAGCAAGGACTAGAAGAACAAAGTGCGTGTTTACGCACTGCTTGTAGGTATTTAAAACAGATAAATAAAAGGCATTGTCATGTACAATGTCAATAGCTCAAACTCTCATAAATGCGAGACCTATTGCCTTACAAATGTTTGTTTCTTTTCCACTGCACATAGCAGGTAGGTCCCAGCCCACCTAGAGCTTAAGCTTCGATTCACTGTACGAAGATTTCGAGGTCCTAGAGCCACATCTGATATTTGTCAGCTGTGTGCCAAAAGCTAATGTTTGAAGAGGAAGCTCTATATTTCACAGTCACAAATCACTACAGACCACTGAGACTGCCCTGAAATCAGACTGTGCCCTTGGGCGTGAGCTGTGCACTTTGTGGCAGGTTAGGTTTGTGATGCTTTCTATTGAATGTCTCCTGTGCATGTCTTTATGTGGGGTAGGCCGGCATTGTGTTCTTTTAAGCTATAGTCTACTAAGGAGACTGCGCAGTATCACAAGGAGCACCCACACCAGTCAGTTAGCTGTTTTAGTTAATGATGGGGCTATAACTCTTCATGTGGGACTTTTCGGACATGACTTATGCTGGCAGTGTAAGTTAGAACTTACCAGGCCCATTTTTGTTGCAGAAGATAGGTTTCCAAAAAACATCCCTCCTGGACGAAAGCTAATTAAAAAAGTATCATACAGACAAAGACAACTTCATACCTCCAAAAATACTTGTTCATTTTCGGAATCTCTTTTCCAGTCATCAGTATCACTCATTTTATGATACCTCCTAATAAAGCAAGACGCACCGGCAGCTTGCAACACATGTCTTCTGCAAGGAGTGCAGTGCCAGACGGTGCACAGGGGCAGCCTGTGCTATGTTCCAAGAACAGCCGGCTGCTTCGAGTGCCGACTGAAGAAAAGTGGCTGGAGATGAAGCAGTCTGTCTGGCCAGCAGGCAGACACTGTGCCGCCTCCCAAAAAACCCAGTACAACCAATGTGGGATTGTGGGCAAGTCACGTAATCTCCCTCTGCTTAAAGCAAAATGAACTTGCCCTTGTGCAATGTTAGTGCTATTTTTTAATGGGCTCCAATAGCTTCCTGGTCGAGACTATATAGAAAACTGAGAAAGGAAAACATTACGTGAAAGCGGACTGTGGATCAAATGAGGCGGGAGGAGTCAAAGCGCCGAATGGGAGGCTGATGCTAGCGTGTTAGAATGGAAAGCTGCAGCAAGTCTCTTTTTGCAGTTTTATATAGCGCGAACTCGACCTTAGGGTATCAGCGCTTTACATGAGCAATAGTTGCATTATAAATGGACGCGTTCATTTTTAGGCGGTGGGAGATTGTGATTTGCCCAGAAACACAGGATGTTTGAGCCTCCGGCCACACTCAAGGCTGGGTCCCTGGCTTCAATGTCCGCCACTCTAGTCATTAGGCCACATCCTTTCCCTTCTCTCGTTCACGAAGAGTGGCAACGAGGTCTCGGCATCTGTACTCGCCATTGTAAATAAAAATGGAACGTGAACGCCGTGTGTCAAAAAGAAAAAAATGCTGTAACGTAGCACGTTTGTTTAGGAGATTAGACAAAGTAATCACTGTTTCTAACAAAAAAAAATTGTGAATGCAGAGTGTGATAAAAAAGACGTCAGCGGAGCGCATTTGTTTCTGAAGCAAGCTAATCAAAGTAACCAGTGTAAACAAAAATTCTGGCAATATTGAAAACGGTGAAAAAAAAAATAACACTTAAAAACAGACTCTGGAGCAAATGAGGTTGGATGAGGAGGAGCGCAGGAGGGGAGGCTGATGCTAGTGGGTGAGAGCGGAAAGCTGAAGCAAGTCTTTGGGTTCGATGAGAAATGGTGCTTTGAAGTTTGAACGCAAGCATTTTACTCTTTTTATAATGACCTGGGCCTGGCAGCCGACACATTTAAGGACATTCCGCTCCCTATCAATGGCAGCGTGAACAAAGCAAAGTGCAGCCACCATATTTAAAGAACACAACTCAGGGTGCCCGGTGCAGCTATTAGAACAAGCGCGGTCCTGAAAGTGAAAGGAGGGCCATCCTGCAGCTTGGGGATCTCTTGTCTTTATGGGGCCATGTGTTTAACACATGGCCCGTAAAGATAAGAAAGTGCTTTGCGACAGACGCAGGGCAGGCCACCGAGTCCGGATCTGAGGCGAAAGGGCGTCTACGGAAAACCCTCATTTCCAACGGCAGGCCACCGTTTAGCATAAATAGTGATGCCAACCAATGGAAATGAAGGGTGGGGTTTAAAGCCCTCATCCGAAAGTCCTTGTTAACAATAAATCTCTGGAGGCGAGCAGCATATGCGCTGCCATGCCACGTGAGACCTAAAAAAAGTGCTGGTGCAGGGAACCCCACAAAGCCTTCAAAAAGTGCATAGCACCTGGGCCGTTTAACACTTTTTTGGGGTTTTTTTACGCAGTAGTGAGAAAGTAGTGGAATCCTTTTTTACTGATGGTGGAACTATCTCAGTAGTGCAGTGAATAATAGTAGCAGGTTATTTTTTAAAAGGGTACCACCTGACCAACATGCATAACAGTAAACTTTGGACATCTGTTAAGAAACACTCCTAGTTCAATAGAAATCGGCCATGTTGCTATTGGGAAGTATACTCTGACAACAGTAGATGATGATAGGAGCAATTTGATCGTTAAGAACACCTTCCAACTGGATTGCTTGACAGATGGAGCTGCTGGATCTACAATCCAAAATTGCATCAGATAAAACCAGCTTACCGGCCATGAAAATTTATAATAGAAATATGAATCACAGCTAGATCGGAATCCGCGTACATTTGTTAAGCTATTAAATATTCACAGGGATTCATCCAGTTGCTTAACGCAACATTTAATTTTAAGATTTGATTGTCCTTCCACACCTGTTGTGGTTCACACCCAAGAAGTTGTTGCAATACCTTGAAAGATATTTTAGGCAATAAGCTACATCCAGCTGTGTTTGAATCTGAGGCCAAGTTATTATAAAAAGTAGGTGTTATGGTTAGCCTGGTCGAATAGTGATGCTGTGACTCTTAAACAATCTTGATCTTTGAGACAACCAACCATAAAAGCCTGAAACAAGAACGTGACACATTTTCTTTCCTTGTCAGTTGTTTTCACAGAATAGGAGGCAGAGGCACTCCTGAAGTGTAAAGCACTGACCAAAAGGTACTAATCAAATTAGAGTGAGAGAACCTCCTACATCCAACCTCATGATGTGATTACAGCACACTTGATGGTATTTATTATTCCTCTCATGCCACCCGAATCAAACCAGGTTACCTCAATTGTGTCCACAAGCTACTTATTGGCCCATGTTACAGTAGTGGGCTAAAAGAGGATTCTGTCAGATAAAATGTCAAATTTGGAAGCAACAATGCCCACTGAACAAACATGTTAGGGACTTTCAGTAGTGGTGTAAGCTCACTATGCTTAAAATGTTTCGAGTACCCTGTGACCTGTTCTGTTTCAGTAACTTGGTTGCCATAATGGTGTTTTGCATAACACAGAAACTAATTTAATTCGTGTATTTGCCTAAGGATGTCATGCCGGTTGTTGCTATCTAAAGCACATGAAATATGAATCTCCTCTGTGAACATCCTCATTCCCTTTTATCTCCATCAGTTGCATGCAATACTATAGTTCCCTTTTTTAACCCACTATTTCAGTGTGAATAGATTGTCCTTAGCTCTCACAGTCCCTGTTTTATAATGCTATAATTTCGCTGCCGAACTCTGTGGAAGGAAAATGTTGTTGCATTAAGGCCTGGCATTTGTGCTGATAATACTATTTCCCATTGGGTTTGTTGCGGGCGTGAGCCAGCCTGCATACAGAACACTTTCAGATTTTCCAGTTGTCTGAATGCGTACTTTCACTCTAGTCGGAAATATGCTTGATACATGAAACTAGTGATGTCCTATTTAGAAAATTGAGCCAGATGACTAGATATTTACTGTTTAGACAAGTGGTCCGTACCACTAAAGAGGCTCTCTCTACCCCTAAGTGCAGGAACACTATTAGTTTCTTTGCCATTAGGAAGGCTTCTGGGACAAGAATCCGGCCTTGTTCGTAGATGGACAAAATAAAAGTTGCAGATCTGCTGTGGATCCTTTAGCAACTTTATACCAGAGACTATGTTGGCAAAGGATGCAAAGTCCTTATCCTTCAATTGAGATAGAACTAGATTTCCTGAAACCAGTAGTTGACCCTGTCTAAACCAGTCTGCTTTGCGGCTTTTAGTGTCTTTATCAATCGCTTGCACATTTTCATGGTTAATCGCACTAGATGAGGTCTACCCAGGGCTGCTTCCACTCTGGTGCCCTCACTCTACAGGTGGTAGATGAGACACTGATGGACCCCGTTTGGTCAGCAACCTGTTAACTGCTATAGTGGAACAACATTTAGCTTTGCGGTGTAAATGCTTGATAGATTCACATGCTGTGCGTTACTCCACCATCTTGGTCACTAGATTTTCATTTACAAACCTTTTCCTGTTGGGTGGAGTCAGTATGACTTTCATGGTGTCGACAGTAAACCCACAATGCCCCTTAACCTTCTGACCTTCATTTTAGATTATTTTCTTCCTCTTGTTTCAAAGCTGCTTTGAGGGCTCTTGCAAGAAGTGCTAGAGCAAAATCTGAAGAAAAGGTGAACACACAATCAATATGCCAAACAAATGTCAGAGGATTAGCTGGAATATAGGCTATCCCCACCTTGCCCAAACCTTCGCACTCTGTTCTCCAGGGGGGTTCCAACGTAGTTGAGGAATATTTTATTGTGGACGTGGTGCCTCTTAAACACCTGAACACCATTTTGTAGCTTGGCACATTTTTCAAGTTGTGCCCCAATTGCAACCTAAAGTTTCCTCTTTGTGACAACTTTCTTCTTATGTGTTTTCTTGTTCCCAAGATACCAGTTTATGTTCTATTACTCCCTTACAGTCTTTAAGCTGCAATTGCATTCTTGAGGCTATAATTGATTGTGTATTAAATAGGTGCTTGTTACACCTTCCAGGTACTGCCTTCTTTTTTGCACCTGCTGCATAAAGTCCAGAAAAATTATCACTTTTTGTTCTTTTACATTGGGTCCTCAATTGAGCTACTTGCGCAATAACCCATGGCTCACCAACCATCTGTGGATTCAGAGAAAAAGAAGTCTGGTCATTTAAATATTAAAGCCAGGTTTAACAACTGTCATGATTTTTTTTCCTTTTTATCTAGGCAAAACCATGGTAATCAGATTGCTCTTCTATGAGCACACTTCATCATTCCGATAATGTCCTTTACTCTTTTATACACTTTATGTACAAGCAAAGTCCTTTCACGTGTTAATCTAGCACATCCATTTTCAACCCCTCCACTTAGACACTCTTTCAAACTTTGAAGATATCTGTTCCATTTAGGTTCATTCTAGATCAGCATTTTAGTTTTCAGTAAAATGCTTGAGTCTTGTTGATGACCTAATCCAAGGCAACCTCTGATACAATTTTACAGGATATGCTTGACACTTCTGGTGGATCTCAGAGTGCTCTGCTTTTATCATTCTTTGAGCTTTAGTCTGATTTCCTGGACTGCAAGTGCCTCAGATTTCCTTTTGGCCTTTTATGATGTGCTACGCACTCAGTGCTACTGCAAGCTGATCAAATATGCAGATATATTTTTTAAATCTGCTGACTTCTGAAGTTTAATTTGCTGGAGCCAGGGGGAGTACGTTTAGAAGTTAATGGGTTCTTGTGCTGGACATGATGGCTGTCCCTTTTGTACAAGTGCCTTTCACAGTCTCCTCATGCCTGACTAATTTTTAATGTGTGCGTTGATGGCCTGGCTTTCTGCTCTCCTGGTTTTGTCTCTGGCCAACCATCTCATTAGTTAATCTGTTTCACCCTTCCCTTACATGTTAAGTCTTCTCTCCCTGTAGCAGCTAATGCAGCCTCATTTTTGTGTCTGACAAACGCAGCTCCCCCACCATATGTCTAAAATAGGTACCACTGTCCAACCCTGGGATTATATCTCCTCTCCCAATGGTCTCCTATGTTCTTGCACTTCTCTGAAGCCTTGCTTCCATTGGTTGTGCTGCCACTTGTGCCCTTCTTTCTCCTTTCCCCGGGCCAGTCTTGTTGCACACATCACTGGCTTGCCTCTCTACTTAAGGATTTACCCATGAGTTGGGAGGAGTTCTTGTGAAACTTAGTTATCACAATTCACATCCTTCTCTTCCTTTGCCAAGTTCTGTCATGTTGCTTCATCTTAATCGGCACATTCGTATGATTTCATGATGGAATTTGGCTTTGCGTTGGCCTTACCACCTCCCGACTTTTACCATTAAAAAAACAAACATATTTGCATAATGCCAAAGATTCCTGTAGTTTCAAGAGATGATTTAGGCTGTGGAATACACGTTGATGCTTGGTTAGGTGCTTTGATGTGTTTTCCTTTGCCTAGGTTAGAGGGCCAAGAACTGTCTGATAATGTCTAATCCGCTCCTATGAGATGGTAATAAATCTGCTGAAATATGAAAATGTCCAAAGATTTTGGAAGGTGTCTTTATTTAGGTCTGAAGAGTTAGTCCTTAAAGCATAACACAGGATGTATGTTTTTCTTTGGCCTACATTTGGTTCCTGGAAGACTTTGAATGACTTGCTTGTATAATAGATCGCACACAAATGTAATGTTCACCATAGGTCTAACATTTGCTAGAGTTGATGGGCCCATTGAGTGCTGTATTTAGAAGATAACCAATCCTGCTACAGAACAGTTGTTTAACAGAATACTTTCTCTGTGTGTTTACTTTAATATTATTGTCTATAATATTGGATTGTGCCTTCCAAAGCAGTGTCCTGGTTTTCTTGTTAGACTATAGAATCAAACTGGAGATGTGGGAGGCATAACCTGCAGCGAATCCAGTGCCGTTCTGAGAACAGTAAAGGTGTCTACTGTTTACAGTATGACGATGAGAAAATTATCAGTGGATTAAGGGATAACTCCATAAAGGTAAGGACACACCTATTATCTATTTAAGTAAAATGTACGATTTATGCTGGTGTACTACAAAATTATTTGCCTTCTCTATAACTCCTCTATAAGCCAAGCTCAATTAATAGAATGTGCAAAAATCTGTTCGCCTTAATATCGGAAATGCACTGTTTTATTATGTTACTAAACTCGCTGTAGTCATTCCGGTTACTGAACTTACAGAAGAAAACATCAATTTTCAGTGTTGTAAGTGTTTAGAATTTTTCATTTATTAGGTATTTTTATTTTAAAATGACTAATTTAGACCATTTTAAATCAAATAGTAGACTGCTGTTTGCCGGTAAATAGATTGGTGATCTGCCAAGAGCCTCCCACAGATTATTGGTCTTGAGACATCAGTTGCTGGGCCAAAAAACATACTAATTCGATCTTGCATACAATCTTATGTTTTTAATTTTTGTTGTTCTGATTGATAGTTTTAACTGCAGATCTTTACCTTATGAATATCGCAGGGGCCAGCCTGGATCTGGAGAATTTTCTCAGCAGTTACCTTGCACTTCAGTGTGTAGTGTCATGCGGCTCAGTGTCTGGTCCTTCGTGCCCCAGAATTGATGTCTGGCTCCTATATATCCACCAATGTGCTGATGGCAGTTCCTTTATTTTCATGCCATCCGACATGGATATGGACCTCATTCCCTCAAATTTCGCCAGGTTGGTCAATACTTTCAGGAAAGTTTTTTCTAGTGTGGAAGGATGTCCCATCCGTAATCATCCAGTTTCAGGCCACATAAAAATGTCAGCGATCGACCCCCACAAGGTGTCTCTCTAGTGCTGGCACTTCAGACTCTATTTTAAGTCATGATACTTGTGTGCAAGGATAAACCCAAAAGCTGTTTACCAGGGAACAGAAGCTCTCTCGCTCAGAGGCTGATCTCAGGACTGTTCATCTTCTAAATCCTTCTCATTGCGAAAGTCTAAGAGAAACAAAGTCGAATCATAGGTCACATTCATCTTGCCGCTCCCACTGTGAGGAGTCTCTGGACTCCAAATAGCGAACCCGCTCTCCGTTCTTGGGGCAGACTGTCACTTTTCCTGATGCTCCCCAGCTTCCCCAGGCCATTGGCACTGCCACAAAACTCTTCAAATTCAAGGAGACCATGAGCAGGATATTCCTCTGGTGCGCCTTCGGGCTCTAAGAATTTGAAGACTTCTCTGGTTGGTTTACCTCTTGTGGATTCATCCTTGACACACTGTGCCACTCAACCCGGTGTGTGGGTCAGTCTCAACTCGGGACACAATCTTTTTTTACCTATAGGACGCCAGTGGACTAGATACAGGCCTACATTTACCTACAACTCTAATGACTTCAGAGGAATCTTTCCGTCTTTGTCATTGTTGTAAGTTTCAAGACCTCTGCTGCTCTCCTTAAATTGGGGATACTTTTTCTCACCGGAGCTTGTTGCTGCCTTAATCGCCCACATCTCGCCCCCCCGCTCCGCGGGAGCCGCTCGTGCCTAAGCCTGCGGGGAGAGTTGCTTTACAGGACACACTGAGAGGCGCTGGAACTTGACCCTTGACTCCATCTATGTGTAGGCTGAGGCGGGACTGCGAGGACCAGCCTGCTGAGAGGCCCTGATCGGCCACAGCTGGTCCTCTTCCCGCCCCCTCCCTGTTTGTTTAAAACCTACTCTTGGGACCTGCATCAGCGGGATACTTTTTCTCACTGGAGCTTGTTGCTCCCTTAATCGCCCACATCTTGCGGCCCCCGCTCCGCGGGTGTCGCTCGTGCCTAAGCCTGCGGGGAGAGTTGCTTTACAGGACACACGGAGAGGCGCTGGAACTTGACCCTTGACTCCATCTATGTGTAGGCTGAGGCGGGACTGCGAGGACCAGCCTGCTGAGAGGCCCTGATCGGCCACAGCTGGTCCTCTTCCCGCCCCTTCGATATTGGTGACTATTTCTTCAAGTGGCCTCCACGCGGGACGCGCGCGGGCAAAGCCCGGTCCGTCTGGGGGCCGTCTGGGGGCCGTCTGGGGGCCGTCTGGGGGCCGTCTGGGGGCCGGGCTGGGCCACCCTCCTGAAAATTTGGCTACGGTAGCACGGACAGTTATCCAACTCCTGTTTACTGTTGATTGTTTTTTAACTGGGAAGTTGTTTCGCTGGGCCCAGTGTATTTGCTTACTTTCTACTGGCTATTTATACAAATGTCTACTCGCTCAGGGAAGAGTTTGAGAGGGGGGGGGGAGGCCCTGGTTGTGTTACTGGCACAATGGACCAGTTTATCTCCCGAGTTGTCACAGTTACAGAGAAGGAAATCGCCATGACAGAGCGGCGTCTTTCTCGAGAACATCTTCCAAATAGGCGGTAGTCACTGGGTTCCTTGGCATTAGTTCCCTCTGCAGCACACGCAACCGACCCCGTGGTGAATGCTTCTCCCCTGTTAGATCATCCATGGGTTGCTGCTTTAAGGGTCAGTTTGGATAGGCTGGAGAGTATGGTAGACATAGCCCCACTTACCGATGATAATGCTTCGGATTTACTGTCCAGTGAGACCTCCGTCCCTAAGCTCCCTCACAACATTTCTTCTAGTCATGGGGATTCCCCCCCTCCAACAGTGTTGGTACCACTGGTAGCAAATAGACCTGTTCATATTAAAAGGAAAAGAACTGTCAGCCCGCGCAAAGGTTGCCATTCCAAACCCTACAAGAAACATAGGAGACTTGGTACCAGGGTGGGTGTGATCCATAAGGGCGCAGGGTTGGGTGAAAGTTGCCCCCAGGGGGCCATGGGGGGGAGAGCCTTCCGGTGCTATAGCATAGAAGCCATGTGTTGATCTGACTAGAGATTCTGCCGAACTCCCAACCCATGAAACCCCCTTGATTGCCCAACTAGAGAAAATGTTGAAATCATATTTGATCCCGGTCGTAGAGAGTTTTAAAGGGCTAGTAGAGCGGTTGGATAGGTTTGAGCAAGTGACCCTGGACAACTTTTTTTCCATAAAATCTCTCATTAAGTTACATTCTAGAATGAGGGAGGACGGACCAGGGGGGGAATCTGTTGCCCGGGCGACTCCTATATCCCCACAGGGCTCACCTATTGCACCTGGAACGGCTAAAGGGGTGGTAGCGGTTAATGCTCCTGCTGCACATGTTGTGGCTTCTACTGGGGGTGTTCGGAACCCAGGGTTGGCCGCAACGAATGATACTGAACACTCAAACATACCAAAGGCTAGAACGGAGGGACGCGACTCCTCCCCCTGCAGACTTCAAAAGCGCCAGAATTCAACAGCCTCGCTGGTGAGAGCAGCGTGAGACAGGCGCTGGAGGAGAGCATTGCGTAAAGGAGGCTTTTAGCTAATGTGTGTGGCTATTTAAAAGTACCACAACTCGTTTTTTAGCATTTGTACATTCTGTGCTTTGAAAATCAAGATCGATTTTTTTAATTAGTGTGTGGGTGAACTGGTGGCATTAAAACTGTTTATTGCACCTTGCACTTTGCCTATTTTGCACTTCCCCGGTCGGTCCCCGGTCCGTCACGGCTATCTGTGCCGCTTGAACGGAGGGACGCGACTCCTCCCCCTTGTTGGTTTACTTCCGGGGCACTTTCTTATATATTGGAATGTGTCCACGGCCGCGCAGCGGACGTGCGCAGCGGGCGCGCCGATGGCGCGCCAAAGGCGCGCCAAAGGCAAGCCCGTCTGCGCCCGACCGCGGCCTGCTACGCTGATGGTTTGTTCTCAGACACAGCCAGGATTGTCTGGTCCAAAGAGGAGCTGGTTGCTTTAAATTCGAAGCTGCCTTGCAAAGCCCTATTGGATCCAGCTGCTGATCAGAGTCTGCAGGTCTGCTCGCTGTGCGGTTTCCCGCTGAGCTGGGTTACTCTCTCTGGCTCCAGCTCCTCTTACATATCTGCCGACCGGCCTGACTCAAGCTGTTGCAGCTTGAAAATGGGTCTCTTAAACTGCCGGTCCATGCCCAAACACGCCGATGACATCTGGCTATTGCTTGAGGATGGTGAGTGGGATGCGATGGTTCGAGGCATGTGGGCTGCTGAGTTCATATCTGTGCATAGATCGCCACCTAGTGTTGGGTCCGGATGATTGCACATTGTTGTCCTGGAAGAGTCTTCGAAGTATCACGAGATAGGTGGCTCCTCCCCTGGACTACAGTGCGCATGGGCATCGCCTCCATCCCCAGATTGTTTTTTTCCGCCATTGGGTTCGGATGTGTTTCGGTTCCCTCTGTCGGAACCGATAGTTGTTCAACTTCTACTCGAGACCAAAAGGTCTTTAGGCTGGGCGTCGGTATAGTTGCGTACGGGTTTCTTTCTGACTCTCAGCTCCGATCTCTTGCTGCCCTTCCACTTGCTTTCGGCGCGGTCGGGCCTGTACTACACTCTTGCTATGGAGCGAACTCCGTTTAAGAAGTGCCCGTTGTGTCACTCTAAATACTCGCACCTCGACGTGCACCCGGTGTGCAATACCTGCTTGTCGCCGGATCACCGCGAGGACACCTGCATGGCGTGTTCGAAATTCAGGAGCAAGAAGACTTTAAAGATTCGTCGGGCCAATAGGCTCCAGGCTAGGTTATTGACCACGGCGCCCCCGCCTGACGACATTTTCCAAGAATGTCGAGGGAGAAGACGACGTGCAAGGTTCGGACTCTAATCCCGCATCCGAGGGAGAGGCCTACGACGCGGGTGAGGAGAACTTTGACGAAGTCACCGACGAGGTAGGGGACGACGATCAGGCTTTTACCACGATGGGAGATAGCTCGGAGGAAGAGCATCCCCAACCTGACTCAGGGGTTGTTCCCCTTCATACGACCCAGGTCGAGGGATCGCCTTCGGGCCTTACCCAAGATCTAACTATGAGTCCTGCGTCCCCGCCTCCGGGCCCGGTCACGGACACTTATGAACCATCACTTACGTCGAAGAAAACGAAAGTGAAGCCAACTGGTCACGCATCCTCGGATGCGAAACCGAAAGTGAAAGTGGCGCAGGTGAAGAAGGTTCTGGAGGTGTCAACTTCCAAGAAAACCAAAATGGCCGACTTGAAGAGCCACGCCAAAATGGCCGACCCCAAGCCCTCGGGGTCGGCGCCGAAGGCGAAGTCCTCCGACGCGGCTGCGTCGGCGCCGAAAGGGGTCGCGGACCCGAAGACTGCTTCGAAGAAGCGTCAGGGCGACGACGCGCATAGGCAGGGGGCGTCGGCCCCGAAGACGGTGCCTGCCGGCGAACAGGCTCTCGATGATGAGGGGTCGCTCGAACCGGCCCAGCCCTCTCCGGCCTGGACAAAGAAGGTAGCGGAATCCTTGCAGCGGATTCGTAAGGCCTGCGTGGTTCCCGCACAGGACACCAGTGTGCCTAAGCTGACGCCTAAGCCTGCGAGGGAGCAAACGCCTATCCGTTTCACCCTGCCGCCCAAGTCGGCGCCGAAGGCCTTCGCACCGAAACAGGGCGGACCCTCGAGGGAGGTGTTGACGCCGAAGGCTGCCTTGGCGGTGTCGAAGCTGCGTCTCCAGCCGCTTGCGGAAGAGGAACGTCGTGCGGTAATAATCGACGCCAACACCGGAAAACTGTCGCTCCTCAAGCGGAAGATCACGACGGAGCCGACGTTGGAACCCTTTAAGATTCCTCTCAAAAACAAAAGGGACTCCGAGGACTCTCCGGCTTTGGTGGAACCTGTGTCCCCGCAAACCCTAGGACACTCGCCGACGCATTCCGCTGCAGCCGATGCGGACGAGGAAGGTGACGAGTACAACTATCCGGCGTACTCGGATCCGGAGGAGGAGCACGTACCGTGGTCCGCCGGAGGCGACACGGAGGACCCGCAGTCGGCTCAGGACACTCAACTTTTCGCGGCCAAGACGTCCCCGTCTGAGGACTCGGCGGCCTTCAATGCTCTGATAGAGAGAGCTGCTGCTAACCACGACGTCGAGCTGCACTCGGACCCCGTGGATGTGGACTTCTTGTTCGACACCTTCTCGGTAGCCGAAAAGTCTGTCAAAACACTACCGATGCTTAAGGGGGTGCTGAAACATGCAACGGAGGTTTTCAAGGAGCCCACCCGAGCGCGTGTGGTCAACCCTCGCATCGACAGGAAATATAAGGCAGCGCCCACGGATCCTACATATATCAAGGGACACTTGCCATTGGACTCCTTGGTTGTTTCCAACGCTCGGAAGAGGGCGAACTCTCAAACTACTGGTGACGCTCCTCCCCCAGACAAAGAGTCCAAGATCTTTGAGGCCTCAGGCAAACGAATTGCTGCACAGGCAGCTAATATCTGGAGAATATCTAACACCCAAGCATTACTTGCACGTTATGATAGGGCCCATTATGACACATTAGAGGCCATACTGCAACACTTGCCTGACCAATACAAGGAGGCGGGAGAGATGCTCATTCAGGAGGGTAAACTCATTACGAATGCATCCATCAAATGTGCACTGGATGTGGCAGACACAGCCTCCAGGGCTATCAATACCAGTGTGCTGCTTCGACGCCATGCCTGGCTTAGAATTTCGGGGTTCAAACCCGACATCCAGACTACGATCCTCAATCAAACAGTGAATCCTGACCACCTGTTTGGCCCTGAGGTGGATGCCACACTGGAGAAAATGAAAAAAGATACGGAAACTGCCAAGTCTATGGGGGCTCTACAAAGTCAGCAGTTTCGGAGTGGTTCCTTTCGCCGCTCAAACTCCAGAGGCACCTCAAGGGGACAGGCGTCCCAGTCAACCCAATATTACAAAAGTAACACCCAAGCCTCGTATAACAACAAGGGTCGAGGTGGTTACAGAGGCAATAATGTCAAGGGCAGGGGACGTGGAACCAATAGCTCCAGGTCCACCACCACCAACAAACAGTGACGTCTTGTCACTGCCCCCCGACCATGCAACACCGGTCGGGGGGAGACTCCAGCAGTTCCTGCCGGCGTGGAAGTCCATCACCACGGACAGGTGGGTGAGGTCTATTATCCAGTACGGGTACTGTCTAGAGCTTACGTCCATTCCACCGGACATACCCCCAAGGAGCCGTCCTATGTCAGGCGAGCACTTGACCTTGTTGCAGCAAGAAGTTCTAGTCATGCTGCAAAAAGGGGCGATAGAGCTCGTTCCATTGCAAGAGCGGGGAACAGGGGTTTACTCCCTGTATTTTCTGATTCCCAAGAAGGACGGATCCCTCAGGCCGATCCTGGACCTCAGGCCCCTGAACTGGTACATCCTCTCGGAGCACTTCCATATGCTCACGTTGCAGCAGGTGCTTCCCCTGCTTCAACAGGGGGACTTCCTGGCTACGCTGGATCTGAAAGATGCCTATTTTCATATCCCCCTGCATCCTTCCCACAGGAAGTATCTCAGATTCACGATCTTAGACCAGCATTACCAGTTCAAGGTTCTGCCGTTCGGGGTCACCACGGCACCGAGAGTGTTTACCAAGTGCCTAGCGACTGTGGCAGCGCATCTCCGTCGCCAGCACGTCCACGTCTTTCCCTACCTGGACGACTGGCTCATTCAAGCAAGGACAGAACAGCAGTGCGTCGACCACGTGTCACGCACCATTCATCTCCTGCACGATCTGGGATTCTCTCTGAACTACCCAAAGTCCCATCTCCAGCCCGCCCACGTGCGACAGTACCTGGGCGCGACAATCGACACTCTGGCAGCCACCGCGCAGCCAAATTCAGTGAGAATCGCCAGTATCCAGGCGCTGATCCAACGATTCAGACCCCAACACTCGCTTCCAGCGAGGGTGTTCATGCAGTTGATAGGCATGATGGCCTCCTGCATCTCCATTGTCCCGCACGCGAGACTACATATGCGTCCGCTTCAGGAGTGCCTTGCACGTCAGTGGACTCAGGCTCATGGGCAACTGACAGACCTAGTGTTGGTGAGCGGTCGGGCATACAACTCTCTGCATTGGTGGAATCCACACAACCTTTGCAAGGGCCGACCATTCCAAGAGCCTGTCCCACAGATTGTCCTGACGACGGACGCCTCTCTCCAGGGATGGGGAGCGCATGTACTCCATTACACTGTGCAGGGACTATGGACACTACAGCAAAGGAAGATGCACATCAATGTGTTGGAACTGATGGCAATCTTCATGGCCTTGAAGGCGTTCAAAGTACATCTGTGCAACAAAGTCGTGTTGATCCGGACGGACAACATGACGGCCATGTACTACATCCAGAAGCAGGGAGGCACACACTCTCCACAGCTGTCTCATCTGGCTCAGAGCATGTGGAAGTGGGCCATTCAGAGGAACATCTTCCTCATGGCGGAGCATCTCCCGGGCAAGGACAATCAAATGGCGGATCTGCTCAGCAGGCACAGCCATCAGATGCACGAGTGGGAGATACATCCATCAGTACTCCAACCGTACTTCCAAAGGTGGGGTCATCCAGAGATAGACCTGTTCGCCACAAAGGAGAACGCAAAATGCCAAAGCTTCGCCGCCAGGTTCCCACACCCGCAATCACAGGGCAATGCGATGTGGATGAACTGGTCAGGCAAATTTGCGTACGCTTTCCCCCAGCACCTCTGATACCGCTGGTGGCACGCAAGCTCAGGCAGCACTCGATGACTCTCATCCTGGTTGCTCCAACGTGGGCTCGCCAACCGTGGTACACCACGTTTCTGGAACTCTCCGTGGTACCGCATCAAAGGCTTCATCTCACTCCCAGCCTTCTGACGCAGAGCCATGGCGACATTCAGCACCCAGATCCGCAACAGCTCAACCTGGCGATCTGGCTCCTGAAGTCCTAGAGTTTGGCTACCTCAATCTACCTCCCGATTGCATGAACATCATTCGGGAGGCAAGGAAGCCCACTACTAGAGCTTGTTATGCGGCTAAATGGAAGAGGTTTGTCATCTACTGTGTTAACCACGATATTGACCCGCTAGATGCTTCCATTCAAAACATCATTTGTTACCTGTTCCACCTGTACCAATGCAATCTGGCATACTCTTCCATCCGCATTCACCTGTCTGCTATGGCAGCATACCTCCAGAATAGGCAGCACCTGTCACTCTTTAAGGTCCCTGCTATCAAGGCCTTTCTGGAAGGACTCAAAAGGGTCATTCCACCAAGGACCCCTCCAGCTCCAGAATGGAACCTCAACGTGGTTCTTACGAGGCTGATGGGTCCTCCCTTTGAGCCACTGCACTCTTGTGAGCTTCAGTTTCTGACTTGGAAGGTTGCGTTCTTAGTAGCAATTACATCGCTACGGAGGGTTAGCGAGCTGCAGGCGCTCACCATCCAAGAACCTTACTTCCAGGTACATGCTAATAGGGTGGTGCTCCGCACTAACCCTAAATTCCTACCCAAAGTGGTATCCCAATTCCACTTAAACCAGACAATCGAATTGCCGGTGTTTTTCCAAAACCCGGAGACACTGGTGGAGCGCATGCTCCACACCCTTGATGTTAAGAGGGCCTTGATGTATTATGTAGACAGGACAAAAGATTTTCGCAAAACCAAGCAGCTTTTTGTTGCTTTTGCCACACACCACAAGGGAAACGCTATCTCAAAAGCAGGGATTGCTAGGTGGATAGTAAAGTGCATTCAGATCTGTTACGCTAAAGCTAAACGCACCCTCACTATCCCACCGAGGGCCCACTCCACCAGGAAGTTGGGGGCCTCTATGGCTTTCCTAGGTAACATTCCCTTAGAAGATATCTGTAGAGCAGCCACATGGTCTACCACACATACTTTCACTAAGCACTACTGTGTAGACGTGCATTCCAAACAGCAGGCAGCTGTTGGTCAAGCTGTTCTAAAAACACTTTTTCAGACTGCTGCAGCTGGCACGGGCGGCCGCCGATAATGGAGGGACTGCTATGTATTCTATGCACAGATATGAATTCAGCAGCCCACATGCCTCGAACTGCAAATGCTACTTACCAGTATGCATCTGTTCTTGGCATGTAGGGCTGCTGACATTCATATCGCCCACCCTCCTCCCCGGCGCCTGTAGCAGCTGCAGTATTCATTCATATATATACATATGCTCATAGCATGGTCATCACTCACATTCTTCACTCCATCTCTGCCAATGGCTAAAAACAATCTGGGGATGGAGGCGATGCCCATGCGCACTGTAGTCCAGGGGAGGAGCCACCTATCTCGTGATACTTCGAAGACTCTTCCAGGACAACAATGTGCAATCATCCGGACCCAACACTAGGTGGCGATCTATGCACAGATATGAATGTCAGCAGCCCTACATGCCAAGAACAGATGCATACTGGTAAGTAGCATTTGCATTTTTAACCGAAACATGGCTGAATGAACACACTATGCCTACCATCGCCCTAGCGGTGCCACTTGGTTATAAAATGTGTTTCTCTAATAGAGGTGATGGGAGGCGAGGCGGGGGGGTGGCCCTTCTCTTCAGAGATTGCTATAAACTCACGTCCTCATTACCCACTACAATTGCAGGGTTGGAAGGCTTGTTCTTCTGCCTACAAATCAATCCCCGCCAATCCCTGGCAGGCATGGTTATTTACCGTCCTCCAGACTGCACAGATACAGCTCTTTTGGCGCTTATTGACGCCATTGTTCAAAGCTCTGTCCTCCATTCCTACTTTATAGCTGTAGGGGATTTCAATGTGCATGCTGAGGTGGCGGCTTGTCCACTTGCTGAGCGGCTTATTTCAACACTGAATGCCGCTAATCTGACACTATGCAGCACAGCTCCCACACACAAAGCAGGCCATATGCTTGACCTAATCTTCTCCAATATGAATGATCTGGTAGTGGGTTCACCACTAGAGCTGACTTGGTCGGACCATGCTTTAATCCCATTCTCGGTCAGGCTACCCGGGTCAGGGCCCAAAACAGGGAGACGCTCCTTTCTGAAGAGGCAGTGGAAAAGCTTGATCCCTGAAAACATAGGCCCTGTCCTGGCCCACAACCCTCCTGTACTCTCATCTGATGTTAATAAGGATGCAGTGGCTATGTCAAAATGGATTGGCGATATGGTGAATTCCATTGCGCCAGCTAAACGGGCTATGTCCCGCAGAGACTCCCCCTCCGCTCCCTGGTTTTCTGAGGAACTGAGGGCGGAGAAGTCCGCCTGCAAAAAGTTAGAGCGACTTTGGAGGGTGGACTACTGCAGCTTGGCGAAGGCACGTTACAAGGCCGCCATCCGCGCTTTGCACAAATCTATAAAAATTGCTAGGAAACTTTTTTTCCTCACCTCCATCCAGCAAGCAGAACACTCTAGCAAAGAAGTGTTCAAGATAGTGCAGTCTTTTTTTAAACCCAGATGTATTGAGCTGGATGTGACTCCGTCTGACAAACTCTGTGATACTATATCTGAATATTTTGAGAACAAAATTCTGAAAGTATCTGACTCTTTCACTCCTGCAGTAAGCACTGTTAAATCTGATGTCATGGAGTATAGAGCGCCGCAACTAACTCTGGGCCAATTTCAACCAATCACACGAGATGCTGTTCTACAGGAAATTAACTGATGCAAATCAGGATCTCCTGATGATCCTTGCCCACCAAAACTTTGGAGTCTGATGGCGGATTTTGTGGCACCTACTCTCCAGCACATATGGAATGTGTCCATTTCTTCTGGAGTGTTCCCAGAGTGCTGGAAGCATGCTACCTTACTCCCGTTGAAAAAAAAGCCAAACGGGGCCCCAGAAGATTTGAGTAATCTTCGTCCCATTTCCTTACTGGCAGCGCCGGGTAAAATGCTTGAGAAATTAATCCAGCGGCAGCTAAATAAATTCACGGAGGACAGCAACGCTCTGCATGAAACACAATCAGGCTTTAGAGCCGGTTTCAGCACCGAGACCGCCCTGATTGAGGTGGCCGAGTCAGTCAGGTGGTCGCTGGATTCAGGAGCATCGGCAATGCTGGTGCTCCTGGATCTATCGGCCGCCTTTGATACGGTGGATCACGACAGGCTATTACAACGCCTGGCTGGGATCGGCCTCCAAGCCCAGGCATTAGGCTGGCTCCACTCCTATCTGTCCAACAGATCGCAGAAGGTGGCTCTTGGTACCTTCTCCTCAGATTCCAGGAGTTTGAACTGCGGGGTCCCACAGGGCTCGGCCCTGAGCCCGCTGCTTTTTAATATTTACTTGGCCCCGCTGTTCACACTGATTGCCAATTGGGGAGTCACTGCAATTTCCTACGCTGATGACACCCAGTTGGTCTTCCCATTCTCTGAGGTTTCGGAGGCAGCATTTTCTAACTGTAAGGGCTGCCTTCGCGACGTGGCCTGTTAGATGAATACCAACAAACTGAAATTAAACGCAGGCAAAACGGAGGTGATCTTCTTTGGCACAAGCGACCACCCCCCCGCTGAGCTCTGGTGGCCGGAAGAGATGGGTCCCGCTCCATCTCCGAGCATAAAGGCAAAGAATTTGGGGGTTACATGGGATAATGGCCTATCCTTTGCTCCCCAGATACAGAAGGTCGTTGGAGGATGCATTGGTAAACTGAGGAGCCTACGCAGATTTCTCCGACTGCTCCCAGTGAGCTGCCGCAAAACGATTATCCACGCCACAATCACTTCAAGGCTTGACTATGCCAATGGCCTCTATTTAGGCCTTCCGAAGTTTTTGTTGCAAAAGATGCAAATCGTTCAGAATTCAGCGGCTAGATTGCTCAGGCAGGTCCCTTTTAGACATCACATTTCTCCCCACTTGCGCATGCTACACTGGTTGCCTGTGGCAAGTCGCATAAAATTCAAGGCGCTCACCTTGGCCTACAGAGCCCTTCATGGGACCTGCCCAAATTACTTTAAAAAACGACTGCCTAGATATTCTCAGGTCAGACTCCTAAGGTCTAGCTATAAGGTCCATCTCCACGTTCCTCGAGTGAAAAGGGCGCGCTTAGGTGGAAGAACTTTTTCCGTAAGTACGGCACGGCTTTGGAACACCTTGCCACAGGAAATCCAACAAGCACCCTCCGAACCTTGCTTCAGAGGCCTACTGAAAACATGGCTTTTCATGCAATAAATCTCATCTCTCTTGCATTATGACTCTCACTGCCCATGCCAGCGCCGGGACACTTCCTACGGAGGTAGCTGTTGCGCTCTACAAAACTCAGTATTATTATTATTATTATTATAGTACTGTCCCTGTTAAGAAGCTTGTGCGTCCCGAGGTCCCTGGCAGAAATGGCCCTCCCAAATTAAGAAACTCTGGCACTAGTAAAGGCCCTGAGCTAGCACAACCAAGAAGAATTAGTTCCAATCTTAGTTCGGCTATCCAGCCTGACGCGCTCCAGATCTAAGGAACTTTGCGGGTATTTTGAGGAAGCTGGCTCTACCCGATTGGAACACACTTGTGGAAGGCTACTCTATTTGCATCTTCCAAGAAACTTGGAGCAGGGAGCCTTGTCACAAGGTAGGCTACTCATCCTTCTTTGTACCAGCAGTGTCCTCTCTTTTAGGGAAGGGCCGCCCCTCAGGAGGCCTCCTTATATGGGTTGCTATCTCGCTTGGTTGCCAAGTTACTCAGCATGCGGCAAATTCACCCGAACTACTGAGTATATCAATCAAGGGACCGCGGAGAGGGCTGATCCTGGACATTTTTAATATTTACGCCAGGGGCACGAAGGGAGGCTCGCAATCACCCATAGTATCAGGGTTGGAATCTTTGCTTAGGCAGTGTCCCAATAGATCTCATGTCCTGGTCGCAGGGGACTTAAACTGCACGTTTGAGCCCCTTGGGTTGGAGGACAGCTTGGGAACCGCCGATGAAGACACCAGGAGAGGGATACCAGTCCGAACTATACCGCCCATTAGGAGGTGGTCTCAAGTGGTGGTCCAAATTAACTCCTTAAACATGCAATTTGGCCTTAGGGCGGTAAACGGGACGACGTCAGATCCTTCTGGAGCCCATATGTAAATGTAAATGTAAATGTGTTTCGATTTATATAGCGCAACACTTTAACCCAGGGGTCTCAAGGCGCTTGCTTAGGGAACCCGTCCTGGTATTCCCCTGTGAGATACCCCGGCCGGGTATCCACAAGGTGAAAACCAGGCATCCCGCCGCGAGGGGCCGTTGTGGAGATTAAGCAAGCTATTGCCCAGAGTCACAGAGTGTGACCCCGTGAGTCGAGTAGGCACCGGAGCGAGAATTGTCGACACCATGGAATTTTGAGCCAGAGACCCGCCGAGGCGGGGAATCAAACCCTGGTCCACGGCCATACTTATAACAGGGCTAACCATACGTCTAGGATAGATTATATTCTCCTTGACGTAAAGCTTTGGAGCTTCTTGCAGGATATGGAGGTACTCCCTTCAGTTGAGTGATCACAACCTCCTCTCTCTTGCCCTCCTTCCCCTGTGGATCGGGAACCAGGGGGTGAAAAAATCCTTAACTCCCGTAATAAATCAAAAGAATTGTTCAACATCGTGGAAAGTCTTAGTGGCAGTGATAGAACTTCTCAACCTGTGGCCCCCACTCAGGACCTTTGTAATTCACTGAATTCTTTTTTCTTTGATAAAATCTGCACTATAAAACAAAGTATCCTCACTACTCTGTCCTCCTCCCCTTTGGCTGACACCTATTACAACCCTTCAACTCTGGAATCTTTTCCCCTCATTGATGGCGCCACTCTATCTAAGCTTTTTGCCAGGGTCAAATCGGGCTCACCTGATGATATCTGCCCCCCGCACATTTTGAGAGAGGTGGGAACTGCTATTCCTGAGGGCATGCTCTCTATGCTGAATGGATCTCTCTCACAGGGTAAAGTCCCTGACAACTCAAAAAAGCCCTCCTCATTCCCGTGATGAAGAAAGCCGGAGCTAACCCGCTGGACCCGCTCAACTATAGGCCTATATCACTGCTGCCATACTGTGCCAAATTATTGGAGGCTCATGTCTGCGACAGTATCTCCAAATTTGTTGAAGAAACAGAATACCTCGCACCCAACCAAGCGGGTTTTCGCCCATATCATTCAACTGAGGCAGTTATCCTTTCGGTACAAAATACTTTGAGGCGGAATGCGGATGAGGGGATCCGCCAGGCCCTGGTGCTACTGGACCTTTCGGCTGCGTTCGACACGGTTGACTATACCATCTTGGTCAACCGTGCCGAACAAGCAGGTCTCAGGGGCCCTGCGCTGAGCTGGATCCGCTCATTCATTACCGGCCGCACTCAATCTGTTAGATTGGGCTCTTTCACAGCTCCCACTATACCTACCACCTGTGGAGTACCTCAGGGCTCATCATTATCACCTTTACTTTTTAATTTATACCTACGCCCCCTACTGTACTCTCTTAGGAAAGCGAAAGTTACCATCTTCAACTATGCAGATGATTTGCAGCTCATCTTCCCTTTAAACACCAAGGACTCAGTGGAGGAATTTCAAAATACCATGTCTCATATCCAGAGTTGGATGAGCTGCAATCATTTGAAACTCAACCCAGGCAAGACTGAATTGGTCTTGCCTGGGCAGAGTGCACTTAGTTGGAACCCTAGCTTCTGGCCATCTAGCATGGGGGCCCCTCCCTCCAAGTCATCTTCAGTTAAGAGCTTGGGAGTTTTTATCAGCGAGGATCTGTCCCTGAAAAGACAGGTAGGCGCAGTGGTGTCATCCAGCTTCTTTCAACTGAAGAAAATTAAGAAAATTGCCTGTTTTTTTTTCTCCGGTTGCCCTTACTCAGATCGTCATTGCCTTGGTCCTGTCTAGACTAGACTTCTCCAACAGCCTTTACCTCGGGCTCCAAATTGGAGAGTTAAAACGCCTCCAGCTGGTTCAAAACCAGGCTGCCAGACTTATTCTGAACCTCTCTAAAAGGCAGCCTGTCAGATCAGGGTTGAAACAGCTACACTGGCTGCCTGTCGAGCAGCGAGTAGCTTTTAAAACGGGGTGCATTTTATTTAAGTCCCTACATGACTCTGGCCCCCAGTTTATCAGAGATCTATTCATCAGATATGACCCTTCCCGCAATCTCCGGTCCACTCACAAATCCCTTCTGATCGTCCCCTCTTATAAGAGGAAGCGTCTCGGAGGTTGCTGCTTTGACCATCTTGCAGCCACCTTCTGGAACTCGCTTCCTCTCCAATTGAAACTGAGCGATAACATTCTGAGTTTCAGACACTCCCTCAAAACCTGGCTATTCTCCAAGGCTTACTGCTGAGCTGCTTCATCTCTATTTTTAACCGGTGCGCTGTGTTCCTTCCTATAGCGCCATGAAGCCCCAGGGCGTACGAGCGCTTAATAAATTAATATTAACAATAACATTAACATTAACCTATGTCTCGTATAGTATCTATCCCCCAGGAAGTACATCCTTCCAACTGTGGCAGATGTTTGAAGTAGAGCAAGCTTATTATTGACTAAGAGAAAGTGCTAGCTATTGGGGCACTCTTAGACACAGCCCAGTCTAAATTGGATTCGCTGACTCCTCTGTCTGGGGAAGTCACTGTGCTTTTTTGTGATACAACCAAGGCCTTGAGTGACCTTTTCATTCTCCCAAGTAAGGACTCCTGACCTGGCAAAAGCAAGCAGCTGCCCAAACCGCCGGGTTGGTTTACTAAAAATTGCAGGGAGAAGAAAAACGCCCCGATAGATGCTGTCAAAAGCAAATCCCAGGCTGCAATTAGGCTGGCTAGGAAAGAGTACTCCCAGACAACTACCGCAGCAAAGAGAGAATGGGAGGATGGGTTCTGGGCGGATCTCATGGAAGCCAGTATGGGCAGGGATGCTAGAGGCTTTTGGAACCTTATAAGATCTATGGATAGGCCAGATAGCACCCTGATGACGTGTAACATCCCAGCCCAGAACTGGTTCAACCATTTTTTGTCCCTCTATACCCCTATTGAGGTGGATTCCCATACTACCTTTTCTCTGGCTGACTGTTTAGGGGATACTGAGGGTGCTCCCTTCTCCTCTAGAGAGGTAGAAGGTGTAATTGAATCATTGGTGCCCCTAAAAGCTGCTGGGCCTGATGGAATACCGGGCGACTTGCTACGTGCAAATCCCAAGGAGTGGGGGAAGCTGATTTCGTCACTGCTTAATGCTGTCAATAGCGGTGCGCCTGCACCCGATTCGTGGAAGGGGGCGGAGGTTGTCCCGATATTCAAAAAGGGGTGTCTGGAGAACCCCGCCAACTACAGGCCAATAAGTCTCATCGACTCATCACAAAAAGTGGCAGGAAAGGTGATTTTGGGAAGGGTGCTCCAGTGGGTGGACGACAATAACATCTTGTCGGACTTCCAAGCTGGATTTCGCTCTGGAACCGGGACTATTGAACAGGCCTTCAGACTAGCTCTCTTGTATTGGAAGGTGGTGGTGCTGGGCAAAGGCAGTCTGTATTTGGCCTTTATAGACCTTAAGACTGCCTTTGACCTGGTACCAAGGGAGGAGTTGTGGAAGGTTTTATCAGAACTGGGGTTGCCTCCGTATATCCTATACCTCCTCGTGAGACTACACGCTGGCAATTTTGCGCAGGTGCGATGGGGCATGAATGGTGAAAAAACTGATAGGATTCCTGTGGGAAGGGGCGTCAGTCAGGGATGTGTGCTAGCTCCCACTCTGTTCTCTCTTTATGTGAACGGAGTGGTTGAGCATTTGGTAAGAAATCCCTCGGATGCTCCCTCCCTGGCGGGTAAACGGATCCCAACACTGCTCTTTGCAGATGATACCCTTCTTATTTCAAAGACCCCCATGGGCCTCCAGAGCCTCATGAATAGTTTTCAGGAGTTTTGTACATTGAGGGGATTGGTAATCAATACTGACAAAACTAAGTATTTGATTATGAATCCGCCTAAAAAACCTGGGCGTCCTCCGGCTTTGAATTCTGTCCCATTGGAGAGGGTATCAGAGTTTGACTATCTGGGTATCCGCCTTAACGACTCATTTAGCTGGAACCCACACATCCAAAAAATGCTCCTCAGTCATAAAAGGGTGGGTGGAGTATTACTTAAGGAACAACGCTCCTCCTCAAGCAAACCTATTGCCCCAGTTGTGGAGATATACAAAGCCAGAGGGGTTAGTGCTGCCTTGTACGGGGCGGAGTTGTGGGGTACTTGCAACCTGGACGTATTAGCAAAATCGGAGAGCAAATTTCTGAAAGATCTGATGGCTCTCCTGTTGAGTACACCTACAGTCCCCGTGTTATTGGATCTAGGCTGCAGATCGATCAAGGCCAAAGCGCAACTCCGCCCCCTGCTTCTTTGGGCTCGGTTGTGGCAGGTGCCCGAATTAGCCTCCTAGGCAGAGGCGTTATCAGAGGTCATGGCCATGGAAGGCTGGTCCAGGATTAAATGGCTGAGGGATGTAAAATGGCTATTTGTGGAGCTAGGGCTTGGTGACGCGTATGCATCGAGAACTGCCCCACCTAAAGCCATGATTAGAAACTGTATTGGAATTGGGTCTCTTCTAAATTATCTTCAGATCCACGTCATTGTAATTTCACTGAAGCCTTTGTGAGGATTAAAGATGTGGTGGCTTATGAACCTTACTTAGATATGATCTCCATCCCTTTTGACCGGGACCTGTATTTTAAATTCAGAGTGGGGACCCTACCTGTAGGCGAACTAGTTGCCCGATGGAAATCCTCTCACCAGTCTTCCCGCTGTTGTGCTCGTTGCCCCACTCTGGTAGAGTCGGTAGCCCACATTCTTTTCGAATGTCTGGATTACTGTGCGCCTAGGAGGCGCTGGCTCAAACCCTTATGTAGACTCCTAGGTACCCGCCAGCACAAAGTGGCGCTACGCATTCTAATTTCTGATACATCCACTTTGGTTGTTTGTGCGGTTTCAAAATTTTTAAAGTGGTCATGGTTGATTCGTGTAAGAAGGCTGTCTTTGTCAATTTAATTCTTCTTTTAACTGTTTTAACATTTTTATTCCCCTTTTTCCCTTTTTGTGTAATTAGGAAGTGATTGCTACAAATGTTGTGCTTTATACTTGTTGTACAAGCTTTTATGATATTTTTATATCGAAATAAAGCCTATCAATCAATCAATAAATTGCTTACTACTGAAGTTAAAATTAATGTCCTTTATCTTGCACAAACATCTCAAGAGCCTAGCCAGGGTACAAACAGGCAGGTCGGTGTCACTGATTTTTGTGTTGCACAGAGGGACCTGGCAGGGATGCCCACTGTCGCTGCTGCTTTTTGCGGTGGCCATGCAGCCTCTTGCTACCCGCCTTCGGGGTGTACTGTACGAGTGGGGAATACAGATGGAGGGCACCAAACATGTGGTGCCCCTCTAGGCAGATGATGCATTGGTTTATCTTCGGTGCCCCAGACACACTGTACCGGTAATGTTGGAAGCCCTGGCAGTGTTGGGCGATCATTCCGGTCTGCGTGTCAACCGTTCCAAGTCTAAGCTGTTTCTCCTTGGGACATTGGTGGGGTGGTCTGAGGCAGACTTGCTGTCATTGACCCTACCTTGGGAGATAAAGATAGTCAGTTAATAAGGCATCAAGATCAGTTATAGGTTGGTAAAGAAGCAGTCTCTGAAAGGCTTACGTCCTCATTCCATCAGGGCTAAAGCTGCCACCACTGCCAGTCTTGGACATTTGCCAGTCTGCTACATGAGCTGCAGTTCGTATATTCATGAAGCTCTACTGCCTGGAGAACCATGATTGGTGGTAAGGACACTTTGACTTGTCTGTCCTGCAGTATTTCCTGGTCTAAGTCTTTCCATCATTCAACCATCTGCGGAAGTGCTGCTTTGGTATCTATTCACAGGATGAGGAATCTGCTCTTAAAAGTAACCCTCAGAAGAAAAAGTTACCTTTGGTAACACTTTGAGATGGAAACTGTATCTAACCGCAGATTCTTCAGCGACACACCCACCTATTGTGTGGCAAGGACTCCTATAGCCCAGTCTAGAGATTGGTACAATCTGATTGCTAAGAGCCATTTATTCTGCGGTGTGGGCCAACAGAAAGAAACTGACAGGAGTGTGTGGAGGTGGTGGCTATGTAGTAGTCTTAACCTTATTTCAGGGATTGGACGGGCCCAATGCTGACCCACATGACTCCACTTATCAATGTGCGAGGGACTTGCTGAGAATTTTCTAGATCCAGTCTGGGGCTGGAGGTATTGACAAGGTGAGGAATCTGCAGTTAGAGTATCCACCAGAAAGATCCTTACCAAAGGTAAGCAGCTTTTTTCTCTTTTTCCGGTATAGGAATCGTACTTCGAAATTGCTGTTCCAGTGAAAAAGGTGAATGCTTTTAGTTTCGCTTGCAGGATCAGTGGAGGTCACTGCAGCCGCATTAGTTATTTTATCCATCTGTTCAGAACAAGTCAGTAGCAGTTACTTTTATACTTTAATTAATAGCAGCAATTTTCTCTTACCTTTCTTTGAGGTTCATTTTGCGGTTACTTGAATGTTTTTATTCCCGACATGTCACACATTTTGTTTGACATTTTCATTCATTGGTATCCATTTGCTATCTTGTGATTCTGATTCACGGTACTGAGCATTTCAGGTTTTTAGGTCTCGCGACCTATAAATGCGCGCAAGCGCATTGAGCGGATCGAGAATTAAAGTGCTCGAAATCCTAGTCAAACCAAGGGCTTCTTGCGCTGCGGTTTTCTTAGAGTTCACGTGAATCACGTGACCAAACAAGCACGCTCATTCACGGCCGCACAGCATATCAAAGGGCTTCGCCCAGCGTGCGCTCTGCGGCTTCTCCTCCCCTAATTGAAGCAGGCCGGCCGTACTTTCAGTTTCCTGACCGGCCGCTCTTAACGCTTGTTTCTCTTCATACCCATTGTCCTCTCTTTTGCCTCCTCTGCCCGTTTTTGTTCTTTTTGCTCCTCTCTCCCTTATCCATTCTTTTTGCCTTTTTCTCTCCTGTGGCCTCCCCCATGTCGTTGTGCCTTCGATGTTTCTCGTCTCTCTCCTTGGTCTCCTCTAGGGTTTCCCCTGTCGTCCATTCTGCTTTCCCATTTATCCTTTCTCTCAGCTTCCCTTCGTGCGTCCTCTTCGCTTCCCGTTGTCCCATCTATCATTTGTTCGTTCTATCACTTCCTCGCGTTTTCTTTTCTCTTTCTCATCTTTTCTCTACTCCTCCTTTTTCGTCCCCTTATTCATTGTCTCACTGTCCTTTATGTCTTAGCCTCCAGCTCCTGTGTTCCTTGGCCCCTCAGTCCTTTCTCCTTAATTTACCCCACACGTTCTATTTATTCTCTCAACCATAGTCTATCTCTTCTCACAGTGAACCCGTGAGCCTTCCTCCGGTTTGTTCTCTCTGCCGCGCCAAGAGACACCACGTTCAGAATACAGGAAGAGAGCAAACACCCCTGCCAGGTCCTAGTTGTTTATTCTCACTCTCATACCACAGCAATCCGCCCCCCCCCCTCCCCCCCCCAGCCACCGACACGGGTCCCAGCCACCATGAGCCAAATCTGAGACTTATCACGCTGTGTCAGGCCTAGAGGAACAGAAGGCCCATGGGCTTCCGGGAAAACTATGACGCAGCGACGCCATCCGCCTCCTTTCTCACGTTCTGTCAAATCTTGATATACGCCTTCCGTCCCTCCTTTTCGCGGACGATACAATCCTAATATCGCAAACGCCACATGGCCTACAGATCCTATTAGACAGGTTCCAACAGTACTGTATCTACAAAGGATTAGAAATCAATATAAAAAAAACAAAATATATGGCACTGAACCCGCACAAAACTTTTAAAAAGAACTTAATGTTAAATGGGCAAAGATTAGACTACGAGCACAGTTTCACTTAACTGGGGGTCTTGATGGACTCTGTAATGGGATGGGGCCCACAATTGGAAAAATCTAAATTGGTGTTTAAACAAAACTGTTTCCCAATAACACAGAGATGCAACAAAAGTGTGAACAAAGCAGTTACTCCAGCAATAGAGCTTTTTAGATACAAGGTACAATCCGCCTCCTTGTATGGGGCAGAAATCTGGGGGCCAGTATGCAAAAAAACTTTTGAAGTACTGGAGAACAAATTTGTCAGGGGACTATTGAAAGTTCCAATCAATACCCCCCTGATACCCCTATTCTTAGACCTTAATATTAAACACACAGATCAGCACGCTATATTGAGACCATTGCTGTTGTGGGTCAGATTATGGACAACCCTGGAATTATCTGACTATAAAAATGGGCTGAAGGAAGTATTAGAGCTGGATAGAGACAATAAGATCTTCTGGTTTAAGCACGTAAAAAACTGGCTTACCAAGCTCGGATTATCTCACTTTTGGAACGAGCCTGGATCTCTAAACTCAACTTCCAAGAAAATTGTCAAATTAAGCTTTTGGTCATATGTGAGTTATGATTCTGTGTATACAAGAACTCACGGCCCTCTCACTGAAAAATTTCTTTTGGCAAAAAATGAGGCTCTATTCGAACAATTTCTAGATGAAATTCAACCTCCACTGGCTAAATCTTTATATTTAAAATTTTGGTATGGAACGTTGAGGATAAAAGTAACTGAGAAAAGATGGGGGAAGACTGATAAAGATCATTGTACCCTGTGCACTAATAACCAAAGGGAGGACATTTTCCACATACTGTTTTTTTGCCCCAGTTATGACAAAGCTAGGAAAAAGTGGATAGTCCCCTTGTGCCGTAACATTGGCTCTACTTCCCATAGGGAAGCTGGCAGAATCCTAAGTATGGACACCAGCCAAGTAATCGTGTTCGGTATTAGCAAATTTCTATTGTCCACTTATTTTGTTAGAAGGAAATTATCTCTTTCATTTTAACTAAAGAAAGCTGCTATTTAGACTCTCCGAAATCATGAACAAAGCCAAGGCGCAATTTTAATTCTGGTTGCTCAAATTCAATGTAATGTCTTTTTAACTTTTCTATTGTTTTTAACATTTTAATATTTATCTGATACTGTGCCAAACTGAAACTGTAAACTATGTGCTTTTATTGATGAAATACTAGCTAACGTGTTAAATCTGCTGAAATGTAGAAGTAATGCAGTATTAGGGTGCCCATTATAATGAATGCTATATTGTTGTATATTTTACCATGAACTGTATATTTTATTGTTATCTTTTATGTTGCAATGCAACGAAATAAAGATTGAATTGATATAGGCCGAATCCCCTAGACCGCTGCTCGAGGTGCTTGCTGCAGCTAATGGGGGTACAGGGCTTAACTAGTACCGGTGGTTGCAGCTCGGACACAAGTTTGGGGAGCAGTACCTAATTTTTATCATCTAGCTTTTACCAGTGAACGAAAGAGGCAGAATACGAGAAAAGAGGAGTTAAAAAGAATGAAAAACAAGCACTGGCGTTGCCAATAGGTCTCGCAGTAGGAAAGTTGGAGCTGTTGGTTTTGTAAATGACAAAGCCCTTTAATTTTTAAAAAAGAAAACAAAAATAAAAGGCATTGTTATTTGCAATTGTAATAGCTCCAACTTTCCTACTGCGAGACCTATTGGCAACGCCAGTGCTTGTTATGCTTATTGTAGGTCCTGTTAAAATCTTTTTTCTGATGTGGGGGTCCATCAAAATGTTTGGTCCAGTCAGGTCTGATCCTAGGCTGCCTCATTTATAATACTTAGTTTTAGGATAAGGTTATACGTGCGTAAGGAAATGCCTCTTATTGTATTGTCACCCCCCCATATTTTGGACTGATGCTGGTAGTGTTTCAATTCCATATGCACTGAGGTCTGCTAACTGCACCCCAGTGCTAGTTCTGTAAATGTGTGTTTTCAATGGGCCTATACCCAACTGGCATAAGCCAACTTCTAATTCCCTAGTATATGGTACCAGAGGTAGCCAGGACCAGTAAGTTAGTGTCCCCTCAGGGACTGCAGCACTTGCTGTGCCACCTTGAGTGTGAACAGGTAAAACGTGACTCACAAGCTGCCACTGTAGACTAGTAGAGTTAAATAACAATGGGGTAACACGAAAGACCACTGGACCTGGATAGAACACAGTACCAGAAATAATGGTCACAGTGGAAAATATTTTAGTGCCAATATCAAAACAGAACCATAATAAATCAATCAGTACAATTTATTTATGTTCAGAAGTATGCTGGTAAATTCAGTGAACAGCATTGATTGTCTGTACATTTCTAAAAAGGTGCCCCAGAAGGAAGAGAGAAGGTGCTCTGAACGAGGAGTGCACTTGTGAGGGTTGTAGAAGAAGTGAAAGGCAATGTGCAATAAATACATCAAAGGACTGATAGAAGCCTATCCAGCCACATGAAGGCGAACATTACATATGAACATAGTATCCTCGTGACCCAGACAATACATTTCTGTTGTCAGTACTTGACAGTAAAATAGAGACCGTTGAGGTTTCGAGCCCCTTGTTGTGTATAGGTTGGTAAATCCTTAAGATGGGGTCTTAATCAGGCCAGAAACAGACACCTAGGTTTAATTAATGTGATCTTATTAATCTGGTGATGGGAACTGCAAGAATGGTAATGAATAATTAAGCAATTAATGTTCCAATTCATGACCGGCTCGATAAATCAGGCGATTGATTTCACAAAAAGAGTACATATATACAGTATATTTGACATGTCTTTTGTTTAGACTAGTATGTGACTGGCATTTTACCACCCATGACACACGACAAATATCTCCCAATTTATAGTAACTTGCTTACCTTGGATGCCTGAACCGACCTAGGCCTGGTCTTCATTACACAGTATATATAAAATATATTAGGCTTCATTGGCTTTGACTCCAGCCCGTCCTCTCTGTGAATCGGTACTCTTCCTTCGTCAACAAAACCGGACTAGGGATTCTGCTGCCCTCCAGAGCTAGAGTTCATCATGGTTTCACTCGCTCAACCGCTCCGATAAGTAAAAACATGACTCCTAAAGACACCCCTGCACTCGTCGTCCCTGGGCCTTGGAGAAGAGGACCAAAGGTGCCCCCTCCCCTTGGCATCGCAAAGGCATGAACCCACCCACTGCTTCAGCCCTGTAGCCCCCTTTTACAGTGACAGATCCCCATTGAAACGCCCTGGGGGCCTGATGCTGAATTTTACTCTGCACCTGGCTGCCCTCACGCAGCTGGTGGTGTACTGTTGGTGCTGCTGTGGACCTTGCCCACCCCTCACCTTAACTTCTGGAGATTGGTCCTGTAAGTCGATATAATGTACCTGTTTGCACAACTTGTCCGTCCTTACTTAGAAAAACACTGCAGAACTTGGTCGTGGGTCTTGGCTGTACTACATTTTCATACAGTGCATGCACTTGGGGCACTTTCGTGCTGCACAACAAAGCGAGGGATCACTACCCAGTTTAGGTATGCCTCTAAGGTCATGCCCGAGACTATACTGTTCGAGGCATATGAGCTGCAGATCGTACACTTTTTTGTAATAGATCCCCACCTGGTGTTGGGCTTGGATGATTGCAGGTTGTTGTCTTCTTGGAAGAAGTCTTTGTAGTCACAAGATAGGTAACTCCTCCCTTGGACAATACTGCGCATGGTCATCGACTCCATCCTCGGATTGTTTTTTCCGCCACTGTGTTCGGATGAAAGTTTTCCGCTCCGGCTAAAAAAGACTTTTTCAGCAACTTCAAAGCGTGAAACTTTAAACAAACATTTTCGACGTCGAATAGACTTTTCGACATCACCAGCTACATTCCGGTGCGTCGACGCGGGCTGTTGGGCCTATCGGTGCCGTACGGCCTACGCCTCATGGACAGAACTCCATTCAAGAGAAGCCCGGTATGTCGAGCAAAATTCCCTCATAATGACCACCACAAGGTCTGCAACCTCTGTCTATCGCCGGAACACGACGAGGGCTCGGCGCCGAGGAAAAAGACTACGGCTTCCGTTGCCTCGGCACCGACGAAACCACATGTGCCAATTCCACCTCCTCCATTGGCACCAAAACATCCTTCGACACCGAAGCCAAAACGCCCTTCGGTGCCCAAAGACAAAGATCCTTCGGCACCCAAACCAAAAGACGCATCGGTGCTGAAGCCTAAGACTGTACCGGATCCGAAAGCTTTGATTCCGAAACCTTCCGGTTCCAAGAATAAAGATGGAAAGCCAGAGTCCGGCGCCGCTGGGCCAACGAGATCTGTCTCCACTCCAAAATCTCCAACCTCGGTACCAAAGACTCCAAGGCCTGATACAGAGACACCTAAACCTTCTGACAAGCCTACCAAGCCGACACCACCTTCAGCACCGAAAATTTTGCCACAGGACTCAATACAGCAAAAAACACAAAACAACCCCTATCGGCACTGGAAAAATCAACACCGAAGAAGATTGTAGAGGAGGAAGAATTGTTTAGACCAGATCCTAAACAAAGAAAAGTCCATATCAATCCAAAAACTGGACATGTGGAAGCAATTCCTTACAAGAGACCAGCAGACACACCACTTCTACCTGTGGTTCCTGCCAAAAAGGATTGTGCAACTTCTCCAATGCACCCTTCCTCTCCTTCACCTTCTTCCTCTCCTATCCCTCCTTACATTGAACCTACAGCTTCTCCTGTTAAATCTTCCTGCATCATCACACCACACTAACTAAGAGTATGGTCTAGGTGGGGGGGAATGACATACCAGAGCCACATGCATACCCTTTAGATGAAGATGTCAATCCAGAATATCCCAAAAATGACGATATAGTTTCCCACCACACAATGTGCCAGACATTCCTGATCCTCAGTACTACCCAACAAAACCTTCCCCTCCAGAAGATAGTATTGAGTTTAATCATCTATTAAATAGAGCTGCCCTTTACCATGGGGTTTCAATGCACTCTGATGACATTGATGAGGATTTTTTACTGGATACATTTGTGCAGTCACAAAGGACTACGCAAATACTCCCCATGATCAAAGGAGTCATTAAACATGCTCCAGAAATATTTAAAGACCCGGTATGATGTAGGGTATTAAATCCAAGAATAGAAAAGAAGTATAGACCACCACCATCTGATCCAGTCTATATTAAGGGACATCTGCCACTAGACTCTTCAATAGTGTCACCACCCGCCTGACAAAGAATCTAAAGTTATTGATGCGTCAGGTAAACGGATTGCTGCGCAGGGAACAAACATATGGCGCATAGCAAATATACAAGCCCTACTCTCACGCTATGACAGGGCTCACTACGACCAATTAGAGAAAGTAAAGGAGCACCTCCCAGATCAATACAAAGATCAGGCAGCAGAGCTCATACAAGAAGGCAAATTAATATCCAATGCCTCAATTAAATGTGCACTAGATGTAGCTGACACAGCATCAAGAGCAGTCAATACTAGTTTTATACTCAGACGACATGCGTGGTTACGCATGTCAGGTTTTAAACCAGAGGTACAGACTACCATCTTGAACCAGCCCTTCAATCAAAACCAAGTGTTTGTGCCGGGAGTAGACAACACACTAGAAAAGATGAAAAAAGACAGACACAGCTAAGTCTATGGGTGCATTACAATCCACACAGACTAGAAGTTCTTTTCACCGCTCCTTTTATAGAGGAAGCTCTAAGCAAACCGGCACAGATACATCATCTTTTAAAACGCACACACAGACCTCCTCTAACAAAGGCTACTTTACAGGAGGATACAGAGGCAATAACAAGGGAAGAGGTACCGGTAATAACAACCGCTCCTCTTCCACTCCCAAACAGTGACTTCCCTCTGCTTCCCCTACAGCACTCCACTCCTGTGGGGGGCAGATTATCACAGTTCCTACCTGTCTGGAATTCCATCACAACAGACAGGTGTGTAAGACAGAGTTCGAGGCATGTGGGCTGCTGAATTCATATCTGTGCATAGATCGCCGCCTAGTGTTGGGTCCGGATGATTGCACATTGTTGTCCTGGAAGAGTCTTCGAAGTATCACGAGATAGGTGGCTCCTCCCCTGGACTACAGTGCGCATGGGCATCGCCTCCATCCCCAGATTGTTTTTTTCCGCCATTGGGTTCGGATGTGTTTTGGTTCCCTCTGTCGGAATCGATAGTTGATTAACTTTTCTAACTCGAGACCAAAAGGTCTTTAGGCTTGGCGTCGGTATCGTTTTTGTTCGGGTTTTTTCTGTTTCTCAGCTCCGAACTCTTGCTACCCATCCGCGTGCTCTCGGCGCGGACGGGCCTACTCGACGCTCCAGCCATGGAACGAACTCCGTTCAAAAGGTGCCCGGTGTGCACCTCCAAGTATTCACACCTCGATGTGCACCCTGTGTGCAACAAATGTTTGTCACCGGACCATGATGAGGCCAGGTGTATGGCCTGCTCGAGGTTCCGGTGTAAGAAGACTCTCAAGATTCGGCGGTCTGCTAGACTCCAGGCCCAGTTATCGGCACCCCCGGCGCCCCCGCCGGACAACATCTTCGAAGAATTTGTTGAAGACGACGATGTCCTACAGGTTTCGGACTCTAGCCCTGCGTCCGAGGGGGATGCCTACGACGCGGGAGACGAGGAGTTTGACGAAGCCGGCGACGAGGTAGGGGACGACGATGGGGCCATTGCCACCGTGGGGGATAGCTCGGAGGAAGAGCATCCCCAAACTGACTCAGGGGTCAACCCCCTTCATGCGGCCCAGGTCGAGGGATCGCCTTCGGTCCTTACCCAAGACCTCGTTACTAGTCCAGCAGCCCCGCCTCCGGGCCCGGCCACGGACATTTCTGATGCGCCACTCCCGTTAACGAAAACGAAAGTGAAGCCATCGGGTTCCACACCTCCGGTTTCAAAACCGAAAGTGAAAGCTGCACTGGTGGGACAGAAGGCTCTGGAGGCGTGTGTCTAAAAAATTCAAAATGGCCGACTTGAAGAGCCGCGCCAAGATGGCCGACCCGAGGACCTCGGGGTCGACGCCGAAAGCGAAGTCGACCGACGCGGCCGCGTCGGCGCCGAAGGTGGTCGAGGCCGATGACCCGAAGAAAGCTTCGAAGAAGCATCAAGGCGATTCCAGAGCTCTGGCTACGCCGGCTCCGGCCATCGAGGCCAAGGATGGTGATGTGTCGGCTCCGAAGACGGTGCCTCTCGCCGACCCGACTCCCGAAACGGGGAAATCGCTCGAGCCGGTCAAGCCCTCTCCAGCCTTAACGAAGAAGGTCGCGGAATCCCTGCAACGGATTCGGAAAGACGCTGTGGTTCCCGAACCAGAGGGTGTGGTGTCGAAGCCCACACTGAAGCCAACGAAGGCGCACACGCCTATCCGCTTCACCCTGCCACCGAAGTCGACGCCAAAGGCTTTCGCTCCGAGGCATGGGGCAGGCGTGCCCTCGAAGGAGGTGTCGACGCCCAAAGCGTCATTGGTGGTGTCGAAGCCTCGGCTCCAGCCACTTGCGGAGGAAGAGCGTTGAGGTCATCATCGACGCCAATACCGGGAAACTGTCCCTCCTCAAAAGGAAAATCACCACGGAGCCGGTGTTGGAACATTTTCGTGTTCCTCTCAAAAACAAGGAGGACTCTGAGGGTACTTCGGCCCCTATGGCGCCGGCATCTCCAAAAGACCTAGAACGTTCACCAACGCGTTCCAACGCGGGGGATGGGGACGACGAAGAGGTCGAGTACAGCTATCCGGCGTACTCTGATCCGGAGGAGGAACATGAACCTTGGTCTGCCGGAGGCGACCCAGAAGACCCGCAGTCGGGTCAGGAACCGCAGTTCTTTGCGGCAAAAACCTCACCGACGAAGGACTCTGCAGCCTTCATCGCTTTGATTGAGAGAGCTGCAGCTAACCATGATGTCGAGCTACATTCAGATCCTGTGGATGTGGATTTTTTGTTTGACACTTTCTCAGTGGCTGAAAAGTCAGTCAAGACTTTGCCAATGCTCAAGGGAGTGCTAAAGCACGCGCCGGAGGTCTTCAAGGAGCCCACTCGGGCACGTGTCGTCAATCCACAAATTGACAAGAAATATAAGGCAGCGCCCTCGGATCCAACATACATCAAGGGACACTTGCCACTGGACTCTTTGGTTGTATCCAACGCACGCAAGAGGGCGAATTCATAGACCACTGGTGACGCTCCTCCCCCAGACAAAGAGTCAAAAATATTTGAGGCCTCAGGGAAACGGATTGCTGCACAGGCAGCTAATATTTGGCGCATCTCAAACACGCAGGCCCTACTTGCACGCTACGATAGGGCTCATTACGACACCCTAGAAACACTGCTCCAGCACTTGCCTGACCAGTACAAGGAGGCAGGGGAAATGTTAATTCAGGAGGGAAAGCTCATCACAAACGCTTCCATCAAATGTGCGCTGGATGTGGCTGATACAGCCTCCAGGGCGATCAACACTAGTGTGTTGCTAAGAAGACATGCATGGCTTAGGTTATCAGGTTTTAAACCGGATATACAAACAACCATCCTGAACCGTCTTTGAAACACGGCTCCGGGAACTACAGGAGGGGGATTACGGCTAGTCGGGTGCATCCGCCTGTCTATGATATTGAGCGCTACCACGCTAAGTCTTCTCCTCCCGGTCACGGCCTCCATTGAATACTAATGAGAGACTGCCAACTACGCGAGCAACGTTTATTTTCTACATATCTCACCCATCCGGGTGGCCACACGACCATTTCCGGTCCATAATTTATGAGGCCCTGAAGATTCGCAGTCTGTTCCCTGCGATGAAACACGTGTTGGCCAGTACAGAGGAACATTAAACCGGTGTTTTACACCAAGAACTTTACTTCTTTTGGAACTCTCTTATTGCACCATATGGTCGATTTACTCAAGTGTTGATGTGCACAGCTTACCCTTCTCATTGTAACCGAAAATCACCCAGACATTACTGTTTTTCTCCAGTGCAGGGGCTTTGTTGTTACTGAACCATCCTGAACCAAACAGTTAATCCTGACCACTTGTTTGGCCCCGAGGTGGATGCGACGCTTGAAAAGATGAAGAAAGACACAGACACTGCTAAGTCTATGGGGGCCCTCCAGTCTCAGCAGTTTCGGGGTGGTTCCTTTCGCCGCTCCAATACCAGAGGCACCTCAAGGGGTCAGGCATCGCAATCCACACAGTACTATAAGAGCAATACGCAGACCTCATACGCCAACAAGGGTAGAGGTGGCTACAGAGGCAACAACATCAAGGGCAGGGGACGTGGAAACAGCTCCAGGTCCACCACCGCCAACAGGCAGTGACGTCTTGTCACTGCCCCCCGACCACACAACACCGGTCGGGGGGAGACTCCAGCAGTTCCTGCCCACGTGGAAATCCATCACCACGGACAGGTGGGTCAAATCTCTTATCCAGTACGGTTACTGTCTGGAACTTACTTCCACTCCACCAAACATACCTCCAAGAAGCCGTCCTATGTCCGGCGAGCACTTGCACTTGTTGCAGCAGGAAGTTCAAGTCATGCTGCAAAAAGGGGCAATAGAGCTCGTTCCACTACAATAAAGGGGAACAGGAGTTTACTCTCTGTACTTTCTGATCCCCAAGAAGGACGGATCCCTCAGGCCCATCCTGGACCTCAGGCCCCTCAACTGGTATATTCTCTCGGAGCACTTCCATATGCTCACGTTGCAGCAGGTACTCCCTCTGCTTCAACAGGGGGACTTCCTGGCTACGTTGGATCTAAAGGATGCATACTTTCATATCCCTCTGCATCCTTCCCACAGGAAGTATCTCAGATTCACGATTCAAGACCAGCACTACCAGTTCAGGGTTCTACCGTTCGGGGTCACCACAGCGCCAAGAGTCTTTACGAAGTGCCTGGCGACTGTGGCGGCGCATCTACGACGCCAGAACGTCCACGTCTATCCCTATCTGGACGACTGGCTCATTCAGGCAAAAACAGAACAGCAGTGCGCCGACCACGTGTCCCGCACCATTCATCTCCTGCACGATCTGGGATTCTCTCTGAATTACCCGAAATCCCATCTCCAGCCCGCCCATATACGGCAGTATCTGGGCGCGACAATAGACACTCTGGCAGCCACTGCGCAGCCAAATTCAGTGAGAATCGCCAGTATCCAGACGCTGATCCAACGATTCAGACCTCAACACTCGCTTCCAGCGAAGGTGTTCATGCAGTTGATAGGCATGATGGCCTCCTGCATCTCCATCGTCCCGCACGCGAGACTACATATGCGTCCGCTTCAGGAGTGCCTAGCACGTCAGTGGACTCAGGCTCATGGGCAACTGACAGACCTAGTGTTGGTGAGCGGTCGGGCATACAACTCTCTGCATTGGTGGAATCCACAAAACCTTTGCAAGGGCCGACCGTTCCAGGAGCCTGTGCCACAGATTATCCTGACGACGGACGCTTCTCTCCAGGGTTGGGGAGCGCATGTACTCCACTACACAGTGCAGGGACTATGGACACTACAGCAAAGGAAGATGCACATCAACGTTTTGGAACTGATGGCAATCTTCATGGCCTTGAAGGCATTCAAAGTACATCTGTGCAACAAGGTCGTGTTGATCCGGACGGACAACATGACGGCCATGTACTATATTCAGAAGCAGGGGGGCACACACTCTCCACAGCTGTCTCATCTGGCTCAGAGCATGTGGAAGTGGGCCATTCAGAGGAACATCTTCCTCATGGCGGAGCATCTCCCGGGCAAGGACAACCAGATGGCGGACCTGCTCAGCAGGCACAGCCACCAGATGCACGAGTGGGAGATACATCCATCAGTACTCCAACCGTACTTCCAAAGGTGGGGTCATCCAGAGATAGACCTGTTCGCCACAAAGGAGAACGCAAAATGCCAAAGCTTCGCCGCCAGGTTCCCACACCCGCAATCACAGGGCAATGCGATGTGGATGAACTGGTCAGGCAGATTTGCGTACGCTTTTCCCCCAGCACCTCTGATACCGCTGGTGGCACGCAAACTCAGGCAGCACTCGATGACTCTCATCCTGGTTGCTCCAACGTGGGCTCGCCAACCATGGTACACCACGTTTCTGGAACTCTCCGTGGTACCGCATCAAAGGGTTCATCTCACTCCCAGCCTTCTGACGCAGAGCCATGGCGACATTCAGCACCCAGACCCGCAACCGCTCAACCTGGCGATCTGGCTCCTGAAGTCCTAGAGTTTGGCTACCTCAATCTTCCCCCCAATTGCATGGACATCATTCGGGAGGCAAGGAAGCCCACTACTAGAGCTTGTTATGCGGCTAAATGGAAGCGGTTTGTCATTTACTGTGTAAACCACAACATTGACCCGCTTGATGCTTCCATTCAAAACATCATTTGCTACCTGTTCCACCTGTATCAATGCAATTTGGCGTATTCTTCCATCCGCATTCACTTGTCTGCGATGGCAGCATACCTTCAGAATAGACAACACCTATCACTTTTTAAGGTCCCTGCTATCAAGGCTTTTTTGGAAGGACTCAAAAGGGTCATTCCACCACGGACACCACCAGCTCCAGAATGGAACCTCAATGTGGTTCTTACAAGGCTGATGGGTCCTCCCTTTGAGCCACTGCACTCTTGTGAGCTTCAGTTTCTGACTTGGAAGGTGGCTTTCTTAGTAGCAATTACATCGCTACGGAGGGTTAGCGAGTTGCAGGCGCTCACCATCCAGGAACCTTTCTTCCAAGTACACGCTAACAGGGTGGTGCTCCGCACTAACCCAAAATTCTTACCCAAGGTTGTATCTCAATTCCATATGAACCAGACAATTGAGTTGCCAGTGTTTTTTCAAAACCCAGAATCACTGGCGGAGCGGATGCTCCACACCCTTGATGTTAAAAGGGCCTTAATGTACTACATTGACAGGACAAAAGATTTTCGTAAGACCAAGCAACTTTTCGTTGCATTTGCCTCACACCACAAGGGAAACGCTATCTCCAAAGCTGGGATCGCTAGGTGGATCGTGAAATGCATTCAGATCTGTTACGCTAAAGCTAAACGCACTCTCACAATTCCACCGAGAGCCCACTCCACCAGAAAGTTGGGGGTCTCTATGGCTTTCCTAGGTAACATTCCCTTAGAAGATATTTGTAGAGCAGCCACATGGTCTACCACACATACTTTCACTAAACATTACTGTGTAGACGTGCACTCCAAACAGCAGGCTGCTGTTGGTCAGGCTGTTCTCAAAACACTTTTTCAGACTGCTGCAGCTGGCACGGGCGCCCGCCAATAACGGGAGGACTGCTATGTATTCTATGCACAGATATGAATTCAGCAGCCCACATGCCTCGAACTGCAAATGCTACTTACCAGTATGCATCTGTTCTTGGCATGTAGGGCTGCTGACATTCATATCGCCCACCCTCCTCCCCGGCGCCTGTAGCAGCTGCAGTATTCATACATATATAGGTATACATATGCTCATAGCATGGGCATCACTCACATACTTCACTCCATCTCTGCCAATGGCTAAAAACAATCTGGGGATGGAGGCGATGCCCATGCGCACTGTAGTCCAGGGGAGGAGCCACCTATCTCGTGATACTTCGGAGACTCTTCCAGGACAACAATGTGCAATCATCCGGACCCAACACTAGGCGGCGATCTATGCACAGATATGAATGTCAGCAGCCCTACATGCCAAGAACAGATGCATACTGGTAAGTAGCATTTGCATTCTCCAACATGGCTACTGCCTAGAACTCACAGCAACCCCCCCAAACATACCACCCAGGCAGCGTCCAATGTCCACAGAACATATGACTCTGCTTCAACCGGAAGTTCGAGCACTTCTACAAAAGGATGCTATTCAAGTAGTTCCTTTAGAGGAACGGGGAACAGGAGTTTACTCCCTGTACTTCCTAATTCCCAAGAAGGACGGGACACTAAGACCAATTCTCGACCTCAGGCCCCTCAACCATTACATACAAGCAGATCATTTTCACATGATCACTCTACAAAAAGTACTCCCACTACTACAACAGGGAGACTTTATTTCAAAGCTAGACCTAAAGGACGCCTACTTTCATGTTCATATACATTCTGCGCACAGGAAGTATCTAAGGTTTGTCCTACAAGGACAGCACTATCAGTTCAAAGTCCTTCCATTCGGGGTCACAACAGCACCGCTAGTGTTTACAAAGTGCTTAGCAGCAGTAGTAGTAGCAGCACATCTCAGAAGACAACAGATACATGTCTTCCCTTACCTCGACGATTGGCTCATAAAAGCAAAATCGTTCAACCAGTGTGTCCAACACACAGAACAAACAATTCAGACATTGCACGACTTAGGGTTTACAATAAACGACACCAAGTCGCACCTAGAGCCTTCGCACGTTCATCAGTATCTAGGAGCTACCATAGACCCATCTACAGCTCTAGCGTATCCCAGTCCAGCCAGGATACAGAGCATTCAGACGAAGTCTCCATTTTTCAACACCAGCAGTCTCTCGGAGCCAGAGTGTTCATGAGACTAATAGGCATGATGGCGTCTTGCATCTTCATAGTTCCACACGCAAGACTGCAAGTGCGCCCATTACAAGAATGTATAGCACAGCAGTGGAATCAGGCTCAAGGTCAGCTCACAGACCTGGTATTGGTAGACAGCCGTCCATATCGCTCTCTACAATGGTGGAACACCAAGAACTTGACAAAGGGACGGCCGTTCCCAGAACCTGTTCCACAGATAGTGCTCACGACAGATGCATCCCTCACAGCAGGGCCGGCCCTAGGCATGTGCAAAGTGTGCACCTGCACAGGGCCGCCAAACCCCAGGGGCCGCCACGACGAGGATCGGATCGGAAGGATCAATGATGCATTGTGGCACTGGCGGCCCCCTGGCAGGATTTGGCGGCCTCCGGCTCCGACCCCGGCTTCCAATACTAAGTTCCGAGTCAGACAGTCGCAGTTCCAAGCCCTGACACAGTGAGTCACCCCCAGCCCCCCCCAGTCCCCCCCCCCCCCCCCCCCCCCCCTTCCCGCCCCTTCCCGCCCTCCTCCATTTAACTTCCCTGGCCTCTGGCTCCGAGTCCGCACCGACCTCGTTCCTGATTGGGCAGCAGGGGCGCCAGGGTGTTTCAAATCATCATGACTGTCACCCGGCTGGCTGGCACAGACGCCGGAAGCCAGGATAGAGTGATCTGCGGCAGCGTGCAGATTCAACCTAACCTGCTGCTTGACTTCCCCACGTGCGTAACTAACTTGTGGGACTGGTGGCTTAGGACTCTCTCTGCACCTCCCAGCCATTTGGTGGTCGTCGACGTCTGAGTCGGACAAAAGCTGAGCGGCCCCTGAGCTCAGACTGAGAATAAAGTGAAGAAGTGTGAACGCACCTGCCGGGTTAGGGCAGAATAGATCCATTCTCTCAGATGATTGATAATAATATTTCTGCACACTGTTTGTGGCACTGACTGACTATCGCGATGCGTCATGGCAAGCAAGCGAGTCATATGAAGATAGCTAGCAGGGCGTGAGTGTAGCTGTTAATGCTTGAGGTCGGAGGGACGAATTTACTGCACTGCAGCCGGGAGTTTTGCCGCATCGAGGTAGGCCGCTCGCTGTCTGTCTTCCAGTGGCAGCGCCGGCCACTGATTTCCTTTAGGCCCCTCTTCTCCTTTGTACCTGCAGGGCCTATAATAAAGGTGGAGTCGGGGGTACTATTTTGCATTAAATTAAGTGGCAGTATATGGCTCGAGTCCCAGCCAGCGGAAGGCCTAATCATTGCCGAGTATTACATTTCTGAATCACTGACACTTTCTCCGAGGGGCAGGGGGCCCGCCGCATTCAATTTGCCGGTGCTGCATCCATCGACTCGTAGGCCGCTGTCTGTCTTCCAGTCAGTGGCACTGGCAGCGGGCGCGGCGCCCCATGTAAACTGGTGGTGATTGATTTCTTTAGGCCTCCTGCCCCGCCTGTGCCAATAAAGGTGGAGAGAAAGGGTATTTCTGCACTATTGAGCAGCAGACAGTTGAAATATGGCTCCAAGTCCCAGCGACTCCTAGGGGCCCCTAGAGCTCGGGGGGCAGGGGAGCGACCGGGCCAACCCGAGCGCTTTCAGTTTGACACAGCCAGGCGCGGGCCCTGGTGGAGCGCGGAGTGAGCTCCGCCCCGTCCGGGGCCCCCACCTACTCTCCCTGCACAGGGCCACCATGAGCCTAGAGCCGGCCCTGCTCCCAGGATGGGGAGCCCATCTCTTACACTATACCACACAAGGCCAATGGAACACCCAACAAAAACAGTTCCATATCAACCATCTAGAGCTGCTAGCAATTTTGCTAGCACTCAAAACATTTCAGGTACAAGTACGAAACAAAGCTGTCCTAATGCGGACGGACAATATGACAGCCATGTATTATATACAAAAACAGGGGGGAGGGGGGGGGGGGGGGGGGGACACACTCTCTGCAACTGTCCCAGCTTGCACAGAACATTTGGAGATGGGCCATTCCTCAAAACATACACCTGACAGTAGAACACCTTCTAGGAATTCACAATCAGGTAGCAGATCTGTTGAGTCGACAGTCACAACAGATTCACGAATGGGAGATACATCCACAAGTTCTTCAACCATTCTTCTAAATGTGGGGGTATCCACAGATAGATCTGTTTACCACCCACGAAAATGCAAAATGCCCAACCTTCGCCGCCAGGTTTCCACACCTACAGTCTGAGGGGAATGCGATATGGATGAACTTGTCATGCAGATTTGCGTATTCTTTTCCGCCTCTCCCACTCATTCCACTAGTAGTGCGCAAGCTCAGACAACAGTCTTTCTAACTAATACTAATAGCTCCTACATGGGCACGTCAGCCGTGGTTCACCACACTACTAGATCGCTCACTGGTTCCACATCAAAAATTACGGCTCACGCCATCCCTGTTAACACAGAACCATGGAGAAATAAGACATCCAGAGCCAAGCCAACTGAATTTGGTGATCTGGCTCCTGAAGTCTGAGTTTGGTTACTGAAACCTACCACCAGACGGTATGAACATAATTAAAGAAGCTAGAAGACCCACTACCAGAGCATGTTATGCCGAAAAGTGGAAAAAATGTGCAATATATTGTAACAATAATCACATTGATCCACTGGATGTTTCCATCCAAAATATTATTTGCTACCTTCTACACCTACAAAGGTCCAATTTGACTTATTCTTCCATACGCCTGCATCTTGCAGCAATGCAGGCTATTTACGCAATAAGCAACATCTATCTCTCTTTAGAGTACCTGCAATCAAAGCATTTATGGAAGGATTAAAACGAATAATCCCACCTAGGTTACCACCTGCTCCATTATGGAACCTAAACGTGGTCCTTACAAGACTTATGGGACCCCCTTTCGAGCCTTTACACAAGTGGGAATTGCAATTCCTAACATGGAAAACTGCTTTCCTTGTTGCCACCACCTCTCAGAAGAGTTAGTGAAATACAAGCGTTCACAATACTAGAACCATTTTTTCAGACCCATCCTAACAAAGTGGTTCTTAGGCCCAATCCTAAATTCCTGCCAAAAGTTATTACTCCTTTTCACCTTAACCAATCAGTAGAGCTACCAGTGTTTTTCCAAAAACCGGACTCTGTTGCAGAAAGGGCGTTACACACCTTAGATGTTAGAAGAGCTCTGTTATACTACACAGACAGGACTAAATCCTTCAGAAAGACAAAACAACTATTTGTATCTTTCTCTCCTCCACACAAGGGCAATCCCATCTCTAAAGGAGGAATTGCCAGATGGATTGTAAAGTGTATTCAAATATGCTATCAAAAAGGTAAAGGTACAGTAACTGTTCCTCCTAGAGCGCACTCCACTCGCAAACTAGGAGCCTCTATGGCTTTCTTAGGAAATATACCACTAGAGCACATATGCAAGGCAGAAACATGGTCTACAATGCACACCTTCACTAATCACTATTGTGTTGATGTGCAAGCCAAGCAGCAAGCTGCAGTGGGCCAAGCTGTCCTTAGAACACTATTTCAGTATGCTGCAACGGATACAAGCGATCACAGCTAGGGGAGACACTGCTGCACAATTGTTGCAAAAGTGTACGATCTGCAGCTCATATGCCTCGAACGGAAAATGCTACTTACCAGTATGCTTCTGTTCTTGGCATGTAGAGCTGCAGAGTCGTACACGCCCTCCCGCCTCCTCGGGACTTGTATCCGTTACAGTACTCATCTTACTTGGATCCACACGCATGGACATCCTTTCTCTTTACTTCTACTAACTCCATCATTTCCCATCATAGCGAAAAACAATCGGAGGATGGAGTCGATGACCATGCGCAGTATTGTCCAAGGGAGGAGTCGCCTATCTTGTGACTACAAAGACTTCTTCCAAGAAGACGACAACCTGCAATCATCAGAGCCCAACACCAGGTGGCAATCTATTGCAAAAGTGTACGACTCTGCAGCTCTACATGCCAAGAACAGATGCATACTGGTAAGTAGCATTTTCCTTATCTTCAATCCTCGCAGTGGTTCCGTTCCACAGTTATTACTATTACCCATAGCATCACGTAAAGATTGCTGCCCCCAGAACATTTCTTTTAGCTGGTGTCACTGCTACGACGTCACGTGGTTTTAAGTTTACGCCTGACTTCCGCGTTTCAAACCTACGCGGTTGTCTGCCGCGCTGATTACCTTTCTCCAAACCTGGTCGAGTAGACACAGCGCTTCATCATCTGTTTCCTGGTGAGTTTTTTTAGTTCCACTGCCGCTCGTTTCTGTGTAGAATGTTAGCATTTCAGCAGCAGCGGTTTTCTTTGTTCACCCAGTTTTTTTTACTCCCAATTGACCTCAGTCTGGTATCTTCTCTTCACATTTTGCCTCACAGGACACAAGTCTCTTGTGCTGCTGGTGTGCAATTTATTGTAACAATAATCACATTGATCCACTGGATGTTTCCATTCAAAATATTATTTGCTACCTTCTACACCTACAAAGGTCCAATTTAACTTATTCTTCCATACGCCTGCATCTGGCAGCAAAGCAGGCTATTTACGCAATAGGCAACATCTATCTCTTTAGAGTACCTGCAATCAAAGCATTTATGGAAGGATTAAAACGAATAATCCCACCTAGGTTACCACCTGCTCCATTATGGAACCTAAACGTGGTCCTTACAAGACTTATGGGACCCCCTTTCGAGCCTTTACACAAGTGGGAATTGCAATTCCTAACATGGAAAACTGCTTTCCTTGTTGCCACCACCTCTCAGAAGAGTTAGTGAAATACAAGCGTTCACAATACTAGAACCGTTTTTTCAGACCCATCCTAACAAAGTGGTTCTTAGGCCCAATCCTAAATTCCTGCCAAAAGTTATTACTCCTTTTCACCTTAACCAATCAGTAGAGCTACCAGTGTTTTCCAAAAACCGGACTCTGTTGCAGAAAGGGCGTTACACACCTTAGATGTTAGAAGAGCTCTGTTATACTACACAGACAGGACTAAATCCTTCAGAAAGACAAAACAACTATTTGTATCTTTCTCTCCTCCACACAAGGGCAATCCCATCTCTAAAGGAGGAATTGCCAGATGGATTGTAAAGTGTATTCAAATATGCTATCAAAAAGGTAAAGGTACAGTAACTGTTCCTCCTAGAGCGCACTCCACTCGCAAACTAGGACCTCTATGGCTTTCTTAGGAAATATACCACTAGAGCACATATGCAAGGCACCAACATGGTCTACAATGCACACCTTCACTAATCACTATTGTGTTGATGTGCAAGCCAAGCAGCAAGCTGCAGTGGGCCAAGCTGTCCTTAGAACACTATTTCAGTATGCTGCAACGGATATAAGCGATCACAGCTAGGGGAGACACTGCTGCACAATCGTTGCAAAAGTGTACGATCTGCAGCTCATATGCCTCGAACGGAAAATGCTACTTACCAGTATGCCTCTGTTCTTGGCATGTAGAGCTGCAGAGTCGTACACGCCCTCCCGCCTCCTCGGGACTTGTATCCGTTACAGTACTCATCTATCTTAGATGCACACGCATGGACATCCTTTCTCTTTACTTCTACTAACTCCATCATTTCCCATCATGGCGAAAAACAATCGGAGGATGGAGTCGATGACCATGCGCAGTATTGTCCAAGGGAGGAGTCGCCTATCTTGTGACTACAAAGACTTCTTCCAAGAAGACGACAACCTGCAATCAACCGAGCCCAACACCAGGTGGCAATCTATTGCAAAAGTGTACGACTCTGCAGCTCTACATGCCAAGAACAGATGCATACTGGTAAGTAGCATTTTCCTTATCTTCAATCCTCGCAGTGGTTCCGTTCCACAGTTATTACTATTACCCATAGCATCACGTAAAGATTGCTGCCCCCAGAACATTTCTTTTAGCTGGTTTCACTGCTACGATGTCACGTGGTTTTAAGTTTACGCCTGACTTCCGCGTTTCAAACCTACGCGGTTGTCTGCCGCATTGATTACCTTTCTCCAAACCTGGTCGAGTAGACACAGCGCTTCATCATCTGTTTCCTGGTGAGTTTTTTTAGTTCCACTGCCGCTCGTTTCTGTGTAAAATGTTAGCATTTCAGCAGCAGCGGTTTTCTTTGTTCACCCAGTTTTTTTACTCCCAATTGACCTCAGTCTAGTATCTTCTCTTCACATTTTGCCTCACAGGACACAAGTCTCTCGTGCTGCTGGTGAGTAATCACTTAGTATGCCATTTGGGTACAGTTTCTGAACAATTGTACACAGAATTGTTTGTTTATGTCTGCGCATGAATTTGCGCACTGGCACGGTGTCCCTTTTTTTCATCATTTTATGCAGTTCCAGATCCCTCTCTACAATTAAGATTTCCTATCATTATGGTGTTTTGACATACATCTTCTTACCTTTCCCAATACATTCCGGGTGCTTATGTTTGCTCTCTGATTTTTCTCAGGAATTTTCCTGTTCCTTTAGTGTTGTATACAAGTGAATTTACAGTTGTGCATTTAAGTAAGGAACTTTATTAGCATTTCTACTCACACTTTCGCACCTTGAGTAGTACACACTTTTTGCTCTTTGCACTTTTACTTACCGTTCTTGAGGTGTCCTTTTGGGTACTTTCATCTTCTTTCTTCACAGTTGTATTAGTCGGCATGCTGTGATGGTATCTGGTTAGGTTGGTCACTTAGCATATTTCACGTATTTTGAGTCCTGTGTAATTTCCTATCTTTCACACTTCATGTCACTTTACCCATCTTAAGGTCTTTGTACACAGACTTCGGTGTTGTCTGTTTCAGCAGCTTTGTGATATTTAAGGGTAATATGAATCGCAACAACAGGATGTTTTCTTATTGTTTTGATCTTTGTTTAATTTAGTGTTCCCACAAGAGGGGACATCTTGTCACGAAATGCATTGGGCTGCACATCTTTGTCCTGCATTTTTACAACACGTTATTTGTATTTGTAAAACATGGAACATGATTCATTGCTATAATATGTATGATCACAGTAATCATTGTATTATGCGTTGATAATCGCATTACATTGTTTTCAACAAATATGTCATTTGTTTGAAATCTATTATGGTATGAGTATTTCTTGGTTAAAATTTTCAGTTTTTGTTTGAAAACAATTTTAAAGAAGTGCATATAAATTTTGTACATATCTAATTAGTTGTGCAGGCAGCGTTTCAAGCAAATACTGTGCTTGAGTTTCTTTTCAGTTAACCACTCTGCGCCTAAAGTTATCCAGGGCAGGACCAGATTGTATGTTGGAATGTACCCTCAGCCCATCGGCATCGCAAACACTCAGGGAAGGCTATCAGACCCAACTTGCAAAGTCTGTCTAATATAATATACCTTATGTAGATGTTTGAATTATATGAGCCTCAACCATGAGGAGAACGTCTCGTCCCCCCCCGGAGAATCTAACGTCTGTCAAGTCAACGTCGTCGACTGGGCCTAAATCAGCTTCCCTGCCCCCAAATCAGCTTCCCATGCCCCCTTACGGCGTCTAAGGTGGTTGAGCTGTTAGTGCCCCCCCTTCCCGATAGAAATTGACCCAATGCTGCATTTATCTGTTGGAACCATGCCATTGAGGTTGGGTAAGGACACCATTTTTCTAGAGGAACGTTCTTCCATGCAGAGATAGGGGGAGGCTTGACCATGACTGAATCTCTGCTTCACCTGATCCGTCAAGTAGCGTTGGGTTACGCTCCCATGAGATGGATTGGGTGTCTAATTAAAAAAAAAAAACATCTCAGGTATTTTAAGCCATCTACTGCTACTGTGAGTTCTTCTGTCCAGCACCCACCGCCCAGAGTCTCCCTCAAAAACCAAACAGTAGACTTCTCTACATTCATATATAAACCCAACGTTTTCTGAAAGATACACATGATTTGAAGGATCCTGGGCCAGATCTATCAGGGTCGGTAAAGAAAACTACATTGTCTGCATAGTTTTATGCGGTCTGAGATTTTGGGCGTCCACTCAAAGCCACACACCAACGCATCCTCTCACCCTTGTGACAAGCCAAGGGCACTATGGCAAGAGTGAATAAGATGGGGGCAGCCCTGTCTGGTGCCCCACCCTATAGGAAACTGGGCCGATACAGACCCTGCAACCCAGATGGATGCCATAATGGCACTGTATAATAATTGTACGTAAGCTAAGAAGTGAGGGCCCATATTTAAGTGTTTCAGCAGTATAAACATATATGTTTGAGGCATATGAGCTGCAGATCTTACACTGTGCATTAGATTGCCACCTGGTGTTGGGCTCGCATGATTGCATGTTGATGTCGTCTTGTAAGAAGTCTTTGTAACACGAGAAAGGTGACTCCTCCCTTCGACGATTGTGCGCATGGTCATCGGCTCCATCCTTAGATTGTTTTTTTCTGCCACCGGGTTCAGATGAACTTTTTCCACACCGGTTCAAAATCTACTTTTCAAGTACTTAGACGTGTAAAAACTTATTTAAACTTCACCAAACTACTTTCGATATCCACAAACATCGTCTCGACTCCATCAGCTCGATTCTGGGCCGTTGGGCCTATCCATGCCGTGAGGCCTACACCTAATGAAAAGACGCCATTCAAAAGATGCCCCAACTGTGGAGCAAAGTTCCCCCTCAGTGACCATCATGAGGTGTGTAACCTGTGCTTACCGCCAGACCACGACGAATCCAGCTGCACAGCCTGTGCGTCTTTTCGATCCAAGAAAACCATTCGAGATCGGAGGGCCCGTCGATACGACATGCAGAGATCGGAACCGGTGGATATCTTCGACGAAGAAGTTCCGCTCGTTCCCGAAAAAGATTCGGACGATCTCCAAATCGTATCAAAGGCAGACTCAGATGACTCCAAATCATTGGGTCAGCGCGTGAGTACTACTGCCCCGGCCCCATACCCACCACCCAAATCGAAGGGAAAGGTCAACACTTCGCCTCCGGGCCCCAGCCGAGACCGAAAACCCACTTCGAAAGCCCCGCCATTGAGCCCGGCTCTGAAGAAAATACTCAAGCCTTCCGCTAGCTCCTTACTGAGCAAGCCGAACGTGCCGATCCCACCAACTCCCTCTGCACCGAAACCGAAAGAAGTCTCGGCTCCGAAATCGTCGACTTCTAAAGACAAAACTATGAAGCCAGTGTCTGATGCCTCGAAGCAGAGGAGACCAGCTCCCACTCCAAAGCCAATATCTTCGGTACTGATATGTACAAGGCCTGATTCCGATGCGCTCAAGCCCTCGAAACCGCTTTGACTCCAAAAACAACACCTTCGGTGCCGATATCTACGTCAAAGGACACAGTTACAACTCCTAAGGCTAAAGACAAGCAGCAACCACACCCGGAACCAAAAAATCAGCACCAGCAAAGGTTCCGCAAGGAGAAGAACTTTTCCAGCCTGATCCGCTACAAAAGAAGATCTACATTGACCCAAAACACAGGTCATGTATCCACTACACCACACAGGAAGAGGAAATCGGACACAGCACCTACACCTGCAGTGCCTGTCAAAAAGGTCTCTGCCACATCTCCTATGCACCCTTCTTCTCCTATACTTCCTTCTCCTTCATCTTCTGTTCCTCCTAACCATTAATTTCAGAATTCTCCTGAACACTCTCCTCCTCATTCCTCACCACACACTCCTCAAAATGGTGAGTATAGTATAGGGGAGGGGTAGACCCAGATGAGCCTTTTCCCTACCCTGTTGATGATCCAGATTAGAAGTACCCAAACCCACAAGATGTGCCATGCATTCAGATGAGGCAGAGGAAGATTTTTTGTTAGATACGTTTGAACAATCACAAAGGTCTGTTCAAATTCTTTCTATGATCAAAGGGGTCATCAAACATGCTCCAGAGGTATTTAAAGATCCTGTACGTGCTAGGATCCTAAATCCTACAATTGAGAAAGTACTGGCCTGCTCCTGGTGATCCAGCAGCCTACATTAAAGGACAGCTACCCTTAGATTCACTAGTTGTCTCAAATACTAGAAAAAGAGCAAACTCAGACGTCAGGTGAAGCACCACCCCTGATAAAGAATCTGTGATACATCTTCAGGCAAAAGAATAGCTGCACAAACTACTAATACATGGCGTATGGCTAACACGCAAGCCCTCCTTGCAAGATATGACAGGGCTCATTATGATCAGTTAGAAAAATGTATGCAACATCTACCTGACCAATATAAGGCGCAGGCAAACTACCTTATACAAGAAGGCAAGGTAATTTCAAATGCCTCAATCAAGTGTGCACCTGATGTAACAGACACTGCATCTGGAGCTGCAAACACTAGTGTCCTCCTTAGACGTCATGCGTGGTATGCATTTCAGGATTTAAGCAGGAAGTGGAAGCTACCATCTTAAATCTGCCATTCAACCAACATCAATTGTTTGGACCAGAGGTAGACACAGCACTTGAGAAAATGAAAAACGATACAGATACAGCCAAATCTATGGGGGCTATGCAATCCACACAGGCTAGAGACTCCTTTTGTTGCTCCTTCTATAGAGGAGGCTCCAAGCAAACCGGAGCAGACATTACAGCTTCCTTCGAATACAATACACCGCCATCCTCCAGTAAAGAATATTTTAGAGGAGGCTATAGAGGCAACAACAATAAAGGAAGAGGTTGAGGTAACAACAATAATCGAACCTCTTCCACCACAAAACAGTGACTTCCCTCTGCTCCCCCAACAACACTCCACTCCTGTGGGGGGCAGACTAACATAGTTCCTACCTGTCTGGAATTCCATCACAACAGACAGGTGAGTAAGACAAATTATCCAGTAGATCGGACTTCTTGATTGAGCAGCCTAAGATGTTCTACAGACATTGGACGCTGCCTGGGTGGTATGTGTGTTGAGGGGTAGCTGTAAGCTTGAGGCTACTGCAGTAGCCTCGAGCTTACAGCTACCCCTCCTCACATACCACCCAGGCAGCGTCCAATATCTGTAGAACATCTTAGGCTACTCAATGAAGAAGTCCGATCACTTCTTCAAAAGAACACAATAGAAATAGTTCCTTTGCAACATCAAGGAACAGGGGTTTACTCGCTGTATTTTCTAATACCCAAAAAGGACAATCACTATTTACACTCAGATCATTTTCATATGATCACTTTACAACAAGTGCTCCCATTGCTGCAACAAGGCGACTTCCTTACAACACTGGATCTAAAAGATGCCTACTTTCACATCCCTATACATCCCTTCAAAGGAAGTATCTAAGGTTTGTACTGGAAGGACAGCAGTATCAATTCAAAGTCCTTCCATTCGGGCTAACAACTGCACCAAGAGTGTTCACAAAGTGCCTAGCAGTAGTAGCAGCACATCTCAGAAAACAACAAATACAGGTCTTCCCTTATCTAGACGATTGGCTCATACAAGCCAAGTCAATCAATCAGTGTGTTCAACACGCACATCAAACGATTCAAACATTGCACTACTTAGGGTTCACAATCAACTACATCAAGTCGCACCTACAGCCCTCTCATGTACATCAATATTTAGGGGCTACAATAAACACGTTTACAGCTCTAGCGTATGCCAGTCCAGCAAGGATACAGAGCATTCAAGCCTTAGTCACAAAGTTCCAACATCAGCACTCTCTCCCTGCCAGAGTGTTCATGACACTAATAGGCATGATGGCATATTCATTGTACCATATGCAAGACTGCAAATACGTCCGTTACAGGAATGTCTAGCACAACCGTGGAATCAGGCTCAAGGACAACTAACAGACTTGGTGTTGGTAGACAGCCGCACAAATCACTCTGCAGTGGTGGAACACCAAAAACTTGACAAAAGGGCAGCCGTACCTCGAACCTGTTCCACAAATAGTACTTACAGCAGACTCATCTCACAGGATGGGGAGCCCATCTTCTACATCATACAACTCAAGGGCAATGGAACAATCAGCAACAATCGTTCCATATCATTTACCTAGCATTGCTAGCAATATTCTTAGCACTCAAAACATTCCAAGTACAGAACAAAGCTGTCTTAATCCAGACGGACAACATGACAGCTATGTACTATACACAAAAACAGGGGGGGGGGACACACACACTCTACAGCTGTCCCAGTTTGCACGGAACATTTGGAGATGGGCCATTCCACAAAAAGTAAATCTGTTAGCAGAACACCTTCCAGGAGTACACAATCAGATAGCAGATCTGTTAAGTTGGCAGACACAACGGATTTACGAATGGGAACTACATTCTGCAACCATTCTTTCACAAGTGGGGTTATCCAAACATAGATCTGTTCGCCACACACAAATGCAAAATGCCCAACCTTCGCCGCCAGGTTTCCACACCCGCTGTCCAAGGGCAATGCGATATGGATGAACTGGTCAGGCAGATTTGCGTACGCATTTCTACCACTAATACCACTAATAGTGCGCAAGCTACGACAACAGTCCCTCAAACTGATTTTAGTAGCTTCCAAATGGGCATGTCAACTGTGGTATACAACTCTGCTAGAACTATCCCTAGTTCCACACCAAAAACTACGCCTGACACCATCCCTGCTAACGCAGAACCATGGAGCCATCAGACATCCAGACCCAAGTCAACTGAATCTGGCGATCTGGCTCCTGAGGTGTTAAAGTTTGGTTATCTTAACCTACCACCAGACTGTAGGAATATCATAAAAGAAGCCAGGAGACCTACTACTAGAGTTTGCCATGCTGTTAAATGGAAATGATTTGCCATTTACAGCAACAATAACCAAATTGATCCCCAAGATGCTTCCATCCAAAATATCATTTGTTACCTTCTACATTTACAAAGATATAATTTGGCATATACATCTATACGCCTACATCTGGCAGCAATTGCAGCATATTTACAAAATAGACAACATCTGTCTCTATTTAGAGTGCCTGCTATTAGGGCGTTTATGGAAGGATTAAAAAGAATCATTCCTCCTAGGTTACCACCCTCTCCAGGGTGGTTGTTCTTACAAGGCTCATGGGACCACCTTTTGAACCTCTACACAAATGTGAACTGCAATTCCTCACATGGAAAACAGCTTTTCTAATAGCTATTACCTCTCTTAGGAGAGTAAGTGAGATTCAAGCTTTCACTATACAAGAACTATTTTTACAATTACACCGTAATAAAGTGGTTCTCCGAACTAATCCCAAATTCCTTCCAAAAGTCATTACTCAGTTTCATTTAAACCAATCTGTAGTTACCAGTGTATTTTCAAAACCCAGACTCTGTAGCAGAAACAGCTCTACACACACAAGACGTTAAAAGGGCTCTCCTCTGTTATATAGATAGGACCAAATCCTTTTGCAAAACAAAGCAATTGTTTGTAGCTTTCTCTCTACCACATAAAGGCAAACCCATCTCTAAAGCTGGAATTGCAAGGTGGATTGTAAAATGTTTACAGATATGCTATCAAAAAGCCAAACGTACATTAACCGTTCCTCCTAGGGCGCAGTCCACACGCAAACTAGGAGCCTCCATGGGTTTCTTAGGGAACATTCCCCTAGAAGACCTTTGCAAGGCAGCAACATGGTCTACAACACACACCTTCACTAAACACTATTGTGTTGATGTGCAAGCTGCAGTAGGCCAAGCTGTCCTCAAAACCCTCCTTCAAACTACTGCAACAGATACAGGTGACCACCGCTAAGGGGAGACACTGCTGTACAGTCTATGCACAGTGTAAAATATGCAGCTCATATGCCTCGAACAGAAAATGCTACTTACCAGTATGCATCTGTTCTTGGCATGTAGAGCTGCAGATTCTTACACGCCCTCCTGGTTCCCCGGGGCCTGTATCTATTCAAGTTCTATCTTAATTAGATATACACGCTTTGACATACTTTCTTCTTTCTGCAAACTCCATCATGGCGAAAAACAATCCAAGGATGGAACCGATGCCCATGCGCTCTATCGTCCAAGGGAGGAGTCGCTTATCTCGTGACTACGAAGACTTCTTCCAAGACGACAACAACATGCAATCATCCGAGCCCAACACCAGGTGTCGATCTAATGCACAGTGTAAGAATCTGCAGCTCTACATGCCAAGAACAGATGCATACTGGTAAGTAGCATTTTCCATATCCAGCCTTGTTGATATCGGCCAAAAGCAGCGCTGCAGGACAGCCTAAGTGATCCACTGCTGCTATAGCTTTGTGAGCTCTGCGCACATTGTCGTGTCGCACGTTGGAGCATAACGCCGTCCTGATCCGGAAGTATCCGATCGGGCAGGTGGGGTAGTAAGCTATTCTGCAGCACTTTTGCCACTAACTTGACTTCTATTTTCAGGAGTGATATTGGCGGTATGATGTACAGTGTTGCAGTGGGCGACCCCGTTTCAGAAATACCACAGTCTCTGCATGTCTCCAGGCGGGGTGCATACATGCCTCTTTCAGGGCCATTTGAACTATAGCTAGATAAAGGGGTTTGAGCAGAGGCATAATCCCTTTAAAAAACTCACTGGGAAATCCATTAGGGCCTGGGATTTTCTGTGGCTTCATATCCGATATGGCAACAGTTAATTCCTCTAATGTAATGGGGGTCTCAGGGGAATCTTGTGTATGAATGAATGAATACTTTGTTTGGTAACTCAAAACAATTACATTAAAACCAAAGTACAGAATTACAAAGTTACAAAAGTTAAAACCAGGAGAGTTTCGGAAGATCAGTCTAAATGGTAGCTCCCTGAGCACTGGGAGTACGATAGAGTTCGTGGAAAGGCTGGGGCCTGCTAAGTCTCTATGTTCAAACGCTCAGAAGCCATCAGCAGGGACCATGTCTGATAGATAAACTTTCCAAAAGAGGCCATGTGCTTTACAGTGGTCATGGTGTAGAGATGGGAGATCCCCTCCTTTGCGGTACGTGACCCTGCTTGTCTTAGGATTGGTATAAGATAAAGACTGCGGGCCATGCGCTGTGCCGGGAAGCAGAATAGAAGATGGGCCAATGACTCACGTTTATACCTGCAAAGTCTACATTCCCGGATTCCTGAGCCAACCTGACCGAAGGCATATAATTCTTTGAGGGGCAACGGATGTAGTCTGTAGGCTAAGATCTTATGTAGGGCTGCACGGCCTGCGTGAGATGATGTTTAGGATTGTGCAGGATATGCGGAAGGCACAGGGACTCTTGAAAGTCTTTTCTTACCAGAGACTCCAGATCCAGTTCCCGTGACCGCGCTCGTACTTGTTTTTTGATCGCGTTTTTGATGGCGATGTAATTGACGAGTTCGGGGTTCCAAGACTCAATGGCAAGGTTAAGATGATCCTTTGCCGCGTTGAGAGTGGCCGACCAGGGATTCCCTGGTTCTCTGAAAATACATTTCAGGACTGCCTTGAGTGTGTTCTCCTGTGCCGCCGTTGTTAGAAAGTAATATTTGCTTAGGACGGCCATCTCTTCCAGATTTTGCTGGTTGAGTGAAAACTCAAGGCGGACAAGGGTGTTTCTGGTGCACCTTGGTAGGTGGAATAGTCTCTTGTAGGCTCTACAATGGATTTTTTCTAGCTCATTATAGAGTTTTCTCTATGGTTTGGGCCTCGTCCCAGATTGCGTAAATAGTGCCAAAACTCTTGCGATTTTCCTGGGCTCAGCAAGTCAAACATTTTCAGCCATTGTGCTTCGCAAAAGGCTCGTTTTGCTGCCCAAACCTTCTTTGAATTACTTTTTTTGGCCTCTTGTAATTGTTTCTTGTTTGGGCTTGTGCCAAATTTGCGAAAGAGTTAGCGTTTCTTGTTCAGTTGTTTGGCGGTTATTTTTATTTCTGCGTTGTGACCATATGTGGGTAGGGGATACCTATGAGTTGTGCTGTTTGAGTTGCCGCGAAGAATAGCCGCCAGGGTCCCTGTTATATCGTTCCAAGTTATTATTGCACCCTTTTTCTGTTCGCTCGGTGGCCAGCCTGACCACTGGTTTGCCCAGTTGTTAAATGTAGTAAGCGGTCTGTTCCCATTTGATTCTTCTGGGGAGTTTTATTAATTCTTCACCGTTGGCTGCACCGATGTATTCAAGCCTGTGGCGTGTGTCCACTGCGAGGTTCAGTGTAATAGTTGAGGCGGCATGATCGCTGTCACTACGCCGGTGAACTTCGAAGTTTAACATTAGGGGTTGCAGTTTATCGCTTAGGATGATGTAGTCGATCGTTGTTTGGTTGTTAAATGTGGGAGCGACAAAAGACCCTGGGTTCTTTAGGAGGACTGAATGCGCTGTCGCCAGCTTGTAGGATTTTAACAGGTCGTTCAGTGCGTTAGAGGCCCCGGGCAGGTGACTTCGTGTGATTGATACCCCTATGTTATGGATGTTAAAATCGCCAAGGATAATGCATTCAAAAGCCGAGAATTGGAGCAATAGGGACTCTAGGTGGTTTATCAGAGTGGCCAAGTTGGATGTAGGCCCGTGGGGGTTGTGATAGAGGTTGATTAATAAAAGTGAGAAGTTTTCATTTATCGGGCTACTGCCTTTCAGGATGCCTGCCTGGAGGGTGTCCGGAAGATTAGGTATTTCCGCAAATTCCAGTTTGAGTGAGTTTTATATAGACGCATATCCCCCCTGATGGTCTTCAGAAGATGTTGAGCTTTTTTGCTGGTTTTCCATATTCTGCAGATCCTCTTAATGAAAGAGGGTGGATCTCCCAGGATTCTTGTATGCAGATTATGTCCGCCGCAATTTGGTTGAGAAGCAACCTCCTGAACCCAGCGACATTCCAAGTCATGAATTTCAAACTCAAACTGGCCGAAGACCGATCCCTGTCCGGGGGCTTTGGATGCACGTTGGTCGTGCTTCGGTGGGGTGGGCCTGGGACGTTAGGGCAGTAACAGTTAGGATCTGGGATTTAGTACTAACGGCAGCCAAGACCAGTCTTTGCTCGCGCATCCCGATGTTGCACATATGCGTTTGCCCTGCGTCGGATAGGTTGTTATCTTGATTGGGATTCTGATGGTTTGACCTGTGTTTGTGCCACCTTTGGACCCCTGAAGGATAGGCACCGTGTTTGGCACGTGGGTGGGGGGAGCATCCGAGCGTAAGTTCTCTCCGGCTAGTTGTACAGTGTTTCCCGTCTGGGAATGCACAGAGTGTATTTTTAAGATTAGGGGGTATTTTTGTGCATGCTTAGATTTTATTTTTATTCCCCCAGCTTTCCAATAGCTTATGCTGGCTTTTCAGTGCCTCTGCCATGTCCGGGCTCGTGAAGGTTATCTCCGTGGTTTCATTTTTCTCCTCAGCATCTGGCGGCAGGAAGGAGATGGTTTCAATGTCTGTAGTTTTTATTTCCTCCAGCCCTGGAATGTTAGCACGAAGTGTTAGAAGATTACTACGGTTGAGAATGTCCCACCTCCCCTGAGAGACATAATTTCCGATCCTGGGATTGGGAGAGGTTTGATTGGTTGACGGAGACCACTGCCTGGTCGCCTATTTGGGATGACTGTACTGCGCTCGGTAGAAGGGTGTTTACCTGCCTGTTTAATCCCTTTGACCGCTGAAAGGCCACCGTGAATGGTAAGCTGGGTGGGCTATTGTTAGGCGGCATGTTTTCAGTGCCCTTGAGGTCTAGGGCAGCCAGTGGCCCTTGGGATGCACGGTGCGTCGTTTACGTTGATGGAACGACGACCTGAGAGATGTTTAGGCGGGGGGCATATTCGCTTGCAAGGGCTTGAGTCGTTTCCATGGAGCTTTGTCCTTGTAGGTCGTTTGCTTGATTTTTTTTTTTGGTACTGTTGGGGCTGGCTGGGAGGCCGTGAGGGGGGCAAACAACCCCGGGAATATTTCTGTGTTGGTAAAGTGTGGAACTTCGAGCATTGGCTCAGTAGTTTCTGATGTTTTGGTGATTACAGCTAGTTGGGTCGTTTCCGACTCTCTATGTGACCTGGCGTCTGGTTGCCGGGCCGTAACCATTCCCGGATGGATCTGGGAGCAAGGGATTTGTTTTTGTTTGCCTTGTTGAGTTTTTTCTTATTTTTCCTGGATACATTTTGAAGGTCTAGACTGGTCGATGTGGTGGTATGCTGACGGTCCTGGTTTTTTGTTTTTGGTCGGGGTGGTGTTTGTTCTGTTCGTGCTGATTGTAGACTGAGTCGCCTCCCGAACGATTTTATCTTCTTTATGAGTTTCTATACTGTAATTTGGCACGATTTTTGAGCCTTCTATTTTTAGAGAGTTTAAAGCTGGGGCCTGTGCGGTTGGATCCTTGATCTTGCCAGTTTCTTTCTTGAGGTCCTCTATTAGTGTGGTCATGATGTGCGGATGTTTTTCTAGGTTATTCAAAATTGGGCTGCAACTACATGACTCAGGCTTAAAGTGTGCGCTATCCTGTGCTCTACGGATCAGGGAATTCAGGTGGTCCAATTTGGAGTCGATCCCAGAGATTAGGTTTGCGACTGTTTGTAATATATTTGTCTGGGCATCGAGCTAGTCGGCGTGCATTATTGCGGCGCCGGTCATAGAAATGAGTGTCTCATTGATCAGGGTTAGATGGTTTACAATCACTGGGGGGGCTCTCTACCCTATCCGAACTTCTGCACATTGGCGTTGATAGCTTGGCCGTTAAGACTTGTTCCGGGGGGCTCCAGCTTGACGGGTTCGGGGACTGGGTGTGCCGGGCCAGTAATTGTGGGATACCTGCTCCTTCATTGTTTCATGAGTGCTGCTAAACGCATCAAACATGTCCTCTCCATTTTCCGAGGCTTTACTGCATGTGCTGTTGGGTGGGTCAGCCGTGAGGGCCCCGTTTGGGATCATATTCGGTTGAGGGTCTTCTGGTAATTGGTGGGTCGAAGTTGTTGTTCTGATGTGATCATACCTCGGTGCGACCCTGTCTGATGCCTCTAACTTGAGGGGATTTCCACCCCGGAGCGTAGTTATTATTGGTGATAGGGATAATCTTGGTGCCCGGGTGGCGGAGGGGCTAGGGGTTTGACCACCCTCAGATGTTTCGGTGGGCGGTATACAGCTTGGGGGCCTAGACTGTTCAGCTGAACTAGTAACCAGAGGACACAAGAAGCTTCTTATGTCTCGATTTCCTGGGGGGCAAGTAGTGGCTATGTTGGCGCCGGAGCGGGGAGTAAGGTTGACTAGGTTATAGTGCTTCCCATCTTGCTCTACTTGCGACAATGATGGGATCGATGTCAGTACTGGGAACGCGGTGGGTAGACCTGGGGACGTTGGCGTTACTCCAGTGGCGCCAGGTGTTCACGGGAGTCCCCCTTCCAAGAGCCCTTGCCCTTGGGAGAACCCCCCCGCTCCCGGGGGTAGAAAAGTTTTGCCTTACGTCTCCTGGCGGATCTGTGGGGCGAGGCTTTTCCTGTGCCTGTAGTAGGTCGAATTTCTAGTCCTCATTGTTCTTCCCTGTTTTTCCCTGTTTTCTTTTCCCGGTTCGTTACTCTCGCTGCGATGATGGGGCGGCGGGGAGAGGAGAGGAGAGGAGTGGTGTGGGGTCAGCCGCAGGCAGCGAATTTCCCAATGCGGGGGGGGGGGGGTCACCGTAGTGATCAGGTCCTGCTACCTCTGTCCCAATGTGCTGGCCGGGTGTTGGAAATCTGGCTTTGAACTTGCTCTTGCGCTGCATATGCTCCCCTCCCCCAGCCCCCAGCTGTAGCCTGCTGCTTTGCTGCCTTGCAGCCTTAGTGTTGACTCACAGGCACCCAAGACCTCTTGTCCTCCTGGCTCCTGCCCCAGTACCAGTTCCTCGCTCTCCCCGGAGGTGGCCGGTTCACTTTTCCTCAATTCGCTGCCCTTCTTTGCGTTTAGCTCCGTGCTAAAGTGTCACCGAGCTACTCAGGGGGGCCAAATGCTGAAAGCGGGGGCGGAAGGGGGGCAGTGAGGGGGCTAAGATGACAAGAGGCCAAGATGACTGGCTCCCCCCCCCCTTGCTGGCGGTGTTATCACAGCGCTTAGGGCAGCGCTCACACCTGCCAGTAGCCAGTAGCACTTTACAGCACCTTGCTCCTGTCCTGTATCGTGGCTCGCAGGGGTGCAGGCTCGCAAAGGCGTTGGCGGAGGCGATTCTGTTAATACAGCGCTTAAGGCACACCTCCTCACGCCTGCACGGCCGCACCCTGCTCCTCCCCCGCTCGCAAATCACTGTTGGAGCAGCGGACCAGATGCGATCAGGCTGACCGCCACGGTCGGGCCAGCAGGCAGGTTGCAAGAGGCGAGCCGCTACAGGCCGCGCCTCGCGTGCTCCGGTGAGTCCTCAGTCTCTTCCGTGTGTTCCTTGCGGGCCTCCTTGGTGAATCTGGTGGGTCGGAGCGGCAATCTCCGAGTCTGTCTCGCTGCGGTGAAGATGCCGTTCTGGCGTACTAGCGCAACTCACAGGCTTGTTGGCTTGTGGGAATTAACTTGTGTATCTGCGGAAAACTCCTTTGGTGGTATATCCCGAAATAAATCTTCAATCTTTGACTCTGTCAGGACTTTGTGTTGGGCATACAGAGTTTAATAGAATTCGCCGAAACTATGGGCTTCGCTAGATCTGTGAGTGTCGTGCAGTCACAATTTCGAATTGCAGGTATATGGATGGGTTTCAGGGCATGTTGATGTAGTCTATGCAGTAGCCTTCCTGACTTGTCTCCCTGCTGATAAATCGTACTCTGCGAGGCCAGCCAGGCACACCTGGCCTCCTCCAGCAGTTCACCTTGATATTATTGTTGGAATCAACTCAGTTGTCTACTGGCTCCGTCGCCCTCTCTACCAAGTCTTACTAGTTCGAGTATACGGGCCTCCATTTGCAATAATTTTTGCTTTTTTCTTTGACCCTCTGCGATACAGTATAGGTTTCTTAGCTTCCCATAAGACTTTAGCAGAGGGGACCATCTCCTCGCTAAGTGAAAAATATTCGAGTAGTGCTTTATGAATGTGTTTTATGAATGTGTTTTATAGGGCAAATTGTGCATTTGCCATGATAATAACCGCCAGTGAAGCGGAGGCCTCCTCTTGCCCACCAGGAGTCTCAACCCCAAGGGGGAGTGGTCAGAAAGTCCCCTGGGCATGATCTCCACTTCTGGCACACTGTGACCATGTTCTTGGATAATGAAGATATAGTCAAGCCTGCAAAATGAACCATGGACAGTGGAATAATATGTGTATCTTGCCATCATCTGGTGGAGGGCCCTCCATGAATCTGTCCATCCAAACAATGGTCCCAACCTTCAGGGGTGTCCCTCACATCTGTCTCCACCTATCTCTCTAGGGGTGTATCACATCATTCCAGTCTCCGTCAGTGACCGCTAAGCCTTTTGGTATTGACCCCCAAACGCGTACAATACGTTCTACAAATGTTTGGCTCAGAGGTGGGGGGGGCTGGTGGGGGGCTGGGGGGGGGGGGGGAAGAGAGGCACTGCCAAGCACCAGGGGTTCACCGCCCACCATGCCCTGCACGACTACAAATCTGCCTTGTGTGTAAACCCACGTGCAACCCACGTGCATACGAGTTGAAATAGGACCCTGTGCTCTATCAATATGGCCACCCCTCTGGAGCCTCTTGTAAATCTAGTGTGTAATGTGTGTGTGAAGCCAAAGAGCTAGGCATGGTGTTTTGGTCCCCATTACATGAGTCTCTTGTAAACAGGAAGTCAGCCCCATGCACTTTGCTTATCTAAGAACGGAACTCCACTTTACCTTATCAAACACTCCCCGGACACTCCAGGTCACAATGTGCAGCTTCCCAGTTGGAGCCCCACACTTTTACTGTTATTGAGGTATAGGACCTTTTGGGTCGGGATTTAACTTGTAGGGTGACTACATTGTCGCGACTCAGGATGCACCATAACATCAACTGAATAAAACTGAACCATCAACCAAACCTCCCCGCCACCCCCCCGCCAATTCGGTCCCACACCCCTCCCACCCACACCAGAATAACGAAAGAATCATTGAGATATCTGTCACGGAAGGGATTCCGCACCCGCCCCAATGGAGAGCAGGCACAGGATTCTTCCACTGGATCCCCAAAAACCCCATCAACTGCTATTTTCTTGAGTAGTTGGAAATGTTCTTCTCAATTAAAGTAGCCCATTAACATGCCTTAATATTACCTTCACACATATATAGCTTCACACCCTTTTCTGTTACTTCCAATTTGTGTCACGATTTGCGAAGACAAATATTCAGTTGCCAAGGGTCCCAGTTTGATTGTCTACACGTGAACTAGAGTGCCACGACAATCATGATCGATGTCGCCGCTTGTCCTCCTTATGGGTCTGACTTTGTCGTGGTCTTCCTGACAAGGTGTCTGAGTCCCGAGGTGGGGGTGTATGAGGCTTCAGGTGTTGTATCTCGACAGTCCATGTGAACTTGTAGAGGATTCTCAGATGGGCTGGCAACAGAAGCATGTAGAAGACCTGTAAATCGTGGAGGAGGCGGTCCATCGATGCTGTAAACGACTGGTGTTCTTGAACTAGCCTGGTGTAATCCGGGAAAATCATTATGCAGTGGGAGTCAAATGTAAGGGACTCGTATGCACTGGCCATTTGACGAATGGTGTCTCTATCATTAAGGTTTAGTAGTTGGGCAATAACTGTCTGCGGTCTGGTACTTGGGAGAGACTAATGTTATATATTTGAGGAGAATTCCTGTCTGGAAAAATGTAACTTATGTTTGAGATTTTCCTTCTGAGATTCCTCACTGACCCATCAGTTTTCTCCTCATTGGAAGTCAATTAATGAGTTTTTCTTTGCATTATATTATAGAAAAGTCCTAGTTACTGCTTCTGTGACTTTAAACATTTAAAGCAAGTCACATGTCTGTGTACTACAGTTCTAAATGTTTTCCTAGAATTTATTAAGGGTATGACGTTTGGAACTCTAGGTATTCTATTTTTTATTTTATCGGATTATTGGAGTAAATCCTCTTTTGGAATGAAATCCCTCTACATGCTTTTGTGAAGCTGCACTGCACTGCCTTTGTACATTTTCCAGACTGCCCTGTGCTCCCTCAAACCCCCACAAACTCTGCAAACATTTACCATTTAACTGGGGCTTGAATCTTGCCAGTCTCTTTAGGATATTCCTTTTGCAGGACTTTGTTACTGCTCAATATTCTGCAGCTCTTATTGGTGTGAGTGAAACAGACACTAAACTAAACCTTGTACGAACAGGAGAGGCAGTAGGCAATTTTGTGTAAGCAGTTGTCTCAGCTGCTGTTTTTGGAGATTGGTTGCTGCTGCAGCATCCACCTACAGTTGGGGTTGTCAACTGGCTGGTATTTTTTCATATGGCAGTAAAGAGGGTTGGGAAAAAAGTATATTCTGTTCTGAAATGTAAATCAAAAACTGCAAATAAATGAAGAAATAACATGCAAACTATTTGACAGCCGTCTGAAAGACTATTGAAGCAAATGAGGGATCATTGCCATGTTAAAAAAAAAAAATACTGAGGTTTACCTATTCTTTTTCACTTGCCAGCTCGTTGTCGGTTTGTTTCTGAAAGTTGGCAACCCTATCCGCATGCAGTATAAACAAGTGGATCCAGCACACAAGCTGGATTGCACCATCCTTTTGTTTATATTTGTTTGGTTTCCCAGTATCTACTGCAACAATAGGCAAGACGAGAGCCAGCAGGGTGTTTGGTTTGTAGAGCACCAATCACAGTTGAAAAATTAAGATTGGGATGCCATTTCTTCTTGTTGCTTCCCTTCATGTAATTGTTTTGGGGTGTTATGCTGCTTGTACTCACTGCTACCGTTGTAATGGGAAGTCTACCTGCATGTAGGCTGATGCTGACCATTTTGGGGGGTGAACAGCAAGAGTTTCTGGTACTTCTGAGGGCCAGTGGATAACACCCCACGGAGGAACTGTGCCCTCTGGAGAGGGCTGACCGAGGAACTATCTCTTTTTAGCTGGCTGACGTGTTCTATTGTCAAGAGATGATTTATAATTTTGTGGTGGGACCCTTAACTGTTGGGCACTCCCAAGGAACACGAAGGTAAAGGAGGAGGCAAACAGTTTTTTCATCCTCCCAGAGAATCCACCCCTGGATACGTGTTTGTTTCCTATATTTACCCTGTAGAGAGCTATGATACCCCCAAGGGTATTGTTCGCGCTATATAAAACCTTCAATATAAATTGTGGAAATTGTGGGTAGCATGTGGCTAAACAGTGCAAGTTGGTTAGCACATATGTACAATTGGAGTGGTGTGGGGGCATTAACAATGTGAGTAGGTTTGCTCACATGGAACATGTGTAGAGCTATGGATCATGGACAAATACTGAGGCACAAAGAGGATGGGCATATTCACAGTGCTAGGAGCAAACCCACAAAGTGATACTCGGTACTGACAATCAGTGTACGGTGTTGAGGCACAAAGACTGAACCTGAGGCGCGTAGACAGACCATGTAGTGGGCTAGGTGCCCATGGTAGAGTGCCAGGAACGTGTTTGTCACAGGCTAGTGTGGGGAGATCTAGAGACATCGACATCTAGTAGGAAGAAGGTAGATATCCGAAAGTGTGGAAAGCTTGGTTAAACATGCATAGTGCTTCGAGCTTGGCGGAGGGTGAAAAAACAATTTTTAGTCGCATTGGTTCTAGAGTAGCATGTTTCTTGCCGTAAAGTGCTTCAGTACCTAATCTGGGGTAGTAAGTTTTAAGTAAATGCAAATACAGTGAAAAACAAGTTCAATAGTGTGTACAGTGCTGACCAGATCACACCGGGGCAAACCGTGAGTACCAAGCCCTCTACCCCGCTTCCATCTCAAGACGAGGCTCCGGTCGAAGCATCGCTTAAAGGCCTTAGCCGAGATCGACAAACTCCTTCAGAGACCCTGCCTTCTGGCTCAGCTCCTAAGACCAAACCCAAGCCTTCTGAGACCCCGGAATGAGCTACACTCTTCCCAAAAAGGCAGTCGAACCGAAAAAGGTTGTCAAGCCGAAGAAAATCATCGAAACAAAAAAGGTTGTTGATCCCAAGAGAATAGTCGACCCGAAAAAGGCAGTCTAGCCGAAAGACTGTCGACCTCCCAAAAACATGTCACACTAAAATTCCTGGTGACCCGAAAAAGGCAGCTGAGTCGACGCAAAAACTGGTCGATCCGAAAAAGGTTAATGAACCGAAAACACCAGTTGACCCGAAGAATGGTATTGAACCGAAAACACCAGTCGATCCGAAAAAGGTTATTGAGCCAAAAAGTACGGTCGATCTGAAAAAAGTCGTTGAACCAAACAAGGTCGCCGAACCAAAAAAGATGGTAAAGACGAAACATGTCGAACAGAAGAAAGTCGCCGACCCGAAAAAGGGCACCGACCCGAAAACAGCAGTCGAGCCAAAAGTCTCATAAACAAGTGACTAAGCCAAAATCATCGGTGCAAAAACCAAGGACAGTTGAGGAAGAACTTTTCCACCCTGATCCAGTGAAGGAAGAACAACCTAAACTGTATATAGACCCTAAAACAGCACGGGTAATAGTTTACCACAGGAAGAAGAGACCTTTGGACACTGACACTTCTTCCCCTGTTCCTCCAAAGAAGAAAGACTTTGCAACCTCTCCCTCAAGGCCTTTCACTCCTCCTCCTTTCTTTCCTGACATGCCTTATGTACCTTACTCTCCTTAACATTATGATGAGACAGAAAACATAGGGGACGATCCTCAATATAACTTTGTAGACCCTGAGGATCAGGAGAACACATAGGATGACCAAAATGACCCTTATGATACATAGGACCCACAACCCATCCCTGACACCTCTACATATCCTACAAAGCCGTCGCCTACTGACGACACCATTGTCTTTAACCAACTAGTGGATAGGGCAGCTAAATATCATAATGTAGACATGCACACTGACCCAATAGAAGAGGATTTCCTCTTCGACACTTTTCCTACTTCCGAAAAAAGTGTACGTACACTTCCTATGTTAAAAGGGGTACTAAAACACATGCCAGACATATTTAAAGATCCAGCCAGAGCGCGTGTCCTCAATCCCAGAATTGAGAAAAAGTATACGGCATCCCCTTCAGACCCTTCTTAAATTAAATCACAGTTGCCTTTAGACTCATTAGTGGTAGCAAACGCTCGAAAGCTAGCTAATTCACAGACCACAGGAGATGCTTCCCCTCCTGACAAAGAATCAAAGATACTAGAAGCCTCAGGCAAAAGAGTGGCATCCCAAGCAGAAAATACTTGGAGAATTGCAAACACACAGGCTCTATTAGCATGATACGATAGAGCACATTATGACCAGCTGGAAGGCTTACTACAACACCTACCAGAACCATTCAAATCTAAAGCTAACTACCTAATATAGGAAGGCAAATTTATAACAAATACTTCCATTAAATGTGCACTTGACGCAGCTGACACAGCAGCTGGGTCTATTAACACTAGCGTGTTACTACGCCGGCATGCGTGGCTACGCATTTCCGGATTTAAAAATGAAGTGCAGTCAACCATCCTCAACCAGCCAGTTAACCAAGACTTTGTTTGGCCCTGCAGGAGATACCATCTTGGAAAAGATGAAAGGATACTGATACTGCTAAATCAATGGGTGCACTTCAGTTCCAACAATCCAGAAGTTCCTTTCGTCGCTCCTCCTTTCGAGGCTCAGGTAGTGGCAACACATCACAAACTTCCTCTACATTTAAAAGTAATACCCAGAGCACCTTTAATAAAGGCTCCAACAGAGGAGGTTATAGAGGCAATAATAACAAGGGCAGAGGACGTGGCAGCAACAAAACCAGAGCCTCCACCGACACCAAACAGGGTCTTGCACACACTCCCTCCAGACCACTCAACACCAGTCGGAGGCAGATTAACACAATTCCTATCAGTTTGGAACGCAATTACCACGGACGGGTGGATGAGACAAATCATCCAGTATGGCTATTGCCTGGAACTCACTTCTACTCCACCCAACATACCACCCAAAAGCCGCCCTATGTCCAAGGAACACGTCACGCTGTTACAACAAGCGGTAACATCCATGCTAGAAAAGAGAGCCATAGAGCCAGTCCCCTTTCAACACCAAAGGACAGGAGTATACTCCCTATACTTCCTTATTCCCAAAAAGGACGGGTCCCTCAGACCAATATTGGACCTCAGACCTCTGAACCAATAAATACTCTCAGAGCATTTTCATATGATCACTCTTCAACAAGTACTCCCGTTACTCCAACAAGGCAACTTCCTCGCTACATTAGATCTCAAGGATGCATACTTTCACATACCTATACATCCAGCTCACAGGAAATACCTCAGGTTCACAATAGAAGGTCAACACTATGAATTCAAAGTGCTCCCCTTCGGGGTAACTACAGCACCAAGGGTTTTCACAAAATGCCTAGCAGTAGTAGCAGCACACCTAAGAAGGCAACACATCCATGTGTTCCCCTACCTGGACGATTGGCTCATAAAAGCCAACTCAGACGCACAGTGTGCAAACCACACATCCCAAACTATTCAGCTCTGCACAGTCTGGGTTTTTCCATAGATTACACAAAATCACATCAGCCCTCCCACATACAACAATATCTGGGAGCAACAATAGATACCTCCGTGTCAAAAGCATATCCAAATCCAGCCAGGATAGCCAACATGCAGTCTCTAATTCAAAGATTTCACCCACAACACTACTTGGCAGCTCGAGTGTTCGTGCAGCTTATAGGCATGATGGCCACCTGCATATTCATTGTCCCTCATGCCCGACTTCAAATGCGTCCATTGCAAGAATGCCTAGCACGACAGTGGAACCAAGCTCAAGGACAACTAAAAGACCTAGTGTTGGTAGACTGTCGCACTTAACTATCTGCAGTGGTGCAACCCACAAAACCTTTCCTAGGGGCGACTGTTCCAAGAGCCAGTTCCTCAGGTAGTGCTAACAGTGGACGCATCACTGACAGGTTGGGGAGCCCACCTACTTCAATACACAGTCCAAGGGCTCTGGACAGTCAAACAGAAGACACTGCATATAAACCACTTAGAGTTGCTAGCAGTATTTCTAGCGATGAAAGCCTTCCAGAAATACTTGTACAACAAGGCTGTATTAATCCGGACGGACAACATGACAGCCATGTACAAAACAGGTAGGGACACACACTCCGCAGCTGTCTCACCTAGCACTGAGCATATGGAGGTGGGCAATTCCAAAAAACATCTTTCTCCTGGCAGAACACCTCCCAGGAATAGACAATCAGATCGCAGATCTACTAAGCAGAGACAGCCAACAGATACACAAATGGGAGATTCACCCTCAAGTCCTCCAACCATTCTTCCAAAAGTGGGGGCATCCAGAGAAAGATCTGTTTGCCATAAAAGAAAACTCAAAATGCCAGTCCTTTGCCGTCCGGTTCCCACACCCGTTGTCACAGGGCAATGCGATATGGATGAACTGGTCAGGCAGATTTGCGAACGCTTTTCCGTCAACCCCACTGATTCCATTAGTCGCACGCAAACTAAAGCAACAGTCCCTCACAATGATCCTAGTTGCTCCCACATGGGCAAGACAACCATGGTACACGACACTCCTAGAACTCTCAGTAGTCTCTCACCAAAGGCTGCGCCTATCGCCACAGCTGTTAACGCATAACTGTGGAGAAATCAGACACCCATATCCCAATCAGATGAACCTAGCGATCTGGCTCCTGAAGTCTTAGAGTTCCGATATCTTGACTTGCCTCCAGACTATGAACATTATCAAGGAAGCAAGACGCCCAACTACTAGAGCATGCTACGCAGCTAAATGAAAAAGATTTGTAATTTACTGCAATAATAACCAAATCAGTCCATTAGATGCCTCTATACATAACATAATGTTATTTATTACATCTTCAAAAATGCAATCTAGCATACTCTTCCATAAGGCTACACCTTGCTGCTGTAGCAGCATAGCTCCAGAACAGACCACACCTGTCCCTGTTCAGAATACCACCTATCAAAGCTTTTATGGAAGGACTTAAAAGTATTATCTCTCCAAGACATCCACCTTCGCCAGTCTGGAACTTAAATGTAGTACTTACCAGACTTATGGGGCCACCTTTCGAACCACTCCATTCATGCAGATTACAATTCCTAACATGGAAAATGGCATTTTTAGTGGCCATTACCTCGCTCAGGCGAGTGAGTGAGCTATAGGCACTAACAATTCAAGAACCTTTCATGCAAATATATCAGAATAAGGTAGTGCTCCGTACTAACCCTAAGTTCATGCCAAAAGTTATATCAACATTTCTTCTCAATCAGTCAAGAGATTGCCAGTTTTCTTCCAAAACCCGCAGTCGGTGGCTGAAAGAGCTCTACACACACTAGATGTAAAAAGAGCTCTTTTATATTACGTTGACAGAACTAAAGCTTTCAGAGAGACAAAACAACTATTTGTTGCTTTTGCTCCACAGCATAAGGGTAACCCTATTTCAAAATCAGGAATAGCCAGATGGATAGTTAAGTGCATTCAAATATGCTATCAAAAGGCCAAGCGAACTCTAACAGTTCCCCCAAAAGCCCACTCAACGCACAAAATGGTGGCATCCATGGCTTTCCTAGGAAATATTCCACTAGAAGACATATGTAGAGCAGCTACATGGTCTACCATACAAACTTTCACTAAACACTACTGTGTAGACGTGCAAGCAAAGCAACAAGCTGCTGTAGACCAGGCTGTCCTAAAAACTCTTTCAAACTGCTGCAGCTGGTACAGGTGACCACCGCTAGAGGAGATACTACTATACAGTCTATGCTAAGATATGAATTCAGCAGCCCACATGCCTCGAACGGAAAATGCTACTTACCAGTATGCATCTCTTCTTGGCATGTAGGGCTGCTGATATTCATATTGCCCACCCTCCTCCCCGGTGCCTGTCACAGCTGCAGTAATTCTTTCTACATACATTTACATGGTCATCTCTTACTTTTCTATACTCTATCTTTGCCACAATGGCGAACAACAATCTGAAGATGGAGAAGATGCCCATGCGCACTGTAGTCCAGGGGAGGAGTCACCTATCTCGTGATACTTTGAAGACTCTTCCAGGACAACAAAGTGCAAACATCCGGACCCAACACTAGGCGGCGATCTATGCGAAGATATGAATGTCAGCAGCCCTACATGCCAAGAATAAATGCATACTGGTAAGTAGCATTTTCCTTCCTGTTCTTTCCCTGAAGCGGCAGAGGAATTCCTTAGCATGACAAACACTTCAGGTGCAAGCAAGTGGCTGAACAGTGGGAAGAGGGCAGGGGTAGAAAGAGAAAAGCAACTGTGCGGGGAGGGGCAAGTGGTGACAGGAGGTGGGATGAGGGACATTGCGAACAACCAATGAAAGAGGGTGTGGTAGGAGAAGCATTCATGAAAATAAAATGGATTGCTAAACATGAAAATGCACTTTAAAATAAAAGGACGAGGCAGGGATCAGGCGCAAACAAGGGTGGGGAAAGCAGCAATAGGGTCGCTGATCAAAACAATCAGCTGACTGAGTGCAGTGCACCGCGGTAACTGACAGCGGGAGGAGGGCGGGGCAATTAACCGCTAGGACAGCATGGGGAAGGTGGGGGGGGGAATGGAGTTGGCTACAACGGAGGGCGAGAGAGGGCAAGCCAGTCTATGGACAGTGGGAGGTGGGAAAAACATGCACTCCTATGGAGTACAGCGAATAACTAAAAAATAATTACCTCAAAGTGAGCGTCCAATGGAAGGATAATGGCCCCAGACAGGATGCTGTACTTTACCCATGCTCTTCTGAACGAGTAGCCAGACTGGAAGAGAAAGGGAAACCAAGAGGCCCAACCAGTGAGAAGCAAGGAAGTGAGTGCCAGGAAACCAACAATTGGTAAGTGATGAGGGAAGCTCAAAGCCTTTTTTTATTCTAACATCATGCAGCAATCCAGAGTGCCTAATCAGAAACACCACAATCACAAGACTCCAGTGACAAAATCTCCAATGAATTGATCTCAAGAATTACAAAGATTGAAAATTACTTGAAGAAGAATGTTGGCAACACCAAGACAAAAGATGACCTCACCACAGAAAGACTCCAATATCCATCCATCAATCCATTCCTTTAATCCTGTCACTAGAAGATTTCTTCTATATTATTATTGCAGCCAGACCATCCGCATCTTCTTCAGGCCCAGTACCGGCAACACTGCAGATAAAGATAACCTTTCTTCAACCTGAACAGGGAATGATAGCCAGATGCCTACTCAACAAGTCCCTGAAACTAGATTAATTCCCAACTGAACTTAAAACCTCAGACTTCCCCTGATAAAACCTCGACCCATATGACTCAGCAATCACTATGCCTATGTCAAATTGACCGTTCTTTGGAAAAAGTTTTGAGAGCAGTGTTTACTAAACTCAAACTTTACCTAATAATATGGCTTACTGACAGACCAACTGTCCAGTTTCAGAACAGGTAGAGGTGCAGAGTCCGCCACACTCTATATCAGAATCCATGAAAATGCTTTACAATGGATTACTTATCTCACAGACAGTAGTGTACCTACCTCCTTTCACATTACCTCCTCACCTTCAACACTGCAGTGTTCCATCATATCCACCTATTATTCAATATCTATCTTATTCAACCTAATGACAAAAAACAACTCATCCTGCCGCAAGTCTTCTCCACCTTTTAACCAGGCGAACCCATAACTCCAGTCCTGAAATCACTTGATTGGCTACCTGTTGCTAGTAGGGCAATGTTATAGGCACTCTGCGTTGCCCATAGTTTCTCCCAAGGAAAAGGACCTCTATACCTACAAGTTAAATTCAAGTAATACAAACCAAACCGAACACTACGCTCCAGGCTTGCACTACTTATCATACCACCTTATTTTAAGAAATCCCCAGGAGGGACTGCTTTCTCGGTATAAACTGCCAATCCCTGAATTCACTACCAGTCAACATTTGAAGAAGCCAGGAGCATAAACACTTCTGAAAATAGTTGAAAATATGGCTATTTCCTAGATCAATGGTTCTTAACCTGTGGTCGGCAGACCCCTGTAGGTCCGCAACACACTCTGGTCGGTGGACTGCTTATAAAGATAAATAATAGATTAATAAAATATACATAAACAAACAAAATGTAACCTTTTAAAACTTACTGTAAATGTGAAGGAATTTGAAATTGAAGACTAAAAATAAAGCTGGTATCCTCAATGATTTGTGGAAGCAGTCCAGGTGCATCAAACTGAATATAGTATGAACAATTGAATGTAGAAAAGCTACAACCTCGTAATTGGCCGTAATATTTTTTTTAACTTTCAACATGTTTTGTGTATCAGATAAAATATATTGTGTATTTGTTTGATAATGTAAGTTTCTGTATTTTTGTGTATTATTTTGCTGTTCATATCTGACAAATTGCTTACACCGTTGGCCCTGGAATCCAATTATGATTAATCAGGAGTCCCCGGATTCTAGTAGTGATTAAGTGGAGGTCCTCAGAATTCAAAAGGTTAAGAACCACTTACCAGCAACACAGCCCAGAAAATAGTTGCAATATCAAGAGCAAACCCACAAACATAACCAGCAAACTGCTTTCCATATGTAGGTAAGTCGACCTGTGGTTTGCCATGGCGTTATGTAGTTATTTTCTTCCATAAATAAGGTATGGCCCACAATAATACAAAAATCCTAATACACAGTGGCCAGCAACAAATTGTAACTTTTGCGGCGTGTATCCTTTTCTAGATTCACATGCTGTGCATTATTCCGCCATCTACTTGTTAGGGCCGGAATTCTTTTTTTTTTTCTCTCCTTGTTTTGGTCGCGGTCGACCACTGTTTGGTGCCAGGTAGGTCCCCTGTGTGACGTCCACCACGCACGTCGACCGCCAGGATACCGTCTGACATCTTCAGATTCTTTTTTCCGCTGTTGGGTGTGGAAGCAAGACTGGAAGCTCCGAAGAAAGTTTCGATTTTCCCCCAAAACTTCAAAAAAGATGGTGATTGCTGAAAAATATCATTGTCTTAACCGGAGACAGGAGCAGATCTTCGGTTTAACACCAGAGGCCACTCCGGTGCACAAATGGTGAGGTAGGGGTCATGGAGAATCCCCTCTTCAAATTCCGCCCCAAGTGCCACCACAAGTACGCTCAACGCAACCCACATGAAGTCTGCAATCTTTGTCTGCCAGAAGATCATCAAGACCAGGACTGTGAGGCCTGCGCAGCATTCCTGCCGAAGACACTGAGGACATACCGAAATCAAAGACAGGCCCACTACGCCACAATGCCGCAGACAACAAAGAAAACTTCCCAGAGACCTGTGTTTCTCTAGCTATCAGGAAGAACATGGGGCACCAGCGGAGGTGAAGCCCAAGGGATCGGATGTCGAGATCCTACAAGAAGACTCCGAAAAAATCCTTGCCGAGAAGAAGGCGAGTGATCCGAAAAAGAACACTGAGAAGGTATGACACCATAAACACCTGTCGGAACTGAAGGGCCACAAACATAAGGAGCACTAAGCAGCCAGACGCCAAGCAAGAAGGCGAATGAGGGTCAGCTGCGATTAAAGGAACCCAACCAAAGGTTGCCAAGAAGGGAAAATTGGTGAAAATGCCTAAACCAAGGGTAGACCACAAACCCGCAATGAAGGGCACAACTCTCCCAAAGACTAACGTTGACGTCGGGAAGAAACGAAAATCTCCGGCCTCTGACACCGAGAGGGCCCTGAGGTGTCAAAGGGAAAAGACTCAAGGAGGAAATGGCAACGCTCCTACGAAAAAGGAATTAGGCGCCTCACTGAAGGATTTTCGAATCCCAAAGACAACGGCGGCTGACCTAGAGAACGTCTACGCCGAAGAGGCAGAAGATGCCAAGGGAGAAGGTATCTTTGACTCCCCTACAACCCGTGAACCACGAGGCGAAGAAGCCGAGGAATATGGAGACATACCTGAAGAGAAAAACTCTGAAACTCACACAGATATGTGGAGCGACCTCAACACATAGAGAAGAGGTAATTTGCAGTTTTGCAGCGTGAATCTTTCTGGATTCACTATGTTGTGCATTAATCCGCGGTCTATTGGTTGGGGAATCGTAGTCTTTTTCTTTTTTTTTTTTTTGGAGCCCAGGTGGGTGTCAAAGTCCCACCTTTTGGTGTCCTTCCTCTGACGTCGGTGTGCTTCCAGCGGAAGCTCCCACCCTTGGGTGCCATCTTCGGATTCTTTTTTCCGCCGTTGGGTTGGATAGTCACCGAGAGGTTCCAGAATTTTTTGAGAAAAGAAGATAAACGGAAAATCATAAAAAATATTGGAGAATACATCTCGAAAAGCAAGACCACTGAACTGGGACGACGAAAGAGGAGGAAAACAACGAAAACTTCGACGTCCAATGGAGAATGCGCACACAGGGGGCATCCTGAGCGCAGGAATGGATAAAACACTTCTGCCGCAATTGTCACCACAAATTTGCGCAGAAGGACCAGCATCCGGTTTGCAACCTCTGCCTGCCGGTCGACCACTAGAGCAAGGATTGCAACGCCTGCTCCGTTTTTACCCCGAAGACGCTAGGAGTAAGAGGAAGACAGAGGAGAGCCAACTACAAAATGCAAGGCCAAGGTCAACCTCCGTCGCGCCGTGATTTGGGCCTCTCCAGTAGGGAAGAGGACAACATCGCCGAGGGACCAGTTGACTACACTGTCGTAGAGACCGAAACAAAAACTACAAAGGAGGTAAAAGAGAAATCGACTCTCTAAGACCCCGACAGACTCTCGATAGTCCGTCTAAATCCTCGAAAGGAGCACTGGCGCCGAAACATTCGACGGACCCAGCTGCATCCAGCGACAAACAGCCCAGCGGATCCTTCAAAAAAGGACTCCCAGTCAGCAAAAACCCAAGACCAGCCGAGGCCGTCTCAGCAAGTCCCCGAGAAGGTGTGGTCGACGCCGAAGGAATAGGACCCAAAGGCAACTTCGACATCGAAGAGATCGACCGAATCCCTCAACGCCGAACAGGCCACCGAGATGGAGAGGAAGAAAAGAAGGCTCAAGGCCGAAATGGATAATATCCTGCAAAGGAAAAGGTAATTCGACGAGTAGATGAAAAGGTTCACCATCCCGTCGAAGCTGACGACCATCATCGAGGATGAGGACGAAGAGGAGTTCGACGTCTAAGAGCCGCCCAAAACTCCGGAGCCCCAGGAACACCAAGAGGAAGAGGCCCTATACTATTATGAGGGAGAAGACCAGCAAATATGTTTGGGATCAGCATCCTCGGTAGCGCAGGACCTGGATTGGCAGGACCTCAACACCGAAAGCCCCGAAGAGGCCGTGGAAACGTATCCTTCGAGGCCTTCGCCGCCAGATGACATTAGCATCTTCAATATGGTCATCAGGAATGCAGCAGCAGCATATGGGGTGAAGCTAGAGGAAGAGAAACCAAAAGCCTCCTTCCTCTTAGAGCCCCTGCTCCCCACTCAAACTAGGAGTCAATTCCTCCCCATGCTCCCAATTGTCCTGGACCAGGGAAGGGAAGCATTCAAGGAACCATCAAGCTGCAGGTCTGTCACACCTAGGACAGAGAAGAAGTACAAACATTCCTTTAAGGATCCACCATACATCCAGGGATTCATCACGGCTGACTCCATCATTGCAGCAACCTCCAGAAAGAGGGTCAACGTCCCCACAAACTCGGGCCCACCTCCAGACAAGGAGAGTAAGAGGATAGACCTCACTGGGAGGAAAATAGAGAGTAATGCAGCAGTCCACTGGCGCATTGCCAACTCTCATGCCCTACTCAACACATACGTACCAGCATTGGGAGGAGGTCGGACAGCTACTCCAACACCTCCCTGAACAGTACCAACAGAGAGCAACACACCTGGTGGAGGAAGGGAAGAACATATCAAACTCATGCCTGAAATCAGCCCTGGATGCGGCAGACACGTCCAGCAGGCTCATGATGATCTGGGTCCCCGAAAGAAGGCATGCCTGGCTGAGGATCTCAGGTTTCAAGCCGGAAGTCCAGAATAATATTCTGAACACTCCCTTCAACGGAGACACTCTGTTTGGATCACCAGTTATTGAGAAACTGATGCAACTCAAGAAAGAGAACGAAACTGCAAGGTGCATGGGGGCGTTGCAATTCAGAGGAATGAGAAGGGGCCCCTCAACATGGAGGCCAAACGGAAGAGGGGGAAACCAGCCGGGAACGTCACATCAGAGATTCTAGCAGAACTACCAGGGCGAAAACCAAGCACAGCAGGGCCAGCAAAAACAAACCTGGCAATACCAGCCTCTGGGGCAGTCCTTTCGCGGGATAGCGAATTGACGAGGACAAACAAGAGGGGTCAGCAAACCACCTCTAAGTGACTCCGCTCCACAAAATGTGCCCACCCACACAACACCGCTAGGGGAGGGGCAGAACAAAATAAGCAAAGAAGTTTTACACACACTCAAATCAGAGATCAATGAACATGTAATACCAGTAGGAGGCAGACTAACACACTTCTTCCAGGAGTGGAAGAAAATAGCAGACCAATGGATACTGAACATCATACAGTTCAGATACTGTATAGAACTGGAAAAGAAGCCTCCAAACAGGAAACCAAAAAAGGCTCGCTCAGCAAAAGATCTTGCGTTACTCTTAAAGGAAGCACAAGAACTCCTACACAAGGAGGTAATAAACAGTACCATTCAAAGAAAGAAACAAGGGAGTGTATTCAAACTACTTCCTCGTACCAAAGGTGGACAAAACGTTAAGACCCATCCTGGATCTACGGTTACTAAACCAATACATAGACTGAAAAATTCAAAATTACATGCCTAAAAGAAGTCATCCCTCAGATAAGGGACATAGACTTTATGGCCACCATAGACCTCAAAGATGCCTACCTACACATTCCCATGAACAGACAACACAAACATCTACTGAGATTTGCCATCGACAAAGCACACTACCAGTTCACAGCCCTAGCCTTCGGACTAAAATCCGCACCAAGGGTCTTTACCAAGGGCCTCGCAGCAGTAGCAGCGCACCTACGGAGGGAAGGGATTCATGTATACCCCTACCTCGACGATTGGCTGGTAAAAGCAAGTTCCTACAAACAGTGCCAAATACATGCACAGTGGGTTACAGAGACGCTGACAGAATTGGGTTTCTCAATACACTGGGGGAAATCCACAATGGAACCACAAGTAGTGAAGATCTTAAGCTCACAGATCAACACCACACAGAGCAAGGTGTTCCCCAGCGACACTTGCCGTGCTGAAGGAGACATGTTAATACCAGAAGGGGCGAGCTCTGACAGTGAGGCCAGCGAGCAAGATCATGGGGATGATGGCATCGGGCATACACCTAGTCCCCAACATACGACTCCACATGAGACCATTCCAGGAATGGCTCTAACAACAATGGTCACAAGCTACAGGGAGTTGGGAAGATCTAGTGGTTGTAACGCACGCAGTGCCGGAGGAAATAGCGTGGTGGAACTACGAGACCATTATAAGGGGTTAGCCTTTAACACCACCAAACCCAACAGTGACTATCACCACAGACGCATCCCAGAGGGAATGGGGGGAGCACACATGAACCAGCTCAAGGTGCGGGGTCTGTGGGCTCCAACAGATGCGATCAAACTAATCATCTACCCGGAACTAAAGACTGTGTGTCTTGCCCTAAAAGCCTTCCAGAAACAGCTGTACAAGCAGAGAGTGTTGATACAAACCCACAAAATAACAACAATGTTCTACATCAACAAACCGAGAGGAACACAATCAGTCGCACTATCCAAACTAGCGCAGGAGATATAGAGATGGGCCATCCCACTGGAAATAGACCTCCTGGCTATACACCTACCAGGATAAGACTACGTGGAGGCAGACGGGCTCAGCAGACAGAAATCAGCATCCCACGAGTGGGAGCTCAATGCGCAGGAAACACAAAACTATTCAAGAAGTGGGGGACATCAAAAATAGACCTATTTGCAACACACCAGAATGCAAAATGCCAATACTTCGCATCCAGGCAACCAGGGGAACAATCCCAGGGGAATGCCCTATGGATAAGCTGGTCGAAAACATTTGCCTACGCTTTTCCCCCGATACCACTGATACACAGGGTACTCAGCTAGTGCAGAACTAACAACATTACACTGATTCTGGTGGCACCACAGTGGGCCAGGCAGTCCTGGTTCTCTCAAATATTGGAGATGGCGCAGGGACCACCCCACAAGATCACAAAAAGAAAAGACTTGCTCTCCATGCAAAACGGGGAGGTACTTTACCCAGAGCCAGAGAGCCTCTGCCTAGCTGCATGGCTCCTGAAGACTTAGTTTGCACACCTGAAACTCCGAGAGAGCACACTGGGGGTGCTACGGGAGGCAAGGAGACCTACCACACGGAGGTGCTATGTGGCGAAATGGAATAAATTCACGCAATGGTGCATCAGGGAAAACTACACAAGAAAATGACCAAGGAATCAACTGTGCTAAAATATTTAACACACCTGCTAAAAACAAACCTAAGCTCTAACTCGCTGAGAGTACATCTAGCAGCAATAGTAGCCTACACAAGAGGGGGGACGGTAAAGAGCTTCTTTACATCTCAAGTAGTAAAGATATTCCTGGAAGGGGCTAAAAGGATTGCCCCTCCCTAGAGGATGCCACCACCGGCATGGAACCTTAATTTAGTTCTAACAGAGCTGATGAAAGCGCCTTTTGAACCCATCCAGAAGGCCTCACTACAAATGCTCACAATGAAGACAGCCTTTCTAGTAGCAATCGCCTCCCTACGCAGGGTAAACGAGCTACAAGCGCTGACACTACAGGAACCGTACATTCAAATACACAATGACAGAGTGTTAATGAGAACGGTCCCACACTTTATGCCAAAGGTGGTGTCAAAGTTCCTCATGAATCAAATAATACAGATACCAAGTTTCTTCCAGAAACCATCCACAAGCGTAGAGAGCACTACACACTCTGGACGCTAGCAGGGCAGTAATGCATTACACGGAAAGAACAATAGAGCACAGGAAAACAAAGCAGTTCTTTGTATCCTTCGCAAGCAGTTTCCTGGGAAGACCAGTAACAAAGGGCACCATTGCACGATGGATCGCACAAACTATACAATTCTGCCACAAGCAGACAGGTCAAGAATTGCTAGGAGGGGCACAAGCCCACTCTACCAGGAAAAAGGGAGCAACAACAGCCTTCCTGGCTAACACACCCATTCAAGACATATGCCTGGTGGCAACATGGGCTTCAGTGCACACGTTCACTAAGCACTACTGTGTGATATACAAATGAAGAAGAAAGCACAAGTAGGACAAAGTGCTGCAACATATATTCAACAACCAACGCTCCTCTTCAACCCAGACACCACAAACATACCAAACCGCTATAAAGTCTATGCACAGCAATCAATCAATCAATCAGTGACATTTATAAAGCGCGCTACATACCCGTAGGGTCTCAAGGCGCTGGGGGGGGGAGGGGGGGTGCCGCTACTGCTCGAACAGCCAGGTCTTCAGCTTCTTCCTGAAGGAGAGGTGGTCTTGGGTAAGGCGCAGGTCGGTCGGGAGGGAGTTCCAGGTCTTGGCGGCTAGGTAGGAGAAGGACCTTCCTCCTGTAGTTGCTCTTCGGATGCGGGGGACGGTGGCGAGGGCGTGGTTGGCTGATCGGAGGTGGCGTTTGGGAGCGTAGAAGTTGACTCGGCTGTTGAGGTAGCTCGGGCCTTGGTCGTGTAGGGCTTTGTGTGCGTGGGTGAGGAGGCGGAAGGTGACTCTCTTGCTGACGGGGAGCCAGTGGAGGTCTCTCAGATGTCCGGAGATGTGGCTGGTTCGTGGGATGTCGAGGATGAGTCTGGCTGAGGCGTTTTGGATCCGCTGGAGTCTCTTCTGGAGCTTGGCAGTGGTGCCGGCGTAGAGGGCGTTGCCGTAGTCCAGTCGGCTGGTGACGAGGGCCTGGGTGACGGTCTTCCTGGTCTCTGTGGGGATCCACCAGAAGATCTTCCGTAGCATGCGTAGGATGTTGAAGCACGCCGAGGAGACGTTGTTGACTTGCCTGGTCATGGAGAGGGAGGAGTCCAGGATGAAGCCCAGGTTTCGTGCATGGTCTGTCGGTTTGGGTGCGGTGCCCAGGGCGGGAGGCCACCAGGAGTCGTCCCAGGCGGAGGGTGAGGAGCCCAGGATGAGGACCTCCGTCTTGTCCGAGTTCAGTTTCAGGCGGCTGGTCGTCATCCACTCGGCTACCTCTTTCATCCCTTCGTGCAGGTTGGCTCTGGCGGCGGCGGGGTTGTTGGTCAGGGAGAGGATCAGCTGGGTGTCGTCGGCGTAGGAGATTATGCTGAGGTTGTGTTTGCGTACGATTGCCGCGAGGGGGCTCATGTAGACGTTGAAGAGGGTGGGGCTCAGAGATGATCCTTGGGGGACGCCGCAGATGACTTCGGAGGCCTCTGACTTGTATGGTGGTAGGCGGACTCTTTGTGTTCTTCCGTCGAGGAAGGAGATGATCCATTCCAGCGCCTTGTCCTGGATTCCGACGTTGCTGAGGCGCCGTACTAGGGTGCGGTGGCCGACCGTGTCGAAAGCCGCGGAGAGGTCTAGGAGGATGAGGGCCGCTGTTTCTCCATTGTCCATCAGGGCACGGATGTCATCGGTGGCGGCGATGAGGGCGGTCTCGGTGCTGTGATTGGCTCGGAAGCCGGACTGTGAGGGGTCGAGGGATCCGTTCGTCTCGAGGAAGGCGGCCATCTGCTTGTTGACGGTCTTCTCGATGACTTTGGCTGGAAACGGGAGAAGCGAGATGGGGCGGTAATTCTTGAGGTCGGTGGGGTCCGCTGTTGGTTTCTTGAGTAGAGCGCTGAGTTCGGCGTGCTTCCAGCTCTCCGGGAAGGTGGCGGTGTTGAAGGATGTGTTGATGATGTCTCGCAGGTGGGGTGCGATGACCGCGTCGGCCTTGTTGAAGACGTGGTGAGGGCAGGGGTCGGTCGGTGATCCGGAGTGGATGGAGTTCATCGTGCGGATGGTGTCTTCGGTGCTGATCCCGGTCCAGGCGTGGAGGGTGGTGGTGGGGGGTGGTTGTTCGGTCATGGTGTGCGTTGGTTGGTTGTTGAAGCTGTTGTGTATGTCCGCGATCTTGTTGTGGAAGTATGAGGCGAGGGAGTTGCAGAGGTCTTGCGATGGGGTGATGTCGTTGTTTCCTGCGCTGGGGTTGGAGAGCTCTTTCACGATGTTGAAGAGTTCCTTGCAGTTGTGTGCGTTGTTGTCCAACCGGTCCTTGAATGCTGTTTTCTTGGCGGCGCGGATCAGCTGGTGGTGCTTCCGGGTGGCAAGCTTGAGGGAGGTCCTGTTGTCCGGTGTCGGTTCCCTTTTCCAGACTTTCTCGAGGGCTCGGCAGTTCTTCTTGGAGCTCTTGAGTTCGTCGGTGAACCATGGGGCCTTCTTGCTGCCGGGTCTGCTGGGCGGGGTCCTCAGAGGGGCGAGTTCGTCCGCGCAGTTGCTGATCCACTTCGTGAGGTTGTCGGCGGCCTGGCTGGGGTTCGCTGAGCTGGCAGGAGGGTGCTGGCTCAGGGAGGTGGCGAGCTGGTCTGCTGTGATCTTGTTCCAGCCTCTGCGGGCGGCCTGTTGCTGGTGATGGTGGGTCGTCGTTCTCTTGAAGGTGAAGTGGACGCAGCTGTGGTCCGTCCAATGAAGCTCTGTGGCGTGGCTGAAGTCGATGTCTGTGCTGGATGAGAAGACGGCGTCGAGTGTGTGTCCGGCAAGGTGGGTGGGGGTGGACACCAGTTGCTTGAGTCCCAGGTTGGCGAGGTTGTCGAGCAGGGTGCTGGTGTTGCGGTCGTTGTTGTTCTCCAGGTGGAAGTTGAGGTCTCCCAGGAGGATGTAGTCAGCGGAGGGGAGGGCAAGCGGGCTGACGAAGTCGGCGATGTCCTCGCTGAATTGTGTGCGTGGTCCCGGGGGTCGGTAGATCAGGGTGCCTCTGAGGGTGGTGTTCGGGTTGGTGTGGATCTGGAAATGCAGGTGTTCGGCGCTGGTCAGGGTGTTGTCGGTGCTGGTCGTGAGACGGATGGTGTTCCTGTGGATGATGGCGATGCCTCCTCCCATCTGGTTGGCGTTGCGGTCCCTCCGGACGATCTTGTAGCCCTCTGGGATAGCGATGGCGATGTCGGGAGCTGAAGAGGCGTTCATCCAGGTCTCCGTGAGGAAGGCAACGTCAGGGGCTGTGGCGTCTAGATGGTTCCAGAGTTCGATGGTGTGTCTGTGGACGGAGCGGGTGTTGAGCAGGATGCACTTGAGGTGGGTGCTGCTGGTGTTCGGCTTGGCGAGTGCGGGGCTGGACCGGATGCATGAGAACTTGCAGGCGTGGCAGCTGAAAGGTCCGTTGGTACGTCTTGGAGTGGCTTGATGGCATTCTGGGAGTCGGCCGGTGTTGAGAGCGCTGAGGGTGGCGGCTGAGTACGTCAGGCGGGTAGGTCGGGGTCTTCGTGGGCCAGGGGTCCTGGCGCTGGGCGCGGGCCGGTCGCGGACGGGCGCAGACGGGCTTACCTTTGGCGCGCCTTCGGCGCACAATCGGCGCACCCGCTGCGCGTGGCCGCTGCGCGTTCGCACGGTCGCCATTTAAGGCGAAGTGCGCGGGTGGGCGGAGCAGCTGGGAGGCGGGAGCGGGGAGGGAACAGAAGGCAAAAAGGGGCGGGGTCTGCGGTGGTGGCGGGAAGCGGGGAGCGGGGAGGGAGGACGGAGGGCGGCGCGGTAGGCGGGCAACCAGGAAGGAAACACTGACACGGCAACGCAAAATACAATCCCAAACCAATGGGGATAAAGAGTTAACACGGACACAGAATTTAGACAGCAAGCACAAATTACGGTCAAAACAAGGGAAAAAAACAAAACAATCGACAGCGGAGTCAGCCGGCAGCCGGCAGCGAGGCGGGCAGTGAGCGAGGCAGGGTGCACACGCAGCAGCTGGTGGCCGTGCGGCGCGGGGGTGTCCCACAAGTGGGTCACACTTACCTGTGTCGCACGGTCGCCTTTTAAGGCCAAGTGCGCGGGTGGGCGGAGCAGCTGGGAGGCGGGAGCGGGGAGGGAACAGAAGGCAAAAAGGGGCGGGGTCTGCGGTGGTGGCGGGGAGCGGGGAGCGGGGAGGGAGGACGGAGGGCGGCGCGGTAGGCGGGCAACCAGGAAGGAAACACTGACACGGCAACGCAAAATACAATCCCAAACCAATGGGGATAAAGAGTTAACACGGACACAGACACAGACATAGTGAATCCAGAAAGATTCACGTTGCAAAACTTATCTTTTTTTACCTGTCTGTGTAGTTTTGCAGCTTGAAGATCTTTCTGGATTCACTAGCAACCCCACCCACCTCCGCCAGAAAGATGAGGCAAGAGGAGGAGGAAATACAAAGACAATATACAATCAGATGTCGTGAAGAGACAAAACTGTAATTCCTTACATTAAGGAAAGGACTTCAAAAGATTGGAAAAGGATGAACAAACATGACGCAAAAACAAGGAAAAAAGAATCCGAAGATGGAGCTTAAGGGTGGGCGCTTCCGCAGGAACGCACCAACGTCACAGGAAGGACACCAAAAGGCGGGAAGTAGAAGCCGATCTGGGCTACCAAACAAAAAAAAACCGAAAAAAGACAAGATTCCGGACACAACCACTAGCCTGTGGAATAATGCACAGCATAGTGAATCCAGTAAGATCTTCAAGCTGCAAAACTACACCGACAGGTAAACTATTCGTTACCCTTCGAAACATTTACCTCCATATGACATAGCTTTTTTATAATGACATTATTAAAACGGCAGCAAATCAATTTGGGGGTACCCTTTGAGGAAGAAAATGGGGTAACATGTTTCTTGCTAGAAACCCTGGCACCAGCTTCAAAGGGAACACAATACCTTCTTATGCTACCAACTATTCTTAATCAAGGCAAAGAAGCCTTCAAGTAACCAACCTCAAACAAAAGGGTAACCCCCAGAGTTGAGAAAAGTATAAACCCTCCTCAAAGAACCCTAAAAATATTCAGGGAAGTGCAGTATCTGACTCCATTATTGTAACCACGGCCAGGAGGAGAGCATATGTATTCTCCAACACCGGGCCTTCACCAGAAAAAGAAAGAAATAGGATGGATGTGGTGGGGAGAAGGATGACAAAGGCAGCAGCTCAGTGGTGCATTGCTAACTCAAATGCCCTACTAAATGGATATGGCCACCAACAGTGGGATATGAGAGAGGAGATTTAGAACAAACTCCCGAAGGAGGACAAGAGGGCAAGATCTATTGTCCTGGAGGGGGAAAACTTGGCAAACACTTGTCTCAAGTAAGCTTTGGATGCAGCAGATACTGCTAGTAGGCAAATGTGTACAGGAACCATCCTGAGAAGACCTGCCTGGCTCAGAATCTCTGGTTTTAAGCAGGAAATTCAAACCTCCATCATTAGGCCATTCAATGGAGAAGCACGGTTTGCAAAGTGGTAGATGAACCCCTTCAACAAATAATGGGCAATGATACAGCAGGGGCAATGGAGTCCCTGTTATTGAATCCCCCTTAGAAGAGGGGCATTTAATAACAGAAAGCACAAATTAGAATGCACCTTTGTTCAAGGTCAACCAATGTCACAACTTACTCATGGGCAGAACTCAAGTCAACAAACGGGTCAGCAGTTAAGCAATCCAGGAACAGAAGCAGCCCTTTCGAGGAAGAGGCTAATCCTCTAGAGGAAGAGGAAATGGGTCAAATGACTCAATCACAAAGAAGGACCCACACGTCACCAGTGGAGGGAAGAATATCCTTTTTCCACAAACCATGGGAAAGGATCACAACAGACAATTGGATATTAAATTTGATAAAATACGGGTATTGCATAGAGCTAACAAAGATACCACCAGCAAACCCACCAAAAACAAGGAAATTGAGGAGATCAGAACAAAGTCTGCTAAACACAGAGATCAAGGAACTAAGCCTAAAAAAGCAATAGAAAAGGTACCAAGACAAAAATGGTTCACAGGAAACTACTCCCCATATTCCCTAATACCCAAACAGGATCAAACTCGAAGACCAATCATGGACTCGAGATTCATAAACAAATTCATGCTAACACAACGCTTCAAAATGTGTACCCTCCAAGAAATAATCCCACTAATTCAAAAGGGGGATTGCTTGGCAACAGAAGACCTCAAAGATGCCTACTTACAATATCCCCATGAACAAAAGAGACAAAGTACCTAGGATTCCTGCACAACGGAACACACTACCAATTCAAGGTACTTCCTTTTGGAATCAAATCCGCTCCACAAGTGTTCACAAAGTGTCTAGCTGCAGTGGCGGTACAAAAGGGGGTGGTGATGGACAGAGCATCTGAATCAATCAAACACTCACACCCAGCCAAAAGATCTGGGTTTAATCCATCACCGTTCTCTTGCCCTCTCTGCCACCCCAGTTCAGACATGGCTATATGCAAATCAGTTTGACCCTGTGCCTCATGGGAACAGTCCAGCCCGAACTGCCAAGCCATGTCTTCCCTGGGCCGGAAACAAGCTTTCGAGGACCGGTTTCTGGCATTCCAGCCGGCTTCAGCCCGGCTTGCTTGAATCCAGTGGCAAAGTGAGCAAGGGACTCCCGTCTGAGCATACCCTGCCACACTTATGGCGGCCAAAAGCAGTACAAAAGGGGGTGGTGATGGACGGAGCATCTGAATCAATCAAACACTCACACCCAGTCAAAAGATCTGGAAGATTCTTTGTGGTTTATGGAGAAACCCACTGTTTGTAGCGTTTGGATCATTTTTTAACATGATTGACATATTTGTTTTGAATCTCCCCTTATGAGCCAGTCGTCTAGATGGGGGAAAGATGTGGATTCTCTCTCTTTTCAGGTATGCCGCCACTGCAGCTAGCGGTACAAAAGGGGGTGGCAATGGACGGAGCATCTGAACCAATCAAACACTCACACCCAGTCAAAAGATCTGGGTTTAATCCATCACCGTTCTTTAGCCCACTCTGCCACACCAGTTCAGACATGGCTATATGCAAATTAGTCTGACCCTGTGCCTCATGGGAACAGTCCAGCCCGAACTGCCAAGCCATGTCTTCCCTGGACCGGAAACAAGCTTCCCAGGACCGTCCATTACCACCCCCTTTTGTACTGCTTTTGGCCGCCATAAGTGTGGCAGGGTATGCTCAGACGTGAGTCCCTTGCTCACTTTGCCACTAGATTCAAGCAAGCCGGGCTGAAGACGGCTGGAATGCCAGAAACCGGTCCTCGGAAGCTTGTTATAACAGAAAAGTTTGAGGCTGAGATATAATGGTGGGCATCCAAGAATATAACACTAGGCATACATTTCAAAACGCGAAATCCCTCAGTGACCATTTAAACAGATGCCTCCCACAAGGGTTGGGGAGAACATAAAAAAAAACCTCAGGTTACGGGCTCAGTGGAGCACTGCAGACTCTGTAAAGCACATCAACTTCCTAGAGATGAAGACATTGTTCCTGGCACTAAAGGCATTTCAAGCCCACATAGGAAGGAAGACAGTATTGATCCAAACGGACAACACCAAAACTATATTTTACCTCAACAAACCAGGAGGAGCGAAATCGTTCACCCTAAGCAAAGAAACTCATGAAATATGGAAATGGGCCAACTCACGGAAAATCAGCTTTCAGGCAATCCACCTGACAGGAAAAGACAACACCCTAGCAGATCAGCTCAGCAGCTTGCATGAATAGGAGATAACATAAAGGAGCCTGCAACAGGTCTTCAACCTCTGGGGAACTCCACAAATAGACCAAGTTGCAACAATGGAGAACAAAAAATGCCAATCCTTTGCTTCCAGGTTTCAACACCACCTATCAAAAGGGAATGCCCTGTCACTAAACTGGTCGGGACATTTGCATAAGCTTTTCCTCCAATTTCTCTAATACAAAGGGTTCTGGGGAAAGTCAGACAACCAGGAACAAACCTAATACTCCTAGTCCCTCAATGGACAAGACAAACCTGGTACTTAAGCATACTCGAACTGTCCAGGGTACAGGTGATCAAGTTTAAACAAGGACCTCCTCACAATGCAAAAGGGTCAAATCTTTCACCCAGAAACAGCGACGCTCAGCCTAGCAGCCTGAATACATAGTTCGGACATTTGAACTTGCCACAAAGGAAATACTGAATGAGGCAAGAAAACAAACAGACCACAAGACAATGCTACTCAGCTAAGTGGAAACGGTACACCACATGGTGTACAAAAATACAATACCCTAAATTCTATTTCCACACAGGAAACTGTGCTCATATCTTACACACTAGCATAACATCAACTACTCAAGGTGCACCTGGCAGCAATTGTATCCTACACCAGGTGAGATTTATTGATAAGTTTCTTCACAGCAATAGTCATCATAAGATTCCTGGTATGGCCCCAAAGGATTGTACCCCCAAAAAAGGCTCCACCCCCAATGTGGAGCTTAAAGACAGTCCTAACACAACTAATGATGGGACCATTCGAGCCCATGCGCAAAGCAGAACTCCAATACATCACCATAAAGACTGCCTTCTTAATAGCTATAAGATCTCTACGGAGAGTAAGTGAACTACAAGCTTCAACTATTGATGATCCATACATGCTAATCCACAAGGACAAGGTTATCTTTACAACAAACCCTCAACCCCCTACCTAAGGTAGTAAGCAAATTCCTCGTGACCCAGAGCATACAGCTAGTAGTCTTCAAAGACCCGGAAACACAACTTGAAAAAAGCCTTCATACCCTGGACATAATAGGGGCTTTACTATACTATCTACAAGAGACCAAACAAATCCTTAAATGCAACCAGTTGTTCATCTCTCACTCAAAGTCCAACAAGGGAGAACCCGTGACCAAGGATATAGTTGCAATTGGATTTTAGAGGAAATTCAATATGCTATACCTCAGCAGGAAAAACTCTAAACACACGGCCAAAAACCCACTTAACAAGGAAAAAAAGGGGCAACCCTGGCCTTCATGGCCAATGTGTCAATAGACTCCATATGTTCCTCGGCAACATGAAGATCCCCACACGCTCACCAAACATTACTGCATGATGACTAAGGAAGCTCAAGTGGGACAAAAGGTACTTCAACACCTGTTCGCAAGGTATTCCCCCTTACCACATCCGCCCCAAAGGAGGAGGAAACTGCTACATAATTTAATGCACAGCATGTTAATCCAGAAAAGGATTCATGCTGCAAAACGAAATGGTTACTTACCAGTAGGAGTAGTTTTGCAGCTTGAAGAGTTTTCTGGATTCACATGCGACCCACCCACCTCCCCTAAGAGTAGGAATACTAACTGGTGGGTCAAAAGATCACTGAAACCAAAGAACTAACATCTAAAGACAACAGGATTTGAGATAACCCCAGATATAAAGGGGAAAAAAAAGATTCAGAAGATGGATACCTCACACAGGATCTTCCGGGACGCTGTCAGACGTCACACAATGGATGGCCTTAGCACCAAATGGTGATTGACGCCCCAAAGAAGAAAAAAGACTATTCTGGAAACACTACAGCAGGACCTCCCTAAGGTGAAGGGTCTGCAAAGTGGACTCAGGAAAAGTATGACCTCAAGAACTGAGTGGACGAAGGGACTTTCCCACCGGATCAGACACAAAGGGATCTGGTGCTTTTTCTGATTTGGCTTTCCATCGCATCTATCCTATACACTTTTGGGAGAATCACCAGGAGAGGAGCTTTGGCTCCTCCCACATGTTGGGAGCTAAAAGTACATGTTTGATTTTACAGAATTTATGTGGTTCCAAAAAAGTGTTGGGCCCCCGCACAACTGTGCTCATTTTGTTTATTTATCCAGTTGCCTATGCTTGAATTTTCAAGGGCATGCAGGTTACGGTATAATACTATTAGTGTCTTAGATAACTAGATAATTTACTGTGTTTTGCTCTGGCAGTCGTACAGATGGAAGCAAAGAAGTCATTGACATTCATGAATTTTTAGGTCTGGAATGACAATGAAATTGTTAGTATATCATATGTGATTAATGTAGGAAGCTGGCTTTCTGGGTTTAGTCTCATCCTCTTTCGTTTGGGGAGGCGGGTTGTGTAAGAAAGTGCCTTCTTTATGCATGGTTGCCCCCTACCGTTTGCTAAATTGCTGATGTACTTTGACTGATGTGCCATGGGTCCCTGCCAAACTGGTACCCAGGGCCTATGTTCTTTTCTCTAAACTGCATTAAAAACAAAATCCAACTGGAACTCCTTGGCTACAGGTCAGTCCCTTGTAAATGGTACCACAGGTACCAAGGGCACTATGGTCACGGAAGGCCTCTAAGGGCTGTAGCATGTATGGTTAGAGGCCCTGTACCTTTACACACACACACTGCCATTGCAGTCTGCGTGTTTTGGTGCAGAACAGAGTGAAGAGTTGACATGGCATACATCCCTGTGTGCCATGCTTACATCCTACTGCCCAGGCATTGGTCAGCCACCCTCTAGCTGGATGCACTATACCAGTAGTGAGGAGTATAAGTGCAAGAGCCTGGACCCCTGCAGTGTCTAGACCAATTCTTAGACATTATAAGTGCAGTAATACCATTAAGAGTTTATGGTGCTGGGAGTTTGCCATTACGAACTCCACAGCACCATAATGGCTTTACTGAAAACTGGGAAGTTTGGTATCAAACTTCTCTGTACATTATCCCCACACTGATTCCTGTGTAGGATTGAATGAAAAATACGCTTAGAGGGCATCCTAGAGATGCCCCCTGAAAAACGACCAGCCTCTTTTAGGTTCCCTGAATGGTAGACACCAGCGTGCCCCCCTGAGACATGGGGTGGGAGCCTTTGCTCCCTGAGCCCAGAAACAAAGCCTTTCCTGGGCAGAGGTGTTCAAACCTCCCCAGGCCAGGAAGAGCCATAGGAGGCTGAGGAGCTTCAAAGGCCTTGCTGCCTTTGTAATGCGGCCCCCAGCCTCTACTGCTATCAGGAGCAGCCCCCCTTCCTGTCTCCCCTCCTTTTCGGTGGGGAGACAGGCAGAAAAATTAGCCAGCCCAGAAGGTGTGCCCACCTCTGCCAACCCCACCCTTCAGGTGGGGGAGGCAAGGTGAAGCGCACTCTTAAGTGCCTGCCATCTTGCAGATGTTAGGCACTCCCCAATCAGGATTAGAGATTGTGCCCACTCCCCCGCGGTGTGAGCACACCGAGGGTGTAGTGACCTCAAGACCCCCTAAAACACCCCCTAAATACAGTATTTAGGGGGAAGACCTGAATCAAGAAGTCAGATTCCCGCAACCTACAAAGGAGGACAAAAGAAGACGCCCAGCAGACGAGACTGCAGAGAACAACTGACTTGGCCCCAGCCTTACTGGCCTGTCTGCAGTTTCCCAAGATCCTGTGTCAAACGACGCCTAGTCCTGCAGCCAGCGACCTCCAGAACTTCAGCGATGACTGACTTACTTCCATAAAGGCTGGATCTCCTGTGAACAGCAGCTCTTTTCAAAAGAAATAGCCAAGAAAGACTTCGAGCCTGCTGAGGACAAAGAAACCTGACACCTGGAAACACCACTGCACCTGACCCCTATGGCCAGAGTCAGTGGACCACCGGTCCAAGCGAGGTCCCCCAGCTCTCCAGAGTACGAGTCCACCATGGGTAGACCCCTCCAGGACTCCCCGACGTCGCCTGTAGCCTCTGCTCAGAGAACTCCCCGTAACTGCCAGGGGTCCGGTAAGGTGAAATCCAACCTCAAAAGACACCCCTGCCCCTTCCCCTTTCGTTATATGGTCGATCAGCAATTTTTAAAATGGTTTCCCAATCTAGATTACTGTATAGGCTGCAGAATTTTCCATATGCCATACCGCATGCTTGGTTTGGTCAGGTAAATGATGTACATAATACATTTCTCTGGCATGACTGGCTATGCAGGTGGCGTTGAACACATGCACGCAGTCAACCTATTGCGGCGGTATAGCGGCTGTGGACATCTTTGCCTACTACGTGGCCTCCCACCTACAGGTGGTCAATGAATGGCGGTACAACCTGCCATCGGACCCAGCATATGCACTGGACCACATAGCAATGGGGACTATCCCACTCCTCCAGCTCCTATATAGTTCGCAGTACCTGGACTTTCTGCCCCCCGCTTGCAGCACAGTCATTCGCATATTGCGGGCTGTGGTTAGACAGATGGGATGGCGTGGCCGCCTGACCCGGGCAACCCCGTTGTGCGGGGTTCCGCAGGTGGGACATGGTAGGAATCTCCACCCTGGGTGATATAGTGCGACGTATCGTATTAAAGTAATTTCAACTACTCCAGACGGAGTTTCAACTTCATAAGTCGCAATTCTATTAATACCTCCAACTACGGCATGACCTAAACCCCATACTACGGCAGACCGATATCTTGCCCGAATTTATCCCCTAGAAGGACGCCTACTGATGTGCCCGCAAGATACGTCCGCTATACCCAACCCTGACAGCGTACACCCATACCTCATTACACAAGACTAGAACAGCATAGGAGGAAGGCATACCATATACCACTGATGATAACTGGGCGGAAGCTTTGGCCAGCCCCCGTGGGGCAGCAATCTCAACCCGATACCGACTGATACAGTTTAAATACTTGCACCGTATATACTATACCCGATTCAGACTATGGAAGATGGGTGCCATTCAGTCCCCTGTATGCCTAGGATGTGGGATAGTAGAAGGGACCTTCTTACATACAGTCAGGGGATGTACTGCACTACAACCATTTTGGTGGAAAGTAGTGGCTTGCCTGCGTGAGGTGCTGTCTTGGGATCTACCTCTTGAGCCGAAGTTATTGTTCCTGCACAGCACAGATGGTATTGGGGGGAACCGCTGTAAGCAGCACTTATTGTTTTCAGCCATCACCATTGCTAAAAGGGACATCGCTCAACAGTGGAAAAGCTTACTCCCTCCCAAGATCAGCAGATGAAAAAATACCATTGATGAATGTATGAATGCATAAGAAAATATGGTTGCGGTGGGGGTACTACAGGGGCATAGAATTACCCCAACTCCTAGTCAGACCCTTGAATGACTGTGTCCCCGTGAGGCGATTGGCCTCCATACTATTGAAAGCTTAATTTGTTTACTTCCGAGTGCATATGCAGTTGTTCAATTATAGTTTGGTGGGGATCGATATAAACTGCTCAAAGTTATGTTTGCGAATTATACAGCGAATACAAATTGATTTACATGGTGTTAATGTATCCTCCAGGACCCGTCCCTATATATCTCATGTAAAATCAATAAAATATATTGTTAAAAAAAGACACCCCTGCTTCCAGCCACCTTGCGCCCTGGAGAAGAGAACCCGAGGTGCACCTTCATCCGTGAGCCCTCAAACTTAGCTGCCCAGCTGTTGGTATCTCCTGTCTTCCTGGACCGAGCCTGCAGCCAAAATCCAAAACTCGCAGCTCCCATTAAAAGAAACCGGGCACCCGATGTCAAAAAAGCGCCCTGCCGCAGCTGTACTTTGGGTGTGAACTGTGATCCCCCTTTGCCCTGAACCTAACACCTGGAGTTTTGCTCCCACAACCCTGTGGCCTGCTCGTGAGTAGCCACCAACCGGAGGCCCTCTACCCCCAATTGGATAACATTTGGCCTCCGCACTCTGCACCCGGCTTCTCTAGTGCCACTGAGGGTGTTTTGAGAGTGCATCCTTGACCTTGGGGAACCTTGGTTCTAACCCCAGAATACCAACTCCTACAACAAAGTACTTGCCTGTTAACCGATAACTTTGTTTTTCTCCTTAGGAATACATTGAATGTTTTTCCTTGAAAAATGTTTTAAGCGTGGAGTTGATTTGTATGAAAACCTGAATATCTGCAACTGTACAAAAAAATGATTTAATTACCCTTCCTCTAGGAAGTGGCCCAGTGTGATATCTAGGCATATCACACTGAGTAGAAAAAGTAACGTAATCTTTAAAGTAACTAAAAAGTAATTTTGACTTTTCAACTTACCTGTATTTCAATCAACTGCATTTGAACCTGCATTCAATTGTAAAACATTGCCTAAGATTTTGCATAGCATTAATTTCACTTACCTGCACCAGGCCTGGCTTGGTTCTGAAAATAAAATAACTAAATATTTTTTATACAAACAAATTGGTCTGAGTTCAGTCTTTGAGTGTGTGATATCATTTACGGATTGAGTGTGTACAACAAATGCTTAACACTACCCTCTGATAAAGCCTTACTGCTCGCCCACACTACCACAGATAGTAAATTGCTATCTACTTTTTCCTCTGCCTACCTTTGGGGTTCCACTGGACTGTGCACACTATACCTTACTTTAGTATAGTATATACAGAGCAAGCTTCATACAGATAAAAAAAAATCTTTGAAAGTCCTATAGAGAGATGCGCTTAGGCTCCACTCACATGTTGGCCCACCCGGAGAACAGATTTTTATTGGGCCGAATGTGTGTTTCCACTAAAATAACTGCATGTTTAGGCTCGATACAGCTGGACTGAGTTGGTTTTGGTGGCAAGCCCATGATTGTGGCGATAGGCCTGATCTTTTTATTATGAAATGTTATGATTGTCACTAGGCCTGACTTGTTTATTGTGAAAAGCCTATATTAAAGTTGATTTAGGTGTGAATTCTTACTCTGTACTAAAGCCTACAGATAAGTTTTTTTAGCATTAAATATGGAATCTCACAGATGAGTAAAGTGTAATGCCAGTTTTAAAGTCTTCATCAGTTCATTAGGAAAAGCTGCCAAATTCCATAGGTTTGATCTTTTTATTATGAAAAATTATGATAAAGCCAGTAGGTCTGACCTACTTATTGTAGCAAACATATGTTAAAGGCCATAGACCTTTAAGGCATAATGGTTATTACACTGGTTATAGACAGCTACTTTGTTACATAGTGTATCACAGATTAGTGCTGTAGGGAGTGGTTATGTTGATCGTGAACCACCTAAACAAATCGTGGGGAAAGACCATTTGGACTTCAGTAGTCTTTATTGGGCTCTTATTAGTACGGATTTTGTATTATTTTGAAAACGGTATTTTGTACTTATTTGTAATTTTATTACGGTGTACCTGATGGTTGCCTTCTGGTAAGGCATATGAACCAACACAGTAGGTGTGAGTTGCTTATGGCGACAAGGCGCTGATAAAGGTTATAAGCTTGATTGTTTATGGAAAGTTATGTTTAAGGTAGTAGACTTGACATATTGAATGTGAATGAAACGAGCATGTTAAAGTCACCAGACATTTAAGAGTAGATTGTTAGTACATTGTATGAAAGCCTACAGATGGGTATCTTATTACATGGAATTTCACAGATTACCACAATAGGCTAGCATTTGGGTGTTGGTTACCATTCTAACAAACCCAGGGTATAAAAGTGATGTACTGTCAGAATCCTTGTTAAGCAGGTTTAGGAGAGATTATTTTGCTTTGCCAACTGTCATGTTGTATACTATGAGATTGTATGACTGATCTGCTCAGTACAGGGGTCCTCCGTTAGTTAGTGATAAACAATTGATAACAGTTACTGGCCTGTTTGGTTCACTATGAAACAATGTGTTGTCATAGGTCTAATGTTAGCATATTAGGCTTATTATATCAATTGTGAACAGCACATGTTAAAATCCACAGACATTTATGGGTTGAATGTTATACCACTGTACTACTGCATATAGATGAATATTTTGTCACTCAAAATGTCAATTACCTGTGTAGCAAATAGGTTTGCTGTTGGTTGCTTCCTCTAAAAAAAATTTTTTTTTTAATTGTGGGATAAGATTTGCTGTTTGATAGTTCTCTTAGGTTTCTGCCAGTATCTTGTAATAAAAAAACAGACCTTATTCATATACATAACCAAGCGGACATTTGGGTCCACTTTGTTCTGCCAGTGGTTTGAGTGTCATTTACGCTTTGCTTCCATCCATGAAGCAAATTACATTGGTTAATGGTTCAGTCTGTGTCAGTCAGTGGCTCTTATGCTCAGTGAATTGTGGCATGTTCTGATCACGTTCGTACATCCACATGAACATGAGTGAGCTTGTGTAAACATATGCCCTCCCTGTTTAGAAGGCAGCATGGCTTTTTTTTCTTCTCGTAGTTTTTTATCTTCATAGGTTGAGTTTGTACGTGTTTTATTGCAGTTGTATCAGAGGGTAAATGGAAAGATGAGTCAGTGGATGAATGAATAGATGCACGAGTGAAAAAAATGAGTGACGGAATGGGTGTATGGTAATTTAATGTGTTTGCACTATCAGTGACACAAAAGGAACTTTTTTTTCCATAAGACGGACCTATTGACATTGCCAATGTTTGTTAATGTTATTGGTTCCTCAATTTGAAATTGACCTTTCAAACATATCGTCAGTCTATAAAGTTGATGATTACCTTGTTGAATACATAATCCTGATGCTGTCAGGTGCTCTAAACTTTTAAGCATGTTCCTGTTGCTGTGAGCTACTCTAACCATCATATGAAGAAAACTATGCTGTGGAACTGATGCAGTGGGTTATGCTAGGAGTATTTATCTGTTTCAGTGCACGTTTTCTAGGCATTGCAGTTCAAAATGTTTTTTTGTTGTAATATTTACTGCATATGATGTGATGTTAATTGATAAAGACCAATTTATTTGTTGGCACAGATTTGGGATAAAACAAGCTTGGAGTGCTTAAAAATACTAACGGGACACACTGGGTCTGTGCTCTGTCTACAGTATGATGAGAGAGTCATTGTAACTGGGTCGTCCGATTCCACAGTGAGGTAAGAACTTGTATATTTTGGTTAAGATGGGGGCTTGTGTTGGAACTTACTGTTATTTGAATTACTTTTAGGATTTACATTTATTTTATGGCAATTATGTTAATTGAACTTTGTTTTTGAACTGGCAGGACATAATCATGCCGAGGAGCATAGCACTGTAAGGATGCTGAAATTATTATTCGTAGTTGTGGTAGTATGCACCAGCAAAAGTATAGAATAGGCATGTGATATGACATGTTGGGTTCTTAACCTATATCGAATGGGTGACTAAATGTTCTGATGAAAACATTTGTTGGTTTGGGCTCATGAGGGCAGCAAGTCCTGTATAGTAATTATTTGGACATTGGAATTCAGTATTCGCCTGAAGGGGTGAGTAAGTGGTGGGTTGGTGGGATGAACGATTTTGTGCAATTAAGTGATAGACTTAATAGCCATGCAAGAATGGTGGTAATGGAGAGAAATAAGTGGGACAAAATCTATTTGAGGTGTTGGTGGTGTGACTGCTCTCCCATATCCCTTGTGCCTGTGGGTGAATCCATGCCTGGAATTACACTCCTGCGGTTCAAATACTGTGTACCACTTTTTTGCAACTAGTTGATTCCTCGGGTTTCCTTTTTAGGTTTTGCCTGCAAGTGTGCACGTAGTGCGCATGCGCTAAAAAAACCTTATGAGTCTTATGTGGGATCGATGACCCGCCCCCGGCTCCCATTGGCTAGCTCCATAAATGGAGGCTAGCCATTGGGAGCCGGATCTGTCCGTCAACTCCGGACCACATTTGGGGGCGTTCCCGTGTTTTTTTCCCTGGGCGTGGTTCCGTTCGTCTTGGAGGCGGCCTCTCCTCTACCGTGCCGGATTACACTGCTGCAGCCGTCGGAGTTGGTAAATGTGCAGTGTGCGGAGTTCCGTTTGGGTTTGTTTTCTTGAGTCCATGCCGACCGCTGCCGGAAGAAGTCCAGGTGAGTGTTATTTTATTTTATTCATTGCCTTCCAGCCCCCCCTTCCGCTGTCCGTGTGCCCGTTCCCACCCCCCCTCCCGCTCTCCGTGTGCTGTCCTGTCTTCCCCGCCTCCCCTCCCGCTGTCCGTGTGTTCCCGCCCCCCCCCCTTCCCGCTGTCCGTGTGCCCGTTCCCTCCTACCCCCTCCCGCTGTCCGTGTGTTCCCGTCCCTCCCCTTCCCGCTGTCCGTGTGCCCGTTCCCTCCTACCCCCTCCCGCTGTCCGTCATTGTACCTTTCCTCTCTTCTTCCCGCCCCCCCTCCCGCTGTCCGTGTGTCCGTTCCGCCCCCTTCCCCGTGTGTCCGTTCCGCCCCCTTCCCCGTGTGTCCATTCCGCCCCCCTCCCCGTGCGCCCGTTCCCACCCCCCCTCCCCTTTTACTCTCCGTTGCTTGTTCTTCTTCTAACAACACTTAACAGGAGTGGGCGCTTCGAGATCTGTTTCTGAAAATAGGGCTGTAATTCATGTTCTCATCTCATCACATAGCCTTCTTTCCTCTAGCAGGCTCACTTAGTACAAAATGCCCCCCATTTACTCGCCGCTCCAGCCTCACGCCGCCCCCCCCCCCCCTTTCACCAGCTAAACGCATGCGCAATCTGCTGCCCAGGTCACCCGTAGTTGCCACTGTACAGTCAGGCAAGCCACAATGGGGTTTTCCTGACCTGCTCTGGTCTAGGCTGGCTTGTTTCTGTTTATCTACGAACAATGCTGTGGGCTCTGAGCCCTGTCATCTGCCGTGGAGGCTCTATCCGTTCATTGATGTTGACATCTGGGCTCGATTACATGATACTACACAGAGGCATGTTATAGTCTTTGATGCTCTTAGGTTTGTACATAATTTAAATTGCTATGTCAAGTGGCAACCCTCTTGCAACATTGTTGCCCAGTTCTATTTGACATTCAAAGTCCCTGCTTTAAAAAGGGACAGTTGAGTGCAAGCAATACATGTTATGGGTGCATCTTATATCATTGTAACCAAGGTTGGCAAGTGTATTGTTATTTTATTCCTCGCATATATTCTCTAATTTAATTGTTTGGAATAGATTGTAGCGGATCATGTACACCACGAATCATATTTAGGGAACACGCTATCCGCATAGCTTTAGTATGCTGGAGGCGACAGATATGTACACGTCCAATATTTGGCACGGGCTGCACTTGAAACCCTTATCTGCGGAACACATATCCCAACTTGTTAACTGATGGGGCAGATCAACTTACAAACCACAGACAATAATGAAGAAAAGGTTCTTAAATGTTATTTTGCATGCAGTAACATCTTAGTTAACTAGATTTCTTTCTACTTTCCCCAAAGTTCAGTAGAAAATGAGTTCATGTATCCACTTAATTTACATGCTTGCTATATTTAAGCCCCGCGACATTGCACACACATCCATTATTTACGTAGAATGTCATGCGCATTTATTGTGGTTTCATGTTGTGCTACATTTTTTACACATAATTAACTTGTGAAACAGGCCATGGGCAGTGTCACGAAAGAGTTCAAACCTATCCAGGTTGCTTTTCTAAGACCGAGATCAAATGTCAGATGCTGTTTTTGAGTGTGCCACAAACTCATTACGTGCTCCAGGCTTTTTTCCGGAAAGTAGTTGATTATTATCAGACCATTTTCATTTAATTGTTTAGGTTTTGTGACACATCAGGTAGTCTAATTATTTCATTAAGTACTCTTCCATTACACTCCTGCATTGAAAAGGCGCCTTTAGGCTCAGTCTAGACCCTGCACAAAGTAAAACCTGGTTAATAATGACTATTCAACACACTACAAAATTACAGTAAGCTTGTTGAAACTACAAAGAATAAGACAAATCCGTATTTACTTGCACATTTCAGAAAGAAGATGCAAAAATAATGAAATGCATCATGTCACTCCTGCCATTAATCAATATAGGTTTGTTTTCATTGCATCACTGACTTGTGCAGTTAGTGAAGGCATTATTTGAATAACATTGTTTTTATTTGTTGTTTAACCCCTTCGCCGCGGGGCTATTCCCCGCGGTGCAGGGGGCAGTGGGGCTGCGCGTGGTGGCATGGTGCTCATGACGAGCTTGGCTCGTCACGCAGAATAGTGGCGCTGTGCTCATGACGAGCTGAGCTCGTCATGACCACGCCCGTTTCTTAGAACGCTCAGCAGGGGAATTATCCCCGCGTAGGAGCGCCGCGGCGGTCATGACGAGCATAGCGCCACTGTGCCTCATGACGAGCTCAGCTCATCATGAGCACCGAAGGTGTTAAATTCTTTAATGTTGCAGATTTGCCCTATCAGGGCATAAATTGCATTTTCAGTTATTAAATAGCACGAAAGCCTGACCTTGTTGTGTCCTTCTTCCCTCTGTCTGCCTGGTGTTTTGTGCCGTTCCCCCACCTGAACTGAGCCCTTTAAAATAAGGCCATGCTCCAAAAAGTACCGCAGCCCCCTGCCCTGAACCATAAAAAACTGCCCCCTACCTCCGTGAAGAACTCTGACTCTGCTCCCTACCCTCCCTTGGTGCCTAAAACTGTCCCCTGCCATGCACCTTACAAAGCCTTGACTTAGTAAACTGTCCCTTCTCGGTGTGCTTCGAGGCCGTAAAATGTAAGCCTAGGCACAAATGTAAGCCTAGGCACAAATGGATGGTTGGATTTGTGGGGTAAAGTTTTATTTAATGTGATTTTATGTAGCGCGAACTTTACCCGAAGGTGTCAGAGCTTTACATAAGAACCAGTTGCCAAACCTAAGGACTTTGATTTACATGCGTTAAGTAAAAGATACAAAGAGGAAAACAATTGAAATGTACTAGATGTAGTCATACAAAGAAGAGACTGTTGATTTTCGTTATATTTCTATATACATATGGAAGGGATATGAATAGATGTACTGCAAGAGTCACATAGGAATGTTAGAGTAGAAAGATCTGCATATACTAGTGAATACAGTCCTCTATATATACAGAAAAAATGAGTTATATTTAGAGGGGTCGGAGTGGGACCCAGTGGGTGGATGGATGCATGATGGATGTATGGATGTATGGGAGGATGCATGGATGGGTTGTTGGTTGGATGGGTTGGTGGATTGCATAAATTGTTGAGGGATTGGCTGTATATATGCATCTATCCATACACCCATCCATGCATGCACCCATCCATGCATCCACCAACTCATCCATGCAAGCATTACAACAGCCCGCAGCTCTCCTTCGTCTCTCCTCGCCCCCCTTCCCTGAGCCCGCAGCTCTCCTTCGTCTCTCCTCGCCCCCCCTTCCCTGAGCCCGCAGCTCTCCTTAGTCTCTCCTCGCCCCCCCCTTCCCTGTGCCCTGCTATTGTAAATGACAATGCCATTTATTTATGTAAAAAAAATATATAAATAAAAATAATGTCAAGAGCAATGCCAATAGCTCGAATTTTAACAAAGGCAAAACCATTGCATTGTAAATGCTTGTTTTATTTTTAACACACTTTGAGTTTTCAAAAGAAAAATCAGTACAGACCAATATCATATAATTAAATGACAGCTTTGAACTATTCTTTTATTACGAACATGGTGTTTACATTTTGTATGAAGCAATCCATCAAACTAACTGCATTTTGCTCTCTGCCACGTCACTCTAAGAAAGAGGCGAGGCTAGGCTGGTTGATCTTGAATGGGTGCTTAGTTTCTACATTGATAGGACTAAAGAGCTCTGGTGGTTGATCAACTCTGTCTGATTTACTAGATCACAAAAAGGATCAATAGTTGGGAAATAGCCTCTGTCGCAGTGGGTTGTTCTTTGCATTAAGTTGTGCTACGCTCTGGCCAAAAACAACCTGGAGGAGGAGGGGCGCAGGTGGTTGTCCTGTGAGCTCATTCCAACTAGGCGAATGCTTAATCTATGGTGCTGGCTACATGCATTCTGGTGTTGGACATCTGCCATGGTGGTATTTTGGCATCTGACCATACCTTCACCTGGCACCTCTGTAACAACTCTGAGGTCTGCAGGGAGGCTAATTTTGCCTGTTCTGTCACATAGATCTTCCTGATGTAAAGCCCCACTCCTCAAACCCACAGCCTTTATGGGCTTTTTGTTTTGAAATCACTTCAAAATGTGAAGTCTGTGATTAGAAGTATAAATTGCTAAAGCATTTTCTGGTGGATACTCTATCTAACCACAGATTCCTCCATGTTCTGTGGAGTGGACTTCTTGCAAGCTATAAGGTCTCAAGCTAGAGGTTGCTCACTGTCATCTTAATTTGTTGATAGCTTCACGTCTAAGGGACGTCAGCACACAGATTGGCACCTTCATGTAGCCACTTCGGAGGAGAGACCAAGTCACCCCAAAATCCGATGGCAATACCTATCAATGTATGGGAGCTATTGCTGAAAAGATTGTCTGGGGCTGGAGAGTATTTCAAAAGGTGAGGAATCTGCTGTTTGATTATTCACCAGGAATGCAGTTACTAGAGTGAGTAACCTGTTTTGCCGCAGGAAGTTGCTCATTAAATCTATCTTGAAAGACAAAAGTAAGGACCAACAGAGGAGTGGAAAGCAGAGTGTGAGAAAGTGCCATCTTTCTTGCATTGTATGCCCCCACTTTTTGCTGAATTGCTGATGTGCTTTGACTGAGTGTGCCCTGGGCTCCTGCCAATCAGGTGCCCAGCGCCTGTGTTTGGCAGGTGCCCAGGGCCTGTGTTCCTTCCCTAAAAACTGTATTGAAGCTAAAACCCAATTGGCATCTCTGGCCATGTCAGCCCCTTGTAAATGGTACCCCAGGTACCCAGGGCATTGTGACCAGAGAAGAGCCCTAAGGGCTGCAGCACTTATTGTGCTTCCCTTAGGGGCCCTGCACCCTGACACTCACACACCTTTGCGGACTGAGTGTCCTGGTGCAGAACTAAACAAAGAGTCTACATGGCAGACATCCCTGTGTGCCATGCTCACAAACCCACTGCCCTGGCATACACCAGTCACCCCTCTAGCTGGGTGCCCTATGCCAGTGGTGTGGGCACAGGCGCATGAACCCTGTGCCCCTACAGTACCCAGGACCATTCCTGGGCACTGTAAGTGCAGTGATGCCATTAGGAGTATATGGTGCTGGGAGGTTGTCATTACAAACTCCACAGCACCATAATGGCTACATTGAAGACTGACAAGTTTGATATCAAACTTCTCAGCACATTAAACCCACCCTGATGCCAGTGTGGGAATCAATGTAAAATGCACTGGAGGGCATCTTAGAGATCCCCCCTGAAACCTAACCTACAATCCACCTCTGGACTGAGAGGCTGCCTAGGCTGCCACACAGCAGACATGTTGCTGGACCCCTGGGTGGAGAGCCCCCCCGCTCTCCTGGGCCTGCAACAATGCACATCCTGGGCGAGGTGCTAGGTCTCCTCCCCCAGGATGGGCAAGGGGAAGCTTCATAGGCATGACGCCTTTATGAGCTTCTCCAGGCCACTTGCTGTACTCAGCAACTGCCCCCACCGGTTCTGACCTCCTGTCTGGCGGGAAACCCTAAGTGAGGAAAGGGAGTGTGCCAGCCTGGGCCAACTCCACCCCTCAGGTAGAAGAGACGAGGTAAAGCACAACTCCGGGCTCAGGCCATCTTGAGGATGGGCGAGCCCTCCCCAATCAGATAGGCTCCTGCCCCCCTCCAACAGGAGAGGAGCAGGATAGGGGGTGTACTCACCCCAGGACAGGGACCTCTTTGTCCCTGCCCTTCCCCTACCTGTAACACCCCAACATTTTGTATTTAGTGGCACCCTGTACCTTCCTTCCTCAGATCCCGATTTTGAAACCAGAAGGAAGACCAAGAAGAAGACTTGCCGTGCAGTTGCTAGCAAGAGGACAACACCAACTGACTTAGCCCCAGCCCTACAGGTCTGTTGATCCTTGAACCTGCTCCTGCTAAATCCCGGCATCTCCTGCGGACAACAACCTCGAGAACTCCTGAGGACCTGCCTGCCTTGACTCTCTTAGAGGCTGGGACTCCCATGAGCAGTGATTCTGCTTAAACAACAATACCCCTGGTCCCAGCCAGGAACTGCAAATCCAGCCCACTCTGCATCCGCTTAGCTCGGCCTGTGCCCGAGTGGACAAAGACCCTGAGGACGTCCCCCCGGCGATTCTGACCTGGAATCCAGTGGCCTCGGACTCTTCTCTAAGACCCAGACGACGCCTGAAGCCTCAGAACTAGGAACCCCTCCAACCGCTACCAGCAGAGGGTAAGATTTCCCGACTCCAAAAGACACCCCTGCACCTGGCGCCCCCAGCCCCTGGTGCCCAACTCTGTGGTGCCTACCTATCCTCCAAGATCCCAACTTACCCCTTGAAGTGTTGGTTGCTCCAGAAGATCCTCTGTCCCCGAGCCTGCAGCCTTTGTTCACTTTCCAAGATCTCTATTGATTAACATTGAATGCCCGACGGCTCAAAAGCACCCTGCACCCAGCTGCCCGAGTGCCCCGGGCAGTGCAACCTTTGTCCTAATCTGATTCCCCATTTGCCCTGAGCCCAGCTCCCACAGCCACGTGGCCTGCTTGCCAGCCACCACCAACCGAAGGCCCCCTGCCGCTCATTGGATATCATTGGGCCTAACTACCTCTGTACCCGGCTGCCCCTTTGCCGCTGCGGGTGTACCGACTGTACCCACCTGACCCTGGGAGACCCCTGAGTCTAGACCCAGAACCTTAACTCTGCCAGTCGAGTGCTTGCCTGCGTTTGGCTGAAAAAGTTTCTAAGTGTCGATTTTTGATACCTACAAATATTCTTTAAAATTCGTGCCAATGATAAAAGCGTAATAACTTGTTTAGATAGATGTCACAGTGCTGAACCCAGGAGCCCAGCACTGAATTACTAAAGTTATGCAATCATATTTTACCTGCAAACTGAATTTTCTTCTGTAGGATAACATTGGTAATTTCACCTGGAAAACATTTCTAAGTGTCAACTTTTAAAATACAATAATATTCCTTAAAAATCACTATTGTAACCAAAACGCTTTTACTTAACTGTTTACAGCATATGTCCCAGGACTGAATCTAGAATCCAGTCCTGTGGTTGAAACCAGTAATCTACAAAGTAACTAATTGCATTTAACTGAGAAATTCCCTTTGAACTCAATGTTACATTGTGTTGGAAATTGTGTTGCCTATTGCAACAAACTGTAACTATTGTGATCAAAAAGTATATTGCCTATTTGAAAAGTAGTTAATTACAGAAACTCGTTCTGAGAAAGTATATTTTGATACCTTGTTGGTTCTAAAATAAAACCACCATATCTTTTGATACAAAACAATTGGCCTAGATTTCAGTTCTTGTGTGTGAGACCATTTGCGGACTGTGTGTACAACAAATGCTTTACCCTGTCCTCTGATACTGGCTTACTGCTCGACCAAGCTACCACTTTAGAGAGTAAGGTTCTATCTAACTTTAGCCTCTGGGGACTGTGGACTGTGTACACACTGTACCTTACTTTGGTCCAGTATAAACAGAGCCACTTTCTTACGCAGAGTGATCCTAGAAGAAGAGGGCTACAGTTAGGAGTGAGAGAAAGGAGTAGGGCAGACTCTGGCCATGAGGGCTTTTGGGTGGGCTGTAATTGGTGTGTGACCTAAGGAGCACCAACCCTTCTGTGGAGCCGTAACATAAATGCACATCAGAAATGGACAATACAGCTAAGTAGCTGACACAGGTGAATGGTGGTCCTGGGTAAGAGGTCCTTTGGAAACTGGCCGTTTAGTCCCAGGAGCTTAAAGAGATACCACAGCCTGTCATAGTTGTAAGGAACCTGGAAATTAAACATCGCAAATATAGTTCAATTTAACAATAAATGTCAGTAGGAGCCACTGCATGCTGTTAACTATACTACTATAATAAAGGAGAAACTTTCAGGCTTTGAGGCGGGTAAACTCCGGAAACACTGCGTTAATCTACACACCCGATACACCGTAGAAATCGTCAGGGTGTGCAGATGGTTATAGGCTATATAAAGTTTAAAAAGAAACCTTATTTAAAAAAAATTATTTTGACAAAAAAGTAGTCCCCCCCCACCCTCCCCCCACAAAGTAGCGCCGGCCGCGACGTGCATGCTCACGCCGAAGAGCCGCGTCAGAGGAGCGGCGGACATGGCACAAGGGGGGTGGGCAGTCACGTGAGGTGCAGCGGACAGGCCAGCGGTGGTGCGACCAGCGGAGAGCCGGACATGGTGCAGGGGAGGAGTGGCGGCGGACAGGCGGTGAGGAGCAGAGCGGCGAGGAGCTGTCAACTCAGGAGCGGCGGCTGAGGTAAGCAGGCGGGTGTCTGGCCAGGCGGGGGACGGGGAGTTACAAAAGGCAATGTCTGGGCAGGCGGGGGTCCGGGAAGGCGGGGGACGGGGACTAACACCTCCATTGACTCAGACGAGGGTCGGGGCAGGCGGGGGACGGGGTGGGCGGGGGCACGGGCTGCTGGGCAATGTCAGGCCAGGCGGGGGTAGGGGGAAGCCTGAAAGCTCCCGGACAAGGTCGGGACGGGCTGCTAGTATACTATTAAACCAGGTTGTGCCTCTGACCCTTGCACCCGAACTGTCTCAAGACTAGTGTCTGAGGCAGGACTGCTTCAGCTGTTTGCTTCTTGTGCTCTTCAGTTGTTTTCTGAAATGCTTGCTGTAATGTTGAATTCTGCAGCAGAATTGGACAATGGTGATAGTACTAATTATATTTATATTTTTATTAATTTGCAAATGTGTGAACTTCCTGAACTGTTCGACCTTTAAGGTACCCAGACAACAGATAATCATTAAAATCACACTTAACAGGAAAAGTATATTACGTTCAGATCACCTTATACATTAAGAAAGAATTCTGTGTTTTTTAACCGCATCGCTGCTGTGGCGATTTTTGCGCTGTGCGGCGTTTTTCATTATCCCGCTTTACATGACGAGCTCAGCTCGTCATCAGCACACGCCACCCGTGGGTGATGACGAGCTGAGCTCGTCATCAGCAGCGAAGAGGTTAAACAGTGAAAAGATGCATTGAGCCTTAAACAATAAGCCAATGCGTTCCATACCTTCATAGCTACTACAGTAAGTAACGTGCTGCCAAATTTGGCTATCTACACCTGGCACTGATGAAAAAAATATATATACTGCTTTTACTGACCTCTAAAATTCAAAGCATAGAGAGCTTTAAATACTTAAAAGCAGAGCTTTGCCGTGTCTTACAATTCATACGTAAAACTCCATGAGGGAATCGTAAATTGGAATCCACCCCAGGTATTCAGTGTTTTGTCAAATGGCCAGTATTTTTTTAACCAGAATACATTAGGGTCTGGTAGTTTTGTATTGCTTTTATCTTTCCTGAACATTAATTCATATTCAAGTTCGCTACTCAATGTTATGACAATGTTGCTTAAACTGTAGCTTACATTAATAGAATATAGGTTGCAAAATGTAATAATAATAATCCACATTTGTAAAGCGCGAACAATCACCTGTAAGGGTCTCCAGGTGCTGGGGGCCGTCTGGAAGATTAAGCAAGCTATTGCCCAGAGTCACATGGTGCTGGGCTATTCAGCCGCCAGCGATCGAACGGTGATCCCCAGATTCCAGCATCAGTCGCCCTGGCGGCGGCGCCACACCAGGCTGCTACATTAGAAAGATTAAACGGGTGGTAATGTGAAGTTTTTGTCACAGCACCAACTTAAGTCTAAGTAGCATTAAGGAAGGAAAGTGGCCCTACATTTCTAGCAGGCAAAACTGTAATTAGTTTCTTAGGCCTTAAAAATTACCAGCGATTGCGTCAGGCAAGACTAAGATTTGTTTTGTTTGCATTTACGCATATGGGATTATTTGTTATTTAGGCTTTAATTTTACACAAGCATATGTTGATTTTCGAAGAATGAGGTGAGTCCTTCTTAAGACTGACTAGGATCTAGATGTCTGTGGACTCACATTAAAAAACGCTTTTTCTCTGCTTACGTTGCTGAACACCTGCAAAGCAGCCCATACGTAGGTCGTGGTATCAAATGTTGCAGACAGATCTTAAGACCATCAACTGAGCTCTGTCATATAGCTGCACTATTTTCTCTCTAGCATCTAGAACTGCTGATTCCATTCCTTGTAATGGTCTAAAGCCCACTGTTAATTGGAAAATCTTAATTACATTTCCAATAGTTGTTGTAGAGCTGTCTTGTTACAGTATTCTCTGTGCTTGTAGTCAGAAAATTTACTCTTCAAACTTGTCTGTAATTGGTGCAACAACCAACAACTTTTCCCTTGACAGCTGCAGCTATCTTTGATTACATGTTATTTATACTTCAAAAGGTGTAGCTAAGAATTAGTTGAAAGAGTGAAGTGGGCTTTAGTTGACCCCAATTCAGCTATTGGCTTTCAAGGGTTTTTCTTGGTTTGCTATTTCTTGGATGTTTTGCCCAACTAACCAATTTCAATTTCTGAATTATTATATTGTCTTTTTTCTGTGATTGGTGGGTATTCAAATAGTCTCCTTGTTAGAATTCAATGCAGCACACATAGCATGTTATAAACAGTCTCTGTTTTGGGTACTGACTTGCTGTCATTTAATTGATGGTTTATTTGTGTTTGAGACATGTGGCTGTAGATACGCATTCTAAGCATACCCCCGCATCTAGTGCCGGATGTGTACAAGTTGTTTTTCTTCAAAAAAGAGTTCCAAGTTATGAGGTAAAGTGACTCCTCCTCTCGATGTCTGATTTGGATGTTTGATGGTGCTCCAGTTCAAGACCGCTTCAGGTTCCCTTTGGTACTTTATACCTTTCTCCATACACCAGTATTGTTGTGCGATCTAGTTTCCATTCTTGCATATTTAAATAAATTCTGAAAATCTTGCAGTCAGCTTGTCGTGCTTCAGTTGCTGTCTTAGGGCCTTGCTCGTTCAGGCCTATTATTTCTACCATCTTCTTCCACTCACAATGTGTTGCTAATGGAACGGACTCCCTTTTTTTTGTCACTCCTGCTGCACAAAATATCCGAGGACCAACCTCAATCAGGTTTGCAACACGTGTCTTTCACCAGACTACAGAGAAGTCTGTCGATATTTCAGATGGAAAAAGACCTTGAGGGACAGGCAGGTGCATCACAGAGAAATGCTGGGCAGGGAGATGGAGGAAACCCCCAACATCTTCGGGAAACAAGATGTCGAAAAAAGTAATCATGAAAGCCTCTGGGACTGAAGAAGAAGCCTTCCCCAGCCAAGAATCTTCATCCAACTCAGAGACGGAGAAATGTTTTTGATTTGGAGAAATTTTTCAAAGGCAACGTACCATGGAGTACACATGCCCCTGTAAAATTTACTAAGACATACTAAACCGCATGAATATATGGCTTCTGGACCTCCACTGCCAAAGAAAGGCACCAAACATCCGATATGGATGCCCTGCTCTCTGCTCTGAAAATTAAGACAAAATGACCACACTCTGTCCGACCAGCTTCGGTTCTGAGACATTCAACTCATTCCTCCGCTCCCAGCACCCCATGGCCTGACAAACCAGTTCCAGCCGGTTAAGAGCACAAAAGCAAGGGCTCTTCGGCACCGAAAGATGACTAATTTCGCACCGAAAAGAAAAATCCACGTTGGCACTGAAAGAAAGCTCTACTTCGGCACTGAAAGAAAGCTCTACTTCTGCACCAAAGGGAAAACCTACTTTAGTTTCCAAACCTGTAATCTCCACAACAGACTTGCCTACAGAAACAATCTATATATATAAGGCACAATAATGGCATGCTGGAAGTAAATTTATTCACAAAGCCCTTAGGCCGTAACACTTTACTGCACTTTGACAGTTACCACCCCCGGGCACAAAAAGAAGGAATCCCCTTCAGCCAATTTCTCCGCTCGAGACGGAATTGCTCAAACAGCACCGATTATGATATGCAAGCTAAGGACCTCAAAGCAAAATTTCTAACACGAGGATACCCTCACAGGCTGGTCTGCACATCATTCAAGCAGGCGCGCTTTTATGATAGGGACTCCCTACTAACACCTAAAATTAAACAAAATAAAAACCAATTGATATGCATAACCAGACATTCCACCCTAAATAGTACAGTGAGGCATATAATAATGACAAACTGGCACATTCTAAACAGTAGCGCAGAAAATAATACCAAATTGCCGAAACCCATTTTCGCCCAGAGAAGAAACAAAAATATCAAAGATCTAGTAAGTCGCTCAAGATTCACAGAGAGTCACTTATCGTGTCAAAGAACCATAGACTGAAGTACCCCAGTGACAGGCACCTACACATGCAATTCTTGTATAGCGTGCGCATCGGCCATAGTGGGACCCAATATTGAATATCAGGGATTTACCATCAAACCAACAAAAATGTCTATCTGTAAGAGTAAAAACATAATCTATCTGCTCCTATGCCCTTGTGGGCTAGGATATGTAGGAGAGACATCCAGATCCCTTGCTACAAGATTGACCGAACATCGTTCGGCAATCCACACGAAAAAAATGAACGCACCGCTGGTGAAACACTATTTAGACTTCCAACATAAACATACAGATATAAGGTGGTACATTATAGAAAACTGTAACCACGCAAATATTGCAAACTCAGAGCAATTTCGCAAAAAACGCGAAGTCTATTGGATTTTCCGTCTGGCGTCATATCCCAAAGGTTTGAACAATGAAATACCGTGGGAAAACGCAATCAAATATAACCTCTAAACAGGGAACCTCAATATAATCATAGACCTTAGTATCGCCCGCAATAGTATCACCCGAAAATAATTTTCTGAATTCTTAGACATTTAGATTAGGACAAATCTGTAATCGAACTATTATAAATAGACCTTAGTGACTATCAGGAAACCTGAATGAGCAATAAAATAAAATACATACATCGCTTTCGATAATTAAGCAGGATTCACAAAAAATTGTGGACGTAAATATAAACCCATCATAAAAAGGAAATGTACGATCGGATAGGATAACAAAACCGAAATAACTTTAAATTGCATCTAAATAGTTATATTAAGCATTAAAATGCATGCATTTTCTAATCATGTAGAAAAAAACAATAAATAAAAATGAGGGGAATCACGATAAAAACAGTAAATACGGTCTTTTTTCAGTTTCTATAAAACTGAACCAATACTCCCTCCAATATGGCTACCGTAGTAGTCCGTCAACTATTTCTATATCGGAGATGTGATTCCCCCTGTCACCTATGAGCCTCCGTAATTAGAATACGCAAAAAAAGAGAAACGGAGAAACCAATTAACCCGAGATTCGCGCCTTTTGTCCACCAATATAAAAAAGGTGAACGCCAGAGCAAACTAGACACCGCAACAGACCCCCACTTGAGGCCACGGGATTAGACGTGAATGGGTAAGAGACTACGCAGTCCCACTTTGATAGGACGCGCAGATAGAAATAGACGTTTAAAGCTAGAAGGGGCAAGCATGCAAGCATCTATTGAAAAGTCATATATTCCATTTGGATCTGTACCCCCCCAGAACGCAAAGATAGAAATAGCCGTTTAAAGCTAGAAGGGGCAAGCATGCAAGCATCTATTGAGAAGTCATATATTCCATTTGGATCTGTACCCCCCCAGAACGCGAAGACAGCAAACTGTCTAAACTACAAAACCGATGTAAATTAGGAATCATTCAAAAAATAAAGGGGGGACGCCATTGGGTATATAAGAAGTAAGACTCGGACATATCGTTTTATTAAATCCTGACGTTAGATCTTTATGCTAAGCGCAGGGAATTAAGGAGGCTATTTAATGAATCATAATCAGCCAATACCTATAAAAAGAGTTAGATATAGAGCCATACCTCCCGCTTTCTACATAAATATAGACGATAAAGCATGTTAATAGCTGATATAACGCACGGAATGGCAACTAACTATAATGGCCCTTTGGTTTTTTCTGTCCTATCCAGATATCAAATCAAGGAATAGGAGGTCACCAATGCCCCTATTTTCCTACATTGGGGACCTCGAACTACTAATTTATAAGGTACTGTTGGAGAACAGCCTTCCCCTTTCTCTTCTTTAAAAATAGAACTATCTAATTAGGTGCATCCAGGTGGATTATTTTCATGACTTTAGCCTTGTTACACTCTGTTTTCATAGGTGCAACCTAAAGCAACTTCAAGTGCAATTCGTTATCACAGTTGACTGCAGACGCAATATCATATTTGGTAGATTTCCAAACATACCACGGTCAGTATATATTAAGGTATTAACCACAAGGTATTAGGTAGTATCAAAGACCTAAAACAACCAGTCATATAGCCTAACATTAGCTTATCATTCTCTGCAGTGTATTCCTTCTGAAAACACCACCATACAGCAGATCAACACATCACGAATGATGATTCAAGTAATATAAAGAAATAAATCATAGAATTGGATTGCAATTGTTTAAGGTAACTATAAATAATATGCACTCCTCTACAAGATAGTATATGTACACGTACACATATTCTCAATTCTGAATGATGTTACTTTATTTCTTTTTCCTTGTCTATCTTCAATCAAAGGATACAACACTATCGCTTAGGGTGACTCAGTACCTCCCCATGCTGAAGGGCATGCTCCGACATGCCGAGAATATATTTAAAGACCCTTTTAGAGCACGCATCATTACACCTAGGGTAGACATAAAGGAGCACCATCTGACTATATATATTAAAGGGCAGCTTCTTCCACACTCTTAAGTTGTCTCCAATAGATGCAAAAAAAGCAAATTCTCAGACCTCAGCTGATGCCACTGCACAGGACAAAGAGCCAAATGTATTAACGCTTTAGGCAAAAGGGTGGCTGCACAAGCTTCCATTCATTGGAGCATCACTAACAGCCAGGCACTGTCAGTGAGGTACAAAAGAGCACATTGGAATGAGATTGCTCATGGAGATTTTGGAGGAGATTCCCAATGTAGAAAAAGGGGACAGGAAATTGTTACTGAGGGGAAACTCATTTCTAATACCTCCATCAGAAGTGCCCAAGATTCAGCAGACAAAGCTTCCAGAGGCATAAACGCCAGCATATTACTATATTACTACCTAGGCATGCATGGCTGTGTGTGTCTGGATTTAAACTAGAGGTAGAATAGTCATTACTAAATATACAATTTGGCAAGCAATATCTGTTTGGTCCACAGGTGGACCAAGCATTAGAAAAAATGAAAAAATAGTAAGGTAGCTGAATCAATGGGGCTTTGCAAATGTCCAGTTACTCGTGTCTCCTTTCGGCATATAAGCAAGGTGCCAAAACTGCGTCCTACGATGCCTCTACATCCTCCTTCAGACAACAAAATCAGGTTTCACCCTCTAGAGGATACTAAAGGAAACTGTAGAGGTGTCTCCGCACCCTCCACCTAGAGGCAATGACTCCCTTCTCCCCCCCCCCCCCCCCCCCCCCCCGGACCATTCAACACCTGTCGGGGCAGACTACAATGATTTGGAATTGGGCATTGTCCAACAAGGTTCATGTCTGGAGCTCATCACCACCCCTCAAAACATTGCACTTCCCTGACACAATCTTTCTGTAGAGCATCAACATCTTCTAAAACAGGAAGTGAAAGCTCACTTGCTAAAAGAACCAGTCCCTCTTCAGTATCAAGGCACAGGAGTATACTCCCTATACTTTCTCATTCCAGAAAAGGGTGGATTATTGAGTCCCATATTAGACCTCAGGCCTTTTAATCATTACATACTATCAGAACACTTCCATATGGTGATTGTTCAGGATGTGGTTCCATTACTTCAACAAGGTGACTGTCCGCAATATACTTAAAGGACGCTTACTTCCATATTCTCATTCACCCAGCTTGTCCCAAGTATTTTAGATTTGTTATAGTAGGAAAATATGACCAATTCAGTTCTCCCCTTAGGAGTCACAACTGCTCCTCGTCTGTTCACCAATTACCTATCAGTGATAGCAGCACACCTGCACAGACAAAATATTCATGTCTTCCCATATCTCGATGACTGGTTAATAAAATCAAGTACGCTTCTCTTGTCAAGTGCACATTCAAACCACTCAATCTTCGCCTTCGGCTGGGAATCGCAATAAACATACATCAAATTGTCAACCGTTACAAGTTCCCCCATACTTGTGGGCCATACTTCACACTCAGTTGGGTTTAGCCTACCCAAATCTCACCAGAATCTAAAATATTCAAACAGTGTTGTATAGATTCCAGTACAATCAAAGCATAAGTCAAAACACTCTCTACAGTTGGTATGCCAAGATCAGATGAATTGGCGCTGGGCATTACATCACAATACATTACATCACAATATTCACCTATTAGTGGAACACCTTCCTGAAATGGACAACCAGGTTGCTGACCTCAGCAGGACGCGGCAACTAGTCCACGAATGGGAACTCACCCCTCTAGCCTTTTCCCATACTTTCACAGGTGAAGGTTTCCACACACAGACCTTCGCAGCTGCAGAAAACGCAAAATGCCCAGATTTCACCTCCAGGTTACCAAACCCTCAGTCCAAGGGCCATGCTCTACAGCTGAACTGGTCAGGGATATTTGCCTTTAATTTTCCACCTTTCCCTTTTCTTTTATTTGTGATTTAGAAGCTCAGGCAAACTCTCTCTCTCTCGTCCTAGTAGCATCCAGTTGGGCTTGCTAGCCATGGTTCACCATGCTGCTGGAACTATCAGTAGTTCCCCACAAGAAGTTTCCTCTCCACCCATATCCTCTCAATCGGAACCATGGAGACCTGCTGATCCCCGACCTACCTGAAATGCCCCTACATTTTGTATTTAGGGGCAACCGTGAACCTTGCCTCCTCAGACCAGAAGAAACAAGGACCGAAGAGCTGTGCTGAAGGACGAGGAGGACACCAACTGACTTAGTCCCAACCCTACTGGCCTGTTGCGACTTCAACCTGCTCTAGCGGAATCCCGGTGTGGCCTGCAGCCAGCAGGCCACCAGAACCCGGAGGACTTACCCTCCCTTCCCTAAAAAGAGTGTGCCTCCCGTGAGCACCGGATTTACTCACCAACAGACTCTGGCCAAATCCGCAAGTCTGCACCACTCTGCACCCGATGCCCACGGCCCACATTTGAATGACGCAACACCACGAGTAGGTCTCCTTGGTGATCCTGACCTGGGATCTGGTGAACTCTGACCAACCTCAAGTCTCCTGACAACACCTACAGATCCTTTCAGGAGGATCCCCCAACCTCGACTCGAGCTGGTGAGGAAAACCAGACACCCCTGCACCCAATGTCCCACAGCCTTGGGTGGCCCAACCGACGGTGTCCTGGCATCCCACGACATCCCAACTTACTTCTCCAACCAGTGGTCGCCTCCAGAAGATCTTCGTGCCCAAGCCTGCAGTGTTTGTTCTGACCAGAGCTTTCCCATTGAAAACAGGGCTCCCTATGTTGATCCTGCAGCCGGCTGCCCCAGTGCAGCTGTGGATACACCTTGTGTGCGATCTTAGATCCCCCTTTGCCCTGACCTAAAACCTAGGAGCTTTGCTCCCGTATTAAAGTGGCGTGCCAGTGAGCATCCACCAACCGGGGGCCCCCTATGGATAACATTGGGCCTCAGCACTCTGCACCCGGCTGCCCTAGTGCCGCTGAGGGTGTTCTTTGAGTGCATCCTTGACCCTGGGGGAATCCTGGTTCTAACTCCAGAAACCCAGCTCGCACAACCAAGTACTTACCTCGTAACCGATCCTTCATTCCTCCCACAGGATTGCATTAGTTGCTTTTCTTTAAAAATGTGTGTGGAGTTGTAGATTGTTTCAAAACATAAGACTGTATGTTTAAGGCATATGAGCTGTAGATTGTATATGTTAGCATAAATCGCCATCTGGTGTTTTGTCTGGATGTTTGCACTTTGTTTTTGTTAGAAGAAATCTTTGCAGTCACGAGGTAGGTGACTCCTCCTTTTGATGATAGTGCAAATGGGCATCGACTCCATCCCAGATTGTTCTTTTCTGCCATCTGGTTTGTATGTGTATTGTTGCGCTCCAGTTCGGTATAGTTTTCGAACCCCTTCAATGCGCAGTCCTCTACCCTCAACGGTATTGTCTATTGATATTGGTTTCCCATTCGATGCGCATCATGTAAAATCTGAAAACCTTCGATCGGAACCTCTAGGTGGGCTGTTGGGCCTACCCGTGCCAACCACTGCAGCAGTCGATAAAGCGAAGTTATGTCCCGGGTGTCGTGCTAAGTTGCACGCACCGACTTGCAAGAGGTCTGCAACCTCTGCATATGCCTGGAACATGACTAAATGGACTGTGAAGTGTGTTGATCATTCAGATCGAAGAAGACCATTCGTGAACATCTGGCTCGACACCCTGAGATACACTGCTGCAGCGACTCTGTTCCAGACATCTTCGGCAAAGATTCCGATTCCCACCGTCCAGAACCAGAAGCGGAGCAAGAACAACTGGTCTCGGTGTCTGAAGCAGATTCCAACATGGAAGAAGAACTTACCATCACTCAGAGTCAACGTACTGTGAATACAGATTCCCATGTGCCCAATCACCCAAAATCTAAGGCTCTGGTATCACCTTCACCCTCAGGTTGGTACCGAGAGAATGTTTCAGATGCTCCGCCCTCCAGCTCGGCTAAGAAACGCCAACACAAGCCTTCAGGCTTGGGCTCGAGCCAGCCCCATTCCGGTGCCGAAACACAAACAGAAGGCTTTGTCGGTCTCCACAACACCGGCACCGAAGACACCTTCAGCACCGAAGTCCTCAGAGCCGAAGCCCTCAAAGCACAAAGACCTGGAGCCCAAAGCCTCCAAACCTAAGACCTTGGAGCCGAAACGTACAATTAAAGGCTCAGAGCCGAAAACCTCTGAGCCGAAACCTACTACTCCAAAGGGTTCAGAGCCTAAATCTGCAAAAAAGCACTCTGACTCAAAACGCTTGGATGCCGAAATCATCCCCATCCAAAGAACCTCACCCCAAAGAGCCACCTTTGGATACCAAATAAAAAAGGCTAAGCATTGATCCTAAAACTGGACACCTCCAGGCCATTTTCCCTAAAGAACAGAAGCTGGATCTCGCAGAGGATCATTCCATAGCTCCTGAGGAAAAAGGACATGGGTAATAACCCTTCTCCCCATACATACCTCCCTCTCCTCCTCTTAACCAAAATTTGATAATTGCACCATCAAATTCACCACCACCTCCACTAACACCTAACACACAGGATGAGGACTATGGGGATGGGGATGAAGACCATAACATGCCGCAGGATGAGGACATACCACAGGACACTGATACCTGGGACGAATTATGATAAAGATCCAGAACATGTTAACGACTCCCATCTGTATCCCTCCAGGCCCTCCCCACCTAATAACATCGGCTACGTCCAACTTATCAACAGGGCTGCCCAGTACCACGGGGTGGAGCTTCATACAGACCCTGAAGATGAGGATTTTTTACTTGACACTATCACATGCACAAAGGTCTCTTCATACTCTACCAATGCTCAAGGGATTGTTAAAGCATGCATATGAGGTATTCAAAGACCCAGTCAGAGCAAGAATACTCACACCTAGAGTATACAAAAAATACAAGCCTGCTCCTACAGACCCAGCATACATTAAAGGTAGCTGCCCTAAGACTCTCTGGTAGTGTCCAACGCTCCCAAGAGAGCTAACTCCCAAACTACGGGTGTCGACCCTCCTTACGACAAGGAGTCTAAACTCATTGATACCTCAGGCAAAAGAGCGGCTTCTCAGGCTGCTAATCACTGGCTTAATGCCAACGCTTCGGCTCTATTAGCACTTTGCGATAGGGCTCACTAAGATGATTTAGAAAAACTCATGCAACACTTGCCAGATGAATACAAAACCAAAGCCAACAACCTCATTCAGGAAGGTAAGCTCATCACCAATACTTCCATTAAGTGCGCACTAGATGCAGCAGACACAGCATCTCGTGCCATTAACACTAGCGTACTATTGCGCAGGCACGCTTGGCTTCGAATATCCTGATTCAAGCAGGAGGTACAGTCTTCCATACTTAATCAACCTTTCGATAAAAAACATCTTTTCGGGCCAACTGTCGACACGTCCCTAGAATAGATGAAAAAAGATACGAAAACTGCAAAGTCCATGGGGGGTTTGCAAATTCCTTCTACCAGAGGTTCCTTTCGCTGCTCCTTTTATAGGGGTGGCTCAAAAACAATGTCCAAGGAAAATCCCTCCTCCTCCTCCTCCTCCTCATACAGGGCCAATCTCCCGTCTTCCAGAGGTTATTTCCGAGGGAACTACAGGGGAAATAATAAGGGCAGAGGCAGAGGTAACTCCACCCGCGCTTCCCCTGCCAACAAACAGTAACTTCCTCCACTACCCCCTGAGAAATCCACTCCTGTCTGGGGACGTCTCCCACAGTTCCTACCTGTCTGGAATTTAATCACCTCAGACAAGTCGGTAAGACAAATTATCCAGTATGGTTACTGCCTGGAACTTACCAGCACTCCCCCAAATATTCTTCCAAAAAAACTTGTAATGTCACCAGAACATCTCACACATCTCATAACCGCCTAGGGTTATAAAACTTCTGTCCTCTATTCGGTCCGGATCCCCGATGGACCCTTCCACAGCTTCAATACTGAGACTATTCACGGAAGAAGGTCTCCATTCTTCCCTTAATTAAAAAAAATCTACTTTAGACCCCTGTGAACCTAACAATTATAGGCCAATTTCAAGACTCCCACTTCCGGCCAAAATCCCTGAAAAGGCCTTAAACACACAACTAAACTCATATCTCTCAAACAATAATCTGCTTGACCCCTCGCAATATGGATCTAGAGCAGACCACAGTACAGAGCTGTCTCTAACTAAATCCACTGAGTAGGTGAGGGAAGCGCTGGACAGAGGAGGAACTGCCATTTTGGTTTTGTTGGACCTGTCCGATGCCTTTGACACTATCCATCACGAGGTCTTAATGGGCCGACTGTCTGAAATTGGATTTCAAGGAGCAGCCTGGAACTTACTACGATCGTTCCTGTCGGAACGCTCTGAAACGGTGGACCTGGGCAACCATAGGTCTAAACCATTTACTCTTCCTTGTGGTGTACCTCAGGCTTCATCATTGAGCCCAACACTATTCAATATATACCTGATCTTGGCAACCCTGATTAGATCACAAGGCTTCCAAATAAGTTCATATGCAGACACTCAAATTGTGCTATCGATCTCACATGGTCAGAAGGAAACTGAGGCTCGCTTTCATATCTGCATGAGGGCCATCTGCAAATGGATTACGGCAAACCGCCTGAAATTAAACTCTGGGAAAACAGAGGTTCTTATATTAGGAAATAATCCCAATATATGGACGCCAGAGTGGTGGCCTGACAAGCTAGGCTTGTGCCCATCACTCACCAGGAAATCAAAAAACCTTGTGGTGATTATGGACAATAATCTCTCGTATGGCGTTCACGTAAGCATTGTGGTCTCAGCCTGCTTCCTAATCCTCAGGATAATAAGGAAAATAAAGTTCTTTCTCCCGTCTAAGAACAGTGATTACTGCCCTTATTATGGCATGGATCAACTACTGCAATAGTCTTCTGCTAAATACTCAAAAACGGCATATCAGCAGACTACAAATCGCCCAAAATGCAGCAGCACGATTAATCGCAGGCACTCCTAAATTTGTCTCGGTAAAGAAAGAGCTGGCTCAACTTCATTGGCTTCCTGTGAGGTTAAGAGTATGTTTTCAGGTCCTTTGTATAACCTTCAAAGCCCTCAACTGAATTGGCCCCAGCCATTTGAGGAAGAAACTTTAGTGGTATGAGCCCAATAGAAATCTTCGGTCCAAAGGAGCCAAACTAGTTGTAATGCCCATGATTAAAAAGGCCAGTTGGGGACGTAGAAGCTTCATCGCATGCACATCCAAGGCATGGAATGAGCTTCCACTTTACCTAAGAGACTCCCCAGATCTTCTCTCTTTTAGAAGGGGGCTAAAACCCATGGGTAACCGTACGCTTTATAAGCTCCATTAACATAACACTCCTGAAACAAGACGTTCTTTCTCTGTTACAAAAACATGCGATAGAACCAGTTCCATTGCATCAATAGGGGACAATAATGTACTCCATGTACTTTATAATTCCTAAAAAGGACGGCTCTTAGGCCTATATTAGACCTCAGATAGTTAAATCTCTACATACAATCAGACCACTTCCATATGGTCACACTCCAACGGGTGCTCCCATTGCTTTAGCAATGCGACTTTCTATTCACTCTGGATTTGAAGGACGTCCGCTTCCATATTCCTATTCACCCAGCCAACAGAAAATATCTCAGGTTCATGGTGGACGGACACCATTATCAATTCAAAGTTCTCCCCTTCGGGGTAACTACAGCACCCAGAGTATTCACCAAGTGCCTCGTATATATGCCAAGAACAGATGCATACTGGGTAAGTAGCATTTTCCTTAGAAAAACGTACATAATCACCTTTTATCTAGGAAATGTGAGTGTGATATCTAGGCATATCACACAAAAAAGTAATCTGAAAAGCAATTTAAAAAGTAATCTTTAAGTAATTGCAAAATAACAGAAAAGTAATCTCTGGTGCCACGCCTGCAGTCTCTTTGCAAGTGTCAATTTTTCAAAGTGAAAAGTATGTTTCTGTAAAATTGGTCTGGATAGCCTTCTTTAGTCGTGTCCATTATTGATCATTGTTGTGCAATACAGGTCTTACACTCCTGTGTTAGGCCTAAGGCTGCTCGCCACAAACTACCACTAAAAGAGCACTTTGGATTTTACATTGAGCCCTGTACACTTTTGGGGAATCTCTGAACTCTGTTAGCAGTGTTACCACCTAGTGGCAACATACAGAGCCAGTTTCCTACACCAGGACATTCTGTGTATGATCCCTAAGTTTCAGGGTTAGTCTTAGTGAGGATTGCTTTGAGAATTCTTGGCCTCACGCATACTCCTTGCCCACATTGCCAGGGATTACATGCAAGCCCTGCAATGGGACCTCAGAATCCAGTAGGCATTGCAATGAAGCTGCCTCACCGACACCATTTGGATCTTGAGGCTACGGCTCTAGATCAGCAGTTCTTTCTGTTGCCAATCTTAGCTCATGGCTATGATGTACTCATCGCTATTTGTTTTAGAGGGGAGTATTCCTGGACGATGTGGAGATCTGAGGCCTCTAATTTTCAGCTTCAGCCCGTTTCATATCAACCTTCTTTAAATTCAAGGTGATCCAGCTGGCTCTAAAGACCTTCTGCCATCTAATAAATTGAGGCTGGTGCAGGTCCTTACAGAAGACAGTACCACATAGTGGTACTGCAAAAAGCAGGGTGCTGTGTGGTCCTAGAGGCTGGAATTGTCTGTTATACAGAAACATTGCCCTAGTTGTCAACCTCCTAGTAGGGCCCAGTGCAGTGCAGGACGTCTTCATGCTCTGTTGATCAATCTGGCTACATCTGTTTGCCACTGTTTGGAACATGCAGTGTTGACAATTTTGCACACTAGAGTTTCCTCCAAAGCACTTGTTGACTTATTCCAGTTGGGATGGAGCACACGACTTGTAACCCCTTCTCACCTATATCTCTCCTGCATCAAGTTCTAATAAGATCACGAAAGACTGGGCCCAAGTCCTCTTAATTGCACCAGATTGCGCTAGCAGAGTGCAGTTTCCAGCACTTCTGAGTGTAAGCATTTGCCCTCTGATCAACCTTCAGCTTTGGGAGGACCTTCTGTCTCAGCAGCAGTTTCTGCCTGAATATCTGTTGCCTGGAGTGGTAACTGTGACAATTTCTCCCTACGAGCCAAACTTTCTGATGTCATTTTGTTTGTTCTCTTTAGCTCAACCGTTTGGTATATTTTGAAAATGATCAGAAAACTATGTCCATACATTCCTCAAGATTCATGCAAAACATTGGTGATGGCACTAGCCTTGGCGAGATTAGATTATGGCAATGCCTTATACTCTGTACTACAAGTCCAACACCTAGCTAAGCTCCAGCGGCTGCAGAATGCAGCCGTAAGGCTGGTGTTCAAAGTTCCTAGATCTGAGCCAGTTGGTCATAGATTGAGTAGTCTCCACTGGCTTCCCATGGGGAAAAGGATCAGTTTTAAATCATTGTGTCTGGCCTCTAAAGCCCTACATGGAACGGGACCACAGTTTCTAAGAACACATTTGAAATGGTATGTGCTGGCTAGAAATCGAAGGTCAGTCAACTTAAAAACTCTGCAAACTCCCAAAATCAAGCAAGTAAGGTGGGGAGGGAGAAGTTTTCTGCATCGGACTGCCAAGGATTGGAATCTTTTACCCATCACGATAAAATGCAACCCCTCACAGATGCACTTCAGGAAAGCCCTAAAAACGTGGCTCATTAATGCCTAGATAAAGCACACATGGCCAGATTTTCTTTCACATCGGACACAGCCCCAAGACGCCCATGGGCAATCGCACGCTTTAGAAATATTAAATTAAATCAAATCAAACCTCGCCTGGCAGTGGGCACAGTGAGAGGTTATTTGTCAGGCCTTTCTATGTTTATCAGAACAACCTTCTTTAAGTCCGTGGTAGTGGTGCCTTTCCTAAAAGATTTGAGACACGGTTCCTCCTAAAGTATTTGCAATGGCCAGTAGAAATATGATTTGGTCATGACAATCCTAATGTTAACCTTTTGAGCCTATGCACAGCTGCTGTTTTAGGCTATTGATGCTGTGTGAGTTGTGGGCATTGCCACTACGTACAATGCCCTACACTCCCTTCTTCCTGGACAAGTTGGTGTTGAGGACCTGGGTGGATTTTTTCTTTCCATATTGGTTCATCATTCAGCTTGTTAATACTTTTCGCTGCAGCCCATAATTGGAAGGAGAAGAGGCTTTATTACCTTGATCTAAAATCAGCATAGTTATTACATTGATGGGATGAAAGATCATTGGTTAGAGTATTAACTGTTTGTTGGCTTCTGAAGAGCAAAGAAGGGCAAGGTGGTGCAGAAGAGGACTTTGCTGAGGTTGATAATCCTCTGCATCAAGATCTGTTACGCACTGGCCAAAAAGGAACCTCAAAGGGCCTGAAAGCCCTTTCAACCAGGGCCAAGGTTGCCACCACAACATTGGTACATTGGTGGTGGTGGTCGGGGGGTAGGGGTGCATGATCTTGATCTCTACGAGGCTGCAGTGTGGGCATCTATGTACATTCACACAGAACTACTGCATTGACAGCCAGGCCCACTCGTTCCTGAAAGACTTTTTGGCATAAGTCCAATCCCCAGACCGTCAACCTTGAGAAATACTCATTTGGCATCTATATATAATGTTGAGGAATCTCTAGTTAGAACAAGGCATTTGTTTCGATGATTCTCTTTCTGGTGGATACTCTAACTGCAGAGTCCTCACGGCCCTCCCTTCCCCCCGTTCTGTGGAGGTATATCTAAAATGCCCCAAATCGTTGCCTTTAAGGGTGAAGAACGGGAACTTGATATCAGCGCCCAGGTGTGGCACTGGTATGCAGCGCGGTTTCGTCATGTTCTGGCTGGGTCAAATGTACATGGAGTCACACGATGTCACCTACCGGCGTGAGGAGCACTGCTGTTGAAATTCTCCTAATCCTGTCTGGCGCCTGGGGTTCTAAAGATGAGAAATCTGTGAAAGTGCATAACCGTAAGCAAATCCTTCATTTGAATCTTTTAGATCTTTGACTGCCTGCATTACATTGAGATTATGCTACTTAACCAAAATATTAAAACTCCTATATTTTTTCTGTGCCTTATTGCGAGTGCTATAATTTAAAATGTATCACTGTTTAGCAGTTTTGCAACACTTTTAAAATAATCCCTACCTCATATCGTTTTTACTGGTTTCTCCTCCACTGTGCTAAGAGAAACCTTAACATTTTTCATTTTTTTTTACTGTTACTTTTTAAAAAAAATAATAGCAAATGTCATTAATTGTATTAATTTGCGACACCCAAGAGAACCATTTGTAAGGGGAAGAACTGAGCTGGGCTTCTGATGTAAACCGTTTTGAAGTGCCTGTCGAAAGATTTTCCTTATTGTCAGTAGGGTATTTCCAGATTCTGTGAATTTATTCATTTTTAAAATATTTTGTTTCCGCAGAGTATGGGATGTAAATACAGGAGAGGTTCTCAATACACTGATTCACCATAACGAAGCTGTACTTCATTTGCGATTCTGTAACGGTTTAATGGTAACCTGTTCAAAAGACCGATCTATTGCTGTTTGGGATATGGCTTCTCCCACTGACATTACTCTTCGGCGTGTCCTAGTTGGTCATCGTGCAGCAGTTAATGTTGTGGATTTTGATGACAAGTATATTGTATCTGCATCTGGTGACCGAACTATTAAAGTAAGTTCATATTGTAATGTACTACAATTTCGCTGTTGAGATTTGGATATTGTTTTGCAACAGTGGTGCTGCTGCCTTTTTCTTACTGTTATATGGTTATTGTTTTTCTTATATCATTTTTTTTGCTGTAGTAATTGGGTATAATATATCTTTAATTGCATATTAACTTTTTCTTTCTTGTAGGTCTGGGAAACAGACTATAATGTGTTTTTGAAAGTGAATTGACGAGGTTTTTCAAGGAAACACTCCTCTTGCCCTGTGGTTTCTTGCATCCCATTCAAATGTTTGAGTCACTTTAACTTTAAAAGAAATAGAAAAACGTATTCCAGAGTATAGATTGGTTTTGCTAGCAAGGAGAGCAATAGTGCTTTTTTCTTTTTCTTTTTGGCGCCTAGCTTTCCATCATGAGATTCTCTGACGTAAACAACTTTAAGGTGTGTCTAGAGAAGGCAAAGTTTTTTTTAATCTCCGTTTGCACCAGTTTGCCAAATTAGTCACAAAGTACATTTGACAGAAATCACCACTCTAGCAGTGCTTATTTGGAAGAACAAAGTAGTCAGTGGTGCTCGGATACCTAGATTTTACAAGACTGGGAAGATCTGAACCTTAAAGAAAAAACTTGGAAACTGCAGGATCACTTTCCTGCTCAGCAGGTAGTTTTGTTGTATTTTTTCTCGACACTAAAGATCCTTGAATACGGCTGCTTCTAAAAAGGCTTTGTTTCTGAGATAAACATTTTCCTGGGATTTTTTCAGTCCCATCTTTCAACCTTGTGTAGCCTATTTTCAGCAATGTAGGAGCAATTTTTTGATTACTAAAACTGTTATTATTATTCTCAGTTTGCCTGCTCTTCGATAGGTGTCTTTTCTGTTTTGTGAATGTCTAAAAAGGACAAAGACAACATGTACTAGATCTACCTTCCAAATTATCAGACACAAAGGACAGACACATCTGAGAAGATGGCAGAGAAAACGGTTTCAGAAATCCTGCTTGCTTTAGTGCCAAGTTGGTAGAGCGAAGGTAAGATCCTTTTAATAATCAATGGTTAGGGTGTGGTGGGTTATTCCCTCTCCTTTTCCCAAGAAAAGACCAGCATGAAGTTGATGGATTAAATGCTTTATTTAATAAGGCAACTGTCAATTTCACAGGCTTCTCGGTCCTGGGTTGCTAGTGATCCGTTACAGAGCGGACCTAGCTTGGCAGTTCGGAGCACGGTCAAGACTGATTTGCATATGACTGGCTCCAAACAGCGGTGGCAGGATGCGCAAAACAACAATGGGCTGAGATGTGGCCCTGAGTAATTACCAGTGGCTGAGATTAATTCAAGCATCTCATCCATCCGTTTTTGTATACTCAATGAAAATACCAAGTCGCAACTCCAAAGCCTCTTTCCAAACAGTCTCACTGCTGCTGTTGCTCAGTTAATTTTGAGGCCCTCGACCTTTTACATTTATCATTCCTTAATGCTCAGAGTTACTGTACTCTTTGCTCGATCAAGAAAACTGCACTAAGGTAATTTACTTAAATCTATTTTTAGCCACAGCTTCAAGAGTGTTTTGTTAGGTCAGCCCCTAGGTCATGCAAGTGGGTCCAAGACCTCAACACCTCTATCCCTCCCAGAGCTCTCAACAGAGTGCTCCCACTTATTTCAAGCTTTGGATAAATTCATTGTTGCTCGACATAGCACCAGATAATCAGAAGCAGCACAACTGCTACCTGTGACACCTGCAACCCAGATTCCTGTACCAGTCTATTCTTCCTCTTCAGCATGAGAAATGCAGGTCCACAAGAAATGTAATACATAAATGAGCAAGGACAATACAGGTTCTCACTTACTGAGCACCTCAGGTGTCTGAGGAAATTCACACCATTTACTTAAGCCAGGAGACTTAACTGGCCCTATCGGGGAAATAAATTTGGTCTAACCAATTGTGTTCTTCAGTCTCCAGATATCATCCCATCAAGTACATCTTCGATTTTATTGCAGTAGCTGTAATATGGTAAAAAGAAGTATTGCCCAGAGGATCAATATTGATACCCTTATTTTAGCAGTCCAAACTTACATTCTCAAGAGTTTTGTTTATCACCTTTATTTTTAAAACTTTCAAATCAAACTATCCCAAGACGGCAGTCTTTATGAATATCCAATAGAAATAACAGCTCATACACCTAGTCATGTTCAGTTGGCATAGTCTATACACATGGACATCCATACATTTCCGTCATGGGTCCATCATGGATTATAGGGATATCTATCAGCCGGTTTAAATCTCTGTCCACTCCAGTTTTAATCTGAGTTCTCATGCAATGGCCAACTCTGAAATAGCCCCACACCACTTCCCAACCAGGGTCCCCTCTGACAACCATTTAATCAGTATTGCGTTTTAACAGCAGGTGGCCCAGGGTTGCGAATCAGTGTGAGGTTTCCCCTGTTTTAGTTGAGGGACAATACTCTGGCATTAGTGTATCATTAGTAGTAAGGGTATTTTTGTTGCCTGTTTGAGCAGAGTCCCCACCTTCTCTCCAGTATCCCACCAGTGTATTTCACATCCAGACTATTTGCAGGAAGGAGAATTCCAAATTTTTACATTTTAGACAGTGCCACTGTCTAATGGGGGTACATCCTATAAATTCTTTCAGGGGCAAATGAGTGTGTTGTAGATAATTTAAATGTCATCTTGAATCTAGGGTTGCTGGCCACCACTTGAACCTGTGCACAGTCCCTATTCCATCCTGCACCCATCGGGGGGACCATAATTCCCTGTTCCAGGCCAACCGCGTCCTCTGAGGCATGGGTGGTCTATCCTCATTTAGCACTTTATAAATGCATAAAACAAGTCCCCTCCCCCAATGCTTAATTTGAGCAGGTGGTTTTTGGTGCTCAGCACCGGAACTTGTGGCAGTCTGCCACAAGGTGGCGCTGTCTGAGATTACCACAACAACAGTCCATTATTAAATCAATATACATTAAAACTGACTATTACCTGATGCCCAAGCCATTCTTTTAGCTTTGGGGGCCTGGGGTAGTCCGAATTGTGTCACTTGTGGTAATGTGATTGTTAGTAGTTGTGGTGTGTCTGGGAAGCCAGTCCAAACCTTCATAGCAGTGTCAGACAACTTTGCAAATTGTACAACAGGACTCTAAAGGCCTCTCTAGCCTACACAAAGGCTAGAAACGCATCCCCAGGTAAAAGGTCAACCAGTGTCGGGCAACCCCCATCCCTCCAAGCAGTCAACGACCGCACCTCTCAAATCCGACGAAATAGCTGCAGCCTTTCAATCAACAAGGATATGCTAAGAAGTGGGTTTTCAGTACCCGCTTGACTGCCTGCTCTCACGTCATAGCCACCTGCTGTAACACCTATAGGGTGCCATTGAGCACCTTTCATCAAATAAATTGGCAGGTTGCGGTCATCTAGAGCAGTGTTTCCCAAACTGTGGTCCGCGGACCCCCAGGGGTCCGTGACACATTCCCTGGGGGTCCGTAGGCAACAGTTTTAAAAGCACAGAAAAGTTTCTTGTATAATTAGCAGCTTTCCAGCAACAATAAAAGTGTCAAGATCATGCCAGTGATTAATGTACCTGCTGGAGAGAGGAGAGTTTTGTTCCGTGGCAGTTTTGACTTAACTAATGTAGCACAGAGGGTTAATGTGCCTACTGCAAAGAACGTGTAACATGCATTTTAAAACGCAGTATTTTGTGTGCATAGGTTCGTGGTTATTGCTTTTGTCACAGAGATTCCTTTATTACTGTGCACTTCACAAGTGACAATCGTAATGTAGCAGAGGGACCTATAAACTGTCATCAAAGAGCTGCTTGCAAACTGCATGGTACCAGTTAGTAACTTATGTTTTTCCGCAGTTATTCATTATCCTGATGCTGCTCAAAAGGTTTATTTGGGTGGAAATGCATTTTTAATATTAAAGTCAGTGCTCGCCACTGTGTTATGTTCTGAATCCTGAGTTTGTGCTTTTCCAGACCAAGCTCTCTTTAAACATTTTATATACACACTGATTTACATGTATGGTTCAATGTCTCTATATGTGTGTGATGTAAAGTGTTCTGGCATCCTACAATGGTATGAGAGATGCTATAAAACAAATGAAATGCATGTGACAGAGAGGCTATTACTTCAATATAAAATACTAATGGCCAGATGTATGATCCGTTTTTATATGTGCGAACGGGTTCGCGAACCCGTTTGCGAATGCAACAACCTATTGGGCCATGTACATTGCCGATTCCGCGAGTCGCAATTTGTTAGCGACTCGCTAAATACGTTTTGCTATTTGGAAGGGGCATTTCCTTCCAAATAGCGAGTCTCAAAACCATGAACAAATGTTTTGGAGTCGCAAAACATTCACAATTACCACCGACTTCAAGTAGATGGTAATGCATTTGCAAATGGGAAGGGGTCCTCAGGGGACCCCTTCCCCTTTGCAAATGCATGCAAAAATATTTTTTACGGGCAGACCGTGGTCCCAGGGACCTCTGCCTGCCCTTAGAAAATGATAACAAAATGTTTCATTTCATTTTTCTTTAAATGCATGGTAAATGGGCTGCAGTTCCTTTTTAAAACTACTTTATTTAAAAGCAGTCCCAGACATGGTGGCCTGCAGAGCCCAGCAGGCCACCATACCTGGGAGGGCTGGCATTCCCAATGGGCTCGCAAATTGCGAGAGGCTCATTAATATTAATGCAACTCGCAATTTGCGACCCCCATTGGGAATCCCAAACAGTGTTAAACACACTGTTGTACATTTCATTTAGCGACTCGCAATTTGCCACTTGCCATGTGTCGCCAATTGCGAGGCGCTAAATGAAATGGTCTTACATCTGGCCCCAAAATCCTTAGTACTTTGAGTATTTGTTTTGTATGCACACGTGTGTATTTTTTTCGAATTACTCTTTTAATATTTGAAATTTATCTCATGCCAATTGCTTGGGGGTCCTCAGCTTCCAGTGGTGACTCAATGGGGGTCCTCAGGAGTCAAAAGATTGGGAACCACTGATCTAGAGTACCCCCAAGGTATCTTTGTTCCCAGTTTGGTGTCTGATTGTACCACTTAATTGTGTGCTGTAGCTTTGAGATGATTCAGTGTAGCTCACAGTCTGCGGTTCAGTCTTACCGTTTCACTTTACAACTTGAATACTTTCATGCGCACTGTGCTTAGTTTTCCTTCCCACACCAACAAGACATGTGGCTGTTTGTTTCTTGAAAGACTGTCCTCGGTATTGGGTACATGGCATTGTGCACTAAATATAGGCAACCGGGTAAAAGCACAGTTTTCGCCAATGCCGCTCTTCACATTACAGAGAGCTGGAGCGTGTACCAGAAGGTTATTGATGCTCTAAATCCCTGCAAGACCCTTGCAACTTTAAGTTGATGGTGCGTAATGGCAGAAGGCGCCACCCACACGCCCAAGTATTAAAACTACTTTTGTTGTTGTTGGATACTGACATCCGGCGATTCAAACTGGAGTGTTTCCCAGTCCCATCAGTGGTTATAATATGGTCATCTATTTCATAATACAGAGGCCTCCGATTGTTGTGAAGAGGTCCATCTTCCACAGGGGAATAAGGATGGAGTTATGGGTCCGGGTCAGATGCACATGGGTGTCATCAGTGTAGATGGAGACCTGATGGGAGGTGCCTTCCACTCACTTCGCTTGGCTGTATCGTCTGTCGTGGTCTTATAACTTGGTGCTCCATTGCGAACGCAAAGAGGTATGGTAACATGGGGCATCCCTGCCTTATTACTCTCTAAATGGCTCATTTCTATGAGAGTATGCCATCCGATATAACCCTATATTAAAGGTAAATCTAGTTTAAATGTTTAAGGCCAAAGCTCATCTTGGTAAGGACTCCAAACATATATTCCCAACTGAGGGAGTCAAAGGCCTTTTCAATATCAAACGGCATCAAGGCACCTTCCAACAGTGTGTATAGAGTCCAGGTGACCCCAGAGGTAGGCAGAGGTTAAAGTTAGATAGAACCTTACTCTCTATTTGTGGTCGAGCAGTAAGGCAGTATCAGAGGACAGTGTTAAGCATTTGATGTACACCCTAAGTCAGCAGATAAATTCACACACACAAGAACTGAACTCTAGGCCAAATGTTTTTGTATTAAAAAATATACTGTTTTATTTTTAAAACCAAGCATGGCACAGGTAAGTATTAAATACTTTACAGTAATACGTTGCAGAATGTAGAACAGTTTGATTATGCAGTAGGAATTTACTTTGATTTATAGGGGATGCAGTAGGTTGCACTACTTAGCAAATACAGTACATTGAAATGAATAGGCTTTTTTCAGTAAATTACCGGTAAGTACTTTTTTACGTTACTTATCTAACTCCATGCTGGATACCTAGATTCAGCACTAGGACATTTCCTGCAAACAGGTAAGTAAATGCATTTTGGATATTCGTGCGAGTTTTAAAGAATATTTTTAGATTTCAAAAATCCACAGGAAAATTGTCAATGTTATCCTATTGAGGAAAAACAGGTTATTGGTTCAAATGTAAGTGATCAACTGTGGGATTTAAGTTTATGGGGTCAGTAATGCACTCTTGTTACACCCTCAGCGGCATTAGGGTGGCCGGGTGCAGAGTGTTTAGGTCCAATGTTATCCTATGGAGGATAGGGGGTCTCCGGTTGGTGCTGCTAGCAAGCAGGCCACACTGCTGCGGGAGCAAATCTCCTAGGGTTTTTCTCAGGGCAATGGGGATTGCAGGTCAGCACAAAAGGTGCACCCTCACCAGCATTCGGGTGGCCGGGTGCAGAGTGCAGTTTTGGCGTTGGGCGCCTTGTTTGCTATGAAGAGACTCCGGTCAAAAAAAACACTGCAGGCTTGGGGACGAAGATCTTCTGGGTGCGACCACCACTTCGAGTGGGAAGTTGGGATCTCTTGGGTTGTCTAGGCACTGTTGGTTGGGGCACACAAGGCCGTGGGGTGTCTGGTGCAGCTGTGCCTTTAGGCGACGGAAAGTCTTACCTGCTCTTGGTCACGTAGAGGGGATCCTCTGGATTGAGCTGCAGGCGTCTGCTGGAGTCTTGAGGCTGGTCTGGAATTCCAGATCCTTGGTCACAATCTCCGGGGAGACTGCCTCATCATGTTTTTCCGCTCGGGCCAGGTTCGGCGGGTGCAGAGTGGGCTGGATTTGCGGTGTCCGGCCGGAGCCAGAGGTTGCAGTTGAACAAATCAGGTATTCACGGGAGAAGCAGTCTTTGGAAGTGAAGGCAGGCAGGTCCACCGGGGCTTTTGAGGTTGATGGCTGCAGGACACACTGGGATTTCGCAGGAGCAGGTTCGAGGGGAGACCAGCCTGTAGGGCTGGAGCCAAGTCAGTGGGCGTCATCCTCTTGGCACTGAACGGTTACTCTTGGCACTGAGCGGTTATTCAGTCCTTCTTATCTTCCGTTTTGTCGTTTCTTGATTTGAGGAAGCAAGGTTCAGGGTGCCTCTAAATACTAGATTTAGGGGCTGTTCGATTTGGGGGTCTCTAGTTGGCAGAGGTAGGTAAGGGGGTACACTCTTAAAATAACCCCTTCTCACCCCCTTGGTAACTTGGCACAAGCAGACAAGCTTATATCGGAGGCAGTGTGTAAAGCATTTGTGAACATACCCAGCAACCCAGTGACAACCCTACAGATGGATTCCACACAAGTTGTAGTATAAAAATAAATATTTTTTATAGAGACTTAACACGAGAGGCACCACCGTCTGGCTTCAAAACGTGCGCTCTCCTTCTACCTGAACCGCTCACAACAGTTCTAGGTGGATGACCAGCTCTTTGTTGGCTACGTGGGCACCAAAAAAGGCCATGCACAAACGGACCATCTCTCGGTGGGTCTTTCTCTGCATCAAGGCCTGTTACTCATTGGCTAAGAAGGAACCCCCTGTGGGGCTATGTGCCCCTTTCCACCAGGGTAACAGCAGCCACTACTGCCTTGGGAAGCGGCGTTCCCTTGCAGGACATTTGTCAGGCAGCTACGTGGACCTCGTTGCACACGTTTACCAAGCATTACTGCCTTGACAGTCAAGTCCGGAGAGACTGATTCTTTGGCCATTCTATTCTCCGTGACTTTCTGGTGTAATCTTTTTCACAGACCCTCCACCGGGGTTGGTATTGCTGGGGTATCTGTTCTAAGGTAAGTAATCTATCACTAACATGTCTCTTTCAAGTGAAGTCAATAACTTTATTCGGTTATATTACATAAATAACCATGAAAGTACATTAAAAAAAACACAGCATATAAGATACAAATTATACTTGCACAATTAATCAAATTTAAATTCATACAGATGCATACAATAGGCTAATTACACTTTACAGTTTAGAAGGTTGATTTTCGTGAGATAAAAACATTTTTAAGAAAAGCAGAGACAGATGCCACAGAAAATATATCATCAAGCTTCTGATTGCTAAAAAGGCAGGTCGGCATGGTCTTAAATTCATATACATTAATATGGGCATAATCCACCTTTTTCTTGGGATTGAATAAAATTTACAAAAGAATAAAATATGGTTTTCAGATTGACTGGATAAGTCGTCACAAGGACATTTAATTATTCCATTTGAACAGTAGTTTACAATAGGAAAACTTAGTAACCTGAACAGGAGACCAAATCTAAAACGAATCAGTAGAAACCTTTCAAATTCACTCATCTGTAAAGTTAAATTGGGTTGGATAACATTCAATATCGTTATTAGTTGATGAGAGATCACTGTTTTTTTAGTCATCTGATTTTTCCTTACGTTTCTCCAGATAGGTTATGCATAGCTTTTTCAGCAATTTCCTCGGAATCTGGGTCATTAACCTAACCGGGGGTCATCATAGTAATCAAGATGATCAATATTTACAAGGAAGGTCTTTATGTACCGTAACCACCTCACCTTGTGGACACAATCAATGTTCAAAGCATCCCCCAAAATGAAACTGTTTAGATAACATTCATCCCTGGTCCACACCCTGTGCCACAGGAGAACCGGCTGCACCTTGATAATATCTTCTAAATAAGGAAGACCAAGTTCAGCGTGACAATTGTGGGTGGACATACTTTTCGGTATTGATAAGAGGTATCTCAGAAACTATTTCAAATCAGCTGTAATGTTGAAACATTGGAATCCCCCCAAATTCCCGCCCCATATGTGGCTATCGCCACACAACCAGCTTTGTAAATAGATAAAAGTTCTTTTACAGGTTTCTTCCCCATCTTTTTACTGAATAATTTCAGGGCCATTATAGACTTGGTTAATAGCAATCTCCTACTACGTTACCCCATTGACCAGAACAATCAAACAGAATACCCAAATAGGGGAAAGTTTGAGTAAAATCTAATAGTTTGGAGTCAATGTACATAGTTCTTTCTCTTTTTTGTACGTAGACCACAATTCATACAAAAAGTTTTAGCACAGTTGACTTTCAAATCCAAATAGGCCATAAGTGGTAAACGAGGTAATCATTTTTTGCATAGCTACAGGGTTTCTTGCCATCAAAACTGCATCATCAGCATAAATTAATGCTGGAATTGGGCGGTTTGACGCCAATGGCAAATCTTGGCAATCTTGCAGCAAGGTTTTTTCTAAATCATTAATATAGATGGTAAATAAAAATGGGGCAAGGACACATCCTTGCCTCACACCCCTTGCAATATTAACCATCCTAGTACATTCACCATGCTTTCCAAATCTAATAGAAGCCCTGGCACCATTATACAGGTCTCTAAGAAATTGAATAATATTGTCCTCTACCCCCAAATGTTCTAAAATTAACCACAGCTTGCTGTGGCTAACACAATCAAAGGCGGATGTTCAATCCACAAAGGTTAAAAACATCCTACCTCCTTTGACTTTAGTATACTTCTCTAGGAGTATGTATAAATTAAGGCACTGGTCTACGGTGCTGACACCTTCCCTAAAGCCATATTGTAGGTCGCTAATAATCTTATGTTTATCTGCCCATGTATGCAACCTATTTAGGATAACTCTACCAATAATTTTGACTGTCGAGCAATGACATAGGGCGATAGCACGCGCAACTAGTCCTATCGCCCTTTTTGAATATATAGGCACTATAATCGACTCGTACCATGTCTGAACCAAATCAGCAGAACTGGAGGCTTTAAAGAGTCGAGTAAGCAATGGCGAACCATAAGGTCATATTATTCTTAAAAATGTCCACTGGAACACCGTCCGGATCCGGTGTTTTACCCCCTAGGCTCAATTTAATACTCTTAGTTACCTCTTCCAGAAAAAAATTCTAATTAATTTTACTCCTTAATAAATTAATAGAGTCCGCCTTCACTGTCTCCTTCTGTTTTTCTTTGGTCTAAACTGGCACGCTATAGAGCATTTCAAAATGTCTCACCCATTCAGCTTCGGAAATAGCAATCTCAATCCGTGCCTTAGAATGATCCTTAAAGGGTTCATTTACTGCCTTCCAGAAGGCTGTCATGTCTCGCAATTGGGAAGCTTCACTTAATGCTTCCCTCTTCAATACGTTCCCTCCTTATTTTTTGGGCCGTTTTATATACGTTACGGAGTTCCCTGATCAGATTCTGATCCCTATCAGTGTTATTCAAGGCCCGTTTAAGCTTAGAGTAGGCCTTCGTACACGTCTTGTCAAACCAGCTTAATCTTTTACTTTTCGGGTTTTTTAATTATACCCAAAGATTATCCTTTATATGTGTCGTTATTAGCTTAAAATTATCAATTATTTCAGTGTTGGTGGCATCCACATCCAAACAAGTATTAAAACTTGCTGTTCGAGGCATATGGGCTGCAGATGGTACATTTATGAATAGATCGCCATCTGGTGTTGGGCTCGGATGATTGCACTTGTTTTTCTCTTGGAGAAGTCTTTTGTCGTCACAAGACTGGTGACTCCTCCTTTGGGTGCTAGTGCGCATGGGCATCGGCTCCATCCTTAGATTGTTTTTTTCCGCCATCAGGTTCGGATGAGGATCGAAGCGCTCCGGATCGACTTTGAGAAAAAGTGATATTTCGGCGCGTATTCCCTTTCCAATTCGACGGTATTGTTATCGAACGCGATTTCATTTCCATTCCGACGCGTTTTGACTCCAACAATAAACATTTTACTCCAGTATTGGAACTTTCATAGATTCCCATTGCTTGTATCATTCCCCGTCGTCGGAATGGGAGCCTCGGTAATAATATATATATATATCTATCTATAGGTACATACACCCTAATAGGTGTAAAAAAGGTAAAAAATTAGGCCTAGGCCTCATTATCTTTTGCAGCCTATAGCTGTCATTATGTAAAAAGACCCAAAGTCCCCTTAGCAACCAATCAGATCAGCCTCACCCTGTAGAACCTTCCTGAGAAAGCTCAGAGCCTCAGATTTTCTACCGCTTCGTTGGTGACGGGGAGTCTCCTTAGAGCTCTGCTCTAACTTCAACTTGAGGTACTGTTTAAACAGGTTTCTTTAAGGATTTCTTTCATCTTTGTCATGGCTGATAAGGAAAAGAAGAGCCTTTTCAGGTCTTGTGCCACTTGTGGCAAAAAACGACTTTATACAGAGGATCAACATCAAGACTGTATTTACTGTCTATACCCAGACCATAAGGTCGATAAGTGTAGTATATGCAGGAGAATGTCTGTTAAAACCCTCCGTGATCGTGAAGGACGGCTACTTCTGTGGCTCAGGAAGTTGGAAAGGAGGGAGGAAGTAGTGTCTGGTGATGAGGAAGATGCCAGATCAACATCTTCAAAGACTTCATTGAAGAGGGGCGGATCGTCTGTGGACACTTCAACTGAACCCCCCTTAAAGGCTGTGCGTGTGACCTCTGATAGGTCTGGCAAGCCAGGGCCTATCGAATCTCCTCACGTGAGTGTAAAGGAGAGGGAAAGGCAGGCACTGCAGGTGCAAAAGGCTAAACTGGATGAGAGCTCGGCTGGGCCTTCCCACCAGGTTAAAGTAGCCAAGTCCGTCAAAAAACCGACTGTAGAGGCTTCTACAGGGGTCAAGAAGGACTCTAAATCATCTGAGGTGATTTTGTCTCCTCAGTCGTCGACGAGCCACCCAGCGACGACGAGGACGACGACGAGAGCGTCGACGAGGACCTCGATGTCGATTCCGTCGACGAAGACTGGATCGACGACGGCGTCGTCGACGATGACCACGTCGACGGTTACCACCACGTCGACGAAGACCATCCCGTCGACGATGACTATTCCGTCGACGGTGGCAATCTCGATGACGACGATCCCGTCGACGAGGACGACGAGCCCGTCGACGACGACAGCTCCGTCGACGAGCCCGTCGACGACAGACCCGTCGACGATGACAGTTCCGTCGACGATCCCGTCGACGGTGGACCCGACGACGATGATGGTTCCGTCGACGATGCCGTCGACGGTGAAGGGACTCTCGTCGACGTTCCCGTCGACGACGATTCAGAATAAAGAAACGGTGGATTTGTTTTCAACGCCGTTGACGACAGGAGCGCCAGAAAACAGCAGAAGGAGAAGGATAACCCCAGATATGACTTCTCCAAGGAAGGTACCATCATTACCTCCACCCCTTTTGTTGGATGAAGATGACTACTCAGAAGAGGAAAATGAGATGTATGGGGACGCTTACAGTCCATCACAATTGAATCTGAAATACCATGATTCGGATTTGGATGAGGAATATTATTATCAAAAGGAACAGCGGCCAGAGAGACAGGTTGCATACCAAGATACCCAACCACAGCAGGGCATGGTATCGATGCCTATAAGTCTTTTGACAGACTTAAGGGCAATGATGGAGGAGTATAGGAGCAAGAAGGGGTCGCAACCTGTGGAAGGTCAAGCACAGGTTCAACCGCAGGTGGTGGCAGCACAGTCAGTGCGGCCTGCACAGGAAGAACATGAGAGGGCATATCCTCCGCAAGTCCAAGTGGATACCTCGGATGAAGATGAAACGGGGCAAAACCAAGATCAAGACCAGGAGAGTGAATGGAACCAATATATTGCTCCGGATCCGGCTTCACCAGTGCCAGACCCGGTCGATTCGCCTCCGGCTGATGTAGGAGGTTTCTTCAGCCTGATGGAAAGAGCCACAGCGCGCTTTAAGTTAGCGATGCCGACAACATCTACAGATTGTTTTTTATACGATTTCAAAGAGGCATACCGTAAGGCCGTGCGCTCGATTCCCATTGTGGAGCACATATGGGAAGAAGGGAAGAAAGTGATGCAGACCCCAGCGACGGTCATTCCAACTCTTCCGCGCTTGGAGAAAAAATATAAAGCTCCAGATGACAGTCCCGCCTGTTTGATTGGACAACCTAGACCTGACTCGGTCATATCGCAGGCGGCACAGAAGAAATCGCGGAATCCTTCGGCCACCCTCACGACTCCGCCGGATAAGGAGGGTAGAAGGTTGGACAACGCTGGGAAGCGTTTTTCGTCGATGGCTAGCTTGCTGGTCAGAGCGGCGAATGCCTTGGCGATCCTAGCAAGGTACGACCGCCAGATGTGGAGTGATGTGGCACACTATGTGAATCTGCTAGCGGATGACCAGAAAGCGGAAGCACAGAAACTTCTGGAAGAGGGACAACGTTCCTCTTCGGAAATGATTGACTGCGCGATGGACATCGCCACCATCTCTTTCCGTGCCCTAGGCAGTGCAGCGGTTCTTCGGCGACAAGGATGGCTGAGAGCTACATACTTCCGGCCAGAGGTCCAGAATAGGATTTTGGATTTGCCCTTCGACGGGGACATGTTGTTTGGGAAACATGTCGACGATACCCTACAGGGTATAAAGAAGGACACAGAGACAGCAAGGGCTCTGGGGAACCTGCAATATAGAAAGACACCGTTCCGTGGAGCACGAGGAAGAGGTTTCTCTTCACCTAGAGGAGGTTATCAGCAACAGCGATATTCACAGCAGTCGCAGTCTTACAGGCCCCAGTACGGCAATCAATACTATCAGCGGCAGTCGCAATCCCAGTCTTTCTCTCGCCAGAACGCTCGTGGACGACAGGGGCGTCAGGGCAAGGACGCTGGCAAGCGTCAATAGCGGCCTCCCGACTCTGCCAACTGTTCCTCCGCTTCTGGGATCTCCAGTGGGCGGCAGGATATCACAACATCTGAGCAGCTGGGAAGAGATTACATCGGATCAGTGGGTATTAAATATCATCCGAAATGGGCATACTCTAGAATTCCAGGACTTTCCACCTACAAGAGCTCCCCACGCCGCTACTTCCAACCATCTGAACCTTCTTCAAGAGGAAGCTCAACAAATGCTTCAAAAAGGGGCGATCCAGCGTGTTCCCCTATCACAAAGGGGAGAAGGTTTCTATTCCAGATTTTTTCTGATCCGAAAAACAAAACAAAAGTGGCGTCCTATCCTGGACTTGAGGGAGCTCAACACCTATCTCACGAAACTATCGTTTCGGATGATTTCACTCCAGGACATATTGCGCCTCTTGAACCCAGGCGACTACATGGCAACATTAGACCTGGAAGATGCCTATTTTCATATCCCGATCCATCCAGCTCACAGACGTTTCCTTCGCTTTACAGTAGGCAAGAGTCACTTCCAGTTCATGGTGCTCCCATTTGGGTTAAAGTCCGCTCCTCGGATATTCACAAAGGTGCTGGCACCGGTAGCGGCATTTCTGAGAAGACAGTCGCTGGAAGTATTCCCGTACTTAGACGACTGGCTGCTGAAGGCCCCAAGCTTGCAAGAGGCATCGAAGGCAGTGGACACGTGCTTGAACCTCTTTATTCATCTGGGTTTACAACTCAACAAGGAAATGTCAGTTTTTCAGCCTGCAAGTACGGTGAAGTTCTTGGGAGCGATACTCAATACTCAGGAGTGCAAAGCCTTCCCATCGGAAGAGAGACAGATGAAACTCATATCGTCAGCCACCCGTTGCCAAAAGAGAAGTTGGATGACAGTCAGGATGTACAAATCTCTTCTAGGGTCGATTTCATCCTGTATTCAATTGATTCCGCATTGCAGACTGCGAATGCGCCCCCTGCAGGAGGAGCTGGACCTTCAGTGGAGACAAGTGGAAGGTTCGTTCGACGACAGGGTGACGATAACCCAGCGGATGAAACGGTCGGTTTCATGGTGGATGAAAAGATCTCACCTCACTGTGGGACTCAGTTTCAAGGCTGCAAGGGCTCCTCAGGTCATTACCACGGACGCTTCTCTTCAAGGTTGGGGAGCGGTCATGCAAGACCTCCAGGTCAGTGGTCACTGGACTCCGGAAGAACGTCATCTGCATATCAACGTTCTGGAGCTAAGAGCTATTCGACTGGCAATGTTGGCTTTCCTCCCAAGGATTACGGATTCAGCAATCCTGGTGCGGACGGACAACACCACCGCAATGCATTACGTCAACAAGCAGGGAGGCACAAGATCGCCACTGCTTTCACAGGAAGCCCAAATACTGTGGGAATGGGCGATAGCGCAGAACATCACACTCGTAGCAGAACACCTTCCAGGAGTATGCAACAAGAAGGCGGATACGCTAAGCCGCCTGAGAGCAGTCTCGCACGAGTGGGAATTGGAGGACGCAGTGATCAAGGACATCTTCTCCCGTTGGGGGACCCCAGCGATCGACCTGTTTGCAACACCGGGGAACAAGAAATGCTGGTGTTACGCAAGCAGGGAACACCATCGAGGGTCACTGGGGAATGCCCTTTCGATGTCCTGGTCAGGCGCGTTTGTTTACGCCTTTCCGCCATTTCCCCTAATTCCTCGAGTCCTCAAGAAACTCAAGATGGACAGGTGCAGGATGATACTAATAGCGCCTGCCTGGGCTCGCCAGTTTTGGTACACGGAGTTGCTTCTCCTATCAGAGACACCACCCATTCATCTGCAACCCAAACTGACACTTCTGTCTATGTACAACGGCCAAGTTCTTCACCCGAACCCGAGCTCGCTTCAGTTGGCGGCTTGGCTCCTGAATACAGAGAGTTTAAGGATTTAAACATCCCAGAAGAATGCAGGACCATCTTGGCACAGGCACGAGCCCCTAGCACTAATAAGACATATAGAGCGAAATGGAAGAGGTTCCATTTGTGGTGTCAGAGGGAAAAAGTACATCCTTTCTCGTCAGCTCCGCATCAACTTTTACCATATATTCTTTCATTGGCACAAGCAGGTCTGGCTCATGCTTCTATCAAGGTCCACTTGGCAGCTATTTCCAGGTATAGGAGAACAAGATCGGGTCCCTCTCTATTATCAGCGAGAGTAATCAAACAATTCCTGAAAGGACTGTTTAGAGTTTTCCCGCCAGTTAGGCCCCCACCTCCGGTGTGGCACTTGAATGTGGTCCTGGCTCAGCTAATGAGACCGCCATTTGAGCCAGTGCATAAAGCGGACCTGAAGTTCCTATCATGGAAAGTGGCGCTTCTTTTGGCACTCACCTCCGCAAGGAGAGTAGGAGAGCTTCAGGCTTTAACCATCAAAGAACCCTTCTTACAGTTCAAGAAGGATACAGTTATCCTGCGGATGAACCCCAAGTTCATTCCGAAGGTACCAACAGACTTTCATCTTAACGAGCCAGTGGTTTTGAAATCTTTTTTTCCTCGGCCTTCAACCCAGGCTGAGAGGACACTTCATTCTCTGGACGTTCAGAGATGTTTGAAATTCTATCTACAACGCACAGCTGGATTTCGAAAAACACCCCAACTGTTTGTGGCTTTCGGAGCCCCAAGGAAAGGACTTCCTTTGTCAAAACAAGGGATATCTAGATGGATAACTAGTGCGATCCGGTTCTGCCACCAGGCGGCAGGCAAACCTTTACAAGGACAGGTGAAGGCACATTCCACAAGGTCGATCTCAGCATCAGCGGCGCTGTTTGCTGGAGTATCCATAAAGGACATTTGCAGAGCAGCCACCTGGAGCAGTACGCACTCCTTCACGAGACATTACTGCCTGGAGGCGGCTGCAAAGGAGGATTCGGCTGTAGGACAGGCAGTCCTGAGAAATCTCTTCCAATAAGAGGTGAGCTTTCCTCTCTTCCCTCCTCCTGTTTTTTCAAACATTTCGTTTATTATGCTTTGTTACTGCTTTATAGTTGTTATATCTGTGATGTCAGTAGCTTATAATGATTCTGTACTGTGCACGAAATGTTTGAGGTATGCTAACTGCTATCTACTCTGATACAAGCAATGGGAATCTATGAAAGTTCCAATACTGGAGTAAGAAACAAGTTACTTACCTGTAACTTTAGTTCTCCAGTATTGGTAACTTTCATAGATTCCCATGCGCCCACCCGCCTCCCCTGGGAAAGCTCACTTTAGGGCTAGGTGATTATGTGGCAAAGCAACGGCTACGAAAATCTGAGGCTCTGAGCTTTCTCAGGAAGGTTCTACAGGGTGAGGCTGATCTGATTGGTTGCTAAGGGGACTTTGGGTCTTTTTACATAATGACAGCTATAGGCTGCAAAAGATAATGAGGCCTAGGCCTAATTTTTTACCTTTTTTACACCTATTAGGGTGTATGTACCTATAGATATATATATATATATATTATTACCGAGGCTCCCATTCCGACGACGGGGAATGATACAAGCAATGGGAATCTATGAAAGTTACCAATACTGGAGAACTAAAGTTACAGGTAAGTAACTTGTTTCTTCTTCTACGTCGACGAGACCGGGAGGCCTTTCTCGACGTAGTCCAACCCGGAGTCCATGGAAAGGACTCCATTTAAGAGATGTCCAACGTGTGGTGCTAAGTTCCCACACAAGGACCTACACGAGGTGTGCAACCTCTGCCTATCGCCTGAACACGAATCCAGGGACTGCGAAGCCTGCGCAGCATTCTGCTCCAAGTCGACGATTAGAAACCGTTGAGCATGAAGACAGGAGGTTTCGAGAATGCAGTCGGAGGCAATCCCGGAGCTGTTCGAGGCCCAGCACCTCGAAGAAGAAGAGGAACATGAAGACGATTCGGGTTCGGAAGTGGACAAATCTGATGTTGAAGAAATCGACGCTCAACAAACCGTAGGTGACGAGGTCCCCTTACCAAAAAACCGACCCCGTGTGGTACTGACCCTGCCTTCGAGCCCGGTCAGACTACTGAAGAAAGTTTCCGACGCCCTGCCTTCGGGCCCGGCAACGAAACCGAAACAGAAACCGAAACTCTCGGCCTCCCACCATGTTGGATCCGAGAAACGGTCGACATCGACACCGAAGCTCCTTACAAAGGAAAGCTCGGCTTCGAAACATTCCATGTCGAAACCGAAACATGCTTCGACGTCGAAGACTTGCTCGACACCGAAAAAATCGGAATCGAGCAAGTTCTCGGAGCCGAAAACACAGAACGTTGACGGTCAGAAGCAAAGGCACCTTTCGGAACCAAGAACTTCGGTACCACCACAGGAGCAGCAGACAGATCCAAAACAAGACTTTGTTTATCAATCCGCAAAGTGGCAAAGTGGTGACAAAATCACCGAAAAAGAGGAAGAATGAACAGCTAGATGACAAAGCTCTTCCTCCTAAAAAGAGAACAATGGGGACAAATACAACTCCTCCCCTTTCTCCTCGACCTAGAGACACACCCTCTTCTCCTATTCCTCACACTATGCCAGCTATTCCTCCACCTTCTACACCAAGACCATCTACACCTCAAACAGATGTAGACAGTGATACAGGGGAGGGAGAACCTCATGGGGATGACGACACTGTCCCAGATGAAGACCCATGGGAGAATTATGATGCAGGGTCAGATGATAACGACCCAGAATTATACCCCTCAAAACCTTCACCACCTGATGATAATGCAGGTGTTGTACAGCTGACTAATGGGGCAGCAAAATACCATAAGGTAGATTTACATACAGAACCTCAAATAGAGGATTTCCTTTTAGAAACGCTACCTGCTGCACAAAGAACATCAGGAACACTACCTATGCTAGGGGTCTTCTCAATCACACAGCAGACATATTCAAAGACCCTGTGATGGCTAGGGTATTAAACCCAAGAATTAATAAAAAATATAAGGCAGCCCCAAAGGACCCAATATTTATCAAGGGACAGGTACCTCTGGACTCGCTTGTAGTCACAAACGCTCGTAAAAGAGCAAACTCATTATCTACAGGAGAAGCTCCTCCTCCTGATAAGGAGTCCAAGCTAATAGATGCATCAGGCAAAAGAGTAGCATCAAAAGCAGAAAACAGCTGGCGCATAGCTAATACACAAGCGCTCCTTGCACACTATGATAGAGCGCATTATGACGAGTTAGAAGAACTCATCACACATCTCCCTAAGGAACATCAAAAAACGTCAGACCAGCTTATACGGGAAGGGAAGATAATAACCAACACTTCCATTAAGTGCGCCTTGGACGCGGCAGACACTGCAGCAAGATCCATCAACACCAGTATCATGTTAAGAAGACATGCATGGCTTAGGGTCTCAGGGTTCAAACAAGAAGTACAAACATCTTTATTGAACCAACCTTTTGATCAAAAAACACTTTTCGGCTCAGGTACAGATGAGACTTTAGAAAAGATGAAAAAAGACACAAACGGCTAAATCAATGGTAGCATTACAACAGCCAACTCAAAGGGGTTCCTTTCGTAGGTCCACCTATAGAGGGGGGCCAAAGAATACAGGCACAAGCCAGCAATCTACCTCTTTTGCACCAACATCACCCAGAGGTAATTCAAGAGGTAAAAACAACAAGGGTAGAGGTCGCGGGAATAATAACCGCAGCTCCCCAACCCCAAAACAGTGACTTAATACAACTCCCCCCAGACCATATAACACTGGTCGGGGGACATTTATCACAGTTCCTACCTGTCTGGGAAAACATCACGTCAGACAGGTGGGTGAGACCTATTATCCAACATGGTTATTGACTAGAACTCACAGCTACCCCACCAAATATCCCCCCCAGACAGCGTCTAATGCGTCAAGATCATCTGACATTGTTAAAACAGGAAGTACTATCACTGCTACAAAAGCATGCTATAGAGAAGGTTCCAAAACATCAGCAAGGGACAGGAGTATACTCTCTATACTTCTTAATTCCCAAAAAAGACGGGTCTCTAAGACCAATTTTAGACCTCAGACCTCTCAATGCATACATAAACTCGGAACATTTCCACATGGTCACGCTCCAACAAGTACTTCCTTTACTGAAGAAAGGGGACTTTCTTTCTACACTGGATCTAAAAGACGCTTACTTTCACATCCCAATTCACAAAGCCCACAGAAAATACCTCAGGTTTGTAGTAGAAGGACAACATTATCAGTTCAAAGTCCTTCCGTTTGGGGTCACAACAGCACCAAGGGTGTTCACAAAATGCCCAGCAGTAGTTGCAGCACACCTAAGAAGACAACAAATACATGTCTTCCCTTACTTGGACGATTGGCTAATAAAAGCCAAGTCACAGGAAGAATGTCTTCAAAACACACAGAAGACCATTCAATTGCTGCACCTGCTAGGGTTTACGGTGAACTACACAAAATCCCACCTACAACCAAACAAGGTTCAACAATATCTAGGGGCTACTATAGACACAGAAAAAGCCAAAGTATACCCCAATCCAATCAGGATCCAAACACTGATCACGTTGATCCAAAAATGTCAACCACAACACTCACTAACAGCTCGAGTGTTCATGCAGCTGTTAGGGATGATGTCCTCCTGCATACTGCTAATACCATATGCCAGACTACAAAAGCGTCCACTGCAAGAGTGTCTAGCGACACAGTGGAATCAGGCTCAAGGTCAGATTACAGATCTGGTGTTGGTAGACGACCGCACACATCGCTCTCTGAAGTGGTGGAACACAACAAACATTTCCAAGGGGCGGTCGTTCCTAGAACCGATTCCACAAGTGATACTAACAGCGGATGCATCGCTCTCCGGATGGGGAGCGCATATGGAGAAATATACAGTGCAGGGAAAATGGAGTGCACAGCAAAAAAGACTGCACATCAATTATCTGGAACTACTAGCAGTGTTTCTAGCATTAAAAGCTTTTCAAATGCAAATCCTCAACAAAGCAGTCCTGATCAGAACAGACAACATGACTGCAATGTATTATATTAAAAAACAGGGGGGGACACACTCTCTCCAACTATCCAGACTAGCACAGGACATTTGGAGATGGGCCATTCCTCAGAAGATCTATCTGTTAGCCGAACACCTACCAGGAGTTCAAAATCAGATAGCAGACATCCTAAGCAGAGAGTCAGAACAAATACACGAATGGGAACTGCACAACCAAATACGGCAGCCATTCTTCCAAAGATGGGGACAACCAGAGATAGATCTCTTTGCCACTCATCAGAACGCAAAATGCCAAAACTTCACATCCAGGTACCCACACCACCTGTCCTAGGGCAATGCGCTATGGATAAATTGGTCCAACAAATTTGCTTACGCTTTTCCCCCTCTCCCACTAATTCCATTAGTGGTTCGGAAACTGCAACAACATTCAATGACAATGATACTAGTAGCACCCACGTGGGCAAGACAGCCGTGGTTCACCACGCTACTGCAACTCTCACAGGTGCCACATCAAAAGTTAAGATTATTACCCATGCACCTTACACAGAACCATGGAGAAATAATGCACCCAGATCCCAAACAATTGAACATAGCGATCTGGCTCCTGAGGTCATAGAATTTGGATACTTAGATTTACCTCCAAACTGTATGGAAATCATTAAGCAAGCAAGACGTCCTACCACCAGAGCATGCTATGCAGCAAAGTGGAAAAGGTTTGCTGTATACTGTAACAGTAACAACATCAACCCTCTGGACGCATCCACTAAACAGATTATTTGCTATTTACTACTCTTGCAGCAATGTAACCTTGCTTACACCTCTATTAGAGTACATCTTGCAGCTATAGCGGCGTACCTACAAAACAGACAACATCTTTCCCTGTAAAAGTACCAGCAATAAAAGCTTTCATGGAAGGCCTCAAAAGAGTCATTCCACCAAGACTACCACCTTCCCCAGTCTGGAATCTCAACATAGTACTTACCAGACTAATGGGACCACCTTTCGAACCTATGCATAGGTGTGAAATAAAATTCCTCACATGGAAGGTGGCCTTTCTTATAGCTATTACTTCACTCAGAAGAGTAAGTGAATTGCAAGCATTTACAATACAAGAACCATTTCTGCAGTTACACCAAAATAAAGTGGTTCTTAGAACAAACCCAAAATTCTTGCCTAAAGTAATTTCAGCATTCCACATCAATCAGCCAGTGGAACTACCAGTCTTCTTTCCAAAACCACAGACGGTAGCAGAATGGGCCCTACATACATTAGATGTCAGAAGGGCGATATTGTACTACATAGAAAGAACACAAACTTTCAGAAAGACAAAACAACTATTTGTAGCGTTTTCTCCTACACATAAGGGCAATCCTATCTCTAAAGCAGGGATTGCCAGGTGGATTGTAAAATGTATACAAATATGCTACTTAAAAGCAAAGAGGACATTAACTGTTCCTCCTAGAGCTCACTCTACACATAAACTAGGAGCATCTATGGCATTCTTAGGAAACATTCCTCTAGATGACATATGCAAAGCAGCTACCTGGGTTACACCGCATACCTTCACAAAACACTACTGTGTCGATGTGCAAGCAACACAACAGGCTAGAGTGGGACAAGCTGTACTAAAAACTTTATTTCAGACTGTTGCAACAGACACTGGTGACCACCGCTAGGGAGATAACTGCTGTATAGTCTATTCATAAATGTACCATCTGCAGCCCATATGCCTCGAACGGAATATGTTACTTACCAGTATGCATCTGTTCTTGGCATAGAGGGCTTCAGAGTGGTACATGCCCTCCCAGCCTCCCCGGAAACCTGTGTCTGTTCCAACACTATCTTATTTAGATACACTTACATGGGCATTTCTATCTGTATTCTATCATACTACTCCATCTAACCCTACTATGGCAAAACAATCTAAGGATGGAGCTGATGCCCATGCGCACTAGCACCCAAAGGAGGAGTCACCAGTCTCGTGACGACAAAAGACTTCTCCAAGAGAAAAACAAGTGCAATCATCCGAGCCCAACACCATATGGCAATCTATTCATAAATGTACCACTCTGCAGCCCTCTATGCCAAGAACAGATGCATACCGGTAAGTAGCATATTCCTTACAAGTCCTAATTTACATAGAGTCTTCGGGGACTACCTTGACCCATTTCAGTGCATATCCATTCTGTCTTGATAATGCAATATTTCTAGGATAGGACCCAAGTGTATTATCACAGTTAGGGGCAAAATATGGATCCAAAATTTCGACCCGGGTTTTCCAACGTGCTATAGTTAGAAACACTATCTCCGTAACATGATATCAAAATGAAATCAATTGTCAAATACCCCTCTACTGTTGAAAGTGGCGGAAAATGGTTTCTCCGGTTGACACATTTTGTTAGCAAAACCTAGATCATTCATAAAAACTATTTCATTTAGAAGATCCCCAGTTTCAGTGTGATCAAAATGTAACAAGTTTGTGTCCTTATCAGACATCAGACCACAAGTTCCCTTTTCACCCCTTTTACCTGGGGCGCAGTTAAAATCGCCCCACACACACAACAAACTCTGTAGTTTCCTTGCTTATTAAACTGTTAAGGTCAGTTCTCAGGGTTTTCAAAACTACAGCAATATCTACTGATGGAACGTTATTATAAAAGTTCACAATCAATAAACAATTCTATTTATCTATATGTAACCCAACCATGTGATAAAAACAATTATTATAAAAAAATCTCAATTCTTTCACATTTAAAAAGGTTCGATACATAGGTGCAGAGCCCTCCTTTGGCTCTGCCTCGTGGTGAGTCTATAGCTGATGTAAATATAGTTTTAAAACCATTCAAATTATATACTTCGACTGCCCATGTTTCTTGTAGGCATACAATGTGATATTCATTAATAAGTTTGACCCAATACGGATTATCTAACTTGGCTCTAAGTCCAGCAATATTCCAGTAAATAATAGACCAAGTACCCTTGTTCATACAGTTAATGACACTACAAGTGGTCCCAGCATTTTCTATTTTACCAATATCAATCTCTTCATTCAAGTTAAGGTCCCTAGTTTCTGCTTCAAGTCCTATATCAGAGTGTACTAGCTCCTTAATGATATCAGTTGGAAGAGATTGCTCGGTCAAACCCGATTTTACCTGGTTATCCATTGCCATTTGAGGTAAATGATTTTCAGTACATTTTGCATATGCATATTTCATTATTGGTCAATCTACTTCCCCAAGCCCCGATAAAGATTCAAAGCGGTTACCTATTGGGACATTGAATTGTTTTTCTAATGAAAAAATGGGGCCACCACAATATAAGTTGTAAGACAAGGGGCCACCGTAAGTAGCAAGTGAGGAAGGATAAAAATAGCTTAAATCGAAGGAAAAAATGCCTCCCAAATTTCTATGATTCTGAAAGCCACTTATATGCTGTACTACACGTGGGTCTCTGAAATAACGATGATACAGTCTCCATCAATATCCTTTATTCTACGGCCCACCCAACTTACTCTGCGTACGTTAAAAATGTCACCATGTAGATCCGGTCTAAGTGTTCTGTTTCTACCCAGCCAAAACATTACCTTATTCTTCAGCTCATGATAAGTTTCAATCTTATCATGTTTCTGCTCAGGAACCTGCTAGCACAACTACATATGGGTATGAATCCGGGGGAGATCTAATCTTTGACTGTTACCATAACCTTTATTTCTAGAGTGTACAACTTTATCAGATTAGTTTGTCTTCGCTACATTCTCAGGGCTCCTTTCATCTCTGACTTTCTGCCCCTCAACATGACCTCCCTTTTCCTTTGATCTCACTGTTCGTGTTGCCTCACCGTCTTTCATGACACTTACTGACCTGAGTGGTTCTTTATTTACTGACACGGTGTTCTTACGGGGTGTAATCAATGGTTTATCAGGGGATGAAGTTAGAGTTCTAATTTGGGGGGATTCACACTCCACCAGTTTCTTTAATAGTGCAGAGTTAGCCTGAGTTGTTTGTTCAAGTGTCCCTAACTGTTCACTAATCCTTTTTGATCGTTCCAATAATGGTAAGATTAAAGATTTAACCAAGTGTTCAATTTTTTCTAGCAAACACTCTATACTCTTCGCCTCCTTTACTAGTGGCTCTGCTACACTGGAAGGTAGTATATTGAGTGGGGGTCCGGTTTTCGCAGATTGTTTTATGTTAGATTTTATGCCCTCGGTCAGTTTTACTGCTACCTTAGGTAGTACGACTTTGGTCTTTTTGGGACAACCCCCCGTTTGTAAGTATCCTCCTCGTTTCCTCTTAGGGGTAGGGCCTGCAGCCACTGAACGATCAAATAAATTGGGTTCAGTTAACTGCTTGTTCGCCGATTGAGTAGATATACAAAGGCCAGGATCAGTTGTTGGATAGACCAAAAAGGAATCAGCGCTTACATCAATATGACTTGAGTCCAATATAATTGATAAATCATGTCAATGTTGGGTTTTAGCATCAAAATGGGAACTAATTATAACTGGATGGTCTGGAGATGGTGCTAAGGCTATACCGCCATATGATGATCTCCTCAAGTACATGGGATCAAGGGACAAACGGCGTTCAGTTATGGCGATTTCATGTTCCAGGATCAAAGCGGCCCTGGTGATGAACGCATCTAATGTTCCGGGTACCCCCGCACCCCCCCTCCCCCCCCCCCCCCCCCCCCTCCCCCCCATGTGTTTTCCGGCTTTTTCCCTTTCGCATTTTTTGAAGCCATTTGCCTTTACAAGTTACAGGAAGTATACAAGAAGTAAAGTTAATTAAGAGAATTGAGCAAGTGGTAATATCGATTATATAACAAAATTAAGACACATTAAAATCTTACAAGAATAACTACGTTTGTGGGGTGGCCCAGTCCAGTCTCTTCCTGTCTCTGCCGGGCTCAGACGGGCCCGCCCTTGGCCCGGGCTTCTCCCGCGCGCGTCCTGCGGAGCGGAATTATGGCACTAGTTAAATGCACCTATGAGGGGGCGTGGCGGTGGAGCCGGCCGTGGCCCTGCTGCCTTGTGGGGAGCATGGTTCTCCCGAGTTTGTGTGCCCCTCTGCGCCTTCGCTTCAGTGCTGCCGCTTTGTCCTGGTGTGCGAGCGTTTCCCGTGGAGCAGGAAACGCAAGAGGTATTTGTGCTCCTGTGCACCTGTGAGGGGGCGTGGCGGTGGAGCCGGTCGTGGCCCTGCTGCCTTGTGGGGGAGCATGGTTCTCCCGAGTTTGTGTGCCCCTCTGCGCCTTCACTTCAGTGCTGCCGCTTTGTCCTGGTGTGCAAGCGTTTCCCTTCTTTCAGATGCACAAGTTACTACTGGTGTAACAATATATGTGTAAGAGACATTAGTTAGTGATAGATTCCTTACTGCCTCACCCATCCTCCCCGTTATGCGAACTGATTACTAGGGTTAAGGACATCTCTTCAGGGCCCTAGTTTCATGGCACCAGTGGTTAGTTTCTTGCATGGCTCTGTGTTCCTGGCACGGAAAGTTGTGTACAGAACTGACGTCAGCGAGCCTGGGTGGCGCCTAAGTAGTCTCCGTGACGTCATTTCGGCCCATGCGACGGACGCGAAGTCGCACGACGATACATACTAACTCACAGGGGTACTGCTAGCAAAACTTTCCAGATCCAGTCTGACGCATGGGTATATTCTAAGGTAAGGAATCTATCACTAATGTCTCTTACAGGAATATTGTTACACAAGTAGTAACTTGTGCATTATGGCATGCCACAAACACAAGGGCATGTCCTACCTTTTACCTACAATGCACCCTGCCCTTGGGCCTACCATAGGGGTGACTAATATGCAGAAAAGGGAAGGTTTAGGGACTGGCAAGTGGGTGCACTTGCCCCGTCAACATGGCAGTACCAGACTGCACACAGGCTCTGCAATGGCAGTCCTGAGACACACTTTTACAGGCTGCTTCTGTGGGTGGCACAACCAGTGCTGCAAGCCCACCAGCAGCATTTGGTTTACAACTACTTGGATAAGTAAACCAAACCAACAAATCATGGAATCACTAATCCATACATCCCTTTACCATAGGGAACATTTGCACTGTGACACTGTGACACTGGATAGCAGTGGCACAGTGCACAAAGCATCTATAACCAGCAAAAAAATGTGAGGCAACAGCAAAATATGGAAGGGAGACCCACGCCAAGGTGCCAGGTCTAACAGGGGCATTACGGGTAGGTAGAGGGCAGGGACCAATGGTTCCCTTCCTTGGGGTGGGTACTTCCCCTATTGTCCCACCCTCCAGATGGAGGGCGCTGCATGAGCATGTTCCTGGTTGGTTGGGTCCCCCCCCATCCTCAAGATGGCAGTGACTCGGATTTGTGGTTCACCTTGCCTCCCCCACCTGAGGGGTGGAGTTGGCAGAGGTGGGCACACCTCTCTCCCTCACTTGTTTTTCCCACCGGTTCTCCCGCCCGAAGTGGGGGCAGAACCAGTGGGGACCAGTTGCAGAAAGTGGTCTGGGGAAGCTCACAAAGGCAGCATGCCTTTGAAGCTTCCCTTTCTTGAACCCTGCCCATCCTGGGGGAGGAGGCTTGGCATCTCGGCCCAGGATGTGCATTGTTTCAGGCCCCCGAGAGCAGCAGGCTCTCGACCCAGGGGTCCAGAAACATGTCTGTTGATGGCAGCCTAAGCAGCCACTCATTCGGGACACTAGAAGTTGGTTGACTTTCACAAGACCTCTCTAAGATGCCCTCTATCGTTCATTTTACATTAAATCCCACACTGGCATCAGTGTGGGTTTAATGTGCTAAAAAGTTTTATACCAGACTTCAGTTTTCAGTGTAGCCATTATGGTGTTGTGGAGTTTGTAATGACAAACTCCCAGCACTTACAATGCCTAAGAATGGACTTGAGCAGTGTAGGGGTACAGGGCTCACGCACCTGTACCCTTACCACTGACAGTGCACCCAGCTGGAGGTGTGGCTGATCTAGGCCAGGGCAGTGGGTTGTAGGCATGGCACACAGGGATGTGTGTTATGTCTACTCTTCACTTTTGTTCTACACCAAGACACGCAGCCTGCACAGGCAGTGTGTGAGTGTAAAGGTGCAGGGACTCTAAGGGTGGCACAATAAGTGCTGCAGCCCTTAGGGGCCTTCCCTGGTCACAGTGCCCTGGATACCTGTGGTTCCACTTACCAGGGGCCTACCTGTGGCCAGGGATGCCAAATGGGTTAAGGCTACAATGCAGTTTTAGGGAAGGAACATAGGCCCTGGGTACCTGATTAGCAGGAGCCCAGGGCAGACTCAAAGAACATCAGCCATTCACCTCAAAGTGGGGGGAATACCATGCAGAAAGAGGGCACTTTCTCACAGTTAGTCCTCATGTACAAGTGTCCCCATTTTGGCTAAGAGTCTAGTGTAGTGGTCTTCAAACTTAATGCCGCACCCCCATATAAAAAAACAATCTCGCTGGTCCCTTTAATTTTTCCCAATTTAGTTAAATATGTCTTAACATTTTTAAATATTGCAGTTAAGTTCCGTTACCCTTTTTATATATGCTCCCAGTTAGGATATAAATGACAAAGATGTCTGTGATGGGCCAATATGAAGTGAGAAAATCATGGTATCATACTGAACCATTTCCCCCATATTTTGTGAAATAATTCCGGGCATCCTCGGGCTTCAAATAGGGCTTCCTCTTGGGTCCTGCACCAATCCACCCCTCTCCTCCATCCCCCACCATTGGGGGCCTGGTCCGCGGCCAGTGCAGCGCTATGTCCTTCTTGGCCACCGTCCCAAGGAGACGTTTGTCTGTCCTGGAACCGTCTAGACCGTCAAAGACCCCCAGCAGCATCCGCAATGGGTCATGCGGGACCACCCATCCCAGGGCCCGGATGAGCTCCCGTTCCACAACCCCCCCCCCAACCCCCAGAAAGACATAATCGCCAAGCATAGCCACACCATGTGGTAGAAATCAGTAGAGTCCATGCCACATCTCTGGCAGTCCGAAGAGGGTCTTAGTCTGGCATGGAACACCCGTTCCGAGGTGACCTATGCCGCATGGAGGTAGTATATCTGTACCGGGCGCAGCTTGGAGGACGCGGTCAGGGTTCTGGGTGCCATAACGGCATCTCTCCAATCCGCCTCCTCCAGGGGACCCACCCACCCCTCCCAGCGGGCGCATAGTCTGTCTAGGGAAGCGGGCCATTGTTCACTAGGGAACGGTAAATGCGGGACACTCCTCCTCTGCCCAGATTCCCCATCATCACCTGGGCCTCTAGCTGGCTAAACTCTGGAAGGGAGACAGTGAGGAGAGATGTGTGTAGAGGGCGTGGTGCAGTTATAGGTAGCGAAAATGCTGGGTGTGAGAAAGGGCGTGACGCTGCTGTAAGTCTGTAAACTAGCGGATATGGTCCCCCACCGAGACATCCCCGAGCACCGATACCCCAATGAGGTCCCAGCGGCGGAACCCCTGCAGGGACGAAACCAGGTCCCATGCCAGAGCGGTGTCTGTCGAGTGAGTGTTCGGTCCCACCGCACGTGTCTCAAGGCAGCGCGCCAGGCCCTGAATACCGTTCTGGTGACCGGGACCATTGTCTTTGGCACTGGAGTGCCGTACAGAAGTGCCTGAACCTGTGGAAAGTCCATCACGCCGAGCTCCACCTGATAGGCTGGATAGGACCAGCCGCTGCATACTAGTCGTGGATGACTATAAGTTTAGTGACAAGGTAATAAAGGTGGAGGTGGGTCACCCCCATACCTCCATCAAAGGAGGGGGGATGCGGCTGTGTGCCAGGGATATACGCGGTCGCCCGCCTCCCCAGAGAAATCGAGTTAGGGCCGGGTCGAGTTCGCGGAACCAACTGAGCGGGAGGGGTATGGTGATGTTATGCAGTATATAAAGACCATCATTTTGAAGAGCGCGCTCCTACCCAGGGGCTTGAGGGGGAGAGTGTGCCACCTCTTAAGATCAGCCTTCATCCGGACGACCAAGGTCGTGGTGATATTCAGTGCCCACTCAAGCTCCGGCAAGAGAACTACCCACACCCCGAGGTACTTGACCGAATGACGCCTGAGAGGAATGGTCCATTGCCAGTCGTAGCACTCCCTGGAACGGTGAAGCGGGACCAAAGTGGACTTGGCCACATTGAGACGAAATCCGGAGACTCCCTCAAAGGCCGAGAGGACCTGCAGACACCTGGGGCCCGAGTCCGCTGGATCCGCCAGGTAGAGAAGCACGTCATCTGCATAGAGAGCTATTTTGTCCACGTGGCTCACATTCCAGATCCATCCCCGAATCAGGGGGTCTCGCCGGATGAGTGCCGCCAGGGGTTCCATCGCCAACGCAAATAGGAGTGGCGAGAGGGGGCACCCCTGACGCGTGCCCCTGCGGTTCGGGAAAGCCTCGGAGAGCTCTCCATTAATAAGCACCCGAGCTCTGGGATTGACAGAGGACCTTAATGAGGCGGCGGACTGAGGGTCCGAAGCCCAGCACGTCCGACAGGTAATCCCAGCTCACCGTGTCAAAGGCCTTTTCAAAGTCAAGGAAAAGGAGGGCCAGGTCCGGGGTCAGTCGAGCGCGGTGGGCCAGGGCCAAGTGGAGTCGGCGGATGCAGTGACTGTTACCTCTAGCTGGCATGAACCCACACTGGCCGGGGTGGACCAGGTCCTGCAGGAGGGGCCGGAGCCTCTGGGCCAAGACCGTGGCAAAGAGCTTGATTTCTGTGTTGATCAACGAGATTGGGCGGTAGTCCGCACAGCTCAGAGAAGGTGGCTGAGTTTTCGGAATAACCACGATCGTCGCCAAGTCCGATTCAGGGGGGAAGGAGCCAGTTTCGGCTACATGACGGAAGAGGTCCAGTAGCCGGGGGGCCAAGAGGTCACGAAAGGCTGCATAGTATTCCCGTGGGTACCCATCGGGACCGGGCGTCTTACCAGGGTGCAGGAGGGAAATGGCATCTTGAACCTCCTCCAAAGTGAAGGGGCGGTCTAGAGCATCTGCAGTGTCCTGGGGGAGAGTAGGCAGTCAGGCGTCCGCCCCGTCCAGCAGGGTGGTCAGAGGCACATTCGAAGGTCGGGCAGCATAGAGGCGCGTGTAGAAGTGTGCAAAGGTTCATGCTATGGTCGCGGAAGTCACTTAGAGGGTGCCGTCGTGCGAGCTAACCTCTGGAATAAAACGGTTGATTTTGGGATAAGAGACCAAATTGTGGAGGAGCTTGCTGTTTTTGTCTTCCCATCCATACACCCGCGCCACCGACTATCGCCACAGCATTTTCGCCGAGTCTAGCGAGATCCGGCGGATCTCCTCGTGAACCACTGCCAGTTGCCGGGAGGAGTCAGAGTGCCCGTCAGAGGAGTGCGCAGCCTCAAACCGCACTGCCTGTGACTCCCGCTGCTAGAGTCGGACCAGTTGTTCCGATCTTTTCGCGTGGACCAACCCCCTGGCCACCCCGCTGATCACGGCCTTGCCTGCCTCCCACAGCGTTCCCGGCGAGGGACCGAGCCCACGTTGGTGGAGATGTAGTGACGGAGTTCCTAACCAAGGGACTCTACCAGGATGGAGTCCTGCAGGAACCAGGCATTTAGGCGCCAGACCGCCTGTGGACCCGTCTGGAACTACCCGAGCTGGAGGGAGACAGGAGAGTGGTCGGACAGTACCCTGGGCAGGATAACGGTGCCAGAAACCAGCAGCAGGAGGTCGATGCGGGAGTGGGTATGGTGGGAGGCCGACGTATGGGTATATTGACTCGTGCGGTGGTTCCAGACCTGCCATACATCAGAGCCCGAAGGCCGAAGCCCAGCTCGACAGTATATTAGCGGAGGTGATCCGAGCTGCGGACGGAGCCCCGGTTGTGCCACGTTGGGGCTGCATAACGGCGTTAAAGTCTCCCCTGACCACCGTGAGACCCCGCGGAAGGGAGGAAAGGACCTGCGTGAGATGTCGAAGTGTCAGAGACAGGAGGGTGGGGGTGATGCAGAGACTCAGGAGGTTTAGGGGGCACCCTTCCACCATACCGGATACCACCACATACCGTCCCTGCAGGTCTGTTACAGCTGTGTGCAAAGTGAAGGGAAGGCTCTTCCTAAGTAAAACTGCCACCCCCCGGGACACACGTGTAAAGCCAGAATGCTAGACACTGTCAAAGCCTTAGCGGTCAAGGAAGTTACATTGTGTACCTAAGAGATGTGTCACCTGGAGAAGGAGGATGTCTGCTTTGTGGCGATGGGCAGCACGGAGGATGGCAGTGCGTTTAATGCGGTCTAGGAGGCCATTGACGTTCCAGGAGAGAATGTGGAGGGGCCTAGTGAGCGTGTACGCCATCAGAGGGGATGAGAAGTGGGGCGACGGGGGCCTGCGGGGGCGCACACCCAACTGGGGGTGGGGGGGGGGGGGAGAGGGGGGGAATTCAACCAAAATCAGTCATAGGGGATCGCCTTGGATCGATAATTAGATTGACAATGGCGAGGAGCCAAGGAAAGGAGGGGGGCGGCCCATATGTGGCCGATAAATACCAATTATTAGACAAAGGGAGCTGCATGTCAGGAGAGGACTTACCCGCAAGATAGCGCTAGGAAGAAAAGCTGCAACCAGCCACCCGTAGGCAGCCCCAACAGCAGCCCATGAGCGGCCAATCAGAGCGGAACCTAACAGCGGCCCGTAGGTAGCAAAAAGTAACAAACTTTGGGGAGACAACGGACCTCTCCCCCACCCTCGCCTCCCAACTCCACCGCTCATATTTTTAATCACTTAAAACAAAGCATGTGCTTCTCTTACCAGAGCAAGGCACCCCCTTGGGATCACTTAAACCGCACACCAGTTTGAAGACCTCGGATCTAGTGGCTACTATTTTAGCCAGCCCTTTTTTATCAACATTTTGGCATGCACAAGGGCCTATATGAGGCAAGTTCAATCGTATCCTTGACTGGTTTGGTGGCATATCAGACTGCCTCCCAAGTTGTTCCAGGCAGGTTGACCTTTGGTAGCCTTCTTGATAAACCTTTAATAATCGGTGTGATAGCAAGGCAGCATAAGTCTGAAGAAATCTATCCCCAGCTGCAGCAATCCTGTGTGCCAGCTCATCTATGGCAGCTAGTACTTATTCCGCACATCTCCAGTCCCACCCTACTTACTTGGGGGGCTCTCTCTTGCTCTAGGCTGTCCAGGAGGCTCTCATTCTGTAATGCCTCCCTCCCCTAGTAGTCTGCTAGCATTTTGTTTATGTTCACCTGTGTCACCTCTATCGCCTGTTTTGTTCAGCAAACTTATCTGGCACTGTCTCCCGTTTTAAGAGACTGGCCAACAAATAACCTGATTTTTTTCCCCCTTCCTCTGCAGTTTCTGCCAGTATTCCTTCAATGTATGTTTGTCTTGGGTGTCCCATGTCTCCTCTGTCACTGCTAATTTCTATGAAGATGCTCGCCTGCGTTGTCTGCACTCGGCAGCAACTGGAAATGTGCTTGTTGCTCCTCCTCCAGGGTCCGGAATGGTGCTAGGTGATGCCATCTGCAATAAGTCTTAGGCATAAACTATCCCCTCATTACTGCCTTAAGAGGCTCCCACTCAGTCGCTTGTATCCCATTGTGCTCTAGATACTTTTCTAGGGCTTCCTTAATATCCGCACAGAATGCTTCTTTGCTCAGGGCCTCTGGGTTCAACCTCTAAGCATGATACTGCACATATCGGCCATCACCCCCATAGTCTTTCAGTACAGGAGAGTGATCAGACAGAAAATCTAATTTTTGGATCATAGTACTAAGCTCTATTGACACACAAGATTAGATCTAGTCTAGGGGAATAAGTACATTTTGATTTTTGGATGCATTGTTTGCCAAACAGTAACGCACCCCAGTTTCACCGTGATTTCTTATAATGCAGAGGTGATTCCTGGCTTTGCGAGGTGTCTAGGAGAATGTCTATCCAGATCCCCAACTGAAATATAGTTGAAACCTCCTGCCCTGATGAGACTGAGGTGAGTGGCATAATGAGTTCCAGAAGTGTCCGATAAAAGGTTGTCATCAATATTTGGGTGCATAAGAATTTAACAAGACCTATTTTTACCCCATTCAAAAACCAGCGCAGATTCCCAAACCTACACTCCACGTCTGCGTGACTGTACCTATGCTGAAAGGGGACCACTGGGCCATCTATCTTGTGACCGCTCGCTCATATTAGGGAGTACGTTGAAGAAAACATCAGCTCCTCCCTTCTTTGAACTAATTGTTTTGTAGCGTTTCTGAAGACCAGGGCCCCTCCAGCATCTCTATTCACTACTAATACCGTCACTCTTTACTGGATTTGACACTATTCAAGGCATCTCCCATCAGTCCGGACTAACATTTCACCCCTGCAAATTAGCCATAGGTGTTGTGTAACTTCCCAACACTATAGTATATCTTCCTGGTGTCCACCTCATAGCCTTTGAGACCCTACTTGTTACATGATCGATTCTGTTCTGTATCCATACTGTTCCCAGCCATCATTTAAGCCTGTATGGTTTGAAGTAGCAGCCTCCATTCTAAATAGTTTACAGACAAAATCACAATCTGTACCTAGTTTGCTACTGACTCTGGGCTTTCCTGAATAGCTGCATCCCACTTTCTTCAGTGCTTCTGAAAAAGAGGAAACCAGAGAAGATCTGCAGATTAGTGCGATCTAAAACAGAATTACTAAACATGCCCATGGACTCTAAAATAGTCTGAGTTAAAAGTCCATTGCTCTTGGTTCCAAATCATGAACTTGCCCACAGAAGCAATTAATCTTCAAAGAAGGCATAATCCCTTGAGACCGTTATTAATGCAGTGAAGGACACTTTGTTCGTACCAACTATATTTTGTTCCATCCATGCAACATGCCACTTTATGCCTCACGCTTCTCACCCCTAAGTATTGAGACAATTTAAAGATGTCATTGATGCACTGTCATCTTTGAATTGGTTGCTGTTGTTTAATGATGCCTGCCATGCTGCATCCCACAATACGCAAACTGTTGAGGGTTTTTGAACTACGCAATGAACAGGTACTATTTATCTCAACTATTTCGGACAGGTACTATTTATCAACTATTTCGGACCTAGTAATGTACCCCCTTATCCTTCCTGAGTTCATTGTGTGCGGTCCATGCCACCATGTAGCCCCTCACATCATGTTCTGAAACATTCATGGAACCTTGCATTGAAAAAGTGACAGTGCAGCTAGGTTTTCTTTTTGCAGTAGCCATTTTAAAAGCAAGCATTCAAGGACTTGATGAAAGTTCTTTGACCTGGTGGTGGACAGAAGTTTTACACACTCGGCCAGTTTGATTCATACATAATGGTTCAAATGTACATAGTTGACCCTTTAAGGTCCACCTGTCACTTTTTTGTAATGCTTCTAAAAATGAATGAATGATTTTCTACTAAACTGAAATAAGAACCTATTTTGATTGAAGTTCTAACTTAAAAAAAAGTTTTAATGAACAGGGTGCTGAAGGTATGGAGGGGGCAATTCGAAATATTCAGTGTGACCTAACAGCATTTACCATTTTAAATATCAAAGGAATATTTGTTTTTTTCTTTATCATAAACTGCTTACCTAGGTTAAAAAAAAAGTAGCCACTAGTGCGAAAATGGGCAGTAGTGATGGGAAGGAATGTACTGTTCTCAGGTTAGGCACATTGGACCTCAGTAGTAACATTTGGAAGAAGGGTTTGGCCTTCAGCAACCCAGATACTCTGCCAGGCTTTGCAAAGTGTTCCAGAGGCCCAAGTGGCCATTATGCTCAAGTCAGCTGGTCACACATACCTACATTTGCAACAGTATCGTTGAACAATTAACTGTTTCTTAAAAACGTTTTCACAGAAACAACCATGTATAGAAAAAATGCACATTTGGTAACTTGTGCAGTATAGGAAGTTTATCAGGAAAAACTGAAATTTTTAGACCGTAAGAGTTAGTTGCTTTTCATGGAGGGGTAGAGCATTCCATAGGAAGGACCCTTTTTGTGAAGCGTAGCTTGTTGATTTGAACTCTGGTCATCTGTTCCAAATTTGTTAGTTTGGTATAGGAGTGCAAAGAACACTTTTCTCAACTACAGCTCAAACGATTGGACTCATTTAGCACAAATTTGTTTAAGACAAATACATTGTCAGCCTGTGCTTTCTCTCTATCATTAGTAGGTGTGTATATGCCAGTGGGTTCTAAGTTTTCAGATTAACAATTGCCCAATTTTCTCTGAGTGATTGAAAAACTGCAGCTCTATGTTGCAGAAGAATTTTTACACACCCACTCACACACAAATGCAGTGTTTTTTCCTCTCACTTGCTCTCTACTATCCACTATCACTCCCTGTGAAAGTTTCATTTTGTATGTTAATCTGGGTCTTCAGCATTGTTCCCTCTGTGTGCAGCAGTGTAGGGTCTCTGTGTGCTGCAGTCATGGCTATGTGCACCAGGAACCAGACCACGCATGTGTGCGGGGCAAAATATCATTCCAAACGTTTGCTTAAAACCTTGCAGCCCAGCTCTGTTAAGTAGAGACATTTTATTCCTCTATCTGATGTAACATTTCCTATACATTGATTTACACACTATGATTCAGTGCCTCTGTGTAATGTGTATGCAATGTAAGTGCCTAACACCTTACACCACCTTACACTAGTATGAGTGGCGCTATTAAACAAAATAAATATGAGAGAGAGGTTATTGAGACGTGAGGTTCACTGTTAAAGGTTGGTAATGAGTATCTGTTGTGGAGGTGGTCATTGGAGCGCCAGCAAACATTGTCACACCAGGCGCCACCAGCACTAAAGCCGGCCCTGTACAAATGGCACTAATAATGACAGTGAAATTATGAAAACATCCTACATTGCAAGTTGAAACCTTGGCAGCTATGCTGCTGCATTTCTTTTCCTAATAGGGTTGGGCTGTTGGGTGATTGTGTGCATTTAAGGTTTTTGTCTTCATTGCAGCTCATGATGGGTGCTGAGATTAACATGAAAACTTTAAGAAATGCACAGGGACATCTTAAGGATTTTTAGTGCCTAGGCTAAACTTATTTCTGGGGGCCTGGATTAGAACAGCTTTGGCTTTATGATCCAATTTCAGCTTGTTCATGTCCTTTTTGGCCAGGTCACCGACACTGCAGAAGCACGTTGGTCCAAATTCTAAATGTGCTTCCATCTAATATTCAGGGATAGTGGGATGTGTTTTCAAAATTGTAACAAAGCCTGAAGGAAAAGGAGAGGAGACTTGTGAGAAATTGGATTTAGTTGCGGAGAAAGGGGGAGAGAGGAACAAAGTAGAAAAAGTCAGGGTGCAAAGACAAGAAATGGGGAAGGGGTAATGGAAAAATTGTTAAGAGAGGGACGGAAAGAGAAAGTCAGCCAGAGGCTTTGGAGAACTGGAAAGGAGAATAGAGAATGGGAAACCGGTAAGAGAGAAAGCAAAGAACAGGCAGTGAGAGAGAAATTGAGACAAAAATGGGATGGGGAGAATGGGAAAGTGGGTAAACGTGGAGCGGGACGGATATGAGGAAGAAGAAGAAGAAGAAAAAGAGGAGACGGCGAGACCTGCTGGGGAGTGGAAGAAAAAAGGACAAAAGATATGACAGAGAAGACAGCGAGTGTGGTATGGCAATGCTTCAGATGTAGGGTCTGCATATCGAGGTTGGTGGGGGTTCTATAAGGAGCTTTTTTCGCCATCTTGTCATTTCTAAACACTTGCTCTATGTAACCTTGCTCACCTGAACGAACTAAGTAGGGTGGAAGGCTGGTTAGGCCTTGCCAAGAGTTGTAATCTTGCCAAGATGCAGGTCTGAGCAGATGGCAGCTGCAAGTGTGTAAATGACTGATCCGTCTGTCCGGAGAATTCTCTTCACTAACACTTGCTTCTCTTCTCTTTTTGAAACTCAGGGGCAGCAACAATGTAGTGGTGTCACCAGGCCTTTAAGTGGAAGCTTTTTTCAATATTATATGAAAGCCATAGTTGCTGCTTATTTATCTCATTCAACTAACAACCACTGACTAAGCCAATAGTCTCACTTGTTGTAGGTATGATGTTACTTGTATAATATATCTGGATGCAATGACAGCAACAGGGAAATACAAGTTGGGGGGCACACTATGCCTAGCACAGAAAAGTTTAAAAAGTCGCACAATCATCCCGCAGCCCAGCTCTGGTAAGAAGAGAAATTCAGCAAGTCTACAAACACTACGTGTGCTTTTCACACTGTTTGTAGACCTGCTGAATGTCTTTGATTAATAGAGCGCAGCTGCAGGGTGATGGGCAGATTGAGTGGTTTTGTTTAAAGTATTCATGTTAATCGCAGCTCGTGACGGCGCTTCAATTAACATGAATACTTAAACAAAAGCACAAGGTATGCACTGCAGCCTGGCTCTAAATGAAAGAAGCACACGTTTTTTTGCTGCTCGCTTTTTAAAAGCAGCTGCGGGAAAGCTCTCATTTGATGTGCTGTGTGCGAGCGCGCTCCACACACTGCACTGCGCGCTACATGCAACAGAGGTGCACACGTTATTGGGAACGGTGGTCTTTAGCCCTGCTTGCTTTATGTATGTTGGATCTATAGATTTCAAGGTAACCCTGCAAATGCTACCTGCTGATTTGGTAGGACATTGAGCCACATTTCTCTATTATGGTAATTGCTGTCATTAATGTTCCATAGTATAATACAGAAAAACTAGCTTTCAGTGGGAAAAACTTAAATTAAGGGGCTTTATGGGAAGTTCACAACATTTAATACACGTTAAATTGGGAGCCCTCCACAAGGTCCAGGGTCAGGGTACCCAGATTTTTTAATGGTAAATATTAGGCCAGAGGAACAGAGTCCCCTCATGTCCTACAATGGCTGCCTCAAAATTCCTCTTAATTTTTTCAGCCATACAATCAAAGTGCAAGCTCCTGCAAGACTCACAGGAGGTGCTTCTTGCTCCCGTGGGACTCGCAGGAGCTGCTTCTCGCTCCCGTCGGACTCTCAGGAGATGCTTCTCGCTCCCGCGGGGCTCGCGGGAGCTGCTTCTCACTCCCGCGGGGCTCGCGGGAGCTGCTTCTCGCCCCCGCGGGGCTCGCGGAGCTGCTTCTCGCCCCCGCGGGGCTCGCGGGAGCTGGTTCTCGCCCCCGCGGGGCTCGCGGGAGCTGCTTCTCACTCCCGCGGGGCTCGCAGGAGCTGCTTCTCGCTCCCGCTGGGCTCGCATGGTCTAGAGTGCGACCACACACAAAGACCTGCACCGATTGTCATGCATCCCAAACGTTGATGGAGTGGTCCCTTAAGCTCTTTGCCTGCCGGTGTGCAACACTGTGACTGTCTCTATCCCGGACAAGAGAAATGTCCTGGGAGCGGTAACCGAATCAAAGATCCTCGTCCTATTTGTAGTCCTTGAGCCACTCTGGTAAGTCCCACAAAAAGAAGAGTGGGAGAAGTTTTCGACTTCCCTCTGTCCGTCGCGGTCTTCAGAGGAGACGATGGAACTTAGTCATTTGAGGCCAGGCTCTGTGGTTGAACCTGGGCAGACTCCGGCCCTCCCTGAGTTAGTCGGAGTGAGCCATGCTCAACTTCATAAGTTTTGAGGCCCCAGTGGTTTGGGAAGGCCCCCTACTAGTTCCGCACCAGCAGCTCCGGCACCAATCGGACCCCTTGGATCCACAGATAGATCAGGATCTGGACCAGTGTCAGTCAAACCTTCTTGACAGACTCAGGTCCCTATGCCGATGACTCTGTTCCCATCTGTTCTCCAAGTCTGACACAGAGCCAGGGGTCATAGTTAGATGCCGACTAGAGCCATGCCTTACAGGCCGAACCCTAAGCCCTCTTCGTATGGGCTAGGTCTAGGAGAGGATTGTAAGGGGTTGCTAAATCCTGAAGAATACTACCCCTTAGATACCATTGTGGACTGGTATGAGGACTTGGCAGAGGCCAGTGGACTGGGCACTTGTCCAGATAATGGACTGCTTTCCCCCCTACAATGGCAATGGAGGAGGGAGCCTTATATTCAATAGTGGTGGGAAGAGCGGCTGAGGTTCTGGACCTTAGCTTACCCTCTGTAGTTAAGACCTGCGTCTTGGCAGAGATGCTTCAATTGGGGATGATCCCCTCAGAACCGCGCCTCCCATTTAATGAGGCAACAACTATTGTCCAGCCCAGGGGCTCCTGTGAACAGGACGATTGCCCGCTGTTGCCACTCGTCTGGTAGACCCCAATTTATTCACACAATACCCTACCCCAGACATGTTGATGGTCCAAGTCTCTACCTCCCCCGTGAATCCTGGCACATTTCTTAATGCTGCATAGGATAGGGAATTCAAGAGGCTGGACACCTTGGCTAAGAAAATATTTTTCTTCCACCAGCCTGGCATTGCAGTCCCTGAACACCGCATGCCTTTACTCCCATGCTCTATGGGATCTGGTTGCGCAGATGCTGCTGGTGGTTCTTCAGTAGGCCCGTACTATACTCACCCAAGCTGTTGCAGACTGCAGCGAAGTTCACAATCTGATATGGACTGGATAACACCGACTTGTTGGGAAGAGCGGTTTCCTCGATGGTGGCCTTGGAATGCCACGCCTGGCTGAGAGCAGGCTTTTCAGGGATGTTCAAGCATCTCTTATGGACATGCCCTTTGATGGCTCCCTTCTCTTTGGAGACAGGCAGGTTTCATGCAGGATCCCCTTCAGGGACAACAGTGCTACAGCCAGGCCCTTGGGCTTTTCCATGTTCCTCGCCATCCCCAATCGCTTTTTGCTCCTTCTGTGGCCACAGAAGAGCTTTCCAGCCGCATCTATACCCTCCCAGCCACCACCACGTGCAAGCTTCCCAGCCTCTGCATGGCTAAGGACGCGGTACCCACAGGCCTGTGGGTTAGGCAATTAGGAGTTCTGGCCAGTGCACCACCACCACCACCAGCTGCAGCCTCCAAACCCTTCTAGTTTCCCCTCCTACCATCGTGGGCACTAAGTGGGAGGCAGGATATGCCATTACCTGCTCCACTGGAGGTCTCTAACATGGGAGTGATGGATTCTTCAGCTTGACCGGAGTGGCTACTCCCTCCCCTTCGTGACTACACCTCCACCCATGCCACTTACTTTCAACAGACTGATGGAGGATCATCTTACCTTGCTTCATCAGGAAGTGACTGCTCTCTTGGCCAAGTAAGCCATAGAGAGGGTGCTGATGTCAGAGGTAGGTCGTGGTTGCAATTGCCACAACTTTATGGTGCACAAGAAGGACAAAGGCCTTCGTCCTAACCTAGACCTGCACCATCTCAATTTCTTCCTCAAGAAGGGAAAGTTTAAACTGCACTCACTTTCTCCCGTCCGGTCTGCCCTGGAGACTGGATGGTAGTGTTGGACTTGCAGGACGCAAATTCCCACATTCCCGTCCTCTCCCCAGAGGCGTTACCTGAGGCTCATGGTGGGCCATGAGCACTCTGTTTGCAGTGCTCACTTTTGACCTTACCAGCACCGGTCAGGTGTTCACTAAAGTAATGGCGATTGTTGCTCCTCTGCAGAATCGGGGGTGCCCTTCTTCGCCTACCTCGACAATTGGCTGTTAAAGGTGAGCTCGCCCCCGGCTGTTTGTCCCATCACCAGATTACAGCGGACCTCGTGCATTCGTTGGGAATCCCTAGCAAAGGGCCGAAGTCACAACTGACTCGCTCTCAGCCGCTCCCTTTCATCTGAGCTGTTCTAGACATAGTTTCAGTCATATCCTCACGAACGGTGAGTCCAGGATATTCATGCTATGATACTGATGTTTCAGCCTCTATCCTGGATTTTGTTGAGAGTAACTGAGGCTACATGGACTCATGGTATCCTACTTATGAAACATGCCTGCTGGCATGTGTTGTCTCTGCAGTTTGACCTTAAGCTCCCATGAGTGCAGCATCAGGGAAATCTCTCTGACATGTTGCAGATCTCGGAGGGAGCTACAGAAGATCTGCAATGGTGGTTATTGAACGGTAATTAGGTTGGCGGCAGACCCCTCTCCCTTCCGGACACAGATCTCACAGTGCTGAGGGACGCCTCACTCCTGGGATAGGGCGGCCATCTGGGCTAGGTGGAGATCAGGGGCCTCTGGTTTCCTCAGAATCCGGACTCCCCATTAAAACTTCTGGAGCGCCGGGTGATCAGACAGGCATTAAACGACTTTCTATCTTCCATCAAGGGAACGCTAGTACAAGTGTTCACAAGCAACACCACCGCCATGTGCTACCACAACAAATAAGATTGGGGTCGTGGACACTTTGTCAAGAGACCGTGCGTCTCTTGATCTGGCTGGATTAGCAGCGAATATCCCACTGCCGAGAATGCATAACATCAGCAGTTGGGCCCGCTGGTGTTTCCAAGGCTGCTTTCGCATGGCACCGCTTTTCGTCCTGAGTGGAGATCAAGGCTCCTGTATACCTTTCTGCCCATACCACTCCTGCCCAGAGTTCTCAAGAAGATCCGGAACGACCGGGTGCAAGCCATCCTTGTGGCACTGGACTGGATTGGGAGGGACTGGTATCCCGAGCTGTTGAGCACGGCCACCAATCCTCCTATCAGGCTGTCCCTTCAGCACAATCTTCTATCGCAGCAGCAGTGGTGGGTTCTCTACCAGAACCTGTCAATGTTCTGCCTTCTTGCTTTGCGATTGAGAGAGAACAGTTGAGACCAACACTTTGCTTGTTTGGTCCTGCAGGACTTTCTAGTGTGAATCTGTTTAGCAGACCCACCTCCGGGGAAGTTTTGCTTGCATTTTTATTTTAAGGTAAGGAATCTGCTGTTATAAGTCTCTATCTGATGAACAATGAACTTACCTTTGGTAACGCCTTATCTTGTAGAGACTTTCTAGCTACATATTTCTTACCGACACACTTATCCTCTCCTCTGTGCAAATAGATTTCTAGGGACAGGGTGGTTTACCTGTCAGGGCCCTTGTCTTCCACACCAGTGGTTAGTGGTGTTGCGCTCCTGGCGTGGAAATCCGCAAAAAGAAACTGACATCAGCATGCTGGGTTGGCGCCTATATTGGCACTGAACACATCACTTCTGGGGCAGACTATGCGCAGACTCAAATGACACCACCTACCAGCATGCTTGGGGTACTGCTTACAAAAGATTTCTGGTTCCAGTTTGGCGTATGGGGGGAAATTCTAAGATTAGGAATCTGTGGCTAGATAGTCTCTACCAGATAAAGCGTTACCGAAGGTAAGTAACTTGTTTGTTACTACCACACCAAAAATCAGTTTCTTACGGTACTTATGTCCTAACAATTTTGCATAAATTATGTGGCACTCTAAGCCTGACAGGGTATTGTCTTGACTTATACCGGGTGCTCTCTTGTGTCTGGACAAAACTCTACCTCTCAGATGAGCTCTAATTAGAGTGAAACAGGTCAGTCATTGGTTTTATTAATTCCAGGTTGGCTTGGATGATATTTTGCCAATCCAAAGTTTTAATACTGTGCCTTGATTGGTAAAAGACATTTGTCATTTTTTAGCTCGGTGTGGATGCTAAAGGTTTTTGCTACAATAGTGGTAAAATGCGTTGTCACTTTCTAGCTCAGTATGTGTTGCACCTTGCTAATCTTATGCTGAAAAAATCTGCTACAAAAAGACTTTTGAGGTGAGCAATTTCAGAGTGTAGGTGGTGGTGTTGGGCGCTCCATATAAAGGAGCTGTAATCCAAATGAACTTGGCAACTACTTAGTTGAAACTATCTCTTTTTCGTTCCAATAATACTGCCTTTATTTTACATAACTATTATTCGGCAAACATTTTAAAATTATAAATGTGTTTTCTGGCATCTAGTAACATTTTTGAAACGATTACTTGTAAGAGTCTAGCAGCTTGAAATAGTTGCACAATGATATGCTACTCGCTGTAGCGCCATAAAACACTGGTTATATCAGTCAGTATCCGATGCATGAAGGAGTTCCGATTATGTGTCCAGGTAGTGCACTCTTTATACTATCTACGTCAGTAAAAATAGGGGTGGCTCTTTGAATGCTTTTTGTCATAACTGATTTCAGGCACACACCCATCCATGGCTGACAAAATGTTGCACTAGGATAAATACTTGTAACTTTTGTCCCCAACCACAAGATGGCAGAAGATGCAAAGCATGTTAATTTATTTTCGAACTGCAAACAGGCAAGTAACTGTGTTCATACTCGATCTCAGTAAAGGGTTTATGGATTGAGTTGCAGTTTGTGACGCATAGCTAAACTGAGCATGTCATTTTAATAGAATTCATTAAACTGCATGTACGACTTAAATGAAGGCAACATGTGTTTGCATAGAGTGGAATGCTGTTGCATTACTTATACTTAAAGGGGCATGCTGGTGTCTTTGATAGATTTTGCATAACCGTGCAATGTTTCGCGTTGTGAAAATGGAGATCGTTAAAGGAAATAAATGTTTTTTAAAAAGTCGCCGGAAATGTTTTTAGGACCTGTGGACATCATACAAGCAAACGTATTAAATTTTGCGTTTTCTGAAAGAATGAATCGTATCTGGCATGAAACAATCTCGTTCAAACAAAGGTAAAAAGCAAGGGTGTGGACTTATAAAGTGCAGAGCAGACCATTTTTTAGAACTGGACTGGGAAGAACAAACTTCTAGTAATATGAGAAGCCTACGAATAAAGGATGTAAAGCAACCTCCTGGTCAACCCGATTGTGTAACTGCAGTGCCAACCGCATACTTCTAACCTGAACTGCTCTATGTAATGCACTTGGCTTCAGATCCAATTTTACGATTGGTTTGTTATGTCAGGCATTGTCTTTTCTCTGTTTACTGTGCTTTGAAGTGGCTGCGCTCATTTGTAAGAGAGGAAACTTTGCGTGTTGCTAGGAGAGCTAATATTTTAATAACTCGGAAATGAGTATGCCCAGAGAATGTACTCCTTCCATTAAACATGTTGTGTACTTTGCTTGTGAGCCGGTGTAAGTTAAAGGTCATTTGTTTAATTTCCTCGTGTGCTCTACACTGCCCCAATGCCTCACTAGTGAAAGGATTCAAGATTTGTGCAGGCATCACCCATACTTCTCCATGCAGTTAAAGGTGTCAAGACTCCAATGGACTTGGACCCGAGACAATAAACACAACACGACTGTCCTTCCAAATACAGCTATCATATGACTGAATGGAACATGCAGTTGTGCCCTTTCCTGTGATACCGCTTCTTTGGATACAGCAATCGCTTTCAGCTACAGAGCTATTTCAAAACATTATAGTATTTCAAAGTTATTTAAAAGGACAATGTTGGCTGCATCCTGATGTTGCGTTTTTCTTTCTTCTCCCTGGCCACAGGAATAGAAAATAAAATACCATTGTGTGGAGAATTGCATTAGATATGGACTATGAGGGCACCCGATGCATGCCTAAGTTGTTTTGCCTCTGTACAGCATTTGATAACGTCATTGAAATGATTATTTTTGCTGTCACCAGTATGCATGTGTTTTCCTTGGCAGCTCCAGCAATGACTGGCGGAAGGCTCCAAAGTTATTGCAAAAACATGCATACCAAGGACTTGTGCACTGCCATCGATTGGGGTCATTGTCTGGAAGTGAAAGACAAATGGGCAAAATCTAAAAACTTCTTGCCCGCATCTCCCTTGGTGGGCACATATTGCGCCCTCTTGGACAACAAGGCTTATGCCCTTGTTTATGCTGATGAGACTGTTCTTGCCCTTCTAGGGGTGATAGTTGTGAAATAGTCAGTTCATCAGAGTGCTTTGGAAAACTGAACAAAAAACCAGTGCTTCAGTGCGTCACAATAAGGGAATCTGATCTTGTAAAAGCCTGCAGATGCACTGGGGTCCCTGTAGAACTTCTTGGCAGAATTGGACTCTCCAGCGACATGATTTACAGCAAGGGATGAGGTGACATGGAGACTTAGGTAGAGTGTCCTTTTCTGTACTGGTTATATTTTCTAGGATTATATTGACGGGGCAGAGGCAATATGTTCTCCAACTGAATGAATAGAAATGGTGCATTCTTTGAATCCACTCCTGCAGTACTTGGAGGACTGATATTTGGTGAACTGTTTCTCTTGTGAAAATTGTATTCAATGCTTCAAAACTTAACTGCTTTCTAAGCTTCATCCGAGCCATCAAAACAATAGCATCACCATTATGGGATGGAAAGAGAATCGGAGAACTCCACATCTTTGCAATGATAGTTGGAGGTGTTATTATGAAAGAATTTCACACTTGTGTGTGGCTCAACCTTTGGGAGAAGGTAGCCCTGACTGGGAGTGCCATGGTGCCAAGGATGATTTTATTCTACATGAAATGTTGTATCGGAACTCTGTCCCCTTGGTCTGGGGAACCCATTTGTGCCTGTGAAGACTGCAACATTCTTGAAAAGAGCATTTTTCAAGAACTTGGACCCAGTATGATTTCAGCTATTGAGCAAAGTGAAATGGGTGTATGGCTTTAGCTTCTCAAGATGCTTTTTTACTACCAATCCTGTAGCAAGGGTTTTGGCAGTGGTTTGTTCTTTCACCCTTCCACTTAAACTCTTCCCCCTGTTTTAGGCCGATATCGTTATGGACCAATAGGATTGGCCACTACGCATCAGCATTTCCACCCAGGAGATGGGCCAAGTCCTCCACCCTACCTCATCTTGACAGTTTATGGTATGTCATCAAAATCCCTATTTGAGGGAAGATAGCTTGCCACCCTACACCCGGCCATTGGGTTTGTGGACCCTATCAAAAGCCCCTACCACCACTTCCCTCTTTATAAATGACTTAGAGTATTGGGAGTCTCAAAGGTATTTGCTGGACCCTTTAGGTTACAGGAAAACTTACTGGTACTGCATTCTTTCTATTGTGAAGGATGCATTGAAAGCCTTCATTTAAGGTTGTACATTTCATCATACATCAAGGTAAATGAGAGCCGATAGGGCTGCTGAAATATAGCTTCGCTGGAGATTGAAGCAGGCGGAACAAGCTCTTTAACTCGAGCCAAAGACATCTGGATAGAAGGAGCTCAAATGAGTGCATCTGCTTCAAGACTTCAGCCACGTATTCGCCAGCAGCAGCTGGTCATAGGAAGTATGCAAAATACCAGTCTCTTCATCCCAGTGCTGGCCATAGTTATAATATATGGAGAGCCCCCATTTTCATTTCTTCTGTTAAAGAGCAGTCGGTATTCTCTTAACCCTAGAAGATACTTCAGGTACTTTGAATTTCTAACCCAACTCAGCAGATAGATAATTTGTAGTTGTCCTAGACCAACAACTGCAGTGTTTCTCTCACCCTCTGCACAGCTGACTGTATGCTGCCCAGTGACAGTGCAGTAGCTTAGCCAGCAAATCAGAGCCTTTCTCAATCGGGTGCCACAACGAAGGAATTACCAGAAGATAGCCCTTTAATAGTGACGTCTTGTCAGACCCAGTAAACAAAAAAAAGATAGAGGAGGCCATAAATGAATATCTTAGACACAACGACACACCGGACCCTAAACCAACTACTCTTTGAGATGCACTCAAGGCGTCAGTCAGAGGCACAATAATCGAAATTAAATCCAAAATCAACAAAATCACTAACCTGCACCTGTCCCAGCTTGAGCAAGATATTAAGGAACTAGAAGCAGCCCACATCAGCGCCTCGCACAACACTACTATCCTACGTGAACTAACTGGCAAGAAAATGAATTTAACAAAATCCTGAGTGAAAGGGCCGGTCTATGGATCAACAAATACAAGGCCATAAATCTTTGCGAGGCGGGGAAACACCTAGCCTCTTACCTAAAACATAAACGTAATCAATTTACCATCTCATCCATCACACTCACATAACAGAACCCATACAAGGCTCAAGTTCATTTTAAAGACCTTCCAAGAGTTCAACCAGGAACTCTACAAAAGCGACCAGAACTTTGACCTGGAGGCGTGCACAAAATATCTCCATAGACTCGACCTCCCCAAACTAACCAAAGTAGAAACACAGAGGCTAGGGCAAGAAATTAGCACAGCAGAGATAGAAATGGCGGTCAAGTCGATGAAGACAACAAAGCCCCAGGCCCGGACGGAAACACTTCAGCTTTTTACAAGGCCTTTATCGATCAACTGAAATCCACCATAAAGAGTGTTCAACCACTGTGCAGAGGATGGTCTGGTTTCACAACCCATGTCCGAGAACAATATAGTTGTCATACCAAAAGAAGGCAAGGATGAACTGCTGCTCAAGAACTATAGACCCATCTCCTTAATCAACGTAGACTGCAAAAAGTACGTGAAAATCCTGGCAAAAAGATTAAACCCTGTTCTCCCAGTTTAATAAGCAGTTCACAGGTAAGCTTCCTAAAGACCCGTATGTCTAGCCACAACACCAGACTCCTCTGCCACATTCTAGAACACACCTCTAAGCTGACAGAACTAGCTGTGGCATCGCCCTTGATGCCGAGAAGGCCTTCGATAGAGTCTCTTGGGGCTTCCTCGAGCAATGCATGCAGGCATTCAACCTAGGGGAAGGGTACATTAGGATGGTGATGGCATTGCATGGAGACTCAAAAGCACGCATAGTTATTAATGGCTCACTCTCTGAACCTCTCACGCTGCAACGCGGCACCATACAAGTTTGCCCGCTGTCTCCCGCACTCTTTTTGTTGGCCCTAGAACCACTTATTAGCGATATCAAGACTAATGCTGAAATAAAGGGGATCAACATAAAGGACGTGGAAATTAAATTAGCCGCCTCTGCGGATGACATTCTTATCGTGACAGAGCAGCCTAGGACCTCTATTCCGGCCTGACTGAATCCATAGAACTATACTCTGCACACTCAGGATATAAGCTCAACAGGGACAAATCTGAGTCCAAACCCCTCAACATCCACTCCTCTATGGACTCCCTGGGAGGGTCAGGCCTGACTTGGCAAACAGGGTTCATCAAATACCTGGGTATCCACTTTGGCAACGACCTCATGACCACATTAAATCAAAATGAGAAGATAGTATTAGAAAATAAAGAAACTCCTAGAGTCCTGGTCCCCCAAATTTATAACCTGGTGGGGCAGAATAGAGACTATCAGGATGATGATTACACCAATGATCAATTACCTGGTGAGCATGCTACCCCTACTACTCACGGATGACTTCCTCCGCAGAGTGGATAAACTAATTAGTAACTTCCTATGGCGGGGTAAAAGAGCACGCATTAGTATCAAAAAACGAAGACGAGACAAAGAATTGGGGGAGGTTAAACCTAGCAGACTTTAGAACCTACCAAACTGCATTCTTGGCAAAGCACGGAGCCTGCTGCCTGTCACGCCCGCAACATTACACACCATGATGGCCACTAGTGGAGCGAGCCTTACTAAACAACCTCATCCCGCTGGTGCTGCTGACCGCTAACAAACTCACACACGCCTCTAGCCCAATTTTCAAAAACAACAAAAATAGCCCTACTAAAAATAGACATCAAAATGGAGAACAGTGTAAGGAACTCGAAATGGGAATCCCTCTAGGGAAACAGCAAATTCAAATACAATGGTCAATGCCTAGTCTTTGACACATGGATAGAGAAGGGCATCTCATACCTAGCTCAACCAGAGCAAGAAGGCCACCCCAGCACGTCTGACACACTGAAAGATAGAAACAAACTCCCGGCAGTGTAGTTTTACAATTCCCTAAAAATCGAAACAGCCCTAACAAAAGCCAAGCTTTTGCCAGCCACCCTGTCAATCATGCAGTATATAACAAAAATCAATAGAATAGGTCATCAAGTTTCACACCTCTACAGACTACTCCACCCAAACTCCACCAAACTTAACGACAAGACATCTAACTACTGGGTAAAACAAACCAATACACCACTCTATGAGCAGGAGCTACCTCTCCTTTGGGCATCCCCTCACGTAACAAAATTACACCAGCACTATCACAAAGGACTGGTAATCCAAGGAACTGGAGAACTTTGGTAAGGAATTATTTTCTTCCACCAGTATGGCATTACGGTAGGTAGGGCCGTTACTCCCATCCTATTTCCCCAAGCCATCTCAGACTGGAGGGACGCAGCTAAGTTTGACATCAGATGTGGTTTGAGCACAACGGACTTGCTAGTTATTGATTTCCATGACTGTGGCCGTTCATCACCACGCCTGGTTAAGAACGTCTGGTTTTTCAGGGTTTGTCCAGGCGAACCTCATGGACCTGCCCTTTGATGGCTCACCTTTCTATGGAGACAAAGCGGATGCTACTCTTAAGCGCTTTAAAGACTCATGGGCCATGGCCAAGTCTTTAGGCCTCACCACCACCCCCAGGGCTTCATCTGCTTTTTTTTCTTCTTTCGTGGTTGCGGAAGGGGCAATCAGCCGCACCAACCCTGTTCCGGCCAGAGGGCCCCGCAAGTTCAGCAACCTCTGTGAGGCCATGGACTGGGTTTACCCCGGCCTCATGGGCCAGGAAAACAGAAGTTGAGGCAAACCACAAGCCCTTCCTCCACTGCAAAACCTTCCTAGTCCGATCCCCCAGGATCACTCTCGACCAGTCAGTGGCAGGAAACGCCATCTCCACCATTGGCAAAACATTACATCTGACAAGTAGGTGTTGCAAATAGTCAGAGACTGCTCCTCCATCTATGCCCTCCATCCTCCTCCTATGATCGGCTGATGGAGGATCACCTTGCTTTGCTCTGCGAGGAAGTCAAACCTCTTGGCCAAGGGAGCTATAGAGTGTTCCCGGGCCTGAAGTAGGCAGTGGTTGCTATTCCCGCTACTTTCTGGTCCCAAAGGACAGAGGACTTCATCCTATACTAGACTTCAGAGCCCTCAAGTACTTCCTCAAAAGTGAGAAATTCAAGATGCTCACCCTTACTCTGGTTCTGTCTGCCTTGGACCCAGGAGAGACTGCATGGTAGCGCTGGACTTGCAGGATTGCCTTTTTCATATTCTCTTCCTGCCTGCCCATCGTAGCTGCCTGCGATTCATGGTGGGTCACGAGCACTTTCAATTTGCAGTGCTCCCCTTTGACCTCACCAGCACTGTAGGAAGCTGGCTCTGTAAATACTATACCAAAATGAGGTATAGTGTGCACAGAGTCCAGTTGAACCCCAAAGGTAGGCAGAGGTAAAAGTCGATAATATTTTAGTCTCTATTTGTAGTAGTGTGGTCAAGCAGTAAGGCTGTATCAAAGGATAGTGTTAAGCATTTGTTGTGCATACTCAGGCAGCAAATGTCACACACTCCGACTTAACTCAAACCAATTTGTATCAAAAATATTTAGTTATTTTATTTCTAGAACCAAGCCAAGCCTGGTGCATGTAAGTGAAATAAATGCTTTGCAAAATCTTATGCAATATTTTACAGTTGAATGCAGGTTCAAATGCAGTTGATTGAATTACAGGTAAGTCAATGTTTCGAAATTTCTATTCCGCTACTTTACAGATTACCTTTTAAGTTACTTTTTTATATGACTTTTTAAGTTACTTTTTGTACTCTGTGTGATATGCCTAGATATCACAATTGGGGCCTAACAAGGGTTCAAGTTAACACAATACGTACATTAAATATTAATCAAAAATAGAAACGAGCAAGGACATACTAATCAAATAATAATGGGCAAAAGATATTTTGAAAAGGGAAAATTAGAAAAAAGAAAAAGAACCCATGTACAAATACAATTTGTAGAAAATGTATTGCCAAAATTCATCTGTTGGATCCGAAGACATATATAACAATGGCGCTCAACACAGTACACATATAACGAAATAAACAGTACACTGTGCAGGCAAATAGTGGCTATGGGAAGGATTTATACAAAAATAGATGGAGTTTAGGACAAAACTGAATCAAAGCACAGCAAACAATGCGTCCTCTTCAATTTGGGCCACATATGTGCGGCAATTTCACCATACCGGACCACTCGTGGGTTGGGATGGGGGGGGGGCGCAGGGGGAGTTGGGCGGTCTCCGTGCAGAGCCTGCAGGTGACGTCTGGGTGTCCTGGAGGGGGCAACCCACGGTGAACTCTGACTCTGGAGTGCTGGGGGACCTCGCTGAGACGGTGGGTCATTCGAACTCAGGCCGTAGATGACGAGTGCAGTGGTGGTTCCAGGCATCTGGTTTCTTTGTACTCAGCAGGCTTAGAGTGTCTTGGGAGTTTTTTTTTTAACAGAGCTGCTGTTCACAGGAGATCCGGTCTGTGTTGAAGGCAGTCGGTCCTCCCAGGGTTCTGGAGGTCGCTGGTTGCAGGACAAGGTGACTTTTGGTGCAGGAGCTCTAGAAACTGCAGACTGGCCGGTAAGGCTGGGGCCAGGTCAGTTCTTCTCTGCAGTCTCTTTTGCTGGACTTCTTCTTTAGTCCTTCTGTCTTCTTGGTTCCGAGCTGCCCCCTAAATACTGTGTTCGAGGCATATGGGCTGCAGACCACACACTAGTGCTTAGATCGCCATCTGGTGGTGGGCCTGGATGTTTACACTTTGTTGTTTTCTTTCAAGATGGGAGATGACTCCTCCTGTGGAGAGGAGTGCGCATGGGCATAGTCCATCTTCAGATTGGTTTTTTCCGCCATCGGGCTCTGATGTGTTTATCGTTCGGTCCCGTTACTGATCTCCTTGCGACTACCAGTCCTACATCATACCATCGGTATCGTCTTCTTGATTACAGTTACCTGCGTCGAAGAAAGGCTTGTGCTTCTCGATTCCAGCGTTTGTCGGGGCAGTCTGGCCCAAATGCGCCATTGGACCTTTGGCTCATGGAAAGAACACCCTTCAAGAAGTGCCCTCAGTGTGGACACAAATTCCCCCACACTGACCTACATGAGGTTTGCAATCTGTGCTTGTCCCCAGAGCACGAGAGTCAAGATTGCCAGGCCTGCTCTTCGTTCTGGTCCAAGAAAACCAACAGAGACCATCTAGCTCGAAGAGTCATGGCGCAGTCCTCTTCATCGACACCAGACCTCATCATAAAAGAGTCTCCGATCGATCTAGAGTCCGAAGAACAACAGCAGGAGGACATTGTTTCCGAAGCAGAGGATTCATTTTCTGGTGCCGAAGGACAATCAGAAGACGACATCTTCTTCCAGCTGGTCAACAGGTCGTGAGTACAAGCGTCGACCCTGTTCACACCCCCATACTGGGACAGGCTTCGGTTCCACCTCCACCTCCACCTTCGGGTCCAGGTTCACACTGACCAAAACCTTCAGATGCCCAACCTTCTGGCTCGGCAGTGAAGAACCCAAAAACGCCTCCACTCGACTCGGCCTCGAGTCAGTCTGTCGGTCCAGACAAGCAAAAGGTCCAAAACCAAAACTAACTCCGGCACCGAAGCAGCCCTTGGTACCGAAACCGGTCGAGCCAAAAACAAGCTCAGCACCGAAAGCAGGTCCCAAGTCTATTGAACCGAAGACAACTCCGGTTCCAAAAAGCCGACCCGAGGTCCATCTCGGCACCAAAACACCCAATGGTCGACTATCCCAAAAGGGCTTCAGGACCAATAATTCCGGATCCGAAAAGCTCCGATCCGAAAAAGAAATAAAACACCAAGTCTTCGGATCCGAAACCAAGATCTGCTCCAAAGACCCGAATAGACACTGTAAAACCTTCCAAACAATTCGGTCCCAAACAAGACTGTCCCAAACAAGACAAGTTGGCGCCAAAAAAGGATAGTTACACAGAAGAGCTTTTCCATCCAGACCTAAAACAAGACTCTTCAAATGAATCCAAATACTGGACATATAATTACAGTGCCTGAATAGAGGAAAATTGACTCTCCCTAGCCACCTCCAGTTCCTTTAAAAAAAAAAAAAACATGCTCAAACTTCCCCCATAAGAATTCCTTCACCATTGCCAGAGATACCACTTGACATTTCCCCTGCACACTCACCATCCACCACGTATAGTCCTGTACCAGAGGATGATGATCAAGAGATTTATTCACAGGGGTTAGAAAGTAAGCAGCACATAGATGACACAGATGACACAGATGACCCAGACAATATCGCTGGCCCATCAGATGATCCCTGGGAAGATTATAACGCGCCAGATGCACCAGATCTGCCACAAGATGATGCATACACTTCTAAACCATCTCCTCCAGATGACACTATTGGGTTTACGCAGCTTATTCATTGAGCAGCCACTTTTCATGGGGTTGATTTACATACAGATCCAGTGAAAGAAGACTTCCTTATGGATACACTGCTGTCCTCATACAAAGCCACAACCACATCACCAATACTCAATGAAGGGGTAAGACATGCACCAGAGGTCTTCAAAGACCCTGTTAGAGCCAGGGTAATCAACCCCAGACTAGAAAAAAAGAATAAAGTGGCTCCAACTGACCCAGCATACATCAAGGGTCAGCTGCCATTTGACTCATTAGTATTCTCAAATGCGAGAAAAAGAGCCTACTCGCAAACAGGGGATGCTCCACCCCCTGATAAGGAGTCCAAGCTTTTAGATGCCTCAGGGAAACGTACCATCTCACAAGCAGCCAATGTCTGGAGAATTGCTAACACTCAAGCTTTGTTAGCAAGATATGATCGAGCTCATTATGATGAGCTAGAGACACTTGTGCAACATTTGCCGTTAAGTATAAAGCCAGGGCTTCTGACGTAATACATGATGGCAAGGTCATTACCAATACCTCAATCTGCTTTGTGTTAGATGCTGCCGACACAGCCTCTAGAGTGATAAACACAGGAGTACTGTTATGTAGACATGTCTGGTTACGCATCTCTGGCTTCAAGCCAGAAGTACAGGCCAGTAGCCAAAAACAACCTTTTGCCCAGCAACATCTTTTTGGTCCTACAGTTGTTAATGCACTAGAGAAAATGAAAAAAGATACGGACACGGCAAAATCCATGAGATCCTTACAAACTCCGACCCACCGAGTGTCCTTTTGTCGCTCCTCTTACAGACAACACCTGCTCTTCTCATAAAGCGCCGACCCAAACCTCGCCCAGTAGAGGTTATTAAAGAGGAGGATATAGAGGTAACAACAATAAGGGTAGAGGCAGAGGCATCCACAACCGCAATGCCTCCATTCTCAAACAGTGACTTCCCCCCCATCTCACCAGACCGTTCCACTTCTGTCGGGGGGAGATTACTACAGTTCCTACCTGTCTGGAACGCCAACACAACAGGCAGGTGGGAAAGACAAATAGTTCAGTCAGGTTATTGCCTGGAGCTCACTTCCACTCCTCCAACAATACCACCCAGACAGCATCCCATGTCACAGGAGCATCTCACTCTCCTAAAACAAGAGGATGCATCTCTACTGCAAAAGAATGTAATAGAACCAGTCCCAAAACACAGAAGTTTACTTCCTATACTTTCTCATCCCCAAAAAGGACGGTTCCCTCAGACCTATACTAGACCCGAGGCCCCTAAACCTTTACATACAGTGCAACCACTTTCATATGGTCACATTACAGCAGGTTCTGCCTCTGTTAAAACAAGGCGACTTCCTTTCCACATTAGATCTCAAGGAAGCCTACTTCCACATTCCCATCCATCAAACGCACAGAAAGTACCTTCGTTCCGTATTAGACTGTCAACATTACCAGTTCAAAGTACTCCCTTACAGAGTAACTACAGCACCTCGAGTTTTCACAAAGTGTCTAGCAGTAGTAGCAGCATACTTAAGAAGGGACAACATTCATGTCTTCCCATACCTAGACGACTGGCTAATAAAATCCAAGTCATACCACCAGTGTGTGCAGCACACGCATCAGACCATCTGCCTGCTACACAAGCTAGGATTCGCAATAACTCAACAAAAAGTCAAATCTCCAACCATCCCTGTCTCAACAATATCTGGGTGCCACAATAGATACCTCCAAAGCAATTGCACCCCCAATCCAACAAGGATACAAAGTATGCAAGCTTTAATACAAAGATTCCAGCCACAACACTCACTACCAGCTCCAGTGTTAATGCAATTAATTAGAATGATGGCATCTTGCATCTTCATAGTGCCACATGCATGACTCCAAATGCGCCCCTTGCAAGAGTGCTTAGCAAGTCAATGGAATCTGGCTCCACAACAAATAACAGATCCTGTGCTGGACGACCAGACACATAGCTCTCTGCAGTGGTGGAGCACCAAAAACCTTTCCAAGGGCCAGCCATTCATAGAGCCTGTTAGTGGTGCTAACCACAGACTCATCTCACAGAATGGGGAGCACATTTGAAAGAACACACAGTACAGGGCACATGGACACTGCAACAAAAGCTACTCCACATAAATCATCTAGAGTTGCTAGCAATTTTTCTAGCTCTAAAATAGTTTCAGCATTACCTATCAGACAAGGCTGTATTATTCCGTTCCGACAATACGACAGCCATGTACACTCCTTACAGCTCTCCCGGCTGGCACAGAGGATATGGAGGGTGGGCCATTCCTCAAAAAATCTTTGTTAGCAGAACATCTACCAGGAGTTAACAATCAAGTTGCGGATCTGTTAAGTGGTCAAAGACAACAGATATACGAGTGGGAACTTCATCCTAAAAGTTCTTCAACCTTTCTTTCACGAGTGGGGCCAACCAGAGATAGATCTGTTTGCTTCATATTGCAACTCCAAATGCCCAAGCTTCGCCGCCAGATATCCACACCCATTGTCCAAAGGCAAGGCGATATGGATGAGTTGGTCAAACAAATTTGCGTACGCTTTTCCACATCTCCCACTAATTCCATTAGTGGTACGAAAGCTACAGCAACATTCCCTCACATTGATTCTCATAGCACCAACATGGGCAAGACAACCGCGGTACACCACTCTACTAGAACTCTCAGTAGTACCACATCAAAAATTAAAACTCTCTCCACATCTACTGACAGAACCATGGAGGGATCATGCATCCGGACCCAATACAGCTCAACCTAGCGATTTGGCTCCTGAGGTATTAGAATTTGGATAACACAATCTTCCGCCTGATTGCATGAATGTTACTAAAGAAGCTAGACGCCCCACCACTAGAGCATGCTATGCAGCCAAGTGGAAAAGATTTGTTGTGTATCGCACAAATAACATTAACCCACTAGATGTTTCTATACAAAACATCATCTGTTACCTGCTTCATCTACAAAGATGTAGTTTAGCGTACTTTTCAATCAGATTACATCTTGCTGCTTTAGCAGCTTACCTTCAAAACAGACATCTGCCATTATATAGAGTACCTGCCATCAAAGCAGTTATGGAAGGACTCAAAAGAATAATTCCTCCTAGGATACTCCCCTCCCCTCTATGGAATTTAAATATTGTTCTCACTAGACTTATGGGTCCTCCATTTGAACCCTTGCATAAGTGTGAATTACAGTTCCTTACATAGAAAGTAGCTTTTTTAGTTGCTATAACCTAACTCAGAAGAGTAAGTGAGATCCAGGCATTAACAATTCAAGAACCATTCATACAACTCCATCACAACAAAGTGGTTCTTAAAACTAACCCAAAATTCCTTTCAAAAGTCATTTCACCATTCCACCTCAATCAATCTATTGAGTTGCAGTATTCTTTTCTCAACCACAAACCGTTGCGGAAAGAGCTCTGCATACATTGGATGTAAAAAGAGCGCTCTTCTACTACATTGATAGGACAAAACCATTTCATAAAACAAAACAGTTGTTTGTGTCCTTTTCTCCTCCACATAAAGGTAATCCCATCTCAAAAGCTGGAATTGTAAGGTGGACTGTTAAATGCATTCAAATTTGTTACCAAAAAGCAAAACGCACTCTATCCATCCCCCCCTAGGGCTCATTCCACCTGTAAATTAAGGTCATCTACGGCATTTCTAGGAAATATACCCCTAGATGATATCTGCAAAGCAGCTACATGGTCTATACAGCAGACATTTACAAAACACTTCTGTGTAGATGTGCACGCAAAACTACAAGCTACTGTGGGCCAGGCTGTACTCAAAACATTATTTCAAATTACTGCAACAGATACTGGTGGTCGCTGCTAAGGGAGAACACTGCTATGTGTAGGAGAGTAGGGTCTGCTTCCTATGGTTACCCCCACTTTTTGCTCTGTTTCACTGTTTTTTCGACTTTAGTGTGGCTGTGGCCCTGCTAATTAAGCCCACAGCCTGGCTGTTCTCTCTCTAAATTGATACCATGTACTTTAGGTACATACCAGATTGGTTACTGGGTCACCCTTGTGAACCCCTGTATATGGTACCTTAGGTACCCAGGGTATAGGTGCACCCTAGGCCTACCAGGGGCTCTAGCATTTATTGTGCCACCCCTGGTTAGCGGTTAGCCTTCCAAACTGACACCACAAGTCTGTACTTACAGCCTGGGTAAGGTGGTGTAATCAACCCTTAGTACCTATATCTATATATATATATCTATATATCTATATATATATATATATATTTATTAGCAGCCCGCCCGACCGGGGATGAAAAGCGAGTGAATTTTGCGCGTTCAGTCGTGTGTGCCCCCGCTTGAGGGCCAATGATTGTTTCCTGCTGTTCTTATTTTTTGACCCACCCCAACGCTCTTCGGTCAGAGTCCTTTTTAGACACAACCAGGCCAAGCCACACACTGCGTTCGGCACCCCCAGTATGTGAGACAACGGGCAGTCCCCCAAGGGAGTCAAGCGAATGTTTACTTCTGTAGTAGGGGATCTCTGTGTATAGTCATAATCTAGTGAATAGTCCCGCCCATGTGCGCGGACCCCGGAGCAATCAAAAATAATCTCTTAAGCTGTCAAAACATGCAGACCTGCATAGACACTTAAGAGATAATTTAAAGACAGATAATGCAGCCTATATCCACAGGCTACACTGTCCAATACTTCAACTGGAAATTCCACCAAAAACCACAACAGCACAGCCTGTCCAGGGTTTTCCACAGAGAAAAACCTTGCTTTGAACAGCAAAACCCTCTGGAATGATTGAGAGGAAGGAGTGGACAGACAAGCCCCATAGGCTGCCATTATGTGGCTCAAAACAGGATACTGTGCCTTTAAGAGAACTTCCCAGAAGCCTCACAGTATCCCAGAATGCAGTGCAGGTCCCTTTCACCTTCAGTTCTTTTTTCCGGCTCCTGCTAGCAGGACCCTGGAGCATTAGCTCTTCTTTTCTGAGCTTTTTCTATACTATTTTTGTGATATTTTTGGATTTTTGTAGCTTCACTCGACGTCTTTGGCCTTTATCTGCATTCTGCTGTGGTTTTTTGGCAGAATTTCTGCAGTCTTTTTGTCTTTAGACTATTTCTAGTCTGACATGTGCTTTGTCTGCAGCTGAACTGAAGGCCAAAGCTGAAGCTCACAGGGTTTGTACTCTGTGCTTGCCTGTGTCTTTGGACACCTGTCTTCTCTGTACCTTCTTTGCTAGGGGGCTTCGGCTTCCAGGTTTCAAACAGAGGAGTTTGAAGGCATCTTCAGCCTCTGGGTGAGGTGAGGGTAGGTCCTCTACCGAGTCCCATGCTGTACTCTCTGGGGTTGTCCCCAGTAAGGGCACGTCTGAACTATGACGCGGTTCCAGTCGGCACGTGGAGTGCCTGGACGTCATGGAGTGCCTCGACGTCGACGCCATGGAGTGCCTCGACGTCGACGCCATGGAGTGCCTCGACGTCGACGTCATGGAGTACCTCGACGTCGACGTCATGGAGTACCTCGACGTCGACGCCATGAAGTGCCTCGACGTCATGAGGTGCCTCGCCGTCATGAAGGGCCTCGAGCATGGAGTGTCTCGACGTCGACGCCATGGAGTGTCTCGACGTCGACGCCATGGAGTGTCTCGACGTCGACGCCATGGAGTGTCTCGACGTCGACGCCATGGAGTGTCTCGACGTCGACGCCATGGAGTGTCTCGACGTCGACGCCATGGAGTGTCTCGACGTCGACGCCATGGAGTGTCTCGACGTCGACGCCATGGAGTGTCTCGACGTCGACGCCATGGAGTGTCTCGACGTCGACGTCATGGAGTGTCTCGACGTCGACGTCATGGAGTGTCTCTATGTCATGGAGTACCTCGACGTCATGGGGTTCCCCGACGTCATGGGGTGCCTCGACGTCATGGAGCAGTGTTCCTCGACGTCATGGAGCGGTGATGCTCGACGTCATGGAGCGGTGATGCTCGACGTCATGGAGCAGGGATGCTCGACGTCATGGGGCAGGGATGCTCGACGTCATGGGACAGTGAGGCTAGACGTCATGGAGCGGTGAGGCTCAACGTCATGGAGCAGTGATGCTCCTTTTGGGGCATTGGTCACTTGGGCTCTGCCCTCTTCCATTGGGTCAGGACGTCACCGTTAGGGATGGCTCGGCGTCTCCTTGGTTGACACCTAGTGACATTTTGACGTCTGAGTGTTGGTTGTCATAGAGACAGTCACTGTCTTAGTGATGGTGACGTCGTAGTGAGGTTGGCGTCATCTGTTACAGCCGCAGGGTACTGCCGGCTCTTGACGCCTGGGTCTGGTTCCAGGCCTCGCTCCTTGGTGAGCCTCCCGTCGTAGAGGGGACTTTGTGTTCCCGGCACCTTCCACTCACGACGCAGAGCAGTTGATCAGCGTCGAGGAACCCTTCTGATGGGGAGTTTGTGGTTACTCACCACGTCTACACGAGGGACGTTTGTCCTTTTGCTTAGTTTTGAGTGCTTGCATGCCACACGTCTGCTAGGTCGCCTCCTGCTCGACCACTACTGGTGAGACCACCGGGGATGTTTCAGAATCCCCTCGGTTCCCTCTTCCGTCCACCTCCCCAGGGGCCTTTTGCCCCTCAGTCTGCGAACCTCCGTGCCTTGATGCCAGGGATGCGTCTACCATGAGTACGGGGAGTCCCTCTCCGACTCTTTACTGGTTGGCGGGACTTACCTTTCGTCCACTACCGCCTGGCAGGAGGTTCTGGCTCCTACCGTGCTCCTGACTTGGTCGCAGGGGTGGCGGCATGTAGGCCTCGCGCTGTGGCCCGCGGTTGTTGGACCGTTGTTGTGAGATCCCTTCGTGGGGGGGTTTTCTTCACCGGTTTGTGGTTCCTCTGCCGAGAGACAGGAGGGAAGCCTTACAAGAGGTGGTCTAATGGGCCTGATAGTTTCGGATCTAGGCATCGGTGTCGGAGCGAAGTTTTTCTCTCCTGCCGACCCCCAGGTATTGTGGGTTTGTCCTACATTGCCATACTTTTATTTGCCTGACGTCTCTGCAGCCTGCGGCTCAGCAGTGTGCTTCTACTCTCCCGTTCTTTGGGCAACCCTTGGGTTGCCATGAGAGTAGTGAGTGGCCCGCATGAAGTCTGAATCGGAGACTTTTGGACGGCTGTAGGTTTGGGGCATGGAGTACGGCCTGAGGCCTTCTGCCCTTTCTAGCGGCGTTTTTCCTCTCAGGATTTGCCGGTGGTCCCGGGCCGCCATTTAATGCTTTACAAGTATATTGTGCGCATACGCGGGAGAGCTTGTGGCTCCTCGGCGAACAAAGGCCGGCTGGGTCTAAGTCAGTCTCCGGTTCATCGGCCCTCCTCCAGCACTTCCTCCGGTCGGCTCGCGGTTTCAGCGGTGCGAGCTCTAAGCAGAGGCCGTTTTTCTGTATAGGACAAGGGCGATAGAGGACGTACCTCTGTCTCAAAAGAGGAGAGGTCTGTACTCCCGGTTCTTCTGGTTCATGAGAAGGGCAGGAACGAGTTCAGGCCCATTCTGGATTTGCGACAAGCAAACAAGTGGATTCGCAGTAGAGGAGTTTCGCATGCTGTCGTTGCATCAGGTTTATGCTCTGCTGCAACAGGGAGATTGGCTTGGTGCCATAGATCTACGGGATGCATACTCCCATGTGCTCATTGCACACAGGAAGTTCCTGCGATTCCAGGTCTGCGCCCATCATTATCAGTACACAGTACTGCCAGTCGGGCTGAAGTCTGCGCCCAGACTATTCTCGAAGTGCATGGCAGTGGTAGCTGTACGCCTGTGGAAAAACGAGGTGGCTTCTCTAACCGTGCCTGGACGATTGGTTGATCAGGGCCTCCTCCTTCTCGGTAGCTCAGGCGCACTTCAGGAGGACGTGCGTTCTCTGAAACGAGCTGGGGTTGCACATCAACATGTCCGAGTCTGTCCCCATTCCGGTCCAGTGCATACAGTACTTGGGAGCCTCCGTCAATACGCTGTCAGCAAGCGTGTCTCCTTCGGTGGAGAGTCGATTATCTCCCCTTGGGAAGGCTCAGGCTCTTGTGACCGCCCCATCTACGGTAGTGGAGATGGTGTCTTCTCTACTGGGGTCGGTGGCCTCTTGTATGTTCCTCACGCCACACGCACGGCTGCTCATGGGACCTTTGCAGGAGTGCTTGGAGGATCAGTGGGATTAGAGGAAAGGATCCTTGGGCGACAAGATACGACTGTCTCTGGGTGCTCTTCAGTCTCTGAAGTGGTAGTGTTCAGCGGAGAATCTCCTAAGGGGGGTTCCCTTTCACAAGGACATTTCCACACAGACTGTCGTGACAGATGCGTCCCCCCACGGCTGGGGGGGCGCTTTCCGGAGACTTGCAGATACAAGGAACTTGGTCCCCGATGGAGTCCACGTATCACATCATTTTCTGGGAACTCAGAGCTGTTCCCTTGGCATTGAAGGCGTTTCTTCCGTCCTTCCAGACCAACTCTCTGCTTGTACAGACGGACAATTTGACCACAATGTATTACCTCAACAAGCAGGGGGGTTCGAGATCGCGCACTCTGTCGCAGGAGGCGCGGGCGATCTGGCGACTGACTCTAACGGCTACCCATCTGCCAGGTGTGCAGAATGCTCGGGCAGTCTTGCTGAGCAGACTGATTCAGGAAAGCCATGAGTGGGTCATAAACGACGAAGTACTAGGAGAAGTCTACGGCGAATGCCGAGACTTCGCCTCCAGGTACTGCCTGTGGGGAAGCTGGGGAATGCGTTATGGATTAACTGGTCGAACAGCTTTCTGTACGCTTTTCCACCTTTTCCCTTGATTCCGGCGGTGTTCATCAAGCTGTCCCAGTCCAGGGCGCGGATGATCCTGATTGCCCTGGAATGGCCCAGACAGTGGTGGTTCACGGACCTGCTTCACCGGTCTCTCCGTCCTCTCATACGGAGGCCTTGCAGGCCGGACCTTCTCGCACAGTTCAGGGGGCAGACGTTGCACCCCAACCTCTCGTCTTTGAGTTTGGCTGCATGGCTCCTGAGATAGTGTGATATGGCCATTTGAATCTACCAGAAGTTTGTTTGGACATACTGAAGGAGGCTAAGCATCCTTCCACTAGGACTTCTTCTGCTTAATAGTGGAAGAAGTTTTTGCATCTGGTGCATGTCCAAGGACCATGCCCTGTCGACGTGTAAGGAAGATGTCTTCCTTCTGTATCTTCTACGCCTGGCGCAGTTGGGCCTTAATGTCTAATCCATTACGGTTCATTTTGCTGCGCTGACTGCCTACAGGAAATGCCCTTCAGACTTCCTTCTTCCAGATCCCTGTGATCAAAGATTTTTTGGAAGGCTGGAAGAAAGCATTCCCTCCTGTCTGGCTTCCTTCGTCTTCATGGGAATTGAATGTGGTGCTGTCCAGATTGATGTAGGAGCCTTTTGAACCTATTCATAGGGCTTCGTTGCAGCATCTGTCCTGGAAGGCGGCGTTCCTCGTGGCCATCGCATCGGCCTGCAGGGGGAGTGGTATTCAGGCGTTGTGTTTCCAAGGACCTTATACTGTATTTCATGCTGCTGAGGTTGTTACGCATACTCATCCTAAATGTCTTCCTAAGGTTCTTTCTGGTTTTCATGTCAATCAGACAATAACTTTGCCTACGTTTGTTCAGAATCCGGCATCTCCAGCGGGAAGGTCCCTACATTCCCTGGATGTTAGGAGGGTGTTGGAATTTTATCTGGCTAAAACCAGAGATATTCGTGGTTCAGATCAATTGTTTGACAATTATGAATCAGTCTGGACCGGTTTTGCTACCTCAAAACAGTCCATCTCTAGGTGGATTGTGTCCTGTACACTATTGTGTTACCAACAGACTAATACGACCTTAGGAGGTAAACCTAAGGCTCATTCCACCAGGGGCAAAGCTGCCGCGACTGCTTTGCTGCTTAATGTTCCGATTACAGAAATCTGCATGGCCGCCACTTGGAAGACGGTCCATACCTTGGCTTAGCATTACTGTCTGGACACTGATACCAGGGCAGATGCTCGGGTTGGGCAGGCTTCGCTGCGAAATTTGTTCGCACAATAGTGGTGTTATTTCTCGTTTCTCCACCGCCGCTTTGATGTGGGGATGGGCTTGCCATTCTATTCACTAGATTATGACTATACACAGAGATCCCCTACTACAGAAGGAGTAGTTTCTGTCCTGTAACTCCAGTTCTGTAGTAGGGGTATCTCTGTTATAGTCATAAGCGCCCGCCCTCCTCCCCGGTGGAGAGAGATATTCATGTTAGGAATGCTACAGGTCTGGCGTGTTACGCCTTCAAAAAGAACTGAAGGTGAAAGGGACCTGCACTGCATTCTGGGATACTGTGAGGCTTCTGGGAAGTTCTCTTAAAGGCACAGTATCCTGTTTTGAGCCACATAATGGCAGCCTATGGGGCTTGTCTGTCCACTCCTTCCTCTCTATCATTCCAGAGGGTTTTGCTGTTCAAAGCAAGGTTTTTCTCTGTGGAAAACCCTGGACAGGCTGTGCTGTTGTGGTTTTTGGTGGAATTTCCAGTTGAAGTATTGGACAGTGTAGCCTGTGGATATAGGCTGCATTATCTGTCTTTAAATTCTCTCTTAAGTGTCTATGCAGGTCTGCATGTTTTGACAGCTTAAGAGATTATTTTTGATTGCTCCGGGGTCCGCGCACATGGGCGGGACTATTCACTAGATTATGACTATAACAGAGATACCCCTACTACAGAACTGGAGTTACAGGACAGAAACTACTCCTTACCACGCTTCGAGGTGAACGCCTTTGTGACGCCCCCAGCACACGGCCAGAGCAGACGATGTGATTAATGTACGACCCAGATGCCATGAAGTGCGGAACGTAGCACACGGGAACGTAGCACACACCCCCAGCGTGCCCCTTGATGCGGCGCCATAACGTAATTGGCGCTTCACATGGCATGAAAGGCGGACACACGCCCACCCCGTTTGTCACGGCCCCAGCGTTTGTCACGCCCCCAGTACACACCTACAGCAGAACGCAGACACGCCCACAAGGGACTACTTTGCTGGCACAGTTCTTTTACCTTTTAATTGTATATGGTGGCCGTCTGCATATGTCCTTCTGCTGCAACTGCCCATATATATATATATAGATATATAGATAGCTAGAGAGATAGATAGATAGATAGATAGATAGATAGATAGATAGATAGATAGATATATGTCTCCAGATCTTCGAACCACCTCCGGCCAGAAAGCCGGCGAAGCAGAAGAACAGACCACAAATAGTCGGCCAGATTTTCTGTTTTATTTCTTTACCCAAGTTTGTCAAAGATGACTCGTTTCGGGCGTGAAAAGCCCTTGATCACACAACGGCCACAGCAAACCATTTTCTTTTTAAATGCTTAGTTTGTGTACTCCCCCCCCCCCCCCCCCCCCCCCCCACCATTTGACTGCATCATGTGATCATCAACAGTGAGGAAATACTGCACTTAAAACGACATATACAACCAATTTTAAAAGACATTTGAAGGTACATGAAATTGGTAGCACTCACACATTGTATATATCTCTCAATTATTGCTGTCTAAATACAGACAATTGATACAATATATTTACAAATATATTAATGTGGGCCAACAAAATTTGCAATCTCTAGAATTATTGTATAAATACATATAATAACTTTAGGCATTACTAAACGACCAGACCTGTGATTAAAATGTATAAATATAAATATTAATATAACCATACACAATATCCATGTCTTCTGTATCAATAGTGTTCACTTCATTGCCTCACGCTATCATCAAACCAAAGATCCAATAACACGTTTTAATTTTCCAAGTCTAACAAATTTGTGTATTTGTCAGATTAAGTGCAATTTTTAGCTAGACGCTAGACATAGATTTACTGTGCAAAATATCTGTGCAAAATAATTATTGTAAAGTGCAAACCGTCTGATAAATAACATCTATTAATCATATATTCAACAACAATGAATCCTAATATCCAGGAAAAAACATTGTTAAAAATATAGTGTTTTAAAATTTTATCAGATACGGTAAAAATGGTACAAAAAGAGGAGATAAAATATGTAGTACAAACGAGATTCTAATTTGATTATTTCCATAATTTATATTTTTACAACTATATAGAAAGAAATTTGTCATAACAAAGTTCATTAATGTGTATTCTCCATATCATTATTAATCTTTTATCATAAAATTAGGGAACCTGTGTTTCATGAGGAGAATTACACTCAATCCATCATGATCAGTAATTCAGTAAACAGCACTACTTATATCAACCGAAAAACATTTGTTATTAGAAAATCTCAAACTGACTAAGAATCTGTGAGCGAACACAATAAAACGGAATTGCAGAAAATTGTGCAATTCTTCCGTGTTTAACCCGTTTGGCCACTTGCTATCAAACTCTAATATCATTTTAGTTTCAAGTTGGCGCAATTGTCGTTCACGGTTGCCTCCCCTACGAGGTTTGGGGATAGCCCCCACCACAAAATATTTGAGGTACGCCACATCGTTATTATGACATCTTTTAAAGTGGCGTGCAATGGGGTAGGCTGGGTCAGAATGAAGAATTGCCCGAAGATGCTGCAAAATCCTGATGTGCACCTGTAACTTGGTGCTACCAATGTAGTTCAATCCACAGGTGCACGTCAGGACATACAAAGCATACTCCGTTTTACAATCATAGCTCCTAGATTGCCACATTCTGTAGACTGAACGGGGTTCGAAAGTAAGTGGTATTAATGGTTCGAAAGTAAGTGGTATTAATTCCAAACTTGCAGGCTCTGCAACTGGAACATTTACGGAACCCTTTAGCAGGCTTTAACCACATATTATTATAGATCGTTTATGGGCTGCTTTTATATAGTATCCTCCCCATGTTGTTAGCTTTTCTAAAAGTTACAGTAGGGCTACTAGATAATCTAGATCCAAGTACACTGTCAGTTAAGAGAATCGGCTAATTTTTCTTGACAATGGCTCGAATCTTCTTATCCTCATTACTAAAAGAAGTTATTAATCTAGGGCAGTTCTTTTTCGCCAACTCTTCTCTCGTGGCATTTTCTATTGCAAGGGTCACATTGATAGGATCTTTGATATGAAAAGTCTTTCTCTGGATCTTATTTCTGCCTTCTTGATTGCTTCTTGCAATAATCCCTCTGAGTACTCCCGTGCTATTAGCCGTGCCATCATTTCATTGAGGCAACCTTCAAAGTCTCTCTCAGTACTACATATACGCTTCAATCTTAAAATCTCTTCATAAGGGATACTGGCAATTAGATGCTTAGGGTGTAGACTTGTGGCATGGAGAGTGGCATTTCCAGCTGTGGATTTCCTATGTAATGTAGTCTCAATCTTTTCATTTTTGATGTAGACTTTCACATCAAGAAATTCCGCACAGGTTTTTATCGATGTTGGAAGTGAATTTAAGATTGAGATCATTTTGATTTATGTCCTCCACAAAAACAAGGTCTTCTGATTCATCTCCCTGCCATAAAATAAAAATATCATCAATATAGCGGAGATAACAGATAATTTTTTCTTGATACCATGTCTTATGCTGTTTTTGTTAGGACTTGTTCCTCTCACCAGCCGACGTGAAGACACGCATAGCTGGGGGAGAAACAAGAACCCATTGCCACACCTCAATTGTTTATACAACTCCTTTCCAAAAGCACCACTCAATGAGTTTAATTTTTGCTTTGTTGTGTTCATAGAATTTGACTGATCTTTTTGCCAAGAAGTATTCAATAGCCATCATTCCCTGTGTGTGATTAATACTAGTATAAAGTGATTCAACATCGAGTGTTATCAATAACATGTCATCACTCCAACATAGATCATCAATTTTAGTTAAAAAATCACTTGTATTCTTTACATAACTTAGTAAATCTTTAACAAGATCTTGCAAGAAAAAGTCTATATACCGACTCACTTGTTCCCCGGCACTCTTAATGGCAGATATATAATAGGCCTCCCGGGAACTGGCGTAATTTTCTTGTGAATCTTCGGTATTAGATATAACACAGGGTGGACTGGAAACTCATTGTTCATAAACCTAAATTCATCATTAGAAATAAAACCTTCCTTACGCCACAGTGATAGTTGTTTAAAAAGGACTTCCTTAGCTTTAGAATACTCTTTGTGAGTCGTTTTCTTGTAACATTCTTTGTCACACAATTGTCTATTGGCCTCTTTGATGTAATCCTTCTTTGACCAAATCGCCAAATTTCCTCCCTTATCAGAGTTTATTACAATCTCATTGTTGTTGCAAAGTTTCTTCATCAGATTTGCATATTCCAATTTTTTAAAATTAATTTTCTTATTCTTTTTGCTTTTAGTATGTTGATATAGATGTTTATTATCATTGATCACAGTCAGGAAATATATCAACTGCGTCCTTAGGCATCAAAGGAAAAAACTAGATTTCATTTTGTATGGACTCAATCCTGCTCCTATTTGGGTCATATTGATTTTTGGAGGCGCACTTGTGTAGCCAGATAAGCATCCGGTTCCAATGGTTGAGACAATGTTGCGGCATTTAGATCATGCATCATTAAGAGATTAGGTACATTATCAGATTCCAGAAATTGTGCACTTGTATCAGTATCATTTACATTTGTTGTATCCAAGCTTTCTTTTGCTGTTTTAAGGGTCAAGAATTTTTGTAGTTTCAATTTCCTAATAAAACAGTAAACATCAATACGCGTGTTGGCATAATTGAAACTCTGACCCGGACAGTAACTCAATCCTAAAGATAGATGTTCTTCAGTCTTGGATAACTCTATTGTAGATAGATTTATGATACTGTTATCAATTGATTTAACCTCCTCTTCCAAGTGCTTTTTTTCTTTTTCTTTTGCTGCTTTTTGTCTGCATTTGCGTTTCCTTTCTCTTCTCCGCTTGTTTTTTCTTTTTCTTCTTGCTTCTTTTGCTTCGGTCTCAAAGTCTGCAACCTCTCCTCCACTAAACAAGCATTGGAAATGCAATAGGTCTCGCAGTAGTAAAGTTTGAGCTATAGGTGTTATTTATTTTTGTTTTTTATTTATGTGTTGTTTTTTCTAAATAGCTAAATTAATAGCTTTCTTCTTTACAAAGCCAATAGTTATAATTTTTGTAAATGTGACACCTCTAGCATTTGTGAACCAGGGGTGATGAAGCAAACCAGAAATTGTGTGATGCAACGTTTCAGACCCTGATATGAGACGATGTCTTCCGGATGGAGAACGTTACTGGTGCCGAGGGCCTATAGATTAAGCAAGAAGAAAACTAAGGACCTGGTCGCCCTGTGCAAGTCTCTAGTCTAGAAGAACCCACGCGTTTTTTAATTTACTTTTGATTTTTTAGTAAATAATCTAAAAATACAAGATTCAGACAAAATCCAGATGTGAGCTTTAGAGTTAAGACTATATCCAAAAGACATATATGGAATTAACTGAGGACATTATAGTAAGAGAAACCCAAAGTGGATATATATATATGATATAATTGTATTTTGTCTTGCATACATGCAGGGATCTGTTTGCGGCTCCCAGTTGGATAATGATTTAGAACCCTGTATGTATGTGCTGCCGTTTCCGCCAGCAGCCCCGACTGGTCATTCTGTGTTTTCACATGTATGTGAGGGTTTATGAGGGTTCGACATTGATTTCTCCTAAATGACCCAGAGCTGGCTTTCAGAGATCTAATATGCAAGAGCGGCCGTGTAAGAAGACCACCAGGAGTCGGCACAATAGCGGCCTCCTTGATTACTTTACATCCTGCTGCTCGATATTCATGTACCTCCGCGGGGGCGCCATTGTTATGAGTCCTGTTTTGGTCACGTGACCTGTCAGCACAAAAGCAGCTGGCCAGCGCGGAACAATTGGAGGGTCGTTCTCCCTGCGCAGAGGGGGTGCGGTAAGGACAAGGAGGGGCGCATCTGGCCTTTATGCCCCGCTGTAAGTGTTAGGCTTCTCTGAGGAGGTTTTGACATGAAACCATGTCCGTCCTCGTGTATTTCTGTTGGGAGCTGTTTTTCGGAGCAAGCCAGGCTGGTATTTGAGTGCCCAGTGCTTGTAAAACATCACTCAAGTCAAAGTCTTCCTCCGTGCTGTGCATCCCTGCTAATGACGTTCCTGATTCATTCTCCCAGAATGTTTGGAATGTTCAGTTGTAAGGCAACCTAATACCCCAATGGCCATGAGGCAGCATATATATATAAACGCTCCAAATAACTAAATTCAGGGGGGACAGGAAATAAAAACAGAATCTGCCTCTTGCAGAAGGTGTAGCCACGTGGGCAAACGCAGAATCCTGCGACGTTATTACGGACATACAAAAACCGTGAGTTTTCTGTAGAAAATGTATTTCTTGCAGGAGGGAATGTCAGGAATCCCGTCGAAATGCTCTAAAATGTTGCATTCTAACTCGGTGGTATTTTTCAAAACACGAGGGCAATGAACGTCATAATCCTCGCTCCGTCACCGCAGGAGTCGTTCCCCCATTAATGATACAAAAGGTTGTCCCGGAAAGCTAGGAGCACGTACCATTAACTAAAGCCTCGAGTGCACTTGTTTCGAATGTAACCAGGTGACTGGGCCTTTTGTCTGTCCGAGGTGCATAAAATGAGCACTGATTGCAACCTGGGTGTCGGTAATTACACTGCAAATATGGCCTGTATTAGACGGTATTTGGGTTCGCTCTAGGTGTGCTGTCCCCCACTGTGCAAACACGGAGTCTTGTGATTAGCATAGTAGGCGGTTTCCTGCAAGGTCCCGGTAGGAACACTGCTTTGCACAAGTGAAAAGCTGCACCACAGTGGGATGGTGTATCCTGCAGTTTATTCAGACTATTTTACAGCCGTACAGTGAACGCTGTAACCCTACTTAATTCGGATACATTTTAAACAATATTGTTCCTAACTTTTCCCACCTGTCTAACCTAGGAGAGTTTGTTGCAAATTATTTTTACGGCGTCATTATTTGTCTTTGTATTGCTATAGGCGATATAGGGTCCTTTGTCTGGATTTGGGTAAAAATTGTAAAAAAAAACAAGACGGAGGGAAGAGAGGGGAGGGGGGAGGAGAAATGCGACACGGCGGGAAGGGTAGGGGGCGGAGCGGGTAAAATAAACAAACAAGACGGAGGGAAGAGAGGGGAGGGGGGAGGAGAAATGCGACACAGCGGGAAGGGTAGGGGGCGGAGCGGGTAAAATAAACAAACAAGACGGAGGGAAGAGAGGGGAGGGGGGAGGAGAAATGCGACACGGCGGGAAGGGGAGGGGGCGGAGCGGGTAAAACCAGACGGACGTGCACGCGCTTTTAAGCTCAATGCGCATGCGCATTGAGCTTAAAAGTCACGGGCACTGCAAGGAATCGCCACGATTCCTTGCAGTGGATAAAGAGTGGATAAGCCCCCATAGTCTCGCTTGCTCGATGCGCATGCGCATCGACAGGCGAGACCTAAAAATCAATTTATTGCTCTAAATTAAGTGTTATCGGAGCTGGTTGTCTATTGCCGTCAAATTCACAACTAGAGTCACTAGTCAAAGAGACCATATCAGCGCTTGCACTATCATCATTTTCATTTTCAATTGATCTCGCATGTGCTGCCTTTGATTGATGCGGCACACCACTTGATATCTTTTTACTGAATTCCTGTCTCTTGCTAGTGCTATACTTGCGAGCAAAAGTAAACATTTGTCCATTCAGATAATCCGCTTGGTCTCTGGCAAATTTATGTGCCTTCCTATTTTTTATTCATGTTTATTAAGGCGCTCATTCATTGCGTCCAACAATTTTTTTGTTTCAGGGGAACCAGCATCATCTTTGCTCTCTATCAGCATTGATTTTATCAATTAACTCCCAAATTGCAGTGCGGTCAATTGCTGCGTACTTTATTAAAATGTGCACAAGGTTCATTGAGACGGTTAGATTACTCTCTCCCCACTCCTTCAGCATCGCCGGATTCGTTCTGTCAAAGCTCGGGGCTAATAGAATGCGTAATCCACGAGGGACCCTGTCCACTTCCGCATATTTACTTAAAGAGCGGTGTTCCCACCATTTTGTAATTTCAAGTTTTTTTGTTCTTCTCCAATTCTTTAATTAAACCCTTCATACTAGGATTGATGTTTCTAGTAACTGAATTCACATTCTGTGTGTCTGAATTGTTTGGCAGGTTTCCAAATAATTAATCAGCTGCCTCCTCGCGTTTGCGGACAGGTTCCGCTGACATATTGACACATGGGCGTATGTTTTTAGTAGCGCTCGATAGTCTCTGCTACAATTTAATGGCTGCCGTTTATAACCTTCCCACCTGAGATTACGCACATTCCACTCCACGTTCCAACAAACCAGCAAGTCGTCCGACACTTCGGGTTTCCGGCGCCATGCTTGCTTCAGTGAGAAAAATCTTGCTGCATTCGGCAGTTCTCAGGGGGCAGTCGTCGCAAATTCCACCACGGAGTCAAAAAAACACAAGGTTTGAAGATGGCTGCCGCTTGCAAGAAGGGAGTCTGTTGACAGAAGCAAACCCACTTCCGTAATTGACATCAATTACCAGATCCTCGAACCACCTCCGGCCAGAAAGCCGGCGAAGCAGAAGAACAGACAACAAATAGTCAGCAAGATGTTCAGTTTTATTTCTTTAGCCAAGTTTGTCAAAGATGACGTGTTTCGGGCATGAAAAGCCCTTGATCACACAACGGCCACAGCAAACAACTTTCTTTTCAAATGCTTAGTATGTGTACTCCCCCCAACACCATGTGACTGCATCATATGATCATCAACAGTGAGGAAATACTGAACGACATAAACAACCAATTTTAAAAGACATTTGAAGGTACGTGAAATTGGTAGCACTCACACATTGTATATATCTCTCCATCATTGCTGTCTAAATAGACAATTGATACAATATATTTACAAATATATTAATGTGGGGCAACAAAATGTGTGTGTATGTATGTGTGTATATCAGGCCTTGACAATCCTGGAGGCAGAGTGCTTGGTTTTGTGTGAGGGTGCCCTAGCATGAGCCGAGCCCCTCTGCAGCTTTCGGAGCCATCTCCTTATAGCTGTTCTATGATCTAGCCATACCATATTCTCTTAAGTGCATTATATCCTCGTGGTTAATGCTAACTTTGGTTTGGCGTTATCAAAAGATGTCGTGTAAGGTGTCCAACACTTTGGAATACTACACCCGCCAGTTCTGGTGGTGAGGGTAGCATTGCACCCTTCTCAAGGGAGAAGACATGTAGTTACTGGTGAACAGAGCCCCAGCATCACAAAATAGATGCTGTTGCCACAGACACGAGTCTGCCCTCCTGCTGCTGGTCGAAACTCCGGCAGGCGAGGCCTAGACAATAGTTTTTCTGTCCAGGGAGGTGCCAGCACCTCCCCAGACAGGCTTTAGTGTATTGGGGCAGGGTGAGTTTCATTCAGTGAATGCTTTTCAGACACTGCCTGGGGCACACAAGGTGCTCCATCCATTTCCCAGTTCAAGCAGGTTGCTGGGGCACTCAACCCCAGCGCGAAACTGAACAAAGGGGAAGGCGTGTAACCACCCCCTCCCCAGGTCCACCTATAGGAGGGACCTTAGAGTTAGTCCAACCCTTAAACTTACTAGAAGTATAGGAGCCCAGTCCGCGAGACTTTATATTACCCTGGACGAAACTCTGATACATAATTCCTCGACCTTCGACATTTCATTTCGACTGGAAGACAGAAGAAATCTCCCTTGTGGTCAAGGAGTGACCACCCTTTCAAACGGGCACCAACAGTATTTTTGCCGGTCTGCATTTTCTGGGCTCCTGCCGGATCTCGAAGAATCTGCGACACAGGACACTCTTAATGGCATTACTGCACTAAAAATGTCTTAGAATTTTTCTAGACACTGTAGTGGGACAGGGCTCATGCACCTGTACCCTCAACACTGGTATAGTGCACCCAGCTAGAGGGGTGGGTGATCTATGCCAGGGCAGGAGGTTGTAGGCATAGCACAAAGGGATGTGTCAAAGTCAATGATAGAATGAACACCCTTCATTTTCTGTTTTATTCATTTTAAACTCAGTCAGTTTTTTTTAGAGGCTGCTCAAATGCAAATTTCTTGGCATGCAGGCCTGACCCTGCTCCGTCCCAAGCACAGACGTTATTATTCAAATTCGAACTGTTGCGCCATCGCACTCCCCTTCAAGCACGACACGAAGAGCACGTTCTTTTCTTTTTATGGCAAATTAGTATCTTTAGTGTATTGTTCGAAGGTGTTTTTCACTTCTTAAACATAGTGGGCACATAAATCAGTTTTAAGGGACGTTTATCATATAGTTAAAGGTATTGTTGGCAAACAAACGTGAAAATTACTAAATGTCCCGAAAAGATTTAAAATAACTGATTTACATATTGTTCAAAAGTTTGGTAAACACCCAAATTCACTGATGGCTTAGTTTACACTGCAGCTACCCCTGCAGAAGGGCAGGTGCTGAATATTGCTGAATAAATATGGACTGAACAAAAAACAGACTATATTGGATTACTATGGTTGAGTGGAATTGCACATTTAAAATGATGATGCATCGCTATGTGGCTGTGTGGCTTGAAGCGGAGTACCAAGGGTTGTGTGCCATGTTGAGACTTCACTTTGTTCTGCAGCAAAACATGCAGCCTGAAATGCCAGTGTGTTTGTGTGTGTGTAGAGGAACATGGCCTCTAAGGGTGGCACAATATGTGCTGCAGCCCTTATAGGATCGCCCTGGCCACAGTGCCCTTGGTTCCCATGGTACCTTTTATAACCGATTAACCGAGGGTTCAATTCCGACGCGGTGCAGTACAGTGGGCGGGCCGCGTCAGCCAGTGGACGTGCGCAGCACTACGAAGGTAGTGCGCGCGACAACCGTTGGCCGACACCAGCAGCAAAGGGGTTCAGGGACTGACGTTGCCAGAGAGGTGCCAACTGGTGGTACAAGGTACAGTTTAGGAAAACAACACCGGCCCTGGGAACCTGCTTGCACCTCAGAAAACCCCAGGGCACATAGTCAAAGTTCGTCAGTAGTTTGTCAAAAGTGGGGGGCTTACTGCAACAGAAACCCAGTTTCTTACAAGCACCCCTCGGGTGTTCACAAAGGTGATGGCGGTAGTCGCAGCCCATATATGGAGATCAGGTGTATCATTCTCCTTCTATCTTGACGACTGGTTGTTGAAGGCGGGCTCACCCCAAGCAGTCTTCTCCCACCTCCAGGCTACGGTGAACCTCCTGGATTCGCTGGGTTCACTGTCAACGTGCTGAAGTCACACCTGACTCCCTTTCAGACTCCTTTTCTTTGGGTAGGTTCTGGACCTGGTGCACTTTCGGGCCTATTCTCCTGAATGGCGAGTCCAAGATTTTCAAGCTAGGATACGGTTTCAGCCTCTATGCTGGATTTCGATGAGAATACCTCTGAGGCTGTTGGGCCTCCTGCATCCTGCTAGTGACCCATTCCCGGTGGCACATGCGGGCTCTGCACTGGGACCTGAAGTTCCAATGGGTGCAGCATTGAGTGAATCTCACTGACTTGGTTCAGATTTCAGAGGGCACTGCGAAAGACCTGCAGTGATGGCTGACAGACCGCAATTGATTCCAGGGCAGACCCCTCTCCATTCCCCACCCTGATCTCCCAGTAGCGACTGATATCTCCCTTCTGGGATGGTGAAGGCCATCTAGGGAAGGTGGAGATCAGAGGACTCTGGTCTCTGGAGGAAGACAAGATCTATATTATTCTGTTGGAGCTTCGGGTAATCCGGCTGGCACTGAAAGCCTTTTTGCAATCAATAAAGGGAAGGCTCGTCCTTGAACACCTGTACAACACTACTGCCGGTTGGTACTGCAACAAACAGGGCAGAGTGGGGTTCTGGACTCTGTCACAAGGCCCTGCATCTCTAAACTTGACTGAAACACAGCATTTTCCTGGTGGTTCAACACCTGGCCAATTTCTCTAAATACCAGCGTGGAAGAGCTCAGTCGCAGGTGCCTTGCGGATCATGAATGGAGCCACAATCTGCAGGTGGCACAAAGTCTCTTTCAGCAGTGTGGAGAGCCTTGCTTAGATCTGTTCGCCTCCAAAGAGAACACTCATTGTCAGCAGTTTTATGCGTTGGAGTTTTCAAGGCGGCTCTCGCTTGCTAATGCTTTTCGCTCAGCCTCCAATGCGCTTTTCCGCCCATGCCATGCCTCCCAGAGTTCTCAAGATCAGAAGCGACCAGGCACAAGTTATTCTTGTGGCTCTGGACAGGGCACGCAGAGTTTGGTATCCCAAGCTTCTAGACATGAGCATCGATCCTCTGGTCAGGCTGCCCCTTTGGGAGGAACTTCTGTCGCAGTAGCAGGGGAGGGTTCTCCACCCGAACCTGTCCAACCTCTGCCTCCCTGTGTGGAGATTGAGCTGCGAAAGTTCACAGATTTTGACCTCCCTCCCAAAGTCTGTGAGATTATCTTGTCAGCCAGGCGTCCCTGCACAAAATCAGTATACGCTTGCAGATGGAACAAATTTTGTAAATATTGACACCCTTGTCTGCCCCCTTATCTGAAGTCCTTCTGTTTATACTTTCTATGGCCCAGCGGGCTCTGCTCTGGGCTACCTTTCGGCCCTTTCTTGTTTTCTTCGGCTACCTGATCAGCCATCTCTTTTCAAATCTCTTCTGGTGCAGAGGTTCTTGAAGGGATTAACCCATTTGTTTCCTCCTTCACCTTTCATCATGCCACAGTGGGACCTTAATTTGGTTCTCACCTTTCTGATGTGTGCACCATTTGAGCCGCTGTATAACTGCCCTCTATGGTTGCTCACCATCAAAACAGCTTTTTTGGTGACTTTAACCTCTGCTAGGAGGGTTGGTGAACTGCAGGCACTGTCTTCACAGCCTCCTTACCAGACTGTCTTTCCAGACAAAGTGGTCCTCTGGACTAGGGCATCTTTTCTGCCTAAGGTGGTAACACCCTTCCATCTGGGACAGTCGCTTGCCCGTCTTATCTTCTATGCACCCGCACCCTTCCAAGCAAAAAGTCTCCTCCATCTGGCCCAAAAAGAGCATGATTGTTCTTCCTCTATCGAACCAGAGAGTTCCGGGTGGAAGACAAACTCTTTATAGAATACATAGGGGCAAAGAAAGGCTGTGATGTCCAGAAGAGGAAAATATCCCAATGGGTTATACTCTGCATAAAAATCTGTTACACCTTAGCGAAGAAGGAGCCCCCTGAAGGCTTGGGGGACCAACCAGAGCAAAAGCGGCCACCACGGCTCTTCACCGTGGTCTTCCCATTTCCAATATCTGCAAAGCTGCCACGTGGGCATCTCTGCACACGTTCGCCAGGCACTACTGCCTGGATTCTTAGGTTCGCAAAGGCAGCCTGTTCGGTTGCTGTTTTGCAGAACTTTCTAGTCCAAGCCGTTCCGCAGTCTCTCCTCTGGGGATGGTGTTGTTTGGGTATCTGTTCAAAGGGAAGGAATCTGCAGCTAGATGTGTCTATCAAATGGAAATGTTACTTCCCTCCAGTAATGCCTTATCTGGTAGAAACAAGGTCTAGACGTAGGTTCCCTACGGACCCACCCAACTGCCCCGCATTGAAGGATTGGTTTTAAGTCTCAAGAATGTTCCCCCTTCATGGTCCTAGCAGTTCATTTCTTAACACGCCATGTTCAGTCCCTTCATGGCTTTGCGCTTCTGGTGTGGAAAGTCATGAAAAGTACTGACGTCAGTGCGCCGGAGTGGCGGTTATATTGACAATGTGGATGTCGGGACTACAACGCCAAACACAACGCTATCACATGGAGTCTACAAGCACGATCTACCGGCGCGCACGGGTACTGCTAAGAACTTGCGGATCCAGCCTGAGGCCTGGAAGTTCAAAGATAAGGAATCTGCGGCTAGGTCATGTCTCTACCAGATAAGTCGTTACAGAAGGTAAGTAACTTGCCCATTAACAAGGTATGACAGGGCCCACTGGGTTAAAAAGTAGGGGCTCCTCCAACATCTCCCAAAGAAGCACAAAAAGAGGTATTAAGCAATAGTGAATGAAGGTAAAGTCTGAGAAAGTGCCATCTTTCTTGCATGGGTATGCCCCCACTTGTTGCTGAATTGCTGATGTGCTTTGACTGTGTGCGCTCTGGGCTCCTGCCAACCAGGTACCCAGGGCCTGTGTTCCTTCCCTAAAACTGTATTGAGGCTGAAACTGGCTACCTGTCAGCCCCTAGTAAATGGTACCCTAGGTGCCCAGGGCATGGTGACCAGAGACGACCCCTAAGGGCTGCAGCAGTTAGTGCCACCCTTAGGGGCTCTGTACCCTGACACACACACACTGCCTTTGCAGGCTGAGTGTCTAAGTACAGAACTAAACAGAAAGTCGACATGGCACACATCCCTGTGTGCCATGCCCACAAGCTCACTGCCCTGGCATCCATCAGTCACCCCTCTAGCTGGGTGCCCTATGCCAGTGGTGGGGGCACAGGTGCATGAGCAATGTGCCCCTACAGTACAGAGGCCATTCCTGGGTACTGTAAGTGCAGTGCTGCCATTAAGAGTATATGGTGCTGGGAGGTTGTCATTACGAACTCCACAGCACCATGATGGCTTCACTGAAGACTGAGAAGTTTGATATCAAACTTCTCAGCACATTAAACCCGCACTGATGTCAGTGTGGGATTTAATGTAAAATGCACGAGAGAGGGCATCTTAGAAATGCCCCCTGAAACCTAACCAACTCCCAGTGTCCTGACTGTGTGGCTACCGAAGCTGCCACCACCAGACATGTTTCTGGACCCCTGGGTCGAGAGCCTGCCACTCTCGGGGGCCTGGAACAATGCACATCCTGGGACAAGGTCCCAAGCCTCCTCCCCCAGGATGGGCAGGGGAAGCTTCAACGGCATACCGCCTTTGTGAGCTCCCCCAGGCCACTTGCTGTACTCAGCAACTGGCCCCCATCGGTTCTGACCCCCACTCTGGCGGGAAGAACGGCGGGAAACCCCAAGTGAAGAAAGGGGGTGTGCCGGCCTATGCCAACCTCACCCCTCAGGTGGGAGAGGCGAGGTGAAGCACGACTCCGGGCTCCGGCCATCTTGAAGATGGGGAGCCCTGCCCAATCACAGCTAGGCTCCTGCCCCCCTTCCACAGGAGAGGAGCAGGCTAGGGGGTGTACACACCCCAGGACAGGGACCCATTGGTCCCTGCCCTTACCCTACATGTAACACCCATAAATTTAGTATTTAGGGGCACCCTGAACCTTCCTCCGATCCTGATTGCAGCAAGAAGAACAAGAAACAAGACCTGCTGTGCAGCTGCTAGCAAAAGGACGTCGCCCACTGACTTTGCCCCAAAACCCTACAGGCCTGTTGATCCTTGAACCTGCTCATGCGAAACTCTGGCGTCTCCGGCGGACAGCAACCTCGAAAACCCCGGAGCACCTGCCTGCCTTGAACCTTCCAAAAGACTGGGACTCCCACGAACAGTGGTTCTGTTCAAACAGCAATACCTCTGGTGCCAGCCAGGAACCGCGAATCCTTCCCACTCTGCACCTGCCGAGCCTGGCCTGTGCCAGAGTGAACCAAGACCACGAGGGCGTCCCCCTGGCGACTGGGACCCGAAGTCCAGTGCCCAAAGACCCGCCTCGACGAACCAGACGACACCTGCAGCCTCAGAACCAGGGACTCCTCCAACCGCGTCCAACTGAGGATAAGATTTCCCGATGCCAAAAGACACCCCTGCACCCGGAGCCCTTTGGGGTACCTACCTTTTCTCCAAGATCCCAACTTACCTCTCGAAGTGGTGGTCTCACCTGAAGAATCTCCATCCCCTAGCCTGCAGCCTTTGTTCACTTTTAACATTCCCATTGGATCACATTGAGCACCCGACGGCTCAAAAGCACCCTGCACCCAGCCGCCCGAGTTCAGCTGGAAGTGCAACTACCACCTACTCTACTTCCCCACCTGCCCTGAGTAAGTGACCAGGAGGTCAGCTCCCACAGCTGCGTGGCCTGCTTGCTTGCAGCCACCAACCAAAGGCCCCCTACCCTCCATTGGATTGCATTGGGCTTACTCTCTCTGCACACGGCTGCCCCAGTGCCGGTGAGGGTGTAACTACTGTACCTTTCAGACCCTGGGATACCCCTGAGTCTATGCCCAGAACGTTCACTCCACCAATCGAGAACTTAGCTAAAAGCCGATAGCTCACTTTCCTTTCATAGGTTAACATTGACTGGTTTTCACTGAAATTTCTTCGAAGTGTGGAATTTTGAAACTTTAAAATATTCATCTAAAATCAGCCGAATAACGAATTCAAAATTACTCACCTGTGATCAGGAGAGAAGCTAGTACTGTCCTTTTAGCCCAGTACTGAACCCGAGAAAGTAATCCTACTTACCCGTAACCTGAATTTTCTTCCATAGGAAACCATTGACTGTTTTGCTGTGAAATTTCTTTTAAGTGTCGATTTTTGCAAACTAGAAATTCTTTAAAAATCGTACCAACTATCAAACAGTAATTACTTACCTGTCTTAGGTAGAGGTCCGAGTGCTGAACCTAGGAGTCCAGTACTGGATTACAAAAGTAACGAGAATCTACTTTACTTGTGACTTGAATTTCCTTTCATAGGATAACATTGCTTAGTTTTCACTGAAAAGTTTCAACTTTGAAAATTTATATTTTTTAAAATCACAACTGTAACCAAAACGCTTTTACTTAACTGTTTACAGCTTAGGTCCCGGGACTGAATCCAGGATACAGTCCTGTGGTTAGACAAGTAATCATAAAGAAATCTATTGCATAGGGCGGCTCGGCAAGATGGCGGCGTCAGGCTAGACGCCGGTAGCAGCTTCTGACCAACTCAGCGGAGCATGCTGCTAAAAATAACCAGGATAACTACTTTTAAGTACAGAATCAGAAATATGAGAAAGTTACGCTATAATTACTATAGCGGAAAGAATGAATTTAAAGAAATGTTAAAACTCGGACCGAATTATGCAGCCTCCTGTATCGGTAATTGTACCTTCCGAATGCGTGATCCCGAGGACGCCGCTCTCACTGCTAGCTTCAATCATCGGATACGCAGTGTTACGGTTACTGGCCGGTAACCGCCCCTCTCCAGGCGTTCAACCTCTCCTTTGGCGGCTGCACCTGGGAGGCAGCCCGGAACACGCAGTACAAGCGAAACACGCCGTCACTCAGGATACAATGGACTCAAAGAACGCGGCGGCTGCTGCCTCTGCAGCGGCCAAAACAAGAGCAGCGCGGCAAGCCCTCCGCGACCAAGAAGCGAGTAACAGGCGTGGTGCTACCCGCGGAGAACTTGCTGAAACTCCTGCCGGGGGGTTTAATGAAAAAACGCCGGTTCGGAGAGGCGCGACTCTCAGCAAAACCCCCGCTGCACTGCCCTCTGCCCTGACTGCCCCCACGGTGATTTCTATGCTGCAGCGTGCCGCCGCCAGCCAGAGACTTCTAAACAAGCCGGCACAGCGAACCAACCCAAAGGAACAACTTGCTACCGCTACTGAAGTAGCCGCCACACCAGTAGCTGGGATTGATGTAGAGAATACTGGCGAGTCGGCGCCCATTATAGAACAGACGGAGGTAACCCACGACTTTAATATGCCCGAACACAACGAAAGGCAGGAGTCTGCTCTCACTTCTGAGGGATCTGATACCACGATTACCGCGGTAAGCCAAACGATTCATTCTGCTCCTGCTTCAGCCTCCCATGTTAGTAATGGTACTTCCCAAGGGGGGGGGTTAGTGATACTGCCTCTAACATCAGGGAGACCCTAGACCCCCCAGAGACTCGGGCACAAACTCTAGATACTACTAATGGGTCTGTTGGGTCGCCTAGTGCCCCTACTTGCAGTGACAGCAATAATGACAACAACTATATACCCGAGCCGAATAAGGAGATGCCTATAAATACTACCCCCCTAAATATGGGTTTGACTACTGATTTACATACTGATTTAAACAGTTTTACAACAGGGCATCAATATGATACAATTAACGACTGAGGGGAAGGATGTTAGACTCAAGCAGGAATGAAGAGGCAAAAACAGCTAATAGCGCGATATACGACCACCTTATTGATCCTATTGAGGCAATGGAAGCGGATAAAGACATCACAGATTTTTATTCCTTCTCAGAGGATATTAGCTGGTCAGGTGACACAGAGGATGAGGTTGACGAAGCAGAGAATGATTTTGACTCGAATATAAGTACAGAATCAGATCCTAACCCCCCAAAGGAAGTACGAGATAGAAGGAGGACGATTCTCTAGAAGAAGAGGGGAGGACATCATGGAGCAAATGAATTGACATGGGACTACACTCCGACTGTCTTGACCTTAAATCAGAATCTTACTGCAACAGCTCAAGCTTCATCCTCAAACCAAGTCCCAAATAGTGAACAAACTGACCCATCTGGGGCTACACTGACACAAGTTATGGAAACAGTATTACAAGCCATTGCATCTCATCGGGAAGAGACATCAAAAGACAGCCGCAAGGCACGAGCAGCATTACAGAAGGTGCAAGGTGTAGTTCGTAAGCTTTCAAAAACTATGGGCGCCTTTACAGAAAGATTAAATGATATAGAAGACCGGATCGTGTTGAACGAAACCGAAGCTGCTGCAACAAACGAGCGAGTGGAAGCACATGAAGCAGAGTTCCAGGATATTAGATGGAAACTGGAAGATTACGAAAATAGGCTTCGCAGAAATAACCTGCGCGTTCTTGGCGTGCCTGAAAAAGCAGGAGAAGACTGCCGATCCTTTATTATACAACTGCTACGTGACACCCTTCCCGAACTTGCCACATTGGATTGGAGCTATGAGATACAGCGAGCGCATAGAGTTCCCCTAACCTTAAAAACTACATCAGCCGCGGGCAAATACCCACGAGCGATCCTAGTTTATTTTGGGAACTTTATGCTTCGACAAGCTATATCTGATGAAGTCACGCCGGATAAACATCGTAGTAAGGACTCTATTTCATATTTTGTACGCCCTGACTTTTGCCACTATACAGTCGAAAGGAGGTGGCGACTCAGACAGCTTATCAAGCCCTTTCAAGAAAAGAAAGCAGTGGTATACCTGAACAATCCGGCTAAATTAAAAGTAATTTATGGTGGACAAACAAAGTTCTTTACATCTGAGATCAAGGCTAAAGAATACCTAGAGACAGCGACGGCTCGTGGAGGGAGTTACGGTGGGGCAGGAGGGCAAGGAGGGGGAGGGGCAGGGCGGAGGTTGCTAAAAACCGGCATATGGATAATTGCAGGTAAGTAAACAATTTAATTAATAAAACGAATTTCGTAGCTCGCACTGCATTGCATTTTGCGATGCAAGGCGCACTACGAAATTCGTTTTATTAATTAAATTGTTTTCTTACCTGCAATTATCCATATGCCGGTTTTTAGCAACCTCCGCCCTGCCCCTCCCCGCCCTCCCGCCCCACCGTAACTCCCTCCACGAGCCGTCGCTGCCTAGAGAGTTTAAAATAAAGCAGTACACTAGGCTATAATAGCCTATGTCATTGAGAATCAATAGATTCCATTATTTTTGACTATTGAGTAAATCAGGGAGGCATAGATGAATTGGTGTACAATATTAGAGACAAAGGAACCATTTTCTTTTTCCCTAACCTCTTGGCTATGATCCTGTTCCTCCTCTCTATATTTTCTTTGATGCTGCTCTTTTTTCCTTTTTCATTTTTTCTGTTATGTTCTCTTTTTTTTTTCCTTTTTCTTTGGATTGCATGTTTCGCTGGTGTTGGTCAGACAATGCTAATCCATCACTATAGACTCTTATGGAGTCTTGTTGCCTTTTTTGGGGTGTTGGGGGGTGGGGACAGGGGAGGGTGCTGGGTGGGTGTCTGGGAGGGAAAAATGCACTGTAAAACGAGCAGATTAGGGAATACTAAAGGAATATTGAGAGACAGCAAAACACTATGTATGAGGTATGAATACCGTCCAAAACACAGAACAAGATGGGGAAGTTAAAATTAGGATGCTAAAACGTGGCAGGACTTAATGATAAAGGAAAGAGGGCTCAATTCAAACAATTAATGATTCAAAGTTCATGGGATATTATATGTATACAGGAAACCCATATTCCTATAGGAGAGAGAAATCCAATAAAAATTCCAGGCTTTAATTTATTGGTCACAACTACACAAACCTCTAAAACCAGGGGAGTCACAATTTTAGCGAGAACAAGACTGGGTATCCCAACATGCAAAAAAGCTGACCCTCAGGGTAGATGGGCCATTGTCCAACTCAACATAGGCATTACTATCTGCTCTATTTATGGTCCTAACCTCGACGATCCTGATCCTACACTATTCACTGAGCTAGAATTAGAATTAGCATCATGGGCAGGTACTTTAATCTTATGTGGCGACCTTAATTTAACAATGGGCCAACTACAATACAATCAAAATCAATACACCTACATAGGTCGAAAACCGAGAGTATTCAGGGCAGTACAAAATGTGATTCTCAGCTATAATCTTCGAGACATATGGTCCCTAAAGAACAGAAGAGATCCTGGATACACGTACTTTTCGTATCCTCATAGAAAATATATACGTATAGACTACATATTCACTACCATGGATATTGCTCTGAATGCTCTTATATTTAAAGACCCCAAGACCATATCAGATCATAATGCACTCTATATAACATTTGAGGCTCCTAGCTATAAGATGGTCTTCCCACAATGGACATTTGATCGCAAACTTCTTGTTAATCAAGAATACATAACACATATCAGACAATGGTCCAAAGAATTCTTTGATATTAACCAATATAGTGCTTCTCGGTTGAATGTATGGGATAGCTTCAAGGCCGCATTAAGGGGTGAGACTGCTACTTTTGTAGCTAGTCGCAAAAAAGAGCGGGAAAAAATATATACACAACTAACAAATAGGCTTCTAAATTTAGAACATCTACACGCTAACCAGTTACATCATGGGATTCAGGCTGAGGACACTCTTAGTGCTTAAAGCCGAGATTAATAACGATCTAACGCAAAAAGCAGCTGAAACTCTCCAAGCAGATCGAAACAAAATCTATGAGACTGGAGAGAATGTAGGGAGACATCTTGCCCTCAGAATTCGGCAATCACAATCTCGCAATTTCATCCAAAGTATTGAATATGGTGGGCGGAAACATACCACCCAAGAGGATATAGCCACATGCTTTCATGACTACTATCAAAAATTATACCAGAATGAAGATAAGCGGTCAACAGCTGATACCAAGGAGTTTTTAGATAACTGGCTTAGAGAGACAAATATGGCTAAAACCATAGATGAAGATACAAAGAAAGAGCTTGATAAAGACATTTCCAGAACAGAAGTAGAGCTAGCTTTAGCAGAATTAGCTGCAGGAAAAGCAGCGGGACCAGACAAAATCCCCCTAGACCTCTATAAAAAACTGGGCAACTTAATCATCCCGTTCTTGCATGATCTTTTTCTTGGGATACAATGGCATGGTAAACCCCCCGAATCTTGGAAGCAAACGAATATAGCCATTTTCAGAAAAAAAGATAAACCACCAGAATTAACAACCTCATACCGGCCAATATCATTAATTCAGATTCAAAAACATATGCCAAGATTTTTGCCAACCGTCTGAGTAAGATCATCGAACATCTGGTCTCTCCCTGGCAACACAGTTTTATACCAGGCAAGAGCACCACAGATCATACACGCAGAGTTATCTCCCTCTTTGACATCATGGGAGTCGAGGGGGGCCAGATGTCGATGATCTTATTAGATGCCGAGAAGGCCATTGACCGGGTCTCTTGGCAGTTTCTTTGGGAAATATTAGCCATTAACAACATCGGCCCGGCATTCATAAAATCTATAAAAGCCCTCTATGTTGACCCCAAGGCAAGAGTAATGACTGGTGGGTGCGAGTCTGAATATATAAATATTCAGAGAGGTACGCGACAAGGCTGCCCGTGCTCTCCATTATTATTCGCACTATATATCAATCCACTAATTCTCAAATTAATAACATCACCGGCGATCAAACCCATTGAAGTAGGCATTTACAGCACTAAAGTTCTCGCCTACGCCGATGACGTGGCGGTTGTAACAACTAACTCCACAGATGCCATAATCGAAATTGAAGAAACCACTCAATCTTTTGGGCTATATTCTGGCTACTCTCTAAATCAAGATAAAACCATGGTTATATGCACTGAGAATACGCCTTTTATAAGCCAACACAGAGTTAACAACGCAAAATATCTAGGAGTTAACATCTCGCCAAAAATCAGTGAAATTAATCAGGTAAACTATGACCCTCTAATTAAAAAAATAAAGACAGACTTACTCAGAGTAAATAATCTTCATCTCTCCATAATTGGCAGAGGAAACTATGTTAAAATGACGGTATTTCCAAAGATCCTATATCTGTTTCGAGCTATTCCCTTTTTAGCTAATAATGATACAATGAAAACACTTGACCGAGCAATATCCTCGTTTATTTGGAGTTATGGGAAGATAAGGAGAGCCCTATCCAAGTTAACATTGCCATCCTCTAGAGGTGGTTTAGCAATTCCAAATTTATCATACTACCTATGGGCAACCATCTTACAACAAATGGCGGTTTTGCTTACACCTTATCCCAATAATCACAATGACCAAGGTCAACCCATACCATCAATTTATGAGTTAACGCTGGGCAGCAAAGCCAGAGGCCTGCTACTGAGACAAGTAGAACCTGCTTATTTTAAAAAGATAAAATTTAAAACCTGGAATAGAACCATCAAAACATTGACAATTTCCAAATATACCAAATATACACCTTTATGGTATAGCGCAGTAATACCACACTATCTTAGCGATAATATAACCAGGCGCTGAGAGAATTTAGGCATAATAACTATTGGCGACTTTTTAGACAGAGATGGCAAAACATTTGACGAACTATAGGCCAAATATCAAATCCATTCTACAGACTATCTAAAATTCATTCAAATTTGCACAACCCTTAGACAAATTATATCAAATATAGACCTAAAACCCATACCACTCCTAGATCTTATAGGAAAACAATCAACCAGAATAAACAATATATATGACATCTTCATAAGAAATCACCCCAATGACCTTGAATATACAGAAACTAGTTGGGTTAATAAATTGAACAACGCAAATGTTGACATAGACATGACTCTATATTTATCTTCTAAAGTCTTACTTGCTTCCAACCTAAAGGCCCAAATTTACAAAACGATATATAACTTATACTACACACCCTTCAAACTGTTCACTTGGGGTAAGATAGCACATGATAAATGCCCTAGATGTACACTAGGACCTGCTAACCTTATACATATGTTCTCTGAATGCCCCAAATTAGAACAAATTAAAAAAAGCATCACGAAGTACTGGGCCGAAATTTTCAGACACGAAATAAGAATATCAACAACTCTGTTCTTGTTGGGGTATGAGGATTCCCTAGGCCTCAGCAACTTGGAAATTCCTGTTATTTTCATAGGCACTGCTGTTTATAGAATTATTCTTGCATCAAGATGGAAAGATTCCGAAGCTCCAACTTTCCAGGGATGGCTTAACAGACTATTAGCAATATATAAGCAAGAAGTAGCAATTTATAGAACCAGAGGGAAAAAATCACGGTTATACAGGGAACAAATCTGGACACCAATAGCCAACTGGTATGAGCTGCAAAGGGACTAAATATATGCTTAAGTTAATATAATGTCCATATAAAGGACTCTTTTACTTTAAGTCCTCCACTTTACTTTAGAGAACTTGGCTCTCTTAATGCAATTTATAAAGGCCTATTATGTTGTTGTGTCAATGGAATGAAACCGGAATGTATTATATGCTGACTTTTTTACTTGTTCGTCTTAAAAATTTGCTGAATGTTTTGCCATCTCGAATTTCGGAATATCTTTTTCATTTTCATATGTATAATATATTTTCGTACTTTTGTATAGTTCTATATTTTCTTTTGTGTTTCTCGAATCTGCTCAATAAAAATAAAAAAAATAAAAGAAATCTATTGCATTTATGTAGAAAAACCCATTAAACTCCATGTTAAATTGTTGCCTAGTGCAACCACTGTAGCTATTGTACTTACAAAGTCTATTGCATTTTTGCAAAGTAATTACCTAAAGTCACTCATATTGAGAAAAGTATATTTTGATACCTGTTGGTTCTAAAATAAAACTATATCTTTTGATATAAAAACAATTGGCCTCGAGTTCAGTTCTTGAGTGTGTGAGACCATTTGCTGCCTGAGTGTGTACAACAAATGCTTTACACTGTCCTCTGATACTGCCTTGCTGCTTGACCAAGCTACCACTTTAGAGAGTAAGGTTATATCTCACTTTAACCTCTGCCATACCTCTGGGGACTGGGGACTCTATACACACTGCACAGTATTTTGGTCCAGTATATATATATATATATATATATATCAATGAAAAAACCATTGGTTTTAGGCCATATATAGTTAGGGATTTGCATTTACAAAACCTTATTTTACTCGCATAAAACCATTGAAATTCCATATATAGTTATAAGCGCTAACTATATATCGCGCACCCGCAATCCACTGCTGATGATGTCACATATTACATCATTCATGACATGGTTAGTGACATCACTGATGACATCACTGATGACATCTCAAATGACATCACTGATGACATCACTGACATCTCATTTGACATTACTGATTACACCACTGATGATATCATTTATGTGATAATACATCTTCAGACTCTAATATAACCTTAGATACACTCAGTGTAAACAGGCACTCACAGACTGTCACACATCCATGGAGTTACTCACACACCTAGTCAGTCATGCAAAGAATCAATCACAACTCCATTTCCTCAACTATATAGTTATACACACTTTACTTATTCAAACATATAGTAACACATATTTACTCTCTTATACAATCCCTGATACAAGCTCACAGTGATTCATACAGCCACTCACACATTCACTGGCTCTTATCCACAGTTATTTATATATGTCAACTCTCACATGTATTGTGTTTTACATACATACTTACTTGCACATGTAGCACTAAGATATCCATTCACTCACCAACACACCCATGCACAGTCAACCGCCCATATAGCTGTTTCCACATGCACTCTTGAACTCATACACCTAGTGAATCAACTGCTTACACATCTATGCACAGAGTCACACACCTCCCAGCCACCCACACACACACTCAGCCTCCCATTCAAATACTTGGGCAACCAATCAATAACCCATATAGCCACTCTTATAGCTACTGATCAACACATGCAGCAGCTTACACAACAACAGACATACTGATGCACAAATTAAGACAGTTTAGTCACTAACCCATGCACTCAGTGAGACACATTTAATCACTCACTCATACAGTCAGTCATGCACCTACTAAATTCTTCATCCAGACACTTATACATCCACTCATTCTTCAATATGTAAGACATATTTTAACTTTACAGAAACATACAGTCACTGGATGTTGTCATCAGTGGTGTCATCAGTGATGTCATTTGAGATGTCATCAGTGATGTCATCAGTGATGTCACTAACCATGTCATGAATGATGTAATATGTGACATCATCAGCAGTGGATTGCGGGTGCGCGATATATAGTTAGCGCTTATAACTATATATGGAATTTCAATGGTTTTATGCGAGTAAAATAAGGTTTTGTAAATGCAAATCCCTAACTATATATGGCCTAAAACCAATGGTTTTTTCATTGAATTTTCAAGGTTTTGTAAATGCAAATTCCTAACTATATATCCACTATAACCTATGGTTTTTTCTGTGAATTTCATTGGTTTTTTAATAGCAAATATGAAAAGCTTTAAAATGTCAAGTACGTGATAGATAAAAACATTTTCGTATTTATGCACGCTGATGTGCTTTGAACGCTGCACCCCCCCCCCTCCCCTCTTTTGTCTTAGTAGTACTCTCTCTTTGCAGATAGTGAACGGTAGTTAACGCAAGCCTTTGCCCCCGTTGTAATCCGTCGTGCCTGCTTGTCTCTCCATTTGATTGATTGTTGTCCAAGCATTTACTGTTTTAGAATTGGTTCTCTTTGGATCATTCTCTATTTACAAACAAGCACAAAGTCGCAATACTCTGTTTAGTCTTTGCAGATAGTGAAAAATCGTGTAAAAAAATAAAAGTAATCGAGCAAAATCAGTAGGCCACTAATTGGATCTCTTTTTGACCTCGCTAAAATAGAAATATTAGGAACAACCCTTCATGAGAAATACGAAAATAGTGAGATGAACTGAGCTCCACACCATGAGGGCTGCAAGACAGCTCGGCTCCATCACCCATCCCGCACAAAATAACGACAAACCCTATGCAAATATTAAAAATATAGACAACACACCAGCAAAGAAACAGGGTAAAACATTTTATTAAAAAACTATTTACATAACGTTGGTTTATAAGATGATGTCAGTAGTGGACCGATGTGTGAATAGGTCGAAAGCAGCACAAGGCTCCAAGATCCGGATGGCAAGCTCCTGGATGTTGGGTGCCATAGTTCAGAGTTCTGAGTTTGAGCCTTTTTCAATGCCTGTGCTTTGTTGAATCAAAATGGCGGCTTGACACAAAGCTGACTCAAGCGTTGCTACTGATGCTATGCAGACCAAAACTGGTTTTCAGTTTGTACATTTTTCTAGATTTTTCAATCCAAGTTTGGTTGACTTTGTAGAACGATGGCTTCAAATTTTCAACATACGGTGTGGTGGCCGTGACTGGGAGGGGGCGCTTCGCTCCTGCCCCCTCCCCAAGTAAGATTTTCATACGTGAAAGTACGTTAATGGTTTTGGTCCCTGAGTTGCTTCGATGTCACTGCCATTCTCAAGTGGCATAAGTTCTGGATGTTGGGTGCCATAGTTAAGAGTTCTGAGCAGTGCTTGTAACACTGTCTGAAGCTTATTTCCACCTACTGCAGCTTCACTATTCTCAAAGTAAGTGAGTGTCGTTTGTGGACCTGACTGCATTAGAAAACAATGTGATATGTTACCTTCCTAAACAGCTTGACGGAGGCCCCTGAGGGGCGGTGTGATGGCCATGGACTCGGAGAAGACGCTTGGCTCCGACACCCTCCCCAAGTCTTATAGCACTGGTGTAGCCTGAGATCGCCCCCGACATAGGCGGCCGGCTCCCGGGGTCCGGCGGAACTTTTTGCCTTTTGATGACTCTTCAATTCTGAACCTTGTCCCACAATCCGTTTGACCTGAAGACACGCTGTAGTGGGGCGCCCCTTTACCGTTTCAGTTGCCATTCCGCCCGCTTTTGCTACACTGTGCCTCTTCCGCCATTCAGCTGTTTACCGCCCGCTCTTGCGACTACAGCGTCTCGCTCATCATGTAGTTGAGTTGCTCCCGCTCTTGCGGTGCAGCGATAGGCGGCTGCCACAGGACTCTCAAAATGGCGGCCGGCTCTTCGGTTTTGGGCCTGGTCCACTAAAATGGCCCTGGGACACCTTTGAACTCGGACGCTTCCCTGATAGGGCTTGGGTCCCATTCTCGAAAAGCGTCCCCTCAGCCGTGAAGATTCTACAAAAGTCTTGGGGGCCTCCGACTCCCGCAGGCTTCTGGTGGGGAGCGGCTGCCATGATTGCTCGTGGAATGGCCACGACGGAGCTACGAGATGGTAGTGGTCTCATGCTGACGCCAGCTTTAGTCTGAAACATCCAGAAACACTGTAGACTACCAATTCGATCAGTTCCGGTAGCGCCCCAACATGACCCGGAAGAGAAGAACTTGCCCTCCCCTCTTTGACTGATGGTTCTTGTTGCCTGTCCCCTCTATTGTCATTTAACAGGACTTTTTGGACTGCTGAAAGGGGTTGTGTTCCGAACGCTGGTTGGTGGAGACATTTTGACTATATTCTTGACCTAAGTTGTCGCGTAATGCGTTATATGACACGCCGCGTTAGCGCACCCGGAAGTGATCCGAGGCGCGGTGCGCAGCGCGTAACGTAAGCCTAACAGGTCATGTGACTTGTTAATAAAACTTTTCATTGGTTCATTTTACTTTTGTTAATTTAATGATGAAAAGCTTGGTCATATGACCTAAAAAATACGCTTTTTATTGTTTTCGAACAATATTTTTTTTTCAAACATATGTTATAATATTCCAGGCTAATGTACTTTCCCGGAAAATTTACAACTGTCTTGCAAGTAAAATATATTCCTTTTTCGAGAAAAAGGGCGTTTCTTCCTTCCATGACGGAGCCGTTGAGTAAAAGAGATTCCGCCTGCTGTCTTAGTCGCCGATACGCCTGATTATCAGATTCTTATCGATCACTTTATGTTGCAGACATGAAAAACACAACTGCCCTTGACCATTTATCTTTACTGCGTTCCTACATATTATACCTTTTATCCGTCATGTAATTGGACTGCTTTATTTCACTTGCCTTTTACTGATTCGAAAACAGTGACTAAAAGTAAAAACTTTACCAATATAAATACTACTACCGTGTTTTGTTTTAAAAACCTTTATTGTGAAAATGTCAGTATACAAATACGGGCCTATAACCACGTGGGCCGGCCACGGAGCAAACTGAAATCGTATATGATGAGGAGACATTTACACTGTAGAAGAACGTAACGAGCGGGCCATTAGGTTGCAAGAACAAAGGTGTCTAACAGTTGCAGAATCGGTGGACGTACATTTTGTAATTAAAATAAGACAGGGCCACTTACAATAACATTTTCTAGATATACATTTGCGGGCAAGGAGTTACGAGTCCCATTTATACCGGCGCCATTTTGGGCGAGGCCGGGCAGGTCCAATATATAGTCAAAATGTCTCCACCAACCATCACCCAGACCAGAACCCCTTTCGGCCCTTTATGCTACAAGATGGTGTCTTCCATTCAGAAAATATTGTTGGCAGCATTTTGAAAGGAAACAGAAACAGCCGTTCTCCTAGTGAGTTTCACATTGTTACATTTAGGAAGAATGTTGAAGAGTAGTATGTGGAAAATCTGAAGCCATTTTTCTACAAACTCTCAATCAGACTTGGATGGAAAAAAAAAACCTGAAGAATGTACAAACTGAAAACCAATTTTTGTCTGTATAGCATCAACAGTAACGCTTGAGTCAGCTTTGTGTCAAGCCGCCATTTTCATTCAATCAATAGCGTCCCCCTGCACACATTCAGGGACCTGGTCGTGTCTTCAGATGAAACGGATTGTAGGAAAAGAAGCAGAAAGGAAAAGGAAAAAAGTTCCGCCGGACCTCGGGAGCCGACCGCCTATGTCATGTGCGACCTTTGGCCACACCAGGGCAATAGTGAAGCTGCAGCAGGTGCAAATAAGCTTCAGACAGTCTTACAAACACTGCTCAGAACTCTCAACTGAGGCACTCAACATCCAGGACTTGCCATTCGGATCTTGGCGCCTTGTGCTGGTTCCGACCTATTCACACATCGGTCCACTACTGACATCACCTCATAAGCCAACGGGGCACCCCACGCCGACTTTCGGCGCAGCATTGTAGGATGGCCACACCAGTGCGGCAACTTGCTGGACACCACCTCGGTGCCATCCGGATCTCGGCGCGTTCGAGTCACTGTGCCGGAAGAGTGACCGGAACTCAGCTGAACACGCCGTCTTTCGGCGCAGCATTGTAGGATGGCCACACCAGTGCGGCAATTTGCTGGACACCACCTCGGTGCCATCCGGATCTCGGCACGTTCGACTCACTGTACCGCAAGAGTGACCGGAACTCAGCTGAACACGCCGTCTTTCGGCGCAGCATTGTAGGATGGCCACACCAGTGCGGCAATATGCTGGACACCACCTCGGTGCCATCCGGATCTCGGCACGTTCGACTCACTGTACCGCAAGAGTGACCGGAACTCAGCTGGACACGCCGTCTTTCGGCGCAGCATTGTAGGATGGCCACACCAGTGCCGCAATTTGCTTGACACCACCTCGGTGCCATCCGGATCTCAGCGCGTTGTGCTGCCTTCGGCCTATTCGCACATCGGTCCGCTACTGACGCCGCCTCACGTGCCAACGGATTTTCTACTCTTTTTGTAGCCCTATGCCGCATAACAGGTCATGTGACTTGTTTATAAAACTTTTCATTGGTTCATTTTACTTTTGGTTTCCTAAAGATGGAAGGCTTGGTCATATGACCTAAAAATAACACTTTTCATTGGTTTAGAACATTTTTTTTTCCCAAACGATGAAAGCCCCACCTTGTTTCTGGATCATTCAGACTGAAGCTGGCGTCAGCATGAGAGCACCACCATCTCGTGGCTCCGTCGTGGTCATTCCGCGAGCAATCATGGCAGCCGCTCCCCACCGGAAGCCTGCGGGAGTCGGGGGCCCCCAAGACTTTTGTAGAATCTTCACGGCTGAGGGGACGCTTTTCGAGAATGGAGCCCAAGCCCTAGCAGGCAAGCGTCCGAGTTCCAAGGTGTCCCAGGGCCATTTCAGTGGACCAGGCCCAAAACCGAGGAGCCGTCCGCCATTTTAAGAGTCATGTGGCAGCCGCCTATCGCTGCACTGCAAGAGTGGGAGCAACTCAACAACATGGTGAGCGAGACGCTGTAGCCGCAAGAGCGGGCGCAACTCAGCTGGATGGCCGCCACCTGGGGAGGCCCGTTCACGCCACCTCCCCCACGCACCCCCCCCCCCACCCCCCCCGGGCCGCCGCACGCCAATTTTCGGAGCAGCATTGTAGGATACCAAAACCAGTGCAGCAGTTTACTGGACATCACCTGGGTGCCTGTCGTACATGTTGTGTCAGCCATGGGACACTGGACACAGTGCCATCAACATCTCAACGCGTTCTGCTGCCTTGGGACTATTCGCACAACAGAACGCTACTGACGAGGCCTCCCCCCGCACCACCCGGGACGCCCCACGCTGTTTTTCTGTGCTGCATTGTAGGATCCCAAAACCAGTGCGGCACCCAGGCGACATCACCTGGGTGCCGTCCAGAACTCTGCACGTTGTGCTGCCTTGAGACTATTCGCACAAAAGACAGCTTCTAACCATTGTTGCTTTTTGGGTTGAAAAATGTTTAAATGTTTTTAGTTTTTGTTCCGTTCATTATAGTTAAAAGTTAATAAAGTTTTATAATCTTACTTTGTTGGAGTGTTATCTATTTTTTTTAAAACGGGTGAATGGGGCCTTGAATCGGGTTATTGTCATGTGTGGGCTTTGGAAGTGTGCTGCTGCAGGATCGGAGATTTCAAACTCAAATGCACGTTCTTTTTCTTACCTTTCCGAAGCATGGAGCGCAATAGCAGGCAGAGAAAGGGTGATGCACGTGTTGAACACTACCTGACCTGGCAAGTTGCTGGCAGTGCCCCCCCCGCCCGCTCCTGAAAGAGAGCACACACACACCGCCGCCCCGAGTACTTCACAAATCTTTAAAAGACCATGCGCTTGTTCATGAGGCTTAAATGGTTTATCACCTCTTCTAGAACCCCTGCATCGACCCTCTGACGTTTCCTGGAAAAATTACCATGTAACACAATACCAAGCCCTGTCAGCTGAAACCCCCAAGGAATCGCGGGGCATATTATCAAGAGGGTTTATCTCCGCTTTTTTGGCTTTAAAAGCCATGAAAGCGGAGATAAAATTATCTCCCTATTACCAAGCTGTCGCTAACACCAGTTAGTGACAGCTAAAAGGAGATAGCGACCATCTTGGGCCCCGCTTTGCATGTCAGTGATACTTATCACTAATGACATGCAAAGTGGCGTGCCAAGATGTTAGCGACTGGAAACAGTCCCTAACATCGCTATCTCCTATTACCAACTTTTGGAGATATTCGCGCTAAGCGCGAATATCTCCAAAATCTAACACCTGCCCTGAGCAGTTCTTAGCCATGTTATCCAATGGGAGGTGGATAACATGGCTAAGAGCATTTTCTCGATAATACATGAATATCGCTGACTTTTCTGCGATAATAGCAAGGTTTATCTGCGATAAAAATCGCCGATGTGCGGCGATAATTTTTGTCTCTAAACAAGTTAGAGACAAAAATTATCGCTAGTTGTTCGTAATATGCCCCCGGGTTTTTGCTTGCAGAAATCGGGAGGCGGGAGACTAGCACTGAAATCAGTAGTCTCACGCCTGAATCGGGAGGGTTGGCATGTCTGAATTCTCTACAGCTGGGGCCATAAACTACATCCGCAGGGGTAGGTGATAGCCTGGGACCAGCCTGGCATCTAAAATGGCTGCCGTGCACGACAAAATTGTGGCATTGGAAAAAAGGCAAGATGGCGCAGCCGCTGGAAGAGATGTATCAACATATATCAGCCTCCTCAGCCACCCTCAGGAAACATAGGGGATTAGGATACGTCTCCCGCACCCCCTTATACCTAGTAATTTAATTAACGAAGCACAAAATGGCGAATTCCCGTTTCGCCACCAGTTTGCGGCCCAGTTCGCGGCCCGTGAAGCGCTTCTACCGTGAAAAATCATTTTTTTTTTATTTTCCCCACGGGACCCTTTAATAACCCCAACAACATTCCTAGGGGATCAAGAGGGGTATACCTTGCCCCCTTTCAATAAATTCCCCCTTCGTTTTTCACCTCTTCTTCTCTCTCGATCCTACCGAGAGATAAGATGGCGGCCGCTCCGGACTGTTTAGAATGTTGACAGACACCGGAGAGCCAATCAGCTTTCTGTTATCCAATGGAAGGTGGATAACATGGCTAAGAGCATTTGCTGGATAATGCATGAATATCGCTGACTTTTCAGCGATATTCATGCATTGTGGCCAATGTGCGGCGATAATTTTTGTCTCTAAACAATTAAAACGAAGCACAAAATGGCGAATTCCCGTTTCGCTACCAGTTTGCGGCCCAGTTCGCGGCCTGTGAAGCGCTTCTACCGTGAAAAATCATTTTTTTTTTATTTTCCCCACGGGACCCTTTAATAACCCCAACAACAATCCTAGGGGGTCAAGAGGGGTATACCTTGCCCCCTTTCATTAAATTCCCCCTTCGTTTTTCACCTCTTCTGCTCTCTCGATCCTACCGAGAGATAAGATGGCGGCCGCTCCAGACTGTTTAGAATGTTGACAGACACCGGAGAGCCAATCAGCTTTCTGCGCGCAAAGTTCCGTTTCGCGAAAAGTAAGCGGACCGGATCGCTGCCTGGAGCGCTGTTACAGATATATATCTTGTTTTGAACGTTAATTTCTCAAAAACTACTGGAGCACATATATTGAGACCTATCAAAGGCACATCTGGATAACAGTCCCTACAATTTTGCCAAGTTTCGTGAAAATCCATTCAGCCGTTCGGGCTAAAAGTGAGTCCAACCGCCCTATGGAAATTAACATGGGAAAAACGCGTTTTGGGACCCCCCTTTTTTCTCGGCCCCCCCTTGACGACCCCCCCCCAAATTTCCAGGAGCTGCTCAGAAACAAAATGTGCCATTTTCCTGAAAATTTCAGCCGATTCCGTCCACAAACGCCAAAGTTATTAGACATAGAATTTTCAAAAATGCCATAGGGAAAAAATCCTAACTATATATACCTACTGGCGACCGCCAGTAGGTAATATATATATATATAGCCACTTTCTTACATAGTTATTACTAGCAATTGTATAAAATATGCACTAAATGCAGCTGACACAGCTGGTATGGGGTATTAATATGCATGGCTAAGGGTGTCCGGATTAAAACCTGAAGTACAGCAGGCCATATTAAATGTATGCGGCCCACTAGTAAGTGACTTTTAGTTCCACCATAAGCACACACCGTTAGAAGAATTGGAGCTTTTATGGCTTTTGTAGGGAACATTCCTATTGCTTTTTGCAATGCTGCAACATGGTCTACTCCACACACCTCAACAAAACATTGTGTGGGTGTGTTTGCACACCAACAAGCCAGTGCTGGGCAGGGAGTACTTAAAACTCTTTTTTAAGACTACTGCAACCTCCACTGTTTAAGGTGAGGGACTGCTTTACAATCTCTACAAGCAATGTAGATGAATTGGGTGACTGTATTTGTCTGGAGTAATAAGGCTCTGCATTCTTCAAAAAGAAATGGCATAATCCTAGCCCAGGAGCTTCTATAAGACCCATAACCTGCTATCCAAAGTCAGTCTAGTGACCCCAACACACAAGATAACTGAGTCACCCAGAAGGGGCAGGTATGTGCTGGCTTGAGAGGAAAATTCCACCCATGGCTGCAGCAGAACGGTTGTGGAGCAATGGGCAGAGAAACTCAACTGTTATTGTTTTGTGTTGAGTGGACTTTGTGAATGGTGTGTGTTCTGAGGTTTTACCAGTCATAGTTGGTGTATGTTTACTTGACTAAATCTGCGCCAGGATACTCCCCAGTAGCAGAGCGCGCTATAAAATGGTTTATAATAATAATAGCATGTCCCTTGGTCACATGGAGGGACCACATATAACTAGGGATTGGCCCAGCTGTGCTTCCAGCTAAATATTGCAGACACTGCCACTGGCACGCATGTGTGTAGCAGCAGTGGCAACAAATTCTGTAGGATGATTGTATGGTCACCGAACATATGAATCTTAACCAAAAAACATACACCTATAGGACTGTAGACACCATTGATATGTTGCTGGGATGCTTGTGCACCCACAATTGTCAACTGCTATTGCCTCGGCCACAAGCTTGCATGGAAGCTGCATCCCCTGCCATGGTGCCCTAGACATTCCTGGTGAATATCTGAAGGTAGAAGTCCACTTGCCCTATTCAAAAATAGGGACAATATAGGACAGTGTATACCTTTTACCTTTTTTTTTTCCCCATATGTCTCACATACACTATATATCATCTCTAGTTATGTAGTGCATAAGAGCATATGCCAGGGGTTTACAGTTCTCTAGGTGGAGTGGTAATGCATTATAGACAGGAAGATTTAGGGGAAAGGAACATTTCATAGCCTTTGTCAAATTGGTGAGGGGAGGAAGAGGGCAGATATACTGCGAAATGTTGATCAGTGCTTGGGATTGGGTAAATTGAACAATAATTGCTTTAGTTGACATTGTGAATCTGAAGATAAATTAGCTTTTTGCGACTGAGTGGATGTCTGCAAGCTTTATTTTAATTATGGATTTGTCTACCACTACCTTTCTACTTAAAATCCTTCATCTTTTTATCATGCCCTTATGCACATAATTGTAACTATTCCTGCCACTAGCACTCACATTACATAAAGGAAATATTGGTATATGGCAGGCCAGCCTACCTCAGCCACGTTCATAATTGCACATCACAGTAACTCAATTCAACTATATCTGGTGACAAACTCTTGCTGTTCAACTAACATTATCCCCCGTTCACCTCTTTAGGCCTTAACACAGTCATCGAACATCACCTGTTCACAATCTGATTAAAGAAGTACCCCATTTCTGCAAATATAGCTAGTTGCAAGCTGCCCCCCTCCTATATTACTGAACTGCTTAACTCCTCTGACTTTGCCTACTTCTAAGACCTTCTCACCTCATAATGCTTGGGCTCAAGGGATCAACACCAGAGCACCACACCACCTCCGCATCGCTCAGCCCCACACATCACCTCGGCACCGCTCAGCCCCACCTCGGCACCGCTCAGCCCCACCTCTGCACCGCTCAGCCCCACCTCGGCACCAGCGCAGCCCCACCTCGGCACCAGCGCAGCCCCACCTCTGCACCAGCGCAGCCCCGCCTCGGCACCAGCGCAGCCCCGCCTCGGCACCAGCGCAGCCCCGCCTCGGCACCAGCGCAGCCCCGCCTCGGCACCAGCGCAGCCCCGCCTCGGCACCAGCGCCGACCCGCCTCGGCACCAGCGCCGACCCGCCTCGGCACCAGCGCCGACCCGCCTCGGCACCAGTGCCGACCCACCTCGGCACCAGCGCCGACCCACCTCGTCACCAGCGCCGACCCACCTCGTCACCAGCGCCGACCCACCTCGGCATCCCCGCCGACCCACCTCGGCATCCCCGCCGACCCACCTCGGCATCCCCGCCGACCCACCTCGGCATCCCCGCCGACCCACCTCGGCATTCCTGCCGACCCACCTCGGCAATGTTTTCTGTACATTAAAAGAGTAAGAATATGTCACAACAGTTTGTGGGAAACGTAAATCAAATCTGCTCTATAGGATAATACCTACGCTTTGTTTGATCTCGTCACAGGTCAGATCGTAATGTAGAAGTTAATATTTGTGAAGTTTTCTTGGACCTTTCTGATGCTTTCTTTTTATCACACAGGTCTGGAGCACAAGTACGTGTGAATTTGTCCGCACTTTAAATGGGCACAAGCGTGGCATTGCATGCCTGCAGTACAGAGATCGATTAGTTGTAAGTGGATCTTCAGACAACACCATTAGGTGGGTGAAAAATTAACTGATGCACAATAAACATAAATTATCAAGTTTTTGGCAGTGTAATTTACAAGCAAGGTATAATCCCATAGCATGCTCGATTTGTAACTTGATGTTTCTTTCAGATGGTTTCCATTTATCCTTCCAATATTTTTTGCTCCTTCATCCTGTTCCATTTAAGATATCCCACTATAACAATGAAAAGGATTTCTCACTTTTTAGTTTGGCCCATTTAACATAAGAAACAATTGTTTTTTTCCACCTTTTCCATTTTAGTGGCGATTAGATCATGTGTGAAGGTATATTTATTTTCTTTCATTGTTTGATCCCTGTTTATTGTTCCTGTAAATGTATTCCTTTTTACGTCTGGCTCAGCAGCACACCTGTCTGCAGACGTATTGGTACCAGTTCTTTAAAATATACACCGAGTGCCTTGGCTCCACCCAGGGGAGAATTGACACTCACCTCATGCTAGTGCCGATTTGGTATATTATTCAGCTTTCCAGAAATACTTCAGTTGGAATACTTTAGAAACTATTTTACATCAAATGTGCACTCAATCATCACCCTGTTTGTTCCATTCGGTTCTTTATCTGCTACATTTTTTTTCTATATGGAAAGCAGTCCTTTTTACCTGCTTTCTTCCCAGCATTGACAAATCCAGTAGGGCAGGCTTTAATGCTAGAAGCAGAATTTGGGCATGCAATGTATGTAAACCACATTTGTGTGCATTTACTTGCATTCTTTGGCACATTCAAGTAAGACCAATTTTGCTTTGCTAATGCCTGTTAAATTGTTAATATATGCGTCCTCTAGGACATTTTAACAGCAAGTCTGGGTCTTGTTCTGTATATCTAAAGGTTAGTAGATGATACTAGAAGGAGGTTTTTTGCTTGCTCCCTGGGGATTTTTGACTATGGCATAGGTGCTCAGTAAAGGTTGTTTGTAAGTCGCTTTTCACTTTGTCATGCTGATTGTCCATGGCAGGAGTTTATTTTAGCACTGCAGTTATGCAAGTATATTCAATTGACGTAGATTGGCGAAGCTGTCTCGTAGGTTTAGGGTTAAAAACATAACTTGAGCATGACATTTTATCTTTTAAAACAATTGTGGTGCATAATGTCTGGAAACATTGGTCTTGCATCAGATTTGTTACTCAAACTGTTACTCTCAGACACTTAAGCTTCATATTGCGATCATATTGCTATAAAGATGCAGCTGCCACATGACACAGACTAAGGTCTATATAACATTATCAACTTATCATTTCAAGGGCAAAGTTGCACTTGCTGGTGGTCTATGAGCTGAATTTGTTATACTAGCTGATTTGACAATGATTTTGGCCAGAACAGAATAATTCTGCAAAGTAGTCCTTTCTTCAGTATGCAAGTATGATGTTAGCTCATATATTAATGTATATACTTTTAAGCATTCACAAGCCTGCGTAGTGTTGTGCTATAGATAAATACATAATTAAGAGTAATCATCAGATCTTTTGAATTACTGCAAAGCACCAATTTTAAAGTCCTGTTTGGAAGGGTGTTTTTTGGCAGAGATAAATATATAGATACATTTGAAAACACTAAGTATTATTGCAGTTACTCACTTCAGTCACTTTATATCAATGCATAATGTCAAACCAGTAACTTCAATCATTTGCTTGCCTTTGACCTATGAGTACTCTGACCATCAAAAATTGACAGGTGAAGTCCATGATGCAAATCTGGCCATTAAAGAGCTGCAACCGGTTCAAAGCACCTCGATGGCCTTAGTAAAAGACCTTACAGACGTGGAAGGCCGAAACCGCAGCAACAATTTCCACATTGTAAGACTCCGAGAAGGGGCTGAACATGGGGACTTGAGCACGTATCTGGAGAAATGGATAAAAGAGGAGGTTTTGACTGGTCTGCCCACCACTTTATTTGTGCTTGAGCGGGCACACAAAGAAATTGATGTGAAAGGAGGTTTTGACTGGTCTGCTCACCCCTTTCTTTGTGCTGGAGCTGGCACACAAAGTGCCGGGGAGCCCCCTGACCCGGAGAAAATGCCTAGATCTGTGGTAGCCAAACTTCTCCATTATAGAGACTGGCCTATTGCTGAGAACGAGGACTTCAGGCTGGAAGGCTGTATGGTGACGCTGTTCCTGGACTTTAACGCAGCTGTATAGGCGAAGAGAGCCTCCTTCCTGACTGTCAAAAAAGAGCTGAGAAACACTGGCATGCAATATTCACATGTGTCCAGCCCGCCTGAAAATCATACTAGACAGCACCATCACCTTTCACACAGACCCTGATGTGGCTTTGAGCTGATTAGAGAGGCATTATATAAAAGAAAAAAGGCAGGGAGCCTGGGATCAGCGAAAGGACTCTGCAACCTTGATGCCAGTCTAAGAGTAGACACCCCATGCTCAGGCTGGGCTAAAGCGTCAGGGATAGCTGTGGCTGAGCTTACCTAGAACAGCCTCCCGTATCATGGGATGAATTACATATGGAGGATCCCAGAAAAAGAGAGATACATACTCTGACACCTCCCTTAGTAAATACTATACCTAAAGTAGCTCCCCAGGCAGCGAAAGAGTTAATATGAAGCTGGGAGATTTTGTGTGAAGCTGAATATACTGAACTGGTGTGGAGTGGGGCTGGAATGGTTGATGTGCCTCCTTTACCCACAATAGAAATGTACACATAAAGCTGATACATTATGCACAGGGTCCTATATCACTGACTGAGGACCTGGGGCAGGGCTGCAGCTGCACTGCAGGAGGGGGTTCAGGGGTGTGCTGGGTGTCGGCACTTGAGAATTCGTTGCTCAGCCGAATGCGCAAACCTTCTCGGTGGCCGACGCGAAAGAGCAAGCAATTTTGTTCTCATTTTTTAGCCAAACCCCATACTGCCACTCTATTTAACAGGTAACCTTTTACTGTGGTTTCCTCTTAATTCACTGCCTGTTTGGGGGGCCAGCTGTTTGGCTGTTCTGGGGAGTGAGGGTTGAGTCCAGAATTTCTGTTTAAAGTTCTGGTTATGGCAGCTATACAAGCTTGATCTGCTAGGGGGGTGTGAGGCAGATCCTCAGGCCATCAAGTCAAGGTTATTTACGAGGACGATGGAGACTTCCGAGGAACGTTTTAAACTGATGACGTGGAAAATTCAGAGAATGGAGTCTGCAAATAAGTGTCACAAGGTCTGTATGTTTCTAAAGTCCAGGGGAGAACAAAGTGCTTTCCTCCAAGAAACACACCTCAAACTGTGGCGGAGACGCTCCGTTGCCACTGGAGGGGGCAACTTTATGCCACAGAATACTTGGCCTTTGTGAGGGCAGCACTATTCTAGGTATGGGTGGGGGTAACTTTCGAGGACAATTGAAGCAGAATGCACCAAGAGGGGTACTATGTTCTGGTAGAGGGGAAATGGAATGTGATGTAGCTGACTATGGGGTCTTTTAAGCCCCAAACCAGGGTTAAGTCCCTTTTCTGGGACTGGTGTCCTCTCAACTTAGCTGTACTTGGAGAGGGGAGGTAATCCTGGGAGGTGACTACAACTGTGCAGCTGACACGGAGTTGGAATGTTCAACACCACTCATGGTAGGTGCGCAAGTCTGTACGACTTCACTGGGGATCTGGGAATGGATGTCTGGCTGGGACCTGGAAGATGTCTGGCAGGGACCTGGAAGATGTCTGGCAGACACAGCATGGGTCTGAAAGGGATTACTCATTCTACTCTAGCCTTTATAACCTGTGAGGCTAGACAAGTTCTTGCACACAGAGTATCTGGGGCTTACAGTATCTACAGCGCACTGCTTGTGGAGCTCTGACTGAGGCTGCCTGGTCCAGCAAATTCCACATGAAGGCTCCGGCCTGACTCACTGGAGGATGTCCTGTTCTGGAGTGGTCTCAGTCACTCTATCGGGACCTTTTTTTACCACAACGCTGCCATAGCGACTGATTGCCTTGCCGAGTGTCAGGCGTTTACATGGTTATCCTAGGGTACTGTATTGGGCAGACAGTGAGGTTATGAAACACTCTAGATGCTGAACCAATGACCCTTGATGTGACCATATATGGGTTGGAGGTAAAGCTGGGAGGTGATTCAATTCGATGCAGTGTGCTCTTGGAGCAGCTACGGTGCCATAATTACAAGGCATGCATTGAAAGGACACACATGGCAGACGGGAGGGCAGCACTGTATTGGTGTGGGTTGTTCAGGCGGAGTGCCAGAGGACTACAATTAAGCAACTGCTAACTGTGCGTGGCAGCACTTTACATTCCCACAAAGACATTAACTCAGCATTTCAAGACTACTTTGACACTCTGTATGGACCAACTGGGGAGTTCCCGAGCATAAGAGTTTAATCTTTCCTGGACAAACTCTGGCTCCCCACCATTGCTGCTGGGGAGGTGGTGTAGCTGCGTTCGCTAATCGTGCCCCAGAAAATTGACTCTGTCGCACACCTAGACTTAAGAGGTGCAAGTTCTTGCCCTGTTGACCAAAGCGGGTATAAAGGTGGCACCTCTGTAAGAAAGGGGCACAGGATTTTACTCCCCAAGAAGGACTGAGGTTGGAGACCAATAAGGGCCTGTTCTGCTGTCCCTGAACCAAGTCTGACAGGCTCCTGAATGTAGAAGATTGGTTAGCAATCCTGGATCTCCAGAGACACCCATTTACACCTCTATATCCTTCTCATCCACAGACTACTGGAGATTCCCAATGAGGCCCTGCCAATATCCGTTCATGGTCCTACTATTGTACATACAGGCTCACCTCTCATTTTCAGCAATGTTCTAGCAGTTTTACTTATAATGTCACCATTTAACGTATTTTCAAATCTGCAAGACTTTTCAAGGATATGACCGTTCAAGATCTGTGGACACCCCTTCAACAGACTTTCCCCATCAATTATCTGCAACTATTGACAGTCCAACTGGCTCGCAAAACATTATCTGCCACGTCCTTTATAAAACAGTCTTGGGAAAAACTGACACAATGGCTGCCATGTACTGCCTTCAGAAACCAGGGGGCACACATTCTTGCCAGTTCTCTGTGCTAGTGCAGGACAATTGGCGTTGGACGATCCACCACAAAGTACATTTGCTAGTGGAGTCCCTTCCGGGAGTGGGATGACTGTGCAGACCTGCTCGGCATAATATGGTAACAAGTCCACAAGTGAGAACTGAACCCCCAAATCCTGCTCCCATACTTCCAACACGAAATGCCTAAGCTTTGCCTTCAGGTGTCCGCATCCACAGTCTGTGAGCAATGCATTATGGAAGGACTGGTCATGGATATTTGCCTATTCTTTTCCGCCTCTCCCACTTCCATGTGTGGTTTAGAGGCTACATCAGACGTCCCTCACCCTAATCTTGGTGACTCCCATGTGGGCCAGACATCCCTGGCTCACAACCCTTCTAGAGTGGTTGATGGTCCCTCACAAAAAGGGTTCCCACCAGCCAGATCTTCTCACTCAAATCCAGGGCACAGTCCGGCACCCCGAGCAGCTCAACCTGGTGATTTGGCTTCTGAGGTCCTAGAGTTTGGCTACCTCAGTCTACCCACTGAGAGTATGTCCATTCTCAAAGAGGATCCCTGTCCCACTGCTCGAGCCTGCTATGCGGAAACATTGGAGGTTCATCTACTACTGCCTGTCCAAGTAAATTAATCCACTCAAGCCAGCAATGCAAGACATTGTCTCCTACTTGTTCCACTTGCAACATTCAGGTCTGACTTGCACCTCCATTTGTTTGCTTTGAGCTTCAGTGGCACCATACCTGCAGAACAGGGGGCAGTCTTAATTATTCAAGTTAAGAGGGATATCGTACCTCACCCCCTGGGTAACACCCCGCTCCGTCCTGGAACTTCAGTATGGTATTTTAAGGCTTTTCGGAGCCCCTTCATATGTGCCCTTCAGTTTCTGTCATGAAAGGTTAATGATTCTAGCATCAATCGCTTCCCACAGGCGTGTGAGTGAGATTCAACTTCTCCCACTTGGAAATATCCCAACGTTTCTGCTCAAGGTGGTCTCTCTGTTCCACCTCAACTAGACAGTTGAACTCCCAGTGTTCTTGCCACACCCAGACTCGGTAGTAGAGAGAGGCCTTCACACATTGGATATAAAGAAGGCCCTCACCTACTACATTGACAGGACAAAACCATTTTGAAAAGCGCATTAACTGCTGCCTTCAATAAATCATTCAAAGGCAGCACCATTTCAAAAGCAGGGATAGCTTGCTGGATAGTCAAGTGCGTTTAGTCCTGCCTCGTCAAGGCCATCAGATGGCTCCATGCCATCACACCGCTTCCCCCAAACCTCTTAGCTGCCTCCATGGCCATTTTGCGTAACATCCCAATGGCTCTTTTCTGTAAGACAGATACCTGATCCACAGCACACACGTTCACCAAACACTGCTGTGTGGATGTACTACCACCTCAACAAGCTCAAGTGGGCCAGGCTGTACTGTGCACACTTTTTCAATCATCTGCAGTATTCTGTGGCTAGCCACCAGTTAGGGAGCACTGCTTTACTGGCTATGCCAAGCATGTGTAGCTAAAGCTGCACATGCCACAACCAGAACATTTTACTTAAGCTTTAAGTAGCTGCTCGTGGTATGAATGCTGTTGATTCACATGCTCCAACCCGCCTCCCCTGAAGCCTTTGGTTTTCGCTGATTATTTGCTTTGCTTTTCTTTTCAACATTCATTCACATTGTCCTCTTCTGAGTTTCATCTCCATCTTCACCCAGGCGGGAAAGCAATCTGAAAATGGAGCAAATACCCATGCACATTGACTATCCTAGGAGGAGTCCCAATATCTCGTGACTCAAAATACTTTTTTGAAGAAAATCAAGTTGTACATGTCAGAGCCCCATACTAGAGAACAGGAGTATGCAGAGTCTGTGAATCTACAGCTCTACATGACTACAAACGGATGCTTACAGGGTAAAAAATGTCTTACCGTACAGGGGTGGCTCTGCTCTGTAGTCCCTGGGTTGGTATTAAGTCGACATAGAGCCAAATGGTGCTACTACCAGAATGTGGGGAGCATTATTGGAAGAATTCTCTGTATCCAGTCTGGCTCCTTGGGATATTTCAAAGGTGAGGAATCTATGATTGGAGTATACATGTTAATTTAGGAGTGGTAAGACATTAAGTCTTAAAGTGTGATACACAGACCTACTTCTCTGTTTAAAAAGCTGATGAAGCCTTTATTTTGTTAATCAGATTAGTTTATCAGCAGTAGGTCATTGTGGAGGGTTCGATATCCTGGGTGATTGGCATTTAATCTGTAGGAGGTAGAAAGGGTAGTTTGTGATGAAGGTTTTTTGAGACAATGCATACAGTCAACTGCTGCCATTTGTAGAAGCCAGAAATGTTTGAGACCTGAATTGCTGAGGCTAGGCAAGGACGCATCTTGGAATGCCTGAAGTTGTGACTTTTTTACGTCATTAGCAAAGTTCCCTTAGTCCAGCAGTTAAGACTGTTGATCTTAAAAAAAAAAAAAAGAAAAAAAACCTGGGCCCACATATCTAAGGTGGGGGAGGCTCACCTTAGGGTACGCATGTGAACAAATGGGTGCTGTCCCAGGTGGTTAAGTCTCTCTCAACATTAGCCGGCAACCAGCAGCTGCACGAAGAAAGTGGGGTGGGGGGTATTGCAGCGTGTAGAGATTATCATAGGGGTAATCATTGGGCAGTTAAACTTTTGGTTCGCATTAATTACCCCTCCTCCCTTCCCTCAACTATCTTGATAAGAAAGTCCAGAGATTTCAACCAGTCTGATGGTTGAGAAGAGATGGCACCTATCCTCTTAAGGCAGATTTCCTTTTTCGCTAGTATCGCATAAAACAAAAGATGTCTGGCAGGCCTGCAATACCCTCTGCCACTCCAAAAATAACAATGAGTGGCTTATCGTAACCTGTAGCCTCCATTTGCTTGAGATATTCTTTCCCACTGCCTCTCAAAATTCCAGAATAGCTCGATATTGTTGAAACATATGCACGTCCGTTGCAGTTTCTAAAACCACATTTCTTACATTTGACAGATCTTCCTTTTGCCATCTTTGACAATCTTTCTAGAGCTATGTAGTCCCTATGGAGTGAAAAGAGATGGTTTGTCCTTAACCAAGCAAGCTCAACAATTGAGTATAATGTGTGCATCAATACTTGCCAGATTGCTTGTTGAGGGAGTATGTATGTATAGGCATTTATATAGCGCACTACTTACCCGGAGGGTCCCAAGGCGCTTCGACCGCTGCGAAACCCTTCCTGGCTTCCCTGAGAGATGGTCCCTTAATGGGTATCTCCAGGGTGAGACCAGGCATCCCCGGCGGTCTGGTGGGGCCGTTAGTGAAGATGAGGCAAGCTAATGCCCAGAGTTGCCGAGTGTGATCGCTGATCAGAGTGGGCACCGAGGCGAGAGAATTATCGAGTCCGCTGACCCTGGTCCAGAAACCTGCCGCGCCGGGAATCGAACCCTGGTCTCGGGCCGTCCTCTGCTCTCGGGTCTGCCGCCTCTAACCAGTGAGCCACACTACTAGTAGTTTCAATACTTCGCCCCACAGGTATTCTCCCAGAGTGAAATCTCTATCTGCAGCCTCTTGAATTGCCCAGCACCACACTGATACTACTTTGCTTCCAGGAGGTTTCCCCACCAGTTGATCATCCAAATAGTTCCACTTCCCAGAGGGGACCCTCCATCTTCACACTCAACTCAGCCCAGGGTACAAGATTGCCGTTCTGGGCTAGTTCTCCCTAACATATTTCTGCCTCTTTCATTGGTGTGGCTAATTTGTCTTTTAGAGACACTGGTGTCACTGGTGAGTCCCATATAGGAGCCAAGTTTGAATAATACCCTAAGCTTGTCAACAGTCTAATGCTAGCCAATATTCTTGCCATAACTTGCAGCACATTAAGTTTAATCTTTATTGAAGTACTTTGGGTCTCCAAACTTGAATAAGAAACAATCTAATGCTATGTTAGCTCCATTCAGCATTACATTAAACCGGGAACCCAGGTCGGAGCAGTTAAGAGAATTTAGCAACATTCTGGTGTGTCAGATCCTGTACAATCTTCAGTCCAGATATCTAATTCCCTTTCTAATCAACTGGTTCTCCTCTTCGAGATTCCATGCCATTACCTCTGTTTTTACAGCATTAACCTCATGTCCTGACACTTTGCCATACTCCGGTGCGATCTGGAATTTGACCGGCAGTGCAGCCAAAAGGTCTGAGGTGTAAACCGTTAGGTCATTGGTGTAAAGTGCTACCTTTTTCTCCCAGCCCTCAAATCCAAAGCATGGAATATTTACAGCAGCTCTATTTTCGGTCCCAAGGGCTCTATAAAGATATTTAAAAGCAGAGGGGATAAAGGGCAGCCTTGTCTAGTGCCTCTGAATAATTTAAAAGGCTCTGTCAGGTTTCCATTTACTAAATTCTCGCGAATGGGTCCTGATATATTATCTGGACGGCCTTATGTAAATTCTCCCCCGATTGTATTTTTCCAAAATAGCAGCCAAATATGACCAGTTAACTCCATCAAAGGCTTTGGTGGCGAATCACTGACCAAATGTAGAATTCCAGAATATCGAGGTACAAAAATATTGTGACAAAAATATCGAAGTCAAGAATATCTAAATCCTATCTACATCATGGTAAGTACAAAAATATCGAGAAGAAAAATATTGTTGCCAAAAATATTGTTAAAAATATCGTATTTTTTTAAAAATGTTATAAAAAATGTGAAATTAAGTAAAGAATGTATATAATTAAAAGCAACAGTTAAAACTATTTTAAAATGTTTAAAAATTATAACTAATACATATAATGTAAAAATAAATTAAACATATACAATATAATATATACTTAATATTTATCAATAATTATTTTACTAACTTATAAATTAAACAAAAAATAAATACATATACACATACAACAATAATATAAATACAAATATACAAAATATATATAGCAGATGAAAAAAATAAAAATTTAAATATTTTTAAAATAAATTATACACTACGTTAACTAAAACAGTAGAGAAAATATTGGCTAGCGGAGGGAATAAAATCACTATTCCAACTCCAGAGAGTGCAACAGTAGGGAAAGTGTTGGATAGCGTAAGGGTTAAAATTACTATTCCCACTCCAATGAGTGCAACAGTAGAGAAAGTGTTGGATAGCGTAGGGGTAACAATTACTATTCCCACTCCAGAGAGTGCAACAGTAGGGAAAGTATTTGATAGCCAAAGGGTTCAAATTACTAGTTCCACACCATAGAGTGCAACAGTAGGGAAAGTGTTGGATAGCGTAGGGTTTAAAATTACTATTCCAACTCCAGAGAGTGCTACAGTAGAGAAAGTGTTGACTAGCGTTGGGCTAAAAATGACTATTCCAACTCCAGAGAGTATAACTGTAGGGAAAGTGTTGGATAGCAGAGGGCTAAACTAAAAATAAAAAACAATTTTTTATACACATTTTTATTGGTTTTCGAAATGCCATAAAAAAAACAGCCCAGAGGGCATAACAGGTGATCCAATGGTGCAATCAAAGTTCAGTGCAGTTATCTGTTATCGATAACTCCCATCAGGGAGATAACATGAGCATTCCCCCGTCATTCCAACCCCCCTCCCCGTGCCTAGCCTGATCTAAATATCTCTGAGGACCTCATCATAGTGGTCATCCCAGCGGGATTCCTCATGCAGATGCCACCCTCAGCCCCCTCTCCCCCAATTCCCTAAGAAACTCCCACCACCTGCCCCTGCCCCCTCAGGCATGCCGCTGTCTCATTAAAATGTCCGTTCATACCCGTCTGACTCATCCACTTTATTCCATGTCCCCTACATCTCGAACCCCAGGGGCCAATATTGTGGAGAGAATTGAAGTAAGCCCCCAACTAGTCCTTCCCAGGTCCCACTCTATGCTTGAGCCTGCGAGGAACCTCTGTATTCAGTCGCCTGGTGCTGCACCCATCTCTCCTTCTATATCTTCTGCGTACTCAGCCGGGTGCTTCACCAAGTCCTCCAGTGTTGGTCTTCGCAGTATGCGGGAACCAATGTAACAAACCACAACCAGGGGTCAATGATATGTCTCTCTCAGTCACTGTTGCCAGTCCAGTTGTCACCCCTCTCCAGTATTCTCCCAAGTGTGGGCATTCCCAAAACATGTGAAGGAACCCTGCCCCCTCCAGATTCCACCTTGGGCAGGTGGACGAACCCCCGAAAGTAATCATTAATATTGCCCGGTGTTAGGTATGCCCTATGCAATACATAGAAGTGAATTAATTTGAAGCACATGTTCCTAGTGCCCTTCCAAGCCCGTTCTAGGATCTGTCCCCATGGTTTTTCCTCTGTGGCCTCCCCCAAGTCTGCCTCCCATTTAAGGCGTTAAGCTATCAGAGGCTGTTGCAAATCGTGCGTGATCCGCCTATAGAGACATGTAACCTCCTTGACAGTCCCCGCTGTCATCACTACATACTGACAAGCCAGGAACGTCTTGGGTTCCACCAACCCCCTCTCGCCAGTGCTTTCTAATGGCTGCTGTCAAAGCTGCATGAAAGAGTAGGTTATCGCGCGGAAGGTCCTGGCGCTCCAAAAGGTCCTTAAAGGGGAGGAGGTTCCCATCTTCAAACAAGTCTCCAATAGTAATGATTCCTGCGTCTTCCCACTTGCTCCAATCGCCCCATGAGGCAGCTCTTCACACATCCGTAACAGAATCTCAGGTGCGTATGGGATTCGCGCCCGTCTAGTCAGGCGACTCCAACACTGTCTCACCGTTCGCAAACCAGAGGGAATTGTTCTATCCCTCATAGGCAACTGTAGCAGCACCCGAGACAGAAGGTTTAAACTTTGATCTTGGCCACCCAAAACCTCTGCATTCCGGTTTTGCTTTGCCACCCATTGTGTAAACCATTGTAGCTGCGCTGCATGGTAGTAGGCCTCAAGGTCCATTAATAATCAATGTATCATAATGAATTTACTTCCTACTCTATTCCCCTATAAACCCACAACCCGCTCCTAAACTTAATGAACACAATTAATTTTTATTAATTGAATACTTGATAATTATATTAATACAATTCTCAATTAATAAAAATTAATTACCAATTAATAATGAACAATAAATTATCAATACCAATGCATTTTTTTACTTAATTATAATAATTTACTTCCACCCTATTCCCCTATAAACCCACAACCCGCTCCTAAACTTAATGAACACAATTAATATAATTATCAAGTATTCAATTAATAAAAATTAATTACCAATTAACAAATTAATTATCAAGACCAAAAAATTAAAATTATAATTTCTTTAGTATAACTAAATTACTTCCCAACCTATTCCCCTATAAACCCACAACCCGCCACAGTACTAAAACGCAAAATGTAACTTTTTTTACTAACTGATCAAAATGTAATACATATACTTAAAAAAAAATACAAAACAAAACAAAAATGTGGAGCACATACATATAAAATACATACTAAAATACATAACACTAGTATAAACATGGATATTAATAACGTTATTTTTGCAAAAGATATTACTAATTTCGATATTAACATAAACAATATTTCTTACCTTCAGGTCGATATTCTGGTCACCGATATTCTTGATGACTATATTCTGTCCCTCCGATATTTGCAACTCAATATTTCTGTAGGCCGAAAAAAAAAATTGGATATGTCTGTGCACCTTTGGTGGCATCTAAGGTCACCACTGCTAGAGGAATATAGGGCGGAGGCCAAATAAATCACAACCATCAGGCTATATTTTCATGTAAATCTCTACCCTTGATAAAACCCTTCATTATGTATCATCTCACCTGCTACTTTACTTAGGCTGTCTGCTAGGATTTTTGCAAACTTATTGTAGTCGCATTGAGCAGGGATATCGGCCTATATGAAATGCAACTAACGGGATTTTGACCTGGTTTTAATATCCGTGTGATTATCGCTTCACCCCAGGATGTGAGTAGCTGAAGACCGTTTATCCTGACTCATCATATTTTAACTGTTTTAAGTATGCTTCTCCATGTTTTTGCTTCTTTCTTGTGCAAGAAGAACTGGACTGAAACTAGTTATCCTTTCTGCAGTACACATTGTCAGCATTTTATATTACTCATTTTGTTAAGTTCTTTGGGGGGCATTTGATGGGGCTATATTGTGGCAGTTAGTGGGATGCATTTAGAGCAGTTGGAGCGGTCAGGGCAAGTTAGTTGACAAACTGTAGGGGTTATTGATGCCATAGTCATGTGTTTATAAAAGGTTTTGAATTAGCCAACAAAAGTATTAAATGATGCATATCATGAAGCCATTGAACAAAAGAATCCCCTTCTAGAGTCCGGTTTGTAAAATTTAAGTTTTGCATTTGCATTTTCTTCATGCTACTCAATCTTAGCGCTACATCATGGTTTTACTGTCAATTTTTCTTTTTCTTTGTAGACTCTGGGACATTGAATGTGGTGCCTGTCTAAGAGTGTTAGAAGGACACGAAGAATTGGTTCGATGCATTCGATTTGATAACAAGAGGATTGTTAGTGGTGCATATGATGGGTATGTTCTCCTTTTAAGATTTCACTGGAACATATTTTGGATCTTTCATGCAGAATTAACATTTTACTTCATCTGCACATACAATGTTTTATTTTAATATTGTATATTTTGTATAATTTAGGATGTTTTGTTGAATTTTTTGTTAGTGTGGTTTTGGTATATTTATTTTGAGAAAATATTGTGTGATGCAGTATTCATTTTGTCCCGGTCACCCAGTCCTGCTCAACATTAACTCTTCCATAGTTTAACGTGCTTTAATACCCTTCATCGTACTATTACACATGTTGATTCAGCAATATTCACTTACACTAGATTAACACTACTTTATTCATCTGTAGCTTCTTCATATCTTTTATGTGACCTAAGCACCAGCCAGTAAGGTGGAGAGACACAAAGCAAAAATCCCCCACCCCTCACATGTCAAGTTTTCTACTCCATCTCAAGCGGGAGGAGAGAATTCTCAGAACTCGGGCCGGAGTTTCCATTTTGGCTAGATTAGTCTCTCTGGTTTAAAAAATGTTTTCCTACTGGACTCCTGGTCACTCCTAGTGTGAATAAATTTTTACTCCTCCTGCTGTAAGCGTTTTGCCTAGGAGAAATACTTTTATTCATAGCTAGTGTTGGCTGCAGATACAAATGCTAGGCATACTTCTGCCATCTAGTATTGAACCCCAACTCTGTTTTTCCTCAAAGGTTTATAATTCGCTAAGTGCATTTTCTCCTCCCCCTCGAGGCATTGCACTTGTCGAATGCTTTTTTTTCCCTCCATCGGGGTTGAGGCGTGCTGAGCCAGAGCGCTGCAGCATTTGACGCCACGCAGCCTAAGGAAAAGAAAATGAAGACCCGAAGATCGACTGCACACTGGAACAGACTTCCCAGCATCCAAGTAACAAACGCCTGACCAGAATTACAGTGTCCAGGTGATGTAGACGAAGAAATATCTATTTCGACGAGGTCTGTGATGATGAGCCAGGTATGCCCACTCCAACACACTGTATGCAATTTGTGCCTGTCTTCAGAGCTCAAAGAACAGTACACTACCTGCTGATTGTTCAACAACAAGAAAATCCTTCAGACATGACTGCATCAACGCCTCATGCACAACATAGAGCACACAGTCGAGGCACATGTCAGCCACGACTGCTACGCGGATAGTGATTCAAGTGCTCCAGTAGGAAACTGGATCGTCATAGCCAGCCCACACACACTAGACACATCGTCCTTGGATGAACCTGCTCCGGTACAGTCCATGTCGCCAGCTCCAACCACCGCCTCTGGGTCAAAGACCAAGACCTCGCTATTTTTGAGTACTGTAGACTACACTTGCCACCACCACTACCCTGCCATGGTGCGCCACAACCTGCAGGTTTAGACTGACACTGTGAGCATGCCCCGGAGCTGAGAAGGGACGAGAACATTCTCTATCCTGATCGGGCATCCATGCCATAACAAGGTCTGTTCTGGCATGCTGCTGGCAACTGAACGCAAATTGGCACCAACGAGCCTCGGACACCAAACCTTTACTCTGAACCGCCAAACACATCAGAACCGAAGAGCGCCAAAAAGACTTTCAAACATTTACGGAACTGAACATATGCTTGGGCTCAAACGGATTCAAAACAGACTTAGGTTCCACGGGCTGAAACCCTGACTCTATTCAACGCAGAAGAAAATCCACAGGTCTGGAGTTTCTAAGCCACATTCTGTTTCTAAAGAGACACCACCTGCACCAAAGGAAGAACAAATCAAACTACCAAACCCTTTCAACATCCGGGAGTGGTATTTGAGGGATTGCAACATTTTATGCCGGAGAAACTCAAAGAGGGTGCAAAAAGAAAGGCAGAGGAGTCCTACTATCCCCAGCCTCCACCAAAAACTGTAACACAGCACCACAAATCCTATAATGATTTGTCCAGGTAACTTGCTTCAAAATTACTTACCCTCTCCACAGGAAGAAGTGGGAGGAGAAATACAAGACCTTTATTCCCAGGGCACACAAGATACTCAACATACACCTGACCCATTGGAAGACTGACGTGGCTCTACCAGATCCAGACATTAAAGAAACCTGTGCGTATAAAAAGGTTCTCCCCTGATGACACTTTCTTATTACAGTGTCATCCAAAGAGCTGCAGAGTATCATAAACTCTCTATGCATTCTACGGAGGAGGAAAGTGACTTTCTAGTGGAATTTCACGTACAAAGCGCACAGTATACAACACTTATTCAAGATTGGGTCCATTCTTACCGTTTCCAAGGAAATGTTCGAGGACCCAGTCAAATCAAGGGTCCGGACACCAAGAATCGAGGTAAAAATAGACCTTCCCCAACCAACCCAATCTACATTAGAGGGCCTCCCCTAGCAGCCTCCCTTGTAGTCCCTAACCCTGGGCGGTGAAATCCCCTCCATTTGCAGATTTTGCACAGTTTTCCACGCTCCACAAAAAACGCGGAGTTCCCAAAAACTCATCTACGGGGAGGGAATGTTTTTTTTCTCACTCGCACTTGGCAGCGTCAACTTGGTGAGCGCGACGAAGTGAAATCAACCTCCTGGCAAGATTTTCCTACGCGGGAGATCAGATTTCTCAGTTTGAGTGGTCTCAACCACTAGTGTTGAGAAACGTTCAGTTCGCGTTGAGATAGTTGCCACTCATGTAGAAAATCTACTTGAGCAGCAGAAAGGAAGCGGCGCCCTCTTGTGCTGCCCATGGTGCAGTTCGCAATGATTTTACAGCGTGAGACAAACAGCTCTCAAAATCACCTCGAACGACATGTCCCTAACACTCCGCTGCTTGCGGACTCCACGTAGCGCGGCAGTCTTTTTGTCACTTGCAAACTCCGCCCAGGACTAGTAGTCATCACTGCCAAGAGCAGCTGCACAAGGCACTGGGGAGGTATCTCCTCCAGATAAAGAAAGCAAACTGATTGAGGCTACTGCCAAAAGGATTGCCACTGGACATGCTAATCATTTGAGAACTGCCAATTCTGTTGGTCTGCTCTCACGTTACAATAGAGCAGAGTTCTTCAATCTGTGGGGTGCGCAACACCCTCTCTTGTGGGGGGAGGGCGCAAACTCACTGTAAGATCTAATCTTGCACTGTTTCCTAACAGATGGGGCACAACGTTCCCATATGTTTGTAATTTCAAAAAGCCAATTCCAAGAGCTGAAATCCTTCAGCTGCTGTGAAACCGAAAGCAAAACATTTCAGCTCCGATAATTAACTGTGCCGGGATGGTTGGTTTTTCACACAAAGGAAGCAACGTTTCTCTTTAAACGACATTAAGTATGGGCATGCCGAGGAGGAGCCACGCGCGTGACCAAAATGGCCGTGTGAAGACTTGGCTCCAGAGTCCCCATCCCTCCTTCGAATATATCCTGGGAAATTGGCAGGGGAATAGATCGTGCCCCCAGGCGAAATTTGGGAGCGAACCGACAATTCTAGACCGCCGAACCACCGTCTGCTGTTTTGGGGCCTATCCACCGTCTGAACCGGGGAACACAGTGAACGGTGGACCCGACTGCTAATTGAACAACATCTGATTAGGAAACCGGAAGTTCAGGTCCGACCCCATAATTGACACTCTACAACTGAAGCTCCAGGAGATCGTGGAATACGATGAAGGCTAGTCGCGCTTTCATCGAATCGGCTAAATGAGTCACGGGAGGTGTGACGTGTGAAGTGGTGAGGCTTGGAGAAGACTAACGCATCCATTATACGGGGCCTGAGGGGAGCATCGAACGCCTGATCCTAGCTGATCCGGAAGAAAGGGATCGGTCACTACGGACTCGACTGCCCAATGGCGTCTAAGTCAGACGCCGAAAAGGCCCCTTCCAGATCCGGGAGAGGCCTGAAGAATGTACAAACTAATAAACTCGATCGATACACACAGCCCAAAGGTTCTCCGTTGGAACAGAGAAAGACCTCAACACCCGTGGAGACTCGCTGAGTGAGTCGGCGGAGCTCACACTGGCTGATGTCATGAATTCTATAAATAAGGTCCAGACTGCGATGGTGGAAAAAATGGACGCATTGGACAATAAACTGGATACTTTCAAGCTGGAGGTCAATCTGTTGCGAGGAGACCATGCAAAAACAAGCGAGAAAGTCAAGTCACTTGACATAAAGACTTCCAGCTTGGTGGATGATATGGTGGAATTACAGCGAGAGGTGCGTGCCCTGCAGGAAGCACTGGAGGATACCCGAAGGAAGCTGGAATCGGCGCAATAATATACGCATACTTGGCGTACCGGAAAAATCGGAAGGTCAAACACCTGATCTATTTGTGGAAGATATTGTCCTTAATCATCTAAAACCGGGAGGTCCAAGTAACTTTTTTACGATTGAGCGTGCTCATAGAGTGCCAGGTGGTAGGCCGAAACCGGGAGCGCCTCCTCGCCCGATGATTTCAAGGGTATTGAACTTCCGCGATAGAGACGCAATATTACAAACGGCACGCTCAGCTGATCAATTGTGGTATGAAAACGCCACGCTCTTTCTTTCCGGACTTCACCCAGGCGGTGCAGAAACTGAGACAAAGCTTTCTCCCCGTAAAAACGCAAACTCAGAGACAAGGGCCTGTGATACTCTATGCTGTTTCTGGCGAAACTCAGAGCGGATTTGGAGGGGAAGGCCTGGTTCTTCGACAACCTGGAGATAACATCGGACTGGGTGGACAGTAGAGTGCCGGAACGTTCTGAGAAGCGACATCAGGAAGTGACGGAAGAAGGACAGGAGCGAGAATGACACCAATTACGTGGACTGTTGAACTGAAATCATGGCCAGCTGAGATGGCTTAGGTACTCGCTTGAGTGGTCGCACTGGAGGGACACTGACATTAATCTTAATTCAGGAGGAATTTTTTGGATGGGGGGAGGGGCTGAGCGATGGTTCCTCCTCGTTACTACCTTTAGTTAATTAGATTAGGGTGGGCCGACAGGCACACTGCGAGTTGGGGTGGGACATTGGCCTTATGCAGGGGTGCAGGGTGGAGGGGAGGGATGGGAGGCAGGGGGGCGTGATGTTTGTTAATTTTTTGATTGCCAGAGATTGTTCGTAAAATACTGTTTGTTTACGTCGGGTGACACAATCGCAGCGTACAGTGAAAGGAGAGGGGTAAATGTCTCGGAGTGGGCAAGGATCGGGGATAAAGGCGCTAAGCTGGAATGTTAATGGCCTGGGAGATAGAATCAAGAGGGGGATGGTGAATCAGTTTATAAGAAGACATGCCCCAGATGTTTTGCTCCAGGAGACCCACCTGATTGGTAATCGATGTATGGCACTACATAGAGGCCGATATAAGTTAGTGGCGCATGCTGGGTTCACGACTGGTTCGCGGGGTGTTGGCATACTGATTAAGAACTCCTTTCCCTTTGGAATCCGATCTACGTGGGTGGACCAGAGAGGCAGTTATGTGGGTGTTTCAGGACAGCTGGAGGGTAGAACGGTGACATTCCTTTCAGTCTATGTACCGCCTGGTCTCCACTCCGACACTTTTCGTGATTTGAGTGCGGTTTTTCTCACGCTGCCCTTGGGCCCTTTGATTCTGGGGGGTGACCTTAACGCAGTATTAGATGGGGAGTTTGATAGACACCCAAAGCGGCTCCTTGGACATTCCCAAAGGTGGCTCCCAGATTTTCTGGAAACGCGGGGGTTGGTGGATAGTTGGAGAGTTCGACTCCCCACACAGACGCACTTTACTCATGTGTCTGCTGCGCATAATAGTATGTCGCGGTTGGATTATGTCTTAATACCAGCAGCTGAAGCAGTAACAGTCAGAGAGGCCAGATACCTGGGTAGATGCATATCAGACCATTCTCCCCTATGGCTGCTACTGGATAGCTGGCGCTCTGTGGCTGGTGAAGTTGCTCCCATTAATGCATGGCATTTAAAAGACCCGAGCACTAAGAAGGAGATTAGCCGAGCTTCGGATCATTATTTTCGGGAAAATGAGGGTAGCCTCACTTCAGCGGGAACACTTGGGGAAGCATACAAAACGGTGATTAGAGGTGAGGTCCTTTCCCTGGTAGCAAGGAAGAAAAGGAAACGTCAAGAAGATCTAGTTAGGGTGGAAGGCGAAGTGGTGACACTGGAGAAAAGATTGGCTGAGTCCCCAAGTCAGGAGGGTCTCCATCTTCTAAAGTTGCGACAAGACGAGTATAGGAGTCTCGCCAGAGAGAGAGCAATCAATCAGAATAACATCACACAGAGCAGAGTGTATGAGCATGGAGATAAGGCAGGGAAGCTGATTGCATGGCTAGAGCGAGGGGAGTGGGCATCTAGGCTAGTGCCAGAACTGGAAGGGAGTGACTCTAATATGATCACAGATCCACAAGAGGTTCCGGAGGAGTTCTCAGAATATTACAGGGGGGTATATACCTCGATCAGTACATACTCAGAGGAAGAAAATAGTGAGATGATCAAAGACATTGGTATGCCGATGCTGTCAGAAGATGATAGGAAATATTTAGACTCCCCCTTCGCAGATGACGAAATAGCGCAGGCTATACGTGGGACGGAGTCTGGGAAAGCTACTGGCCCCAACAGGATAATTTATTGAATTATATAAATTGCACGGCCAGAGGCTCGCACCATTTCTTCGCGCCATGTTTCGTGAGAGCCTGGAGGAGGGCCAACTGCCCTACGACCAGCGCGTGGCCAACATTGTAGTAATTCACAAGTCAGGGAAGCCCAGGACGCAGTGCTCCTCCTACAGGCCTATCTCAATGCTGAACCTAAAATACTGGCCAAATTGCTGGCCACGACACTGGTTAAAGTTATCACCACCCTGATGCATCCTGATCAATCAGGGTTCATGCCGCGTCAAAACACTGCCTTAAATATGTGCAGATTACATAGTGTCCTCGGTCGCTCCTCGACCCTGCAGGAACCGGCTGTCCTAGTGTCTCTCGACACCACGATTGCATTTGATAGTTGAGTGATCTTATTTATTTGCTGTATTGAGGAAAATGGGTTTTGGGGAGGAATTTATTGGTTGGGTCAGATTGCTGTATGCCAATACCTTGGCCAGAGTATTGGTTAACAGTGGATTTCCCCCTTCGAGAGGGGCACAAGACAGGGTGTCCTTTGTCTCCGCTTTTATTTGCACTGGCACTAGAACCCCTGGCGGCGTGGGTCCGATGGGACCTGACGATATGAGGGCTGCGTTGGACGCTGGAGTGGGAAGACAAAATTTCGCTATATGCTGATGACATTCTGCTGTATCTTACTAGGCCCAGGGCCTCTCTGATTTCCTTTTTTGACATATTGGCAATTTTTGGTAGGTACTCCGGGTTCGTGATTAACTGGTCAAAATCCGTTTATTTGTCTTAGCCGGAGAGCCACCAATCATTCCAAAGTCATGCCCCTTGCAGATTGAGGGGGTGGGTTTTACGTACTTAGGAATTTATACAACGTTTGACTCGAAGCTTAGATTTACACACAATCTGGGTTCTTCTCTGAACCGGTTTAAAAAAGATGTGGAGAGCTGGAAGGCTCTCCCGCTATCACTGCTAGGGAGAGCAGTGCTGTTTAAAATGTCACTTCCACGGTTCTTATATGCCCTTCAGAATTCGATGGATCCAGTTCCGATATCCTATTTTAAAGAAATAGAGGCGCGGCAGAGAAATCTCCTCTGGGACGGACTGCCTAGAATAGCATTTTTAAAGTTGACCCTACCTTGGTATGATGGAGGTATTGGACTCCCAGATCTGAGGAAATACTACTGGGCCTCCCAAATTGGCTGCCATCAATCAAATAATATACGGTCTCCCAGGAGATCCCTGCTATGCCATGGATCGTGAGCAAGCACCGGGAAGAGACATACGCAGGGCATTCTATGCTAAAATTGGGAGATTCCCATTAAGGGACCCACAGCGCATGCTGTGAAGGTGTGGCATAGTGCCAATAAAGCATTGGGCTGGGAGGGGAAATTAACGCTAGCAACACCTCTTTTTAATACTGAACAATTGGGGAGCCTATGGAAATCAAAGGGCTTCGATAAGTGGGATCTAATTGGTATTTCCCAGATAAAAGATGTCTGGGGCAAAAATGGGATGCACACTTTTGACGCTTTGAAAGTGAAGTATAAGCTGCATGATAACGAACATTTCCGCTATCGGCAAATCAGACATGCTCTCCTTGCCCATTCATCTACACATGAGACCATTCTAGGAATGGCTTTAAGCACAATGGTCACAAGGAACAGGGAGTTGGGAAAATCTAGTTGTTACGCAGAGGATACAGGAAAAGTTAGCATGGTGGAACAAGACAAACCTATCAACACAATTCATGAAGCTTTATTCGGTGCATGTATATGACCATACAAGCACAAAACAGAATATAACAATCCATTAAAAGCACACATACATTTCATAATTCATAAGCTAATTCTACAATTAATATTAACAATCAGAATACATTAAAAAAACATACTTTTCCTGGATTTGATGCATTGGTTTAAAAACGTTACAGTATAAAAACAGATGTCTGCCGATTGCAAGTTAAAAATTAAAATCATAGCATGTTTAACTGTACGAACACCATATTTAACAAACATGGGTTTCAAAAAAGTAAAACGAAAGTTCGTGTACAGTTTACAAAACAGCAGAAAGTGCAAAGTGCTCTGAATGGATACACCATCACACATACATGGCCCGATTGGATGTTTCTTAATATTTGGGTGGGCCACTAAATAATGTGCCATACCAAATCTAAGTGGTTAGCACAAATTTATGTGAATGCCTAGTTACCATGGTTAAGTACAGTGGAAAACCTTCCTCTGAACTATATCTGTTGTAAAACATGACAGTGGACATAGATCCAGTGACAAAAACACGTTTCCTCCCCGCATATGCCAGGAATATACTTTTCATTTCAGCTTTAGTTATCCTTGATGCTGCACTGGGATCAATTAAAATGTTCAAGTTAAAAATGTCTGAGAAACAGGCAACGACCTATTTAACCCAAGGTATCTCTCGATATTTATCCAATTGTAAACAGTCCTCAATAATTGATCTGTTAAAGGACTTCTCATCCTTCAGCCAGATTGACCGCCAAATCATCAATGGCCTAAGGGATAACAGATCAGTTAAATAATTGGTGGCTAGTTCTCGATGACTCAATTCGGTTGAGGCTGAAGTGGGCAAAAATAGGAGCTTTTTTAGAAATACATTTTCCTCCAGCTGTAAATTATGGACGCAGCTGTGGCCCCATACTCCTGCCCCATACAACGCTATGGTAACACATCTAGCCTGGTAAATCTTGAGCATATCCCTTGTATGGCGATCCCCAACCTTCGCAGCAAATTTATAGATACCATGGGCATTCTTTGCCATTTTGTTCTGGATGTTAAATTAATTAGTCCATTTCCTGTCTTTAGAGAAGGTAATACCTAGGTAACAAAATTTGTCAACCTGCTGCACCTTTTCACTGTCTATAAAAAAGCCATTTGTCAGTTTACTTTTGGCCCCACAGGTCATGTGTGTTTTCCCTTTATTAATTACTAATTTTCTATCTTTAATAAAGGAAGAAAAATTGTCCATTAATCGCTGTAATCCCACAGGGGTTCTGGAGAGTAGAACAGCGCCATCGGCGTATAATAACACCTGTACCGGGACACCTTTAATCTGGGGGGCGTCTGCATTAACCTTTTTTAAAATAGCATAAATTCCATTAATAAATAAGGTGAATAGGAGGGGGCCAGTACGCAGCCCTGCCTAATTCCTCTTTTAACCTTGAATTTTGGGGTGCATTCTCCATTAGTTCCAAAGCACACGCTAGTTTGCAGTTTATCGTGCAGCCTAGCGAGAAAAAAGATTATACCATCGGGTGCCACTAGCTTCAACAAGGTTGGCCATAAGACAGAATGGTCTACCATGTCGAAAGCACTACTCAGGTCTGCAAAGCAGAGGTACAGGGAGCCAGGTTTCGCTTCAGTATATTTCCCGATCAGTAAATCAAGATTGATACACTGATCGAGTGTACCCCGACCCTTCCTGAATTTATACTGGCTATCAGCCAGAATGCCATCCTGCCGAACCCAGTCCTCTAATCTCACCAGCATGACACTACTCATGATCTTAACTGAGAAGTCAAGGAGATAAATGGGGCGATAATTTTTTGCGTCAGACCTACTTCCCTTTTTGTAAATGGCCACTATAATCGATTCTCCCCAGGTTGTAGGGGCCTCAGTACACACAGCTGCATTAAAAACGATAATCAAAAGAGGTCCCCAAACCTCTTGTGCAGCTTTATATAAGTCTATAGGCACCCCGTCCGGGCCTTGGCTTTCCCTCCCTTGCTAGCACGTATGTCTCGTTCAACCTCGCTAACAGAAATATCCAAGGGCAGAACAGCCCATCTATTGGGTCTGGCATCTATAATTCTATTAGAATTGAAAATATTAGAAAAATGGGCTATCCAACCATCACTCGAGACGTTGGAGGTTAATTCAGGTTTCATTTCGTCCTTAAGGAAAGAAGAATTAACCGTGGCCCAGAATAAGGTGCAATTTGATTGCTCTGCTGCTTGGTTAAGGGAATCCTAGGCCTGTTGCTGCAGTTCGCTCTTCCTCTGTTTGAGCACACATTTGTATTCCAATCTCAAGTTAATAATTACATGTTTATCCCTAGGCTTTTTTGCTAATGCCTGCTTGAGGTCAGTTATTGCAGCGGTGCAGTAATGGTCGAACCATCCTGGTCCATTCCTACGTTTCCCACTGCTGCGTCCAGTGAACTTAGCGTCAATAGCTTTATTGATTCCATTAAAAGAGGATAAAACCTTCTCGTGATCAGATCTATTTTCCAAAATAGAGACAATAACCAGCAGGCTGTCCTTAACTATGGAGCTAGTTAATTCTTGGGCCTTTTCCCCTGCCCATCTAAGCCTTACTCCATTGGTCCTGTGAGGTTCTATATTAGTGATTGTACTCCCTACACTGACTGCGCTACCTGCCCAAAAAGTAGTGTCCAAGATCATACAATTATGGTCACTTAATAAAGTTACATCAACTCTGGGGGTAGCACAGCAAGATATGATGAGACAATCACATGGTCAATTACAGAGCTAGTGTGCCAGTTTTTTTAAAGGGGGGAATAGGTAAACCATTTACATCTTTACAACACTCCAGTATTTCCATGTCATAACAGCCCATGAGCTTATTCAATGCTTCCCCATAGCTGTTGTGCCCGAAATGGAGTACATCCCACCCGGCATTATTAGTGACCCCACAAACCTTTAGTGATGACAGTTCACATAGTGTAGTGTTAAAATCCCCTACCCAAATAAAATCAAAAACAACATTCACTCCCGAACATACATCTTCAATGGCACTGGCCAAATCTGTAACTACTTTGGCCCTAGTGCCATCAAAAATATTATTATAATAGTTAATCAATAAAATATTACGATCTTTGCCCTCAGTGAGCCAAAGTATCTGCACAAGATCGCCCACTGGCATATACTTTTTAACAACAATTGGGCGAAGAATCGATTCAAGTGTCAAAAGACCACCTTTGGCTCTACCTGGTCCCACACCCACCGCCGGTATGTTGTAGGAGACATATCCCTCATAACTAACATCTCTGCACCATGTTTCCTGGAAACATAAGATGTCATGGGTGTCAATAAAATTTGACCAACCCAAGTCCCTCTCCTTAGATTTCAGTCCTGCCACATTCCAACTGACAATTATAATACCTTTACCTCTTATACCAACCCTGTCAGACATCAAGCGGTTATTTTGTCTCGCACTCTCATTCAGGTTTATATTACTTGTATCCCCACATTCCATATTCTCCCCCGAATCCACCACCAATTTTGATACTGGCATGACAATTAGTTCTGGGGCCAAAATATTATCTTCAGAGACATCCATACGGGGACTAATAGTCTCCTTGGATTGGGGCTGTCCTACCTGGACAAGTCAGTCGTTTACATCCAAGGAATTTAAAACCTTAAAACGATTTTGCATTGTAATATCAGGATATGGCCTATGAGTAACAGGGCAGAAACTTTACTCTCGTGAGGTGCAATGTTAAGGTGGCTATAGAAAAAACCGAGCGGGCGCACATGTGATCAGTAATCGGTAGGGAGGCGGCTCTCAGAAGTACAGTGGCAGCGTGTTGAGGGTATTTAAAGTTAACAATTACGCAATCTCCCCTATAGCACTTCCTGGAACTCCCTATCCAGTTGACCCTTCTCGTAGTCAATACTTGGTCCGAAAATGCAGTCTGGACACCACTATGGCTATGCAACCAGGATACCGTTTTATTAGTTAAGACAACCACATATGGTGCACAGTCAGGGGGGAGGTTAGTAGCGCGCTTTCGCCTTACTTCGGTCCAGCCCTCCTTCCTTTCTTCTGCGGTTACATCCTGTCTATCATGACAGACTGGGGGCGGGACGGGTTGAGTGTTCCGAACAACATTCTCACTACCACATACACCCCTCCCTCCACACCCTCCCAGAAAGAGCATCCTGTTGATCAGTATTTCTCTTAGGGCTGTTAGACTGCCCACTTCCTCCCCATACTTGTTAAGAAGTCCTCCCAATCTATTGACCTCTGCGGCCAGCTGATCAAGTTTGGCCACTAAAGGTTTAATAATGCCCTTAATCTTAGAGTCAATGATACTGACTAGGTTTTTAAGTTGTTCAGCATCCAATTTGACAGCTTCATCTTTGGCCGTATCACCATCATCCTTGTCTATATTTTTAGGGGGGGGGTCAACTCTATTTCTTATAGTACGTGAACCCCCACGTTTGGTCTGGGCTTTCCTGCATGCTCTAACCACTCTTCACAGAAGTCGGCGGATGCTGTACAATAGAGTCTATGGAATCATCCAATACAACTTGAGTTGAAGTGGACTGCTCAGGCGATTCCCTGATGGAGGCGTCTAGATTAATAAGACTAGTACTAACATCCAGCGCCAGTGAAACAGGGACAGGACCAGTTGTAGAAGGTAAAGAGGGACTGCTTAATCCGAACGACTGTCGCCTTTCAATATTAATCTTATTGACAACCTTAACTAGATAGTTGTCCAAGGTGTATGGCGCAGAAAGAGCCTTTTGCTTAGACATACTTAAAACTAATAAATTCAAAATTCAAAAAAAGAAAGAAACCAGAAATAAAGCTCTCATGAGTTGCACAGAATAAAGCAACTCATGACACCAGTGGCACTAATCATTTAAAAATACACAATGTTTGTACACGGACCGAATAGATTATAAAGTCTCACTGTAAAGTCTCACTGTATAGGGGGCGTATGAAGTCCAAGTTCTGTGGCCCAGCCCAGCCTCGTTCTGTCCCGGACTGTCCAAGACTGTCTGCCCTTTGTCCGGGCTTCCTCCGGCGAGTCCCGCGCGGCGCTGGCCGGATAGTGTTATCTAGAGCTGGTGGGCGTGGTGGCGGACCTCTGAACAGGTGGGCTCACGCACGGACTCCTGGTTCCTGGAGTCGCGTGCAGGTGATTGCCCCCAAATGGAAACTGCCTCGGTAGGTTCTCCCCCTCCAGGGGAAGCGGCAGCTCTAGGAGCGGTGAAATCGACAAGCGAAGCGGGACCCGCACCAGCGGGTCCGGCACCAGCGGGTCCGGCGAGCTGTTAACTAGAGCTGGTGGGCGTGGTGGCTGGCCTCTGCACAGGTGGGCTCCCGCACGGACTCCTGGTCCCTGGAGTCCCGTGCGGCGTGCAGGTGATTGCCCCCAAATGGAAACTGCCTCGGTAGGTTCTCCCCCTCCAGGGGAAGCGGCAGCTCTAGGAGCGGTGAAATCGGCAAGCGAAGCAAACCTATCACAAGGGAGACCTTTTACACAACCAACTCCAACAGTAACCATAACTACAGATGGGATGGGGAGGGGAGATCACATGAACAACCTCAAAGTATGGGGACTGTGGATGGACCAGGATGCAATACAGCACATCAACATCCTTGAATTAAAAACCGTGTTCATAGCCTTAAAAGCCTTTCAGAAACCGCTCTATGGGAAGACCGTTCTAATACAAACAGACAACACCACCACCATGTTCTACATAAACAAACCAGGAGGAACACAATCAGTAGCACTTTCAACTCTAGCGCAACAACTGGGGAGATGGGCAATCCACCTATCTGGGAAGGGCAATGTAGAAGAAGACAGCCTAAGCAGGCAAGCTTCATGTGACCTGAATTAATCAGAACTCCAGAAGATTTTTCACAAATGGGGAACTCCAGAGGTCGACCTCCTTACAACACCCCAGAATGCCAAATGCCAACTCTTTGCATCCAGGAAACCCTGCCAACCTAACTCCCTTACTCCTGATACCACTACTCCACAGGGAAATCAACAAATGTAGAATCATCAACATGAAGATGATTCTCATTGCCCCGCAATGGGCAAGACTTATCTGGTTGTCGGAAAAAAGGGAAATATCTTGATCAGTTCACAAACTACAAAGGAGGCAAGACTTGTTAATAATGCAAGAAGGAAAGGTGCTCCTCCCAGAACCAGAGAACTTAAGCCTCACAGCATGGCTTCTGAGGACTTGGGGTTTGGGCACCTAAAGCTACCAGAAAGCACAAAGGCTATCCTAAGGGAGGCAAGAAAACCTACTACTAGAAAGTGTTATATGGCAAAATGTAAAAGATACTCTGTATGGCAGACTCGAGGAAGGACTTCTCTAGAAGAACACAAAAGAAAAGATTGTGCTAAAGTACTCCACACATCTACTACACAGTCAACTAATTTACCCGTTGCTAACCACATCTTGCTTGAGAGACTCCTCTGCTGTGCTGGACAGCAATAAAAACGGGTGTGGTCATGACGAGCTCAGCTCGTCATGAGCACAGGAGCACTGTACTGCATGACGAGCTGAGCTCGTCATGAGCATGGAAGGGGTTAAAGGTTCATTTAGCAGAAATTGTAGCATATACAAGGGGCACATAGAGAAGAGCTTCTTCACTTCACACGTGGTCAAATGTTTCCTTGCAAGAGCCAAAAGAATTGCACCCCCAAAAAGGGTACCTGCACCCACATTTTATCTAAGTCTGATTTCTGCCCAGCTAATGAAAGCACCCTTTGAGCAGCTATACATGGCCACACCACAAATGCTCACACTAAAAACCGCCTGTTTGGTGCCAATAACATCACTACTTAGAGTAAGTGAGTTACAGGCACTAATGTTACAGGAACCCTACTTCCAAGTATGTAAGAGTATCATTATGAGAACGGGTCCACACTTCATGCCAAAGGTAGGCTCACAATGCCACATAAATCAAACCATACAAATCAGAAGTTTCTTCCAGATTCAAAAAAGACCGGCAGAAAGAGCATTGCACACTCTAGACACAAGAAGAACAGTAATTTATTACATTGAAAGAACAAACGAATACAGAATAACAAAATAACTTTGTATCATTTACAAACCGTTTCCTAGGGAAACCAGTAACCAAGAACACAATCGCAAGATGGATAGCACAAACCATACATTTGTGCCACAAACAAGCAGGAGAAACATTACAAAGGGCCCATATGGCTGATTCTACAAGAAAGGGGAAACTATCACCTTTCTAGCCAACACACACTTCATGAAATTTGTATGGCAGCAACATGGTCTCCAGTGCACACTTTCACAAAATACTAGTGTGTGGACATTCAAATGAATAAGGAAGCACAAATAGAACAAATGGTCTTGCAACATCTGTTCACTAACCAACGCTCCTCTTCAACCCAGCCGCCACAGTAGTGGCAAAACGCTACGATCTATGCACAGCATGTGAATCCAGAAAATATTCACTCTACAAAACATGGTTTCTTACCTGTCTGTGTAGTTTTGCATCTTGAAGAATTTTCTGGTTCCACTAGCGAACCCACCCTCCTCTACCAAAAAGGAAGAGGGGAGAAAAGAAAAAATAATTAATCTGAAGATGGCGACCAAAGGTGGAAGTTTCTGGAGGAAGCACATGTCACAAGCGGACACCAAATGGTGGTAGGTCAACGCCCACCCAAAAAAAAAGAATTACTAGTCCAAACCCAACCACTAGATGGTAGAATAATGTACAGCTTGTGAATTAAGTAAATTCTTCAAGCTGCATAGCAGGGAAGGCAGTTCTTCTGCTCAGACGTGTGACCGCAATGTATTGCATTCAGAAACAGGGGAACCCATTCCGTACAATTATCCCAACTGGCACAAAAAAATATGGAAATGAGTGAACAGTCTCAACACCCACTTCCTAGCACAATACATACTGGGTGAGACAACTCAATTGCGGACAACCTCAGCAGAACACAACAGGTTCACAAGTGAAAAACACAATACTTCCACAAGTGGGGAAACCCTGCAATAGACCTTTTCACAACTGTGCAAAATACCAAAGCTCTGCATCCAGACAGCCAGGCCCACAATCCAAGGGCCATGCTCTGTCGATGAACTGGTCGGGGATATTTGCATATGCGATTCTTCTCTCCCACTCATACCTTTCGTGGTCAGGAAACTCAGACTTCAATTTCATGAATTCTGATCGCACCCACCTGAGCTTGTCAGCCATGTGACACAACACCACTGGAGCTCTCCCTACTACCTCACGAGAATCTAACCAATTATCCATATCTTCACACAGCAAGGGCAGGGAGAGACCTACTAATCCTCAATAGCTTAATCTGGCTCCTGAGGTCATAGAAAGTGGATTCCTCGGTTTACCTGACAAATGTATGACTATTCTTAGAGGCAAGAAAACCTACCAAAAGGTCTTTACCATGCAGCAAAATGGAAGCATGTTGTACATTACTGTACAACACTGAATGTTAACCCATCCTTCCCAACAGAGCAACAACTGTTACACTTAAAAAAGTCAGTTAGCATACACCTCAATACACCAACACTTAGCGACTATTGCAACATATTTACAAAAAAGAAACACTTGTCACTTTTCTGCATTCCTATAATCAAAAGTCTTCATGGAGAGATTAAAAAGAGTACTTACATCACGTACAACTCCAGTACCAGCGTGGAATCTAAACATTGTCTTTACACAACTTATGGCGCCACCCCTTGAGCCACTACATAATTGCAACTACAATCAACATAGAAAGTGGCTTCCCTTGTAGCGAAATACATGTGCTCATAATGGCATACCTTCAGACAAAGTATGTTTGCGCACTAAACCAGAATTGTACCCAAGGTCATATCTCCATTTCATTTAAATCAAACCTTGGAGTTACCGTATTTCTTTTCAGAACCAGAAACTGTTACAGAATGTGTTTTACATACACATAGACGTTAAAAGGGCACATAAGTACTAACTAAAATATGGCAAACCCTTCAGAAAAACCAAACAGTTTTTTTTTCAAATGCAACTAAGGGAAACTCTATATCCAAAGTAGATATAGCTAGATAGATTGTTAAATGCATCCAAATCTGTGATGCAAAAAAGACACTAACAATTGTGCCAAGAGCTCATTCAACAAAGAACAAGCATATGCAATGCAATAGGTCTCGCATTTGAGCTATTGCCATTGTAAATGACAATGCCTTCTATTTATGCGTTGAAAACCTGCAAGCTGTGCCTAAACAAACACTTTGTACTTGTAGTCCTTTCTTATGACTAGCTAGGCTGGCAGCCTCCTTTACTGCAAGATTTGCTTTTCGTAAGCTAGGACTTTACATACAAAGTGCGTGTTTATGCACCGCTTGCAGGTTTTCATAACGAATGAATAAAAGGCATTGTTATTTACAATGCCAATAGCTCCAACTCTTGCAAATGCGAGACCTATTGCATTGCAAATGCTTGTCCCGGTTTACCCCGCTTTAGAAAGTGTGATTTACTCCTGATGTCTTCCCCTATCCCCCCCCCCCCCTTCCCGGTTCTGAGTATCCGTTTGTTCTCAATGCAATGCCATTTATAACGCACTGCTACCTCCTAAGAGGCATCCTGGTGCTAGCGGCTAGGCTCAGATAAGTCATACACCAGACAACCCAACCAGATTCAGGTTCCCAGCTAGTGAGAATTACAAAGCAACGTTTTCAGATTCTGTCTAAAAGCGGTTTCTGACGGGCTGAGGTGCAGACTGTGAGGAAGAGAAAGAAGCCCAAAGCTTGGAGGTAAGGAATGCCTGGTCCCTCCATTGCCTCTGTGGTCTTCTCCTCTTTACCCATGGTGGTTCTTGATGCCCCTGCTCCACTGATCACGTGATCTACATAAGGTCTGGTCCCACTTCCTATCCACGGCTCTTGTACCCATGCCTAGAAGCTTCTCTGTCATGTCTATTGTCACCTACATGACAGTACCTTTTGAGGGAGGTGGTGCATGATTTTCACTATTTCTCCTGCAAGTGTCCAGTTGCATATATTGAGGACCATTGACTAGAATCTAGAAAGCTCATCCTGCACCTGCAAACCCCTCTCCAGATCAGAGGTAGTCGCCATATACATGTGTGTGTGAGGTAGCGCTTTAAGTGGGGAGCAGCTGAGCGCTTGTGATGGCAGCGGTGCTCTGAAAGGGCTACCGAGCGCTGCCATGGAGCCCACACTGCACAGCAACACCTACCTGGAGCTGCATCCACAATTTGATATATTTTTGTTATTTTAAAGTGAGTGATAAAGGCTGTTATTTTTATCACACAGGCGAGGGAGCCGCCGACACATACGGTGTTACATTGACATCCTTTACTTGTTAGTGCTGCTTAGAGATTTTACTTTTTTGTTTTATTTCGACATAAATTTTTCATATTGTTAGGCTTAATCACATCTGCACAGTCAGCACCAAAGACTGGAAGGTTGTCCTACGCTGCAGGCAGCAATGACTGCAAGGCGGAGCTGTGCTTCATGTACCAATGACTGCACGGGCGGACCTGGTCTGCATGTACCAATGGCTGCAAGGCCGACCTGGTCTGCATGTACCAATGGCTGCAAGGAGGACCTCCGCTCCATATACCAATTGCTTCAAGGCGGATCTGAGCTGCATTATACCGATGGCTGCAAGGCAGACCTGGTCTGCATGTACCAATGACTGCAAGCAGACCTGCGCTGCGGGCATCAATGACTGCAAGGAGTACCTGAGCGTCATTTACCAATGATTCAAGGTGGACCTGAGCTGCATGCCCCAATGACTGCAAGGCAGACCTGCACTGCATGCACCAATAATTGCTAGAAGGACCAGAGCTGCATGTACCAATAACTGCAAGGAGGACCTGAGCTGCATGCACCAATGACTGCAAGGCGGACCTGAGCTGCATGCACCAATGACTGCAAGGCAGACCTGCACTGCATGCACCAATGACTGCAAGGCAGACCTGCACTGCATGTACCAATGACTGCAAGACAGACCTGCACTGCATGTACCAATGACTGCGAGGTGGACCTGAGCTGCATGTACCAATGACTGCAAGGCAGACGTGCACTGCATGCACCAATAATTGCTAGAAGGACCAGAGCTGCATGTACCAATAACTGCAAGGAGGACCTGAGCTGCATGCACCAATGACTGTAAGGCGGACCTGAGCTGCATGCACCAATGGCTGCAAGGCAGACCTGCACTGCATGCACCAATGACTGCAAGGCAGACCTGCACTGCATGCACCAATGACTGCAAGGCAGACCTGCACTGCATGTACCAATGACTGCAAGACAGACCTGCACTGCATGTACCAATGACTGCGAGGCAAACTTGAGCTGCATGTACCAGTGACTGCAAGGAGGATTTGAGCTGCATGCACCAATGACTGCAAGGCAGACCTGCACTGCATGCACCAATAACTGCAAGGAGAACCTGAGCTGCATGTACCAGCGACTGCAAGGAGGACCTTAGCTGCTTGTACCAATGACTGCAAGGAGGATCTGAACTGCATGTACCAATGACTGCAAGGTAGACCTGGTCTGCATGTACCAATGACTGCAAGGTAGACCTGGTCTGCATGTACCAATGACTGCAAGGCGGACATGAGCTGCATGTACCAATGACTGCAAGGAGGATCTGAACTGCATGTACCAATGACTGCAAGGTAGACCTGGTCTGCATGTACCAATGACTGCAAGGTAGACCTGGTCTGCATGTACCAATGACTGCAAGGCGGACCTGAGCTGTGAGTGCCACCTTGGAAAAACACACTTGGAACAAGCAAAAAGTAGCAAATAAATGTTTGATTGGCTATGTAAGGCCAGGATACCATGGTTTATCCTCTGGGTCCCCAGGGGCACTAAGTTGGATCTTGGGCAAGTCTCCTGAAATCTCGCTTTCTGTGTTTAGTGGCAGGGACAGTTTTTATGACTTGCAAAAGCATAACTTGTGACCTAATCTCACTGTACCAGCCGTCACCAGGTACTAACCTGGAGATCACTACAACCACATGCATGAACAACTGCAACATTTGTGTTTTTTTGTGTGTAGTAAACCATGTTTCTCTTGCTTGAGTCACACACAGATGATCGTACAGGGCAAGCAACAACAGAACAAGCTTCACTCGTACACAGATGAACGTACAGGGCAGGCAACAACAGAACAAGCTTCACTCGTACACAGATGAATGTACAGGGCAGGCAACAATTGTACAAGCTTCACTCTCACAGATGATCATATAGGGCAGGCAACCACAATACAAGCTTCACTCGTACACAGATGAACGTACTGGGCAGGCAACAATAGTACAAGCTTCACCCGTACACAGATGAACGTACAGGGCAGGCAACCACAATACAATAAAATATTTTAAATTGAGAAGGAGCCTACCACTTATTGTCTGCCCAGTGTTTTATTGATGAGGCTGGAGCCCACTCTGCGTTTAGCTGCCTCAACCCGAGCTAGTCTAGAAGCCTTCTCCGGGCCACTCTCAGTGCGACCCAGAAGTCTGCAACCTTGCCTGGGACATGGAGCGCGCGGCCCGAAGTGTCCGGGGCTCCCGTGAGCTGAGGGGGCCCGCGTGTTGCAGCCTGCATGTAGGAGAAGCTAGGCGGGAGCCCACCCCGCAGAGGGAAGTCCGGCGGGTGCCCACCCTGCCTTTGTGAATGCCGCATAGTGCGGCCTGAGCACGATTTCAGGCGGGGCTCCTGTGAGCAAGACAGAGCCCCGTGTGTTGCTGCACCAGTGACCGGGTGAAGAGGCGAGTCCCTCCTGCCATCGAGGAGACCAGCCAGGGAGCAGCACAGAGTTCCCACAAGAGCCGTTCAGTGGGGTTGAGCGGGAGGCATGCTGTACGTGCCCACCGGCTGGCTGATATACATGCAGCAGACAAAGGGCGCAGCGCCTGGACAGGACATGTGCACGCATATGGTGCGATCATGAGTTATGATAACGACGCGAGCTGTACGCGTGCACATCTCCTGTCTGTTAAACATCGGCACAGACAGTCGATGTGTACGGCTTGCGGCGTTATTACAACTCCTGCTCGCACCATACATGTGCACATCTCCTGTCCAGGACTTGCCATACGCGTGCACATGTTCTGGTCCCCTTCGCAAAGCAAGTCAGCAACAATAGAGGTCGTCTAGGCGAGCAGCGCATGGCGCTGCTTCGCTAGGCGAGACCTAAAAAGGAGCAACCATGGTCTTTTTTGGAAATATCCCTCTTAATGAAAATTGCAAAGTTGCAACATGGAAAAACCCTAACACTTTTACAAAGCATTATTGTGTGGAAGACAACAAGCTTTAGTTGGAGAAACAGTTCTAAAAACATTTAAAACAATCACACCATCTCATGCCTAAAGCCACTGCATGGAGGAGTACTGCTTTACGATCTATGTATAACATGTGTCTCTGCAGCCAACACATGCTACGAACGGATCCTGTTACTTACCCTGTAAGCATCCATTCATAGCCTGTAGGTCTGCAGATTCACATGCACACTTCCTGCTGCTATTAGATGGTGCCTAAATAACTACCAACGCAGTATGTTCAACAGTGAACACTTACTAATCAGACTATATCCTCACGCCGTACATAGCAAGAGGAAAATAATATGTTCGAGGTAAAATGAGCTGCAGATTACACACTGTGCATAGATCGCCACCTAGTGTTGGGCAGGATGTTTGTAGTTTGTTGTTGTCCTGAAAATTTCTTTGGAAGTCACAAGATAGGTGACGACTCCTTTGGACCACATTGCGCATGGGCATTGGCTCCATCCTCAGATTATTTTTTTTCCGCCATTGGGCTCGGATGTGTTTCCTGTGCTCTGGTTTGGAACCGAATTTCCTTCGGCGCGCAATCCTCACCCAGTTCGGCAGAATTGTTTCGATCACGTTCCACATCAACGCGATTCTTCACCACTTCAAAGTCGTCGATTCCGGTCGTCGACAAAGGCCTTCGGGCCTACCTAGCCCTTACTCTCTGGCTCATGGAAAGGACGCTATTCGAGGAGTGTCCTCAATGTGGGTCGAAGTTTCCCCACACCGATCTACATGAGGTGTGCAACCTTTGCCTCTCACCGGAGTACGAGGCCAAAGACTGTTCCGCTTGTGCCTCTTTCCGCTCCAAGAAGACGATTCGGGACCGACTAGCTCGAAGAACAATGGCTCGCTCGTCCGCTTCGATCCCTGACGACATCTTTGAAGAGGGCGTCGACGTTCCAGAACCCCAGCACGCCGAAGAAAGTGCCAGCTCCTCTGATGCCGAAGACTCAGACGTCGAGGACATCACTCCAGCTCAACGGGTCGTAAGTAATACCGTCGACCCCAACCCTTTCTCGACACCCTCAAAAAAGGCTTCAGTCACACCCTCACCTCCGGGCCTGGGTGCACACCGAGAGACTGCTTCCCACGCCCTGCCTTCGGGCCCGGCAAAAAAGCCTGCTAAGCCTTCAGGTGGCTTGGGTTTGAGTCAGCCTATTCCCGGTGCTGATCCTATACTGACACCGAAGAAGAAGCCATCTTCCTCAACCACGCCGACTGCTGCTCCGACACCAAAGCATACGGCGCCAAAGACTGGCAGCGGCTCATCGATGCCGAAACCGCACTCGGAGCCGATTAAAATACCGCCCAAAGGCTCCAATTCACACGCTGCGGAGCCGAAGAACACCTGGAACCGAAAAAACATGTTCTGGTAAAAGACATTTCGAAAGGTCACACTTCTAAACCAAAAGACCCTAGACCAGCTACCGACTCTGTGACGAAAAAAACTCCGGAACCTTGACGCCAAAGGATCTGCCCTGTACAGAAGAACTTTTTACACCAGATCCTAATCAAAACACTCTTGTAAAGGCTCCTAATACTGGCCAGCTAGCTCTTAGCTCCAAGAAGAGACGACTAGAGGCGCTGGCACCAACTCCTCCTCCAAAGAAGAGACATTGCAACCTCTCCATTAAGGGTCCTTTCTTCACCACCTCCCCATACTGTTCCTCCTCCTACACCTCCTCCACCAAATCATTCACCTACACCATCCACTAATCCAGATGATAATGTGGATACAGACTCTGATGACACAGGTGGGGGTGCACATGACCCAGCAGGGACCAACAGTCCCCTCAATCACCTAATCCATGGGATGATTATAACACCCCTGATGTGCCTTACGTCCCACAAGACGATGTATATCCTTCTAGACCTTCCCCACCAGAGGACACTATAGGTTTTAACCTACTAGTCCAGAGAGCTGCCCAGTACCATGGGGTTGACTTGCACACCGATACTGTGGAGGAAGATTTCCTATTAGACACTTTTGATAACACACAAAGGTCTACTGCCATTTTGCCAACGCTTAAGGGTCATCAAGCACTCAAAAGAGGTGTTTAAAGATCCTGTCAGGGCTTGGGTCCTCAAACTTCGCATTGAGAAGAAATATATAGCTGCCCCTACAGACCAGTTTACATTAGAGGTTCAGGACCACTAGATTCTTTAGTAGTGTCTAATGCATGTAAACATGCTAATTCACAAACATCATGCGAGGCCTCACCACCAGATAAAGAATCTAAGCTCCTTGACGCCTCCGGGAAACAAACCGCGTCACAGGCAGCTAACATTTGGCGCATTGCCAATACCCAAACGTTGTTGGCAAGATATGACAGGGCACATTATGATTAACTGGAGTCCATAATGCAGCATCTACCAGACTAATATAAAAATGGGGCCAATGAACTCCTACAAGAAGGTAAAAATATTACTAATACTTCCTTCCATTAGTTGTGCCCTAGAGGCTGCAGATACTGCCTCAAGGGCAATCAATACCAGTAACCTTTTGCGGAGACATGCCTGACTACGTATTTCAGGTTTTAAACCTGAGGTACAAAATTCCATCCTCAATCACCCATTTGATGAGACACATTTATTTGGCCCTAATGTCGATGTGTCTTTAGAGAAAATGAAAAAAGACACTAAGACAGCAATATCTATGGGAGCATTGCAGCAGCAAGCTCCCAGACGTTCTTTTTGTCGCTCATCATATAGAGGCAACACAAGAGGCCACTCCTAAAGCCCCTTGACTTCCTACAAAACCCCTAGCCAATCCACATACACTAAGGGCTACCAGAGAGGGGGTTACAGGGGTAACAACAACAAAGGCAGAGGCAAAACCAACAACTCCCGCTCTCCCTCCACCCCTTCTCAATGACTTTCCTCCCCTTCCCTCATAACATTCCACTCCTGTGGGGGGAAGACTACAGCAATTCCTTCCTACCTGGACCTACATCACATCAGACAGGTGGGTGTGTCAAATTATTCAGTCAGGTTACTGTCTAGAACTAACATCTACCCTTCCCCCCCCCCCCCCCCCCCCCCAAACATACTACCCAAACAGCGTCTAATGTCACAAGAACATCTATCACTGGTAAAGCAAGAAGTAATATCTCTGCTAGAAAAAAAGTGCAATAGAACCAGTTACTCCGCACCAACAAAACAAAGGGGTTTACTCCCTATATTTTATCATCCCCAGGTACGGCTCTCTAAGACCTATTCTGGACCTCAGACCGCTAAACACATACATAGTCAGACCATTTTCACATGGTCACACTCCAACAAGTCCTTCCTCTCCTGTTACAAAACTACTTCCTTGCTACTCTAGATCTCCAGAACGCATACTTCCACATTCCCATTCACAAGGCTCACAGGAAGTATCTCAGATTTGTAATAGACGGGCAGCACTATCAATTCAAAGTACTCCCATTCGGAGTCACAACAGCACCAAGAGTATTCACCAAGTGCCTAGCAGTAGTGGCAGCACATTAACGAAGACACCACATCCATCTCTTCCCGTATCTCGACGACTGGCTCATAAAAGCCAGCTCAAACAACCAGTGTGTGGAACACACTCATGCCACGATCCAACTGCTCCAAAACTTGGGGTTCACAATAAACCACACCAAGTCTCATCTGCAACCATCCAAAGTACAAGAGTATATCGGTGCTACAATAAACACCTCCACAGCGCTAGCTTATCCCACTCCAGCAAGGATAGCCAGCATGCAAACTCTTCTCACAAAGTTTCAGCCACAGCACTCCCTTCCAGCACGAGTGTTCATGCAACTCATAGGGATGATGGCCTCTTGCATTTTCATAGTGCCCCGTGCAAGACTTCAAATGCGTCCTCAACAAGAGTGCCTATCACGTCAATGGACCAGGCTCAAGGTCACTTAACAGACCTAGTGTTGGTAGACGTCAGACTCCTTGCTCTCTGCAGTAGTGTAACACCAAAAACCTTTCCAAGGGACGACCGTTCCTAGAGCCAGTTCCTCAGATAATCTTGACAGCGGACACATGGCTCTCCAGCTGGGGGGGGGTCAACCTACTGCAACACACCATGCAAGGCAGGTGGACACCGCAACAAAAGCTACACCACATCAATCATCTGGAGTTACTACCTATTTTCCTAGCACTAAAAGCTTTCCAAAAGCAAGTATCAAACAAAGCTGTGTTAGTCCGCACGGATAACAGGACAGCCATGTATTACATACAGAAACCGGGTGGAACACACTCCCTGCACCTCTCTCAACTAGCATAGGACATATGGAGGTGGGCTATACCTCAAAACATATTCCTTCTAGCCCAGCATGTTCCAGGAGTACAAAATACCATAGCAGATCTGTTACTTCGTCCGACACAACAGACCCACGAGTGGGAACTTCATATGCAAGTTCTTCAACCATTCTTTCAGATGTGGGGACAACCTCAGATAGACCTCTTTGCCACCCACGAAAATGCCCAAGCGTCACCGCCAGATATCCACACCCACTGTCCAAAGGCAATGCGATATGGATGAACTGGTCAAACAGATTTGCGTACGCTTTTCCAACTCTACCACTCATGCCACTAGTAGTACGCAAACTACAGCAGCATTCTCTGACCCTCATCCTAGTTGCTCCAACGTGGGCCAGACAACCGTGGTACACCACACTGCTACAACTGTCTGTAGTACCGCACCTAAAGCTGCACCTGTCTCCACACCTCTTAACACAGAACCGTGGAGAGATCAGGCACCCAGGCCCAGCTCAGCTCAACCTTGCGATCTGGCTCCTGAAGTCCTAGAATTTGGATATCTGAACCTTCCTCCAAACTGCATGAATGTCCTTAAAGAAGCTAGACGTCCAACCACTAGGGCATGTTACGCGGCCAAGTGGAAACGATTTGTGATATATTGTCACAAAAACAATATTGATCCCCTAAGTGTGTCTATTCAACACATCATAGGATACTTACTGCATCTCCAAAGATGTAACTTAGCCTATACGTCTATTAGACTACATCTTGCTGCAATAGCAGCATATCTGCAAAACAGATAACATCTATCCCTGTTCAGAGTGCCTGCCATTAAAGCCTTTATGGCAAGCCTTAAAAGAATAATTCCTCCCAGAGTACCACCTTCGCCTGTGTGGAATTTAAATGTTGTTCTCACACGGTTAATGGGACCTCCCTTTCAACCTTTACACAGATGTGATTTACAATTTTTAACATGGCAAGTTGCTTTCCTAGTAGCTAATACTTCTCTGCGGAGAGTTAGTGAACTACAAGCACTAACCATCCAAGAACCCTTCTTGCAAATGCATCAAAATAAGGTAGCTCTACGTACTAATCCAAAATTCCTGCCCAAGGTCATTTCTCCATTCCATCTCAATCAATCTGTGGAACTGCCCCTTTTCTTCTCGCAACCAGTCAGTAGCAGAAAGAGCTCTTCACACATTAAGTGTCAAGAGAGCATTGTTATACTACATAGAAAGGACACAACCTTTTCGTAAGACAAAATAACTTTGTGTCTTCCTCACACCACACAAAGGTAATCCCATTTAAATATCTGGGATAGCTATATGGATTGTCAAATGCATACAGATTGTTACCACAAAGCTGCACGTTATCTGTTCCTCCTAAAGCCCACTCTACAAGAAAAATAGGGGTTTCAATAGCATTTTTTGGGAACATTTCCTTAGATAACATCTGCAGAGAAGCTACATGGTCTACACCGCACACACTCACAAAACACTATTGTGTAGATGTGCAAACAAAACACAAGCTAATGTGGGCCAGGCTGTTCTCAAAACATTATTTCAAACTACTGGAACAGATAGGGGTGGTCGCTGCTAAGAGTGGGTACTGCTATACAATCTATGCATAGTGATCAATCTGCAGCTCATATGCCTCGAACGGAAAATACTACTTAACAGTATGCATCTGTTATTGGCATGTAGAGCTGCAGAGTTTCAGAGTTGCACACGCTCAACCCCCCTCCCCCCCCCGGCTACCCTTGCTGTTCCAGTATTATCTTAATTAGATACAATTACATGGGCATCCTTCCTTTTCTTGCAAAACTCCATTTGCCTAATGGCGAAAAACAATCTGGGGATGAAGCCGATGCCCATGCGCAATGTGGTCCTAAGGAGGAGTCACCTATCTCGTGACTTCCAAAGAACTTTTCAGGACAACAACAAACTGCAAACATCCGGGCCCAACACTAGGTGGCGATCTATGCATAGTGTGCAACTCTGCAGCTCTACATGCCAAGAACAGATGCATACTGGTAAGTAGCATTTTCCTTGTACTGATAATCCGATTTTAGAGTGCACTTGTTTTCCCCTGCACAGCGACAAAGTTTGTGTTTTCGTGGAGAAACTCTGAAAAATACTAAAGTGAGAGAATGCAGGTTGAAAGGGCATCCCTTCATAGAAATGGAAACGTTTGCTTTTTATCTTTGCTCGCTTATCTAGAGAGAGAGAGAGAGAGAGAGGACACCATTCTCTTCATGAGGAGTTCTGAGTCTAGGCCTATATCCTCTGTACCAGTGAGCAAGACGTTTGGTTTTGGTTTGCCCCCCACTAAATGCAGTCAATATGCCAACACTATTATCTTGTTTTTTTGTTGGTCCCTTCACCTACATGCCAAGAACAGATGCATACTGGTAAGTAGCATTTTCCTTGTACTGATAATCCGATTTTAGAGTGCACTTGTTTTCCCCTGCACAGCGACAAAGTTTGTGTTTTCGTGGAGAAACTCTGAAAAATACTAAAGTGAGAGAATGCAGGTTGAAAGGGCATCCCTTCATAGAAATGGAAACGTTTGCTTTTTATCTTTGCTCGCTTATCTAGAGAGAGAGAGAGAGAGAGGACACCATTCTCTTCATGAGGAGTTCTGAGTCTAGGCCTATATCCTCTGTACCAGTGAGCAAGACGTTTGGTTTTGGTTTGCCCCCCACTAAATGCAGTCAATATGCCAACACTATTATCTTGTTTTTTTGTTGGTCCCTTCAGGTGAAGAGTGTTGGCCACAATTGTCAGTGTGTATTTGTGGGTGTGCCCAAGCTCGTGCCACCTACAGAATTAAGTCTGCACCTGCATACCTACTAAACCAAAATGGTGGCTTATTACTCTGTGCACCCACGAAAAACCTGCAGAACCCCAGAATTTTCTGCTTGAATCTTTCTTACCAACTCTCCCAGCCGAATTTCCCATCCAGCTCTACTTATTAGCTATTGTCTGGAGTAGTTTTCCATCACTTGGAGAAGTCTTTTAGCTCCACCCTCTTTCAAAGATGCATCATTTAAGTTTTTGCTGATCTCCCGGTATAACCGCTGTCCTTGGTTTTAATCCTGATCGTAGGCTGGTGCCCTAAAGCGCCTCATATAGCAAAACCACAAGCTGTTCATCGTATTTCAAACTCCATATTCATTTATCCCATATCTACTTTGCTCTGACCCCCACATTATCTGGTCTCGGCACAGCATTTATTGTGGCTTTCCTGATAAAGGCGCTCTGTACACCGGAACTCACGTAGATAATATGAAGATTCATTTTCAAACTTTCAGCCACTTCAATATATAATTTTTTGATCTATTGTTTTTGATTTTTCTCCTTTGTCTTTTTTAGGTCTCGCCTGTCAATGCGCATGCGCATTGAGCTTGTGAGACTATAGGGGCTTAACCACATCAGTGCTAAGGCAATTCCCCTTGAGTGCTGTTACTCCAGATTTCCCATTGTTCATGACGAGCTCAGCTCGTCATGAGCACACGACCAGTGTACTGCATGACGAGCTGAGCTCGTCATGAGCAGCGAAGGGGTTAAACAGAGTTTAACTACACTGGCGATTTGATGCTGTGCCCGTGCGCTTTTAGGTCAATGCGCAAGCGCATTAAACTAAAATGCGCGTGCACAGCATCAAATCGCCAGCCATCTGTTCCCCAGCTTGGCGCCTCCGCTGCTGCTCTCTCCTGGCTGTTCCTTCCCTAATTATTCAGGGCCGGCCGTACTTTCACTTTCACGACCGGCAGGCCGTGTCTCGTTTTATTTTTTAAATGTGGTACACATTTGAATGCCATTGCATGCTGCACCCGTGTTTTACGCGCACACCGCAATGTCACTGCCCGTTCTACAAGCCGCCTTGTTACCCTATGCTACACAATACACACACGGATAGAATAGTACAGTGTACAAATGCACACTGCGATGTCATTGAATGTTCTTGTATGTTGAACACACCGTGATGCATTGTGTGCTCACGTTGTCCCAGCTCCGGGCTGCAATAACTATGCATGAAATGTTTTATTTTTCCCCTGTTAGCATTTCCCACATTTCCTCCCTACTACTCCTACCGTCAGTGTTTAGCAAGCTTTTGCACGTACCCGTCATGCATGTGTTCTCTTTCCCTCCCCTCCCGCCTCCACCCCCACCCCACTCTCTCTGCTGTTCCTCCCCCTCCCTCCAATGCTGTGTGAACGACCTCTGGAGCTTTTGTTTACCTTTATCTACTTGGATCGGACCAGAGTGGTTCCAGCATTTGTGCACTGTGCTCCTCGTAGTGATACCTTTTTTACGATAACAGAAGCACACAGGCTTGTATTATAACAAGTGTATTCTATGATTGATTGTTTCATATTATGTATAGGAGATATGCACATGACTGTTGTATGTCTTCACTTTTGTTTATTCTGTTGGTCATATTGTGATATTGTCTTATACATATGTTTCATAGAAATATCACACAATCTACAATGGTCATTTTAAGCACATTTGTATGAATAAAATTAATTTTTATTGAATTTCATTGTACACTGAGTCTATAACTATGTGTTTGTATAACTAGGTCTCACATATTATATAGACCCATAGTTGCCAAGGGATTTATTTACAATAAGAACCCCAGAAGAAAATCCGTTTCCTATCTGCAGCTCCTTTTTACGAGAGTGTTATGAAAACAGCGATAATGCGTCAAGAAGCTTTCAATTTGTACCAACGGGAATTGAATGTTGAAGTCAGACATACTTCAACGCATTGTTGCCTTGTACAGTCTACTCTTTTCGACGTTGGTTAAGGTTTACCTTGGATGCATGTAGGATTTCATTATAGAACACAATCAAATCTACTGCTGTCCGAACTGTAACGTGAAATAGCCTTGCGCTGACCAACATGGGGTCTGCAAGTTCTCTCCCCAGAGAACGCAGAGAGATCATGTGAAGCCCTTCATACCTTCTGCTGTAAAAAGACCCTCCGAAACCGGAGAGGGGGGAAGGAGGGTGCATCAAAAGATGAGAATTGTATACATAAGTTTCTTTGGAGGCCGATTCCACCTTCAGCAAGTGTTCGATTTAGATCTGGTGGTGTGTCCAAAGCAATATCTTCAGAAATGTATTTGATCTTGTTTTGAAAATGATAGCACATATCCTGTGTCTGCGTAATAGGTTGGAAATGGGGGTCGATGGACAGTTGGCTGAATTCTTAAGTTTCTATTTTGTGTAAAGTAGCTTGTTTGCCTTGTAAATTGCTGTTTAATATTTTAGTATGGCTATTCTGTAAAATGTTATCTGAATCAGCATACTCTTTTCTGCAAATGACTTCTAGTCTCCTGTATGCTTGCTTCAGGATTCTCAAACAGTGTACTGGGGAAATTATGATACTTTATTTTTTGTTTAACCAGCTGTACACGGTCACTCTCTTCCAATGCCATTTAATCACATATTAAATCTTGTAGCAGCCACTTTCACACACTCGATCATAAAAGGCTCATTCTCTAAAACTCAGTTCAAATGTTGATTTATGCTTAACTATTTTCATGAACCCTCTTCTACATTGGTAAGTCTAGTCGAGATTTTCAATTTATTCAGAGCTAGTTTAAAAGCAATAGCACTATGGTCAGATCACAATATTGGAAGTGGGACATCTAACTTTATTAAATTGTGATTGCTAAAAACACATCCATGGTATGTACCACTTTGTGTGGCAAAATCCACAAGTTCAGTGAAACCAAAAGTTTTCAGTGTATCTATTAAGGCAGTAGTGTCTGGGTTTTCTACTAATTCAATATAAAAATTAAAGTTCCCTGACATGGTTACATTGATGTACAGAGAAGGGCTTTGGCAAGATATTCCTCTGCATATAAATCTGCTAATCATTGGCCTAGAAGCAGCCTCTGGAGGCTTGCCTATTCTACCAAGGCTGCTACCACTGTGTTAACATGTCAGGTGTTTGCCCTTGTCTGTCAGGATGTAACGTAGGCGTCCGTACTCATGTTCACAAAGTATTACTAATTTGATAGTCCGACAGGATAGATATTTTGCCTGTTTGATCCTGCAGTACTTTTTTGGTATGAGCCTTTCCACAGTTCCACAATCTTGTGAGAGATTTCTTTGGTGAGTATTGTAAAGCTGAGAAATCTGCCGGTAGAAGTATTATCGGAAGAACAAGTTACATACTTTCTGTAACACTGTCTTTGCACGCAATACACTGTGTGAGACCGTTGGTCAACACCGGGTCCCCAATCCTCAGGGTGCCCATGCCCTTTCAGTTGTCAGACTTCAACTTCAGAGAATGTCAACGTGTTGAAGGTTATTAAACAGACGCCTTTCAGTAAATGCCCTTCATGTCATGCTAAGTATCCTTGGGCCGACCACTATAGCATCTGCAATGTTTGTCCATCTCCAAACTGTAAGGAAGATTAGTGTGGGGTTTGTCTCCCCTCCTAATGTAAAAAAATCTTTAATTATCAAGACAGTCGCTGTGCCCACAGCAGGATGTAGAGACAGCCAGTCGAAGGATCTCTGGCCATCTTTGGGGAACCAGAACCTCTCGGCGCTGAGGAGGAAGACATTGAGTCTTCACGCTTCCCACCTCTCCAACATTGGCCCGTATTCATCAACTCAAGTGCCTCTGAGGCCAATGAAAAGTAGGAGGAAAGAGCTCTATCTACTTCAGTCAGTTTTGCCCCTGCACAAAGATCACACCCAGTCTCGGGAGTGTGCTAGAGTGTAAAACCTATTGTAAGCCTCATAAGAGAATAAAACTGGCCACCTTAAGGTCCTCTGCCGCCTTAGGGATCCAGAAGACACCTAGTAGAGGCATAGGAGCTGAGGCAGGATCCATCAAAGGGTGTCTTGTCTGAAGAGCGCTTTCTGCTCTGAAAAGCATTGACAACCTTCGAAGTTGAAGGCACTGTTGACATCTGCACTTCCTTCGGTGCCAAAGCCAACATCAATGCCAAGACCCCTTTCCAAACCTGGGTTCAACGACTTCCAGTCGCCTTCAAAAACTGCTAAGCATTTACCATGGAAAAGGGAGCTTGCCTTCAATTAGAAACCTTTTCCAGACATCCTTTTGGAGCCCTTAACTCTCAAAAGGCTCAGACATGGCTATAAGTACTCCTCCTTTCACACCCCCTCTCACTTTCTCCCTTCCCCCATCATACTACCATCCAGAGTCTCCACGTTCTTATTAAGATAAAGGTTTATTACACCCCTACATATACATATGAAGCCCCATTCTACCCTACACTTGAAGAGGACCAATGGGAAGGCTGATATCAATCCAGTGGGGGATCCAAACTTAAAAACATATTCCAGTACAGAGCTGAGTCGATGGAAAAACTCATCCAACATTTCCCAGATAAATTCAAGAAAGGGGGAGGAAATGGTGGCAGAGGGGAAAAACATTTTCAACGCCACTATACCCTGTACTCTTGACGCTGCTGACACAGCTACTATGGGAGTAAATTCTTCCTTCCATCCTATTCCTCTGGCACTCCATGCTTTACATATCCAGCTTCAAGACAGAACTCCAGCAGCAGGGGGGGAGAGGAGGAGGAGGAGGAGGAGGAGGAGGGAGGGGGGAGAGGTCGGGGTGGGGTAGAGGCTAGGGGGGTGGGTGGAGAGGGGTTATGGGTGGGGGGGAAGAGGGGGTGTGGGGGAGAGGGAGAGGGGGGCACAGCTTCGGACCCCAGGTTAATGAGATGCTGGAAAATATAAAAAAAAGACACCGATAATGTGAAGTCAGTTGGTACCCTGAAGACCCCCAACCAGCAGGGGTTCCTTTCTTGAGCAGCAGTACAGAACAGGAATCGAACCCACTTCCCCTGATCAAACCTTCATATTATAAATAGCATTAATCACACCGCTGCTGTGGGAGTAAGTTCTTCCATCATATCCCTCTGGCACTCCATGCTTTACATATCCAGCTTCAAGACAGAACTCCAGCAGCATCTGATCAACCTTCCATTTGATTTGGGGGGGGGGGGGGGGGGGGGGCACAGCTTTGGACCCCAGGTTAATGAGATGCTGGAAAATGTAAAAAAGACACCGATAATGTGAAGTCAGTTGGTACCCTGAAGAACCCTACCCCGCAGGGGTTCCTTTCTTTAGCAGCAGTACAGAGCAGGAGTCAAACCCACCTCCCCTGATCAAACCTTCATATCATAAACAACATTAATCACACCACTACCAGGGCGGTAGGGGCTACGGGCACAGAGCATACATGGGTAGCAACTCGAATGGGAGTAGAGGCGCCTTCATTAAAGAAGCCTCCACCTGCAAACATTGACTTCCTCGCATACCTCTGATCACCCAACATGTGTTGGGGGAAATTGAAATATTTCCCTCCAAGAAGGAGGAAATTACTTAAGACCAGTGAATTCTCACAATCATGTGGCATAGATATTGCCTAGAACTTAATTCAGCCTCACCAAACCTCCCAACCCAGGCATTGGGAGTTTACTGCCTATATTCCCTCATCCTCAAAAAGGATGGCTCTCAGGCCAATCCTCTATTTTGGACCCCTCAACAGTGACATCCTCCTGAAACATTGCCACAGGACAACTCTCCAGGATGTCATCCCTCTGCTCCAGCAAGCCTATTTTATGATGGTGCTAGACCTATAGGACACCTACGTAACAAGATAGCATCCACCATGCTCATCAGTGCTACCACCGCTTTCTGTTAAGTGGTCATAATTACCATTTCAATGTGTTACCCTTCAGGGTCAGCTCAGCCCCAATGGTCTTCATAAAAAGAAAAGCCTAATTGTGATAGCTGCCCACCTCAGGCACACGTCTTCCCCCTCTATACATGATTGGCTGATCAAGAGGGCAGGCTTCAATTCCTAGCCGACACCCAAGCTGCTATTTCCCTCCTCCAAACCTTGAGATTTACCCTAAAAGCCACCAAGTTCCATCTTCGACCCCTCCAAATGCAACCTTTTCTAAGGTCCATTGTTAGAACCGGCTGTCTCTAGTTGGCAGAGGTATACACTTCTGACAAATAGGGACACACCTTTTCTAGTCAGGGCAAGGGGATCACACCCTTTGATAACCCCTGCTCACCCCCTTGGTAGCTTGGCAGAGCAGACAGGCTTATCTCAGAGGCTGTGTGTTAAGCATTTATGACCACATACAGTAATAAAATGAATACACTACAAATGGACACGACACCGTAGTATTATAAAAATAAGTATTTTTATATAAGGTTTAGCACAAGACCAAATAACGACAAAAAGGTACACAATCTTAATAAATACTCGGGGAAGGGAAAAGGATAGTTCAAAGGTAGTTTCTTCTTTAGCACAAAAGTCTTTAGTATCAAAGCAAATCTTCTTCTTGGCAATACAGTTCTTAGCAACAGGGTAACCCTCACGGGGGCTACACGACGTCGAGGCAAAGTTAATCCCAAGGTTCGGCGTCGACCGTGAGGAGCGCTACGTCGAGCCCGGAATCACACGGACCCCCAACAACACAGTACCTTTGGATAATGACGCACACGATGATCAGCGGCGTCGAGCAATCCGGCGTTGCGTCTTCGGTGTCGATCAGGCCTCAGCAGGCGGCGTCGTTGATGATGCGGTTGCACAGAGTGAGCAGCGCTCACGGCGTCGAGAGGGCACGAGGGCGATGCGATCAGCAGCGGTGCAGACACGAGGTCCCTTGGAGCTGGAGCCGTACTCCTACTCGCTGGCGTTACTGCTGGCGTCGGTCGGGCCCGGCGGCCGGTCGTCGAGGAAGCGGGACACTGGGGCCGTTACCCACTACGTCGAGCTGGATTCGGCGACGTCCGTCGGCGTCGAGGTGGCTGGCTCTTTCAGAGGTGCTGGATTCACAGGTTCCAGCAAATAGTACTTTAAGCAGATGAAGTCCTTTAGCCCTGTGACTTCAGCAGGAGACTGGCACTCTTCCAGTCCTTGGAGATTTTCTTAGCAAGCGTGAGAGTACACACACAGTTCCTCTCTCCTGGTTCCTTGGCAAAAATAAAGAAGCACTGCAGGATTCCCCCCAGCAAACAGCACACCGGCCGAAGGGGTAGGCAAGTCCTCAGATCAGCAGGCCTCTTGTCCTTGGTTACAGGGTTCCTTGTCAGAAGTGATCTAAATTCTTGGTTCAGGGGTCCTTCTCTTATACCCCTTTTCGGCTTTGATCCCTTTGTCCATGCAGGGGGATTTCCCAACATCCTGGGTCTGTTGTGGGTGGGGCCAGGCAGTCGCACCTGGCCTATTCATTGCGCAGGGCTGGGTCCTCAGACGCCCAGCAGGAGGTGGAGCCAGCATTGACACTGGCAGGAGCAGAGCTATCGGCCTCCTGGCAGGAGGTGGGGCTAGGATCGTCCATGGCAGGCACAGAGCCATGAGCCGCTTGGCAGGAGGTGGAGCGAGCATTGTATCATGCAGTGCAGGCTATCAGCAACTACTCTCCCCCTACTCTCAACGCAAATGTCCCACTCATCCCACACTGACTCATCCAGACCTGTGGAGCCACCCAGCTCCTGTCACACACACGCAAGACCAGCCGAAACCAGAAATGGTTAGACAAGAAAATAGACACTTTCTAAAAGTGCTATTTTCGAACCCGGAGTCCAAAAACCATCCACACCAACGGATACGTAATTAAACCCCGAGTTCAGGGATACCAAACTCGACATTGCACCATGCTCCCCGAGCCAGCTAGGATCATAGCATTAATAATCCCGGTGACCCATATTAACTAATGGAGAGCAGGCTACCTCGCAATAGTGAAGAACGAAGATGGCGGTTGTTCACTATCAGGACATGCCAACTTGGTCAGGCGCGTCCTACCTTACACTTACAATGCGCCCTGCCCGTGGGCCTACCATAGGGGTGACTAACATGAAGTCAAGGGAAGGTTTGAGGGGCTGGCAAGTAGGTATACTTGCGCAGCCTGCGTGACAGCACTAGGCTGCACGTGGGTCTCGCAATGACCGACCCGTAGACATTCTTTTACGAGGCCGCTCCTGTGGGTGGCACAACACGTGCTGCAAGCCCACGAGCGGCATTTGTATTTACAAGCCCCGGCACTCCTGGTGCACTAGACTAGGGACTGACAGTAAACCAAATAAGCCAAACATGGATACAATAGATACATCAATTTAACATAGGGAGCACTTGCGCTATGGCACTGATCAGCAGTGGCACGGCGCCCAAAGCATATACCAGCAAAACATCGTAAAACAGTGGAGGCAACAGAAAAAATGGAGGAGAGACTCAAGCCAATGATGTCAGGTCTAACATCCATTCTAAATGCTGTCCCCAACATAGCGTACGCAAATGAACACGATGTGCTTTAATTCCCGCAGCTACTGCCTCTTGTTCAGCCAAAACATGAACTCACAGAACAGTAATTTGCCACCTTGCCATTCTGGCCTCTTTTAAAACCATAGTTCCATGTGCCAAGCGCCATATGTGTCAGTTACAAGAGTGCCTCTTGACATAGAGGTCACAGGCAGAGGGTTACTGGGACAATCTATAGCTGGTAAGGTCAAGTGCCTATTACACTCTGAAGTGGTGGAACAGATTCATCCTGTTGGGAGGTAGGCCCTTCATAGACTCTATTCAGCAAGTGGCCATTACCACAGACTCCTCCCTCTCAAGTTGTAAATGAATCTCCTCCACATGACAATTCAGAGCTTGTGGTCACCTCACCCCTGCATCAGTTACATGGAGATTCTAGCCATTCATCTACCTCTCAGAGCCTTTTTCATGACATCCAAGACATCCTTATGAAAACGGAACACACAACCACCATGTACTACTTAAAAAATAGAGTGGCACCCATTCTGTGCATCTCTTAGAATAAGCACAGTGAATATAGCTTTGCGTGATACACATTTAATACATCTGCTAGCAGAGTACTTTCCAGGAGTGTTTAACAGTTTTGCTGTTCTGCTCAGCAGGATGCATCAACAAGGCCACGAGTAGGAACTCCATCCACAAGTACCATTCTTGTACTTCCATCGCTGAGGCTTTCCACTAATCGACCTGTTTGCCTCTAACGAAAATGACAAAAATGTGCCTTTATATTTCCGCACCCACAATTGGGCAATGCTCTATGGATAAACTAGACTGGTATATTTGCCTACATTTTTTCCTTCACTCCCACTCCTCTCTAGGTGGTGAGGAAGTTCTGGCAGACACCGAATCAAGGCAGAATCAGATCCCCATATGACAGGCAGCTCAACTTAGCAATTCAGCCCCTGATGTCTTAGTTTTATTTTCGCATTCTACCACAGGAATGCATGGATGTCATCAAAAAAGCTTGTAAATTGTAAATTGATACTTGTATAGCGCACTACTCACCCGCAAGGGTCTCAAGGCGCTTGTACGAATACCGCTGTGGAACCCATCCTGGCTTTCCCTGTGAGGCGTCCACTCCTGGGCACCTCCAAGGTGGAGGCCAGGCATCCTTTTAGCGTTGTGGGGGCCGTTGTGGAGATTAAGCAAGCTATTGCCCAGAGTTGCAGAGTGGGACTCCATGATTGGAATAGGCACCGAGGCGAGAATTATCAGGTCCGTGGAATTTTTGAGCCCAAGACCCGCCGAGGTGGGGAATTGAACCCTGGTCCCGGGCCAGACCTCTGCATCAGGGTCTGCCGCTCTAACCATTGAGCCACACTTCTCCCTAGAGTTCCTGCATTTCACACTTGCTATGCCACAAAGTAGAAAAGGTTTGTCACGGTTGAATTTCGAAATACAGAAATGCTGTCTGCTACCTACTTCACCTTTGGAAAGCAGTGATTAGCCTTCACACCCAGCTGCTGTTGCCGTTTACCTGCAGAATAAGGTATGTTCCTCGCTGGTTCAAATGCCTATCATTACATTTTTATGGAACATCTTAAGAGTTATTCCACACAAAGTTCCTTCCACCTACTCCTTTTTGGAATCTTAATGTAGTTCTTACGAGACTAATGGGACCTCCTTTCAAACCATTGTACCCCGACTGCCCTTTACACTTCGTCACTTGGACGGTGGCTTTCTTTGCATCCATGTAGAAATAGCATCCCGACTACCCTTTAATTCTACGTCTACTAATACATCTCACTAATAAACATATGTACAGCCCAGAATGACTTTGTCTTCTTTTTTATCCTTTATTTTTTCAACACGATTATGTGAAATATTCACTATCTTTTGTATGTAGGGCATTTGTACACCCCTCAAATCTAGCAATACATCCTAAATGTTTTAAACATAGGTCTCCTGAGGAATAGAAATATTATTTGTATATAAGCACACATTATCCCTCTTCATCTACAAAGGTTTTCATATTCAAAGCAGAAAAGGGTATTTGTATTGACTTATATATATATATATATATATATATATATATCAGCCATAAACATTAATCATTTGAGGATTAAATTTTTCTATTTTCCTTTTTAGACATGATACAACTTAGTTCGTCACGTTCTTTTACTGTGGCTTATTACAGTAGTATCAACGTGCTTTTCAGCATGAAACTCCTTCATCAGGACCGCCACATTTTCAGAGAACTCATTTTTTATCCATATATCCTGTGAAAACATAATACAAAGCTGCTGAGCCGCACAAACCAATACCAATAATTTGAAATTAATCAAAAACGATTAAAAAGGGGAAAAAACAACTGAAAAAAACCTGCACTAAAAAATAGAAGCATGATCCCCTGCATGGAATAACCATGAGATGATAGAAGATCCCCAGTGGACTCTATGAATATAGTCTATATAGTGACTTGTGGTTCGAGGCATGTGGGCTGCTGAATTCATATCTGTGCATAGATCGCCGCCTAGTGTTGGGTCCGGATGATTGCACATTGTTGTCCTGGAAGAGTCTTCGAAGTATCACGAGATAGGTGGCTCCTACCCTGGACTACAGTGCGCATGGGCATCGACTCCATCCTCAGATTGTTTTTTCCCGCCATTGGGTTCGGATGTCTTTGAATTCCCTCTTGTGGGAATCGATACAAAACTTTCTTAGGACCAAAAGGTCTTTAGTCTAATACGTCGGTATAGTCTTGCGTTCGGTCTTAGTTCTTCCAGCTCGGTTCCGAGCCGGATTCCCTACACCCGCGTGCTTTCGGCGCGGAAGGCCCAGTCGACGCTTTGGACCCTATCGACAGTTCGTCATGGACCGTAGTCCATTTAAAAAATGTCCCGTCTGCAACTCGAAGTATCCCCACATCGACGTCCACCCGGTGTGCAACAAGTGTCTGTCGCCGCACCATGATGAAGCCAAGTGTATGGCTTGTTCACGCTTCAGGTCCAAGAAGACGCTTAAGCTTCGAGCTGCACGCTGTAGGCCCAGCATGCTGCACCGGCGCCTGTGGACATCTTCAGGGGATGTCGAGGAAGAATCTATCCAGGACATTAGTGAGTCGAACCCCGCATCAGACGTCGACTACGACTACGACGCGGATGCTGAGATGTTCGAGGCCGAAGAAGTCGTCGACGAGGTAGGAGACGACGACAGGGCCCTCGGGGCCATGGAGGATAGCTCGGACGAGGAGCTTCCTCAGACTGACTCTGGGGCCGTGCCGATTCATAAGGCTCAGGTCGAGGGATCGCCATTAGGCCTTACCCAAGATCTTACGATGGGTTCTACGGCCCTGCCTTCGGGCTCGGCCACGGACATTGCTGCTGAGCCGCACCCTGGCAAATCAAAACCAAAAGTGAAACCTACGGTCTCGACACAAGACACTGCGCAGGTGCCGTCCTCGAAACCGAAAGTGCGCATCGCTTTGGTCGGATCCAAGGCCTCGGAGCCGAAGAAGCAGAAGGGTGCTGTCGAGCCGAAGGCTCAAGTCAAGGGCGTCGAGACTAAGTCTGCTGCGCCGAAGACTAAAGTCAAGGTGGTCGAGCCGAGCGCGTCGGCGCCGAAGACGGTCGACACCGGCAAAGGACTCGGCCACCCAAAGAAAGCTCTCGGTGACCCGAAGAAAGGACTAACTGACCCGAAGGTTCTCGTGACTCCGCGTCAACAGGACAGGGCCAAAAGCGGCGCACCCAGAGAGTCTACTCCTGGTGAGGCCTCGAAGGATTCTGTCGAACCGGCGCGCCCCTCCGCCGCTTTCACCAAGAAGGTGACGGACTCCCTACAGCGCATCAGGGAGAAGACCTTATCGGCCTGACCGAAGGATCCTGCGCCTCAGAAGCAGGTTGAGAAACCTCACAAGGCGTCCACGCCTTGTGAGGTTCATTTTACGTTGCCGCCAAAGACGGCGCCGAAGGCTTTCGCTCCTAAGGCAGTCGCCAGCATCCCTGAGGAGGTTTCCTCGGTGCCGAAGTCGTCAACGGTGGTCCCTGGCCCACAGCCTCGACGACCTTCCGTGGAAGAGCATCAAGAACACTTCATTGATGCCGAAACGGGCAGGCTTTCCCTCCTCAAGCGAAAAATTGCCCCGGAACGTCCAATGGAGTCCTATATGATTCCTCTCAAGAAAAAGGACTCTGCTTTCGCTCCCGTCTTGGTGGAGCCACTTTCTCCACAGACTCATAATGTTTCGCCCACTTACTCTGATGTGGACGCTGGGGAGGGCGATGAGGAGGATGAGTACAGCTATCCTGTCTATACAGACCCTGAGGATACCAATGAACCCTGGGCCGCTGGTGCTGACCCAGGTGATCCAGGTGATCCTCAGGCAGGTCAAGACCCTCAACTTTTTTCAGCTAAAACGTCTCCTACAGAAGACTCTGCAGCTTTCAATGCCTCATTGAACGGGCGGCTAACAATCATGCTGACCCTGTTGATGTCGACTTCCTTTTTGATACCTTCTCTGTCTCAGAAAGAACTGTCAAGACTCTGCCTATGCTAAAAGGTGTTTTGAAACATGCTGGCGAGATCTTTAAAGAGACTACCAGGGCGAGGGTGATAAACCCTAGGATCGAAAAGAAATACAAGTCAGCGCCTACTGATCCTACCTACATCAAAGGACAATTGCCTCTGGACTCCCTTGTCGTCTCGAATGCCTGGAAGAGGGCTAATTCTCAGACTACGGGTGATGCTCCTCCCCCAGACAAAGAATCCAGGTCTTTGAGGCATCGGGGAAGAGGGTAGCAGCGCAGGCAGCCAACATCTCACGCATTTCAAACACACAAGCCCTTCTGGCGAGGTATGACAGGGCACACTATGACACGCTGGAGACCCTGTTGCAGCACCTGCCTGATGAATACAAGGAGGCAGCTGAGATGCTTATTCAGGAAGGGAAGCTGATCTCTAATGCTTCGATTAAGTGCGCTCTGGACGCGGCTGACACCGCAGCCAGGGCTTTCAACACTAGTGTTATGCTGCGACGACACGCCTGGCTGAGAACCTCTGGATTTAAGCCGGAAATCCAAACCACCATCCTTAATCAAACAGTGAATCCAGATCACCTGTTTGGCCCGGAGGTTGACACCACCTTAGAAAAAATTAAAAAGGACACAGACACTGCTAAATCCATGGGTGCCTTGCAGTCCCAGCAGTTTCGGGGTGGGTCTTTTCGTCGCTCAAGCACTAGAGGCGTTTCCAGAGGCCAGCTCTCACAAACCACGCAGTACTACAAAGGCAACACTCAGTCCACTTACACCAACAAGAGCCGAGGTGGATATCGTGGTAACAGCACCAAGGGCAGAGGTCGTGGAAACAACAACTCCAGATCCTCTACCACTAACCAACAGTGATGCCTTGTCACTGCCCCCCGACCACACAACACCGGTCGGGGGGAAACTCCAGCAGTTCCTGCCAGTCTGGAAAACCATCACCACAGACAGGTGGGTCAGAAAACCTATACAATACGGTTATTGTCTGGAGTTAACATCCACTCCACCCAACATACCCCCAAGAAACCGTCCTATGTCTGCCGAGCATTTGCACTTATTGCAGCAGGAGGTCAAAGTCATGCTGCAAAAAGGAGCAATAGAGCTCGTCCCCGTGCAGGAAAGAGGCACAGGGGTCTACTCCCTGTACTTCTTAATACCAAAAAAGGACTGGTCCCTCAGGCCCATCCTGGACCTCGGGCCACTCAACCACTACATCCTGTTGGAGCACTTCCATATGCTGACCCTGCAGCAAGTGCTCCCTTTGCTCAGTCTGGGAGATTTTCTCGCAACTTTAGACCTAAAGGAAGCGTACTTTCACATTCCACTGCACCCTTCACACAGGAAGTACCTCCGATTCACCATCCAAAACCAGCACTACCAGTTCAAGGTTTTGCCTTTCGGTGTCACCACAGCACCCAGGGTGTTCACAAAGTGCCTAGCGACGGTGGCGGTGCACCTAAGGAGACAGAACATCCATGTCTACCCTTATCTGGACGACTGGCTCATCCAAGCGAAGTCAGCCCAGCAGTGTGCCGCACACATGTCCCACACCATTCACCTCCTTCACGATCTGGGATTCTCACTGAATTACCCAAAATCCCACCTCCAACCCGCCCACATACGGCAGTATCTGGGTGCGACCATAAACACTCTGGCAGCCACAGCACAGCCAAATGCAGTGAGAGTCAGCAGCATTCAATCGCTGATACAAAAGTTCAGACCTCAACGCTCGCTTCCAGCAAGGGTGTTCATGCAGTTGATAGGCATGATGGCCTCCTGCATCTCCATAGTCCCGCACGCGAGACTACATATGCGTCCGCTGCAGGAGTGCTTAGCACGTCAGTGGACTCAGGCTCACGGGCAGTTGAAAGACCTAGTGTTGGTGAGCGGTCGAGCATACAACTCTCTGCATTGGTGGAATCCACGAAACCTTTGCAAGGGACGACCGTTCCAAGAGCCTGTGCCACAGATCATCCTGACGACGGACGCTTCTCTCCAAGGATGGGGAGCTCATGTACTCCATTACACTGTGCAGGGACTATGGACGCCACAGCAGAGGAAGATGCACATCAATGTTCTGGAACTGATGGCAATCTTCATGGCACTAAAAGCCTTCAAAGTACATCTGTGCAACAAGGTCGTGTTGATCCGGACGGGTAACATGACGGCCATGTACTACATTCAAAAGCAGGGAGGGACTCACTCTCCACAGCTGTCTCATCTGGCTCAGAGCATGTGGAAGTGGGCCATTCAAAGGAACATCTTCCTCATGGCAGAACACCTCCCAGGCAAGGACAATCAGATGGCGGACCTGCTCAGCAGGTACAGCCACCAAATGCACGAGTGGGAGATACATCCATCGGTACTCCAACCCTACTTCCAAAGGTGGGGTCATCCAGAGATAGACCTGTTCGCCACAAGGGAGAACGCAAAATGCCAAAGCTTCGCCGCCAGGTTCCCACACCCACAGTCGCAGGGCAATGCGATATGGATGAACTGGTCAGGCAAATTTGCGTACGCTTTTCCCCCAGCACCTCTATCACTGGTGGCACGGAAGCTCAGGCAGCACTCGATGACTCTCATCCTGGTTGCTCCAACGTGGGCTCGTCAATCATGGTACACCACGTTTCTAGAACTGTCGGTGGTACCGCATCAAAGGCTACACCTCACACCCAGCCTTTCTGACGCAGAGCCATGGCGACATTCAGCATCCAGATCCGCAACAGCTCAACCTGGCGATCTGGCTCCTGAGGTCTTAGAGTTTGGCTACCTAAACTTGCCTCCTGACTGTATGGACATCATCCGGGAGGCAAGGAAGCTCACCACAAGAGCATGCTATGCGGCAAAATGGAAGCGGTTTGTCATTTATTGTGCAGACCAACATTGACCCATGCATCAATTCAGAACATCATTTGTTATCTTTTCCATCTGTACAAATGTAATCTGGCCTATGCTTCCATTCGCATACATCTATCCGCAATGGCTGCTTATCTCCAGAACAGGCAGCACCTTTCACTTTTCAGGGTGCCTGCCATTAAAGCCTTTCTAGAAGGACTCAAACGATTCATTCCTCTGCGACTCCACCAGCTCCGGAGTGGAAACTCACTGTGGTCCTCACCCGGCTGATGGGTCCTCCCTTTGAACCACTGCATTCCTGCGAGATTCAATTCTTGACGTGGAAAGTGGCTTTCCTTATAGCAATTACTTCGCTACGACCCGTTAGTGAGCTCCAGGCGCTAACTATCCAAGAGCCATTTATTCAAATTCATTCTAACAGGGTGGTGCTTCGCAATAACCCTAAATTCCTTCCTAAGGTAGTATCTCAATTCCATATTAACCAAACTATTGAATTACCTGTTTTCTTCCAAAATCCTGAGTCATTGGCGGAGATAATGCTCCACAGCCTTGACGTCAAAAGGGCCCTGATGTATTACATTGATAGGACCAAGGATTTTAGGAAAACTAAACAACTCTTTGTTGCCTTTGCGCCACAACACAAAGGTAACCCCATTTCCAAGGCTGGTATAGCTAGGTCTACTATCTGAAAGCCAAGCGTACTCTCACCATTCCACCGAGGGCCCATTCCACCAGAAAGTTGGGGGCCTCCATGCCTTTCCTTGGAAAAATTCCTTTGGAAGACATATGTAGAGCAGCCACATGGTCTATGACACAGGCATTTACGAAGCATTATTGTGTTGATGTGCACTCCAAACAGCAGGCAGCTGTAGGGCAGGCTGTTCTAAAAACACTTTTCCAAACTGCTGCAGCTGGCACGGGCGGCCGCCGCTAATGGAGGGACTGCTATGTATTCTATGCACAGATATGAATTCAGCAGCCTACATGCCTCGAAGCGAATATGCTACTTACCAGTATGCATCTGTTCTTGGCATGTAGGGCTGCTGACCTTCATATCGCCCGCCCTCCTCCCCGGCGCCTGTAGCAGCTGCAGAATTCACACATACTTCTAGCATGGTCATCATTCACTTAGTTTCACTCCATCTTGGTCACAATGGCTAAAAACAATCTGGGGATGGAGTCGATGCCCATGCGCGCTGTAGTCCAGGGGAGGAGCCACCTATCTCGTGATACTTCGAAGACTCTTCCAGGACAACAATGTGCAATCATCCGGACCCAACACTAGGTGGCGATCTATGCACAGATATGAATGTAAGCAGCCCTACATGTCAAGAACAGATGCATACTGGTAAGTAGCATATTAGTTTTAACTCAAGAATACCCAACATCAAGAAAAACATATGATGAATCATAAAATGTTATCTACCGACAGAAGATGCAAGCTGTTACTCGAAGGTTTCAGAATGTAAAAAGCTTGTTTATTAGTTTCAATTTGTTTAAAAGGGTTCTTGCCAAGACTAAAGTGTAGATGTGATCTGTAGGACATGTCAAGCAAAAGATAAAGCAATCTCAATGTTGAGTGAAGGCAGTCTTAGTCTCAGAAGTAAATAACTACTTTGAGAACTACTCTACCTGCTTTCTTACTTAAAGGTTCATGAAGAGGAAAAGACAGTAGCATATAATCTGAGGTGGAAAACCTAGTATTTAAGGGCTGTAAAGACACCTCTGAAAGTCATTGGAAAAAGAATATAAACCTTATGCTTATGAAACTTTGCCACAAAACAGTATTTTCACAAAATGCTATTCCTGCATTGTGATACATGAGTAATGGTGAGCGAACTACAAGCACTCACAATCCTGGAGCAATACATTGAAATCCACAAGGACAAGGTTGTACTAAGAAGAAACCTATAGTTTCTACAGAAGTTGGTAACGCAGTTCGACGCTAACCAACCCATCCAACTACAGCCCGCCTTCCAAGGACTTAAAACGCAGGCCGCGAGATCGCTACATACCCTGGACCTGCAAAGAGCACTCCTGTACTGGAGACAAAGACAATAAGGAAAGGGAACCAACTCTTCTATACCAGGGCAACCGAGGGTAACCTAGTATCGAAGGAGACAATTACATAATCAATTGTAGGGACAATATAACCCTGCTATGCTCTCGTACCCCAGAGTGCACTCAGCAAAGGGAGAAGGCCACAACCCTAGCATTCCTAGCAAATATACCCATCTGAATCATCTACATGTTTGCGGATATGGTCATTCACGCGCACCGTCACAAAATACTACTTTGTAGCTATCAGGATAAATAAGGAAGGCAGGTGCGACTCTTTGTATGATACTACAGCGCCTGTTTGCAAACCCAAGCACATTTCAACTTGTCCTCCCCAAGGACAGAAATACCTCTACATAATCATTGCACGGCGAGTGAATCCAGAATAGGATTCATACTGCAAAACGAAAGTGTGACTTACCAGTAGGAGTATTTTTGTGGCTTGTAGAGCTTTCTGGATACACATACGAACCACTTTTCTCCCCGAAAATGTGGGGAACAAACGGGCAGAGCGTACACCACTTCAATGAGGAGGAAGATTCACTTACCAAGGTCGCCAAGGAGAAAAAAGAATCCGAAGATGGCGACCACTTACAGGAACCTTAAGTGCTCGTAGCTGATGTCCGAGGGGATGGACTTACCCCCTAATCGTGGCCTACAGCCCAAAAGTTAAAGCAAGTAGGACCAGACACTATTCTGGACCCAACCACTATATGTTGGAATAGATGCACAGAATTGTCAATCAAGAAATCTCTTCAAGCTGAAAAACTACTCCTACTGAAGTAACCGTTTTGTTTCAAACATCCAGGCTGAACATTAGATGTAGGAGTATTCAGAGACGGTGAATCTACAGCACTACATGCTATGAATATATGGTTTCCTATGTAGATTTCACTGTGCTCGTCTGTTTAATCTCTTCTATTGACACGGGCTCATGCACTTAACGTTTTTAAGCACACAATACAGTTTTGCAGACACCATATCACATCACACATTTAAGTTTCACTGGGGGAATAGCAACGTATAGTTGTGTTATGTTGATCTGTTAGTGTTGAAGCATCATAGCTGTTTTCCATGTTTTCGCATTTCAGATATGCTCCCCGACGAAGGGCCAAAGCCCGAAATGCATTGGAGCAGATGGAGCTCTTGATGAAATGTATGCATTAACATTAAAGAAAAGAGGATAATTTCTTTAAAAACAAATATAAATTTAAAAAAGTCTTTTTGAAATTCCAGTTTCATGAGAAATCCTTGTTTGGGAATCACAAAAGAGTGCCCTGTTGTCAATTGGTAACACAATATGTCATCAGAGGACAGAGGATGTTACCACAGGAGCACCTAAAATTAAGTTGAGCATACTCGAAATTCTTCAACATAGGCTGTGCACCAACTACCATAAAGACAGTTTGCTATGTAGATTATAGCCATGCGTATTCATGAGGGGACAACATAAGCTTTATAGGTTGCTAATGTAAACATAGAAGTAGTTATTGGTTCTGAACCTATGCTTTGAAATGAAATGAAATGAAAAATGAAACTTATAAAGCGCACGTACACCTACGGTTTCTTGGCGCTAAACAATTAAAGTATAAAAAGTATGTACAACTGCTTGATTAATGAATGAAAAGAAATTAAATCACTGTTTTTACATTTTACAGAAAAATCAAAGTATGGGATTTGCAGGCAGCTCTGGATCCACGGGCCCCTGCAAGCACACTGTGTTTGCGTACATTAGTGGTATGTGAATTCAAATTTTTTTTAAACTTTAAATGACTCCAGTAATGCTGATGTTGAGTGGTTTTAATTGCCGTGTTATTCAAACTGATTGTCTAGTGGAAGTAGTCGTTGTAGAAAAAAAATCAAATCCTTTAAGAATGTTAAATGACCGTTCATTCAATTTACAAATAATGCATTCTAGGCTATTGTTGATTTTTGGATCTTGAAGTGTTTAATTTCACTCATGTATGTATGAATATGTATTTATTTTAAAAGTGTGAAAAGAAAATCCAAGAAAAGCTGTAACAGATATTTAGAGAAATGTTTATTCGGTTTGCATGTAAACCATCTAAAAAGTGTATTAAGGTTAAAAGTTTCATTAACCATGGACTCCAGTCTATAGCTTTGTAGACCAATAGTGATTCTGTGACTTAGCGTGCCATAGGAGTCAATTTTAATTTGACTTTTACTGTCCTTACCCTTTTTCAGAACTATCATTTTGCAGGCTCCGAACAGCACATTTTATTTTAACTCAGTGGAGTTTCTAAAAAAACTCAGATTGCGCGAGCAGGCGGAAATAGGCACCTTGTGCTGCACGCACTGTGATTTAGCACCTGGGAGTTGTTTCGTGCTAGAAAATCAGCGTGAACAGCACCATGCAGTGCGCCAAAGGGCAGGTAGATTTTCTACTAGAGTGGCAGTTTTATGGTTGTAAATGCTTGTGTTGGAGGAATCTCACGGTTGACCTCCTAGCGACTGCAGCGCCCAACTTAGCGACAGGCCCAACCGCCAAGGGGCAGCGCCAGACTAGCCAAAAGCAGCAATGTGCTGATAACCGTGCTTTCAGTGGAAAAATTGAGTGGCAGTAAGGCACTCTGTAGTCAGCCTCACTAAACTTTTTCTTCATTTATATCCTGTCTGGGAGAAGGTGTCAAAAGGGAAGGGACTCCAAAAACTCTTTAAAAACCCCTTCCCCATGTCTAATAAACATACTGTGGATACTTTTATCTGAAAGAAACACGTTAGTTATAGATTGTTAGACTTGGCACCTTGGCGTGAGTCTCCCTTCCACTTTTGATGTTTTGCTGGTGTTAGCTGCTCAGAGCACTGCGCCACACTGCGCCACAGCCAATCCGTGCCGCAGTGCAAGTGCTCCCAATGTAAAGTTCACCTGTAATTGATTTCCATGATTGGCTCATTTGATTTTCTGTCAGTCCCCAGTAAAGTGCACCAGGAGTGCCAGGGCTTGTAAATACAAATACTGCTAGTGGGCCTGCAGCGCTGGTTGCGCCGCCCACAGACGCAGCCTTTTGAAATGTGTCTACGGTCTGCCATTGCAGAATCTGCATGCAGTCTGGTACTGTCATGCTGGCTGGGCAAGTGTACACACTTGCCAGCCTCTAAACCTTCCCTTTACTTCATGTGAGTCACCCCTATGGTAGGCCCTAGGGCAGGGTGCATTGTAAGCATAAGGTAGGACAAGCACTGATGTGTGTGGCATGTTCTAATAGTGAATTACAGCCATTTTAGTTTTTCACTATTGTAAGGCTACCTGTTCTCATAGACCAGAATGGGCTGCTGGAATTATTACACTCTATAATCCCAGCAGGCTCAGGGAACACAGTAGAAAGTCAAGTTTAGTATGCCTGAACTCCGAATAATAAAATACTTATTTTAGTAAAGTTTATCTTAATATCCTGTGTTTGCAAATGCTACTTTTTGAAAGTTAGCATTTGCTTGCCTGACTTTTTCCGCCCACCTCTGTCAGGATGTGTATCTGCTGTCTGGTTTGTGTGAGTGACAGGCCTGGGGAATTCCAGGGGACAGTCTGGGCTGCCAGGTGGTGAATGGAGGGATTACCCCCGATAGGTGGGAGGAGGGCCCCTTGCTCTGAATAGGGCTGTGCTCTGCCACAACAATGCTGGCTCCACCTCCGGCGGAGCGTCAGATGTCCCTGCCCTGCACCCTGAAAGAAGCCGGCAGCTTCCTGTAAACAGAGTGCTCCAAAACTGGGCTGAACAAGGCTCAGGCCCCCTGGCCTGCAAAGACAAATGAAACTCAGTATAAATGTAGGAGCCCCGCTCCTAAGAAATTAGATCCAGTTTTAACACAACTAACCTCTGCCCAAGTAGAAGGACCAAGAACAAGCTGAAGGACTGGCTTGCAGTGGTGCCTTGCAGAGAAGGAGAGGAAAAGACCAAAGAGGACTTTGCTTTATTGTGCTTTAAACTATCTCCAAGGGCTTTATTGAGCTTGTCCCCTGAACTGAACCCCAGGACCAGTGGGTTCATTGTGCCTTGGCTCGTCTTCAAACTGAGCCGTGTGTTTCCTTCCCAAGGAGCTGAGTTTGCGCCCCCTCCTAGGGCCGTGGCACTTAGGAGCTTGCCCGCCTTTTTGCCTGCTGAGAGCCCCGCTCTGACAGTCGCTCTCTCCCCGTCGGGTCAGGACGCCTGCTCCTCTGCCACGCCGCCTACTACTGGAGCACGTGGAGTGCTTCCTAAGCGCAACCCTACGCCTCAGACGGCCACCCGTACGTGGCATCGTACCCAGCCGCCCCGCTTTGCCCTCTAGTCCTCTGAAAGAGGCCACGCCACACCCCGAAGGAACCCCCAGTACGGACCGTACTGGAGGCTCTGTGCCGCGCCTGCCTTCTGGAAGCTGCCAGCTGTAAAAAGACCCCAAGGTACACCCCCCCCCCCCCCCCCCACCCCACCGGTGCGTACTCGCTGTGTACGACTCGTCCCCCTGACAACGCCGTGTGGATCGAAGCGCCCAAGAGACACCAAGTCAATCCCAGTATAGTGCTCGTCACGGACTCTGGGTCTGCAACGTTCGTTTTTCCCCATCAGCACTGTACGTCTCGATCTGATCATCACTGTACGCCTAAACCGTTCGCAGCGACCCTTTCATCGTGGTACTCTTGCACTTGACCTATTAATGTTGATTTGTAAAGATTCTGACCGATCTGTATTATTCTGCTCGATCCTTATGACTGTGTTTTACCTGTATTATTTTCTTAACTGATTATCTTTGCACACACTTATCTGTAATATTTGGAGAAGTGTGGCTCACTGGTTAGAGGAGGCAGACCTGGAAGCAGAGGTCAGCCCGGGACCAGGGTTCAATTCCCGGCTCGGCCTTGAGTCCTAGTAATGTCCATGGACGCGACAATTCTCGCTCCGGTGCCTACTCGATTCACAGGTTCACACTCTGCGACTCTGGGCAATAGCTTGCTTAATCTCCACAACGGCCCCTCGCGGCGGGATGCCTGGCTTTCACCCTGCGGATACCCTGCCGGGGCTATCTCACAGGGGAATACCAGGACGGGTTCCCGAAGCAAGCGCTTAGAAACCGCTCGGTGATTTGCGCTATATAAAATTCCTGTACATAAAACGAAGCATAAGAAGTCATCGAAGAAGCATCGTCGCTCTTCGCCTTCTCCTCGTCTGCCGGGCGACTCAACGAGACGCCCCGGTGGCGCCACGTCTGCGGCTCCACACACGGAGCCTGAAGGGTCGACTCGGAGCTTCCCTCCCTTTCTTTTTTTTGAGAACGGATTTTATTGGTTGCATGACAATAATATAGCACGTAATGCTCTGAGCACCAGAGACAATCACTAGGGCAAATGATCAATAGCACAGCATGCAAACATTTTCTTAGGCGATAATTCAGGAGAAGAATGTAAACAAGGAAATGTCCAATAGTACAAGAAATCCCTCTGCCCCTGTCTGCCCCCCTCAACTCCCCCCCTCCCAATTGTGCTGCTGCCTACTCCGTCCGTGTCATACCAAGCGCTGCATATTATTTGCCAGAACAAAGGCCGTAGGGCCATCAAACATACTGTAGGGCCTCCTCCTCCACGGGCGGGTCCAAGTCCAGGCCCCGGTAGTCCGCTCACCTCTTCCAAATTTTATAGTGCTTAAGGGGGCACCCCGTGCGACATAGACAGGCTGCTCCAGACCCATACAATAGTCCATACCATTCAGCCAAGCTGTGAAGGTGGGGACACGAGGTGCCTTCCAGGATCTCGCTATGTCCCTCTTGGCCAGAGTCAGACCCAAAAGTAGTAAATGACGCTTGTATTTATTGCCCCCAATTCCAGCTAGAACATGAAGGAGAGCCAGTTTGGGGTCCCTCTGCAACTCCCAGGCCAGCACCTCACTCAAACACCGGAACACTCTGTCCCAAAACCTCTGAAGAGCCCCACAGCCCCACACTGTATGCAGCAGCGTGCCCACCTCAGTCGCATCTAAGACATGTCGGCGATGCAATCAAATCCGCCCTCCACAAGTGCTGTCTAGTGTAATATGTACAGTGGAGGTACCTGAACTGTATCAGTCGCAAGCGCGTGGAGACGGCCGCTCCCCTGGACCCCTCCAGGGCCTCCACCCAATCTTCGTCGTCGAGCTCCCCAACATCCCGCTCCCATTGGGACCTAAGATGGGCAAGATCCGAAGCGCTATGGTGTACCAGAGTCTGGTAGATGCGGGAGATCTTTTTGTCTGGCAATTCCCCCATAAAGACCTTGGCCTCAATGGGACTGAACTCCGGCAGTTCCTCCACGTCTCGGATATGCGGGGCAAGGGCATGCCGGAACTGAAGGTACTTGTAGAATTGGGTTTGTGGCATGTCAAACTCCTCCCGCAGCATAGCAAAAGATTTGAGCGTCCCCCCAGACATAACGTCTCCCAATGTAGAAATACCTATGCGTCCCATTGCCGAAAGCCCACCAGGGCCGCCAGATGAGGCAGTCTACCATTCTGCCACAGCGGAGTCTCCAGGGTCAGGACATTCCACCATCCCACCCTGCGCAGGGCCTGCTGCCAGACCTGGAAGACCACGCGCGTGACGGACGGCAGCGATCCCCGGAGGGGCGCAGAGTACAGCAGCGTATGTGGGGAAGCAGAGCCCATAAGGTATCGCTCCACCGCGTATGCAGGATCCCCCCTGTCCGCGTACCACCAGTCGTTGAGTACAAGGAGGTGTGATGCTTGATAATATGATAGTAAGTCAGATGTGGCAAGACCCCCGGTATAGGTGGAGCGGAAGCAAGTCCGCAGCGCAACTCGTGCCGCGCCGCCTTCCCACAAGAAACTGCTCAAGGCCGCGTTCAGGCGCCGAAACCAAGTGTGCGGGACCAACGCCGGGTGGTTCTGCAATTGATACAGTAGACGTGGGAGCGCGACCATCTTAAAGATGGCAGATCTACCCTGAATGGAAAGCGGCATCCTGGCCCACACCTTGATATCCTCTCGCGTACGGTCCCAAACCGGGGCGATGTTGCGCTCCAGGGCCACCGAGGCGTCCTCCGTGAGGTATACTCAGAGGTATTTCACACCTTCAGCCGTCACCTGCAGCCCATCGGCCCACTCACCCAGTGGATGCTGACCCCCTAGAATCCAGAGTGTGGACTTCCCAGGGTTCATATAGAGCCCCGATGTTTCTCCAAAAATTTGTAGGATCCGCATTATGCGAGGCCCAGAGCGATCCAAGTTGGAAAGAAAAAATAGTACATTGTCAGCGTATAGGGCTATTCTATCCGCCACCCCCGGTGACCACTGGAAGCCCCTCACCTGGGCGTCAATCCGCACCCACGCCGCCAGGGGCTCCATTGCGAGCGCAAAAAGGTATGGGGAGAGGGGGCGCACCCCTGTCTCGTTCCCCGCTGGATACTGAATGAGCGGGAGACGCCTCCGCCGACGCGGACAGCCGCCGTCAGGTCAGTATAGAGGAGGCGTATATAGGCCAGAAAACGGGGACCCAGGTTCAGTCGATCCAAGAGAGCCAACAGGTACGTCCAGCTCAGGGAGTCGAACGCCCTATCCATGTCAGCCAGCAGTAGCGCTACTCTCTCTCCCAAGCCCCGCCAGGCCGAGATCGCAACCTAGGCTCGCATAATGTTATACCTAGTGGCCCGCTGGGGCATGAAGCCGGCCTGGTCCGGGTGAACCAAGTCCGTAATGTGCGGTTTAAGCCTGTTGGCGAGGGCCTTCGCCAATATCTTGGCCTCGGTATTGAGCAGTGAGATAGGCCTGTAGGACTCGTGTTTCTCCGGGGGGCGTCCTGGTTTCAAGAAGACTACTACCTCAGCATGTCTCCAATCGGGAGGCAGCAGGCCCCTCTCCCGGGCCTCCTCAATAACCGGCCGAAAGTGGGGCGTCAACTGGGTAGCAAAGTGCCTAAAAAATTCGCATGGGAACCCGTTCGGGCCCGGCGCCCTGCCCGGATTCAACTCGCCCAGGGCAGTGGCCAGTTCGTCGTCCGTCAGAGGCCGGTCCAGCAGGTCGCGGACCTCATCCGACACGGCCCGCGGCGGAAGGTCATCAATGAATCGCTGCACCATGTCGGCCTCCAGGCACTCCCGGGGCGCATATAGGGACTCGTAATAGGACGCAAAGCTGCCCGCAATCGCTCCGGGCTCCCAACAGTGGCTCCCCATCAGGGGCGACAATCTGAGGCAGAGGCTGTGCATGCCTAATGCCCTGGCACAGGCGATGGAGCATTTTGCACGACTTATCACCCCATTGATATATGCGGCTCTAAGTGGCCAGCCAAGCCTGGCGGGCCTCATCTAATATGATCGAGGTATAGTGCTGTTGTGCCAGTATTAGTCTACGCCTAAGCAGCGCGCCATCGTCCCTCCGACTCCTGCGCTCCAGGTCCTCCAATTCTGCTTCCCGCCGCACCAGGTCCTTACGCTTTTCCCTCCGCGCCGCTGAGCACCACGAGATATCAACCCCCCTCAAAGTGGGTTTCATGGCCTCCCATATGGTTGCAGGGGATGCCACTGAGTCGACGTTGGCGGACAGGAAGTGCGCTAGTTCACAGGTAATATGGGCGCGGTAAGAGGGCTGAGTTAACTGCCAGGGCGATAGGCGCCATCTGAACGGCTGCCTGGTACGCCAAGTGTCAACCACCACAGAAATCGGAGAGTGGTCAGAGAGTGCCCGTGGCAAGATGTCAGCGGACATGAGCCTACCTGCCATCGCTCGCGGGAGAAAAATGTAGTCCAAGCGCGAGAACGAGTCACGTGCGGAGGAGAAGTAAGTAAAGTCCCTACGCGCCCCACGCTTGTACCTCCAGGAGTCAATCCAGTCCAGCCCCGTGACCATTGCCTGCAGTCTCTATGCTTTCCCCTCCCCTCCTACCACCCCGCCTGCAGCGCCCCGCCATCTGTCACAGGAGACGTCCATGACATCGTTCCAGTCCCCCCCAACAATCGACAACGCTATCGGCATATCAACCCAGAGGGACATCAGCTTCTCCACCAGGGCCCATTGCAGCGGGGGCGGAGCATATACGCTACCAAGGACAATCATCTCACCACCTATCTCGCCCTGCACAAAGATATACCTGCCCTGCGCATCCTGCCACGTGCGCCTATGTGTAAAGGGAACCCTCCGATGAATCAGTATGGCCACCCCCCGTGACCCTCTCGCGAAACCTGCATGATATGTCTGTGTAAAGCCATTGCGCTGGAGGCAAAGCGCCTTCGTGCCTAACAAATGGGTTTCTTGAAGGAGCAAGATGCCGGTTCCCCTGCCTTTGGCCCAAGCGAACACAGCCCCTCTCTTCACCTTATCCAGCATTCCTCTCACATTCCAGCTCCGTATTCTAGTCCCACCCGGACCTACCCGAGAGCCCCTAGCATCAGACGACATTCGTGTAACGGCATACAAATCATACAAGCCATGCCACTGGCACCAGCAGCAGTTCTCACAGCGGATCGGACGCATCCACCCTTCCAGCCACTTGGCACCCGCAGCCTCGTTGAACTTGTCGATAGGGCCCTGTTTGCCCTGACTTCCACTGCCACCCCGGGTCATGATGGGACAATGAGTGGGGCCCCACACGGCTGTCCGCAGCCCACACCCCTCCGCTGCAGATCAGGATTCCCACCCTATGTTCAGGTGGCGGCTGCCTTGCCCCCAGTCGGAGCCCAAATATGGCCAGGAGAACGCGGGGGGGAGAGAGGGGGCCCCCCCACACCAAGCACACCACAAATGTCCGGCCCGAGGTCCGATTCGACCTCCGAAGTGCAGCAGGGGCCCCGACCACCCCGTGGTCCCACTGACCGGACACCCAAGGCCTTCCGCAGCCGCCTGCAAGCACCGGCCCCTTCTGCCTCCCAACCGGGCTAGGGGCTCCCCGGTGACGCGGGAACCCGCCGTGTAGGGAGACAGGGAGATGTGGGCCCCTGGGCCCGACACGACCCCCGATCCGCCGAGCGACACCACACCTCCTCCACCTGTCCACCCCCGGAGTCCCCCTCTGACCTTGGTCTGCTGCAGCGTCGCTGTTGATCCCGGGTAGGTGGCCCACAGGGAAGCGCCGCTCTCCAGGGCCGGCAAGCTGGTCCTTCGCGGGCAAGATGGCGGCCGCACCACTCTGTCCTCCCCAGTCCTCGGGACCCGCCAGGCCAGCCCCGCAGCCACCACTCGCAGCGTTGTCTTCGCGGGAGCCGCCCCTCTCAAGTCCGGGGGCCGCCTCTGCACCGCTGCGCCGACACTCCGGGAGCACTCGGAGCCGGCGCTCAGGACCGCCTCTCGCCGCTCCGCTCACTCATCGGGGTAATTCAGTAATCGAGGCCCCGGCTCCGAGGGCCCCACCACGCTGCACAGCTCGCCACTTCTCACCGGGGCGCTCCGCCGCCCGATGTCACAGCGCGGGCGGCTCCAGCCGCAGTAACGAGGGGACCAGATGTCGTGGGGTCAGACCCAGCTGTCGGTAGAGTATAATTGCGACCAGGGCAGGATGGATTCAACAGGATGGTGATCGGCTGGTCGGAGCTCCGGCTCTAAACGACCGCCATGTTCGCTGGCCAAGCCACGCCCCCCTTCCCTCCCTTTCTGGGATCAAGAGCGACCCCCGCCCAGCTTCGTACGTTTTACGAAGTGATGCATGCCATCTATGGGTGGACCGACCCGTCTTTGGGCCCCACGGACTCTGTTGGGGGGCCTAGGACTTTGCTGCCAGCGGATCCGGCCCCAGCCGCCCTTGGATCTGGCCTGGATCCGGAACGGCGCTGGTTGACCTTATTACACCGGCACCGCTTCCAACAGCACCACTACCGTGCCACACGCCAGTAGGCCCCCCGGCCGGTGTTGACCCCAGCCTCCTTCCTGACGTGGACATGGTGCCAGACCGGCGTCAAGCGATGCCGGATCTGGTGCCGAGTGGGGTTTTTGTGCCTCTGTTCACTTCTGGGGCCCATTTCCAACCACAGTGGCAACCAGAGGAAGATGAGGAGGACTGGGAGGGGACTGACCAGCTTGGTTCAGAACAGGACTTGAGAGAGGAACTGGGGGATGCCAGTGGTCTTGACACTTCACTCGACCTTGGCATGTTGTCTCCTCCCACTGTGGCTACGGAGGAGGGAGCGTCACACGCTGTGATGTTGCGTAGTGCGGCTCAGGCTCTCAAGCTTCCTACCGTGGTGGTCAGGACTAACCTCGTGACTAGGTGCTTCAACCGGCGGTGAGCTCTTCGGAGCATCTGCTTCCATTTAGTGAGGCCCTCACTGACATCCTTTTGGGCACCTGGTCCAGGCCCAGCACGGGGGCTCTCGTGGTCAGAATGATCACCCGATGCTACCGCCCTGCTCCGGGTGACCCTACTTTCCTCTCCCAACACCCCACTCCAAAGAGCTTGATGTTCCAAGCCTATGCTTCCAAAAGTGCCTTCTCTACTGCTCCACCGGAAAGGGAATCCCAACAAGATGGACCATCTTGGCAAGAAAACTTTTCTTCCACCAGTTTGACTGTGTTCCGTAAACACTGCATGTCTCTTGGACCGTTATACGCCCTCTGTGTGGGATACAGTGGCGCAAGTCCTGCCTCTGTGTCCGAAGGAGGCCCGGGCAGTGCTCTCCCAGGCTGTTGCCGCAGGGCGAGACGCAGCTAGGTTTACAATCCGTTGTGGACTGGACACCGCAGACTCTCTGGTCAGGACCATTTCAACGTCGGTAGCGCTCAGACGCTACGCCTGGGTGAGGTCCACTGGCTTTTATGGGGGTGTCCAGAACACCTTGATGGACATGCCCTTTGATGGCCGTCGCCTTTTTGGCGACCAAGTAGACCACGCCCTAGAGCGCTTCAAGGACTCATAAGCTACGGCCAAGTCCTTAGGCCTCTCCTCCACTCTGGCGCAATCTGCTTTTCGCCCCTTTCGTGGCTGTGGAAGGGGTGCCCCACTATGTCCCACTCAGGGCCACAGGCCGCAGCAAGGTACCCAACCTTTGCGCGGCCAGGGACGTGGGAACCAGCGACGTGGTTCAGATTGCCAATGGGCGGGCCAGTCCACCAACTTCCCCTCTGCAGCTGCCTTCAAACCCTCCTAGTCTTTCCTTTCAGGCCCATCAAACGCCAGTAGGCGGCAGGATTCGCCATCACCTCCCCCACTGGCGCACCATCACTTCGGACAGGTGGGTATTGCAGATAGTCCGAAGGGGCTACTTCCTCCCCTTCGAGACTACCCATCCAGCCATGCCACCCCGTGACCACCGCATGTCTGAAGATCATCTAGCACTTCTCCAGCAGGAAGTTACAGCTCTCTTGGCCAAAGGAGCCATTGAGCGCGTTCCTGTCCCAGAAGTAGGTCGTGGCTGTTACTCCCCCTACTTTCTGGTTCCCATGAAGGACAAGGGCCTGCGTCCTATCTTGAACCTCAGGGACGTCAATCGGAGAAGGTAAAAATGTTGACTCTTCCTCAGGTCTTGTCTACCCTCGACCTGCAAGACTTAATGGTAGCGTTGGACTTGCCGGATGCTTATTTCCACATTCCTGTCCTGCCGGCCCTCCGGCGTTACCTGCGTTCACACTAGGCCATGAGCATTTCCAATTTACCATGCTCCCATTTGGCCTTACCAACACCCCTCAGTTGTTCGTGAAGTTGATGGCGGTGGTTGTAGCTCATCTGCGCAGATCAGGAGTCTGTCCTCCCCTATATCGACGACTGGGCCTCAACTTCCAGCTCATGGAAAGGACGCCATTTAAAAAGTGTCCTCTATGTAGGTCGAGGTTTCTCCACACAGACCTACATGAGGTGTGTATCTTTTGCCTCTCACCGGAGGACGAGGCCAAAGACTGTTCCGCTTGTGCCTCTTTCCGCTCCAAGAAGACGATCCGGGACTGAAGAGCTAGGAGAACAAAAGCTCGTTCATCAGCTCCGATTCCAGATGACATCTTCCAAAAGGGCGACGACGTCCCAGAACAGCATGGCGTCCACAGCAACTCAGAGGCCGAAGATTCCGAAGTCGAGGACATCACTACGACGCAAAGGGTCGTAAGTAAGAACGTCAACCCCGACCCTTCCTCAACACATTAAAAAAAGGCTTCGGTCACGCCCTCAGGCTCGGGTGCCCACCGAGACACTGCTTCCAATGCCCCGCCTTCGAGCTCGACTAAGAAGCCCACTAAGCCTTCAGGCGATTCGGGCCCGAGTCAGCCTGCCCATGGTGCCGGCGCAGGCACTGAAAAAGATAACATTGTCTGCCTCAACAACTGTATCGAAACAATTGGTGCTGAAGCCTAGTGTTAGCTCCTCGGCACCAAAACCACACTCGGACCCAAGCAAACCCGCATCGGAGTGGGGCAAATCATCGGAGTGGGGCAAATCATCGGAGTGGGGCAAATCATCGGAGTGGGGCAAATCATCGGAGTGGGGCAAATCATCGGAGTGGGGCAAATCATCGGAGTGGGGTAAATCATCGGAGTGGGGCAAATCATCGGAGTGGGGCAAATCATCGGCTAAGACACTGTCAAACAACAAGCTTCAAAGCCAAAAGAAGCTCACAGCTCGGTGCCAAAAAAGCCCTCCGCACCAAAGGATCTGCCTCCCGCAGAGGACTTATTTCATCCAGACCCTGCACAAAAGACTTTGGTTAAGGATCCAAACACAGGTCGACTAACTTAGTTAAAAAAAAAAATGACCACTTGACCCACCTACACCTGCTCCTCATCCAAAGAAGGACATCACTACCTCTCCTCTAAGGATACCTTCTCCTCCTTTTCTCTCTCCTCCTCCACACATACCATCAACACCTCCTCCCCACCACAGCACTCCCCTACACCTTCTCCCATAATAGATGATGACAACAGGGATGATGGCTCTGATGACGCAGGGGGTGGTGCCACCAGATCAGTCTATTCTTCCGGGCTCACCTGACCCTTGGAAGGATTAGAACACTCCAGACGTCCCTAAAGTCCCTCAAGACGACTCATATCCCTCTAGGCCTTCCCCACCAGAAAACACTATGTGATTTAATCAGCTAGTACACAGGGCTACACAATACCATGGGGTTGACCTACATACTGACCATGTAGAAGAAGACTTCCTAATGGATACCTTAAACAACGCACAAAGGTCCACGTCAATTTTACCCATGCTTAAGGGAGTTAATAAGCATACTCCGGAAGTCTTCAAAGACCCAGTCAGAACTCTGGTCATCAACCCACGAATAGAGGAGAAATATAAAGCTGCCCCTTCAGATCCAGCATATATTAAAGGCCCAGCACCATTAGACTCTAGTGGTTTCTAATGCACGCAAAAGAGCAAATTCACAAACATCAGATGAAGCTCCCCCACCAGATAGTCTAAGCTCCTTGACTCATCCGGTAAAAGAACTGTGTCTCAGGAAGCAAACATGTGGCGTATTGCCAATACACAGGCATTATTGGCCAGATACGACAGGGCACATTACGATGAATTAGAATCATTAATGCAGCACCTCCCCGATAAGTATAAATACAGGGCAAATGAGCGTATCCAAGAGGGTAAAAACATCACAAACCCCTCTATTCGTTGTGCACTAGATGCAGAAGACACGGCCTCCAGAGCAATTGATACCAGTGTTATGTTGCGTAGACACGCATGGCTACGCATTTCAGGGTTCAAACCTGAAGTCCAAAGTGCCATACTTTACCAGCCCTTTGATGAGCAACACTTATTCGGACCTAATGTAGACGTATCCCTTGAAAAGATGAAAAAGGATGCCGATACTGCCAAATCTATGGGAGCCTTGCAGTCGCAGGCTCCCAGACGCTCATTTCGCCGCTCATCTTACAAGGGCACCACCAGGGGATACTCTTCAGACACACCCTCTACTTCTTACAAAGCCCCCACACAATCCACCTATAGTAGGGGCTACCAAAGAGGCGGTTGCAGAGGTAAAAACAACCACTCCCGCTCTGCCTCCACCCCTGCCCAATGACTTCCGTCCCCTTCCCCGTCCCTTTCCACTCCTGTCGGGGGGAAGGCTACAACAATACCTGCCAGCCTGGAAAAACATCACATCAGACAGGTGGGTGCTACAAATAATTCAGTCAGGTTACTGTCACGAACATCTACCCCCCTCCCCAAAACAGCATCCGATGTCACAAGAACATTTGATACTGCTCAGACAAGAGGTTATATCCCTCCTGCAGAAAAATGCAATAGAAATAGTTCCACTGCATCACCAAAACAAAGGAGTATACTCCCTGTATTTTTTAATTCCAAAGGACGGATCTCTGAGGCCTATTCTAGACCTCAGACCCCTAAACCTGTACATACAATCAGACCACTTTCATATGGTCACACTCCAGCAGGTCCTTCCACTCCTTTTACAAAACGACTTCCTTGCCACTATAGATCTCAAGGACGCCTACTGCCACATTCCTATCCACACAGCGCACAGAAAATATCACAGATTTGTACTAGACCGTCAGCACTACCAATTCAAAGTACTCCCATTCGGAGTCACAACAGCACTAAGGGTGTTTACCAAATGCCTAGCAGTAGTAGCAGCACACTTAAGACCGCATATTCACGTCTTCCCATATCTAGACGACTGGCTCATAAAGGGCAGCTCATACAACCAGTCTACAACACACTCACGCTACAATTCAACTACTCCACGACTTGGGATTCACAGTAAACCACACCAAGTCACACCTGCAACCGTCCCATGTACAACAATATCTCGGTGCTACAATAAACACCGAATTAGCACTAGCCTATCCCTCTCCAGCCAGGATCACAAGTGTACAAACTCTCCAAACAAAATTCAAACCGCAACACACTCTTCCAGCGAGTGTTCATGCAGCTCATATGGATGATGGCATCTAGCCTATTCTTAGTACCTCACGCAAAACTACAAATGCGTCCACTTTAAGAGTGCTTAACACGCCAATGAACCAGGCTTACCGTCAATTAACAGACCTAGTGTTGGTAGACAGTCGGACTCATCGCTCTCTGCAATGGTGGAGAACCAAAAACCTTTCAAAAGGCCGACTGTTCCTAGAGCCAATTCCTCAATTAGTCATAACAGCGGACGCATCGCTCTCCGGCTGGGTAGCTCACCTACTGCATCACACCATGCAAGGCAGGTGGACACCACAAAAAGTCACTCCATATCAAACACCTGGAGTTACTAGCTGTATTTCTAGCCCTAAAAGCATTCCAAAAGCAAGTTTCAGGCAAAGCGGTCTTAGTCCGCACAGACAATATGACAGCCATGTACTACATAAACAAACCAGGGGGAACACATTCTCTACAGCTCTGTCAGTTAGCGCAGAAGATATGGAGATGGGCTATACCTCTAAAGATCTTTCTTTTAGCCCAACATGTTCCAGGAATACAAAACACCATAGCAGATCTGCTAAGTCGACAAACACAGCAGATCCACGAATGGGAACTTCATCCATTCTTTCAACTGTTCGGGCAACCTCAGATAGACCTCTGCGCTACCCACAAAAACGCAAAATGCCCAAGCTTCGCCACCAGATATCCACACCCGCTGTCCAAAGGCAATGCGATATGGATGAACTTGTAGGAAGGTGGATACCTGACTACGGTTACCCCAGATTTTTTGCCTAGTGTTTAGGAGGGGAAAAGTCAAAGCAGCCAAGGTGTTAATACAAAAAACTGGACATGTTATTACAGTGTCTGAAAAGAGGAAAATGGACTATCCTAAACCACCTCCAGTTCCTCTCCAAAACAAAGCTCAAACTTCCCCTATAAGAATTCCTTCACCATTAATAGAGATACCAGTAGATATTTCTCCAGTACTCACCATCCAGCACACATAGGATTGTACCACAGGATGATGACGAAAAAGACAATTATTCACAAGGGGTAGAAAGTGAGCATCATATAGACGACACAGATGACCCAGACAATATTCCTGGGCCATCGGATGATCCCTAGGAGGATTATAATGCGCCAGATCTGCCACAAGATGATGCATACCCTTCTAGACCATCTCCCCCAGATGACACTATTGGGTTTACACAGCTCATTCATAGGGCAGCCACTTTTCATGGAGTAGACTTACACACAGATCCAGCGGAAGAGAATTTCCTCATGGATGCACTACTGTTGTCACAAAAAACCACGACCACATTACCAATACTTAGTGGAGTGGTGAGACATACACCAGAGTTATTCACATACCCCGTCAGAGCCAGGGTAATTAACCCCAGACTGGAAAAGAAGTATAAAGCGGCTCCAACGGACCCAGCATACATGAAAGGTCAGCTGCCATTAGACTCATTGGTAGTATCAAATGCGAGAAAAAGAGCTAACTCGCTGACAACAGAGGATGTTCCACCTCCTGATAAGGAGTCTATGCTTTTAGATGCTTCAGGGAAACACACCATCTCACAAGCTGCCAATGTCTGGAGAATTGCTAACATTCATGCTTTGTTAGCAAGATATGATTGAGCTCATTATGATGAGTTAGCATCACTCGTGCAACATTTACCAGAGAAATATAAGACCAGGGCTTCTGATCTAATACAAGAAGGCAAGGTTATTACAAATACCTCAATCCTCTGTTCAGTAGACACTGCAGACACAGCCTCTAGAGCGATAAATACAAGAGTACTGTTGCGTAGACATGCATGGCTACCCATTTCTGGGTTCAAACCAGAAGTACAGGCCAGTATTTTAAATCAACCCTTTGACCAGCAATATCTCTTTGGTCCAACAGTTGATAGTGCACTAGAAAAGATGAAAAAGGATGCAGATACAGCAAAATCTATGGGAGCTTTACAAACTCAAACCCATAGCCCGCCCTTCGTCGCTCCTCATATAGAGACGCCTCCCAGGGGTTTCAAACTGATAACACCTCCTCTTCTTATAAAGCGCCCACCCAAACCTCACCCAGCACAACAGAGGGTATTACTGAGGAGGATATAGAGGTAACGACAATAGTGGCATAGGCAACAACAACCGCAATGCCTCTACTCCCAAACAGTGACTTCCCTCCCATCCCCCCAGACCATTCCAACCTGTCGGGGGAGATTAGAACAGTTCCTACCTGTCAAACTCCATATCCACAGACAGGTGGGTAAGACAAATGATTCAGTCAGGTTATTGCCTGGAGCTCACTTCCACTCCTCCAACAACACCACCCAGACAATGTCTCATGTCTCAGGAACATCTCATACTTCTAAGACATGAGGTTGCATCTCTATTACAAAAGAATGCAATAGAACCTGTCCCAAAACACCATCAAAACACAGGAGTTTACTCCCTATACTTTCTCATACCCAAAAAGGACGGGTCCCTCAGACCTATACTGGATCTAAGGCCCCTAAACCTGTACATACAATCCGACCATTTCCATATGGTCACATTACAAGTTCTGCCGTTGTTAAAACAAGGCGACTTTCTTGCCACATTATATCTCAAGGACACTTACTTTCACATTCCTATTCATCAATCTCACAAAGTACCTTCGATTTGTACTAGAAGGTCAACACTACCAATTCAAAGTACTCCCTTTCGGAGTAACTACAGCACCTCGAGTGTTTACAATGTGTCTAGCAGTAGTAGTAGCACACTTGAGATGGGACAACATTCATGTCTTCCCATACCTAGACGACTAGTTAATAAAATCAAAGTCATGCCACCAATGTGTACAGCATACCCCAATCTTACAAGGATACAAAGTATGCAAGCTCTGATACAAAAATTCCAGCCACAACACTCACTACCAGCTCGAGTGTTCAGGCAATTGATGGGAATGATGGCATCTTGCATTTTCATAGTACCATACACTAGACTACAAATGTGACCCATACAAGGGTGTTTGGCAAGTCAGTGGAATCGGGCTCAACAACAAAAAACAGATCTGGTGGTGGTAGACGACCGGTCATATCTCTCTCTGCAGTGGTGGAACACCAAAAACCTTTCCAAGGGCTGGCTGTTCATAGAGCCTGTTCCACAGGTGGTGCTAACCACAGACTCATCTCTCACAGGATAGGGAGCGCATTTAGAGAAACACACAGTACAAGTTACATGGACACTGCCATAAAAGTTACTCCACATAAATCATCTGGAGTTGTTAGCAATTTTCCTAGCTCTAAAATAGTTTTAACATTACCTCTCAAAGTCTGTACTGGTCCGTACGGGCAATATGACAGCCATGTATTACATCAAAAAACAAGGTGGCAGTGGCTGGAACATCAGAGCGTGACCCTGGTGGTTCAACACCTGGCAGGTTCCCTGAACTCCAGGGCGGACGAACTCAGCCGTCGGTGCATGATGGATCACAAATGGTGTCTGAACTCGGACGTGGCGCAAGGTCTCTTTCAGCAGTGGGTAGAGCCTTGGTTAGATCTATTCGTCACAGAAGAGAATGCACAATGTCATCAGTTCTGCGTGTTGGAATTTCAAAGGCGGCACTCGCTTGGAGACTCTTTTCGTCGCTAGTGGAGTTGCGGTCTGTTGTACGCCTTTCCGCCTATACCACTATTGCCCAGAGTGCTGAAGAAGATCAGGCGCGACCGGACCCAAGTCAGCCTTGTGGCTCCGGACTGGGCACGAAGATACCGGTATCCCGAGCTACTCAGCATGTCAGTCGATCCCCCGATTCGTCTGCCTCTTCAGGAGGACCTTCTGTCGCAGCAGCAGGGGACGGTCCTCCACCCGAACCTGTCCAGTCTCCACCTCCATGCTTGGAGATTGAGCGGCGACAGTTGAGGCCATTTGACTTGCCTCCTGAAGTCAGTGATGTTATTCTGGCAGCCAGGCTTCCCTCCACGAAATTGGTATACGCCTGCTTGTGGAACAAATTTGTGGCATGGTGCACAGCAAAGGCTGTGGACCCCCTTTCTGCCCCTCTTTCTGAGGTTCTCCTCTTTCTTCTTTCCCTTGCCCAGCAGGGCTCTGCTCTGGGCACTATCAGTCAAGTGGCATCCATCTTGAAAAAAACCACAGCTGACCTGATGGACCTTAACAACTATCGCCCTATTTCTAACAGCCCTACCCTAGCCAAACTCTTGGAAAAATGCGTTCTCCAACAACAGACAAAACACATTGACCACTTCGACCTCCTTGACAATCACCAATCTGGCTTTAGAGCAGGGCATAGCACCGAATCAGCCATGACTCACATTATCGACGACGCGTTACAAATACTCGACCAGAATGGATCATGCCTTCTCATCTTATTAGACCTCTCCTCTGCCTTCGATACGGTCAAAAACGAGAACCTGATTGACCTGCTGAATCTCAGAATGGGCCTATCCGGCTCAGTGCTCAATTGGTTTACCTTCTTTCTTCAAAACCGGACACACACATTCAAGGTCAAGAACTCCTTGTCCAAACCTGTACAAGTAACTCTGGGAGTCCCACAAGGGTCCGCACTATCCCCGACACTATTCAATCTATTTATGGAACCTCTTACTGTCTTGCTTCAATCATCCAACGTCCAATTTCACATGTACGCAGATTGTACACAACTCTACCTGAAGATTCATACTCCTGGAGATATCAAACTACTCAACAAAACGCTGCTGAACACCCAATCATGGCTAGCTGAGAACCATCTCCAGCTTAACGCACTCAAAACGGAATTCCTACTTATAGCTCCACCCTCCAAAATACCCCTCCTCCAGGATTGGTTCAAACACCTCACGGCATTCAACGTTCAGCCAACAATCATTGACTCAGCAAAATCTCTGGGTATAACCCTTAATTGCAACCTCAACATGCATAAACATATTGGCAACGCAACAAAAGGAGCAAATTTCCAGATTAATATTCTAAGGAAGCTTAAACCATTCCTACCAAAAAACGACTTCAAGACGGCAGTTCAAGCTCTAGTTATTCCCAGGATCGAGTACGGAAGGGTCTCTTTGCGGCCTCCCCAAAGCTACAACAGCACTACTAACAGCCACCATCAACGTGGCAGCTAGACTCATCACGGGCTCAAAAAAAAAGGTCCCACATTTACCCCGACTTGAAAGCCTTGAATTTGCTACCATTGGAAGCCAGAATTCACCTAAAAATAGCCTGCATGACCCACAAAGCCATTCACCTTAAAACACCCAGCTATCTCTCTCAGACTGTCTATCTCTGGGGGTAAGAGATCCACAAGAAGTGCAGAAAGCCTATTACTGAAGCCACACAGATTTAATAAGGAGAAAACTTATAAACGCTCCTTCTCAGGGATGGCTCCTAGGATCTGGAACGCACGACCCCCAGAAACCAGACTTATCACATCTACCTCATTTTTCAAAAAGGAAGTAAAGGCGATTCTCGGAAAAATTCACATGATCATCTACTAAGGATACCATGACTTATATAGGTGCTAATAGACAACCTGCATGGCACTGATGCTCTTTCGGCCCGCACCTTTCTCTTTATTTTATTTTGCACAACGTAGGATGCAGATTTGATCTACCTCTCGTTTGTTTTAGGTTTGCACACTAAATACACGTATATTTGTATTTGGTATTGTTGTATAACTTTTACTTTTTTCATCACTGCCCGTAAAGCGCTCTGATATCCGCAAGGATCTGGTTCGCCCTCTATAAAACTTTTAAAATAAATAATTAAATCAAGGGCTACCTCTCTGCCATTTCTGCCTTCTTAAGGCTACCTGATCAGCCCTCTTTGTTCAAGTTCCCAGTTGTAAATTGGTTCTTGAAAGGCATCACTCATATGTTCCCTCCTGTTCCTTTCGTGATGCCTCAGTGGGGCTTAAACCTTGTTCTGACTTATTTGATGTGTGCTCCCTTCGAGCCACTTCATAACAGTCCTCTTCGTCGTCTTACCCTTAAGACTGCATTCCTGGTTGCCATCACCTCTGCCAGGAGAGTGAGTGAGCTCCAGGCCCTTTCTTCACAGCCTCCTTTCTTTTCTATCCATCCGGACAAAGTTGTGTCGCGGACGCGACCCTCTTTCCTCCCCAAGGTAGTCACAGCCTTCCACATCGGGCATCACCTTGTCCACCTTTTTTCCGCCTCCGCATCCCTCGAAAGAGGAAGAGAGGCTCCGCCTGGACCCCAAATGTGCGCTCTCATACTATCTGGATCGCACACGCCAGTTCCGGGTGGATGACCAACTCTTTGTTGGTTACGTGGGCGCTAAGAAGGGACGGGCGGTGCACAAACGGACCATTTCCCGAAGGGCCGTCTTGTGTATCAAGGCTTGTTATTCACTGGCAAAAAAGGAGCCTCCTGTGGGGCTACGTGCCCATTCCACTCGTGCCACGGTGGCTACCACTGCCCTGGGTCGGGGAGTCCCCTTGCAGGACATCTGTCAGGCAGCTACGTGGGCCCTCGCTGCACACGTTCGCAAGACACTACTGCCTGGACAGCCAAGGACGGAGAGATGGCTTTTTCGGCCGTTCCGTTCTCCAGGACTTTCTGGTGTGATCATTGGTTCGCAGACAATCCACCTGGGTAGGTATTGCTGGGGTATCTATTCTAAGGTAAGGAATCTAATACTAACCTGTTTCTTTCAGATGCACAAGTTAATAACCTTCGGTAACGATATATCTGTAAGAAACAGTAGTTAGTATTAGATTCCTTACCGCCTCACCCATCCTCCCTATTCTGCGAACCGATATCTAGGGTTAAGGGCATCCCCTTTCAGGGCCCTAGTTTCATGGCACCAGTGTTGGTTTTTATCATGGCTCTGCGTTTCTGGCCCTGACCCGGAAAAGCTGTGCATAAGAACTATCGTCAGCGCGCGAGGGCGGCGTCGAAGTACTCCGGCGACTTAATCCCAGCACCGACGGACGCGGAGCCGCAGACGACGCCTACCGATGCCCAGGGGTACTGCTGCGCAAATATTTGCGGATCCAGACTGACGCCTGGGGATATTCTAAGGTAAGGAATCTAATACTAACTACTGTTTCTTACAGATATATCGTTACCTAAGGTAAGTAACTTGTGATTTTCTACCACAGAAATGCTCAGAATGTTGTGGACCCTCCTAGAGCCTTTCACATGCATATGATGCTTAACATAGTTGCCTAATCAGAAGGAGAAAGCCCTCTTTGGGTGATAAACTCCCATGTGTTTCTTAGTAAACACATATCCTTTTCTCTCTATCCTGTACCAGTACTTCACAATAGACACTCTCCTTACCACTTCCAAGCACAGAACAAAGCACTCACACCATGTGGTGGGTCAAACTCTACCACCTCAACAGCATTTCATTAGCCAGTTACGTTTACCAATCAAGCAATCAGGGATTTGTGAAGCACGCTATTTGACCGTGAGGGTCTCAAGGCGCTGGGGAGGTGGGGGTCTCTTGAAGCTCCAATTCAGCCAAAGAGCCAAGTCTTGAGGCTCTTCCTGAAAGTGTGCAGCGTGGGTAAATGTCTGATTTTGAGCGGGAGCTCATTCCAGGTCTTTGCTGTGATGTAGGAGTAGGTTATTCCGCTCACTCTGGTTCTGCCGAGGTACGGCAAAGGCAAGGTCGGCGAAGCGGAGGTTTCACTTGGGTACGTGGAAGAGACTCTTTCGTTGAGGTATTGCGGTCCGGTGTTTTGGAGGGATTCGTAGGCATGCGTGAATAGCTTGAAGGTTACTCTTCTCCACTGGGAGCCAGTGGAGGTCTCGTAGGTGGTGAGTGATGTGTTCATGTGGTGTAATGCCGAGGACTAGTCTGGCCGCAGCCTTCTGGATGGTCTGGAGCTTTCGGAGGAGGGATTTGTTGATTCCGGTATAGAGGACGTTTCCGTAGTTCAATCTTCTTGTTATGAGTGCGTGGGTGATTGTCTTTCTGGATTCAGGGGAGATCAACTTGAAGTTTTCGCGAAGGATGCGGAGGGTGTTAAAGCACGTGAAGGAGACTGCGTTGATCTGTGGGGTCATGGTGAGTGATAAGTAGAGTATGATGCAGAGGTTCAGAGCTTGGTCTGTGGGAGTGGGTTGCTGTGGGCCACCAGGTGTTGTCACATGCTTAGGGGGTGGGTCCGTGTACAAGGACTTCTGTCTTCTCAGAGTTGAGCTTCAGACAACTGCTGCTCATCCAGGATGCGACTTCTTTCATTCCTTCCTGGAAGCGGAGTCTGGTGGTGTCTGGTTGCTTCGTGAAGGAGAGGATGAGCTGGGTGTCATCAGCGTAGGATATTATGCTGAGTACATACTGTCTGACGATGGTGGTGAGGGAGGACATGTGGTGCCTTAGGGTACTCTGCAGTTGATCTCTGGGTTCGAAGAGGACAGGCGGGAGTCTTATTATTTGGGTTCGGCCGATGATGAAAAAGCGGATCCAGTCGAGGGCAGTTCCCTGTATGCTGGCGTCTTGGAGTCTGGTGGTGAAGGTGCGGTGGGAAATGGTGTTGAAGGATACAGAGGTCTAGAAGGATGAGGGCCGCCACGTGGCCCTGGTCGAGGAGGGTTCGAATGTCTTCTGTGGCGGTGAGGAGAGTGGTTTCAGTGTTGTGTTGCTGTGGAATCTGTATTGGGAAGTGTCGAGGATGGAGTTGGCTTTGATAAAGTTTGTAAGCTGAATGTTGACTATCTTCTTGGCGACTTTGCCCGTGAAGGGGAGGAGAGAGATGGGTCTGTAGTTTTTGAGGTTCGTAGGATCTGCAGAGGCCTCCATGAGGAGAACTTCTGCGCGTGTCAAGTCGTTTGTGAAAGTGCCAGAATCGAAGGTGGCATTGCTGTTGTGATGTAGCTCGGGTGAAATGGCAGCCGCGAATCTGTTGAAGATGTGTGGCGGGCAGGGGTCTGTGGGGGCTCCTGAGTGAATGCTCTTCATGTTCGTGGCAGTGTCTTAGGTGGTGACTGGGATCCAGTCGGAGATGGTAGGGTGGCTGGCGTTACTGGTGGTAGGTGTGGTTTCGGTGTCTGGTGTCCGTTTGTTGAAGTTGTTGTAAACAAACTTGATCTTGAGAGGGAAGTAGGAGCCTAGTTTTTGCAGAGGTCTTGGGAAGGAGTGACGTCTGAGGCTTCATGGGTTTCGTGAATTCCTGAATGACTCTGAAGAGGCCCTTTGATGATCTGGAGTTGGCGAGGATGGAAGTCCTTTTGGTGGATCTGATACGTTGGTGGTATTCTGTCATGGTGTTCTTGTTGGTGGTTCCGAGCTTCAGGGGTTTTGGTCTTTTGCCATACTTTATCGAGATTTCTGCAGGTGTGTCTGGATTCTCAGAAGTCACTGGTGAACCATGTGGCTTTCATGGGGTGTTGTCTGTCGGCGTTACGGAGGGGGTGCAAGCTTGTCTGGACAGTTTGAATCCATCTGTGTAGTTTATTGGCTGCAGAGATGACGTTGGTTGTGGGGGGGACGGGGATCGTAGTTGAGGGTGAAGTTGAGGTGCTCCTCAGTGACCTTGTGCCAATTTCTTCGTGGAGGGTGTGGTGTAGGTTTGTGAGCATTTTTTTTTTTTTTTAAGGAGAAATGTACACAGTGGTGGTCTGTCCAGGGGGCTTGCGTGGTGTGGCTGAAGTGGATGTTTCCTCCTACAAAAAATGGGATTGAAGGTGTGCCCTGCCCTGTGGGTAGGGATAGTAAAGACCTGTTTCAGTCAGATGTTGGCAAGGTTGTTCAGGAGAGTGGGGGAATTGGGGTCTCTGAGGTTGTCGAGGGGATAGTTCAGGTCTCTGAGCAATATGTAGTCCATGGAGGCGATGGCGTGGGATGCGATGAGGGCTGTGATGTTTTTGGTAAACGTGGTTCGTTGTCCGGGAGGTCTCTAGGCGAAGGTGCCACGTAGGGTCGTTCGGGGCCTTGTCTGGATCTGGAAATGGAGGTGTTCCATGGGGGAGGAGGAGTATTTTGTGCTGGAAGTGGTGAATAAGAGGGAGTTCTTGTGCGCAATGGCAAATTCTCCAGGGCGGTTGAGGGGGTAATTCCTCTGGATCTTGTATCAGTCAGGGATGGCGGTAGCTATGTCTGGGGCAGAGATGTTTGCCCAGGTTTTCGGGAGGAAAGCGATGTGTGGTGAAAGGGTGTGGAGGGGTCACAGATCTCTACTGCGTGTCTGTGCAGGGAGCGTACATAGAGGAGGATGCACCTCAGGGGTTCTAGTGCAGTGGTGTCAGAGTGTGGGCGGTAGCTGTTGGGGTTCAGAGGTTGGTTATTGTTAGCCCTGCTGCACCAACACTATTCAAACACAACCTGGTAATTTGACAGACACAATTTGCCCCCCAGCTAATATAATCTGTCTAAACATACCCACCTCCGCAATATACAAACTCTACTCCCATTGACTTGCATATCATCCTTTCAAAATTATACCTTGAACGTACCTCACTCACAATGCAGTTTGTGTCCCCACACACATATCACCCGTTGAAATGGTAAGGTAAGAATACTGTCACCATACAGAGCTGCTTTATAATGTGTTTATCCTAACTCCTTTTGACCTGATGAAACACCACTTCAGGTCTACTTACTGCATTTAGATTTCCATCCTTGTATTGGATTGAGAAAACCTTTACAGCAAAACATGAAATATCTGCTACAGTAACCCCACAGCTCAGCATAACCTTAATCATCCATCTGCATTACACCTAAATAAGTTGAACCATCTGACAGAGAATAACCACATCACACATCTATGTACACCTGTTATACACAGCAATCCATCTACTACTCCAACAAACACTTCTTGCATTGCTCCCTCAACACAGTAACATTGCTCCACTGAATACCAATTATCACATACAATGTTCCCACATCACACTGTGCAAAGACCACTAGAAGGCAACATATTAAACAAATCTCTCACTTTAAAAACATGCAAATGACATGAGCCAGAAGTCTACAATTTACTTCAGTGTGCACAACTAACCTCGCTCATGCTCCTGCTTAATTCTCCAACAAACCTGCCACACACTTTATAGAATTGGAAGGCACTCACTATAGAAGTAGAAGGCAACTGCTGACATAAGTGATGGCCCGAAAGGGGGCTGAGGTAAAAAGATGATCGAGGCATATGAGCTGTAGATATATGCTTTAGCATTATCGCCATCTGGTGTTGGATCTGGTTGTTTAAACTTTGTTTTTGTTCAAAGAAGTCTTGTAGTCACGAGATAGGTGACTCCTCCTTTCGGTGATAGTTCGCATGGGCATTGACACCATCCCCAGATTGTTTTTTTCTGCCATCAGGTTCAGATGTGGATTGTTGCACTCTGGTTCGATACTGTTTTTGGACCCCTTTGCGCAATCCACTACCCTCGACGGTATTGTTATCGATCGCGATCCCTCATTCGATGCTCATCGTCTGACTTTGGAAACTTTCGATTGGAATCCTTGAGGCCGGCCGTTGGGCATACCTGTGCTGTCCGGGTCAGCTGTTGATGAAACAAACTCCATTTAACTATGTCCCGGGTGTCGTGCTAAATTTCCACGCACTGACTTGCATGAAGTTTGCAAATGCTACTTATCCCCGGAACATAACAAAAGTAGCTGTGATGTGTGTCTATCCTTACGATCAAAAAAGAGAAGGTCTCAGTCTACAATGCAGACTTGGACATTGAGGAAGAGAACAACTTCACTGCGGGACAGCGTACCGTGAGTACAAATCCCCTTGTACCCAATCCACAAAAGACAAAGGCTTCGGTCCCTCCTTCACCTTTAGGTTCAGGTTGGCACTGACAACGTTTCTGATGCCCCGCCTTCCGGCCTGGCGCCGAAAAAAAAGAAAAGCCTTCGGGCTCGAGCCAGCCCCGCTCCGACATTGAACCAACACTTTCGGCTTCGAAACATAACAGCAACCTACCCTCGGGACTGAAGGTTTTATTTGCTACGCCGAAAGGCTTGGAGCTGAGACATTCCAAGTGCAAAGACTCGGAGCTGAGACATTCCAAGTGCAAAGACTCGGAGCTGAGACATTCCAAGTGCAAAGACTCGGAGCTGAGACATTCCAAGTGCAAAGACTCGGAGCTGAGACATTCCAAGTGCAAAGACTCGGAGCTGAGACATTCTAAGTGCAAAGACTCAGAGCTGAGACATTCCAAGTGCAAAGACTCGGAGCCGAGACATTCCAAGTGCAAAGACTCGGAGCCGAGACATTCCAAGTGCAAAGACTCGGAGCCGAGACATTCCAAGTGCAAAGACTCGGAGCCGAGACATTCCAAGTGCAAAGACTCGGAGCCGAGACATTCCAAGTGCAAAGACTCGGAGCCGAGACATTCCAAGTGCAAAGACTCGGAGCCGAGACATTCCAAGTGCAAAGACTCGGAGCCGAGACATTCCAAGTGCAAAGACTCGGAGCCGAGACATTCCAAGTGCAAAGACTCGGAGCCGAGACATTCCAAGTGCAAAGACTCGGAGCCGAGACATTCCAAGTGCGAAGACTCGGGGCCGAGACATTCCAAGTGCAAAGACTCGGAGCCGAGACATTCCAAGTGCAAAGACTCGGAGCCGAGACATTCCAAGTGCAAAGACTCGGAGCCGAGACATTCCAAGTGCAAAGACTCGGAGCCGAGACATTCCAAGTGCAAAGACTCGGAGCCGAGACATTCCAAGTGCAAAGACTCGGAGCCGAGACATTCCAAGTGCGAAGACTCGGGGCCGAGACATTCCAAGTGCAAAGACTCGGAGCCGAGACATTCCAAGTGCAAAGACTCGGAGCCGAGACATTCCAAGTGCAAAGACTCTGATAAACCCAAACACACGTAGCTGAAAACACTAGCACCCAAGAGCTCAGAGCCGAAATCTTCGGTGCCAAAGTCTCCAAGGAAAGATGGACACTTCCCCCAAGGAACTTGCATCTAAAAACCCAATTTTCAACCCAAAACAGAAGAAATTGGTCATAAATTGGTCATAAATCCTAAGAATGGACATATTCAAGCAACTATTTCAAAAAAACGGAAAGCTGACTTACCAGAGGACCACCATGCCCCTCCTAAAAAGAATAGGGGTACTTATATAACACCTCCTTCTCCTAATCCTAAACTGCTCATTACACCATACATTCACCTACTAGGCCCATTACACCAGACCCACAGGATGAAGGGGATGAGTATGAGGATGCTGATGCTTGGGATGATTACCATACAGACCCAAATATAGACAATGAGCCTGATGTGTACCCCTCCAGATCTTCCCCACCTGATGACAACATTGGTTATCTGGAACTCCATAACAGGGCAGCTAATTACCATAGGGATGATTCAGAGAACAAGGTTGCGTTCATTTACGCGTGTCTGCAAATGTGATATTGCCAACATGTCTGTTTGCACTGAACGCAAAATTTCTGTGTTTTTGAGTCCAATTAGTAGGTTAGAAATCAGGTTTTATTAATTCATAGAGCGGTTTAACCCTTTCTGCATAATTTAGAATGTAAGTTCTTTCGAAACTCAGGAATCCTAAATCAGCGTTTTTGGCGGTTGGAGCAGCTCACATTTCTCTAAAGTTTGCTGCCAGGCTTTTGCCTTCACTTGAAAGTTCATATCCTAAGACAAGAACGTTGAGGTGGGCAATTCTTGATTCTTTTTTTTAAAGTAGAATTTGTACCCTTCTGAGGCAAAACCAAGTATTATGGTTTTCACCCTGTTCAAGTGCCTGTCCAAATCATCGTCTGTAAGATAGATGTCATCGACATAAGATAATGCCTCATCATACGTTTGTAGTAACTCTGTTAGTCTTGCTGGAAATAACACTGGACTGTTCTTGAATCCCTGTGGGAGATGACAGAAGTGACGCTGTGTCCCCATAATTGAGAAAGCGGTCAAGTACCTGCTTTCAGGTGCAATATTTTGACAGAAAAAAACGTTTGAAATATCTAATGTGGTTTTACATTTTTTGCTCACAATGTTATTCATCAGTGCTGCACTGTGTGCATTGTGTACTGCAAAGGTTTTGCAACAAGTTTAAATGTCTGTAGTCCAAAACTGGACGATATGTATTGTCTGGTTTGGAGACAGGAAACAAAGGATTGTTCATGGACGAGGTGAATGTTTAAATCACCCCTTGGTATTCAAGTTGATATAGGATCTCCCTGACCTGATTTTTAGATTCTTGTTTAACTGGATAGTGCTTCTGAGCAGTTGGTTGATTTTTTTTTAACTGGATCGTATGTGAGGAGAATCCTCATTGCAACCCACATGATTTGTATATGACGCTGGTGCCTGGGTCACAGCCCATTTTCTGGCATACGTGTATTTTTTATGAATAGGATTATGATTTGAGAACGCTGGCATAATGATTTCTTCGCCATGTGGGCACTCCCTGACAAATTCAGGTGGCCAGTCTTTTTCAGCCAGAAGGATGTCATAACCCTTAGATAGTTTTTCCCAAAAGAGCGCTTTTATTTTCCTAGTTCTATCCCCCTCTATTCGGAGTGTTACTTCATATAACTTATGTGGTACACTAACCCTGGTATCTGCGGTTTCAACCTGAATGCTTTCATTCAGGTCCACTGTCTCCAGATGATCCTTCAGGATCTGGCAAGCTATAGTAACCTCTGCTGCGCTGTCCAGCATTGTCTTAGCCCACTCTCCGTTGTTGAGTTGTCCTCAAGATCCTCGGCATGTCCGATTTTAAGACTTGCTACCTTCTTTTTGGTGAATTGAGTATTCTTATTTTTCGGAACGCGTTGATAGTCTTTGGACTTCACATGTTCTTCCTTGTGTTCTGATCGTCCTCTTCTTTCAGATTTCTGTGAGGAAGTCTGAAAGGTACGAGAGGAACATGTATCAGTATCTTGATCTATCAGGTTTTCTCAAATTATCCCTGTTTCTGAGGTTATACCTCTTTTCAGAGGGCTCCTTTTGAGGAGACCTACCTCTGGATTGAGAACGCTTCTCTTTAGGAAGTGTTTGTCTAGTATTTTCTCACTTCTTTTTAGGAGGGGTGAGAGTGTTTATAATATAAACTTTTTCAGGATTTTCTGTTAGTTCAGGTTTTACTGGTTTCCCTCCCAAACTATATCTTCCCGATGCTTCATAGGATTTTTCTATTATTCTGGCCAGTTCATATGGTTGCTCAGTTACATCAAGTTCTTTTAGTTATTGGCGCAGTGCCACGGATGCTGCTTCACCTTTAATATTAGCTAATATTATAGCTGAGACCTGTTTGAAATCTTTCAGTAATTTCATACCCAGATTTAAAGCAGGCTCTGCCCCGTTTTCATATTGAATCCGTTTCAGGACGTCTGGTATTACCGCCATGGACGGAACACCATGTGTTTTTGTGTATATGGCAGCAAAGACTTTACCGCAAGTGTCAGTCCTCTAGGTGTGGTGCGATCCCCATTGGTAAACAGATTGGTAGAATCCTGGGTTTCTCATGAGGTGTACTATCCGGAAATACTGAGATAACCAGAATGGAATTTGTTCCCTTTTTGTGGGTAATTTACTGATGACTAATTGTATAGTCTGTGGTGTAATTTTGTTTGTGTTCCCCTGATAAGGGGCGTGCTGTGGAATACTTATAGCAGGTTAGACTGTTAACATCCGCATGACATATTGTACTAACTGCCTATGGATTTTAATTAATTGTTTTAGCTGAGCTAATAGTTCTAGACCTGTCATTTGTTCAATCGCAGGATGTGGTGTACAGCTGGCTAGTACTGGCCATTTTGCTCCTGGTCTACCTAGTGGACCGAGCCTGGTAATGTGCATTTGATAATGTAGGGCCCCTTTATACCAGAGCTGATGCTCTTGGTAAGTTATTGGAATTTCAATGTCCTCGAAAGGAACGTATTCCGCTGGAGGTTCCTCTATCTTATAGAAGTGGAACACATGTGTTGTTGGATTTGCTTGTGGAAAGATAATCCATGAATAGAATACCTCTGTCTGCCGATATTCATGTGCCTCTATGACAAAAATTACTCTACCACCTCTTGCTGATAGGCCATTTTCTATAAGTTTTATAGCTATGGTTTTCCGGACATTTTCTGGGATGTTTATAGCATCCGGGTTGTCATGTCAGAAACCTGTAACGTCTAAACCTGGTTGGTTTGCATTTACTGCATCTCTACTATTTTCTTCGTCACTATAAGACATTTTGTTGAATGTCTTTGCAGAGCACGTTTCAAGGAAATAAAGATAAGGGGCACAATATTTTGGAACACTGTATCCTTTAACGTTGAACAAAACCAAAAACGAATAAAATAGGATTTTTCGTCCTACTCAGTTTAAGGCGGATATTTTATCCTTTGACCCACTCCAGACGTCTATTAGAGTATTTTACGGGATAAAGGGGTCTCTGTGAAAAGCACAACTGAGTTACTCTAGTATCTAGCGTTAAATTAGTGCTTTACCAAACGTTGGGCGCCATTTAGTGTAGTTCCTATATTCCCAATAGGCCCTCGCATTGGAATAATATATCCTATAGATGTGACGTAGGACTAATGTCTACTAGGTCGCTATCAAATATATTGGACTCAATTGTGTGTGCCAGCTAGCTCAGAGGTCACTAGAAACTTTCTTGAGTTCACAAGAAGGGATTTCGTTTCTGACAACCGCATAAACATGAAAACTTTGTTTCCCCAAGATAAAACTGATCTTCAGAGTCGTGGAAACAATAGATAGATATTTTACTCAGTCAATCGTGCATGCTTCATTTCACCAGAGGTGCAGAGAAATAGTCTGGCTTTTTTCAATAAAAGGATTTATTGAACATTCTTCTTTCTCAAGCATAAGAAATTAACTGCTACAATCGTAAAACTGGTTGCAAAATATAATGCATACAGTAAAAAGAGTAGAATAAAATAATACTGTAAGAGCATTGTATGGTTCCTAGACCATAGATGACTACATACATACATAAATAACAAAGGCTAAAAAGTACTCAACTGGTGCCTCTAAAATATGCCTACCCCGGTGTACCTAACCTAAGCTTAGTACGAGGGAAGAAGTAAGTGAGGTGTAGCATAAATGTAGTATTTTTTGCCAAAAATCTATCCAAGATTTCTCTTAGGGTCTAATCAGCTCCGTACCTTGGTTTAGAATGAAGGAGGTCAATCTCAGGACTCTATTTCCCAACAACCCGCAAGGGTAGCTTGGAAACACTGGAGCTGGATTCCTCGGCAAGAGAAAAGAAAGCGTCTCTCTCAGTGCGTCTGCTGGAGGGTCGGCTTCCTTCGGCACTTGCTGTAGCGGGGCGTGTCGGGCAAGTAGATAGTCTAACTGCTCCAAAGCACCGTGTGTTTGCTATGGCAAGTGTGGGCATATTTATACCTTGAAGGTACCGAGTTTGACGTAAAGGTGGACATAATGTCATCAAAGAGTCTCAGTTCTTTTAAAACTCCATGAGTTCTTGGACAAGTCAGTATTCGAGCAAGGGTAAGTCCCTAGCTGCTGAAGCAGAGATTTCCAAGAAATCATTGTAGATTTTCGTAACTAGTGGAAGTAGCCATGCCGTATTTGGACTGCATGAGCTATGTCTAAATATGGTTATGATTCTTATGCCTATATAAGGATATAGTGATTTATACCTATATAAAGGCATGAATCATGAAAATTACAATAGGGTCCTAAAATGTTATACAACAACACATACTGTTCTTTAACCATATCCTGAGCCGCCATTATTAAAGTTAGTCATGGATTCTCAGATATTTTTAACTGTGAAAAATTCACACCACATTTATGCATAACAGCAGCTCCTCTGTAATCAGGCGCGTAGCACAACCGGGAGGCACTCGGCCGCCCGGTTGGAACCCCAATGATGAAGCATGACACCAACTAGGTTGGAGTGTGAGGGGTCTTTTAAGAACCCCTAATGTGTCCATGTTCATACTACTTACAGTGATTTAATTGCATACACATAGTGGATCCGTCCACATTGTTTAAGTTTTGTATTCATTTGGGGAAGGGACGTACCCCTGTACTTATTCCCTAGCTCTCCCTTTGATTTTGTACAATACTATTGTAACAACCACCACATTAATCCACTAGATGCTTCAATACAAAACATCATTTGTTATTTATTGCACATGCAATTTTCTAGTTTAGCGTACACATCCATACGCTTACATCTCACTGCAATAGCTGTAAATCCGCAAAATAGACAGCACCTGTCTCTTTTTAGAGTGCCAGCTATTAAGGCTTCTATGGAAGGACTCAAACTACTTATTCCTACCAGACTTCCACCTTCTCCGGTGTGGAACCTTAACATAGTCCTTACAAGACTCATGGGCCCACCATTATTAAAACTGTTGCACTAATGAGAAATAAAATTTCTTACCTGGAAAGTAGCCTTCCTTATAGCCAACACTTCTCTAAGGAGAGTCTGAGAGCTTCAGGCATTAACCATAGAGGAACCCTTTTTGCAAATGCATCAAAGCAAAGTGGTCCTTAGGATTAACCTCAAGTTCTTACCTAAAGTCATTTCTGCCTTTCATATCAACCAATATGTTGGGTTGCCTGTCTTTTTCCCCTTAACCAGATTCATTGGCAGAACGTGCCCTTCTCACATTAGATGTCAAAATAGCACTGCTTTACTACTTAAAAAGAACAAAGCCCTTTAGAAAGACTAAACAACTCTTTGTGGTTTTGTTCCACCACATAAATGCAATTCTATTTCAAAATCAGGCATTGCAAGGTGGATAATTAAGTGCATTCAGATATGCTACCTCAAAGCTAAACTCACACTGACAGTTCCCCCTAGGGCACATTCTACACGTAAACTAGGGGCTTCTATGGTTTTCTGAGGCAACATACCCATAGATGACCTCTGTAAAGCTGCAAACATGGTCTACACCACACACATTGGCAAAACATGATTGTGTGGGTATGTTTGCAAAACAGACTAGTGTGAGCCAGGCAGTTTTACGAACACTATTCAAAACCACTGCAACAGCTACAGGTTAGCCACCGCTTAAAAATAACTGCTTTATAGTTTATACCAACGCATAGAATCTACAGCTCATATGCCCCGAATGGAAAATACTACTTACCCAGTATGCATCTGTTCTTTGCATATAGAGCTGTAAGGTCCTATGCGCCCACCCGCCTCCCCGGGTACCTTTACCTGTTGAAGTGATATCTATCTTAGATGCAATCTACATGGACCTCTTTTATTACTTTACAAACTCCATCATCACCCTTTATTGCAAAACAATCTGGGGATGGAGTTGATGCCCATGCGCACTATCACCGAAAGGAGGAGTCACCAGACCCAAACACCAGCACCAGGGACACCTTCAAAAACGCCACCCTCATACACCACCAACTGATCCGGACTGCCAAGAAAACCGCATTCAAAGACCGACTAGACAACAACGCCCACAACAGCAAGGAACTATTAGACATCGTCAAAGAATTCACCAACCCCTCAGCCAACTCCAACGACATCACCCCCTCGCAAGCCCTCTGCGATTCCCTAGCCTCATTCTTCCACAACAAAATTGCAGACATCCACAACAGCTTCGACATCCAACCCGGAGACCGTCCCACCCAATCTTCTACCATACCTGCACCCCCCTCGAACATCCTTAACAACTGGAACCCAATCTCCACCGAGGACACCATCCGCCTGATGAACTCCATCCACTCAGGATCCCCCACAGACCCATGCCCTCACCACATCTTCAACAAAGCAGACTCCATCATAGCACCACACCTCCGAGATGTCATCAACTGCTCCCTCAACTCTGCCACCTTCCCGGAAAGCTGGAAACATGCCGAACTCAGCGCCCTTCTGAAAAAACCCTCAGCTGACCCCACCGAACTCAAAAACTACCGCCCCATTTCGCTCCTTCCATTCCCGGCCAAAGTCATCGAGAAAGCCGTCAACAACCAGCTCGCCGCCTTCCTCGAAAGCAACAAATCCCTCGACTCCTCACAGTCCGGCTTCCGAGCCAAACACAGCACGGAGACCGCTCTCATCGCAGCAACAGACGACATTCGAACTCTACTAGACAACGGAGACACAGTCGCCCTCATCCTCCTTGACCTCTCCGCAGCCTTCGACACAGTCTGCCATAGCACTCTCCTACAGCGCCTCAATAACATCGGGATCCAAGGAAAAGCACTGGAATGGATCACCTCATTCCTCACCGGAAGAACCCAGAGAGTCCGCCTCCCACCATTCAAGTCCGAGGCCACTGAAGTCATCTGCGGCGTACTCCAAGGCTCCTCACTCAGCCCCACCCTCTTCAACGGATACATGAGCCCCCTCGCAACCATCGCTCGCCAACACAACCTCAACATCATCTCCTACGCAGACGACACCCAACTGATCCTATCTCTCACCAAAGACCCCAACACCGCCAAAACCAACCTACATGAAGGCATGAAAGGTAGCAGAATGGATGAAGCACAGCCGTCTGAAACTGAACTCAGACAAAACAGAAGTCCTTATCTTAGGCACCTCCCCCTCCGCTTAGGACGACTCTTGGTGGCCAGAGGCCCTTGGAAAAGCACCCATCCCGACGGACCACGCAACCACGCACGAAACCTGGGAGTCATCCTGGACTCCTCTCTCTCGATGAACAGACAAGTCAACGCAGTCTCATCTTCATGCTTCAACATCCTCCGCATGCTCAAAAAGACATTTCGCTGGATCCCCACCGAAACCAGAAAGACAGTCACCCATGCACTGGTTACAAGTCGCCTGGACTACGGAAACACCCTATACGCCGGTATCACCGCAAAACTCCAGAAAAAACTACAACGCATCCAGAAGGCTTCAGCCAGACTCATACTTGACATCCCACGCAAAGACCATATCTCTAGCCACCTGAAAAACCTCCACTGGCTCCCCGTCAATAAGAGGATTACTTTCCGACTCCTAACCCACGCCCACAAAGCACTCTACGAACTTGGACCCGAATGCCTCAACACACGACTTTCCTTCTACACCCCCCCTCGCCAGCTTCGATCTTCCAACCAAGCCCTTGCTACCATTCCTCGCATCAATAAAACCACCATGGGAGGTAGATCCTTCTCCTACCTCGCAGCTAAAACCTGGAACTCCCTCCCCACCCACCTACGTCTCACACAGAACCACCTAGCATTCAGAAAGCTACTTAAAACCTGGATATTCGACAAGTAACTCCCTTCCCCTCCTCAAGCGCCTTGAGACCCTCTGGGTATGTAGCGCGCTATATAAATTTCCGACTTGACTTGACCTTTCTTGTGACTACAAAACTTCTTCGAACAAAAACCAAGTGCAAAAATCCGGACCCAACACCAGATGACGATCTATGCTAAAGCATATGACTCTACAGCTCTATATGCCAAGAACAGAAGTATACTGGTTAAGTAGCATTTTCCTTACATCTGGTTGTGTTCCTCCATATAGGCACCGACAAGGTAAAAAATCAATAAATGGAAAGACGCCCTTTGAAATTTTCAATGGTTATTGTGTTACTGAAATAATTTACATGCATGACATTTTTGTTGTCTCTAAGTGTATTGTGCTGTGCCTTTTGCTGTGACTGTTAACTGTAGACTCAGTAAAGGTAGTTAGATTTTACATCCTATGTATGAAATAGAGGGAATCTATGGCATTCTGTGCCATGTTTCCCCCAGCTCTAATTAGCAGTTTGCCCATGATATTAAAGCATGGAGACTGGTGTCTTACTCTCTCTATCACTCCCTCTGTTTTGGTCTGTTGTGAAGAAACTTTATCCGGTGAGCCAAAAGGCTCTATTAATTTTTTTAATTGGTACCTGGTCCCCTGAAGTTGATTCATATTCTGGGCATTGGTTTTCTAAAGTATTCCGATGACACACAGCTCCTGCTCAGGCTTTTTACTGTTGAATGCCAATCAGGTGAGTCAGAACTTTTGTGAAAATGAATGCAACCAATTCTAATACGATGGTGGTGGGAACTAGCATTTCTTTTATGGCTTGTGAACATCTTACCTGTGGCACTCATTGTAACTTAATCAAGTCGCATTTGTTTAGAACATATGCATATGTCTGGTTTCTGAACTCTGACGAGTATCAGAACTTTAAAATGTAGTTTAATTTCTTCTATTTGTATCTTTTGAGCAAGTTCTACCCATTCCTAACTTTCACTGAAGTTCAGGCAGTAGTTAGGTTGTTGAGGTTGAATAAGGGCACCATCACTTATCTGGGCTGCTTCTCCGGCTTTCTCCGTCAAATATCTCAGCATGTGTGCTCCTCTCTATCTTAGATGCCAGGACCATGTAATCCCTGTCAACAAAGTAGTAAACTAGTTCCTGGTTCCAAAGAGGCGAATTTAAAACCCTTTGCATGGCCATTTGCATGCTTCTGAAGTATGGACTCCTGGACTCCGTTTCTTAGGGATTTTCTGTCATCCCCAAATACAAGAATATTTTTGCTGCAGGCTGTTTCTTCTTCGCGGGACAGCAAAAGTGATGGAAGGGACGGAGTTATTTAATCTCAATCACAGACATTTGAGCTGCATTTTTTAATTAATTTGTTAAACCTATTATATCACTCTTAACAAGGTTCTCCAAAGTATGTGCTGGAGGGCCGGTTCCATGCCAGATTTCAAGATAACTGTTATCTAAAAATGCTAGAAATCTGGCTTGGATCCGGTCCTCCAGGACTGACATTAAAGAACCCTAACCTAGACCAGCATCACCCATATGCAGATCAGTTTTGGTCCCGTTACAGCAAGAACACATGACTTTGTATGATTTTCAGTACAGGCCATAAAGATGTTTGATTACTTTTTCCCAAGACTATAAGTAGGCCTTGCCCAAAGGTATTGAGAGGGGTGTGACCCCATGCCAAGAGAGGTCGGCCCAATGCTCAACGTACATTTTCATCTTTGTAAAATTAAAAAAATTGGTATAACTTTGGTGAGGCCTGTAAGCTTTCAGGTGTAGATTGGGGTACGCACTCTGGTCCGTCCACCCAAGATGACAGACACTGATGTCTGCATATTTGATGGCAGCAAGGACTCAGGCCAGGGAGGTACTCCAAATAGAGGAGAAAATACCTGACCATCTACGACGGGCATCTCGTTTGAGCATCTGCCTTCTGCCATATGTGGGAGAAGTTCTATTACAGTGTGAAATATAACATTAAGACAACACTATCAATACAACATGACCCTTTTTCTGTGCTTTTATATATGGTCCCATAATAGTTTGCCTAGTACAGATTCCTCTTGGAAAACCTTGACTACAATCAATCATTAGAATAATTAAGTAGTGCTGCAAACTCCATTAGTTCTCTTGGCTTGCCGGAGATTTAGGAAATTACTACAAAGGTTTTTCTTCTCAATTCGTATAAAACGATTGATTGCATGAATACATGGTATAAAGTACTGTTTATTTACTTGTTGCTATTGGAAAATGTAATCTAGTCTAGCTTTATTACCATATGAGAATGTGTATTACTCGTATAGTACTAAAATGCCCCTTGGTGATTACAAGCTTTGTACATGACTACTTTGCAAGACCATGCTCTTTCTCCCACTTTATAATGTAAATGCGGTAGGCAGTTGTTTGTCTTTGCAATAATTTCACAAGTTGATGTTATCAGACTGCAGTAGCCATGTTGTGTAAATAATCTGTAGTATTTTTTAAGCGTAATAAATTTTAAATTAGGAAACCAATAATTGTACAGTACTTTTTTAAAGAAAGTAATAAAACGTGATTAGTTACTTGGAAGAATAACTACACACTTTTCATTTTTCCATAGGAACATTCAGGACGTGTCTTTCGACTTCAATTCGACGAGTTTCAGATTATTAGTAGTTCCCATGATGACACAATTTTAATTTGGGATTTTTTAAATGTTCCTCCCAGTGCCCAGAATGAGACGCGTTCCCCATCCAGAACATATACTTACATCTCAAGATAGCAATCTGCACTTTTCTACCCCATCAGGTGAACTTTTCTATAACAAAAAATAACCATAAACTATTCTGTTGAAACCATACATGAAACGTATTTCTTAGTTGTGTGAGGGTTTGAAAACAAAATGAAGTATGATTCCACTGTTACGGACAACAGATACTCAGGAATACATTTGTGGTACACTTTTTCAGTTAACTAGTGTGCACTTTGCCATCTTATGAGCTGTTTTAAGTGAGTCTTTGTTTATTAATTGATTACCTTTAGACCACGTGTTAGTCTCTAAAGATTTACATATTTGACTTTTTGTGCTGTAGGTTTGTCAGTGAGTGGTATGATTGCTTCAATATAGTAGGTGAAATGTATTGGGGGGGGGGGTACATTCTAGACTGGTCCTTGTAATGCCCCTAACACCAGTACACTGAGAGCCCTCCACATGCCAGTATTTTTCTGTGGGTTTAAACATTTAAAAATGTCATCTTTGTGTGCATGTGAGAAGCCAGCCTATAAATACACAGATCCTCCTTTGCACATAAATACTTACTGTTTCTTCCTGTTCTGTGAGTTGTGGGGCTCATGCATATATGCCCCTAGTTGCACACACCATCTGCCAGACACAGGAATTTTCTAACTTGCACTTGGAATTCCAATGTGTACATGTACAGAATCCCTATGTGTACATGCATTTATTTTTTGTTTTTTCCTAGTAGTTTGTTAGATGAGTTTTAATCACAGGCAGTCGATCTGTATTGTAGGAGTGGGGTTCGGCTGAGCATGGTGAACACATCTTCTGATTCAATTGTTTGTACAGGTGTGCTTATCCTACAGTATATATGCATAAACCGGTCTTCTCTACCCAACATATACCAAGGTTTACTGGAGGACAGAAAACCCGGTTTAATGAGTCTTCACACAGCTGAGGTTTTAACGTGATCATTTTTTTTATAGTTCTGTCAGACACCATAAGGTTACCTCAGAGGGTTGGGGCGATGTGGGAAGTGGTAGAGTGATCAGAAGAAAGGCAAGGCTAGAACAGGTCAAAATAGGAGGAATTGGGGATGAGCCAAGTGACGAGAGTTCAGAAAATGTACTTAGATTTTTATAAGACTGTGTTTAGTTTATTGCTGGCCGCAAGCTTCTGAATGCAAAAAACAGAAGAGTAGAATAGGGTAGTAGGAATAAGGCTGGGAAGGCAGAGTAGTGTGTTGTGAATGTAAGGGGAATCAAAGTCTTGGCATGCCTGAGGCCAACTGGAATCTTAAGGTGTCTATCGAGGCACCTACCCCATTCTACACTATTGTCCTTTCTCCACTATCGTCCTTTCATGCAGCCTCTCGCTACTAGATGCATTTTCATTTTTGATCACAGCTGATGAGTGGGATGGATAGATGTATATTGGGGTGCTCATTTCGCTAGGTGCTCAGGTTTCTTAGATGGTTTTGGTAATAACATGACGTGTATTTGTAAAGCGTAGTTTACCCAAGGATATTTTGGCGCTGAATAACACATGATTAGGGTTGAACATTCGCTTTGGCCAGTGCTAGACTTTCACTTTTTGATATTTGACCCAGCAAGTTCTGGCTACATTGGTGAGATCCCTATGCTATTGACTGAAAAAAAGCAGAAGCCTGTTTTTAGACCTATTGGACTCATTGATGGTGCTCCAGGAGTCTAGGCAGGAGGTGCTGAACGCTTATCCATTTCACACTAAGACTTGATTGGCCAGCACCCTGTTGGTTTTTTATCAGATAGTTTTGCTTTGTAGTTGAGGACCAAAATACATATTCATATGTGGTTTTAATGTGGTTTTAATGCCAATATTATGTTTGGTTGCAAGACATTGCAAGATGTACTGCAAGATGTACTGTACAAATAAGAGTTGAGGCTGCTATTTCATGTCAAAGAAGGTTTATTACTAGTAGAATGTTATTAATATAAAAGTATTTCGCTTCTGATTCGAGAAACAGCGGTCTTGTTTAGCTTAAAGCTTTTTCAAGGCTGTAAAATAGTTGCATACAGGGAACATTCATTATGCAGAAATTGAATGATAAATTTAAGTGGGCACACATGAATAGGCAATACAATGTAGATTGCTTCTAAAAAATAATTAAAATAAAAAACTTTGTAATAACATGTCCAGGAGTGGTGAGTGTGGTGGAGAATAAAGAAAGTTGGTATGTATGTGATCAAGAGTAGTTAAGAGGGGGGTATCTGATATAGAAAATGTGGGCCAAGGTCTCTCTCATGGACTAGTACCTCTGTGAGATCTTAATAGTGCTTTCCCAGTTAAAAACAAGCATTTGCAATGCAATAGTTCTCGCATTAATAAAGTTTGAGCTATTGGTTTTGTAAATGACAATTTTTTTATTTGTTTTGTTTTTGAAAATAGCGAAATTAATAGCTCATTTACATGCCAATAGTTATAACTTTCACAAATGTGACACCTATAGCATTTTTAATGCTATATGTGCTGTATTTACGTGACTTGCATGTATTGATTAAAAAAAACAATGGCTTTTAATTACTTAAATAAGTTATTGTAATTTATAATGGCAATAGCTTAAACTTTTGTAAGATTATGTTTAGTGTATTTTATTGGGACGGAAATCCAAGAACAGAAGTGAAATATTAACATTTTTGTTACATTTGTAATAAAGCTTGAAACATTGAGAGAACAAATGTGAACCAGTTGTTGAATGGTTGCACAGATTGATGCTGTGGTGGAGCTGAGTGATGTTGTGATGGTGAACAAGTGATGCTGTGGCGTTCAGTGATGCTGTGGTAGCGCATAGTGATGTTGTGGTGCCCCAGAGTGATGCAGTGGTGGTGCTGAGTGATGCTGTATGCTATGTTTTGCTATCCTATGCTTTTTTTGCTATGCTATGCTGTTTTGTTATGCAATGCTATGTTTTGTTATGCTATGCTGGTGAGGTTGTGTGAGGGTGTGTGAGGGGTGAGTGAGTGGGTGTCTGAGGGGTGAGTGGGTGTGTGAGGGGTGAGTGGGTGAGTGGGTGTGTGAGGGGTGAGTGGGTGTGTGAGGGGTGAGTGGGTGGGTGTGTGAGGGGTGAGTGGGTGTGAGGGTGAGTGGGTGTGAGGGTGAGTGGGTGTGTGAGGGTGAGTGGGTGTCTGAGGGTGAGTGGGTGTGTGAGGGTGAGTGGGTGTGTGAGGGTGAGTGGGTGTGTGAGGGTGAGTGGGTGTGTGAGGGTGAGTGGGTGTGTGAGGGTGAGTGGGTGTGTGAGGGTGAGTGGGTGTGTGGGGGTGAGTGTGTGTGTGAGGGTGAGGGTGAGTGGGTGTGTGAGGGTGAGTGGGTGGGTGGGTGAGGGGGTGGGTGGGTGGGTGAGGGGGTGTGGGTGGGTGAGGTGGTGTGGGTGGGTGAGGGGGTGTGGGTGGGTGTGGGGTGTGGGTGGGTGTGGGGGGGTGTGGGTGGGTGTGGGGGTGAGGGGGTGTGGGTGTGAGGGGGTGTGGGTGTGTGTGAGGGGGTGTGGGTGTGTGAGGGGGTGTGGGTGTGTGAGGGGGTGTGGGTGAGTGAGGGGGTGTGGGTGAGTGAGGGGTTGTGGGTGGGTGAGGGGGTGTGTGAGGGGGAGGAGGTGGGTAGGGGGTGTGTGAGGGGGAGGAGGTGTGTGAGGGGGAGGAGGTGTGTGAGGGGGAGGAGGTGTGTGAGGGGGAGGAGGTGTGTGAGGGGGAGGAGGTGTGTGAGGGGGAGGAGGTGTGTGAGGGGGGGAGGTGTGTGAGGGGGAGGGAGGTGTGTGAGGGGGAGGAGGTGTGTGAGGGGGAGGAGGTGTGTGAGGGGGAGGAGGTGTGTGAGGTGTGTGAGGGGGAGGAGGTGTGTGAGGGGGAGGAGGTGTGTGAGGGGGAGGAGGTGTGTGAGGGGGAGGAGGTGTGTGAGAAAGGGGGAGTGTGTGTGTGAGGGGGAGTGTGTGTGTGTGAGAAAGGGGGAGTGTGTGTGTGAGGGGGAGTGTGTGTGTGTGAGGGGGAGTGTGTGTGTGTGAGGGGGAGTGTGTGTGTGTGAGGGGGAGTGTGTGTGTGTGAGGGGGAGTGTGTGTGTGAGAGGGGGAGTGTGTGTGTGAGAGGGGGAGTGTGTGTGTGAGGGGGAGTGTGTGTGTGTGTGTGAGGGGGAGTGTGTGTGTGTGTGTGAGGGGGAGTGTGTGTGTGTGTGTGAGGGGGAGTGTGTGTGTGTGTGAGGGGAGTGTGTGTGTGTGTGAGGGGGAGTGTGTGTGAGGGGGTGTGTGTGTGTGTGAGGGGGAGTGTGTGTGTGTGTGAGGGGGAGTGTGTGTGTGTGAGGGGTGTGTGTGTGTGTGAGGGGGTGTGTGTGTGTGAGGGGGAGTGTGTGGTGTGTGAGGGGGAGTGTGTGTGTGTGGGGGAGTGTGTGTGTGTGTGGGGGAGTGTGTGTGTGTGAGGGGGAGTGTGTGTGTGTGAGGGGAGTGTGTGTGTGTGAGGGGGAGTGTGTGTGTGTGAGGGGAGTGTGTGTGTGTGTGTGGGGGAGTGTGTGTGTGTGTGAGGGGGGTGTGTGTGTGTGTGAGGGGGAGTGTGTGTGTGTGTGAGGGGGAGTGTGTGTGTGTGTGAGGGGGTGTGTGTGTGTGTGTGTGGGGGTGTGTGTGTGTGTGTGGGGGGTGTGTGTGTGTGTGTGGGGGAGTGTGTGTGTGTGTGAGGGGGAGTGTGTGTGTGTGTGTGTGGAGGGGGTGTGTGTGTGTGTGTGTGAGGGGGTGTGTGTGTGTGTGTGTGTGGGGGAGTTTGTGTGTGTGTGTGTGGGGGGGTGTGTGGTGTGTGTGTGGGGGGTGTGTGTGTGTGTGTGTGTGTGTGTGTGGGGGGGTGTGTGTGTGTGTGGGGGGGTGTGTGTGTGTGTGAGGGGGAGTGTGTGTGTGTGTGGGGGGTGTGTGGTGTGTGTGGGGGGAGTGTGTGTGTGTGTGAGGGGGGTGTGTGTGTGTGTGAGGGGGGTGTGTGTGTGTGAGGGGGAGTGTGTGTGTGTGGGTGGGGGGGTGTGTGTGTGTGGGTGAGGGGGAGTGTGTGGGTGAGGGGGAGTGTGTGGGTGAGGGGGAGTGTGTGTGTGAGGGGCTGTGAGGGGGAGTGTGTGTGTGAGGGGCTTTGAGGGGGAGTGTGTGTGTGAGGGGCTTTGAGGGGCTGTGAGTGTGTGAGGGGCTTTGAGGGGCTGTGAGGTTGAGGGGTGGTGAGTTTTAGGGTGTGAGGGGGTGTGTGAGGGACAGGCTTTGGACTTTGAGATACACAAGCACAGAGCACTGAGGAGCAGGCACGGGGCAGTGAAGGAAACTGGTTTGGGGCAGTGTGGGTCATGCTCTTTTAGTACTGAGACCCACTCATGGTGCATTTGGAAACATACTCAGGCTCACAACAAGAACTGCCATTGAGCACATCCTTTTACAACTGAAAATGATTTACATCTCATTAGTTTCTATTTCTTCGGGCTCACACAGTCACAAAATAGGTCCTATAATTCTTAAGCACCTAAGAGCTCAAGGCAAATCACTGAACTCCGACGTTTTGGTGGAAAATTAGAAATACTAAATATTAGGTGTAGAAGTTCTATCTTGCAGTTTTTACTGCCGACTCATAATTTCTTTTGAACTTCAGACAATCCCAATTTGATTGGACAACAAGGCTCTTGTTACTTTTCAAGCAGAGGACAGGATAATGTACCACACTTTTGGGTCTTTCTTAAACTCTTTGGCGCCATTTAAGCAGCAAAGCTCCACATTGCTCCAGATGAGAATGGCACAGGGGTTTGGGAGCTAAGCAAGCTGGAACCAATCTCGGTATCGGCCTTCCTGACCGGATGACCCATCCATCACCAGATGGATCGATGAGGGGAGAACCGTTTCTAAGATTGCAAACCCATACAAAGAACATTGGCGCCTCTTTTACTTTATTTTGACAAGAAACAATAAGAACAGGAAATAACATGCATTGTCAAAGCTAGTAGGGTTCCTCTTTAGCTTTGCAAACATATTAGTTTTCCAATGCCTTTTTTTGATAATGCCATTCAGCATCAGCAATACCCAAAAATGGTTATTGCCGATGCTGAACAGTGTTGCAAATTTGAAAAAGTGCAATGGTGCGTATGCGCAACCAACCATGCATGCATGCCTCGTGTTGGTTGGCGAGCCCAGCATTATCAACCATTTGTCTTGATAATGTAGCCACTTTGTTTTTTGTTTACCATTCCAAAATGGCACACTTATTTTGAAACTGTGAACAAGAAAAAACATGAAAAAAAGCTTTTTGTTGAACATTGCAGCCCACCAAAAAACTGCTGGGTCCAAAAACAGTTTTCAAAAAATAAGACCGCAAAAGATGAGCAACAGTGGAATGGATGTAATGAGCAATGGGATCAGTAGGGGGCAGTAACAGAGGAGCTTCGATGGTGAAATGAAAAATATTTAAAAGAAATTGAAACAAGTTTGAATGCAGTTAAAGGGTGCAATTTCGAAAAATACTTGCGTTTTTGTTGGGGAAAGACAGGTTTATGTTTTATGTTTAGGACCTGCAATACAAACAGAGGGCATACACAATTTGAACTGGGGTGCGGTGTCGGGCACCGGTTGAAACTGAGAAGAGGAAAGGCTGCGCTGCGAGGGGGTCTGGGCAACCATGCCAGCATTTCGATTCACAAGCAGATGGTCCTGTTTATGACCTGCAGAGCGCATGAAGTGGCTGGTGGCAAATTGAATCAAAGCGGCCACAGTCGATTTGATGTTCTTGCCTTGTCTTGCTTTGTGGGAGGGTAGGGAGAAGCGAAGTCCTGTGCACGCGCCTGGCTCACATGAACTGTACGCGATTCGCAGTGGGTAGACTTTTTAGGTCTCCTTACTATAAATCTCGCCTACCATCCCTTCGGGATGGAATAGACGAGACCTAAAAAGACAAACCTTCAGTTCCCAATGAATGGTAGAACAGTATATTTAGATATAGATTGTTCGAATCAAATCAACTTTATTCGATTTTCAGATTTAAAAAAATCATAAGTCACAAATTATAAAATTTACATTCTATTATTTAAAACAAATTCCTGTACCATACATGATTACATCTTTATATATCACTACATTCTTAAAATCATATCTACAGTTAATTATTATGACAGGTATTCTAAACATTAGTCAGCCTCATGTTGGGGTTCCCATGTTATACTTTTTTTTTTTCAGTATAGCCTTCAAAAGTCCAGTCATAGCTCCCACACAATAAACATTATCCAATTTTTGTAAATAAAGGTAAGCAGGGCGACATTGAATCCTACCGCCCCCCTTCAACATTGGCAAAATCCATCTTGATCTTTCCACTCTATAAAATGTACAAAATAAAATTGCATGTATTGTAGTCTGAAGGGACATTTCATCACAGGGGCACCTGCAGAGCTCACTTGTGCAATCATTTTGTGTAGGGAGACTGACTAGTTGATGAGTTATCAATTCTAAGTCTTGTGAGGACAAACATATCATAACTTCCTGTACACCATTCCAGGTAGGGTTGAATGGTAGGTGATACAAGGGTTAGCTGGTGTGGAATGACCGTACTTTTCTGCATTTCTGAGGCCGCTCTTAGGAATTCTAAATGATCTTGACATAACTCTAAAATCGTTCCTAGAAATTGTAATCAATGTTCCAGGATTGCTATAAAACTGAGATTTACCCAAGTCTGTTAAGAACCCTCTAATGTACGTTAACCAGGGGATCTTATTTGCATGAGTTGTTCATGGCATCTCTAATAATATGTGTTTAATACTGTATTATTTGACGTCCAGACTCTATGCCATGACATCAGGGACTGCATCTTGATCAAATCGGAGATATAATAAATCCCCAATTTGTTGTGGCAAATATAAACAGATGTGCTCTGTGGTACTGCTAATATAAATTGCAAACACGTATTTTCATCTTTTTGTAACATGGCCACATCCTGGTGTCCCCAGACGCCCGCCCCATACATCGCTGCACTCAAGCATTTTGCGGAGGATGCCAGGGGGTCTTTTGCTCATTTTATTAGAAAAATTAATCAATGCCCAAATTGACAGTTTAAAAAGGAGAGTTCTGTTTTTAACCGCTGGAATCCACGACCCAGAATGGTCAAGTAAAAGACCCAAGTATGAGAATGTATTGGTCGCGTCAATCCTAACCTTCCCCAGCGGCAAGCTTTTACAGCTATTTCTCCCCTTTCCACGTCATCACATAGGTCTTCTTGACATTGAGTTTTAGTACTCGACTGTCCATAAACTCAATGTAAGTTTTAAGAGCACTCTGTAGACCCAGCTGAGTTCTGGCCATAAGCACCGCGTCGACCGCGTTGAGGAGTGATACTATGGGCTTGTTGTTATAGTGAGGAGGGTCTTTGGTCCTGGCCGTTAATTCCTCCTCTAAAGCGTTGGTATATAAAGAGAAGGGGAACGGGGCCAGGACACACCCCTGCCTCATACCCTTCTCCACCGCAAACGATCCAGTGCATTGCCCCCTATTCCATGTCTCACTTTTGCTGAGGCTTCAGCATACAGCTGCCTCGGAAACTGGACTAAGGCTGGGTCTACCTTTAAGTCCCGCAAAATATCCCACAGTCTATTATGGTTAACGCAATCGAAGACCGAAGTAAGGTCCACAAATGCTACGTACATTTTCCCTTCCTTGGCTTGGATATATTTCCCAGTTAACATTATAAAATTCAGCACCTGTTCAGTGGTCCCTAACCACTGTGTAAAACCAGTCTGCACTTTACATAAAATATTGTCATCCTCGGCCCAATGTTGTAGGATTTTCAGCACTATTCTACCTACTACCTTAACCAGGGAGTCCAACAAAGAGATCGGACGATAACACGCAGGGGTTGTCACGTTCTCCCTTTTTAAAAATTGGTATGATCACTGATTCGGACCACATTTTGATAAAGCCCTTCTAGCAGAAGGCCTTCAATACCCGTGTCGGCAATGAGGACCATACCGCTGGAAGTTATTTGAATAGGTCCATGGGCACGCCATCTGGCCCGGGCGCTTTACCACCTTTACTTTTATTTATCGCTGCATGACCTCTTCTAGTGTGGCGTTTAGCCCTATAGGCACAAAACTATCCGCCCCATCTTGTATCTGTGGAACAGAACCAATAACAAATTCTCCGGACCCCCTATCGCTATAGACGTTTGTGAAAAAATTGATCCAGGACACCTCTTCTATGGCAACTTCAATTCTAGGTCCCTCATTATTCGCAAAGAAAGAGGCATTTACTGTCTGCCAGAACATATTACAATCCTTTATTTGTGAGGCCTCATAGAGTAAAACCCAGGCTTGCTCCTTTAGTTCTTTTTTTTTTTCCTATTTTTTCGAACCAAATTATAGTTCTTTCTACATGTACTAATTTCCTCCTGGTTTCTCACACTTTTATGAAGGGCTACCTTCAGCAAGTTGTACACTTTCGTACATTTAGTGTCGAACCAGCCGCAAATCCGTGATGTGGAAATCTTCTTTTTGGTTCTTAGAGAGTTTTGAATCTCAGTTGTAATGGACGTATAGGCCCTCAGGATATCATTATAATCTGCACACTCATGAAGACATACCGCTATATGATCATTTGCATTAACTACGATTTGTTTCGTCACTTCTTCAGCCTTTATCTTGCCCCATCGTAAAGAGTAGCCATTCTGGCGTGCTAGGGTAATATTGTGTGACAATGCCAGAAAGCTACTATTGGATTGTTCAACTATTTTGGGGAATATTAAGCTAATACTCAGGGGCAGATAGTCGCTAAGGGTGTTACAGTGAGTTATAAAGTTATCAAACCTTGTTGCTTATCTATTTGGGATGATTATGAAATCTATCAGTGAGGTTAAACCTCGACCAATGAACGTAGGGGTAAAATCAACGCGTGGAATGCACAAATGGTTAACAAAACCCAGGTCATGCCCTGTCATAACATTGTTAAACATTTCTCCCCTTACATTATGTATAAAATTTGGGGTATGTGCATTAGCTTCCTCATGGACCCCACACTGCCCATTTTCAGTATTAACACAAACACCAGTGTTAAAATCCCCGCCCCATAGGAAATTATATCAGTGTCATTCGGTACCTTTATATTTAACATTTCCTCGTTCAGGCAATTTATAATTTTACCCAGTTCACCCTGTTCGATGTTATTATAGAAATTCACTATACATAATACAACTGAAGAGTTCAAGTGGATGCCCAGCATTTGATAGTAGCTCGTAGAACTGAGCTTTTCTATTTTCCTGACTTTAATCAAATTCGAAATATATTTACACAACCCTCCTTTATTTCTTCCATGTATAGATCTAACAGCAGGTACATGGAAGGTTTTATAGCCATCTAGGTTGATCTGCTTCAGTAGCCAGGTCTCCTGAAAGCATAGAATGTCAAAACTATGAATGAAATCTATCCAGATGTGATTTTGTACTTTTGAATATAAACCAGCGATATTACAGAAGAGCACGCGTATTCCCTTTGAAATATGAACAGTTGGACTATCTGGGGTGATTGTTCCTTTAGTGTGTGCATCTATCCCACTACCCTCAATAGTGTTTATTAGACATCCATCGCTTATAACCTCCTTCACTACCTTATTCTCTTTCTCCCTTTTATCCTTTATCACGCTTAGGGTAATGTTACGCCCCCAGTGTCACACTCTGGGATAATCACACTTAATTCTGGGGGTGTTTCTTCAACCACAGTCATCCTCGTTGCAGTTAGCCATGAGTCAATCGTTTTCGTCCAGGCATTGAAGCGGCATGAAACTATTGGAAACCTTAATACTATATGCCTGCTTGCTTATGCTCGGTGGATGGGGATACCTATCCCTATATGCCTGGTTCCTTATGGTCTTTGGATGGGAATACCTATCCCTGATCCATTTTGCAGGCCCTGATTGATGGAAGTAACTCAAAGGAAAGACCTTTATGCCTACTTCCAGTTTGCATCTATTATTGCCCATCCTTCTGAAGATTTCCCTGACCAATGTTGGGCTTCCTAGGGAGAGAACTACACAGTCCCCTTCCACATTTCTTTTAATTGTGCCTACTCTGGAGACCCGTCTAACCATTTTAAAGGCTGTAAACATATCCACAGTTAAAGTTGTTCTAACTCCCAGACAGTGGATTGTTCTATTCCTCAATGTTTCCCATGTTTCCTTATCCCATTCAGGTAGCGGGGGAACATTTGTCAGCACCACCGTGTAGGGTTGTGCAGTGGGGGGTAAATTTTGAATTTGACAATTCCCCAACTGCTCTGATGGTTTATACTCTTCTTTTCCTACATCAGGGCCCTTTTTTCCTCTGGTATCTATTTTCCTGACGTTTATTCGTCCTATCGCTGCTCTTTCCTGGTTTTTCGTTGACATTCCCCAAACTTCTAGTATGGTCGATATTAATTGTTTTTTTGGGGCCTATAGCCATCGTAGTGTGATCCCTTTTTCCTCCAGGTTTCTCTGGGGACACAGTATTATCTATTATGTTCAGGTGGTGTGGATTTAGGGTGTCTCCCCTTTTCTCCATTTCTTTTTTATTTATTACCCTTCTAATCCACTGTTGAGAGCCTATCTTGATTCTCTGCCACGGATGTCAAGCTCAACTCTATTTTAGCTAATCTTAACTCTATAGTAGCAAACGATTGTTTAATATACGTGCTTAAGTCGGCTAGTTCATTCCCTATACTATTCGTTTCCGCATCATGATTACCTTGTCCCCTTCTTTTAGTTTTCATGGTCAAACCTTTATTTTTTAAATGTCAAGTTACCATTCGACTGTTGATCCATCACTGCAGATATCTGTGTAATAGGCTCTGATGGGGTATTAAGTATCAGTTCCTGTGGGCTTCTAGGCCCTTTTGTTTTCAGCATGCAACATCTTTTAGGTGGGGGGCACAGCTCTGCATCCAGATCACTGGTGATGATCTCTACACCTGTAACTTGGATGCAACCATTTATATTCTCCCCATTCGAATTTCCTGATTCCCCTCCCTTCTCCCCAACCTCTTCAAGCTCCTTCTCATATACAGTGGTGGTCTTATTTATAGTAACTACGTCCTGGGGATTCCATTCTAGAGACTCCTCAACTGTAGATATTTTCTTATCTAGATCTCCAACCGCCCCTTTAAGATAGTTCAAAATAGTCTCATTTACATCTGCTGAATTGCCCCCCGATTGCACTAAGCTCACATTTTGTAGCTTTCTTTTCCCCATTTTACTGGCTCCTATAATTAAAGCACAAGTATACTCTTTCTGCTACTCTGTACACAATAAATATCAGTGTAAACCAAATTATTATACTCTGCAGCAACAAAGATTACACCCCCTTCCATTTTTTAGGTCTCGCCTACGCAACGCGCATGTGTTGCATAGGAGAGACCTGTAGCCATCGCCACAGCTTTGGGGGCAAAAACGTGCACGTGTTGCATTGCAAGCAATGCAACACGTGCACATCTTGGTGATTTCCTTTCGGGAGTGTGCAGTGCCATATGGTGGCACCATATGGTCACAGCCCCCCTCCCCCTGCTGCCGCGCACTTTTTTTTAATTGCAGATCTCACTTTCACAGCCGCGCGGCTTTACTGCCGCGTGGCCAATGCTTGTTTAGCTATCTAATTCACTGAGAGCCACTTTTCTTTTGGCGTCAGGGCAGATTTCTGTCCCAGTTCTACCGTACTACGAGTTATTTTAGAACTGCGCTAGGAATTCACTTTGCAGAGCCTTTTCGTGAAGTCTTGGAGTCCGGGTTTCGATCATTCCTGACAGACTTTATATGAGCTTCGTTGTTAAGTGCCAAGCCGACCGTATTCTGGATTAAACATGGAGAGCTCACATCACAAAATTGCCTCCTGCCAAGCGAAATGCAAATGTTGCTCGCAGAATGAGTTTCTTTGTGCTGAACTAGAGTATTGAAAGCATTAAAGGCGGCTGGATAAATACCTCTGCAATTTGCCCGGCTTTAATCGCCTTTTTCCTCTTTGTCCATCACGGCCACAGACAAGGAAAATAATTGCTTTCCTTTCTCTCCCGCTCGCTTTTTAAAGGCCTGGATGTGATTCTTCTTCTCTGCACGGAGTTATTTATTTTATAGGGGTTTTAAATAAACCTTTTGTCAGCTCCAGCCGTACCGTCATGCAAATTATTATTATTATTATTATTATATGAAATTTGTAATGCGCTCAGCTTACCCGGGGGCATCCCGGCGCAACAGACCAAAGAGGGAGGAACTCGATAGCTCACTACTGTGGAAACAAGTAGGTTTTCAGAAGTTTCCTAAATACTAGGATCTTGTGCTCTGAGCGAATCTTAAGGGGCAGAGAATTCCACAGAGATGCCACCTGTACCGAGAAGCGCCTGCCCCCAGTCCGAGCTCTCCTGACTCTCGCAGATTGCAAAAGATGTTGCTGGTCTGAGCGCAAAAGGCGGGGAGGTTTATAAGGACGGGCCATATTAAAAAGGATGGGGGGGGCCTTTGCCATGAAGAATTTTATGGGCCGTACACAACGCCTTGAATTTCACCCGCTCCTTAACAGGGAGCCAGTGAAGTGCTTTCAGGGCCGGGGCAGCAGACTGCCTTCTAGGGATCTCCATCAAAACTCTGGCAGCTGCATTTTGCACCTGTTGGAGGGTTTTAAAAGTGGCTTCAGGGGCACCAAGAAACAGGGCATTACCAGAGTCAAGCCTTGAAAGGATTAAACCACGCATCAAAAGCTTCTTAGCTGGATCCGGAAGCAGTGGGAGTACCTTTCGGGCTGACTTCAGAAGACCGAAGCAAACCCCCGCGGTCTTTCTGGCGTGGGTCCTAAAGGACAGATCTTCCTCCAACCATACTCCCAAGGACTTGATCTCCTTCTTGGGAGATGGAGGGTCGCCAAGAGACCGGGGCCAACAGCTGGCAATGATGGAGGGACTGGAGTTGCCCAAAAGCATCAGCTCAGTTTTTCCTCCATTAAGCTTTAGAGCTGAGTTGGACATCCATTGATAGACATTAGCCAGGCAGTCATGCAACAAGTTGGGTTGTTCCGCCAGCTGAGTGAGGCCTACCACCAGCTGAGTATCATCAGCATAGCTGATGATCTTCAGTCCCGAAGGGGCTACCACTCTTTCAAGTGGAGTCATATATGCATTGAACAAAGTAGGGCTCAACGATGAGCCCTGAGGGACTCCACATTGAAGAGGGAATAGGGAAGACTGCTCTGCCCCTTCCCAGACTTGGTAGAAACGGTTGGAGAGAAAAGATCCCAACCATTTCAGGGCCGTCCCTGAGACACCTACCTCTGACAGGCGATGGAGGAGCACCTGGTGACTCACGGTGTCAAAGGCAGCACTCAAGTCCAGGAGGATCACTGCCACTGATCCTCCAGCATCAAGAGTGCTCCTTGCTTCCTCCACTACCGCCAGCAGGGCTGTGTCCGTTCCTTGGCCGGGACGGAAACCAGTCTGGGAGTCTCCCAACAGGTGGTTGGACTCAAGATAGTAAGAGAGCTGACGGTTAACCAGTTTCTCTGCGATTTTAGAAAACCCCGGCAAAAGCGAGATAGGCCTGAAGTTGGTCAGATTGGCGGGATCCAAGCCTGGTTTTTTCAGTAGGGCTTTAACTACTGCCTTTTTCCATCTCTGAGGGACTATACCATGAGAGAGAGAGAGGTTGACAAGGTCAGTGAGAGGAGCTGACAGAGTATTAGCCACAAGTTTAAGATGTTTCATAGGCACTGGATCACTCGGAGATCCACTCTTCATCTCCATCAAGACCTTTGTAACCTCCTCCTCCGAGAAAGGACCAAAAGATACAAGTTCGGTCGGGCAGCTTATAGGACCAGTAGCCGGCTCAGAGATTTGAGGCATAGCGGGCAGAGAGGATAGGATAGTATCTATTTTAGAATGGAAGAAACTAGCCAGTTCCTCACATTTGTCTTTAGGATTGGAGTGCACGACTGGCGGGACTGGGGCTTTGAGGAGTTCTTTAAAAATTTTGAAGGATTCTCTTGGAGAGTTACTTGCCCTCTCAATCTTATCACTAAAGAAAATCTTTTTGACATCCTTCAGTGCACTTTTGTATTTTCTCATCTCTCTTTTATAATTAGCCCGGCTTTCTTCCGTCTGCTCTCTCCTCCAGGCACGTTCAAGCCTTTTGCAAGAGGTTCTGCAACTCCTGAGTTCCGGAGTATACCAGGGGGCAGAAGCAGTTCTTCTCTCCCTGATAAGCCTCCTTTTTTTAGGAATCAGTCGATCAAGAGAGTTAGTGAGCCAGTTAGCCAGATGTTGATCAGCAATATTGGGGTCATCTACAGGGTCAGGGCGAGTTATCGCTAGCTCTTCAACCCAACTTTCAACCGGCAGCTTCGACCAGAGTCGTTCCACAGTGTATTGTCTAGGCACGGGATCTCCCCGGTTCTTCAACAACCAGCTGAAAGGAATAAGGTGGTGATCCGTCCAGGGAAGGGGCAACATCTGGAGGGCTTGCAGGTTGGCAGTATTAGCAAAAACAGCGTCAAGCTGATGACCTCTGTTATGAGTGGCTCCCAGCGAGGTGAAGATCGAGAGCATCAAATGAGCTCAATAAATCTCTTGCCACCACGTCATTGGGGTCATCAAAGTGAAGATTAAAATCCCCCAGAAGTACAAAGTTGCGTGAGGCAGCGGCTAATGGAATGATGGCCTCAATAATAGAGTCCACAAAATTCCCTAGCGCAGCAGGAGGGCGATACAAAAGGAGGCCGGAGATGGAAACGGAGGAAGATATGCTAAGGGAGAAATGACAACTTTCAGTGTTGGTAATACCGCAGTCTGCAGCTTTGCACACGAAAGTATCTCTATAAACGATGGCCACTCCACCCCCTCTCCCATCCGGCCTATCAAGATGGAAAATGAGGTAACCTGGTGGGAGAGCATTGACCATATCGGGACCTGAACACGCGGTCAACCACGTTTCCGTTAGGAATAACACATCCAGACAGTGGTCCAAGAGGAGGGAGTGTATTTCTATTGCGTGACAAGGCAGTGATCTGCAATTAAGCAGAGCCATAGTGAGTGTGTTTAAAGCCACACAGTTATTAGACACTGGACACCCGAGACAGTGTTTGAAGGCAGTACCCTCAACCCAATTATAATGGCAACTAGGCAGTTTAGTCGCGCGAAGCGAGAGCAGAGAGTCTCGTGAATACCTGAGGGGAGGGGCCAGATGTCTAGATGGATTGAGCAGAGTGGTATGCCCTGAGCCCGTCTGGGCCCGGACGGGCACAGACGGGCTTGACTCTGGCGAAACTCCGGCGATATTCCGGCATCCCCGCTGCGCGTCTCCGCTGCGCGTGGACATGGCAGCTTTTTAAGCCCTAGTCGCCTCCTAGAGAGAGGACTAGCGCGTGCACCCTCTTCCCCAACCAAAGATGTCCGCCAACAGCCAACAAACGAAGGCGAGGGACCGGCAAAGAGCGGTGAATGCACCGAATACCGAGCGAGTCAGTGGATGCAAATACAATTTGGCATATGCCCGCTGATTACACAACAGGGACAACAATTTTAATTAAAAATACAAACAGGGAAGACAGCTGATGTGCTGGCGTCCGTGCTCCTTCCCACTAGGGGAGGGGGGGCTCCTTGCCAGGCTCTTTTAGTTTTTTGTTAGGCTCTTTTGCTCTTTGCCGGGCATCCCAATCAATGTTTTCAGCCACCTGCCGCCGCCGCTACCTCACCTCTACCTCTTGTGAGCCTGTGAGGTGCGTTGCGCTAGTCACAAACCCGGAGACGCGGGAGCCACACTGCGTGGCTTGGCTCAGCGGTTTTGCCCGTGGCAGTCCCTCGCTGCTGGTACGGGGAGGCGGTGGTGAGCGAGCAAGTGGTTACTGTACTGCTCCAGCTCAAGCTCCCTGCTGCAATGCAATGATATAATATTTCGCGGCTTCTGCCGCCGAAGAGGAAGATCTGCCGCTTGAAAGGAAATGTTTGGCGGCTCCTGCCGCTTCTGTTTTGCACTTGCGTCTTCTGCCGTGAAAAGAAAATGTTTTCGCGGCTCCGGCCGCAGCTGTGTTGCACTTGTGTCTTCGACCGCTTGAGAGCAAATACAGGGGTGTCAACAGATGCCACTCAGGGGCTCGCTCCTCGGCCCAGACGCTCGTTCCCTCGACTGCTCGCCTTGAATGATAAATGTAAGTGGGCACACATGAATGGGCAATACAATGTAGATTGCTTCTAAAAAATAATTAAAAAAAAAGAAAAACTGTGTAATAACATGTCCAGGAGTGGTGGGTGTGGTGGAGAATAAAGAAAGGGGAATGTATGTGATCACGATTTGTTAAGAGTGGGGTATCTGATATAGAAAATGAGGGCTGAGGTCTCTCTCATGGACTAGTACCTTTGTGAGATCTTAATAGTGCTTTCCCAGTTAAAAAAAAAAGACAAACCTTCAGTTCCCAATGAATGGTAGAATAGTATATTTAGATAAAGATTGTTCAAATAGCCAAGAAATATTGGTAGTTTGATGGAAGTCAGTATTGCGGCCCAAAAGTAGTGAATATGTGTGAAACGTGTTTGGTGTTGCTGGCGATTGTCTTTATGGTCTGTCAAGAACTTACATCCTGGATGTGTTTAATAACCTGTTGTCTTCCAGGATGCTGTACCCAAGTCTTGCATCATCCCAGTTAGCCAATACCAAAGGGGAGGATGGACCCCCCCCCCCGTCAACTGATCGGGGCTTAATCTTAATCACCATTCTTTAGCTCACTCCACCACCCCAGTCCGACATGGCCCAGTTCAGACATGGCCATATGCATTTCAGTCTGACCCTGTGCCTCATGGGAACAGTCAAGCCTGAACTGCCAAGTCATGTCTTCCCTGGACCGGAAACAAGCATCCTGGGACCGGTTTCGGATTCATAATCCTCATCAGCCAGGCTATCTTGAATCCAGTGGTAGTCCTGTTTATGGTATGACCATTTGGAAAGCTGGTGCCATATTTGTATTGGCCTGCAGATGACTTATTACTCTAGGTTGTGTGAATTGCTGACTGGGTAAGTAAGCTGCTGACTCCATATTTATTTTATTTATTTTAAAAGTTTTATATAGCGCTGGCTAGACCCGGAGGTATCAGGGATGTATGATGTTAGCACGCACACTTTTACCACGCATACCATTACCACACATTTTTTAAAATGCGGTACCTTTACAACGCATAGTGCTTTGGGTGCTGGATAGTGAATAGTTTCATTTACTATTCCAACACCAGTCCCCGTGGACACTAGGGAAGGTTATTGGATAGTAAATTAACCTATTCACTATCCATTGCCTATGTCAGATCGCCCCAAAGCGCTATGCGTTGTAATGGCATGCGTTGTAAAAGATGCGTGGTAATGGTAGTGCGTTGTAAAAAATTTGTGCTAAAGGTTGTATACCAGGTATCAGAGCGCTGTACATGAACATCTGATCATAGTTACAGGTTACATCATTACAAAGGTTACACAGTTCTTAGAGCATGGCAACATAGTTACTTGTAAAGCCGAGATAAACAATAAGCACAAATACGTAAGGGGAAAAGAAGGCAAGGTGAGATTCAGGGGGGGTTGGATTAGGGGATGTAGACAGATAATGAAGGTGGGAAAGAGGAGGGGAGGGGAGGGTGAGAGACACAGCATGGGGAGAAGAGGGGAAGGGTGACTGGGACAAAACCGGTAGACGAGTCAAGGCAACGTCCAAAGTCCAGTAAGCTGTGATCCCAGGGGAAGTGGTATCCCTTCCCTCTCTCTATTGCGAGAGGCTCCCTTTACGCAGTGGACTCTCTCAGAGAGGTCTCTGAGACTCCAAGGCCTACATACTGGATCCTCCCCCAAAAAGGGGAGAGGGAGTGCTTTGGCAAGGGGTGCCATACCATACCTCAAGTGTGAGTGGCTCCCTTGGCGCAGTGGACTCACTCAGCGGGTTCGCTGAGACTCCAGAGTATAAATATTGGATCTTTCCCCAACAAGGGGAGAAGGAGTGCTTAGTCAAAGGGCACAAAGGACAGGGGGTAGGCAGAGAAGCAGGCAAGGGGAGAGATTCAGGGGAGAGAGGATAGGAGCTAGGGAAGAGACAATAAGGAGAGACAAAAAGAAGCCTGCCTAAAGACCGACTGGGTAGGTGATGACCAAGGAGGGAATCCAAGGCCCATCTCCCCTATAGCTAAACCAAGTAGCTCCATCGGGCATCAGACAAAATAGTTCAGTCTCAAAACTTTGAGAGAGGAGGGAGAGACATAAATAAAGGGAGGATGCGGTAGGGAATGATAGGAGAGACAACAGGAAGTGCAACAATGTGGTTCAACAATATACAAGAAGAAGATCGACAAGTAAACATTAAATCAAACAATCAGCAATACAATTAGGGGTGGAGTGAAAGGCGAGCGAAAGTAGTGGGGTTAGGGGAGGAGAGAGAGTGAGGATAAGGGAAGAGACAACCATAGAGACGAAAGGGAGTCTGTCTAAGGTTCACAGAAAAACAGGGTGGGGACAAAGGGCAAGGGCATGTGAGGGCTGAGGACAGAGGACAGAAGACTATAGTGTTGCAGAGCGCAGTGGCGTACAGTGCATTGGTGTAGAGTGCAGTGACGTAGAGGGCAGTGGTTTAGAGTAGAATGGCATAGAGTGCAGAGTTTCAGAGAAGCGCAAAGTGGCTTAGGGTGGAGTGGTGCAGGGTAGTGTGAAGTGATGTAGAGTGGAGTGGTGCAGGATAGAGCACAGTGCCATAGAGTAGAGTGGCAAAGAGAAATGGCGTAAAGTGGTGTAGAGTGCAGTAGCATAGAATGCAGTGGTGCACAGTAGATTTGTCTACAGTGGATTGGCATGCAATGCAGGGGCAGATATTGGAGTGGTACAGAGTAGACTACATTGGCCTAGAGTGTATTGGCATACAGTGCAGTGGCATAGAGTGGAATGGCATAGAGTGAAGTTGTGAAGAGTAGAGTCGAGTGGCCTAAACTGGAGCGGTGTCGAGTAGCGTGGCGTAGAGTGCGATAGCATAGAGTAGAGTGGTGCAGAGTAGAGTAGGGAGGCGTGAAGTGCAGTGGCGTAAAGTGGAGTGGTGCAGAGTGGAGTGGAGTGGAGTGGAGTGGAGTGCAGTGGTTCAGGGTGTAGTGACAAATTGTAAAGTGGAGTAGTGCAGTGTATTGGAGTGGTGCAGAGTAGAGTGGAGTATGCATGGTGTGGTAACACACTCCCATTACAGACAACACATTTTCAATTGAAATGACCATTACATTTGTACAGACATACAGTTTTACTAACAAAACCATACAGCACACAAATGATAATGTGTGGAAATGACATCACCTAGTGTACTGATTTGTTTTGATCATATTAAAGTATTTGTTTTAAACACTACAGAATTAACAACAAATGTGTGCTGATTTGTGCTTTGTTAATTCAGATATATTCTGAAATACTTTAACAGTCCATTTAAATGTTGTGTGTGCGAGAAAAATCCCTTTCCTACCCCCGGTATCCAGCAAGATTACGTGAATCCTCTCACTTTGAAGTCAAAGAAAGAAAAGTAAACACCATGCTCCCTCAGAACACAGCACATGCGGAGGAATACAAGGAGAGACAGTGTGAAAAGGCTTTGCTCCTAGGGTGGGACGAACTGAACCTGGGCCGCCTGCTCCGACAGCCTCCCCTTTACTCACGATCCTCGCGTTGCTTTGGGAAACTTGTCTTAATGTGGGGTTGGTTGGTTGGCTGACTGCCAACTAAATAAATGGCTGACTATTATAATAGATGGCTGGCTGTCATAGTTACTGGCTTTTTTCCTCAAGTGACTTACTGGCTCAGCAGATGGCTCTCTGGTTGGCTTGGTGACAGGTTGACTGTATGTGTGGATGACTGACTAGTTGCTCAGTGGATCCGGTGATGACTTACAGTTAACTTGGAGATACCTAGTTTTTACATGCAGCTGTTTAGGTCAGTGGGTGACTGGCTGTGGCAGTTGGTATTTACCTGGCTTGCCAGCTCAGTTTGACTGGCTGTCTTTGGTTGGGTGGTTGGCTTTATAGCTGGCTTTTAATGACGGAGTATGTAGTCTTGCCCGTCTCAGTGTGTGTGACTGATTGTGTGGTAAGTAGCTGGCTGTCTACCTGGTTCGCTTAGGTGAGTTGACTCCTTGGACTTCTGGGTTGGGGTAGCTGACTTGCATTGCTCAGAAGGTTGATTTGTTGGCTGGGTGGCCAATGTAACTAGCTTGCCTCAGTCAGTTAGGAAAGGGTACTGATTCTTTAGACTCCACTGTCTTTGCATATGGAATCATAGATGCTAGAGGATAGAGGCCTTTTCAGGGGTTAATCTGCAGTATGAAATGACAGACACCACTGGTATCTGAAGATGATCCTGTGCTGATGCCAGTGTCTGATCGCCGAACAAACTTCCGTTTGAGTCCTGTCTCTAACCCAGTGTGTCTGCTAGGTCTCGCCTACCAGTGCAGCCCCCATTATCTTTTTTGTTGTGGCTGATCTAAATCGAGCAGAGGGCACCCTAATATTTTAACCATTATGAAAGTGATGGGGGAATGGCTTATTACCCTCTCCTCATACTGGTGCCTTTTATAATTTACAGTGGTCTTAACACCTCACCGGAGACCATGCTTAACTCACCACTTGGGTCACCAACCGAAGAGAGTGCCTGATTTAGTAGTGATCCAGAGAGCAGCTGCAGCATTACAAATGCCCTTACTCCTCATTGAGACCTGTAGAAAATTGGGTTACTACTTCGAAAGGTGATGCCCTTCTCGAGCAGCACCCGCAATCCACTGCTGTGCTTAACCCTCTGGTAGCTTGGCATAAAAGCAGTCAGGCTTACCTTAGAGGCAATGTGTAAAGTATTTACGCAGCACTTTAAACAGTAATCAAGTGAAAACACAATACAAGAAAAATCCCACACAAATTTTGAAACGGAGAGTAAAATTTAATACATTATTTGAGACCAAAGCAACAAAATGCCAATCAGTAGAACCCGAGATAATAACGTTTAAAGACTTAAGTGAAAATAGTGCCTAGCAGCACAAAGCGCCAACTGCGGGTATCTGGTCATGGCGGACCAGGACAAAGTCACAAGTTCAGGCTGATGGAGATGAAGTGTGGGCCAGATAGAGGGATCAAGTCAGGCCCACTGAACAAAGTACCTTAAATCCTGGTTTGTGGAGCATTGCAAGATCCCATGTTGAAGATGCGTCACGCACCAACGGTTCCAATGGGCTGCGGGGCTGCAGTGCGGAGTCCTGCATAGTCATCGAGAATGTTTTCAGTTAGGGGCTTGCAATGTGAAGGCCTGAAGCAAGGATCTGTTGCACAGTGGCAGTTCCAAGGAGAGTGCGAGCTGGGATGGGAAGTCTAGTGTTGGAAATGCATGAGGCCATGTCTGTTCTGCTTTGCAGCACCAAATCTGGGCCTGCAGGGAACCTTCAGGCACTCCAACAACTGTACAGGACTGGGGTTGCACCACTTGCGGGGTAGAACTCCCAGCAGGCCGACTTCAGGTGCTAGGTTCAAGGTGGTGGGGTCCTTTTCTTTCCCTGAGGCTCTTATCAGGTTGTTATGTTACACTGCATTTCTAAAGCACACAGCTACTCAGAGTATCCCGGCGCTGCTACCCTGAGCCCCCACCACCAGCTGGACAGGAAGAGCCTCTAAGAGAATGGGCTCGGAACAGAGGTGTTTTTAGGTTCTTTTTGAATGCCAGGCAACCGACCCTTGGAGTCACTCTGGAGTCACTCGGATGGTCCTGTGATCAAAATGCAGGTACAGTTCTTTCACTCAGGCGGCAGTGCAACAGAGCAGCAGTCCTTCTTGCAGAGCTTCACTGCAATTCTGAGTCTTCCACAGGTCCAGAGATGTACTGAAGAGTTTGGTCTAGGTACCAATATTTATACCTGATGCCCACTTTGAAGTGGGAGAACGTTCTGGAGGTTGCTACCCCTAGAGGTGTCTGGAATTTCCTGCCTCCATGCCCTGGCCACTGCTTGTCTGAGGTCACAAAAGACTAGTGTCAAAACATTTGAGTATGCTCAGTCAGACTTTGTAATCTGCAACTCTGGTAGATGACAAGTCCTTCCCCCGCAGGTCCGATGTGACCCATCCTGCCAACACCTATTGGCTTTTGTCTCACTGTCTGGGACTAATAAACAAAGACCAACTGCCAGCTACACCTAGTCACGTGACCCAGGATGCAGGCACCAAATGGTAGGACAAGAAAATGGCAACTCTCTAAAAGTAGCATTTTCACAATTGGGCCTAAAAAACGAGACATTACTGTTAAAGAGGGTTTTAAACTACTATTCCTTAGACCCCAAGCTTGATATTCCTACCTGCTCCAAATTTAAAGTTATCACTTATTAAATTTAATAAGTTGACCCAATGTTATCTTATGGGAGAACTTGTAAAACTTAAAAGTACATGTCCAACTTTTTTAATGTACTGCACTCTGCTCTGATTAGGGTGTACCATAGGGGTGACTCATATGTTATAAAAAGGGAGGCTTAGACCTTGCTGAAGGTGTATTCTGCCAGGTCGAGATGGTAGTTCAAAACTGCACACAAAGGCTGTAATGGCAGGCTTGAGACAATATTTTAAGGGCTACTTGAGTGGGTGGCACAATCAGTGCTGCAGGCCTACCAGTAGTATTTAATTTAAAGGCCCGGAGTACATGCAGTTTCATTTTACAAGGGAATTGCAAGTAAATTAAATGTGCCAATTGGGTGTATGCACACACACACACACAACTTAGCACTGGTTAGAGGTGGTAAAGGGCACAGAGTTGTAAGGCCAGCAAAAACAGGAGGATGGAAGGCAAAAAGTTAAGTAAAAACCATATGAAGGATGCCCCGTCCAGCAAGACCCAAACAAATGTTGCAACAGATTTTGCAGCCTGAGTCTGTCTCTTCTAAACTCTTGCTTCCTTTGAATGATGCCATCATGGATACTTTGATGGCTACTTCATCGGAGCCTTATTCTTAAATGCCTGTGAAAAGGCAGGTAGCCAGATGTCACAGACCGGTTGCCAGGTGACCCAGATTGTGTTCCCCAATCGCTCTATCGGGGGTAATCTTATTGTACAGGGCCCAGTAAAGTGAATCTAAATTAATTTCCAACCACTCTTCTGGACAGTCAGTCATGGACCACTTCTGGATGGCAGGGGACGTTGTGGCATCGTTTGGGTCCACTGTCAATGAGCTGAATTCACACCTGACACATTTGAACATGCTTTCATCCATTTGGGCAATCCAAAGCACACTGGAGCCCGAAGGGCTTTCACTCAGGCACAACCCATCCAGTACATTTGAGCTGTAATCCCAATGTTTTAGGCTCGGTACTGGTTCACGGAGAGAGTGGTTCTGAGGATTCTTGTCTTTGTATCCTCATTAGCTATGCCAAGTGTCACATGTGTGCTATGCAATGGGTTAGATTTTTCAATGGATCCGCACCAGGACAATCTATCTGATGCCATCCATGTCTCGAAGGAGGTGGCTCTAGATTTGCAGTGGTGGTTTCTTGATCACAGTTGGCCCAGCAGTCGGTCCCTCTTCCTTCCCCGCACAGAGCGGATGGTGGTGATTGATGCTTTCATGCTGGGCAGATTATCAGGAGGAGGTGGAGATCAGGGGACTGATCTTCTGTGGAGGGCTAGTTTCACATCAGTCTGCTTGAGTTGTGGGCCATTCTGCTGCTCCTGAGGCATTCTTGCCATTCACCTGGTGAAGGCTTGTGCAAGTTCTTAAGGACAACACCTCTGCCATGTGCTACTGCACCAAGCAGGGTTGAGTTGGGGGTCCGGTGTGGGGAAGCTTTTCTTGTCTTGAGTTGATTGGAGAACCGTAACATTTTTCTGTAAGTGATTCATCTAGCAGGGTTTCAGAGTACCAGAGCAGATGAACTGAGCAGGCAGCATCGAACAGATCATGAGTGGTACTACTTCCTGAGATAGTACATGGCGTCTTCCTGCAATAGGGAGATCCCTGGCTAGATCTTTCTGCCACAATCGAAAGCGCAGTATTAAAATCTTTGCTTTTTGAAGTTTCAGCAGGGATGCTTTCCAGCTACAAAGGAATAGTGGAGTTCTATACACCTTCCAGCCCTTGCCTCAAATTCTGAAAAAAGATCAGGAGCATTTGGACCCAAGTCATCGTAGTGACTCGGATTGGGCCAGCAGAATGTGGTATGGGACCTTCTAATGGATAGCATTAACTTCATATTCCTCACTTTGTGAAGAATCCCTAGGTGTCAGACTGGATTCTGAAACTTTAGAGCAGTTTCCCTGTGTGATGCTAAGGGGTGTCTTGCAGAACCACGCAGATGTTATGCGCCACTCATGTGCTCCAATATCAGTTACGTTCTTGACCAGACTTTTCAAAGAAATGCATCCAGTATACAATGAAAATGTAACACACTAAAACCAAATGGTTCTAACCTTGCAGGGACTGTTGCAAATAAATGTCCATGATGGACTTTCGTGAAGATTTTTTTTTGTTCCTGGGGTTAGACCATGACTCCAAAGCCTTTGGCAACTGTGCCTAGAAGAGTCTGATGGTCATATGGGATGGCAAAGCCAGATTTTATGTTGCCAGGCACAAGACTCTGCTCTGTGATCATCTAGTCAACCGTGGCGCGTTCCCTACCAATCCATAGGATAGAGAAACCAAGAAGCTAGACAGACCCTCCAGGATATCGCGATTTCGCGGTTTGCCGCGAAATCAGCACTTTTGTAGAAATCGCGGTATTTTTACAAAAGCTAATCTAATATCCTGGGGGGTCTGACTATTGACAAACATCTAATTCAACTTCCCTAATTTATACAGGAAATGCAGTACCTCATGTTTAAACATGTTCTAAATACCGCCTTTTCGAGATACCCTATAGCTCGAATACTGGTGCTGTTTGTAGTATCCGTGGCACGGTGCCTGTGCTAAGGAGCAAACATCGTGCTGCCCAAGACATGGTATAGGCGTTATCTTTAACGCCGGCAGTACAACGATTTAGGTTGAACGGGGCCTTGATTGTTGTACCGGTCACCACAGCATCCTGCCCAGCTCGTTGCAGGCACAGAGTAAAATAAAAGCATGGTGACCACGTCATTACTGAGGCTGCTTCCAGCTCTGCGCTTGTCACCAACAGTCCGTATGAATGTGTCTTTTAGTTTAGCTGGTTATGGAAACAACCCAAGATCACAGCACTCAAATTGCGTTAGTTTGCTACAACAAGACTCAAGACTGGAAACGGTTTTCCTGAGGAGGTGGAGCGAGGTTGTCCTTCAAAATCAAGGGGTCAGGGCTGGATCACAAACATTTTTGATTAGCACTGTGTTGCCTTTGGTTGTTTGTTAAGACTGTGCTTGGTGCAAACAGTTTTATGAGAACAAGCTTCTGCAGGTGGTAATTTGCGGTAAGAATGGTTGTGCTTATTTGTTGTGTGCCAGATTGTTGTGGTGGGGATGTGTTTTGTTGGTCTTTGTACTGCTGTGTTTTTTGCTGTGTTATTGCAATATGATGCTGTGTTTTACTGTGATTGTTGTGTTGCGTTCTTTTTGGACAGTTGCGTTATGCCATCTCTGTTTTAATTGTGATGTTAAGTTGCTTTGTATGGGTTATTTCATGATGCACCGATTCAATTGCTGCCATTTATGGGTAATCAGGGGGCTTCGTTGCAATCACTGCACCTTTCCTACTCACCAGAAAGCTCCCTGGTTACTAACCCTATAGCTAATCCCTCTTGAGTCTTTTGCAGCAGTGGCAGTGTAGGTATTAGATCGCCTTGACACATAAATACTGTCAAAAGTCATGGCATGTCACTTACTGTGGTGCAATAGGTAATCAGACCTTCCCGGATATCGTGCGTGCCCAAGTACCACCCTACTCCTGGCCACATCACTGCATATGATTTTGCAGGTGGGTTGCCCACAATGCAAGCTGCACTGTCACTGAATACTTAATTTATTTACATATATTTAAATAGTGTGCACCGGATGCCTGCATTGCTTCTAGGGGCAGAGAGAAAAGAGAAGGATGCAAGAAAGTGTGGAACATGTTCTTGAAGATGTGTGTTTCCAGCAGTTTCTTGAAAGTGAGCAGGTTGTTTGCGTTGCACAGGTGTGGGGATTGGTAGGGGCGGGCAGCTACTTAGAAGAAACTTCTGGATTTGCCATTGGACTTGGGAATGCATAGGGAGTTCTGCATGTTGGAGTTTAGGGGTTAGGAGAGTGTGCATTCACAGTACACATATAGCTGCAGAGAACCGAAATTGCACCGTGCATCACGACAAGGCATAAGTAGGGCTGTGAGCCAAAGGGTGTGCATCACTGTGGACTCGGGTGAACTCTGCATTTGACATCTCGCTCGGTCACGCCATCACCTACTCCAGGTCTGGTACGACAATAAGCAGAGCACGCACTTGAAGAGGCCAATGGTGTGGACTGTCCAACGACGTCACGCCCCTGGAATACTTCACCACTTCATTTCCCCATGACCAGCACCAGGATTTGACACGTTGAGAATTCCCAAACCATATCCAGAGATACACTCTAATATCTGTACAGGCTTTTCGAGGGAAACTGAGTGTCTACATTGTAATTAAACCAAATATACATAGCTTCATGTTGTTAAATAACAAAAAATGCTAAGATATCTGTGTGTGTTGTAGGAAAAACGGCCAAATAAAATGCCGCAAAATTGCCGCAAAATTTCCATTTTTGTGCCGCTAAATTTGCGAATCCATGCCGCTATATCCTGGGGGGTCTGGCTAGATACCTTTTATAAGAAAATGTTTTCTTCCGCCAGCCTTGCTTTGCAGTCGGCGAACACCATATGCACAGGCACAGGCAGTTGTCTTTCACCTCCAGACTACGGCAAACCTTCTGCACTTACTGGGGTTCACTATCAAAGTGCTATAGTCACACCTGACTCCCTCTCAGACGCTCCCTTTCATCTAAACTGTTCTGGACACTATGCCGTTTCGGTCCTATCCTCCTGAGCAGCGAGTCCAGCATATTCAGGTTATGATTGCGATGTTTAAGCCTCTATCCTGTATTTCGATGAGACTGACTCGGAGGCTGTTAGGTCTCATGGCCCCCTGCACCTTGCTGGTGACATATACCTGCTGGCTTATGCGGGTTCTGTAGTGGGTCCCTACGGCCCAGTGGGCACAGCATCAGGGAAATCTCTCCGACATGGTCTAGATCTCGGAGGGAACTGCGAAAGACCTGCAGCGGAGGTTAAACGCTATTCGGTCAATGGAAGAGCCCTCTCCCTTTCCAGACCAGATCTTATGGTAGTGACGGATGAGTCACTCCCAGACTGGGGCGGCTATCTGTGAGAGGTGGTGTTCAGAAGACTGGTCTCCGGCCAAGTCTGGGCTTTACCTCAGCCTGTTGCAGCTTCAGGTAATGCACTTGGCATTAAAAGCCTTTCTTCCTTTGATCAAAGGAAGGCTGGTGCAGGTTTTCACAGATAACACCACAACCATGTGGTACTGCAACAGACATGGAGGGGTTAGATTGTGGATCCTCTGTTAAGAGGCTCTGTGCCTCTGGAAATGGCTGGAACGTCAGGGCATTTCCCTGGTGGTTCAGCGCCTGGTAGGCTCTCTGAATGCCAAGGAGGATAGATTCAGTTGTCGGAGCTAGCGGATCATGAATGGCATCTGCATCCGGAGGTGGTGCAGGCCTCTCTCAAAAATGGGGAGAGCATTGTTTGGATCTGGTTGCCTCAGTCGAGACATGCAATGTCAGCAGTTTTATGAGTGGAACTTTCCAAGGCAGCTCTCGCTCCAAGATGCTTTTCATCTCGAGTGGAGCGCAGGTCTTCTAGAAGTCTTTACACCAATGCCACTCCTGCCCAGAGTTCTGAAGAAGATCAGAAACAACTGGGCACATGTCATTCTTGTGGCTCCGGATTTAGGCATGGAGAGTCTGGTATGCCGAGCTGCTGAGCATGAGCACAAGTCCTCCACTCAGGGTTCCTCTTCAGGAGGCTCTTCTGTCACAGCAACAATCCAGGGTTCTGCACCAACCTTGCAACACTTTGCCTTCATGCATGGAGATTGAGTGGTGACTGAAATCTGCAATGTTATCATGACAGCCAGGTGTCCCTCCACCAACACACGTCTGCCATTTAAGTAAGTTACAGACAAGTTGATCCCCTTTCTTCACCTCTTTTCTAAGTTCTGCTGTTAATTCTCAATCTCGCCTAGCATGACTTTGCTTTTGGACACCTTAAAAGTTTATCTTTAACCGCATCGCTGCTGCAGCGATTTTTGCGCTGTGCGGCTTTTTTTTTAAAAAGCTGCGTTACATGACGAGCTCAGCTCGTCATCAGCAGCGAAGGGGTTAAGCCATCTCTTCATTTTTGCAGTTGCCATACGAGCCAGCCCTGTGTAAGTTCCCTATTGTACATAGGTTTTTTGTAAGGTCTCCAACATCCATTCCCAACTTCTCCTTTTATCATGCCTGGTAGTAACCTCAATTTAGTCCTAAGATCTCTGGTGTTTGCTCCTTTTGTGCCGTTATACAGCTGTCCTATGGAGCTACTTGCTATTAAAGCAGCCTTTCTATTGGCAATAACATCTGCCCGGATGGTCAGTGAGCTTCAGGCTTTCTCATTCTCGGTACATTACCATCTACCCAGACAAGCTGGTACTTCAAGCAAGAATCTCATCCTACCGAATGTGGTCACACCCTTTCATATAGGCCAATCCATCATCCTGCCTACCTTTTACGCTCTGCCTCATTCCTTCTAAAGAAGGGAAGAGATTCCATCAGCTGGACACCAAAAAACCTTTGTTCTACCTAGACCGTACAAAAGTGCTGTGGGAGGACGATCAACTTTTTGTGGGGTACGTTGTAGCCAAACAAGGAAAGGCAGTGCAGAAACAGACCATGTCATGGTGGATAGTGCTTTGCATCAAAATCTGCTGTGCATTGATCAAAAAGCAACCTCCTGAAGGTTTGCAAGCTTATTTTACCAGAGCCAAGGCTGTCACCAGTACGGTAGCTTGTGGAGTACCTTTCCTGGATATATGTCGAGCAAAAATGTGGTCTTGGCTGCACTCGTTTACAAAGCACTACTGCCTTGACAGGTCCGTTGAGATAGGCATTTTGCTTGTGCGGTTCTACAGGATTTTCTAGTGTAATCCGTGTTGCAGCCCCACCTGGGGGAGGCGTTTCTTGGATATCTATTCTGAGATAAGGAATCTACAACTAGACCTCTCTAAGATGAATACGTTACTTACCTTCAGAAATTCCTTATCTAATAGAGACTGTCTAGCCGCATATTCCTTACCGACTCACCCATCCTCCCTGCTCTGCGAACAGATTGATAGTAAAGGGATTTCTCCCTTTAATGGGCCTAGTTTGACGCACTAGTGGTCCGTGTTCAACGTGGCTCTGTGCTTTTGGCATGGAAAGTCGCAAAAAGAAACTGACGTCCATGCGCTGAGGTGGCACCCATATAGGCACTGCACACATCACTTCCAGTGCCAGATGACAACCCTCTGAGCCGCCAACTGTTGGCGCGCAGAGGTAATGCTCATGAAAAATATCCAGATCCAGTCTGACACCTATGGATTATCTAAGGCAGGGTTCTCCAAATATGGTCCTGGAGGGGTGGATCAATGCCAGATTTTTAGCATATCCCCATTTAGATAAATGTAGTTTTCTTAATCTGGTCTGGACCCAGCCCTCCAGGGCTGACTTTGAAGCACCCTGATCTAAGGTAAGGAATTTTATTTATTTATTTATTATAACACTTGTAGAGCGCGAACAAAGGCCCTTAGGCATCTCGGCGCTAGATAACTGAAATGTTTTTCCCATAAAGACACCAAAAAAACTGCAGGGTTCATCAGATGTTAAAAAGCCAGGTTTTAACGCTTTTTCGGAAAGACCAGAGGGAGGAACTGGTCCTTATCGATTGAGGGAGTGTGTTCCACAATCTTGGTGCCGCCACCAGAAATCGTCTGTCACCCCAGTTGACTGTTTTGGTGCGGGGGACCACCAGATCAAGGGAGCTAGAGGATCGCAGTGTTCTAGACGGGCAGTAGAGGATTAAGTTCTGGGTGAAGAACGCTGGTCTGGCATTATGTAAGGCCTTGTATATCAAGCACAATGCCTTAAACTTTATCCTCTTTTTCACCGGAAGCCAATGAAGTTGTCTTATGGTTGGTGAGACCGGTTGAAATTTCGGAATACGCCCTAGTAGCCTTGCCGCTGCATTTTGAATAGCCTGCATTTTGGCAAGCACTCTCTCCTGAGCACCCAGAAACAAGGCGTTACAGTAATCTAGGGTGGAGAGGACCAGAGCGCTCACCAGGGTTTTAGCAAGATGTTCAGGCAGAAAGGGCATAATTTTCTTGATGAGCCGAAGTTTGTAGAAGGCAGAGGAGGAGATCTGGTTGGCATGAGGTAGGAAATTCAAACGGTTGTCAAACATGACACCCAGATTCCTGACTTTGTCAACTGGGTCCGGAGGCTGGCCCATGGACGGGGGCCACCATGAAGAGGACCACTCTGGGGAGAGATTGCCGAAAACTACCACTTCAGATTTCTCGGAATTTAATTTCAGGCAGTTGTGGGCCATCCAACTGCTAATTGCCTGCATGCCCTGAGTAAGCATGTTGGCTCTTTGTGGCCCATCGTTCTTGACCGCTAGGACCAATTGGGTATCATCAGCGTAGGACGTCAGGCTCATCCCGTGTGCCCTGATGACTTTGGCAAGGTCCGACACATAAATATTAAAGAGTGTCGGACTGAGGGATGAGCCCTGAGGAACTCCACAAGGTAATGACAGGGGAGAGGATTCAAAAGGTCCCACGGTGACAATCTGGGTCCTATTAGCCAAGAAAGAGGCAATGAGATTTTTGGCATTGCCTCGGATGCCCATTTTCTCGACACGGTCGACCAGGATAACATGGTCGACCGTGTCGAAGGCTGCCGATAGGTCCAGTAGAATCAGGATGGCCGAGCCTCCTGCATCCCGGATAGATCTAATATCATCCGCCGCCTTGACCAGGGCGGTCTCAGTACCATGACATCGGCGAAAGCCGAACTGCGAATCATCCAGCTTTTTATTCTCCTCTATAAAGAAGGAGAGTTGGGTATTCATGGTTTTTTCCGCTATTTTCGCCAAGAGAGGCAAGCTGGCAATAGGCCGATAACTTTTAGGTTCTTCTTTATCTAGATTGGATTTCTTAAGGAGCGGTTTTATAATTGTTCTCTTGAGGATATCTGGAAAGATACCCGTGGAGAACATGGAATTACAAATCTCTGTTATGGATGTAAAGACTACATCCATGATGGGCCGCATAACCTTCAACGGGCACGGGTCCAGAGCCGATCCTGATTTAATGGAAGATATAGTGTCTAGAACCTGTGGGCCTGTAACGTCACTGAACTGATGAAGAACAGGTCCATCTAGCTGAACCAAGGCATCGTGAGAGCTAATGGTAGTATTAGCGAAGATTCGATAAATGTCGTCAACCTTGCTAAAGAAAAACTTAGACAAAGCATCACAGATCATTTGAGACGGTGGGGGAGTAAGATCAACAGAGGAGCCGGCAAGCTGTTTGGTGGTTTCATACAGACATTTGTTGGAATTTTGTGCAGATTCAATTTTGTGACAGTAGTACATTTTCTTGGCTTCTATAATGAGATATTTGTATGAGGCCACTGACTCTTTGTACAAAACTTTTGACTCCTGAGAGTAGTCTTTCCTCCAGTGTCTCTCTCTGTTGCGGCACAGTTGTTTTTGTTTGCGTAGATCATCCGTATACCATGGGGCCGAAGGGGTGGATCTGTTCCGTGAGCGTAGCTTAACGGGAACCAGATCCTTAGCTGCTAAACTTACCCAGTTGTTGAATTGGGAAGTAGCAGTGTTAGGGTCAGTAGATAGCAAGGGAGTGGTAGCTGTAAGGAGATTTTTAAACCTACATTCATCCATATTCTCCCAAGCCAGATATGATTGACGGGGGGTAGAATTCGATTTATTGGGTGGAGGGTCACGTATTTGTATCGCTGTCAGAATGAGATGATGGTCGGACCCTGTTAACGGAAGTATTTGTGTAGCTTGAAAACCTGTAGCATTGGTGAAGATACCGTCTAACATGTGACCTCCATCATGCGTGGGGGCATGAACCAGGGGGGCAAGGCCAAATGTAGCTAGATCAGCTAATAATGTTGCTGAGTCAGGATTATCAAGGTCGTCAAAATGGAAATTAAAATCACCCAAAATGGTGAAAGAGTTGTCTAATGCAGATACTTCCAGCGTCGACCTAAATGCATCGATAAAATCAGTTCTTGGCCCTGGAGGGCGATAGAGGAGAATCCCTCTAAAAGTGTAGGAAGGAGACATTTTAATTGCAAACTCAATAGCTTCACAAAAAATCTGTGGGATAATAGTGAACCTTACCGTGTAAGTGTCACGGGCAATAATGGCGATACCACCTCCCTTTTTCTTGATTTGCCTATCTAGCCTATGGGTAGTGTATCCCACCGGAACAGCTATGACTAAGTCTGGATCGGAAGCTTGGCCCATCCAGGTTTCGGTCATAAATAAAAGGTCAATCTTATAATCTTGGATTAAATCATGAATGTCCTGGCTGTGTTTGCCCAGTGAGCGGACGTTCGTGAGGGCTATAACATGGGGTTTCAAGATATGGGGCTTGCTTTCCGAAGGTTTAGAGGGGATCATATTATGACAGCTAGGACAGTATATGACTGTGCTGGTTGACAGGGTGGTAGGATGAAGTATCGAGCAGGTTCGATTGCACAACGGGCGAAGATGCTGGAGCTGAGCGGAGGAGTAAATAATGCGGTGAGGAGAGTCAAGTGAACCAGGGGGGGTGGCCCTAGGCCCGGCGCGGACGGGCGCAGACGGGCTTGCCTTAGGCGCGCCTTCGGCGCGCCGTCGGCGCGCCCGCTGCGCCCGCCCGCTGCGCGGTCGGGTGGGTCCCTTGTTTATATACATATAGAATCTGTGTCTATATAGTATTTTACAGATAAGGTGTTATTTTAAGGTAAGTAGCTTTATATATAGGTCAAATGTGAGTGATTTCAAGCATTTTGTATATATAATGTTAATCCAATGTTAAACTTTTTTCTCTCATTTTCAGGGTCCCACAATCGTGAACTACTGGATATGTGGCTACTACATACCTGACGATGTTGATTCAAAACACATCAGAGTTGGAACTGGTTAAGGATGCTGTACAAATATAAAGCAGCCCAATTCTCCAGTCAGATTCTTTATCTTTGCTGCACCACTTCCCATTGAGGCCTTGGAAGCATTTACTACAGTTTTGACTTAAGATAGTTGAACATGAGGGCCATTCCCATTCACTTGAAAAATCCAAAGCTTCAACTGTATATTGCTTACAGAAACTGAACCAATTGCCTGTTTTCCAGATGTAAATCTAGTCAAGAAAGGACTTGGCCTAATTTATATTGCTTTGCACTTTTGTCTGAGACTTCAAAGAAAAACATTCTCCGGTGAAGTTTGGGTGCCAAACACATATCCAGAAAGTACTGTACAGAACTTTTGCTTGCAACGTCTTTTTTTCGCTCCACTCAATTGAAAATCCGAAGCCTTTCTTTGTATGTGGAACATCTACAAAACAAATCTCAACCAATTAGTGAAATGTAGTTTACTTTTATTTACTGCATCAATATTTCTTTATTTAAAGATTAATGTACCTACAAAAAACAATAATCGAGAACTAATTGTATAGCTTTGTCTTGTCTTTTTTCAAAAGTCTTTGCTCTGTACTTCATCCGTCCTCCTTTTCTTTGTTTGGTGTTCTAAAATGTGTGCTTGCCTCAGCAATTCAGATATACGCATGTAGATATAATGTACATAATCGTTCAACCCTCTAGGTGTTGGGAGTCAAAGTATTCCAAGTGCTAATTTATAAATATGTTCTTGGCATTGAGAAATTCCAGCTTCTGGCATCGAGAGGTTAATATCACTGACCTAGAAATATGCCTCTTAATATGGAGGTTTTCAGTATTCATTAGGATTTGTAATGGAAGCAACATGTTTTAAATTGTAATTCAAAGCTTTTTAAAACGTAAATAATGTTTAATTTATGTTCTGTTTATATTTTGTGCTGCAGTACTTACAATAGGTCTTTTTAAAATTTATTTATATATATATATATATATAGTAACATTTTTTTTTTGTTGGTGGGTGGAAAAATCTTTATGGGGTGGGATTTGAAAGCAGTCAGTATCATTGGCATTCATAACCATTAATGACACCAGTATCACAGTTAACACATTTGCTGTGGTTTGAGCCTGATCAGTGTTTGTTCTTTTATGTAAAGCTAACAATTGCCATAATTGTATCCTCCCTATTCTTTGCTTTTTCCAAATTAACATGTTTAAACACTTACAGAAAGACAGTCCTTATATCAGTGCATTCTTCAACACTTAAATACTATCGGTCATTAGAGATGTAGGTATTTTTTCATTCTGTATGCAGTATTTTTCTGTAATGAGTTTCTATAGCACTAAAATAAGTGTGACGAAAAAATGCATATTGTATGACTTCAGTTTAATTGGAGGAAATACTCTAGCACAAAATATTACCATTTATCTGTTCATGTTCATTTTTCAGCTACGCCTTTGTCCTCATATTTCCTATATGTGTCTGGAATGTTTTGAAGTATTAAGATCACTATTAATAAGCCCACTCAGTCTCTGGATAGTGACTCAATGTTCCTGTGTGTGTACTTTTAAATTAAGCTCACACACAATATTAGTTACAGTTTAATTACACTATTCTTTTCTTCATTTAAACTAAAAAAAGGTGCTGGGATCAAAGTTTCTTTTTTATCTTAGAAAATTTCTTTTGCAGTTTGTTGCTTTGTACATTTCTTTGAGAACATAAATCTATTAGGAAAGATGTACAAGTGTTGTAATAAATATCCACATAATCTACCTTGTGGTAAGCTTGACTGTCATTTAAGTGTCTTACTTTCTTCCTTTTATGTCCAGACACTATTTCACTGTACTGTCGTTTCGGTGTTTGTCCTTCGAACAAATGAGTCATCCCTTGTGCATGTATGAGATGAAAATATTTTTTTCTTTTAGAGAATGTTTGACCTGAACATGCGGTCTAAGATTTGATTGTGCTAAATGTAGTATACTTGTTGGCCTTGTGGTTGCCACCCATGAAACTCTGACGCCTGGAATTAATAGTGGTCCCTGACAGCACAGTGGACTTTCGTTTGCTTATTATAATTGGGCAACTGCTGTTATTGTTTCAAAGCACTGGGGGTAGTCTAATTCGAATTTGTAATTATGTTTGCCAATTATCTGTTTGGAAAAAAAGTTTGTGTATGGACAGCTTATTGAAACTGTTAAATTGTACAGATATTGTTTATGATCTAAAGCTTTGTACTGTGGAATGTGCTTAATAAAAAAATTTGAACTTTGTGTTTTTCAAATAAATTTACTTTCAATGCTTTCTAACGTCAATCCTAATCGAATGGATTAGTGTTAAGTGCATACATCTTTTCAGTGGGCAATAACTACAACATCTTTGCCACAATATGAAACGCCACCTGTCTTTGCTTTATATTAGTTATTCTTCATTGGCTGGGGTGGACTCCGTAATTAGTCCAGATTCTTGGCATACACATCTTTATTATTCTTTGATATATTTCCTTATTTTACTAATATGCAGTCTGAATTCCTTATCCTATGGTTTCACTTCTCTCTTTTCTTGGACTCTTACTCATGCTTAATTTGTAAAAGAATGAGTGTCAGTGCACACAGCTCTGCTCTGAGGACCGCACCTGGCGCTATTAAACGTGTCAGCGGCCTGAATACCCAGTCTGCGTAGTCTTCAAGTCACCTCATGCCTCTTTAATCTGCTACCAGGCGCCCAAAACACATTTATCTCTTTTTTGCTGGTTTCTGCATTTTTTTCCGTCTTGCTCTTCCTTATACTTTCCCTTTTATGCGTTTTATATGTCTTGCTCTTGAGAAATGTTCGATGAGGGAAAATACATGCCGGTCCCTAAAAATGTGTGCTGGTGGTTCCCACTGGCAAACACTAGCTTAAATTAACATAGCATGTTCCAACTGACTGGATTTAAACCATGCTTTTGTTTTCCCCCCCAAAGTCAGAAGCTGGCTATGGTTGTACCTTTTTGTGCTTTATTGACTGTACCTGTTAGACACTCGCTTCAGATGTAAATCTTGATTATGACCCTTAAGTACCACCTACAACAGTGGATGGTGGCTCATTTTCAGAGCTTAAATTACCTTAGATTATAAAGACTTTGCTGAAAGAAGAAACTCATTAAATGTCAGATATTCGCTCCTTAAAGCATTCTTATTTCCTTGATAGACGCACCTGGCTGTATGAGAACTTGAGGAGATAAAAGGCAAACTACTCTACTGGAGTTGAATCTAAGGTACCTACTCAGCCTAGCACTTGGGGACTTTACAGAGAGCCTGAACTTGGCTTGTCTCAAGATGCTCTAGCATAAAACTTAACACCATCTTTTTTTTGTTTGTTTTTTTGTAAATGTTTGAGTTATGGAGAACAAGCAAAAATTCAGTACAGCCTCAGTGATCACCATTACATCCTCATTATTTGAAAATAAACATGTAACAAACGAATACAAAGGGATATTTATGCTAACAATATATGACCAGAATTTTTTTCCCAAAAATATATTGTTTTATTTTGTTTGTTGATTTTTAATATGAAGATAATTTTTAGAATAATTTTACAAAAATATGAAAACTCAATGAGAATTGATACATCATATTTTCAAAGTGCAAATTCTAACTGGTGCCTAAATCCGGTAGTACAGTTTGATATAATTAGAAGTATATACCTAGTTGCAACCATCATTCATATCTATTTTTCGCATTGTACATGAATGTTTGCTAATATTTGTGTTATGTCCGATTGGGATCAAGCACAAGGTATGTATCAAAAACTTAACATGAACAGGTACATTGAAGTAAATCAGTACACAATAAGTATCAGACTATCCTACAATGTCATTATGGCTAACATGGTTACAATGTACGCACGTTTCGGTGGGACGCCTACATAAGGTAGCCATATGTGTCTTAAAAGATATACAGCGAATTGTCAATGGGAGAAGCTTCTGTTATTCATAATTCCTACTCCTTAAATTAAATGCCAGCAGACATGGCTGTATGATTTGACAAAGAAACTTGGTGTTAAGTAAAACGGTACAAGATCTCTGTAACAGGCGGCACATTGATCATTTCTGAATGCCGTATGAAAAGAGAGAAAAAGACTAGATATTTATGCTGGCGCAGTTCTGAAATTACAGGCGAGGTGGAGTACCACGGAATGAGGATTGTTCAGTCGCCGGAAACTTAAAAAAATGAGGAAAGGTGTATGCTGATTACAGGAGCATTGCGTGACCTTCAAAGAGGTTTTATTTAAACTCCAAAGAGACTTGATATTTTAACTTCAAAAACTTCTCTCCCGCTCGCGCCACACAGTCACACTGTAGTCACCAACTAAAACGCCACCCTCGACAGTGCAGAGATTTGCAGCGTATGCACTATGTACTCGCCAAACATGCTTGATGGCACTCACGCGCCCAAAAAAGAAGAAAAATTAAACACAAGTACATTAAGGCAAAGGAAGAGAACAAAACAAACGGTATACACCCGTTACAACGCATCTTTTAATCCGCACTACCATTACAACGCGACTTTTACAACGCATACCATTACAACGCATTGCGCTGGGGGGCGCTCTAGGATAGGGCATAAGTATAATTTACTATCCAACACCTTCCCTAGGGTCCACGGGGACTGGAGTTAGAATAGTAAATTATACTTACCACTATCCAGCACCTCAAAGCGCTATGCGTTGTAATGGTATGCGTTGTAATGGTCGCGTTGTAACGGTAGGTAGTTGTAATAGTATGCGTTGTAACATGGTACATCCAAACAAACATGCTCAGTAGTCATTTAGATCTAATTGGGGGATAAGGCAAGTGTGAATGGGAGGGGTGGTGGATCTGCTGGCATGAGGAGGTGCAAAAACAAAGAATATCAAGAGGGCAATCCCCTGAAGGTGGTAGTGCCTGAGCAATGGCGCACAACACTTTTGGCCTCCACGTTAAGGGGGAAGGTCTCCCAGCACTCACCCACCATTACAAGACGACCCACCTCATTTGGAGCCAGCGAAGAACGTGTGGTGCTGTGCGAGTCGATGTTAACAGGTCACGAAGCCAGCATTGAATGTCTGGTGGAGCAGGCGTCTTCCATGCCATTGCTAACCGACCTTTAAAGAGAACGAAGGCCAGGTCAACAAACCCATGTAAGTGCTGATCACCCTTCGCACTGGGACGCAGACCTAGCTGGCAAAAAGTGGGCGTGGGACAAGAGTGTGCGTTGCCAATTCAGCCACCACTCTGTCACCCTTTGCTAGGACGACTGCCACAGGCAATCCCAAACAATATGGTAAAACTCTGCGTCCTGAAGCACATAACTGGGGAAAGTGTTAAAAACGTGCTTGATTCGTTGGGGAGCAAGGTAGGCCTCATGAACTAAATTAAATTGAGCAAAACGGAACCTGGGATTGTGGAACCAGTCTTTGGTCAGCTGAGGGACTCAACACTACCCCTTGCATCCCACCTAGCATTTACATTGCACGCATGGTCCGATGGAAGCACCAGAAGAGCTGCATAAAGAGTGGTGATAGCATGTTGGGTGCCACACGCTGATAGCAGCTCTTTCAATATTGCAGATGTAGGTGACTCTCCATCCACGCCAGGCCAAGCAGTCTGTAGCACATGTTGCAGTGCATAAAAGGTGAGAAACCACCCGGCACTTAGTCCATAATTATCTGTGATCTCTGGAAATGTCATGGCATTACCCTCAAGATATAAATCTCCCAAGCGCTCAACACCACATGCATCAAAAGGGACCTATCAGCACTACTAATCACACCACGCAAAGTAACTGTGGTAACATCAACATTTTGTATATGGCTACTGGCTACCCGACCCTGTGGGTACAAAGGCAACAACCTCCAGAATGGCAGTGATCGACTGATGGACCCTAACACCCTGTCAATATTACCCTCACGGAGGTTGCCCTCTGTGTGATAGAAATTAACCCCCAGATATTTGAAAGCATCCTATTTCCATTGACGTCAATTCTATGTAATGCCGAGCATGGTGCTAAAGGAAACAAACAAGTTTTGGGCCAAATGACCCATAGACCCGATATGCCAAACTCATCAAGCTATTCCATCAGCTCAGGGAGGTTTGTCCCAGTGTACTTAAACACCAAGGGGTCATCCACATACAGTGATACGATATAGTGTATACCCAATTCACGTACTCCCTCCTTCGCCCGCATGCTGCAAGCCAAAGGCTCCATGTATGTTCAGAGCAAAAATATGGAGACAGTGGGCAGCCTTGGTGTGTTCAACATTGAATACAGAAAATATCGGAGATCAGTTGACTAGTCATTACGTGTGCCTGGGTATAATGTGCGCATCCAGGTCCAAAGCCCATCCTATTAAGGGTCTTGAATATATAGTCCCAGGCAATGTTCCCTCTAATTTTTTTCCTCTGTGTGCAGCAGTGGAGGGTCTCTGTGCGCTGCAACCATTGCTATGTGCGCCGGGAAAAAAAACGTGCGTGTCATCGGCGCCAAATGGCACTCAAAACGTTTACTTTAAAAAGTGAAAAGATGGTGCATTTTCACACATACAGAGCCAAAATAAGGGTCTTAAAGGCAGTTTGCAAATGTATTGTATTGTTTGTATTTTCATTGTTGTGTCTCTGACTGCTGTTGTCTGTCTTCCCCGCTGCCTGTACGTGGTCCGTGCCCCTTTTTCTTACCTCTGTTCCCCTCGCTGTCCCTGTGTTCTCTCTGCCCGGTCTTTCCTTCTGTACCCCTCGCTGCCCGTATCTCTGCCCAGTTTTCCCTTCTGTTCCCCTCGTCTCGCTGCCCCGTGCCTCTCTGCCCGTTCTGCCTTCTGTTCTTAGCTGCCCCTATATTTTATATTCTGTATTTTGCCTCTGTGCCACTCTTTTCTGTGACCTTCTGCCCTCTGTGCCACTCTTTGTTGTGCCCTTCTGCCTTATTCACTTCGTTTTTCCCTCATTTTTTGTGCCTTTCTGCCCTCTGTTCCACTTCGCTTTCCCCTCCGCTTTCCCTTCGTTTTTGCCTTTCTGCCCTCCGTCCCACTCGTTTTTGTAGCTTTCTGCCCTCTGTTTCACTCGTATTTGGGCCCTTATGCCCTCTGTCCCACTCGTTTTTGTGCCCTTCTGCCATCTGTCCCACCCGTTTTTGTGCCTTTCTGCCATCTGTCCACTCGTTTTTGTGCACTTCTGCCATCTGTCCCACTCGTTTTTGGGCCCTTCTGCCCTCTGTCCCACTCGTTTTTGGGCCCTTCTGCCCTCTGTCCCACTCGTTTTTGTGCTGCCCTCTGTCCCACTCGTTTTTGTGCCTTTCTGCCCTCTGTCCCACTCGTTTTTGTGCCTTTCTGCCATCTGTCCCACTCGTTTTTGTGCCCTTCTGCCCTCTGTCCCACTCGATTTTGTGCCCTTCTGCCCTCTGTCCTACTCATTTTTTTCCTTGTTTTATGCCCCTCTTGCCTTCTGTTCCGCTCCTTTACACAGCCGCTGTGCCCCCTGCGTCCTCGCCCTCCTGACTGCCCACTGTGGCCTTTTTTTTAAAATATTGCTGTTAATCGGAGCCCCTTCACGGGCTCCGATTAACATCAATACTTTAACAAAAAGCCACAGTCTGCCCCGCGCTTTAATAACAAAAGCGTAGACAGTTTCCAAACACAGCATGTGCTGAAGTACACGCTGTGTTTGGAAAGTGTCTACGCTTTTGTTAGTAAAGCGCGGGGCAGATGTGGCTTTTTGTTGAAGTATTGATGTTAATCGGAGCCCGTGAAGGGGCTCAGATTAACAGCAATATTTAAATAAAAGGCCACAGTCTGCCCTGCGCTCCCACATAGCCACCAGCCCCCCTGCTTTCTTAACTAGACTCTTCATGTTCCCGCCTCTCGCTTCTTCAAAGCGGCCAGCGGCGACTCTCGCGCGACGTCCTGTGTGCGCGCTCCTAGCGAGTCGGAGCGCGGGATGTAAGGAGAGGTGCGCGTGCGCGGCCTAGAGGGAACGGTGGTCCCAGGCCAGGGTATCCGTGGCCTTTTCCTTGTCCAATAATACATCTACGAGAGTCCAGGCCTCTGCAGGAGTACTGTGCATAAGATGTAGCAGTCGCTGGATATTAAGGAACATACTCCGTCCTGGGATAAAACTGGATTGATGATTGAATGATTGTGAGTAATCTATTAGCTAGCACCTTACAGTCCAGTTAGAGGGGTACTGTAGGAACGAACATTTAGCACGTCCTGGCTGGGTTTCAGCAAAGCCACAATCGATGCCTCACGGAGGGAGTTGGGTAGACTCCCACTGTCTCTGGCCTCGCCGAACAACAAATGGTGGGAAGTCTGCACCTCGAGTGGTTTTGTACTTGACCAGCAGTCTATCTGTGCCAGGGATCTTATTTCAAGCAATCTGAGCCAAGGCTGGGCGTACCTTCTCTAACTGCAAGGGTTCCTCAAGTTCAGATCTCTGTAAGGCATATAAGTGAGGCAGCGAGATACCACTGAAAAACTCTTGACACCCTATCTGCAGCGGGCGGATGGGAGCGGTGTACAATGCCTGATAATAAGTACGGAATAGGGCATTAATGGCCAATTGGAAAGTTATGAGCTCGCCGTCCTGTAGGCGCAATGCTCCAATAGGGGTGCTCTGGCATTTGCCAGTAGGCGACTACAATGATTGCCATGCTTGTGTTGAAGGTCCATCCGCTTCCTTATAGTCGTGTCTACTCCTCAGCCTCTGTGCGTTGTGCGCACAGGCGACGGAGATCCTCCTGCATTGCTTTACAATTAGCTACCCGAATTTCTATTGGCTGAAGGTCCTTCTTGAGAGCAATGAAGTCCTCTTCCAGTAACCTCTCACATCCACTTTGAGTGTCCCATTCCATGGCACAGGTGGAGGCAGGGTCAGCATTCTTCTCAAAATATCGAGAAACAATCCGTCATTGTGAGTGTACAACCCCCTGGGCAGCTACCCTGGCAGGGGTCACCCAGAACTCCCCAACTCTGAAAAGAAAACAGAACATTGTTAAAGCAAACACTTTAGTCCACATGGGAGTCACAGAAGGTAGTGGCATCATGGCGAAGGAGCAAAGCCCAGTGCTTAGACCCTTAGAAATACAAGACCGGAGCTGCCACGAGGACAGCATCCCTGTCAACATCCTGAGGCATCATGGAGACAGGAAATGGAGACAGCAGTCCAAGTGGGCAGCTCAGATGTGGAAATGGTGGGCAACCATGCTGGGAGAAGAGGAGACATCCGAAGTGTCAGTGTCGGAGTCAGGGCCTTAGAGGGGCCGGTCCAGGAGAGCAGCCAATGCATTGTCATGGTGATGGAGCATGGCCACTTCCAAAACATGTGCTTGCTCTGCCATCTGATCTCGGTGTAGTCGTGCACGAGGCGGCCTGTGCCGAGGACGCTTCAGTCTTGGAGTCACCCCTGTTTCATCCCCACGCTCTGCATCCAACATTCTGACAAGGCCCTTGGCATGTAACCAGGTCCAAACTCCGGCGTGGAGAAGACTGTGAGGTTTCACCAGTTATTACCTTAAGTTTAGCTGGGAACAACAATGTGCAGCGAAGAAACAAGTCTCTCGTGTTTCATCTTCATATAGGGTCCCCTTTTACGTTAAACTTCAAGAGTGAAGTCCTGGTTGGCCGCAATGAACGCATTTTCAAAGCACATCCAACAAACAATTGAGAAGGGTCTAAGGGCAGGTTTACCGACCGACCAGGTATGTGCCCCAAACACAATATACAACAACAATTAATACCTGGGGGTCTGAAAACAAGTGAGTGAGAGTCAGACAAGAAGGATCACAAAACCAAGGCTACACAAAATAACACCAGTGACGAAAGTTAGTAACTACAGGCCTGGTCGAGGCTCAGGAGTACATGGAGAAAAATAGTTCCCATCAGAAGCCACACTGTACCGCCCTCATTGTCATCATTTGGGTTCTCCTTACCCAGGAGACAGAACGGCCAGTAAGTTGTTACCGTGACCGAGAAATGTGATAAGTGGGAGGTACAGAACAGAATGTGAGTGGCTAATGAAAAAGCAGTGTATGGTGGTTGGAGTGAAAAAGTGAGGGGTAATAGTAAAATTAGGTGAACTGGGTAGAAAAATGGAGTACTGAAGACTGCCCGGAGACACCGACGGAAAGAGCGGTGCTCCTTTTACCTGCGCTGCAGCCAGGTGGGGTGAAGCCTCTCAGCCAACATACATGGTATACGGTTGAGTACGCCTGGGATCCTCAGGTGATATCTTTTCTTTTTTCCTTATTCACAAAGCAGTAGTGTATTTCCAACTAGGTCCTGAAGAATGCATTAGAAACTCTGTTCGATATTATGCAGAAACATGTTGACCATTATAAAGTGTGGTTATTATTTCAAACCCGCACTCACACCTGCCTTTTAATCTTAGGGATTGGGAGATACTAATAAATTTCATTTTTCTACCCAGTTCACCTAATTTTACTATTACCCCTCACTTTTTCACTCCAACCACCATACACTGCTTTTTCATTAGCCACTCACATTCTGTTCTGTACCTCCCACTTATCACATTTCTCGGTCACGGTAACAACTTACTGGCCGTTCTGTCTCCTGGGTAAGGAGAACTTAAATGATGACAATGAGGGCGGTACAGTGTGGCTTCTGATGGGAACTATTTTTCTCCATGTACTCCTGAGCCTCGACCAGGCCTGTAGTTACTAACTTTCGTCACTGGTGTTATTTTGTGTAGCCTTGGTTTTGTGATCCTTCTTGTCTGACTCACTCACTTGTTTTCAGACCCCCAGGTATTAATTGTTGCGCATTTTCAAAGCACCAAGACCTTTCGCGCGGAAGATGCGATCTTTATCCTAAAAGTTAAGAAACCATGCGATGCGGGGACGGCCTATCCGTGGGTGGATGTCCGGGGACCCGGTGTGCCCCCTCCACAAAAAACACCAAGGGGATCGTGTCCTTTAGCACCTTGTCCATAAGCCACTCCTCAAGAAAGAGCTCAGCTCTAGGCAACTTGGCGCTCTCTGTGAATTCAATGAAGCGAGTATTATTTTGCGGAGTGACCTGCATCTTCTGCTCTACAATGCAGGACTGCCACCTCAGCCTGCATCGCATCAAGCTTGGTCTGAAGTTCACAGATTTTGGGATCAAGAGTAAGCAGCACTGGCTCTCTGGAGAACTAATGGCATCATGTTACCTAGATACAGGTAACCAGGCTACCACATCTCCCCTTATGAACCATATTCCTGTGATACTAAACATATATTAAACTTGAACACATTTCCCTATACAACATGAGAGGTGCTCACCACAAGGTGAGAATACACCACATAGGTAATACATAAGTTACAAATATGCTCAATAAAAATTCAACAGGACAATATCGATTTGTCAAGCTTTTCCACCACTTGTAATGGCTCAGAAAACTTTGTGCCCTTTTCTAGTTGTACGGCCTAACTTCACTCTCATCCAGTCACCTGTTAATACAGCTCTTTTACACCATGCCTCTTGTCATAGTTCTTCTTGTACAACTGATGCATTTATTGCTCCTCACTACTGAAGGACACCATTTACAAAATATTTTCATATCTTTGCACACTCTTGTACCCTTAGTTTATGGTTCTCTCTCCCTGAGGATTCGAAATGGGCTGTATCCCGTGCCAGTGGAACTTATCGTATAGGCCCACAATGTGCTATTCAGTTGTTTACCCAATATTTGTCCATATTGATAGCTGCCTGGTGTTGGACCTTGCTCTTTTCCCCCCAAACTTTTTCGCTTTTCGTCCCCCTTTTTTGAGATGTCTCCCCCATGGTGAAGGTTACCGAATAGGCCATGTGTGGTGTGAGACGCCATGTTAATGTTAAATGCAATGCAATGGTGTGTACATTTATTTTCCCCCATTGTAAACATGTACCTTGGTGAAATGCTGCATTTATGTTTTGCATTTAAAATGGCTGCCAAGGCTATGCGTTGTGCCACCTGACTGCAGGAGGTTAGCAGTCTAGTTGTTAGGTACCCGCCACCCCTGCATTTGGAGGGAAAGCCTGGCACCCAGGGTGCTCTACTCCTCCCCCTGAGCCAGTTAGAACTAGTTCGCCTGCCTGAGGTGGGTTAGCGGTCTAGTTGTCTGGTACCCAGCAATCCCAGCATTTGGAGGGAACTTCAAGAAGCTTCCAGCCTTTCTGGTATAGGGAGAGCAGTACAGATGTGATGTGCAGAGACAGAGCTGGGACAGGAATGTGAGGGGACCTGCTGTCAGGGGATACCGCCACTTGGGCCTGTGTGCTGGGCCCTGCACCCATCTAGGACCCCCCTACTGTCCCCAGGGCTTGTGAAGCCCCACTTCAGGAATTCAGGCTGCTGTGTAGGAGGGCCACGCTGCAGTGGGGATGGTGAAAGCCTACCACCTTGTTTTGATGATGCCCCCACTACCTGCTGACCTGGCCCAGTAGTGCCTACTGCTCTGTCCCCCGGGCCCCTGAAGGAGGGCCCCCCAGGTCCCTGAAGCTGCCGGGACCCTGCACCACGCAAGCACTCTGCAAAGAAGCGCCTAGAAGGGAAGAAGCATCCCCGGGGCTTGCTGCTGGGACTGTCCGCCCCGCTTGCGCTGTGTGCCTGGAAGTGCTGGGCTGCAGAAGACTGCTTGGGTCCCAAGAGCGCTGTGACCAAGACTGCCCTGCTGATTGCCTGCCAAGCGCTATAATCTGGGAAGCGCTGGCCTGTTAAAGAACTGAATTGTTGAGTGCCTGCTAAGCGCTATAATCGTGGAAGCGCTGTGCTGCAGAAGCCCTAGGTGGTCTTAAACTGCCTGAACTGTAGTGCCTGCTGCTGGCCTGAGTGCTGTTATGACTGCCCCCAAAGCGCCGCTGTGTACTCTAAGCGCTGTACCTGCTGAGCGCCGTGTTGGGAGGATTGTGCCCTCAAGGAGCTATGGCTCCTGTATGCAGAGTTTTTCAAGGAGGGAGCCTACCCCTCATTGCCCCCTGGACTATTGTTTGGCTGGCACGGAGGCCGTCCTGCCCCCTGGAGACTGTAGTTGGGCCCCGTTGGCCCCTGGTAAACTGAAGCGGCCCGAAAGGAACTGAGGCTCCTGAACTGGGCATTAACGGAACAGATGCCCAGGGTTGATCTATTAAATGGTGCACTCTCGTTGAGGAGGATGCCCAGATGTCCCTCTGCCTATGTTTAACTTGCATTTAGGGGTAATGGTGCTTTCGTTAAAGTTATGCTCCTGTGCTCTGCCTATGTGATGGTGCCCATGTTAGATGTGATTATGCCTGTCTAGGCCTGAGGTCAATGCTGACAGCCTGATGTTCTATGTGATTTCTTTGTGCTCAGGTGTTTCCTGCCCCACGATGCCTAGGCCAGATGCTAGTATTGCGTGCCTATTGTCGCAGTTTGCAGGAGGTGCTAATGCCAGGCCGGCTGTTTTTATGCCTAGGGTCATATGTTATGCTGCCAGCCTTCTACCCAGGTGATGCGAAGGATTAATACCTGTGTTGGCCCTGCGATATTGACCCTATGTTTATGCATTTGCTAACATCCTTTTCATTTCAGCTGGACACTAATGGACTTACTTACCTTTTATTCTTTTTCCCATTTTCCTTATAAATAATCCCCCAGGTATACTTTGCTCTGGTGCCAGTTGGCGCCCCATTGTGATTACTCCTGTTATTGTGCTTGACCTTTGCAGGTTGGAGACAATACAAAACATATTCTTTTTCCAACCAGAAGCAGTGTTGTCTCTTTTGTAGTGTGCCTGGTGTCGTCTGTGGGTACTGCGTGGATTCTTCACACATGTCCTCAGGAGTTTGGCCTGCCCGCTCTGGTCCATGCTACCCCCTGTAGAATTGGTAACTCCATTTAAAACATTGTTGGCGAGCGGTGGGATAGGACTTGTGTTTGCGTAGTACCACAGCGGCCAAGGGTTACACTGCAAATAGAGCTTTGAGAGTAATCACAGGTTTTTGGGGATTATTGTTTTGCTGATTATTGTTTCCTCCTAAAAGTGTTTTTGAATTGTGTCCACTTGTTGCCCTGTGGGTGGTGTGTCCTGGGTGTACCTTGTCAGGATGGGGTTGGTTTATGATGAGGACTGCCTCATGGAGTACACAGAGCAGGAAGTTTTGTATGTCTGCAAGGAGAGATGGATACCTCCAGTAGGCAACATTAGAAGGAAGATGTTTCTTTACGAAGCTATCAAGAGGGGGGAACCCTTAGAGCCCTGGGGAGACCTGTCTGATTACCCCTCCGTGTATTTGAATGGTGGATTTGGTAGAGAACAGAGGGAGGGCTCCCAGTCCATAACCCCGGAGGGTGGTTACTCTGATGATGATGAGGTGAAGAAGGTTATAGGGCAGAGACGCCAGTAGCTGAGGACACCATAGATATGGAGTCTCGCACTGGGTCCAGTCCCGGGGGCACTGCCCCATCCCTTTCCTGGTCCCCAGAAGAGTGGGTAGATAGAAGGGAAGAAAGGGAGCATCGGCTGGCGCTGGCAAAGCTCATGCATGCCAAGGAGTTAGCGCAGCTAAGGGTGGAAGAGCGGACGCTAGAGACAGAAATGGTCCTAGCGCAAGAGAGGATGGCGGAGAGACTAGCTCAGGTAGGTAGGTTGTCCCCTGAGAGTGGTTTCTGTGGTCTGGATTCACCTGTGAGGGTGGGATCCAGTGGTGGCAGCGAGAGTAGTTCCAGTGCATGGAGTCCCACTCCCAGAGCCCAGGAGACAGTAACCAGTCCCCCTCTTCCTGGGAATCAGGCAGTGTTCAGGGGCAGGAGAAAGCTGTCCCACCAGTCCTGGAAGGAGTTTGCGGAGGAGTGTTGGACTGAATTGGAAGATTGGTTGGTGGATCGCACAGTGGATGATGGTGAAGGGTTGTTTCAGGTAGTCATCAAGGAGCGCCTGCTATGCAGTTGTTTTCCCCGGTTGCGTCACCACCTGTTGCAGTGTAGGTTCTCTGACCACAGGGAACTTGCACGGGAGGCAGACCTCTGGATAAGAGCCAGAGAGTCTGAGAGGGCATTGGGGAGTGATCCCAAAGGGGGTGGTGCAGGGATCTTCCGACCCAGCGAGGCGGGAGAGGTGAGGAGTAGCCCAGCTAGGTCCCAGTATAGTGAGAGGGTTGTAGGGCCTCACATCCTATCTACAGGAAGGAGTGAGGCGGGGAGGTGTCCCGAGGTGCCCCAACCGCAGTCACAGGGCCTGGAGAGTTCTATAAGTGAACCCCAGGTTGGGAGCCTAGACTGTCCTGATGTGCCACCCAGTGAAGGAGATCCCCTCTTGTCAGGAGAACCCGGAGTATCTGTAATCGGAGCTCCAGAGGTTCGGGGGTCTGACCAGTCGCAGGGTTTAGATCCTGGACTGGGGTTCCAAGTTCAGGAGTTGCCTGACCTGGAGGGTGGGATACCTGTAATTAAGGTCCCTACCGGTTTGGCTTCCAGGGGTACTTCTCCCGGTGGGAGGGTGCAGGACTCTGGAAGGGGGTGCGGAGAGAGGAAGGACTCTCCTCTGGCACCTGCCCAGCCACAGGGTGTAGATCCTGGACTGGGGTGCCAGGTTCAGGGGTTGCCTGACCTGGCAGGTGGGACGTCTGTAATTGGTGTCCCCCCAGAATTGACTTCCAGGGGTACTTCTCCAGGTAGGAGGGTGTGGAACTCTGGGAGTGGGTGCAGAGGGAGGAAGGACTCTCCTCTGTCACCGGTCCAGCCACAGGGCGCAGATCCCGGGTTGGGTGGCCAGGTTCAGGGGTTGCCGGACCTGGTGGGTGGGACATCTGTAATCTGAGTCCCCCCGGATTTGACTCTCAGGGGTACTACTCCGGTTAGGAGGGTGCGGAACTCTGGGTGGGGGTGCAGTGGGAGGTAGGACTCGCCCCTGTCACCAGTTTAATCTAAGGGTTTAGATTCTAGGTTGGGGAGAGAGTGGTGTTCTGAGGGTGTCCCGCCTAGGAGGAGAGGACGGAACCCCAGAAGGAGAGATAGGGGGAGGAGAGCCTCGCCCCAGAGTGCTGGTCAGTCTGAGGGTTCGGACCCCAAGTGGGAGGACCAGTGGCAGTTCGGTAGGAGGAGAGTGGTCAAACGGTACTACGGGCCTGAGGCTAAAGCCTCCCACTCTGTGTGAGAACAAGGGCCAGATACTTCTGGCTGGCCTAGAGGCCAGTCCTGGCCACATCCAATAGAGAACACCAGTGGGGTCATTTGGTTGGTGAAGGGAGGGTTGAGAGAGTGAACCATTGGGTTCCAGAATGGCGAAGAACCTGCAGATGTAAACATGTACCTTGGTGAAAAGCTGCATTTGTGTTTTGCATTTAAAATGGCTGCCAAGGCTATGCGTTGTGCCACCTGACTGCAGGAGGTTAGCAGTCTAGCTGTTAGGTACCCAGCCACCCCTGCATTTGGAGGGAAAGCCTGGCACCCAAGGTGCTCTACTCCTCCCCCTGAGCCAGTTAGAACTAGTTTGCCTGTCCGAGGTGGGTTAGCGGTCTAGTTGTCTGGTACCCAGCAATCCCAGCATTTGGAGGGACCTTCTAGAAGCTTCCAGCCTTTCTGGTATAGGGAGAGCAGTAGAGATGTGATGTGCAGAGTCAGAGCTGGGACAGGAATGTGAGGGGACCTGCTGTCGGAGGATACCGCCTCTTGAGCCGGTGTGCTGGGCCCTGCACCCATCTAGGACCCCCTTACTGTCCACAGGGCTTGTGAAGCCCCACGTCAGGAGTTCAGGCTACTGTGTAGGAGGAGGGCCACGCTGCAGTGGGGATGGTGAAAGCCTACCACCCTATTTTGATGATGCCCCCACTACCTGCTGACCTGGCCCAGTAGTGCCTACTGCTCTGTCCCCTGGGCCCTTGAAGGAGGGCCCCCCAGGTCCCTGAAGCTGCCGGGACCCTGCGCCTTGCAAGCACTGCGCAAAGAAGCACCTAGAAGGGAAAGGAGCATCTTGGACCCCCCCGAAGGTGAGGAGTGTTACCCTGGGGCTTGCTGCTGGGACTGTCCGCCCCCCTTGCGCTGTGTGCCTAGAAGTGCTGGCCTGCAGAAGACTGCTTGTGTCCCAAAAGCGCTGTGACCAAGACTGCCCTGCTGATTGCCTGCCAAGCGCTATAATCGTGGAAGCGCTGTGCTGCAGAAGCCCTGGGTGGTCTTAAACTGCCTGAACTGTAGTGCCTGCTGCTGGCTTGAGCGCTGTTGTGACTGCCCCCAATGTGCCGCTTTGTACTCTAAGCGCTGTACCTGCTGAGCGCCGTGTTGGGAGGATTGTGCCCTCAAGGAGCTGTGGCACCTGTATGCAGAGTTGTTCAAGGAGGGAGCCTACTCCTCATTGCCCCCGGGACTAGTGTTGGGCTGCAACGGAGGCCGTCCTGCCCCCTGGAGACTGTAGTTGGGCCCTGTTGGCCCCTGGTAAACTGAAGCGGCCCGAAAGGAACTGAGGCTCCTGAACTGGGCATTAACGGAACAGATGCCATGGGTTGATCTATTAAATGGTGCACTCGCATTGAGGATGCCCAGATGTCCCTCTGCCTATGTTTTACTTGCATTTAGGGGTAATGGTGCTATCGTTAAAGTTATGCTCCTGTACTCTGCCTATATGATGGTGCCCATGTTAGATGTGATTATGCCTGTCTAGGCCTGAGGTCAATGCTGACAGCCTGATGTTCTATGTCATTTCTTTGTGTTCAGGTGTTTCCTGCTCCACAATGCCTGCCTAGGCCAGATGTTAGTATTGCGTGCCTATTATCCCATTTTGCAGGAGGTGCTAATACCAGGCCAGCTGTTTTTATGCCTAGGGTCCTATGTTAAGCTTCCAGCCTTCTACCCAGGTTATGCTAAGGATTAAAACCAGTGTTGGCCCTGCGATATTGACCCTATGTTTATGCATTTGCTAACATCCTTTTCATTTCAGCTGGACACTAATGGACTTACTTACCTTTTATTCTTTTTCCCATTTTCCTTGTAAATAATCCCCCTGGTATACTTTGCTCTGGCGCTGGTTGGCGCCCCATTGTGATTACTGCTGTTATTGTGCTTTACCTTTGCAGGTTGGAGACAATACAAAACGTATTCTTTTTCCAACCAGAAGCAGTGTTGTGTCTCTTTTGTAGTGTGCCTGGTGTGTCGTCTGTGGGTACTGCTTGGATGCTTCACACATGTCCTTAGGAGTTTGGCCTGCCCGCTCTGGTCCATGCTACCCCCTGTAGAATTGGTAACCCCATATTTAACACCTGGATACTGCCTATCAGCACCCTGTTAAATTGTTACACAAAATCGTTCCCAGCTCGATGGCACATTGCTGTTTGTTTTCCCCCTAAAAACCCCATTCCTATTCAAGAAATTAAGAAAATCTTCTGGAAGAATACAATTATGGCATTAGCATCTACCACATCTAAAACTTCAATTTCTGGCCGTTTAGTGTACTGACCGTTCACTACAAAAACATACTTGGAAACACCCCAATCATCCAAAATAGGAACCAAAATATCTCTGCTCAATTCCTACCACGGGTATTCAGGACATTTACTCTCACCCAAGGATGGATGCAACTTGGATAGTGCTTTGTCGGAATTAGCACAGGTTTGGCAGTTACTCCAAAATAGTTCTATCTCAACATCCATGCCAGGCCACCAATAGGATGAATTAACTCCTCTTTGGAGTTTGCAAATACCCTGGTATCCCTCATGGTTTATGTTTAAAATCCTTACCCGCAACTCTTTGGGAGGTATTAGCCCCCCCCCCCCCCCCCCCCACACTTCATAATGTAGCCCTCTACTGAGAGAACATTCATTCTTAACTTCCTATAACTGTTTACATTCCTCTTGCACTGTGTTTTTGTTAGACCAATCATTGACTAAGAACCGTTTTTATCGAGCTCTGAGTTTTATCCTCTCCATAATTTGTTTCCCAATCTTATTTCCGTATAGCAGCCCAGCCATCCTCAATCATTGCTACATTGTAGTCTTCCAGCTCCCCCCTGGTATCTTCATGTCGAGGTAAAGGAGAACAGCTTAAATAATCAGACACTCTAGTTTTGTTCCCTGGTAAGCTTTCCACTTCATGTACAAAATCCAGCATCCTCAAATTCATTCTTGCTCTCCTAGGAGTTTCTCTGATTATGCCCTTGGAAGTAAGAGCCTTCACTAAGGGTTTGTGATACGTTTAAATTGAGAACCCCACACATATTGCCTGACTTTTTCAATTGCCCACAAATGTTTTCTTTTCAATAACAAAGTTTCTCTTCGGAAGGAGATCAGGAACGGGATGGAAATGCTAAGGTGCATTCTTCTCCTATGCCTGACCCCGGAGTTAAGACTACCCCAGGCCCTTCCCACTGGTATCCATAGTGATGGTACGGCATGGTCCTACTTCGGACCCCTGTAAAGGCATAACGTGTTATTATATCCTTTTTTATTCTTTCAAAATAAGATTGTAAATCTTCACTCCAAATGAACACTTGTTTCATCTTTAATAACTGCCTTAATCCATGCGTCTTCGTGTCAAAATTTGGAACGACCTTAGAATAGAGTTCTGCAACACCAAGGGATGATTTAACGTCTTCCTTGGACATGAGGGCGGGAGCATTCCTTATCGCCTCAATTGTGTATTTTGTCTATTTTTATTTTTGGTTATATGCCATTGCAACCTACATCATGACCCAAGTGTGTCACAGATTTCCATGCAAACTTGCACTTCTTGAGTTCTGCTGTGAGACCCTTGTCAGCTAATTTCCCTAATACCAATTTAAACCTGGAATTGTGTTCCTGTCTGTCCCATCACTAGGATGTCTTCTTGGAAAAAAGTCACTCCTTTGACTCTGTTAAAAAGTTTATGCATCAGATAACGAAAGACTGCAGCCACTGTCCTAAGGCAAATCAGCATGCGTATGAATCTATAGCACCCAAAAGGAGTGACTAATATTGTGAGATTCCTACTAGACGGCTGTAACTCTACCTGGTGGTAGGCCCAATGTTAATTTAGTAGTCGAACCATTTTGTGTCTTTAGCCTGTGACAAAAGTTCATCGATCCTAGGTAAAGGAAATGTATCTATGACTGCTTTTATTTAAACTCTAATGTTAATGAATATACACAACCGACCATCTGGTTTGTGTGCTACGACCAGGGGTGCCCACCACTCTGCACTGTCAATAGGCTCAATAAAACCTTTGCCCTCCAAAGCATCTTAAGCAGATCACCATCCCTGATGCTCATAGGTTTAATCCTTCAGTAACATCTTGTGGGTAAATCCTCTTAGCTATCAGACTTTTCCAGAAAAAACACTGAAATTGTTTAGTGAGCTCGGTCTTAAAATTCCCATTTGGTTCACTTACTAACATACCCTGGTTTCCACTTTTGGTGCCAAGGGTAATTCCCAAAGCACCCTGATCGACCCACCCAAGTACAGATGGTCCTTTCTATGCTACTTATAATTTCCCCACAGGCTGTCCTGATTTTAGATTTTAAAAAACAGTTCCCTAAACAAAACCATGGTAATCTTTTCTCCCGTAAAGGTAACTGGATGTACATCTGTAGGATTCAATTGACCCCCCCAACACTGCTGCAAACTTGATCTGAAAGAGACACGTTAGTGATAGATTATTACCTTAGAATTTCCCCAGGCGTCAGACTGGATCCGGAAACGTTTGCGTAGCAGTACCCTTGCGTGCCGGTAGGCGTCGTCTGCGGCTCCGCGTCCGTCGTCGGCGCCGTGATGACGTCGTCGGAGTACTTAGACGCCGCCTCCGCATGCTGACGTCAGTTCTTTTTTCCGCGCCAGCAAGCGCAGATCTGGAAAAAGCAGTAACCCTTAGTCAATTTTTGACTAACTTTTTTGGATCTTTTTGATCATTTCTCGAAGTCTTCTCAACTCCAATCGGTGCCGTAGGGATGCCTGGTTTCAAGCACTGTGAGGATTGTGACCGCACGATGCCGGTCACGGATCTGCACCACCTGTGCCTAACTTGTCTAGGCGTCGACCACGACGACCAGGCCTGCTCCGACTGCTGGGCCCTCTCTTCGAAAGCCAGGCGGGAGCGGTCCCGCGGGCGACTCGAACTCCGACATTCTGTCCCGCGCCGTGAGAGGTCCCGGTCCCACGGGAGGTTGAGGGACAGGTCGCGGGCTCGGAGCCATCACAGTTCCGTGAGTCGGCACCACTTCTCCGGGTTGAAGTTGTCGTCAGGTAAGAAGCACAAGAAGTCGAAGAGGCGTCATCTCTCTTCTGACTCCCCCCGAGCGATGCGGCCGGGGGTTCGGGTGACACCGCCCACGCGGCTCCTTCGGGGTCGCGGGCGTCGCGTCCTGCTCCACACCCTCCGGTCCCTGGGCGAGACGCGACGCCGGAGGAGATAGAGCGCTTCCTCATGGCCATGAGGTCCCTTTCTCCTCCGATGGGCTCCACGGCGCTTCCGGGCCCAGCGGACCCGTCTGGAGCCCCTAGCGGGTCGGGGGCTTCGGCCCCGACGCCGTCGGGTGCTTCGGCCCCGATGCCGCCTGCGCCTTCGGGCCCGGTGCCGCAGGGCCCCACTGTCCCGACACCGCAAGCGCCTTCCGGCCCGGTTCCGCAGGGTACAGCGGTCTCGACGCCGCCGGCTCCTAAGGGCCCGGTGCCGCGGGATCTCACTGGACCCTCTTCGGGATCTGGATCGTCACCGGTGGACCTTACGACCCCCCCGGCGTCGGTCCGTCAGGTGTCGTCGCCGTCCCCGGGCGGCACCGCCCCCGATGCCTCCTTCGCTCCGGCTCCGACGTCGGAACGGCGCTGCTTTCGACGCCGCTTGGAGATTTTCACTTCTATGAGTCAGCCCCATTGATTGACAACCCTGAGTATCAGGAGATGGGTGATGAGGAGGATTGGGAGGGGTCTGAGGACCCTCTGACCAGAGAGTGTGAGTCTCAAGAGAACTGGACAGGGGAACTGGGAAAGGCCAGTGGCCTGGACACCTCTCCAGACACTGGTTTTGTCTCCCCTCCTACCGTGGCTTCGGAGGAGGGGGCAACCTATAGTGTGGTGTTGATGAGGGCTGCCAAGGCCTTGGGCCTTGAGCTCCCCGTCGCGGCCGTGAGGACTAACCTCCTCACTGAGGTCCTTAAACCGCAGTCAAGCTCGGCTGAGCCTCTGCTGCCCTTTAATGAGGCCTTGACCGACGTTCTTTTGGGCACTTGGTCAAGGCCCGCTACGGGTTCGCCCGTAGATAGGAACGTGGCCAGACGCCACCGCCCGGCCCAGGGTGACCCATGTTTCCTGTCCACCCACCCCCGAGAGTCTGGTCATCCAGGCCTTCAATTCACAGACCGCATTCCCGTCGGCTCCACCTGATCGGGAATCCAAGAGGTATGAGAATTATGGAAAGAAAACATTCTCCTCCCTTAGTTTGGGACTGCGGCCTTCCAACACCGCATGCCTCTTGGGCCGCTACACCCACTCTCTGTGGGAGACGGTTGCTGAAGTGCTGCCAGAGTGTCCGTTGGAGGTACGGGCCAAACTCGGCCAAGCTCTCGTGGAGGGTCTGGATGCAGCCAAGTATTCTATTCAGTGTGGGCTGGATACCACCGACTCACTGGGCAGAGCGATGGCAACGACGGTGGCGGTGAGACGCCACGCCTGGTTGAGGTCCGCCAACTTTTCGGCCGATGTCCAAAACACTCTGATGGACATGCCGTTCGATGGCCGTCGCCTTTTTGGCGACAAGGCAGACCATGCGCTTGAGCGCTTTAAGGACTCCAGGGCTACGGCTAAGTCCTTGGGCCTCTCGGCCCCGCGCCAGCATTCAGGTGCCTTTCGCTCCCTTCGTGGCCAAGGAAGGGGCGTCCCAACACGTGCTGCCAGCCACTCGTCGCAAACTAACTTCCAGCGCGGTGGCGGCCGTGGAAATCGCCGTGGAGGCGGTCGGGGACAACGGCGAGGCCAGTCCACACCTTCTCCCGCAGCATCCGCCTCTAAACCCTCCTAGTCTGTGCTTCTCGGCCCATGTGACGCCAGTGGGGGGCAGGGTTCGCCATCACCACTCTCACTGGCGCACTGTCACTTCGGACAGGTGGGTGATGCAGATCGTCCGAAGGGGCTATTCCCTCCCCTTCGAGACGACCCCTCAAGCCATGCCACCGCAACACCACCGCGTATCGGGGGATCACTTGCGGCTTCTGCAGGAGGAAGTTTCGGCCCTCTTGGCCAAGGGGGCCATCGAGCGCCTTCCTGGGCCAGTAGTAGGATGTGGTTGCTACTCCCACTACTTTCTGGTACCCAAGAAGGGCAAAGGGGGCCTACGCCCTATCTTGGACCTAAGGAATGTCAACGGCTTCTTCCAGACGGAGAAGTTCAAGATGCTGACTCTGGCTCAGGTCTTAGCTGCCCTGGACCCAGGAGATTGGATGGTAGCGTTGGACTGGCAGGACGCTTATTTCCACATCCCCGTCCTGCAGGCCCACCGGCGTTACCTGCGGTTCACTTTAGGCCACGAGCACTTTCAGTTTACCGTGCTCCCCTTCGGCCTTACCAGCGCCCCACGGGTGTTCACGAAGGTGATGGCTGTGGTCGCAGCTCATCTGCGCAGGTCAGGGATTTCAGTCTTCCCTTACCTCGACGACTGGTTGTTGAAGGCGGGCTCACCCCAGACAGTTGTCAGCGACCTCCAGACGACGGCAGACCTCCTGCACCAGCTGGGGTTCTCCATCAATGTGCCGAAGTCACACCTGGGCCCCTCTCAGAAGCTCCTTTTCATCGGAGCGGTTCTCGACTCGGCGCAGTTTCGGGTTTACCCTCCCGAACAGCGGGTTCGGGATATACAGGCTCTGATTCCAAACTTCCAGCCTTTATCCCGGGTTTCGGTCAGGTTGACGCTGCGGCTTCTGGGGCTGATGGCTCCTGCATCCTTCTGGAGCATCACGCCTGTTGGCGGATGCGGGCTCTGCAGTGGGACCTGAAGTTTCAGTGGGCCCAGCATCAGGCCAACCTGTCCGACCATGTCCTGATCTCGGAGGGCACTGCGAGACAGGTGCAGTGGTGGCTCACGGACCGCGATTGGGTCAGCGGAAGATCCCTCTCCCTCCCCCAACCGGAGCACGTAGTTGTGACGGACGCGTCCCTCCAGGGCTGGGGAGGCCACATGGGAGAGAAGGAGATCAGAGGCCTCTGGTCTCCGGCAGAGTCCTGGCTCCATATCAACCTTTTGGAGCTGCGGGCGATTAGTCTAGCACTGAAGGCATTCCTCTCCTCTGTCCGGGAGAGTGTAGTGCAGGTGTTCACGGACAACCCAACCGCCATTTGGTACTGCAACAAACAGGGCGGGGTGGGGTCGTGGACCCTATGCCAGGAGGCTCTGCGCCTCTGGCAATGGCTGGAACATCAGGGCGTGACTCTGGTGGTTCAACACCTGGCAGGTTCTCTGAACGCCAGGGCGGACGAACTCAGCCGCCGGTGCATGATGGATCACGAATGGCGTCTGACCTCTGACGTGGCGCAAGGTCTCTTTCTGCAGTGGGGAAAGCCTTGGTTAGATCTATTCGCCACCGAAGAGAACACGCAATGTCATCAGTTCTGCGTGTTGGAATTTCCAAGGCGGCACTCGCTCGGAGACGCTTTTCGTTGCGGTCTGTTGTATGCCTTTCCGCCAATACCACTCCTGCCTAGAGTGCTGAAGAAGATCAGGCATGACCGGGCAGAAGTCATCCTTGTGGCTCCGGACTGGGCACGAAGGTACTGGTATCCCGAGCTACTCAGTATGTCAGTCGAACCCCCGGTTCGTCTGCCTCTTCAGGAGGACCTTCTGTCGCAGCAGCAGGGGACGGTCCTCCACCCGAACCTGTCCAGTCTCCACCTCCATGCTTGGAGATTGAACGGCGACAGTTGAGGCCATTTGACTTGCCTCCTGAAGTCTGTAACATCATTCTGGCAGCCAGGCGTCCCACCACAAAGTCGGTATACGCCTGCAGGTGGAACAGATTTGTGGCATGGTGCACAGCAAAGGCTGTGGATCCTCTCTCTGAGGTTCTTCTCTTCCTTCTTTCTCTTTCCCAGCAGGGCTCTGCTCTGGGCACTATCAAGGGCTATCTTTCTGCCCTTTCAGCCTTCTTAAGGCTGCCTGATCAACCATCTTTGTTCAAGTCCCCTATTGTAAATAGATTCCTGAAAGGCATCACACACACGTTTCCACCTGTTCCCTTTGTGATGCCTCAGTGGGAATTGAACCTGGTTCTTACATTTCTGATGTGCGCTCCCTTCGAGCCGCTCCACAACTGTCCTCTTTGCCTTCTTACTTTGAAGACTGCCTTCCTGGTAGCCATCACCTCTGCCAGGAGAGTGAGTGAGCTCCAGGCTCCAGGCTCCATCCTGTAAACCTCCTTTCCTTTCAGTCCATCTGGACAAGGTTGTGTTGCGGACAAGGCCCTCTTTCCTACCCAAGGTAGTCACGGCCTTCCATATTGGGCAATCCATCACCTTGCCCACCTTCTTTCCGCATCCCTCGAGAGAGAGGAAGAGAGGCTCCACCATCTGGACCCAAAACGTGCACTCTCCTTCTATCTGGATCGCACGCGCCAGTTCCGGGTGGATGACCAACTCTGTTTGTTACGTGGGCGCTAAGAAGGGGAAAGCGGTACACAAGCGGACCATCTCGCGGTGGATCATCTTGTGTATACAGCCGTGTTACTCCTTGGCAAAGAAGGAACCCCCTGTTGGGCTGAGGGCTCATTCCACTCGAGCCACAGCGACTACAACTACCTTGGGCCGAGGTGTGCCCTTGCAGGACATTTGCCAGGCGGCTCCGTGGGCCTCGCTGCACACGTTTGCAAGACACTATTGCCTGGACAGCCAAGTCCGGAGGGATGGCTTCTTTGGCCGATCCGTCCTCCAGGACTTTCTGGTGTGAATATTGGTTCGCAGACCCACCACCGGGGTTGGTATTGCTGGGGTATCTATTCTAAGGTAAGGAATCTATCACTAACGTGTCTCTTTCAGATGCACAAGTTACTACTTGTGTAACGATATATCTGTAAGAGACATTAGTAAGTGATAGATTCCTTACTGACCCACCCATCCTCCCCGTTCAGTTAGGTCATCCCCTTTCATTGCCCTAGTTTCAAGGCACCGGTGTTGGGTTTTAGCATAGGTCTGCGTTTCTGGCGCGGAAAAGCTGTGTCTAAGAACTGACGTCAGCACGCGGAGGCGGCGTCTAAGTACTCCGACGACGTCATCACGGTGCCGACGACGGACGCGGAGCCGCAGACGACGCCTACTGACGCGCAAGGGTACTGCTACGCAAAAGTTTCCGGATCCAGTCTGACCCCTGGGGATATTCTAAGGTATGGAATCTATCACTAGCTAATGTCTCTTACAGATATATCGTTACACAAGTAGTAACTTGTGCTTTTCCCCCACACAATGTTGTACAACGGTTTAAGGCAAACCAGAGTATGCTACAGTCTCCATTTATACCACCCCAATATTAATCTCGCACATTGATTTCTTTCTGGAATTAGTATTTACATCTAAAACTACATCTTTTATATTAAGGACCCCTTCATCACTAAAAGACTCCATTTCTTCCTCTGCATCATATTCATTTTCTAAAACACACTTGACAGCATTCCTGCTTACTTTGTTCTTTTTCCTACAAACCTAAGCGAAATGGCCGATGATGTCACAATACGCACATTTGGATCTAACCGCAGGACAATTGTTGTCCCTGGCCATATGTCTTTTATTACAACAGCTGAAGCCCACTGGACGCTTGTCGTCCCACTCTGGTTTACTTTTAACTGACTTCCTCCCTTTAAAATTCTAAGTGTTCCGTTTCTCCCACTTCTTGTCATAATCCCCGGTATTCAACACTTTATACGCTGACTCCCCCGCCCCCCCCCCCCCGACCATTGCTTTTCAATGCATCTTTTGCACACCTCCTAGACATTTCAGCCTTTTTCACAATGGCCACGATCTCTTTCAATGGGGAATAACCACAAACCTATAATTTCTCTTGAATGCTTGCATTGTCGGAAGGCATTATCACTTTATCTCGCATAGGATCATTGTTTAACATCTCAAATTCACAAGTGATAGCTAGTTTTTTTAGTGTTGACACATAGCCCTCTATTGACTCATTCTTTGCTTGTTTCTGTTGGAAAAATATGTACCTTCAAAAGGTAAACAAACAAAAGGATGATAATAAATGTCTAAGTCTTCCAAAGCATTTTCAAATGCATCGGCCCCTTCCGCCGGTCTTGCAGTTTTCTCCATTTTACGGTATACCCTTAACCATTCAGGACCTAAACTGTACAACAGCTTTTTCTTCCTAGAAGGGAAAATTCTTCTCAGTTTTCTTCTTCTAGGGCTGATAAATAATTTTAAAAATATGCTTTCAAGACTAGCTAATTTAGTAAGGATTCGACCCGGTCATGGTAAAAATGGTACTGGAGGTGTAGGGTAAAATGTAAATGTAAATTGATACTTGTATAGCGCACTACTCACCCGCAAGGGTCTCAAGGCGCTTGTACAAATACTGCTGTTTAACCCATCCTGGCTTTCCCTGTGAGGCGTCCACTCCTGGGCACCCCCAAGGTGGAGGCCAAGCATCCTTAGCGTTGTGGCGGCCATTGTGGAGATTAAGCAAGCTATTGCCCAGAGTTGCAGAGTGGGACTCCATGATTGGAATAGGCACCGAGGCGAGAATTATCAGGTCCGTGGAATTTTTGAGCCCAAGACCCGCCGAGGCGGGGAATTGAACCGTGGTCCCGGGCTAGACCTCTGCATCAGGGTCTGCCGCTCTAACCATTGAGCCACACAATTCCGAGAACTCCAAATCATGTGTGTTCCATCTAATCATGTTAAACTGAATGCAGATACAATGAGAAAAGAACTGGCCCACGCAAGATAACCCTCTAAAGTTGATGTGCACCATCAACCAGTACACAGCGCTGAAGCTATACTGCAATAATGTTCTTAATCATCCAACTTGTCTTAGCACTGAATAAAAAAATCAGGAATATTTCCATTGGTTAGTAAGTGCTGTGCATATCACCATGATGTGCACTGGTTACTTTTATCACCCAGTGTCTTGCTGTAACTAGACCTGAAGATGGTGTGTGAGTCACTGTGACGCGCACTACTTTTCTTGCATAACCCCCTTGTAATGTCCCGAAATAACCAGTACTCACGGTGAAGTATTTTCTTTTTGAGTAAAAGGTGTGAGTGTGTCACCACAGGGACACACACAGATCAGCACACCTGCTTCCTGGTGCTACAAATATGTATATATGGTGCTGGTTCCTTCCTGATGGTGCAGCACTCTTTGCCGAAAGAAGGGTGTGTGTGTGTCACCGTGATGGCACACACTGCACCGCTCGGAACAGCCACCAACTTCCATCTGGACTGCGCTGCCCGTTAGGCAGAATAAAAGATGTGTATGTCACTGTGACGACACACTGCACGGCTCAGTACACACAATGCAGCCTCCATGCCGTGTGGTACGCTGTGCATACTTCCTTTTTTGTAGGTCTCGCAGGAATGGATAGGTGAGAATTATAGGGTTGGATCAGGAAAGCTACACCAGGCGGTGGATTTCGACGAGTGCTTGTGTCCATGCACGTGCTTCCATCTGCCTGCCTCGCATCATTGCCACCAACATTTTCACTTAGATCCGCTCCGCCCCCTGCTGCACGCGCTTTCCATCCACCTGCCCCACGCGTCCACATCAAAGCCATCTGTCCCTGCTGTTCACACTTCTTTCACGGCCGAGAGGCCGTGCTTCAAAGGGATCCGCTCACTTCTCCTCCCCCCTTGCCTCCTCTCCCCCGCCCCACTCTGACTTCACATAAGACGATATTTGTGAATTCACCAAACCTCTTTGGTCTAGTCTCTCATTTTCTGTGTAATCGTTCATGTAAAACAAAACAAGACTCCATGCCAGGCACTGACCTGCAATCAGCTGATCGCACTGCAATAAAAAAAGATAACACTCGGCTGACACTGAGTCTCACAGTGGCACTGTCACTTGCGAGGCTTGCAGCACTTCAATGGCCAGCCGCCCGCCTGTCGCCTCAGACTCATGGGCGCTAAAACAATCACTCCCTCAGCAAACATGCACAGTATGTCTCCCACATCATCAGGCACAGCAGATGGCGCCACTGCTGCAAATTAATTGGGGTGCAACATAAAAGTATTACACTGAAACTGCGCTTTCAATATCTTGTTTTATTTTGTAGGTTACCACTGGTGCAAACATGGGGATTACACGTACAAATCTTTACTTAAAGCACAGTGGTGTGTGCCTTTAAAGATCGCCTTTAATAATGTTGCCGCGCGTGCCTACATGTGAAGGGGGCTGTGGGGCTCCTCCTTTCACCCAGTGACCTGCTCTGGCTTTCAGCACGGCCCGTGAAGAAGCTACTATTTATTCATCGGGGGCTGTGGGGCTTCTTGTTTCACCCAGTGACCTGCTTCTAATTGGTAACAATGCCGGGTGCATTTGTTTGTTTTTTCGCATACTAAATAATGTTGCTGCGCGTGCCTACATGTTACAAAATGTGTAAAATAATATTGAAGTGTACTATATTACCTTGAGAGATATTTTGGTATCTTGCATCTTTGATAGCATACTAAATAATTAACTTGCGCCACGACTCGACTCGCACCTGAAACTACACCAGTTGGAAAGTCGAGCCGGAACTAAAAGTCGAACGTAAGCGGAGGCAGGCCACGGAATTGCTGCTCTCGCTGCCTATCCAGGAGTGAGGTATAATCTAAAAGTTGATAATGTTGCCTAATAAAAATATACTTTTACACTACTTAACGTACCGCACGTTCATGATGACATTTATTCTGAACAGACTGCCACACTGCAGTCTCTTCTCACTGTACTATGTTGTTTTCAGCATTGTTCAGACGCACTACGGTGTTGGTCAGACCTGCTTGAAAACAACTACTCGCTCCGAGCACAGGTCATTGCTAATATTTTTTATGCTTCCCTCCTCTTCATTGCTTGATTTTGCTCACAAAAAAAGTGTTACTTGTAATCATTGGAATATCACACATAATTAAACTGAAATTAGGAAAATGTGACAATGGCAATCGGAATCCTTGGCAGCTGTGAGTCACTAGTGCTTGCACCCGAGTATTTGAGTTACTTACTTGCTTTTTAGAGGCGGCGTGCAATCAGCAGCTGCTGGCAGTACGTGAGCGCCAGGCCCGGAGTTAGAGAGCTGTAGTTAGAAGTCGTGGCAAAGCTACAGAAGAGGCTACCAGCTGCGGGCAGTGACCAAGTGTGACTGTGTGAAGTATAGCTGTACAGTGTCCTGCACCAGAACATGTTGTGCCACATCGTGTTATATTAAAATACATTCTTAACGCATTTTGATTAATGCAAAATGATGCTGCAAAAAACTGTGAGGAATAAACACCACCTCTGTCATCGAAGTGCCGTTGTTCCCTCAGTCGGAGATCGCTAACACTAGTGCTTTAATTAGTTGTTTGCTGGACACAGTGTGTGCTTAGCTGAGTTTTGCTGCTACCTTAATCATATTTTTTTGTTACTCTGGACCTAGTTAGGCCACCCTTGAACCATTGTTTGCCCTAATATACTCTATAACCCCTGGTTCACTTTATGGGGTACCCTTGTTTCTTATGCTACCTTAATCATGGCACCAGAGGTCCAGGTCTCTGTTGTGACTGGCGCTGGCTGATGCATGGGTGCTCTGCTCAGCTGACAGCTCGGTTGAGGCAGAACTGCACCCTGCAGGATGGCACTCTTGTCCTCCAGCCCTACAGCGTAGGCACTGTCACTGAGAGACTTCTGGTCAGTGCAGGCTGAGTGGCAGCAGGATGTTTTGATTTCAAATTCCTGTCACGAGCAATAACTGATTCTGCCGCCCACAGAATTAATAAATTAAACAAACTCCATGACCTCCTCCATACTGCTCCCCTCTATCTATCTATCGCCCTAACTCTATCTATCGCCCTCACTTTATCGCCCTCACTGTATCTATCTATCGCCCTCACTGTATCTATCTATCGCCCTCGCTCTATCGATCGCCCTCGCTCTATCTATCGCCCTCACTCTATCACCCTCACTCTATCTATCGCCCTCACTCTATCTATCGCCCTCACTCTATCTATCGCCCTCACTCTATCGCCCTCACTCTATATATCGCCCTCACACTATATATCGCCCTCACACTATATATCGCCCTCACTCTATCGATCGCTCTCACTGTCTATCGCCCTCACTCACTCTATCGATCTATCGCCCTCCCTCTATCTATCGCCCTCCCTCCCTCTATCTATCGCCCTCCCTCCATCGCCCTTCCTGTATTTATCTATCGCCCTCACTCTATCTATCACCCTTACTCTATCTATCCCCCTCACTCTATCTATGTCTATCGCCCTTACACTATCTATGTCTATCGCCCTTACACTATCTATCAATCTATCTATTGCCCTCCCTCTATCTATTGACCTCCCTCTATCTATCGCCCTCACTCGATTTATCTATCGCCCTCACTCTATTTATCTATCGCACTCACACTATCTATCGTATCACCACAGCATCACTCATGGGCACCACAACATCACTATGCGCTACCACACCATCACTCGTCGCCGCTACAGCATCACTCGTCGCCGCCACAGCATCTCTCGTCGCCGCCACAGCATCTCTCGTCGCCGCCACAGCATCTCTCGTCGCCGCCACAGCATCTCTCGTCGCCGCCACAGCATCTCTCGTCGCCGCCACAACATCACTCACCGCCACCACAGCATCAATCTGTGCAACCATTCAACAACAACTGGTTCAAATATGTTCTCTCAATGTTTCAAGCTGTATTACAAATGTCACAAAAAGATGTTAATATTTCACTTCTGTTCTTGGATTTTCATCACAATAAAATACACTGAACATAATCTTCACAAAAGTTATTTACAAAAGTTTAAGCTATTGCCTTTATAAATTACAAGAACTTTTATTTAAGTATTAATTTAAAAATACATAAAAGCCATTGTTATTTGTAATATCAATACATCTAAGTCACGTAAATACAACACATATTGGATTACAAACACTACAGGTGTCACATTTGCGAAGTTAAAACTATTGGCATTGTAAATGACAAAGCTATTAATTTTGCTATTTTCAAAACCAACACATAAATAAAAAAAGTGACATTTACAATACCAATAGCTCAAACTTTCCTAATGCGAGACCTATTGCATTGCAAATGCTTGCTTTTTAATGGACCCGATGCAGCGTGCAGCCGTAATGTGCTGGCGTCAGCCCCACTTGTGACACTGCTTGCCTTGTGGTCCCAGAAACAACTGATCTCGCAGGCCCGCCTCCTCATGCCTCCACACTCGCGTTTTCCCAGGGCACAAGTCCTAAAAAAAAGTGGGGGGGGGACTGACCTAGTTTTTCAATATGTATGTGGCATCACGGCGCTTGACATCACAGCGCGTGACAGCACAGAAAGTGGCATCAGATCTTAAGCCCTCACATATATGTTTAACATGTCTCATGAGTACATAGGAGCACATTTCGAGTACACAGGGAAACCCTCCTGATTTAGGCAGAAGATTCACACTTTAGTAAGCTACACAAAAAACAAGGTTGCTTTTGTCTGCGTAAACTTCTACCCGTAGTGTTTTGCAAGAAAAAATAATGGTGCTTAAATTATTTCAACGCCTCGTCAGGGGTAGTAAGCACTATATAAATTACATTAATTTTGTGTGAATACAGGTAAAGACCAACACATCTGACATTCTTACAGTAAATGCATACGGGGAGTGAGCAAAGTGAAAAGCTGCCCCTCAAGTATGTGTGAAGTGCTAACAAGGTGTGAGGCTTTGTTTCCCCTTCACTTCATTTGCATCAGGTGTGAGGCTCCTGACTGCTCCCAGCCAAGAGACTCTAACAAAAAGAAACTTGATGACCCCTCAGATTTGTCCTTTGTTATGGGCCCAGCAGGCGTCTGAACTAAGAGAGACATTCCCACCTGCACGTTGGTGCAGATCAAAGCAGTCAACAACGTGCAGATGCTGCTGAATGTGCCCCAGTGTTTGCAAATTACACTGGTACGAATTCAGCATATTTTTCAGTGGGGCCCAACTTATTGGCAGGGTGGACGACGTACACCCTGTGAAAATAGTGGGTGGATGCCGTCCACGCGCATGTACCCCAAACTTGTGCCCTGTGTGTTCCTCCAACCTCGCACTACAGAAGGAGCACACTCCTAAACCGCCTCTGCAACTTAGCTGGAGCCCACCCGCAAGACTGAAGGAATTCCAAATCATTTGAAAGTCTCAACCACCGAGCGCCATTAGACAGTACCTGCAATGTCTCCGTTTCCTGCTTGCACTTCACCCTGCTGACGAACTATTCCATGAATCGGGTCAATCCCAGAAAGTCACCAATTGTAAAGGTGATGCTTCATGGATAAAGGTAAATAGACTTTTATTTGAAGAGCAAGTGGGTAATGCGATCTAACTTCTGTCCAACTGACCACCCCTCCGTTCCACTTCCCCAAATTCCAAAACTTGTGGCATCATGGGGGAGGGGAGGGGGTTGGGGGAGGGGGGGGGAAGAGGAAGAGAGGGGCCGGCTTCGAGGCTAGGTACACTGGGCAGAGAGGGGAGCAGGCAGGCCAGCGAGGAACGCTGCAGGCCCTGCCACCCTGCCTCGCTATGCACACCCTGTAGCAGTATCAGAGACCCAGTGGGTGGTGCCATGATTGTGCGTGGCCCGAGGCTGCAAATGTCCTGCACCAGTTCATACACTGACCTTCGGGAACACTGCAGCTAGCAGTGATGTCTGTAAGGCCCAGAAAGCTGCAGCGCAGCCCCCATTTCTAGGCCGCCACCGGCACCTAGAGGGTGAATATGACTGGGGCAGCCAACTTTAGGAAGCTGGCTCTGTATATACTATACCACAGTGAGGTATAGTGTGCACAGTGTCCAGTGGAACCCAAAAGATAGGCAGATGTAAAGTAGATAGCACCTCACTCTCTATTTGGGGTAGTGTGGCTGAACAGAGGCTTTATCAGAGGACAGTTTTCAGTATTAGTTGTACCCACTCACTCAGCAAATGAATTCGCACACAAAGACTGAACTTCAGACCATTGTTTTGTATAAAAATATTCTTTATTTTATTTTCTCGAACCAAGCAAGCCTGGCACAGTACAGAAGTACAGTAGTAATGCAGTTGTAACACAGTTTGTATTGCAATTGTATATGCACATTTGAAAGAGACACGTTGGTGATAGATTCCTTACCTTAGAATATCCCCAGGCGTCAGACTTGGTCCGGAATGTTTTTCATCGGCAGTACCCTTGCGTGTGGGTAGGTGGCGTCGTGCGGCTCTGCTTCCGTCGCTGGCGTTGTAAGTGCCGAGATGACATCACGGAGTCTACTTAGGTGCCACCCATGCGCTCTGACGTCAGTTCTTTCTTTTTCCGCGCCAGCAAGCGCAAATCAATCAATCAATCATCGCATTTGTAAAGCGCACTACTTACCCGTGAGGGTCTCAAGGCGCTATGGGGTGGGGAAAGCTGCTACTGTTCGAAAAGCCAGGTCTTGAGGAGTCTTCTGAAAGTCAGTCGGTCTTGGGTCTGCCGTAGGTGGGTGGGGGGGGTGTTCCATGTCTTGGTGGCGAGGTGGGAGAACGATCTGTCGCCGGTGGTCACTCTTCGGATGCTGAGGACAATGGCGAGGGTGCAGTCGGCTGAACGGAGCTGGCGGGTAGAAGCTGAGTTGGCTGTTGAGGTACGTTGGTCCGGTGTTGTGGAGAGCTTTGTGTGCGTGGGTGAGGAGCTTGAAGGATATCCTCTTGTTGACGGGGAGCCAGTGCAGGTCTCTCAGGTGGGGTGTGATTTGGCTGTGGCAGGGGATGTCGAGGATCAGGCGTGCGGAGGCGTTCTGGATGTGTTGGAGCCATTTCAGGAGTTTGGCCGAGGCTCCTGCGTAGAGGGCGTTTCCGTAGTCCGGTTAGAGCATGTACCCTAGTCACTTTTTGACTAACTTTTTTGAGACTTTTGTCTCTACTTCTTTGAGTCTTGACTCCTGGTGCTGCGTAGGGATGCCTGGGTTTAAATCCTGCGGGGGCTGTCACCATACGATGTCAGTGGCAGACCCCCACGGTGTTTGTCTCTACTGTCTGGAGCTCGACCATGACTCCCGGTCATGTTCCGACTGTCTGGCCATTGCTCCGAAGGCTTAGCAGGAGCGGTTCCGAAAGCTGCTGGAGGCTAGGCAGTCGTCTCCGCGCCGTTTGAGGTACAGGGGTTGCTCGAGGGACTGCCCGCAGCGCCATCATCATTGCCACTCAGGTGGCAGTCTTTATCCTCTGAATTGGGTAAGAGCTATCACAAGAAAAAGTCGAAGAGGCGTTTACGCTCTCCAACTTCCCCCCCGTTGGTTTCCGGACACAGACAAAAGGGGGCCAGGGGTTCTTGCTCCGCGACTCCGTTGCAGCCTGGGAGTCCCGCGGCCTACCCGCCTTATCCTGGTCCGTCGGCGACTCCGGCCCAGGTGCAAGAATTTCTTGCCGCCATGGACCGCCTTGTTATGTTATGTAATGTTATGCTATATTTTTCTTATATAGCGCACGGCCACTCAAAGAGTGTCCCGGCGCTTTGATGCAGACCTGTATCATAACATAACAGAAAGAAAAAAGCAGAAAAAAGGGGGGAAATTCAGACTAACCAAGAAAGCTAATATCTAAGAGGTAAAAAGCCAGGTTTTAAGGCCCTTCCTGAACGCCAGTAAATTGGAGGTACTGCGCAATGTCACTGGCAAGGTATTCCAGAGCTGCGGAGCCAACAGTCTGAAAGATCGGCCTCCTATGCGTGCCCTTTTTATACGAGGGACCGCGGCAAGAAACAGAGACCCGGACCTCAAGGACCTTGCAGGATGGTAAAAAGCTGGCCTTTTTTGTAAATATTTTGCTCCTGAGACATGAAGAGCTTTATGCGCCAAAGTCAGGGCTTTGAAAATTATCCGTTTCCGGATGGGGAGCCAATGAAGTGACTGCAGGAGGCCCGAAGTTCTAGCACGGCCAGATAATCCGAAAATGGCTCGTGCTGCCGCGTTCTGGACCACCTGCAGTCGTTGCAGCAGATACTCCGGCAGGCCGAGATGAAGAATGTTAGAATAATCCAGCCTGCACAGTTATCTTCCTGTGATCCTCCGATAGTATGGGAAGAAACTTGCGTAGCATCCGGAGCAGACCGAAACAGGTGCCAGTAAGACCGATAATCTGGGATCTCAGTGTCAAGCAATTATCGATCTTAATCCCTAGGTTCTTGGCCACCTGGGAGGAACCTGCAGGAGGAAACATATTCTCCGGCCACCATTTCTGCCAATCTGGATCTGAACTGTACCTCCGATTTGTCCGAGTTGCACTTGAGGCTGTTGAGTTGGAACCAATTAAAAACAGCCCCAAGGCAACCCCGGATACTCTCTCCATCAAAATCCACACCTTTCCCACACGTAAAGAGGAGCTGGGTGTCATCGGCGTAGGAGACGATCTGGGCCCCGAAAGATTCCGCCAGTGCAGCCAGAGGGGTCATAAAGATGTTAAAGAGTCGGGCTCAGTACTGAGCCCTGAGGGACTCCGACACCCAATGACGGCATCTCGGCGGAACTGGAGGAGGCCCAGACAGTTTGTCGACGGCCCGCCAAGAAAGATCGAAACCAGCTGAGCACCATCCCCCTCAGACCGATCTCATAAAGTCTGGCGAGGAGACCCTCGTGGAGGACGGTGTAGAAGGCCGCCGACAGATCGAGCATCACCAGCATCGCCTTTTCAGGTCTAGGGCTCCCGCTGGCACGCCCTTGAGCCCCGCGGTCCCAGTTGAGGGCCCTTGCTTGCTGTCGGCTCTGCCACCAGCACCGGCGCTGCAAGGTCCTCCGCAGGTGGCTCTGGCACCGCATGGTCCTCCACCAGTGGCTCCGGCCCCAGTGCCTCCGCAATGGGTCCCGTTCGTCCCACCTCCACCCTTGCCCGGGTTTCCAGACAATTTTGCTTCGGCTTGGGACCATAATTGGGACATGGAGCTGGATCGGTGCTGTTCCTGGCGCCGTTGCACCATTTGTATTCCCCTACTCCTCCACCGCCTTAGACTGTACCTTGAGTCGTGGAGAAGGGGAATGACTGGGAGGGGTCTGAAGACTCTCTTGCACGTCAGAACAGGAGTGGGTTGAGGAATCGAAGGATGCAGGTGACCTTGACCTCTCCTCTGAGCCCGGCTTTCTGTCTCCTCCCGCGTTCATGGAGGAAGGCGCCACTTATACTGTGGTGCTCCGTAGAGCAGCTGAGGCCCTTGACCTTGATCTGCCTACTGTCACTCTTAAGACGAACCTCCTTGCTGAAGTGCTTCAGCCGGCGGCAAGTTCTATGGAACATCTGCTTCCGTTCAATGAGGTCTTGATGGATGTTTTGATGGGCCCCTGGTCTAGACCAGTCACTGGGGTTCCTGTGGATAAAACCGTGGCCAGGGGTCATCGCCCGGCACCGGATGACCCTGCCTTTTTAACGAATCATCTGACTCAGGAGAGCCTGGTCATTCAAGCATCCACATCCCAAAGTGCATTCCCAACTGCCCCGCCGGATAAGGAATCAAAGAAGCTGGAGCAGTTTGGCAAAAAGTTATTTTCTTCTGCCAGCTTGGGGCTGCGGTCAGTCAACACTGCATGCCCCTAGGGCCGCTACTCTACTCTCACGCTGTGTTGGCCACAGTGGTGCAGACACTGCCCCAGTGCTCGGAGGAGGTTCTGGCTGTACTTTACCAAGCTGTTGTGGAGGGTAAGGTCGCCGCAAAGTTCGCCATCCGGTGTGGGCTGGACAACGCAGACTCTTTGGGTAGGGCTATCTCCACAACGGTGGCCCTGCGTTGCCATGCTTGGCTGCGGGCCATGGGGTTTTTGAGGGATGTCCAGAGTTCCCTCATTGACGTGCCTTTTGATGGTACTCGCCTGATTGGCGATAAGGCAGACAGTGCGCTGGAGCGTTTCAAGGACTCTTGGGCTACCGCCAAGTCCTTGGGTCTCTCCACCACACGCCCAGCCATGTCTACCTTTTGTTCCTTTCGTGGCCACGGAAGGGGTGCCCCTACACGTTTGTTCAACCAGATGCCTGTGCAGAACCAACCTCAGCGCAGGCGTGGAGGCCGCTGTGGCGACACAGGGTGCTGGCGTCCAGGGCAGTCCACCTCCGCTCCCACAGCATCCGCCTCAAAGCCTTCCTAGTCCAAGCTTTGGGGTGCACCCCACTCTGGTGGGTGGCAGTATTTCACATCACCTCCCCCACTGTCATTCTGTCACTTCGGACAGGTGGGTGCTGCAAATCGTCCGAAGGGGCTACTCCCTCCCCTTCGAGTCTGCCCCCCAGCCATGCCACCTCTGTTCCACCGCATGACAGAGGATCACTTTGCGCTTCTCCAACAGGAAGTTACGGCCCTCTTGGCCAAGGGGGCCATCGAGCTGCTTCCTGGGCCAGAGTAGGACGTGGTTGTTATTCCCACTACTTCCTGGTCCCCAAGAAGAAGAAAGGGGGCTTGCGCCCCATCTTGGACCTCAGGAACTTCAGTCGCTTCCTCCGGAAAGGAGGAGTTCAAGATGTTGACTCCCACTCAGGTCTTGACTGCCGTCGACCCTGGAGACTAAATGGTAGTACTGGACTCGCAGGACGCATTTTTTCACATCCCCGTCCTGCCGGCCCACCGGCGTTACCTGCGGTTCACGGTAGGCCTGGAGCATTTTCAGTTTGCCGTGCTCCCCTTCGGCCTCACCAGTGCCCCTCGGGTGTTCACAAAGGTGATGGCGGTGGTCGCAGCTCATCTGCGCAGTTCAGGGGTGTCAGTTTTCTCCTACCTTGACGACTGGTTATTGAAGACGGGCTCGCCCCAGGCAGTCATCTCCCACCTCCAGACTACGGCCGACCTCCTGCATTTGCTAGGGTTCTCCATCAACGTGCCGAAGTCGCACCTGTGTCCCTCTCAGAAGCTCCCCTTCATCGGAGTGGTTCCTAAATTCGACGCGGTTTCGGGTCTATCCTCCCAAGCAGCGAGTCCAGGGTATTCAGGCTATCATGCCGATCTTTCAGCCTCTATTCCGGGTTTCAGTCAGGATGACCCTCCGGCTCCTGGGCCTGATGGCCTCCTGCATCCTACTAGTGCAACATGCCAGATGGCATATGCAGGCTCTGCAGTGGGACCTGAAGTTCCAGTGGGCACAGCATCAGGGCAACCTGTCCGATCATGTCCAGATCTCGGAGGGCACTGCACGACAATTGTAGTGGTGGCTCACGAATCTCGATTGGGTCAATGGCAGATCCCTCTCCCTTCCCCAACCGGAGCACACAGTGGTGACGGATGCGTCCCTCTTGGGATGGGGCGGCCACTTGGGAGAGGCGGAGATCAGAGGCCTCTGGTCTCTGGCGGAGTCCCGGCTCCATAATCAATCTTTTGGAGCTTCGAGCGATCCGACTTGCACTGAAGGCATTTCTTCCCTCTGTCCAGGGAAGTGTAGTGCAGGTGTTCACGTACAACACCGCCGCCATGTGGTATTGCAACAAACGGGGCGGGGTGGGGTCGTGGACCCTATGTCTGGAGGCTCTGCGCCTCTGGACATGGCTGGAACATCAAGGCATTACCTTGGTGGTTCATCACCTGGCAGGTTCTCTGAACGCCAGGGCGGATGAACTCAGCCGCCGGTGCTTGATGGATCACAAATGGCATCTTAACTTGGACGTGGTGCAAGGTCTCTTTCTGCAGTGGGGAGAGCCTTGGTTAGATCTATTTGCCCCAGAAGGGAACACGCAATGTCATCAGTTCTGCGAGTTGGAATTTCTAAGGCGGCACTCGCTTGGCGAATCTTTTCGTCACGAGTCGAGTTGCGGTCTGTTGTATGCCTTTCCACCTATACCACTTCTGTCCAGAGTGCTGAAGATTTGGCGCAACCGGGCGCAAGTCATCCTTGTGGCTCCGGATTGGGCATGAAGATACTGGTAGCCCGAGCTACTCAGCATGGTGATCGATCCCCCTGATCCGACTGCCTCTTTGGGAGGATCTTCTGTTGCAGCAGCAGGGGACGGTCCTCTACCCAAACCTCTCCAGCCTCCACGCGTGGAGATTGAGCGGCGACAGTTGACAGCTTTCAATCTTTCTCCGGAAGTCTGTGATGTCAGTCTGGCAGCCAGGCGTCTCTCTACTAAAACGGTATACGCCTGCAGGTGGAACAAATTTGTGGCATGGTGCACAGCAAAGGCTGAGGATCCCCTTTCTGCCCCTCTTTCTGAGGTCCTTCTGTTCCTACTATCGTTGGCCCAGCAGGGCTCTGCTCTGGGCACTATCAAAGGTTATCTTTCGGCCATCTCTGCCTTTCTACGGCTTCCATATCAGCCTTCTCTCTTTAGGTTCCCAGTTGTTAACCGTTTCCTGAAAGGCATTATACACACGTTTCATCCCGTGCTGTTCATAATGTCTCAATGGGACTTAAGTCTTGTCTTGACCTATCTGATGTGCGCTCCCTTCGAGCCTCTTCATAACTGTCCTTTGCGTCTTCTCTCTCTCAAGACGGCTTTCCTGGTAGCTATCACCACTGCCAGAAGAGTGAGTGAGCTCCAGGCTCTTTCTTCTAAATCTCCTTTCCTTTCTGTTCATTCGGACAAGGTGGTTCTAAGGACCCGTCCTTCTTTCTTGACAAAGGTTGTCACGCCCTTCCACATCGGGCAGACCATCAATTTGCCCACCTTCTTTCCACGTCTGTATCCTACAAAAGAGGAAGAGAGGCTCCACCGTCTGGACCCAAAATGTTCGCTCTCGTTCTATCTGAAGCGCACACAACCGTTCCGGGTGGATGACCAGCTCACTGTTGGCTATGTGGGCGCCAAAAAACATCGGGCCGTGCACAAACGAACCATCTCTCGGTGGGTTGTTCTGTGCATCAAAGCATGGTACTCGTTGGCTAAGAAGGAGCCTCCTGTGAGGCTGTGTTCCCATTCTACCAGGGCAACGGCAGCCACTACTACATTGAGACACGGCGTTCCCTTGCAGGACATTTGTCAGACAGCTACGTGGCCCTCGCGGCACATATTTACCAAGCATTACTGCTTTGACAGTCAAGTCCGGAGAGACTGCTTCTTTGGCTGTTCTGTTCTCTGTGACTTTCAGGTGTAATCTTTTTCGCAGACCCACCACCGGGGTTGGTATTGCTGGGGTATCTATTCTAAGGTAAGGAATCTTTCACTAACATGTCACTTTCAGATGCATAAGTTACTACTTGTGTAACGATATATCTGTAAGAGACGTTAGTTAGTGATAGATTCCTTACCGCCCCACCCATCCTCCCCGATCTGCTAACTGACTTCTAGGGTTAAGGTCACCCCTTTCAGGGCCCTAGTTTCATGGCACCAGTGGTCAGTTTCTTGCATGGCTCTGCGTTCCTGGCACGGAAAGTTGTGTACAGAACTGACGTCCGCGCGCATGGGTGGCGCCTAAGTGGTCTCCGTGACGTCATCTCAGCGCTTACGACGCCAACGACGGACTCGGAGCCGCACAACCCCACCTACCGACGTGCAGGGGTACTGCTGATGAAAAAATTTCCGGATCCAGTCTGACGCCTGGGGATATTCTAAGGTAAGGAATCTATCAATACCTAATGTTTCTTACAGATATATCATTACACAAGTAGTAACTTGTGCTTTGTTTTGATTACAGTATTGTTACTGAAAATGCAATGCTTTAGAAATACAGTACATGTACATTGTATACTCTTTTTAGTAAAAATGACCTGTAGATTACTTTGCAGATTACTTTTCTTACACAGTGTAGTATACCTGGATAGTGCACTGGGACATTTCCTGTAAACAGATAAGTAAAAGCGCTTTTGTGATTTAGTACACATTTTTTAAAAGGATTTCTATTAATAGAACAACAATCAATGTTATGTTATGGAGGAAAATATTGTTATCGGTTAACAGGTAAGTACTTTGTTGTGGGAGTTAGTATTCAGGGGTTAGACTCAGGGGTCCCCCAGGGTCAAGGATGCACTCTTGTTACACCTTCAGCGGCACTAGGGCGGCCAGGTGCAGAGTGCTGAGGCCCAATGTTATCCAATGGGGGGTAGGGGGCCTCCGGTTGGTGGCTGCTGATGAGCAGGCCACTGGGTTGTGGTAGCAAAGATCCTGGACTTCAACTCAGGGCAAATGGGGTGTAGGCCATCACAGAAGGTGCTCCGCAGCGGCACTGGGGTGGCTGGGTACAGAGTGCTGTTTTGCCGTTGGGTGCCCTGTAGCTTTCAATGGGAAGTCTTCGGTTTGCAAACACACTGCAGGCTCGGGTACAAAGTTCTTCTGGGTGCAACCACCACTTAGAGAGGTAAGGTGGGATGCTGGGGGTTGGTTAAGCACCGTCGGTTGGGCCACCCAAGGCCTTAGGGCGTCGGGTGCAGGGATGCCTTTTAGGGTCAGATCTTTTTACCAGCTCCTGGTCGCGGTTGGGAGGGACCTTCCGGTTTGAGTCTGCAGGCGCCTGCTGGTGAGGCAGGTCAGGGGTCTCCGTATTTTGAGTCCGGATCGCCGGGGCAACCTCTTCTTGGTGTTGGGACACTCAAACTTGGACATTGGGCATCGGTTGCGGAGTGGTGTACTCGCGGATCCTGCTGGAGTCTGTTGGTGAACAAATCTGGTGTTCACAGGAGACTGAGTCTTTTCTTTTGAAGGTAGGGCAGGTCCTGGAGGTTCTTGAGGCTGCTGGCCGCAGGACACACTGGGGTTTCGCTACTGTAGTTTGAGTTTGGGACAGGCCGGTAGGGTTGGGGCCAAGTCAGTAGGCGTCCTCCACTTGTTAGCTTCAGCACAGCTGTTTGGTCCTTATTCTTTTCTTCTTATGGTTTCTTGTCTGAGGAAGCAAGGTTCTGGGGTGCCCCTAAATACTAGATTTAGGGGCGTTACAGGCAGGTTAAAGATTGTGACCAATTGGTCCCTTCCCTGGGGTGGGTACACCCCCTATTATGCCACCCTCCTGTGGGAGCGGGGCATAAGCCTTTCCCCGGTTGGCTGGATCCCTCCATCTGAAAAATGGCGGGGACTCAGAGTTGTGCTTCACCTCGCCTCCCCCACCAGAGGGATGGAGTTGGCAGAGAGGGGCACACCTCTCTTCCTCACTTGTTTTTCCCGCCGGTTCTCCCGCCCGAAGTGGGGGTCAGAACTAGTGGGGACTAGTTGTTGAAAGCAGCAAGCCTTTGAAGCTTCCCCTTCGTGGACCCTGCTATCCTGGGGGAGGAGGCTTGGCACTTCGTCCCAGGATGTGCATTGTTTCAGGCCCCGAGAGCAGCAGGCTCTCAACCCAGGGGTCCAGAAACATGTCTGGTGGTAGCAGCTGAAAGCAGCACTCAGCCTGGACGCTAGTAGTAGGTTGTTTTTCAGGAGGCATCTCTAAGATGCCCTCTGTGTGCATTTTTCATTAAATCCCACACTGACATCAGTGTGTGTTTAATGTGCTGAGATGTTTGATACCAAACTACTCAGTTTTCAGTGTAGCCATTATGTGCTGTTGTTATGACAAACTTCAGCACCATATACTCTTAATGGCAGCACTGCACTTACAATGTCGAAGAATGGACTGAGACACTGTAGGGGTACAGGGCTTATGTACCTGTCTCCACACCACTGGTATAGGGCACCCAGCTAGAGGGGTGACTGATTTACGCCAGGGCAGTGGGTTGTAGGCATGGCACACAGGGATGTGTACCATGTCGACTCTTCACTTCGTTCTGCACCAAGACACGCAGCCTGCAAAGGCAGTGTGTGAGTGTGAAGGTACAGGGCCTCTAAGGATAGTACAATAAGTCCTGCAGCACTTAGAGGCCTTCCCTGGACACAGTGCCCTTGGTATCTGTGGTACCATTTACCAGGGCAGACCTGTGGCCAGAAATGCCAATTGGGTTTTGTTTTCAATGCAGTTTTAGGGATAGAACATAGGCCCTGGTTACCTGATTGGCAGGAGCCAAGGGCGCGCTCAGTGGGCCCATTCTCACACCTACTTCATGGTGCGGGCAACGGGGGACATTCCCTCATGCAAGGTGGCAGATTGGGTCACTGAAGGCAGCTGCTTCAGGTAAGCCAGTGTCAGTGCAAACCCCAGCATTGTCATAGGTCCATGTCACACGCACCCCACAGGCTGTCCAACCTTGGCGCCTCCGACTCCATCCTCTATACCCACCCTGCATACAACAGGCACTTAGCAGGTGGTTGCCAGGATGAGAAACAGGCTGCTCTGCATATATGTCGGGCCAGCATGTAACACTTCAATGAGTCTCTGATGCCCCACCATCTTGATCACGCCCAGAAACTAAGCACCATCTTGAAGTATTTATAGAGTTTATTTTTCCTCCGGTTACAGTTTTGTGGAAGGCTAATCTGGTGCAGTTGAGAGCTTTGATCTGTTCCCGTACCTGGAGCTATGTGCATAAACTAGTGAGCAATTGTTATGGATATTGGCACTGTCAAGAAAGCATGTAGTATTATGCCCAGGGCCACTGGAATTATGCAGTTTTGTGGCTATGACCTTTTCTGTTTAGTTTCTGATTTGGTGCATTTGCCACGTAATCCATAATTTGCTGCATAATCTGGAGATTTTAACAAAAGGAACGGTTTCTAGCTGACCCAAATCGAAAATTACTAAAAACGCAGTGACGTGTTGCTTACTTTTACAAATGTTGACTGGCCACCTTTTGTTACTTATTTCTGAATTTGAGTGTTAACCCCTTCAGTGCCGAGGACGTAATGGTTACGTCCTTGGCAACAGTGGAGCTGGGTTTTGGGGGGAAACGTACACAGGGGGAAAGGAAAGAGTTTTTCCTTTCCCCCTGTGCTTGTTTCTAATGGATTCCTGCTCCACGATCGCGGGTGAGGTCGTGATTGTGGAGCAGGAATCCATCCACTGGACCACCAGGGATGTTTTTTGGGTTTGTAGGGGGAGCAACCCCTTAGGCAAGGGTCCGCTCCCCTGGCGGGCATATTTATCCATGTTTAGGCCAATTTTAGGCTGATCAGGGGAGCAAAACTCACTTGGAACCATGGACTATGAAATCTGCACATTTTGGGAGTAACCCCTTGGGAAAGGGTCACTTCCATGGCAGTGATTTTTTTTATCCATATTCCCCCCCCCCCCCCCCCCCCCCCCCATTCCCCCGTTTCTTCCCCGGAAGCTTATTCAGCTGTTTTTAGGCCAAACCCACAACGCACCAGGGAATTTATTTATGTGCATTTTGGGAATGACTCCTTGGGCAAGGGTCATTCTCATGTGGGTGTTTTTTTACCTCCATATTTCGGCTCCCCCTGGGGCTAGATCAGGCATTTTTCCTGCTGATCTAGCCCCCGATGGGATTGAAACCCACTAGATGCCAAGGTTTCATTTTTTAGTAATTATGGGGAGCGATCCCTTGGGCAAGGATTTCTCTCCTTTTGGGGATAAATGTTTTGGTCATTTCTGCCCCCTTGGGGGCAGATTGGCTTTCTATTTTTAGGCCCATCTGCCCCCAAGGGTGGTAGAATCCTCTAGACTAGCAGGAATTGTTTTATTTATGTATATACATATGTTTTGGACAGGGGCCACCACCTTTTGGGGATGACTGTTTTGGCTTTTTTAGCCCCACTTGGGGGCAGATCGGCCGTATATTTTTAGGACCTGAAGGGGGCAAAAGCTGCTAGACCACCAGGGATATTATGGTGTATTGTGCAAAATGTTTTGGGGAGTGGCCCCTTTTGGCTGTGAAAATTCTGTCTGTTTATGCCCCCATAGTCCTTATATTTTTAAGCCCATCTGCCCCCGGGGACATTTTGTGTGTTAGGCTGAAGGTCTGTGTGCCATTATTTGTGATCGTAACATTTTGTTTTCTCCTTTTCATTTTAGGACAAAGCTTTATTTTAAATTGTCCTTGTGGTTTCTGCACTGGTAGAGCTGCAGTTTAGTTGCAAGTGTTTGGTAAGGAAACGTTTTTTTATATTGGTTACTGCAAATGTGAACTTCATGAATGTGTTTCTTGGGAAAGTTTGTAATATTAGAAGCCTATTTAGCTTTTGTTTGAATGTCTGTGCCATTTGTGCACAATGTGTATTGTGTTGCTTTTTTGTGTAATCTATTTTGTGTTTTCTTTTTTAGTGGGATATTGGTGCTTGCTGTGTCTGTGCAGAGTAGGTGCTGGTGAGTCTAGCTGCTTCTGGCAGTATATAGGTCTTTGTGTGCTTTGTATTGAAAGACTTTGCCTTGCTACTGCTATATGCTTGTAGTTTTTCATTTAGTTCTATAAATCTACACTTTGTTTATTACTTTCTTTTTTTTTTTTTTAGGTGTAAGACTTTTATTAACATTTGCTCAAAATACATAGCATTTGCCTACAACCCTGAGGCCGGCTGCCACACTTTATGATAATTTAGCACATATAATACACAGCTATTCAGCCGACAACCTTCGGTCCGGCAGCAATTTATTAACATTATAGCGGAGAGCTTGGCAACCATTTCTTGATGAATCAAATTCCGTCTCACTTTTATATTTTATAACCAAAACTAAACATGTGACTCGTTAGGTTTGATGATCAGCTTATACGTTCTCAACCATGTTTCCCTTCTCCCCCATCGGCACGCTCACTCAGGCACTCAACTAGTCCCCGGGGCTCCTTAGAAGAACTGGCTGGCCAGCCTGTCATTCCCTGATATCTGTTATGGGTATCCAGATATTAAATTAGTTATACTACATCCTCCTCATCCTCCGAACTATCTATGTCGTCCTCTGGTAGAGGTTCACACAGGTCTCCCCTGTAGCTGTTCCAGATCTTATTCCACTTGCGAGGGTTAGCTCTCATTTTATACACTGCTCGCTCAACCACCAGAAGCATATCCATATTCCTGCACCACTGCGCCAAAGTTGGTGCTTCTGCCGCCCCCCATTTCTGCGCTATATCTCGCTTGGCGACCATAATGCCCACAACGGCCCACTGTTGCCCCAGGCGTGTCATGTCATTCGGCCCCCATACATTCAACAGACACGAGCATGGATCAGGTGTAATGGAGATCTCTAGAGTCTGGGAGATGGTGCGTAGCACCTGTCGCCAATATTCTGAAATAGTCGGACACTCCCAAAGTGTATGCAGCAGTGTGCCCGCCTCCTCGCAGCCCCTGAGACAATATGGGTGGTCAGCTCTGTGCAGTTTGTGTAAAGTGACCCTCGTGAAGTAAACCCGGTGTAGTATCTTAAACTGTACCAGCCGGAATCGAGCCGATATGCCCGCCTCCTTCGGAGAGGCCATTGCAGCGTTCCAGTCCGTCTCATCCATTTCACCCAGTTCGCCCTCCCATTTCTCCCTTAGTTTAAGCAAGGGGTCAGGCAGGTTATTCAGTAGCTTTCGATATGTGAGGGAGGTGGCGCTAGCTTGTATATAGTCAGTAAGCAGGCGATCCTCCAGCGGGGAGGATTCCGGGACTTCCACACACGTCTCGATCGCCACCAGCAGCGCATGACGAATTTGGATATAGCGGTAAGTTTAGTTAGGGCCTAGGATATATTGCTGCTGGAGGTGTTCGAAGGGGATCACCCCATCTTTTGTCCACATGTCTCCTACCGTGGAGATGCCTATATTGTCCCATTGGGTGAACCCCTTACTGCGTCTTAAATGATCCAGCGCCTTGGTGTCCCATAGAAGTGTACGTTTTGGTATAACACCCCCCCACTTGAGCCTCGCCTGCGCCTTGTGCCACAGCGCCACTGTGTGCCTGGTCGGGCCCGTCAGTTTCGCCGCTAGTCCCCTGTGGTACAGCGGGGCCAGTAGACTGTGCGTGCCCAGCTGTGCTCTATCTACGAGATAGGCCGGATCGTCCTGTGGGGCATGCAGCCATTGGTTAATAATCTTGAGCTGCGCCGCCCAGTAGTATAAATGTATATTCGGCAGAGCTACTCCACCGTCTTACCAGCCACGGATGAGCTTCATGTGCGCTACACGAGCTGGGTGGTCGCCCCACAGCAAACCAGTCACCTCAGCCGTTACTTTCCGGAAGTATGAGGGTGGCACCAGAGTCGGTGTATTTTCCAATACATAAAGGAAACGTGGCAGCGCCATCATTTTGAACAGCGCTGCACGCCCCAGCAACGTCAGAGGAAAGGCCTTCCAATGCCTCACGTCAGACCTAAGTCTAGTAAGCGGTGGCAGCAAGTTCAGCTCAGAAAAGACTTTGTCGTCCCGGGTGATGTGGATCCCCAAATATCGGAAGGAGGTGCCCGCCACCTCCAACGGGCAGTCGGTGGGAAGATCCGGTAAGGGACCCCTAAGTTTGTAAATGACCGACTTCGTCCAATTGATCGTGTATCGGGAGGTCTGTCCGTGCGTATCACACAGTGCCAGAAGCACCGGGATACCCCTCTCTGGGTCTGACAAGTAGATAAGCATGTCGTCAGCATAAAGGGAGATCCTGTCCTATAGTGGCCGACGGTTCCTGGACTAAAGCGAATAATAAAGGTGAGAGCGGGCATCCCTGCCTCGTTCCCCTTGCCAGCGGTATCTCGCGGGAGATATGGCCGTTCGCTGCCACGTGTGCCACCGGGCTCGCGTATAGGAGCTGTATCCAGGAGATAAATTTGGGGCCGAAGCCCATGTTGGCCAGTACTGCGAATAAGTATCGCCATTCCACCATGTCGAACGCCATCCTGGCATCCAATGACAGGATGGCTGCTGGCCCCGTTAATAATGGGGCTCGCGCCAACGCTCCGTGCACTCTTCGGAGGTTCAACGCCGTACTCCTATGCAGCATAAAGTGCGATTTGGTCCAGATGGATCAAGTGCGCAAGATGAGGCATTAGTCTAGTAGCCAAGAGCTTCGCCAGAATTTTGGCCTCGGCATTGAGGAGTGATATGGGGCGATAGGACGTACATTCCGTGGGCGGTTTGCCCGGTTTCGGGATTGCCACAATGGTAGCCATACGCTGGTCAAGTGGCAGGATCTCTCGCTCCAGACCTTCTGTGTACATGGCCAGTAAAGGTTTACTTAGCGTTTCAGACATTGCCTTATACCACTCAATAGGGATCCCGTTAGGGCCCAGGGCTTTACCAGAGTGGAGCGCATTGATGGCTACTGTATCTCTTCCGAGGATAGGTCAGCTTCCAGCTCATCTACCGCCTCTTGCGATAGGTTCTGGGTCGGCACACCGTGGAGAGCCGCTGTCACCGCTTCCTGTGTTATTTCAACACCTGGGGTGTATACCTCCTGGTAGTGGTCAGCTAGGGTCTCTATTATCATTGATGGGCGTGTGTGTAGCGTCCCATTGGAATCCCGCAACTGCAGAATATTCCTATTACCTCCCTTCTTTTTGTCCAGCCAGGCCAGGAGTTTACTCGCCTTATCCCCAATATCATACTCTGTGTGCTGTTGCCGCAATGCTCTCGACCGTCCTTCGTCTAAGGTGGTCGTTATGGAGCTGCTGACAGAGCCGAAGCGAGTGCAGCGTGTCCACTGTCGGATCCGCCATGTGGGCCGCATTTGCTCTATTTAGTTCTAATTCTAAGTCCAGCAGATCCCTCTTTTGTGTATGCTAATGTCCCGAAATGGTCGTGATGGCCTGCCCTCTTAGCACTGTCTTGTAGGCTTCCCACAAGATCGTAGGTGATGTTATCGAAGCAGCGTTTTCCGCAAAATAATACTGAGTCACTTTTTTCAATTCCTTACGTATGGACGGTATCTGGAGATAGCCTGGAAAAATAGGGTATATTCTTTTTCGAGCCCTTTCTGGGCACGACCAAGTCAATGTGAGCGGAGAGTGGTCCGAGATGCCCCTTGGCCTAATCTGCATGTCACCTATGGTGAGGAGGCCGTCACCCAAGGCACGGAAATAGTCGATACGAGACAGACTATTATGTACAGTGGAGTAGTAGGTGTATTGCTGGCCATCAGGGTATAACTGCCTCCAGACATCGATTAGCCCTTGTGCCTCCAGAAACTCACTGAAGCGGGAGGGACCCGAGGTCTGTGTTCGGACCGGGAATCTGTCCTGCATGTTGTGCGCCACTGCGTTAAAGTCACCTCCTATAATAAGGTCTCCTTCCGGGAGCTCAAGGAGGAATTTCCCTAGGTCCGTAAGGGCAACCGTATGGAGTGCTGGTGGAATGTAGACTGACACTATGTTTAGCGGTCTGCCCTCCCACTGTCCATGTGCCGCCGCGAAGCGGCCTTGGTCGCTGTGGTAGTAGTCTGTAGTATGAATGGGGATGACTTACGCATCAGTATGCCCGTCCCGCGTGAACCTGAGGTGAAATCTGAATGCACTATCATATGGTAACCCCGTCTGTCTAGTGCTAGACTAGCTGTGCCCACAGGTGTGTCTCCTGAAGAAGAACTAAAGAGGGCCCCAACCTTCGAATACCCTGCAGAACCAGTCCCCGCTTAATCTTATCTCCCAATCCCCGCACATTCCAAGACATCAATTGCAGTGGTGCTACCGGCCCTGTGCGAAAGTCCCCACCCAAGGTATCAACCTGTATCCCGTGTGCCATTTCCATTCTGTAGTGGAAGATATGTTTGCGTTATGAAGTGAGACCCCTGAACCATTTGTGTGCTGTCCGATGTGTCGGTTTCATTGTGCCACATCCAACCTCCATGAGTCAAACAATTAAGAAACTTTGAAAACAACCCCTCCCTTAACTCCCTCCCTCCCTGCCCCCCTGCTACACGGACTTTGAACCGCCCACCCCCCCAACTTAGCAGAGTGCTTAACCCATCCCCCACACAAAGTATACTTGCTCGCTGGGGCGGAAGACTCTCCGGAGCCGGCGGCCTCTCTCACTCTCCTCGGATGCCCTCAGCCCAGTGTCCAGTGGCAGTTCGTTTGGCAGTCTGCTTAGTCTCGTCAATGTCTTGCGTTCACCGGGTGGTTACTGTTCCTTGTCGGCATCCTCATCTGCACTTTCTCTTACTGACGAGCGTTCCTCCATTCCACACCCTGAAGCTTGGGAGTTCGGATAATTTCCCGTCCCCTGAGTCCTTGGAGTTCTATCCGAACAACGTGGTTGAGTAGCCGGCCTCCATCCTTCCAGCCAGTCTTGGGCCATCTCAGGAGTATCGAAGAACCAGGTCTTGCTGTCCTCTACTATGCGCAACCTGGCTGGGAACAGCATAGAGTACGAAATCTCTCTCGCCCTAAGCTCCTTCTTTACGTCCAGGAACGTCCTACGGCGAGCGACTTCTGCTGTATAGTCCGGAAAAAAGGCCAGCGTGGAGTTTTGAATTTTGACAGGTGGGGATACTCGTGCGGCCTGCAGAATGGCGTCTCTGTCCCGAAAGTTGAACAGTCTAGCCAGGATTGGTTGCGGTGCTGCACCCAGTTTTGGCCGCCCCTCCGGGACTCGATGAGCTCTCTCAACGGAAAAGAAAGTGGACAGGCCCTTAGGTTGGAGTTTCATTGTTATCAGCTCCTCTACGTAGAGGTCCATTGCTCTAGTGTCCTTAGACTCCGGAACCCCAAGGATCCTGACGTTGTTCCCCCTAGAGCGCCCTTCCTGATCGTCCAGTCTGTCTCGCAACGCCTTATTCTCCGCCGACATACGCTCCATTGCCGTCTGCAGCTCCGATTTCGTAACCACCTCAATGGAGCTCACCTTCTCGGACATTTTGTGGAAGTCTGCCCTGATGAGTGATTTCAGTAGAGATGGAGCCTACCGTCGCTTGAACTTGCGTCAAGGCCTTCATGACGTCATCCAGCGTTGCCTTCTTCCCACCTGCTCCGTCCGCTGATTTACCGGTTGGTGTCTTCCCGTCAGTTGGGGGAGAAGTGCTTTTATCACAAGCGTATTTATCAATATGGGTCTGTGTGGTGCCACCTTTCGCGCCCTTGCCCTCCATACTGGCAGTCCCCGCGTCCCGATCTGCTCGTCGTAGTGTTTCCCTATGTGTGGCAATGTGGAAGAAGGTACGAGAGGAGTTCTGAATCAATTTATTATGCGTCCGGGATGTAGCCCACCACTACCCTGCTGCACTTACAGTCAATGGGTACACACTGCTTACTCAGTCGCTATTGGGCAGGTGCTGCTGTGTCTCATTCCAGCCCCTGTGGTGGCGCCACTCCTTATTTCCAACCTGGCAGGAAATCCTAGCGCTGGGGGCCCCTCTTCACAGGCAAATTGTAGGTGGCAAGCCGTATAGTCAGCACCGAGCACACTGTCACCTCTCTCACTGATGTTGTGTCCCGTATCACTCCCGTGTAAGACCACCCAGTGTGATTTATGTCTCTGTCGGTCACAGGCGTGTCAGGCCAATGTTAATTATTGCGCATCGGATCTATGGCTGCCCATGCGCCCTTCCCGCACCCCGGTGACCACAATGCAGGCAGCAGGCCGCCGTGTCAGCTGTTTCAGGCGTTCTTCCACCGGTTCAAGTGGAGGCCAAAGCGGAACCTCGTGTGAGGGTCGACTTCCAGCAGTAGCACCTAGAGGGATTTAATTAGTTAGGCAGAGCTGTCCGCCACTCACTGCGGGAATGTGTATGTCCTTGAAGCGGCCGTCGCTGCATCGTGTTCCGCCGGAGTCAGTCCCTGAGTCTGTGCGCTGCAGCGCCAGCGGGGCCAGGCGGGCACCAGGGCTCTTCAGCTTCTCGGTGTCACTTTCTGTGTTCTTGCGTAGTTTGGGGGCCTCCCAGTAGCGCCACCGGGGTATTCAGAAGCAGGGCGCACAGTATCAGGTCCCAATCCTCGGACCTCAATCGGGTCCAACAGCTGAGGTGGCAGTAAATTCACGGGGCTTGCTCACTTTATTCGAGTCACTCCCGGGGGCAGTTATTAAAGCGGCCGTATTTTCCCTGGGCAGTTCGCTCGCAGTGCACACATGTGTTGCCGCTTTCCGCTACGGGCGTTAAAGGTCACCCGATCTCATAGTATTGTCGCGGTATGTCAAGATGGCGGCTCGCACCATTTCACAGCCGTCCCCTTCACGCATCACAGCCCGTAGTCCGGCTTACTGTAGTTGCAGCAGTACCTCCGCTTTCCCTCCACTGCTGCTCCCGCTCCTCCAAAGTGTCCCGGGTAGTAATTCTGGCAGTCTTTGGGATCACCGCCACCTCCTCTTGCTCCGGCCGGACATTTCCGGCGAGTTCGCCCATGTCCTCTCCACTTCCGGTCGGACTCTTTGATTAGGACAGCCCCCGGATCTCGGCCACGGGCACTTCCAGCAATAACTTCTCCATCCGGCGTCGGATTCTCTCCGCAGTTGCTGCCGCCGATTCTGCCCGGTTCCGGGCGTCGGGTCCCTCCAATAGAGATCTTGATGTAATCTGATAAATGCACGGATTTATTGAGAGGCCGCTCTCACTACGGAGCTCACTCTCTAGGCTACCGCCATGCTCGGCTGCAAGCCACACCCTTGTTTATTACTTTTTTATACACTTTGGGTACTGTTGACATATTTGTCAAGTTACTTCTATAACTAAGTATTAAGGCTAGCCGCAGGATGACCGCTCAGCAGGTGGTTGGGATGCTTTTCGAGTCTTCTTCTGACCATGATTATGAGACTGACTGCATCTGAGGCAGAGGAGGGAGGGGAAGATACAGGCAGTGAGTTTTCGCTCCGCATGGAATCATCTGATGATGAAGCTACTCTCCGTGCAGATGAAGCTACTCTCAGTGCGGATGAAGTGCCTGTTTGAGAGGAGGACACTGTTGTGTCGATAGTGCAACAAGAGGCATCTGGATTTCAGCTTGAGTCTGTGAGGCTTCCCATTGGAAGTGTTGGGCTATGGCTTGACCCAAACATGGTGCAGCCGGTGCTGCCTGTCTTTAATGGTGTTGCAGGGTGTAGAGAGAATTGTGAATTTTTTTTGCCTATAAATTTCTTTCAGTTGTTTTTAGACGATGTATTTTTGGCTGAGATTGTTGAGTAGACTAATTTGTATGCTGAACAGTATTTGAGGAACAGTGCCAGGCTTAGGCCCCACTCTAGAGCTACCCGGTGGACTCCTTCAAATCTGGATGAGCTGAAGAAAATCTTGGGTTTAACTTTTTTGATGGGCCTGATTAGGAAGCCATCTCTGTCTTCATATTGGTCTACTAATCCTCTTGATGGCAACAGCTATATTTCCTGCAACCATGAGTCATAATCGGTATTTGCTTCTTCTTCGGATGTTGCATTTTATTGCTAATGCTTTTATGTTGCCCCGGATTACCCTGATTGTGACCTTCTTTTTAAGGTTCAGCCTGCCCTTCATCACTTAGTTGATTGATTTTCGGAGATCTATGTTCCCGGTAAAGAAATATCGGTAGATGAGTTTTTGGTCCTGTTCAAGGGTCGATTGGTTTTTAGGCAGTACATTCCTAGCAAGAAGGCATGCTATGGATGTAAGATGTATATGCTGTCTGAGAGTAGTACTGGATGTGTCTATAATTTCAGGGTCTACACTGGTAGTCCGTCCACTTTTAGAGTTGCAGAGAAAATTGTGTGGGAACTGAGCAGAGGACTTTTTAACAAAGGTCACCATTTATATGTAGATAACCTTTACACGGCTGTGCCATTGTTCAAGGAAATGTTCAAAGTGGACACTGTTGCTTGTGGCACAATCCGCTCTAACCGTAAAGGTTACAGAAAAGAGCTGGTTTGTAAAAAAAACTTGTGAAGGAACAGTGCAGTACCGTGCGTAGTGATGAGATTCTAGCTGCTCTGAAATTTTCTGACAAGAGAGATGTTTATGTCCTGACAACCATCCATGATGAAAGTACTTCACCTGTGACTGTTTGGCATCTGGTTGCTGAAGTGCGCAAACCTGTGTGCATTTTAGACTACAATAAGTACATGGGTGGTGTAGATCGAGTAGATCAGAGGTTAGAACCTTACACTGCTGTTCGTAAGGCGTACGTTTGGTATAAGAAGTTGGCTATCCATTTATTCCATTTAGCAAGCTACAATGCCTTTGTTGTGTTTAAAGATTGCTCTCCAGAGTCAAAGATTACATTTGTTCAGTTTCAGCAGTCTTTGATAGGTATCCTTGACTTAGTAGAACAGGCAGGAGTACCTAGAGAAGCAGTGGTTGGAGGATGTGGCTAGATGGAAACATCACCACTTTCCTGTTCACCTTCCTCCCACGGCTAGAAAAAGACTTTCCTGCTAAAAATGTAGTGGGTGTGTGAAGGAGAGTTGTATGTACTACCCCTATTTCCCTTCTAATCCAGGGATGTGTGTGCCCACATGTTTTAAATTGTACCACACACAACAGAGTTTTTGGTTACAACCGTGAGCATAAAAGTAAAGTGACAGGTCTGTATTGTTTTAAATTTTTGTTCAGATGTCATGGTTGGCAAAAGTGTGATGTATTCAGTTAGAACTGTTCTGTTTGTAGTTAAAGGTTTGCATATATTGCCAAATCGTTTTTTTTTTGTTGTTGCATAAAATATGTGATGGCGGTGTGTGTGGACTGGCGCTTGGCTGGCGGTGTGCGTTGACTGGCGCTTTGCTGGCTGTATGCGTGGACTGGTGCTTGGCTGGCGGTGTGCGTGGACTGGCGCTTGGCTGGCGGTGTGAGTGGACTGGCGCTTGGCTGGTGGTAAGAGTGGACTGGCGCTTGGCTGGTGGTGTGTGAGTAGTGACTTTCTGCTGGTCACTACATACACTGCTAGCCAAACACCACTCCACGCAATCCATCAGCTGGTGTGGTTTCTGTCTCAGGAATGTGGGTGTGTGAAAGTGATGGGCCCTTGAATGGCACTGTGTGCTGATGTGAGTGTTGTAATGTGATGGGCCCCCAGCTGGCGGTATGAATGGTTTTGTATGCGGCACACATTTGAAAGGTGTATGAATGGCCTGTAAAGAGGTTGGTGCCTTGTTGTGGCTTCACAGCTTATGAGCTCTGAGTCAATGGTTCAGTTTCTCATCCTTTCAATTATTAACAGTGCCTTTCATTTTTGCGAATTCTCTGGTTAATACAACTGTGTATACTGAACCATCACTCACCCTAGTGCCAAATCCAACCAGTATGTCTGAGCTTGATGAATAGGTGGTTGTGCAGAAATATTTGTCTTTACTGTCTTTCAGCAGCAGGGTGTACCTTGTCCCTTTTTGTGAATGTTGTAATGTGTTGGTTTTGTGCCATGTGGTGTGAATGGTCTTGTGTGTATCACATATAAAAAGGTGTATGAATGGCCTGTAAAGCGTTTGGGGCCTTGACGTGGCTTTACATCTCACAAGCTGCGAGTCACTGGTTGTTTTTTGTCCTTTCAATTATTGACAGTGCATTTCATTTTTGTGAAATCTCTTGTTAATAAAATGATATGTACTGAACCATCACTTGCCGTCGAGCCAAATCCAACCAGTATGTGTGTGTGCTTTAGGAATAGATGGCTGTGCAGTAATCTGTCTTTTTTGTCTCTCTGCTAAGGTGTACATTCCATCTAAGAATACCCTACCAACTGTAGATATTGTCGTAAACGAAACACCCATGGGAGTACATGGTGATGTCTCTCTTGTGGATCCCAACAAGTTATCTTACCCAGAATCCCCACCAAACCTCAATTTTTGCTGAAAATAATCACTTTTTCCACACATTTTTTGTGGGAAAGTTGTGGCATCACTGGGCTGACACAAATTTCCTACCACCCAGCGTTCGTCCAGGACTCCCGATACAAATGGTGCCTCACTCATGTGGGAGGCCCAAGTACCTGCGACAGGCAAGGGCCCAAAACATATTGACGCAACATCAAAATTGCCTGTTACAAAATGACCTGGTTTTGCAAGGGGGTTACCTGGGTTTTTGGCCCCGTGCTCGGCGGCCAGCTAGGGTAACCTACGAAACCCACACAATTCTGAAAACTAGACACCCGGGGAATTCCCAGGAGGTATGGCTTGTATGGATCCCCCAACGTTTTCTTACCCAGAATCCCCTGCAAACCTCATATTTAGCTGAAGAAATCACCTTTTCCACACATTTTTCTGTGGGAAAGTTGTGGCATCACTTAGCTGACACAATTTTCCTACCACCCAGCGTTCCCCCAGGTCTCCGTATAAAAATGGTGCCTCACTCGTGTGTGAGGCCCAAGTACCCACGACAGGCAAGGGCCCAAAACGTATTGAGGTGACATCAAAATTGCATATCACAAAACGACCTGGTTTTGCAAGTGGGTCACCTGGGTTTTTGGATCCGTGCTCGGCGGCCAGCTAGGGTAACCTACCAAACCCACACAATTCGGAAAACTAGACCCCTAGGAGATTCCAGGGAGTTATGGTTTGCGTGGATCCCCCAACGTTTTCTTACCCAGACCCTCTGCAAACATCAATTTTAGCTGGAAAAAAATCACTTTTCCCACACAATTGTGTGTGGGAAAGTTGTGGCATCATTGGGCTGACACAAATTTACTACCACCCAGTGTTCCGTTAATAGGGACCATTTGAACCATTTAAGATCTTCCCTCTTGCTGGCTCCAATACAACCGCTACTTCTGTCCCTCTTACAAGCACAGATCATGGTCTGGTAAATACAATACCTTTTTTATCAGCTAAGGATGAATCTTGAGCCAAAGCCTCTTTACGTTCAGGGGCTCCAGACCAGAGGTTCTTTATTTCTGTTATAAATGGATCAAAAATATGATATGAGGAAGAGCATGATCTCAACAAGGGAAGGCTTTTCTATTGCTTAACAAAATATGCTATCGTTGTTCCTGGCATCTAAGAAGAAGAGGAAAAGAAGTCTATCAAGTCGCATACTCGTAAAGGTTTCTAAGCAAAAGTATATAATCCTCAAAATTGTCATCTATTTTCTTCTGCAACTTTATTAGAATACAGCTGAGTTTTTAGAAACCCTAGAACCTCTGGCAAAGCACAAGCTGAGCCAATTTACCAAATTGAGCCTGGGAATCTTACAGACTGTAACCTTTGAACTATGCACACATTACTTGATGGTATTGAGTTCTTGGAACCCTGTCCCCTGTGAAACTACAAACCTATTTGCTATTTTAGTAAGTTCGGAAACACTTTTCTGCATATATATTTTAAGCAAAAAGATAAATACGTTTGTATGTATATATGTTTGAAAAAACAACTGGTTATTTACAAAACACACAGGAAACTTACAGCAGGAAATTCTATCTTGCACTCATGTTGCGTTTATCCACATAAATTAAAGCAGAGCATTCCATATGCAGAACATCTACATATGAAAAGAAATTGCAGTGATCCAACCTCTTTGAAGGAAGCACAGGGGCAATTAAAGATTTGAGAGAGGGTACAGTACCCAGGTTTTAAACGAAGCCCAACCAAGGTGGAGAGAATCACCAGACATTTGTTAATATTTTCGAACAAGACAGGAGTAACTAAAAGCAGAAAAGTCAAGGATGAACTACGGATGATCACAGGGTACAATGCCTATCATGCTAAGGTGAGAGAAGTAATGAACAGGCACTGCCATCTAGTAAAGAGTAATCCTATATTAAGTAGTGCTATATCTCGCAAACCACTGCTAACGTTTAGACAAGTGAAATCTATGTGTCAAGATCTAGTGGTGAGTAGCCCTGAGGTGGTAGACACATAAGGATGGTTGAGGACCAGTCCGGGTTTTGTTGGATGCCATAAATGTAAAGCTTTCAAACATGGTCTCAATAAGACAGAAATCCAATCACCATTATTGAAGAGTCCATGGAAAATTAGCGATCCCTACAACTGTAGAAGTGATTATGTAGTTTACATTTTACAATGCTCATGTCCAAAACTATATATAGGGAGTACTATTCACATGACGCACGTGAGAATTTTCCAACACCTAAGGGCAGTGAACAATTGTCACAAATGTTATCTTGTCGCCAGGCATATCAATCAGGTCCATGGAGGCAATGGGAATGAATTGTCTTATTATGTCATTGATTCAGTTCCAAATAGAAGAGGTGAAAACCAATAACTTATTCATAAAGGTTTATATAGCGCAAACATGATCCCGAGGGATGTCAGAGCACTTTACAATATGATGGAAGGAAGGACATAAATGCAATATCCACTTAAAGTAGGAAAAAAAAAACAATGGTTGCAAATTACAGGACAATTGCACTCAGGAGGGTAATAAAATAAACAAGTGTAAGCGGGCAACGAGGGGGGAATCAGTATGCAGCAAAGAAGCGCTCTATCAAATGGAGGTACAATGGTAGTAGGAACAATATCAACGGGCAAGTGAGCCTATCCCTCTTAGGGTAAGAATTTGTTCATTAGGAATTGTTTGGCTTCCGTGGAAGAGAGTTCCATATCTTTGGGGCAGCGCCGGAGAAGGCTCGGTGACAAGTTCTCTTTTAGTTAAGGATGAGTGGTTTCAAGAGGAAGGTAGAGGCGCTTCTTGAGGCTCTTACACCACAGGATAGGTCAAGTTTTTGAGCCAGGTACATGGGAGTATTGAAGTGAAGGGCTTTGCGCATCAGAACGGCAATCTTTAACTGGATTTGTGCTTTGTAGGGCTGCCATTTGAGAGATTTTAGGACTGGGGATATATGTTTGTTTCGTTTGGTGTCTGGAACCAGTCTAGCCATTCAGTGATGCCCTTAGTGGAGCCAGGGCATATTTGGGAAGGCCACAGAAAGTAGCACTGCCGTAGTCTAGCCTCGGGAAGACAAGCACTTGGACCACCTGCTTGAAATCATTTAGTGGAAGGAAAGGTCAAGTGGTTTGCTCCCTTACATACATTGCTGATATGATTTTTCATATTCAGGTGCTAGTCCATGGTGATTCCAAGAGACTTGGCTGAGTCTATGATGAGAGGAGTGAACTTAAATTAATACAGTTAGAATTTAGATATATTGTGATGTTAAATACTAGGATTCCCTATTGCTTTAATTTGGATGAAGAGTTATTGGAGAGAAGAAGAATCCTAACTATTTATGTACAAACAGTTAAAAGTGATTATATGTGTGTGTTTCTATGGAGAAAATCTGGTTAAGAAAAATTAGCATCTCTGAAAGGAAAAGTGATTGAAAAAGAGAAGGTACAAAACAGCACTAGCACTTTATAATTACAAGTTTAGGTTATGTTAATGTACTGTTGCAATGAATCAGTGTGAAGCACTCCATAGGCACTTTATGAGTAGAATAATAGGTTAATAAGTGTGAGTTATTTGTACACTAGCTTAGATTGTGTGCTAAACAGATTACAAGAAAAGTGAGAGGTAGACATTCTCTGCCCACACATTTTTTTAAACTTTCTCTGGAGTTTGATTGTTGGAGAAGAATTGGGGTATTGATTGCACATCAGATGATATGCAGTTCAAGCCAAGGGCACTAGGCAATAATCACCAGACATTCCTTTGGCACCAGCCGGTGACGATATTGAGAAAGATTATCCATGAGATTACTCTTTAATGTGATAGGAAGTTGAAAATGTATATAAAATTGCTCTAGATAATTTATTCAAATATATGTATTCTTTTATATACAATTTTCGCAACATTCTCCAAACACTGATCATGACCTTAGAGGGGGTTTTAACATGTTAATAATGCACTTGCACTTTAGGAGATCTCTGCAACTGTTAAGTATAGCACTTTTAATTTTCAATAATGAACTAGGATCTAAAGAGACATGTAAACAGGACTATTTCTGTAGGTACATGATTCATGCATGAGCACTTTGCATTGATGTTTTAACCTACTTGTGCCATATAACTGTTTAAGTATCTGAGATGCTATAGAGCATTAGCACTTTAAATAAATGTGAGCCAAATGGCGTGATTAATTGACACAGACAAAAAAGTAGAAATAAATAAAAAAATTAAGAAAAATGTATATTTATTAAAAAAAGGAAGAAAAGTAAACAAGAGAAATTGTAAGCAAGAGGTGTGTTGTAACATTTGCTGCATTGCTATATGGTATGTTTACTATATGTATCAAATTTGGAATCATGTAATCCACAATTTGTCATGGTAAAAATGGCGTCTAGTGTGTGATCAACGCAGTAGGAACTGCCAAAACGTATGACAGATAAGAATAAACGTTCTTTGAATTTACCTTGCCGTGTTGGTCCAGTTTGAGAGTAAAGACTGGAACTGGTGTGTGTGAATATATATATATATGTATATATGTATACAAACGTGAGAAGAATCACGTGTGTATTAAATAAGTTTCCTACTTGGATAGAACACTCTTCCAATATGGTGCCCTTAGTGGCCATGGGAGGTGTAGTCCTATGCTTATGTCAATGTCAATATGCAAGACTTTGTTTATTTAAATGGGACACATGATACTGACTAGTGACACACTGACGAAGGCTTACGCCGAAACGCGTCTGTGCTTACCCGTTCCCCTTGAATAAAGTTTTTCTGCTTGACTCTTGGACTGCGAGTGCTGCACTTCTTCCTGTGAACATGGGGAGTTTTGAGCGTTAATGTTATGCGGTTTTTCCTGTGGACCGCTAGCAGCACCCGTTCGTGAGTGCACGGCTTCACGTGGGAAGTGAGCGTTTTCCGAGGAGGAGTCACGCCGTGCACCGTAGTAGCTGCTGGACAACAACGAAAGGATTACAACCAGACCGGCAAGGGCAGTGCGGAAGGACAGCGCTGGATTGACTCCGGGGCTCCTGACGACAGACCGACTTGCCGGTGAGCAGATTTTCTGCATTTTTTCCGTTTCACGCATGAATGAGAGCGTGTAGCAGCAATGGCTTAACTGCTACCGAGAGCAGCAGAAACGAGGGGGAGCGAGCACGGAGGTTGCTGAACAACCATATTAAAACAAGCAACTATTCCTGTCACTAGGACCCATTAACAAAGTGCAAAAGCGGCAAAAATGTTCTCTGACACAGAACGAATGAACGCGGCAAAGGATATGTTTAAACACAAAGGAGCACCAATGAAAGCGACAAATAAAACGATCACGCCTGCAGAAACAACACAGGAACGTAAATTAAAAGACACTTTCATCAAGCTGGAAAAACTGCACGAGCGCGAAGTGCACAAGTGGTGGGAGGCCACAAGCCTAACAAATTACATCGAGGAAAAGAGAGTACCGAGGGGGCTGAGAGTACATACGGTACCCTCGTATGAACACCCGGATCCCCAACTGCTCACAGACTGGTTCGACCACACAGCGTCCTATTGCGAGGGCACATTGAAAATTTTAGTAAAATATGCCTGGAGCGATAGGGGGAAAGTGCTGGAAGAAATTGACACTATCAATGAGGAGTTAGAAAAAGAAACTGACACGGGAACAAAAACAACTATATCTCAAATGAGAGACCAGATGAAAGCGAGACTGGCGAAATATGAGCTAAAGATCCGAATGCGCAAACAAGAGAAATATGAGCGCGACGCCAATGACTACGCCACTGGTCGTGTCTTAACGTATGCAAAAAGGTTTGATGCACCTCGCAAAGCTCTTCAAAAGAGAACCATGACTGCAACAGCGAGCAATATGCCGGAGAGTGAACCCGCCATGTCAGAATCAGACCTGACTGAGAACGAGTCAGGAGATGAACAACGGAGGCAGAATGTCTTGGATTCACAGGATGCTGTACATAATGAAAAAGGAGCCCTACCAGAGAAGACCCCTTTTCAGGAGGAATACGAGATAATCAAGAGTACCTGGCTAAGGGGCGGAAAAAACAAACCACCAGATGTGGATGCAAACACATGTGTAGATGCAGATGCACATGTAGTAGCAACATCAACAAGAGGAGGAAGACAAGGAGGGCAGGCGGCGGGAAAAAGAGGCAGAGGAAGCACAAGGACCTCCCGATGGACGAGCCGTCAGACGAACAACAACAAAAAACAATAACTGTGAATCCGAAGAATAACACCGACCAAGCCAGCCTAACAGTAGTGAATTTAACACCTAAACAATTGACGGAAGCAGAATTGGAAGTTTTAAGTCTGGGTCTCACCTTTTGTCCCACAAATGACCTTGAGTATACCCAAACAAGGATCGATTTATTTCGATTCACAAGGAAGCTGAAACTTCACAAACACTTCAAGCTGCGCCCACACCTGAAAAACACCAAGAAGGGCCAAAAAATTAATGAGAGGGATATACTTAGCGCTAGAGACTTGCCAGCGATCGAGGCATTGGAGGATTTACGATTGGAGCAGCATTCCGATCAATAACAGGAACATCTAACTATCGCACAGCGGGCTGTTCTCCAAGGGGTCGAACAAGAAAGAGAGGAAAGCTCTTTCAAACCTGCATCAACTTTCGTACCCCAATCCTCATGGGACGCGATAGATGTCTTTACAGAGGCTATGAAAAGAGACCTAACTACTTACAGAAAGCTGCAACCGCCGACTTCAACAAATAATATCACGGAACGTCAACGCCAAGCTTTGAAGGGCCTGATTAGCGACGAAACAGTGGTGATCAAGCCCTCAGACAAGGGGGGCAATGTGGTTCTTATGAGTCGAGACCTATACAGAACTGAGGCTTTGAGGCAACTTGCGGATACAAAATTCTACAAGAAGTGCACGAATGCTGTGTATCAAACGAGCATTACTAGATATGACGCTCTAGTACAAAAATGGTACAATCACAATATGCTCGGGAAGGACGAAAATCTCTTTCTCAGAAACCACACCCCCATGCTACCAACTTTTTACCACCTCCCCAAACTACATAAAGACACGGAAAACCCTCCAGGCCACCCAATAATTTCATCTATTGGGAGCCTGACCGAGAACATGTCACGTTTCGTGGATAACACCTTATTTCCCTTAGTAATCAAGTTGAAATCCTATATAAGGGACACGAAAGACTTCCTGACCAAGATCCAGCAACTAACATGGGACTCTGGATACCTGCTAATGGTCTTAGACATTACCAGTCTTTATACTCGAATAGACCATAGACAGGGTCTCGAAGCCATTAAACATGCTCTGGGCCAACGGCAAATGAAATATGCATGCCATAATGAAATGATTTTGGAGTTTACAGAATTCTGCTTAACCAACAACATATTCCTCTTCGAGGACCAGCTGTACATACAAACATCAGGGACGGCGATGGGTACCTGCTTCGCTCCCAGCTATGCGAACCTTTTCGTTGGCTGGTGGGAGGAGCAGGTGCCCAGGAGCTGCACAGCGGGCACAGAGGAGGGGCATGTAAAATGTTGGTATCGTTACATTGACGATTTGTTTATCGTTTGGGATGGAGGTATGGACTCGGCAAAAGAATTTATCAGAATTCTTAACAATGATCTCAGTCTACACTTCTCAGGCTCGGTTAGTCCGGTGAGAGCGGAGTACCTAGACCTGGAGGTGTACATTGAGAACAACTCGGTGCATACAACATTGCACAGAAAGGACACTGCTGGCAACTCGACCCTTTTTGCCAGTAGTAGCCATCCCACCCAACTTAAGAACAGCATTCCCTACGGAGAGCTATTAAGAATCCGCAGGAACTGCTCCAAGGATTCTGATTTTGAGGCGGCCGCATCAGAATGTGTTAGCAGATTCTCCATGAGGGGGTACGGTAATACCTTACTCAAGAAAACCTTGAAAAAAGTGAGGAAGATGAAAAGATCTGAACTATTGGCAAATGACGAACCTGTAATGGGAAGGAACAGAAAATCCAATAAGCAAAATGGTAAATTCAGACTCATAACTCCATACTCTAGGGGAGCTATGGACCTGAAAACTATGCTGAATAAAAACTGGCACATCTTGAAGACGGACAACGTAATTGCGGATGACCTACCTGTTCATCCGTTAATTACCTTCAGCAGGGCCAGGTCACTTAGTGATATGCTCGTTTCCAGTCATCTAGAGAAACAAACACCAAAAACGAATTCCCTGAAGCAGATGGCGGGCTTCTATCCTTGTGGCCACTGCAAGGCCTGTAGTGGCAGCAAACGGGTACGATCTTTTGACATACCTGATACTGGTAAAAAAGTGCCTATTAAGCACTTTATTACATGTAGCTCCCAGTTTGTGGTTTACTGTTTAGTCTGCCCTTGTGGCTTACGCTACATAGGCAGCACTATTAAGGAACTCAAACTGAGGATCCTGGAGCACCAACGGGCAATTGAGAAGGTAGACACCTCATACCCAGTTGCCCGACACTTTGCGGATGAACATAGCAAAGATCGCAATCTACTCCGATTCTTTGGATTGGACATTGTTCCATCTAATGTAAGAGGAGGAGACAGACTCAGGAGACTCCGCAGACTTGAGTCCAGATATATCATAGATCTGTCGACGAAACATCCAGGGGGACTCAATAGCGGGGAGGAATTAGCATACCATCTGGGGAAGTGAGAATGTAAGAATAAGAGCTAACTCACTCCCGTGTGGAGAGCCTGGTACGATAGCTGTAAGTCCGACAACATGAAGCACAATTTTTTAACATCACTTCAAATTGTGTTATTGTAATGAATGCAATGTCTGAAGATGCCTTTCTAACATATTTTTTATGATGCGTCACCATCTTTACCCAAATTGGTTTTGCCTATGATCGAGACTATTGGATTTCTGTATCCTTTGATAATTTGAAACTATTTTGAATCTCTCTTCCAGGTAAATTAACAATTGTGAAATTTATCTGAAGTTGGTGTTAGGTTACCATGAGTGTGGCAATATGTAAATGTGTAGATATGTAGATAGCAATTCACATATATATATGTATAGGAATAATTAATGGAAATCGTGACCTTTCGTGTGAGGGTCTTTTCTTCCTTTTTTGAATAGCACTACTATCAACTTACATACCCACCAGATGGTACCTTTTCTTCCTTTGTGTTTTTGCTTTTCCTTTGTGAGTATATACACCTTGTACTGATTCCTCTTTTTGCTGACCTACTAATCTGTAGGAGTACCCTTCTGTCCAGCATTCCATGGAACAATAGCTCTCACTGTTCATGCTGAATCTAAATATTGAAATAGGAATGATTTCTACACGAAGGGTAACAGCATTTTTTCAATGTGTATAATAACTTTTGCTAAAATTTTGCACTGTTTGTAAATACACTTGTAAATATGGCACTGTACGTATTAACATAGGATACTAGCCGATCCACGGCTCTATTTTTCAAACGTGAGAAGAATCACGTGTGTATTAAATAAGTTTCCTACTTGGATAGAACACTCTTCCAATATGGTGCCCTTAGTGGCCATGGGAGGTGTAGTCCTATGCTTATGTCAATGTCAATATGCAAGACTTTGTTTATTTAAATGGGACACATGATACTGACTATTGACACACTGACGAAGGCTTACGCCGAAACGCGTCTGTGCTTACCCGTTCCCCTTGAATGACGTTTTTCTGCTTGACTCTTGGACTGCGAGTGCTGCACTTTTTCCTGTGAACCAGGGGAGTTTTGAGCGTTAATATACACACACGATGCTGCCCCTAGCTTTAACCAGCCTTTGTTTGCCTCGCTGTCATTAGCTTCCTGCACATCTTCCCTCATTAATCTTGTCCCTTTCTGACGCGTTTCGAGGCTGGAGCGCCCCGTAATCATGGAGTGCTTCACAGAGAGGTCAGAAGGCAGCGCTGTGTTTCACCATTTATTAAGTGGAATGTATCCTCCCTCAGTGGGCGTGGCACATTTTGGAAGAATGGAATGCTGGTAGTTAAAGTCCTTACAGAGCAGCTCAGTGCTTGTGATCCAGCGCTCCTATAGAAAAACTGTCTCACCAACTCTACCTATTACCTCAATACTCACCATTAATTATGAAACACTTAAACAGGCCCATAACACCAATGAGACAATTTTTGAGTAACTGAATCATGTGATTTGATTAATAAATTCACTCACCTAATATTTACACTATTATATACAACTGCAGTTTATCATCTTTACCATGGTTTTAAAACATGTATTATTTATTAAACAGGTCACTAAGACGATTGGATCAACTGATAGTAACTAGACCATGAATAAAGAAGACCAGCTTGTCTTTTTCGAATCTACTTTTTATTGACTTTATTTTTCATAAAGAAAGAGCATTTACGTTTTAGAATCTTTATTTCATTTGCAAATAAGAAAGCAGCATTTTATTAGGAAATGAATTAATAAACTGACATTTATTAAAGCAAGATCAGAAACATGAAATATTAGCAAATAACAGTTTCCATACCCTAATTCTATTTCCCTGTCTATTTCTCGGTTCACCTGAAAAGGAAAATATCAATTAAAGTCTGCTATCCTTACTTGCGCCAAATGTTCATCAGCACGTCATTCAGGAATCGGGAAGCAAGAGCTTTAGCCCTGCTCATGATGTCAGGTTTTGTACCTTTTCTCTATCTAAACTCTCTACATTCTACATTCTTTCAACAAAATCCAGGTCTCTCATTGGCTGAGCCATGTCAGTCCACCCTTAGGTCATCATCGAATTTTGACCAATTCCGGGCTTCACATAAGCCCTATTGTCTTTTTCTTCCACGACATTTGGCTTCCTCAAAAGTGTAACTTTTTTCTTCGAGTACTGTACTTTTACTTCCTAACCTTGGCAGACATTCACAAATCCTGTCCTTGGGCCTTCTTTCTGTGAGCACATTTTATTCAAGCAAAAGTCTTTTTTCTTTTTATTAATAATGTTTGTGCAGCAAAAATCTCCATTACGTAAATTTAAGGCTCCACTCTGGACAAGAATTCACGTCTGCATCTCTGTCAGCCATATTTTTCCGAGCCACTTTTCAGGCCTCACTTTAGAAACTATTATTAAACAAACACAAAACATCAATTAATTAAAGAATTGAGACCCATTGTGTTACCCGCCCCCCTTCTAATAATTAACCGGGCTAATTATGTTACCTAGCAGAAGCACAGTCAGGCAGCTTTTATAATTACTATTCCTCCAGGAACTGGCGAACTCCATGAGCTTTTGTCACAAAAGACATAACATAAGCACATGTAATAAGCACATGCCATTAAACAGCCACATTTAATACTGACAAAGAGAATAGACAAGAGTTAGTTTATTATTTTCGTCTTAACGCTTGCAACATAAAGCACATTAGTTAATCCCGCGTGTAATGTTTGCAATTTTAAACTAAGTTGAATAATACTTTTCACCACATGCTTATTAATTCAATTAATCATTAAGGGAGATTAACTTCACAGGTTAGAACAAAATTTTGCTCTTCACCGTGCTCCATCAACTCCCTCATCTGGCGATTTCAAAATCACCAAACAATACCCAAAATTTTATAAATTTTCAACCCTTGAACATGTTTTGGACTTTCTTAATATTTGTATTTCTAAACTTTAGTCTCATCTGTTTTTTTGCATTTTTCATATCGAGTTCTTCGAAACTCTTCTAATTCGATCTATCTTTCTTTTTCTTTTCTGAGTTTGTAAATTCTTCTCTTCTCAAGTAAGTGTATTCCACTTACAGGTTTATCTATGTGAATTTCCACATTAACATTTCCACTATTAAGCTTTTCATCTTCCAACTGCCAAAATTTAGACTTTGTCTGTTTTATCATTTCATTCCGCTTATAAATTGCTCTCCTCTCTTCCACCATATGTAAAAACGTTTTCTCTTTTGTTCTTAATTTACATGTTAGATTATTTTTAAAGGCATACTCACAAGTTAGTTCACTAGTCACTAAGAAAAATTCCCTCATCTGTTTAGCATATTTATTAGCATATTTAACTTTATTCAAACTTTCTTCAATTTTTACATTTGCAAAAATCTCGTCAGAGTAATAATACTCCAGATGTCCAGTTTTATAAAACAAACTAGCTATTACACTACATGTCACACCGTAAGTAAGAGGAAGCATGTTATAGGTGACACCCTCTGACACAGAAGTTGTTAATTTCACGCATACATAACAATCTTTTGCATTCATCACCTTAACGTATTCAGATAAAAGTCTTGAAAAAGTATTTCTAGAAAAATCTCCCACAGATCTATCTTGATGAATCTCTGGTTTATGTACAATACCCTTATTTGGGTCATCAATTTTATCATGACCACAGCTTTACTAGTCATGTTACCTTTATACATCTCTTTATCTATTCCACAAGGAAAAATGACAGCTAAGATTAACCAGACTAAAATTATCAAAATTACACATATTAAAGACAATTTGCAACATCTTTTGAGAATTGAGCATCTCAAATTATTATTATAAGAAGGCATCTTTACTAAAAATAAAAAAATATAAATTTAAAAATTACTAATATACTCCCCTATATTTTTTGCAGAAAACTTTACTTTCTAACAGCTTCTTCTTCGACCTTATGTCATACAACAGAATGTGTTTTTCAGCTAACACAATTTCTTCGACCTTGTGATCCTAACACAATTTTTTCGACCTTGCGTCACTTCAAAGAAAATCATTCATTGTCACTCTAATCATCTAAATTAATCTGACTACTACTGATTTCTATTACTGGTGGGATCACTATGTAGGACCACTCAGGTGACTTGTACTTTTGATTTGGTTTTATTGTTCTTTTTGGCCTACTACTGATCACTTCTATTCTTTTCTCTGTTTGCTTTTTCTTATTCAAGTCTTCTTCTTTTTGATATGAAAACTCATTCACCTGCTCTTTTGCTCTATTCACTAATTTGAATTTCAGGCCTTCATTTTCACTTGGCCAATTGTCTCCTTTTCTTGTTAACCTCCTTTTTGGCTCTGTCAGGTTATATTCCACTCTCCAAGCTTTTTTCCTTGATTTTTTCACTTTTGATTCATCTCCACTGTCATCTGTTTCACTTTCTGTGTTATCAGCTGATTCATCAATTATCAGTTTTTTTGTATCAGATTCTTCTTCAGATTCAGGTACTTCTTTACTCGGCAGGTTCACTTTGTTAGGAACAGCATCTTTATAGCTGGCACTTGAAATTTCTTCTTCTTCTTCTATTACTTCCAGTCCACCAGTTTCAGAATTTTTGTTCCTTCTTCCAAAGTTTCCAATCTGCTTTTCAATACTCTCCTGATCTTGATCTTGAATCACTTCTTGTTCAGTTTGCTCTTCTGCTACTTGATCTAGCAGTTTGTCATTTTCTTCTTCAGAATCTTGTATCACAACTTCATCATTTTCTTCATTCAATACTTCATTCGCATTTGAATCTTCCAGATCTCGACTTTCTTGTTGATCTTCAGAATCTGGATTTCTTTCAGGTTCTTCTTCTGAATCTGAATCAGCTGTTGTGTCACCTTCTTCGTCAGGATTTTCAGGTGAAGGGACTCGTATGGTATGACTAGCATGGATCCATCTTTTCAGTCCCCTACACTTTATTGCATTTGTTGTGACCAGTATCACCTGTCTTGCCTTTTGCCACCTTGGTACTAGGCAATTCCTTCTTCGATGAACCTTTGTCCTAAGCCAGTCTCCTGGCAACAGATCATGAGCGTGTTTATTTATTTATTATTTATTTATTAAATTTATATAGCGCGACAGCTACCCGTAAGGGTTTCCCGGCGCTGAAAGACAATTACAGCAAAAATACAATCCAAGGGGAAACATTTATTGAACAAAAAGCCACGGAAGCTACGGAAGAGAATGTGACAGTTCTCCATCCGCAAGTCCAAGGAAATAGAGAGTTCCAGAGTTTGGGTCCTAAGGTTGCAAAGGAGCGACCGCCCATTCTCGAGAGTCTGAACTTAGGAATACAAAATAGGTGTTGGGAAGAAGAACGAAGAGAACGAGCAGGAAAATAACGAGGGACTGAAGATAGGAGGGGGCGACTCCAATCTTGATCTTGTGCATGAAGCACAGTGCCTTGAATTTTACACGGTTGTCAAGACTGAGCCAGTGAAGCACCTTCAGACGCTCAGTGATGTGATCCCGTTTTCGACAACCACAGAGAAGCCGTTCAGCAGCGCTTTGAACCAATTGGAGACGGCGTATGACCGCCTTGGTAGACCCCAGGTAGAGCACGTTACCGTAGTCTAGTCTGGAGGTCACCAAGGCCGTCATTACGGATCTCTGGGTGTTGGAAGGGGTCGATCCAGAAGATTTTTCTCAATCACCTTAAGATGGTAAAACAGCTGGCTGCAACTTTGTTGGCCTGATCTTTCATAGATAGAACCTTGTCAATAATGACCCAGAGATTACATACTCGTTCAGATGGAGTGGGTAAAGAACCCATGGTCGATGGCCAGTGTCTCGGGCTCCAAAGATCAGGTTTGTTTCCAAAGACTAATACCTCAGTCTTCCCGCTGTTTAATTTAAGAAAGTTGCGATTCATCCAACGGGATATTTCGCTGAGACCTGTTTGCAAAGATGAGGAAGAGGTGGGATCAGCTTGGGATAGGGAAAACACAATTTGCGAGTCGTCAGCGTAAGTAAATATATTCAAACTAAAACGATGTGCAATATGGGCCAAAGGAATAACATAAAGATTAAAAAGAAGAGGACTAAGAATAGAACCCTGGGGCACACCATGTGGGGATACATAGGTATTGGAGGTGGACGTGTGAGAGAAGATTTGGAAAGTCCGGTCAGTGAGAAAAGACGAAAGCCAATGCAATGCTTTTTCACCAATGCCGAAGGAAGCAAGGTTATTAAGAAGGATACTGTGAGATACAGTATCGAAGGCTGCACTGAGATCAAGTAATATCAGTGCAGCCGATTCGCCTCGATCCAGTAGCAGGCGAAGATTCTCTGTCACTCCTAGGAGGGTGGTTTCTGTAGAGAAACCCTGACGAAAACGAGACTGGGAGGGGTGAAGAAGATTGTTAGTTGCCACAAAATGTGATACATGCAAATGAATGTGCCTTTCTAGGATTTTAGAGAAAGCAGGCAATAATGAAATGGGGCGAAAATTAGAAGCAACATTAGGATCCGCGGTTGGTTTTTTTAATAGCGGGGTGACCATTGCGTGCTTCCAACAACTAGGGACAGTAGCCGAGCTAAGTGAGAAATTGAGTAAAGTGCGAATCATAGTAAGTTGAGGGAGCTCTAACTTACGTAAAATCGAGATAGGTAAAGGATCAATGGGAGAGCCTGACTTAATGTTGTTCAAGATCTCCAGTAAAGTGGAAGGAGAAAGATCAGGCCAGGTCAAAAGAGAGGCCGTAGGAGAACATAATTCAGTGGGAAGCGACAAGGGGTCTGCACCATTTTTCACAATGGAGGGTGGATTAATCAAGGCATTGTTGTCATCACGGGCAGCAATATCCTGGTAAATATTTTCGATTTTAGAGATAAAATACTGGGCAAGTTCATCACATTTACTGCTAGAAAGAGGGGGGGTATAGCAGTAGTATGTGAGCCGGCAAGATCTCTGACCACATTAAACAATACTTTAGATTTGTTTATTGCTTCGGTGATCATTTTGTTAGCATAAGTGGCTCTAGTGTGAGCGCAAGCCTTGTGATATTGCTTTAGTTCCGTTTTATATATAAGACCGACTGGGATGGAGTAATCCTTTCTCCAGGCCCGTTCCAATTTTTTGCATCGGGATTTTTGAAGACGAAGTGTCTTATTGTACCAAAGGGCAGGTGATATATGCACAGTTTTTTTCTTTTGAGCAAGGGGGAGACCGATGTTAATAGCTTCAAGAAGCCAAGAATTCACCGAGCTGGCCGCCGCTTCCATGTCATCCAAACCTAGTGGATAATTAGGCGCAAGGTCAAGCAAGGCTTTATTAAAGGCAACAATATCAAGATTCTTCAAGTCTCGCTTCCTGATGTTCAAAGAAGAGTTGTAATTAGACTGTGCTTCATTACTCATTATGGTAAATTTAATGAGGTAATGGTCAGACCAGGAAACTGGCAGTGCCGGAAGACAGACTAGTTGAATGATATTAGAAAGAATAGGATCAAAAAGATGTCCACCTTTATGAGTGGGGCCCTTATTATGTAAGGTTAGGTTCATAGAGGCTAGATCTGCAATGAAGTTACCAGCCATACTATCAGTAGGGTCTTCAAGATGCAAATTCAAATTGCCGACAATTAAAAAATTAGTAGATGAAGTAAGAACAGATGCTATATATTCTAAAAATTGAACATGCCAGGAATTTACAATGCCCGGAGGACAATACACTAAAAGTCCTGTGAGGGTATTTTTAGGATTGAGAGCGAGCTTAAAATGCAATGCTTCGCAACTACCTAAAATAACAGGATCGGACTGGCATTGATACTTTTTCTTAAATATAATTGCCACGCCACCCCCTGCCCTTTTAGGACGGTCACTCCTGACAATAGCATACTCGACATGCAAAGCTTCGGCAATGTCCGGGCCGGAACTGTCGTGAAGCCAGGATTCAGTAATAAAGAGTGCGTCCGGGGCTTCATCGATTAACAAATCGAAAATTTCCTGTTTGTGCTTGGGCAGTGAACGACAATTATGACTCAAAAACACATAGCTAGGAAGAGAGGAAGTGGTCGATCGTGATTTTAAGCTGTTACAAAGTTGAGGGGTGTCTAAGTAAAAGGAGCAATGAGGGCAATGTTAAGGGAATTGATCAAGCATATTAAAAGAGGTTACTGTATGAGTCCTTGAAGATCTTAGATCAAGTAGTTGTTTGGCGTCATAAGAAAGGGGAGTCCCTGTGAAATGGCCAGGGGATATGGCCCCGGGTCCAGCATGGGCGCGGACGGGCGCAGACGGACGCGCCATCGTCGTGCCTGCTGCGCCCGCCCGCTGCGTCCGCCCGCTGCGCGAACGGGAAACGACGCACATTTATACAGGAAGAGGGCGGGAGGGTCGAAAAGACTAGACCGCGATCCCTGCACCTCCTTAAAGATGGCGGCTCACCCCCGGCTCAACCCGCAACAGCGTTCAATTGGCTGTGCGGTCCGATGTTATTGCAACAGTTAGATTATGTGCAAATGAGCAGGTAAGCAGAGACAAAGTAAAAAACTGTTTAAAACACAATTAAGAACAAGAATGGTATTCCGCCTAACTTTCCCGGCTTTCCGCCTCAGGAAAGTGAAATTGCTTTCAGTCAATTTCTCTTTTGAAAGTACTTCAGTTCCTACCTGGTGGAACACAGAAGTCACCACGTCCGATAGATTCTTGCAATAATCCATAATGACGCTATCATTTATGCTCAGTAGTTTGTCAACAGGAACAAATGCTTGTCTCATGACCCTTCCCATTAAAATTTTGTGGGGACTCAAACCAGTTCTTCTATCTGGAGTGCTTCTCAAAGTCATCAAAACAAGTAGAAGTGCATCTGTCCACTTCATTCCTGTTGCTAAACACATCTTGGCTAGCCTGTTTTTAATTGTACCATTCACTTGCTCAACAACTCCTGATGCTTCTGGTCTGTAGGCACAATGCAATTTTTGCTTTATTCCTAAAGCTTCACAAATCAATTTTAGCAATCTGTTTTCAAAATGTGTGCCGCGATCTGTCTCAATCGACACTGGAAAACCATACCTTGGTATGAGTTCTCTCAAAAGCAATTTTGCCACAGTAATTGAATCATTGTGACATGTTGGAAAAGCTTCCACCCATCTTGAAAACAAACAGACTATCACCAATACATATCTGAGTCTGTTTCGAGGTGGCATTTCAATGAAATCAAGCTGTATTCTGGTAAATGGACCACCCTCCCGTCCTATGGTTCCCAAGCTTACAACAGTTTTTCTGTTTGGGTTAATCTGTTGACATATGAGGCATCTCTGGCAAAAAGACTCTGCAATTATTCTGAATTTTGGATTGTACCAAGTTTGCCTAAATAATCTAATCATAGTCTCTCTTCCGATATGTCCTGGACCATGGTACATGCGTGCCATGTCAGAAATCATGCTGTCTGGTATTACTGGTCTGTCATCTTTGTAAACCCAGATCTCATCTTCCTCTGTTTCCCTGCAGCCTGCTTTTAGCAATGTGTCTTTTTCCTCATCACTTGCCTCATCTTGTAACTGTTTTACTCTTTGCCAAGTTTCAACTACAGATATTAGCATAAGTGAGTTCAAAACATGTTCATTATTTTTTTCCCGATTCACAGACACATTTTGTCTTGCGCAAAATGTTGCTATTGCTTCAGCATATGCATTTCCCAATGTTATATAGTCCACTCCCTTTTTGTGGGCTGTGCATTTCACCACAGCAATTTTTTCTGGAAGCTGGATTCCGTCAATTAGTCTCTTAATTAACTGGGCATTTCTTATTGGTGATCCCGCAGAAGTTAAATAACCTCTTTGAGACCAAAGCTGCCCATAGTCATGGACTACGCCATAGCCATACTGACTATCAGTCACTATGGTAATCTTTTGATCTTTTCCCAATTCACATGCCTGAATCAAAGCAATTAATTCTGCCACTTGAGCTGAACAAATTCCTTTGAGACTGGAGGCTTCAATTACATCTGCAACAGTGCACACTGAATATGTTGCAATTAGAACACCATCATCTGTTCTTAAGCATGAACCATCAACAAACAAAACTAAATCTGATTCAGGCAATGGGACATCCTTAATATCCTGCCTTGGTTTTGTACAATACTCTAATCCATCCAGGCATTCATGATCAACCTCATCTCTGACTTCTGTTTCAGTAGTGTCAGGTACCAATGTGGAAGGATATAAATTCACACATCTTGAAATTGAAACGTTATCTGATCCCAGAACAACTTTTTCATATTTTGTCAACCTGTTTGTCAAATACTGTGTTTTGCTTCTGGTGAGGAGAATCTCAACTGAGTGTGGGACGTAAACTTTAACTGGAAATCCCATTATTATTCCTTCACTCTGTTCCAAAGTCACACTTGTTGCAGCTAATGCTTTTAAGCAACCTGGTAATGCTTTTACAACAGGGTCAAGAACAGCTGAGAAATATGCTATTGGCTTTCTCAGTCTTCCGTGTCTTTGAATCAGAACTGATAATGCACATCCTTCTCTTTCACTGCAATACAGCTCAAACTCTTTTTTATAATCAGGCATTCCCAATGCTGGAGCTTCACACAAACTTCTCTTTAACTGTTCAAAAGCTTCTAATTCAGTTTTTGTTAATTTAATTGGGTCTTTTATGTCTGCTTTTGTCAGTCTCTGCAGTGGTTTTGCAATTACCGAAAATCAACTGATCCATTGGCGACAATAACCTACCATTCTTAGAAACATTCTGAATTGTCTCTGCATTTTTGGAGGTTGCATTGCCTGAATCATTTTTATTCTTTCTGTTGTCACTTGTATGATTCCCTTTGCAATTCTGTGACCAAGATATTTTACTTCTTGTTTGCAAAACTGTAATTTCGCACGTGACACAGAGAGGTCAGAAGGCAGCGCTGTGTTTCACCATTTATTAAGTGGAATGTATCCTCCCTCAGTCGGCGTGGCACATTCTGGAAGCATGGAATGCTGGTAGTTAAAGTCCTTACAGCGCTGCTCAGTGCTTGCCTTTAGTAGGTTCTGACATTCTGTGACAATTGTGCATTAATGCCTTCTGACCTCTCTGTGAAGCACTCCATGATTACGGGGCGCTCCAGCCTCGAAACGCATCGGAAAGGGACAAGATTAATGAGGGAAGATGTGCAGGAAGCTAATGACAGCGAGGCAAACAAAGGCTGGTTAAAGCTAAGGGCAGCATCGTGTGCTCCTCTGAAGCTCAAGGGCTTTTGCTCAACCATATATATATATAATATATATATATATATATATATATATATATATATATATATATATATATAATATATATAAATATATACCGATTCTTCACAACTCCATTAATCCAGAATTAGATTAGAAACTGAACGTAAACCTGTTTTTCTTCATGTTGATAATTTTGTTAAAGAATGTGCTATTCCACCATGACGCGTTTCAGCCCCTAGAGGCCTTGATGACATATATATAAAATCATTGAAAAAAAACAAAGGTTACAGCGACGTTTTAGTTAGGCTGACATTTTACCCACAGAAAACAATGGAAATTCAACAGTTGTAGTTATTCTTATGTGAAGAAACTATAACTTGTGGCCTAAAGTTACTTAATTATAGTTTCTTCAGGTAAGTATAATTATCGTACGTTAATACAACCAACACCCTCACATGGCCTGCCAGGTGGCCACCGCCTCCCCCTGCATACACCCAACCCTACACAGTGTACAGCCTTTGTCTGTGCGCGGCGGGGTATGAGGTTTTATTTTTTCGATTGGGCTTCGGATCAGAGGATCCATTGCAGATTTACACTGGGTGTCGTGCTGTGCGCCGCAGTGGATCTGTGGATCGGCAACATAAAAGAAATAATTGAAAAATGTTTTGCCCTTGAGGGGTCCCTGAGAGACGCCTCCATGTGCCATATGGGGTCAGGATACATTTGTCCAGACCCCTATTTGTGTTTTAATTTATGTTTTATCCCAAGGGGCCCAGCCAAGAAACAAAATGGCGGCTGCAACTTTCATTTTAGGTTGCAGCCAGCCAATCAATGGCTTGCTTTTCGCCTGAATCAGTGGGTACCTGCCTATCCTCCGTGGACCCCCCTGTGTATCATGCACTATGTCATGCCACCTTTTATAATTTCATATGTGTTATTAATGTAACCATTTCACATTCTCTATCTTTTTTACTATGCAAGAGTATAGGCAGTGCATCGTGAAGAGGAGAATTGTAGTTAGTGTAGAGTGCGGAGTGAAGTGAGAAGATTTTGTACGGAAGTGAGCGAGTTATATACATTTTAAGGTGGTGCGCAAGTATAAATGTGAGTTATAAGTATGACATTCATTTCAAAGTGGTGTTTAAATGGAATATTTTAAATATAACTAACATTAGTATATCTAATGTTTGTGTAGTTTAAGTTGAGTTTGTATAGCAAACAAGGTTTTCCTAACTAGAACTTATCTTTAACATTTTGGGTTTATTGTGGAATTTCAGTGGTTTTGAATGTTGGTAACAAATTTGTAATATTCATCCAGTTTAGTTTTGTGGAGTGTAGTGTTAATTGGATTGTGGTACAGTATACTGGCTTGGAGTATTGTAAAGTCTACTATGGTACGGTATATTGTAATATAGTGGAGTGAAGTGGAATCCTGTGTACTGGAGGGCTGTATAATGGAATGGCATACAATGGAGTGGCATAGAATGAATTAGGATACAGTACAGTGGCATATATTGGAGTGGTATAAAGTGTACTGGCAGACACTACAGTGGTACAGTGTGGGATAGCATTGAGACAAGTGTGGTAAAGGAGAGTTACTTTTGCAATATTGAAGTGTATTTGCGTCCACTGTACTGGTGTACAGTGGAGTGCTATAGTTTGGAGTTTTGTACAGTGTGTGATCATAAATTGGAATACTGTATAATGAAATAGCATACAGTCGAGTAGCATATAGTGAACTCTGGTACAGTGGAGTGGCATAAAGTGGAATAGCGTACACTGGAGTGGTGAACAGTAGCCTTACGTAAAGTTGAGGGTGGTCCAGCATAGTGTTGTAAATTAAAATTCAGCAAAGTGCAATGGCTTATATTGGAATACAGTGCAGTGGTGCAGAGTGGAATAGCATAAACTACTGTGGGGTACATTGCAATAAGGTACAGGGCTGTAGCATATACTGCAATAGCATAAAGTGTAGTGCCAAACAGTGGAATAGCATAGAATTAAGTAGTCCTCAGTGTAATAAAGTTTAGTGTAGTGGCATGTAATCTTCAAAGTATGTCGAAGTCACATATGTTGTAGTACCGTACAATAGAGTGTTGTTCAATTGAACAGGATTAATTCTCGAAGTGTAGAGTCTAGTAATATACATTGAAGTCTCGTTTAGTGCAGTGGAGCAGAATGTAGTCTTGTAAAGAACAATAGAATACAGTGTGTTGTAGTACAGCAGCGTATACTGCATTTTAGTACAATGGAGTGCTCTAGAGTTAAGTAGCGTACACTGGAATAACGTACACTCCAATTCTGTACTATGAACTTGGGCATAGTTGAATAGTATATAGTGGAATAGGGTAAAATAGAGTTGCATACAGTTGCGAGCAGTGGTGTAGGGGTGCCCAGAAACTGTCATACACAAAAGTGTAATAAAATACAGTGGTGAACAGTGTAATAGCATAGAGTATAGTGTTTTAGACTGCTGTGGCATACAGTGGAGATGGGTGGAGTATAGTGGCCCAATCTACAGTAGATTAGCATACAGTATAGTGGCATAAAATGGAGCAGCCTACTTTATGTATATGAATTGTTATGGAGTAGAATGGCGTAACGTACACTGTGTAAATTAAAGGAAACACAGGGTTGAATTGTGTGAAACAATGTTAGTTTAGATCTGCACAATATATATTATAATATGTAAACTTAATTGTTCTGGCTGTCTAGGTAAATAGTGTAAGTAATGTTAAACTCATATGTTATATAAACATGCTTATACGTTGATAGAAACATCTAGCCATAGATTCCTTACCTTTGTATTTCCCAAGCATCAGACTGGATTCAAAAGATTTTTCTTTGAGAAATACCCCTGCACGCCAGAAAGTTGTATTGGTCGGTTCCACATTACTCACCATTCACCCTACCCCCAGAAAGCTTGATAGTCTTGGCATCTTCGTCCCAAGGTGCGTTCCCTATTGCTTCCTCGGATAAGAAATCCAAGAGGCTGGACAGTTGGGGCAAGATAAAAAATTCTTGCACCATCCTTACATTGTGCTCAGTGAACACTGCATGCTTATTGGGCCATTATTCCCACACTCTGCGGGAAACTGTTGTGCAAGTGCTGCCATAGGTCCCGGAGGAGGCCCGGGCCATCTTTTCCTAAGCAATATCAGATGGGGAGATATGCAGCAAAGTACACCATTTAATGTGGTCTAGACAAGACAGACTTGCAGGGCAAAGCGATTTTATCGATGGTGGCTGTCAGACACCACGCCTGGCTGAGAACATCTGCTTTTTGGGGAATATCTAGGTCTCACTCATGGATATGCCCTTTGATGGCACCCGTTTGTTTGGAGAAAAGGCAGACACATTACTGGAGCCCTTTAAGGACTCGAGGTCGATAGCCAAGTCTTTGGGCCTCTCAGTGGCCGCACAACCTTCAGTCTCCCTTTCGCCCCTTTCATGGCTACAGGAGGGGCTTTCAGCTGTGCCAGCCACAACCTAGCCACTGAGCCGTGCAAGTTCAGCATCCCCTGCACCGACTGGCCGCTTAAGGCGGGCATGCCCCAGGCTGTCATCTCCCACCTCCATACTAAGGCGAACCTCCTGCCTTCGCTGGTGTTCATTAGCAATGTTCTGAATAACACCTAGCTCCCTCTCAGACACTCCCTTCCATCAGAGCCATTCTGGAAAGACTGAAGTTTCTGGTTTATCCTCCCAAATGGGAGTCCAGGATATTCAGGCTGTGATTCTGATATTTCATTCTATATCCTGGATTTAAGTGGGAATGACTCTGAGGCTGCTGAACCTCATGGCCTCTTGCATCCTGTTAATGACATATGCCAGATGGCATATGCGGGCCCTGCAGTGGGACATGAAGTTCCAGTGGGCACAGCATCTGGGAATCTCTCTGACATAGGCCAGATTTTGTAAGGAACTGCACAAGACCCAAAGGGGTGGCTGATGGACCGCGATTGTGTCAGAGGCAGAGCCCTCTCCCTTCTCCACCCAGATTTCACAGTAGAGACAGATACGTCACTTAACTGATGGGGCAGCCATCTGGGAGGGGTGGAGATCAGAGAACTCTGGTCTCTGGCGGAAACCGGACTCCACATTAACAGGTTAGAGCTCCGAGTGATCTGATTGGCATTGAAAGCTTTTCAACCTGTCATTGAAGGAAGGCTAATTCAAGTGTTCACACCCAACACCACCTCCATGTGATTTTGCAACAAACTGGGCAGAGTGGGGTCGTGGACTCTGTGGCCCTGTGTATCTGGGCATGGCTGGAACAGCAGGCCATTTCCTTGGTGGTTCAACACCTGGCAGGTTCCATGAACACCAAGGCAGACAAACTTAGCCGACGATGCCTAGTGAATCACAAGTCCGAAGGTGGCGCACAGTCTCTTTCAGCAATGCAGAGAGCCATGGTCAGATCTGTTTGCCTCCACAGAGAACGTGCAATGATAGCAGTTTTACACTCTGCAAGTTTCCAATGTGGCTCTTGCTCTGTGAGGTTTCTCATCTTGAGTTAAGATTAGACTTTTACTACGCCTTTCTGCCCATTCCATTCCTGCTCAGAGTTCTCAATAAGATCAGGAAAGACCCAGCCAAAGTCATCCTTGTGGCTCCAGACTGGGCACAGAGAATATGGTGTCCCGTGTGTCAGCAAATGAGCATTGATCCTCTGATCAGGCTGTCCCTTTGGGAGGATCCTCTGTTGCAGCAGCAGGAGAGGGTCCTCCTCCTGAACGTGTCAACTCTACAGTTTCTTGCGTGGAGATTGAGCGACAACTGTTTACAGAGTTCAACCTTCCTCCCAAAGTCTTCAATGTTATTCTGGCACCCAGGCGCCCCTCCACTAAGACTGTATATGCCTGCCGGTGGAACACATTTGTAATATATTGTACTGAAAAGTCTAACCCCTTAAGTGCTGCCTCGGTGCATTGGCCGACGGCAGCACTACCTCCCCAGTGCTGCGCACGACCATTGGACGTCCATTCAGCACTAGTTCCAATGGACAGCGCAGCACTGGGGAGGAATGTTTAATAGCATCTATGAGGCTATAGACATACTTTGTTTACTTTCTGATATTATGCTTTTTATTTTGTCCCTTACCCAGCAGGGCTCTGCTCTTGGTACCTTGAAAGAGTATCTTTTAGCATTGTCTGCCTTCCTGAGGCTGTCAGGCCAGCCCTCCTTATTTAAATTACATATTGTACATAGATTTTTGAAAGGCCTTGTATATATGTTCCCACCTGCCCCTTTCATTATGACTCAGTGGGACCTTAATTTTGTTCTCACTTTCCTAAGGTGCGCTCCTTTTGAGCCCCTGTGTAATTGCACCCTCTGCTGCTCTCCCAGTGGGTCGTCCTCTGCTTGGAAATTTGCAATGCTCTGGCCAAGAAGCAGCCTCCTAAAGGCTTAAGGCCTATTCCACCAGAGCTAAAACTGCTACCACTGCATTGCAATGTGGAGTCCCAGCCCTGGAATCTGACAGGCAGCAACGTGGACATCCCTGCACACGTTACCAAACATTACTACCTGGATAATGAAGTCTGCAGGTACGGCCATTTTGGCCTCTCAGTTCTGCAGAATTTTCTAGTCTTATCAGCAGTTCCTCTGGGGATCGCGTTGCTTGATTATCTGTTCAAAGGTAAGGAATCTGTGACAAGATGTCTCTAGCAGATGGACAAGTTACTTATGTTTGTTAATACCTTATCTGGTACAGATGTGATTTAGGCGCAAATTCCACTGACCCACCCATCCTCCCCACTGACATGTATCTAGGGACAATGTCACGAATACACGAATGTCAGTACTCTTCATGGCTCTGCGTTTCTGGCATGGAAAGTTGTGAAAAGTAACTGATGGCAGTGGGCCGGGGTGGTGCCTATATAGGTGACTCAGATGTCACTTCCGGTGTCGGCGATGCTGACGATGTCACGTGGTACCCACCGACTCCACCTACCGGTGCGCAGGGGTATTGCTCAAAGAAAATTCTTCTGGATCTAGTCTGTTGCCTGGGAAATTCAAAGGTAAGGACTCTGTGACTAGATAATGTCTCTACAAGATAAGGTGGTACCGAAGGTAAGTAACTTTTCCCTTGTGTTATGGTGCACCCTGCTAAATTCACAGTATGCCATGGTACATGGGGCTAACAACTGAGTAGTGATTGGTTCATGTCTGTGCTTACTAAAGGTAAAAATCAACCATATTGTTCATCACAAATCTCCATTATTGTGCGGTCAGCAGTTTGCTTATTTATGCCTTAGGGTGGTACATATGATTAAGGATTATTTTATTGTTATTAACAACCTATTACCACTTTATTTTGGTGAGACTAGGTGACCTTTTTTGTTTATAAATGTGTCGATGGTATTACCTTTTGAGGTTCTTGACTTTAGCTTGCACAGGAACAGAGATGCTAGATTCCAAAAACCCTCTCAGGAATAGTTCAGAGGTCAAGTGATTCTGAGCCTTTAAATCATTCCTTGGGGGGGAAGGGGGAATGGATAAAATAACAAACAAGAAGAGACTGGTCCTGAGCTGCTCCTCCGGTTCCTAATCGTCTTAGATTTCTATTCGTCGTTTTTTTAACCTAAGGAAGGAATACACCATTAATCTGCTCTCTTCCTTCTATCTTTTTCCTATCTATCTCTCAATTTAAATCTTCTTTCATGAGGCCACCTACCAGGAACTCTCAAGAACTGCGCCTCTCTCCTGCTTCTGTCTTGTATTTCTAGTTAACCTTTTGTCTAATTAGTTGTACCTGTAATCATAAGAGATATTATTATTTCTACTGTTTTATTTGCTACTCTCCTTCTAATCTTCTCTTTTTATTATTCACTTACTTCACTAATTAGATGTCTTTTCTGTTAACCTTTTCCTTCATCCTGAGTATTCTTAAATTGCGTCTTGACAGCTATATGCTCCTGCTTCTAGAAATACACAATAATATTATTAACATGCCAACCTTATTTTAATCTATTTATCTTCACTTACTCTTTTTAACAACTTGGTTTTATTTTCTTAGCTTCTAGATAATCACTTTTAAAGACTGGACTTCTATGAACTCTACTACTCAACTTTTGCTGGTAAGTTTTATCATTTATGCATTCAAAATCACTTAGCTTAATGTTTCTTCTGACGTTGTTTCTTCCAGATGGTCGTGACTAATCCACCACGTCTTCACTGGCTACGCGGTGAGGTGTGCTGTTGTTGGCGTCTTTTCCGGTAGGTTTATACCTCAAGGTTCCTTTGAAATAATTCTCGCTGCCTCCAAAACTTAGTTTTTTCATGGAACTACCTAAACTCTATCCTCCTATACACTTCTTAACTTAACTATGAATTTCCTGACAGAAAATACTCGAGTCGCCAAATTGCTGCTTACTCCGTAGAATCTCAGGTGAAGTGCGCACTTCCCGCAGCGCTCGCGTCTCACCTTGACCATCGGGCAGCTGCGAGCAGGAAGACTAGACCGCTACCTGATGTTCGACATCGGCGGCCATCTTGTTATGTTATGTTATAAAGGTCTCTTCTATAGCGCACGGCTACTCCAAGGAGTGTCCCGGCGCTTTGGCAAAGAGAACTGAAAGAAAAAGTGCACAACACAACACCGACCGCGGGTCGACAGAGAATTACTGGGAGAAAAGCCAGGTATTCAGTTCCTTTCTGAAAGAGAGCAAACTGTTGGCTTTCCTTAAGGAAAAGGGAAGCTCATTCCATCATCGAGGTGCCAGGTACCGGAAGGAACGGCCTCCAATGCGATCACGTCTGATGGTAGGGACAACGGCTTTAGCCAGCAAAGCGGACCTTAAAGTCCTCCTGGGGGCATAGAAGGCCATACGCTTCCCGATGTATTTTGGGCCAATCGAATGGAGGGCCTTAAAGGCAAGGGTCAGGACCTTAAAAGTAATTCTCTTAGAGATTGGGAGCCAATGCAGTCTCTTGAGTAGCTCCGAAGCTCTTGCCCTTCGCTGTGATCCAAAGATGGCTCTGGCAGCCGAATTCTGCACGACCTGCAGGCGTGCCATCAGGTATTTGGGAAGGCCAAGGTAGAGAGCGTTCGCGTAATCAAGCCGCGAGCCTATCAAGGCCTGGACAATAATTTTTTTATGTTGCAGAGACAGTAGTGGAAGAAACTTCCGCAACATTTTCAGGATGCCAAAACATTTCCCTGTCAGCCCTATGATCTGGGGTCTGAAGGAGAGATCATCATCACACAGAACACCCAGATCTTTGGCTTTTGATGAGGCAGCATCAGGCGGGAACATATCGCGGGGCCACCATGTCTTCCAACAGGGATCTGGTGGGCATCCGAAAAAAAGCAGCTCCGATTGATCGGAATTGCACTTCAGACTGTGCCTCTGAAACCAGTCAAATACAGCGCCCAGGCATTCCTTAATCCGGCCGCTGTCAAAATCCTCACCCTTGTTACACATGAAAAGGAGCTGGGTGTCGTCAGCATAGGATATGATCCGGGCACCAAAAGATTCCGCCACCGCCGCTAGAGGGGCCATATAGATGTTAAAAAGGGTGGGGCTCAGGATGGACCCTTGAGGAACCCCAACCTCCAGCGGCGGCATTTCGGCGGAAAACAGGGGTGCCCAGACCACTTGTCGGCGGTTGGTCAGAAAAGACTTAAACCAATTCCACACCGTCCCACGAAAGCCGATCTCCCAGAGTCTTAAAAGGAGACCGTCGTGGGGAACGGTGTCGAAAGCCGCCGACAAATCCAACATGACCAAGATGGCTTTGCCCCCACCATCCAGAATCTCTCTTATGGCATCGGTGATCTCAAGAAGAGCTGTCTCCGTGCTGAAATTCGCACGGAAACCTGATTGAGAGTCATGTAAGATATTATTGCTCTCGATAAAGCTGGAAATGGAGAGAAACACATGCTTCTCAATCACCTTAGCCAGAGAGGGAAGGAGGGAGATTGGTCTGTAATTGGCGTGAACAAGGGGATCTAGAGATGGTTTTTTAAGCAGCGGCAGAATTAAGGCATGCTACCAAGCCATAGGAACCTCTCCTGTTGTCAGGGAAGAATTAAGCAGTGGGTTGAGCAAGATGTTAACTGCAGGCGCCACTCTCCCGAGCCATTTCACTGAGCAAGGGTCAAGTAGCGAACCCAATTGAAGCCGAGACAGGAGGTCAAGGGAGGAAGCAAGAGGGATGGAAGGGAAAACCGAAAGAAAAGGGCCTTTCTCCTTCAAGGAAGGTGGCACAGTGGACGGATGACAGGCAGCTGGAATAAGGAATCAGGAAAAGAGTCCTGAATGGATTTGATTTTATTAATAAAGAACTCACTAAGCTGGCTAATCCAAACTTCAGTGTGAGAATGGATGGGCGTACTCGAGAAAGGGGAGATAAACTCTTTTACAATTCTAAAAAATTCTTTGCTCGTGTTTTCCGCTGCTTCGATTCTGCGCTCAAGATAGACCTTTTTTTCATCCACAATATGTTTGTGGTACAGTCGTATGGCATCCCTATATTTTATTTTGTCTTCCGGGTTGTACATGCGCCGCCAAGCTCTTTCAGCCCTCTTGCAATCTTGGCGCATCTTACCTAGAAGAGGAGTGAACCAAGGGGCGGAGGCGTGCCTACCCGCAGATTTGGCTGGCTTACCGGGGCTAGCTCCTCAAATCTAATTGTAAGCCACTTTTGAATCAAGTCAAGATCTTGTTCCAGGTTACCAGATAACAGGCAGGGATGTTGGCAGAGAGCATCAGAGAGCATTTCCGCCGTAACTAAATGGAAAGGCCGAACCACCCTTCTGCTATCTTTCGCCAGTCTTGTACCAGGCGTAACTGCAAAAGGAATGCAGAATTTAATTCAAAAGTGGTCTGACCACAGAACTGGAAGCGGTGGGGAGACATCGATTAGACTAGTTGAAAAAATCTGGTCAATAGTATGGCCTTTGATATGAGTAGGGCTGGAAATATAGGGAATCAACCCTAGAGAAGAGGCAATGTCCTGCAGCTTAATAGTATCCGGGTCCACTATATTGTCCATGTGAAGATTAAGATCTCCCAATAGGATGCAATGCTTCGATCTCAGGCAGGGCAACAAAAGTGCCGCCTGTAGTTCGACAAAGAAGGAGCCAAGAGGTCCCGGTGCTCTGTAAATAAGAATTCCAGCGCAAGTTTGACGGGGAGATAGCCTAAGAGTGAAACCTAAGGCTTCACAGCCCGTGATATTATCAACGGGAAAAGTTGAACAAGGAAAGCTCTTGTCAACAATTAATGCCACACCTCCACCCCTGCCTTCCACTCTATCCCTCCTATAGATAGTGTAATCCGGGGGTCAGCAGCGGCCAGATCAGGGCCGGAGCACTCACTCAGCTATGTCTCAGTAAGAAACACACACGATGTTTTAAGGTCTGATAGCAAGTTCCAGATGCCAGTGGAGTGTCTACTGAGAGATCTGGTGTTAAGGAGATGACACTGAAAGTATAGGGGTTTGGATTCAGGCAGAAAGCCCTCCTGACTAGGCATGTGCCAACCACAGCCGGAACAGCCCTTCCTAAGCAAATGGCCACCTGGGAAGACATGGTGGCAGGTGGAAATATGTCCTCGTAGAGCTAATAGCTCAGTGGAGAAATAGGAGAGCATGAAAACTAGAGGTGCGCACCAACGACCCGCGAAAAGAGCAAGACGTAGGAGAAGACCTGCGGGCCTACCTCGCCGACCTCTGAGACACTGACGGACAGGACTCTGGCACGACACAGGCGTAGGGAAGGCGCTCCCGCTGCGCGTCACTGCTGCGCGCCATGAGTAGTCCTTTAAATAGGCAGCTCACACTGTCCACGAGCGCAGGAACGCTCAAAGATGGCGGCCACAGTTCCCTTCCTGCTCTAAGATGGCGCTCCTCGCCCACAGCCTCCCCGGAACCGGACCCGCTAAGCAGCGGTGGGGTTTCCAAGAATTAATGTGCAGGTAAGAGGCAGGAAACAATGTGGCTAAAAACAGGGGACAATCAAAAGAAAATTAAAAGATATAGAAAAACCGGCGATTAAAATGCAGCTAAGAGCGCGCGCGACCAGCAGCGAGGCGCAGCAGCACACTCAACCTCAGGTACACTTCACCAGGCTGCCCACGTACTGACCACGCCTTAAATAGGCAGCTCACACTGTCCACGAGGAAAATCGATGTCGAACTAATGTGGTACAAGAATTCATTTTTGGCTGTACTTCACTGATTCTGCACCCTCCAGGGCGGGTCAATGCTAGGATTTGAGTTGGGGTCCTGACAACCCATTTGCAGAATCTCCGCGAAATTTAGTATATGTGTTTTTCCTGTTTCTTTGTGGAAGGAGTAAAGGTTTTGCAGGGTTTATTCATGAGGGTCCAAAGAAAAAAGGGGGGTCCTTAAATGTGCTTAATTGCAATGTATTTAACAATAACTTTTGTCTTTTCTGTTCCACAACAGTCAGTCGCATTTTGTTACAATGTGACAGGATTACATATTATAGTGCCCACCTGATTATTTTGTGTAGTTTAGGTAAGTAGTGCAACTAATTTATAAGTTTTAAGGTATTAAAAGTTAGTGATATCTTCTGTTGTATTATTTTAGCAAAATATGAGGGTATTCACAATAGTACCGCAGTGCATAGTGATTACAAGTTATTAGTTGAATGCCTACTAACGTACGTAAGCATTAGGTGTGATATTTGTGCCCAAACAATTACCACTTTAGTAAAGTAAAATTATGTAAGGTTAACATTTTTCTTTTTTGATTTCTATTACTTTTTATAGCAGAGTACTCAGAACTGTGTTTTTTCGTAGAGTAGCACAGTAATTTTTATTAATTGGTGAGCTACTTAGTACACTCTTTGTACATGTTTAAAAATGTCAAAAATTGAAAATACACTTCAGCACACTATATTTATAAAAATATGGAGTCATAGTTTATTTGCAGTTTTCTTAATCTTTTTGTTTGGTACTGCTGTACTTTAATTTTTATATATAGTATATATAACCATATAAATATTATTCCCTACCTATTACTACTTTACTAAAGTGGTTATAGGTATGGGGAAAATGGCAAACCTAATACTACCTTGAATGGTGTAATGCAGAAGGAAACTAGAACTGAAAAAACCATGGCTGCCTTCAACTTTTGTAGCGGCATTCATTAGCTAATGACTTGTCGTTTCTGTATACCTCTGGAGAACCTCAGTACTACAGCAGCAACAGATGTAGGTAAATTAAAAACTCTTAAAATGTATAGAATGCCCTACTTGAGTGCAGTACCCTAAAGAATCATCTCCCCACCATAATAAAGAATCCATCAAAATTTCCTAAAAATCCAACCAACGTTTTTCCCCCCGCACGAAATATAAATGTCTGTAAAATGTCTTCAATTTTGCACCTGTATTGGGACCCCCTTTTTTTCTTTGCCCCCCGTGACAAACCGCCACAAAACTTTCAGGACTCCAAGAATGAAACGGGGGCAGTAGGTCTGCAAAATTTCCAGGACATTCATCAAACAGGCGCAGAGTTATTAAGGGACATAAATCCCTATCTCCGGTCAACCTAACTATAACTATAGAGTGGCTACCGCCACTCTAAGACTTTATTAAAATTAGTGTCCTAATGTAATGTAGATTATGAATTGCTGTAATGATAAACAGTGGCAATGACATTGATTAATAATTTTTTTTTAAATATTTTAATGTGAATGGAACAACAGACGAACATGTCACACAAACACACCAATCCATGAAGAGGCACTATTTGTGTCTTGTAATGTGATGCTAAATAATGCTGAACTTGTAGAAGGAGTTGCAACATAAACTTAACAACTACACATGCTTGTCATGTGCCAATCACTTGTCTGTGATGAAGAATAGTGCCCATCGTATTAGGGTGTGTAAATTTGACATTCAGTAAATGGCATTATGTTATCCAAGCAACATAAATGTGTAATCAGAGGGAGGTGCATTTAGCCCTTGCAAGTGGTTCACACCAGGTGGAGGGGTGGGAGGAGAATCATACGAACAGGACATTGGGCCACCTGACCCAGTCGTGTACATCAAACATCACGAAAATCATATTCCAAACTATTGATAATTTCCTGGAATGTGGCTGGGCTTAGAAATACCAGTGCAAATCCCGAAGTGCGGTCTTACCTGAACACAGGTGACACCCTCTGCCTTCATGACACTTGGGCCTTGGCCCCTACGCCCTTATTAGGTTTCCACAGCCTCTTTGTGCGCCCGTCGGTTGATTTTGGTCAACTGCTATATTAACGCTCCAAGAAAAGCCATGTCGGCGCTCGTCAGCAACCTGCTCGAATGCCTCCTTTGGGAGGGATGAAGTGGGCAATCAAGACCGACTACCATTTTGTGTGTGTAAAAGGCCGCTTTATTTGAAACAGGTGCACATCACATACATTAAAACTGGCAACCGCCTCACAAAACTAGAACCTCTCTAAACATCAAGTTACCTGACCCCTTAGGTTTTCACTCCCCCAACCCTACGATCCCCACATGATACAATCCCCCCACCCTGAATATACAAATATACAATTCAATTACATCCTCATAGTATCCAATTTTCTCCCCTACATCCTAACTCCAAAACCTGCCAATACCTACAGACCTATCTGCCTTCTTGCAACTGTAACTAAGCACCCTCTAATGTAACTCCAAAACTGTTTACCCTTTCCCCGCTCCCGTTCCCCAAATCCCCAAACATAAGGATAAAGAACCGAACTCCAGCCAAACTTGGCCAACATCAACCCAACTCCGCCTGCACCTGTTCAAAGCGACAAATACATACAAAAGTCCCCCTGTGCACCTGTCCCAAACGCCGCCTCCCTAACAAACATTACCTCGAAATTAAAACCCTCCACCAACCAAATCCCAGGGGTGGGAGGGCGGGACAAGCTACTTTTGCGCTCCCAGCCACCAGGTTTCAATACCTAAAATGGTGGCTGGGAGGAAGTGGAACCCCGGCTATGTAGCCTAATTGGGCTGGTTAGTTTTATATTGGGCTGCCTTTGGGCTATTCCCAGGCAGCCCAAAGCTGCAAAATGGCCGCTCCCATGTTTGCCCACTTCCCCCTCCCAAACCTGCCCGGGGGGCAGACCTCGCTGCCCCCCAAATCCCCCTTGAGAGGGATGAAGGGGGCAATCATGACCGACTACCATTTTGTGTGTGTAAAAGGCTGCTTTATTTGAAACAGGTGCACATCACATACATTAAAACTGGCAACCGCCTCACAAAACTAGAACCTCTCTAAACATCAAGTTACCTGACCCCTTAGGTTTTCACTCCCCCAACCCTACGATCCCCACATGATACAATCCCCCCACCCTGAATATACAAATATACAATTCAATTACATCCTCATAGTATTCAATTTTCTCCCCTACATCCTAACTCCAAAACCTGCCAATACCTACAGACCTATCTGCCTTCTTGCAACTGTAACTAAGCACCCTCTAATGTAACTCCAAAACTGTTTACCCTTTCCCCGCTCCCGTTCCCCAAATCCCCAAACATAAGGATAAAGAACCGAACTCCAGCCAAACTTGGCCAACATCAACCCAACTCCGCCTGCACCTGTTCAAAGCGACAAATACATACAAAAGTCCCCCTGTGCCCCTGTCCCAAACGCCGCCTCCCTAACAAACATTACCTCGAAATTAAAACCCTCCACCAACCAAATCCCAGGGGTGGGAGGGCGGGACAAGCTACTTTTGCGCTCCCAGCCACCAGGTTTCAATACCTAAAATGGTGGCTGGGAGGAAGTGGAACCCCGGCTATATAGCCTAATTGGGCTGGTTAGTTTTATATTGGGCTGCGTTTGGGCTATTCCCAGGCAGCCCAAAGCGGCAAAATGGCCGCTCCCATGTTTGCCCACTTCCCCCTCCCAAACCTGCCCGGGGGGCAGACCTCGCTGCCCCCCAAATCCCCCTTGAGAGGGATGAAGGGGGCAATCATGACCGACTACCATTTTGTGTGTGTAAAAGGCTGCTTTATTTGAAACAGGTGCACATCACATACATTAAAACTGGCAACCGCCTCACAAAACTAGAACCTCTCTAAACATCGAGTTACCTGACCCCTTAGGTTTTCTCTCCCCCACCCCTACGATCCCCATATGATACAATCCCCCCACCCTGAATATACAAATATACAATTCAATTACATCCTCATAGTATCCAATTTTCTCCCCTACATCCTAACTCCAAAACCTGCCAATACCTACAGACCTATCTGCCTTCTTGCAACTGTAACTAAGCACCCTCTAATGTAACTCCAAAACTGTTTACCCTTTCTCCGCTCCCGTTCCCCAAATCCCCAAACATAAGGATAAAGAACCGAACTCCAGCCAAACTTGGCCAACATCAACCCAACTCCGCCACCCAGGGAAAGTGGGGTAGGTGATTACACCTCCTCCCCCCTTTCCCTGCCCCCCCGGCACAACCGCTCATCCATGAAGATCCCTTACTCCCGGCGAACGCCCAACAACTTCGCCAACACTTCCCAAAGCTCCAACAGATATAAATCCATTCCAATGTGGGAGAGGTGTACCCTGTCCCCCCTGAACATCTCCGGCGCATCGTACTTGATGTCCCTGTGCCATATGCGCACAAAGCCCAAATGCCGCAGAAACGCACCATCTCCACATTTAATTTCCACCTTGCCTTGTCCACCGCCTGTGGCTTCACCGCCCCTGCCACACTCTACGCGGCACCAGCTCGGTCCATACCACCGTACAACCTGCCCAACACCTGCGCAGCTCCGCCAAATCCCGCCGCATCACTCTCATCAGCACCAAACCCAACTCCTGCACTAGGTCGTTCTCCCCCAGGTGGAGGACCAACACGTCAGGGCAACGCCCCCCCGCACACCAATCCATTCAATGTCATGACCAACTCTTTCCATCTCATGCCCCCCTCCCCGACCAAACCACCTGAAACAAAGTCAGATTTAACCCCAGGTTATCCCCAAAATAGCTATCCTGTGCCTGCAACTTCGCCCTCTTCACAAAAGAATGTCCCGCAATCCAGACCAAGATGTCCCGGGACGTGGGGCCCGCCACCGAACCTGAAATGAGAAACAAATGGCAATCAACACTGTCCCCCAACTCCAAAATGCGCACTCCTATTGGGTCTGCGCTGTGCACATAACGGCGATAACAATCCAAGGTCCATCTACCCAAGCGCATGATGGCCCCCCTCCTGCACCACCGACGATGCGCCTCGGGCGCCGCCCCTATTCGAAAAGAGTGCGTGCCAAATTGGCGTCCATCCACACCCAGTCTGTCCAAGGTCTTCCGAAACACTCCCAACAGCTGTGACCCAGTTGCACCTTTCCCATTCGCGTGCTGAAACACCAAACCACTCGCTGCGCCTTCACCCCTCCATTTCCTGCCCCAATGCACCAGGCACTCACTTCCTTCCTCTCCCCCTTTCAGGACCCAACACCCCTCTGATCCGTCTTGGACTTACGCAACGACAGGCGCACCTCCGACTGTTCCACTTGCACCTCCGACCATTCCACACCCCGGCCGGCCTTAGAACCCAACAGCTCAGACACCCGGAATGCCCCCGCGAACATCCACATCATCAGAGTCCCCAACAGGCATGCCTCCCTTCCATCCCTGCACACTCGCGGCAGCATTACCACCACTCTGCCCAACAGCTCTTTCGACACCGGCCGCCGCACCGCCCTCCCGCCCGCTTTCCCGTGCCCAACACTCCAACATCCTAGTCCCCAATTCACCTGCGGACGGGGCGTATCCCCAAAACAGCTTCCCCATGAAACTTATCCCCGCCAGCTTACCCGCTATCGTTACTCTCGACAACCCCCTGCCAATCAGGTCCAGTAAGAACTGATCCACCTCCTCCTGCCTGTCCGTGCGCGGCGGCCGCCAACGAGCCCCGGTCGCCACAAACTCCCCCCAGGCCGCCACATACGCTGTTCTGGTTGACTCTGCCAAGGATCCTAGAACCAGCTGCAACATCCGGTGTTGCCTATGTCCCACATCCGCGCCGGCAGTGGTGTCGGGTCCCGTTCCGTGTCCTCAGCTAACCCACGGAATCTCCCCCACTGCGAACTAGACAGTGTCCGCAGTGTCATTGTCAATTCCTGGGACATGCACCGCGCGAAAAGCAATGTCATGGCGCAAACAGCCCAACACAAACACTCTCAACAGTTTCAACACTTGCTCATCTCTGGCGGACTGGCGATTCACCACTTGCACCACCGCCATGTTGTCCACATTGAAAGTCACCCGCCGATGGGCCAGCACTTCACCCCACAGCCAGATCGCCACCACCAAAGGAAAAAGCTCAAGGAAGGCAATGCTCCTCCCGCCCCCTGACCACTCTGTGGGCCACCTCTCTGCGCACCACTTCCCGTTCCAGTAGAGACCGAAACCCTCGCTGCCCGCCGCATCCGAGAAGATCTGCACATCCCAAACCAAGTCCTCGTCCCGCTGTAAGGGCACTCCGTTGAACTGGTTCAGGAAAAACCGCCACATCCGCAAATCCTCCCGCACGCCCACCGACACGCGCACATGGTGGTGTGGAGGCCTTCGCCCCGCCAATGCCCGGCCTAGCCGTCTACAGAACGTCCTTCCGACCCACACCACCACCCTGCACGCAAAGTTGAGATGTCCCAACAGCACTTGCACCTCCAACACTGTCACCTTTTGTCTGGCCACCATCACCTCCAGTAGCCCCAGCATCTGCTGCTGCTTGTCCACCGGCAGCCGTGCTTCCATCAACCTTGAGTCAATCTCAATACCCAAAAATGACAGCGCCGTGCCTGGCCCTACTGTCTTCTCTGGTGCCAACGGCACTCCTAGGTCCTCCATGATCTCCTGAAACCTGTCCAGAGCCACCTGGCAGTTCGTGGAGTCCGGGGCCCCGACCAAGAAAAAGTCATCCAAGTAGTGTGTGACTCCTTGGTGACCTGTGCGTTCCGTAAAAACCCACTGCAGGAACGTGCTAAAACATTAAAAAATCACGCAGGACATCGAGCAGCCCATCGGCAGCGCCTTGTCCACATACCAGCGGCCGTGAAACTGGATCCCCAGCAGGCCCCAGTCGTCTGGGTGAACCAGCAGCAACCGGAAAGCCGACTTGATCTCGCACTTGGCCCTTACTGCACCTCGTCCCTCCGTCACCACCAAAACCATTGCCGCCTCCAACGAGGAGTACACTACCGTGGCCTTGCTCTCGTTGATATAGTCATTCACCGACCCGCCGTCCGGCCATGACAAATGCTGTATGAGCCGGAACTGCCCTGCCTCCTTCTTGGGCACCACGCCTATTGGGGACACTATCAGTTCGGCCATTGGCCAGTCCCCAAAAGGCCCCGCCATGCGGCCTTCCTGCACTTCCTTGTCCAGCTTACTCTGTACCACATCCGGGTGCTCCCGCGCCGACCGCAAGTTGTCCGCCCAACGCCGCACCTGAGGACCCTCATATCCTAACCGAAACCCATCTCGAAACCCGGCCTGCAGACGTTCCGCAGCCCCCGCGTCCGGGTAAATGCGCAGGGCGCCGTCAACCTGTCCAGTCTACCCGGCGTACGAGCCCTTTGGCCCAGGCCCTTTTCCTGTCGGTTGACCGCTCCCGGGGCGCGCTGCTCCCGCTGCCGCATGTGGACCCCTATGCTGCTGTCCGGTAGGGCCCCAACAGCGCAGCACTGGGTGCCCATATCTGCCTCACCCAGAGCACTCGTGTCTAAAACGGCAATGCTCTCTGATGCATGCCCCCTTATTAAAATCCCAACAGGGCCCCGCGGTTCTGGCCTGGCTCTTAGCTCCGGGCCCCACCCCCCACGAGTGGGGCGCCCTTGAAAGGGCTGATATATGATCGGGAGCCCGCTGGCGGTAAAAATAGTCTTGCCCAACCCCGCCAAGCCCATCGTGTGCTGCCAAAGATCGCAATCCAGCTCGCCCCACTTCACCTCCGGATCCCACGCCATCCTTGCCCTGAACTCCTCGTCGTATTGCGCCCAGGCAAACACCCCCCCCCCCGTAATCTGCGCCTTCCGGATGACGTCCATGTATTTAAAAAGGGCCACCGATCTATCCGGGAATTTCTCACAATATACACTCGCGAAAATCAAAAACGCCGCAGTCCAATTCTCTATTGTCAGCGGCACCCTCGGGTGCTTCTGCAGCTCATACTCCTCCTCTTTCGACCCTTCCTTTGACCGAACCTCGCCGTGTAACAATTTCAACAACTCCACATACTCTCCCTTCCATATCTTCTCCTTAGTAACCGCCATCAAATGCGCCCCTAGCGGCTTCGTGACCCCCATGTAAGGGAGCTGCGTAAACTTCAATTCCTTACTCTCAGGCTTCGCCGCGCCCCCGTCATCCGCTGTTGCGCTGCCCGTACTCCCCTCCGCCTCTGGCTTTGCTACCTTGCCTGCCGCCGGCATCCCCTCTGGGCCCCCGCAACCAGGGCCCCCTGCATCCTTCCCTCCAGGCGCCAGCGCAGCCACATCCGTCCCCACACCCCGATCTACCACATACCTCCCCTTGCATAACCGATTCCCCCCCCCCCCCCACCTCCCCCCCACCGACACCATCCACGGCGCCTCCTTGCCTTTACCTGTAACCAAAGTATCCCCTTGCCGCTCCTCGCCTCTCCTTTCTGGCGCTGACCTGTCTCCCGACTGTGTTCGGGCCACCGCAGCACCCAGGCCCCGTGACACCTGCAAAAAAGAACTGACACCATTTCCGGACGCCCGGCCCATCCCTCAATTCCCCTTCCTCCGGACTGTCCTCTCCTTCCGTCAACTCAACCCCTCCCCACCAATACTTCCAGCGCGCCGGTGGCGGCGCCGACTGGACCCTGCCAGAGGCCCTCCTTCCGCCTCTGCCCCCACTCAAATCAAAATAGTCCTCTTTGCCGGTGCTCCAGGATCTCTGCTGGTCCCCAAGCCGCTGGGGCCCTGTGGGTGCGGGGGCCGGCGAGCCCGCCGGGGGTCTTCTTGAGCCAGCTGTGCCATGATCCCTCGTGGTCTCCAGGCTTGCCGCAGGAAGCTCCGCCCTCCGTTCTCCTTGGTGTCGCTGGGCCGCCCCAAGCCTTACCAAGTCCGCTCCCCTGCGCCGGCCTTCCCCCTGCAAGAAAAAAGGTACTGCTGGTGTGCCGGGTCCCTGCCGCTGCGCGCCCCCGCCCGCCCGGTACCAATCCCCCCAGCCGTCCCCCGCACCACCCTCATCTTCCTCCTCGCTCCAGCTAAGCCCCCCTACCCCTGCTCCCCCATCCACCGCCAATCCCAGCCCCTCCCTGGCCCACCCAACCCCCCCAACTCCCCACCGCCACCCTGCCCAGTCCCTTCCCACCCGCCCAGACGGCCCGCCTCGTCCCCCTCTTGCTCCGCACCCTCCGCCGCCGCCATTCGCGCCTCGCGGAGACCCTCCTCCCATGACGCGAACACATCCAACCCCTCCCACTCCCTCTCACTGCCCTCCGATTCAAACAACAGCGGGGACCCTCCCCTCACCCGCCCCTGTCCTCCTTCCATCTCCACCCCCCCGCCCGCTCCCCCAAGGCCATCCCCCCTCTCCCCGCCCCCTGCCTACTGCCTCCGCCCCTCCCCTCCCCGCACCCCCCCTTTCACTCCCTTTTTGCCTGAGCTCCTACCCCCTCCCCTTCCACTCCTGTGCCCCCTGCCGGGCCGGCGAGGGGCTCTCATACTGCCTCCTCATGGCCTGCCCCCCTCTGTCATTCCCCCCCTTTCCTTTTCCACCCCGCCCAGACCTTGCTCCTGCCTCCTCCCACCCAACCCGCCCCTCCCCCGCTCCTGCTCACCCTGCCCTCCCTGCCTCCCGGGCGCACCCGAGGACTCACTTTCCCCCCGGGCACCCCCCCGCCAAACTCCACAATGCCCGGGCGGCCGCTCGGCCTCGCTGCCATGCCTCCCGCCCGCCGCCCGCCGCCCCACCCTCCAGCCCGCCCGCCCACAACCGCTACAGAGAAGCGCAGCGAGGCGCCCCTGGTCACGCGCCTCGCCTGCTCCCCTCCGTCTCCCGGGGCCGCACTCCTGACATCGGGGCTGCCCCGGAGACTCACCTGCAGCCTTGGTGCCTTCCTCAGCAGCGAGCAGGCCATAACCGCCGCCACCACGCCGAAGGAGGCCTGCCGCACCGGCCGCGCCACCCGCGGCCCCACCAAGAGGTCCATCCGCCCTGCCTCACTCAGCAGGCGGATGGCCTCCAACACCCGAACATCTTCCGAAACCTCTATCAAAATGCCTGACAAACTGCACAAGACAAGCTACTACAAGCTACTTTTGCGCTCCCAGCCACCAGGTTTCAATACCTTAAATGGTGGCTGGGAGGAAGTGGAACCCCGGCTATATAGCCTAATTGGGCTGGTTAGTTTTATATTGGGCTGCCTTTGGGCTATTCCCAGGCAGCCCAAAGCGGCAAAATGGCTGTTCCCATGTTTGCCCACTGCACCCTCCCAAACCTGCCCGGGGGGCAGACCTCGCGGCTCGGCTGCCCCCCAAATCCCCCTTCGGACTATCCCCGTCATGATTTAATAATCACTGGACATTTTAACATCAGGGGTCTAGGATATTCCACCGCCGAGGTCTCCCCCTGGGTTAATTCGCGCATTGGAGCAGGCCACCAGGTGAGGGGGATCAAGGCAGGTAAGAGTGGCGCGCGGACGGGGGAAGTTTATTTATAGGGGGCCAGGAGGGGCGGGAAGACACTGAGCCAGTGGGAGGCGGGAGGGGGAGGCATTCGCTTTTGTACCTTCTACAGCCCGGCGTCCCGGGAGCAGCTTGGGTGGGGCTCACGTGGAAGGCCGCTCGTGGTGTTGCAAGGGTGGTGACTGCGTGTTTGTCCCCGCAACTTGAAGAGGAGGGTTGCTGCTCCGCCTCCATGCCAGTAGGCGTGGCGCAGGGAGTGGCGGCGCCGGCGACAGAGACTTTTCTGCCCCCAGCGGAGGTCACCAGGAACGAGCAGGTATGTGTTGCTGCTCACGTTGTGACGGGGAAGCATGTGGCTGTGGACGGGAGGCGGGGGCGGTCTTTGGGGCGTGTTTACCGCTCGAAGGGCGGTGTGCTGGACCGGGCTGCTCTTCGGGGGGAAATTGCTTTGAAGGGGAGGCGGGGGAGGAGCGTGGAGTGCCGGTGAACGCTGTGGATAATATGCTGGAGCATCAGGGGGAAGTGTGCCATGCAAACTGGGGCTACGTGGCCCAGTGGTGCCCATTGGTTAAATGTGCATGGGCAGCCTTTTTCATTGAGCCCAGCTTCTTCTTTGCTTTATTTAAACGTTGCAGCTGTGACCCAGGAGGCCCACGTGGTTGGGCATGGGGGTAGGCTTGCACAGCAATGTGAGCATATATTCCCCTCTTTGGTGGTGTCAGGGCAGGTACCCACTTGTACAGATAGGGTTTTGCAGTCTGGTGTTAAGGCACCTGGAGAAGCTGTACAGTTCCCTTCTCAGATAGAGGCAAGGCCCACAGTTCAGGTGGGGGATGCGGCGTGTAGGTCAACACAGCAGCCGGTCATCAGGGAATGCCTTCTGGTGTCACCCCCATATGATAGCGCAGGACCCCCAAGGAGGCCAGTGGGTGTGGGTGGTGAGTCGGCGGCGAAGGTGGGCGGCACAGTGCGGGTTGCGCCAGGGTTTTTGGGTACAGGAAAATCAGGTTTGAGCGGCTTGCAGGGCACGGTCCCAGTTTTATCTACAAAAACGACGGCTGGCAAGAGTAAGTTGCGGGCTGAGCACGCTGCAGCTCAGTCAGGGGGAATGCAAAGGTGCAGGAGATCTGGAGCGGGTTTCCTTGCCACTAAGGACAACACACCTGTTCCGAAGGACTTGCAATAGCAGTTTTATGATGGTGGGGTTGGTGATGGAGAACTGCCTGGGGGAAGTGATGGAAAACAATTGATATTTGACGCAGACAGCGATGATTTGGAAGAGGGCGAAGTGAGAGATGGGGATGGTGGCGCTGTTGGAAAAAATGTTTTGGCTACGGTGATGGATAAGAGGGGTGTTTCAGGGAAATCCAGTGTGTTTAAGTCTTTTGCAGACGTCAAGTGTGGACCGAGCAATTGGGAAGGCATCTTCAGCTACCTCTGCACAACAGGATGACCCTCTGAATTTTCGCGCGAGAGCTTTGGAGCTGCCACAAGGTAAGGCCGGATGGTGGTCTGTTTGGCAGCAGGGGGGGTCTTTCACAAAAATCAACTATGTCCATTGGTATTGGAGGGGACAAGGTCTTGAATCAGGTTCTTGATGGGAAAGGGCAACAGGGACATTCACGGGAAGAGGTGCAGGAGGGTGGTGTTGCAGGACGGATTGGGCAGAGAACTACGGAGTGGGAATCAAACAAGAAGGAAGCATTGGAAGAGGATATAAATATACACAAAAAGTTGCCTTACATGGGGATTGGGATGCCTTTAGGCTCTCATTTGACAGACAAGACTAAGAGCAGAATTTGGCATCACAAATTTGTTGATGTTTTTAAATTGTTACATCGTGACATTCAGGCCAAGGAAGGGTCAAAGGAGGAACAGTGGGAGTTAGCCAGGCGTCCTAGGGTCCCTAAAACGATTGAGAACGGGATGTCTGCTTTTCTGATATATGTTAGGTGCCATTTGTAAAGCGCACTGACGCCGAAGCTTCCTGGCGCTGATAGACAGAATGGGAGAGGAGGAAACACGGGAGGTAGAGGAACCTAGCTAAAGGATGGGAAGAGATGAGTTTTTAATTGTTTTCTGAAAGAAAGGAGAAAGGAAGAGGATTTGATAGATAGGGGAAGAAGGTTCCAGAGAATAGGAGCTAGGTAGGAAAAACAACGGCCGCCAAATTTCTTAGTTTTGTTTCTTGGGGTGGCTAACAAGTCACAGTGGGCTGATCGAAGGTTGCGTATACGGCGGTAGGGACGGATAAGAGATTTGAGAAACCCAGGGCTGGAACAGTGAAGAGCTTTGAAGGTGAGACATGCCACCTTGAAGGCAGCCCTTTGGTCTATTGGGAGCCAATGGAGGCTATGAAGCAGAGGCTTGGCAGATTGCCATCTGGGGGTTCCATGGATCATGCGGGCCGCCTGATTTTGGACGACTTGTAGACGGTTTAACAGAAATTGTGGAGGACCATGATAAATGGAGTTGGAGAAATCAAGACGGGAAAGCACGAGTGAGGTGACAGTTTGGGTAAGTGCCACGGGAGGGAGAAGGTGACGGACTTTACGAATCCTCCGAAGTTGGAACATGCATGATGAGATTACCGCTCCAACTTGGGCTTTGAGGGAAAGTTCAACGCCGATGATTATGCCCAGACTTTTTATTGTTTTAGCCGGGGTAGGGGGGGAGCCAAGCTCCGAGGGCCAGAACTGTGGGCCCCAGTGGGCGTGGCTGAGGCCAGGGAGAAGGAGCTCGGTTTTGCCGGGGTTCAGTTTTAATTGATTCTGGTCCATCCAAAGTTGGATGTGAATCATAACTGCGTGGAACGTATTGATAGCCAGTGGGGAGTTAAGTGAAAAGATGAGCTGTAAGTCGTCGGCGTAATTATAAACTGTGATGTCCCATTTGAGAAGGGATTGAATCAATGGCCGGAGGTATAAATTAAATAGAAGCGGAGAAAGGGAGGAGCCCTGGGGGACTCCGCAGGACGTAGGGGATTTTTTGGCCGTACAGGGGCCCAGAAGGACCGCCTGTGTTCTTCCAGTGAGGAAGGACCTGACCCACTCAAGAGCAGAGCCCTGGATGCCTGCCTGCTCGACACGGTGGAGAAGGATGTTATGGTCCACCGTGTCGAACGCAGCAGACAAATCCAGCAGGACGAGGGCTTTGGACTCCCGGCGTCCGCATTGCTCCTAAGTGTGTCAAGGACTGCCAGAATGACAGCCTCTGTAGAGTGGGCAGGTCGGAATCCAGCCTGATTAGGCTCAAGATGGCGGGAGGATTCAATGAAATTTGACAGGCAACGGGTGACATGGGCCTCTAAGATTTTAGAGAAGTAGGGGAGGAGGGAGATGGGACGGTAATTCGATGGCTCTGCAGGGTCGGCACCTGGTTTCTTAAGGAGGGGAACTAGAATGGCCTCCTGGAAGGATGTGGGAAAATTGCCACTGCTGAGCGATCTGTTGAGTAGATGTAAGATGCAGTCTGGCAGATTAAGGCATATGCTCCGCAAGACAGAGGGTGGGCAACAGTCATTGGGGGAGCCAGATTTCACAAGGATGGCAAGTTCCGCTAGGGAGGTAGTATCCAAAGCGGGAAAGGTAGTGAAGGTCAGAGGGTTATTAGAGGGTTATTAGAGGGATATATGCTAGCATATATTGTGAAAAACACCAGGACAGAGCAGTTGCCATGTTTAAGCATATGGATATTATCAGAAAAGCTCAGAGCTATTTTAGGGGTTATGCTTGGCTCTCATATGATGAGGAATTTCGAGTTTGCATGAGTGTTTTTAACGATAGACCCTGGGGTGATGTGGACTCTGAGTTATGGCTGCAATGGATGCCGTCTTCTCAACCGCCTGCTACTACTCACACTGCAAGTGGGTTGCCAGTATCTTACCGGCCTGTTCAATATCGCCCCGCCCAGTTGGGGTGGGGTTTAGCGGCAGGGGTCAAGCAGCAGTTTTTGGGGCCTGTCGAAATTACAACAGAAGTTTTTGCAGTTGGCAGTTCTGTAGATACAAGCATGAGTGCTCCCAATGTGGAGGGCGCCACCCCCTCATGCAATGTTTTCCATGCCAGAGATTCGCCGATCAGGGACGGGGGAGAGGGGGAGAGGCCAGTCCTTTCAGTTTGTCCCAAAGGGCTTATGCACCCATTAGGTTGGAGGTATTGGAGCAGTGGCTGACTGCATATCATGACACGGAAGCTGCCAATAGATTATTCTGGGGTTTCAAAGAGGGTTTTAGGATCGGCTTCCAGGGTCCAGGTCGGAGTCGGTGGTCGGACAACTTGAAGCCCGCTAAGGAACTCCCTCAGGTTGTTCAGCAGAAGTTGGGGGCTGAAGTCGCAGATGGCAGGGTGGCTGGTCCTTTTGTCAATTGTCCAATGCCTGACTTGATTGTGTCGCCTCTGGGGGTGGTGCCCAAAAAGAAAGCAGGGGAGTTCCGATTGATACATCACGTGTCTTGGCCTGAAGGCTCCTCGATTAATGACTTCATAGCAACTGAAGATTCTCGTGTGTCTTATGCGTCTGTGGATGACGTATTGAGGTTGGTGAGATCGGCGGGCAGAGCAGCGCAATTGGCCAAAAGTGATATACAGTCGGCATTTAGGCTTTTACCCATCCATCCTTCTGACTTTGGTCTGCTGGGTATGCATTTCCAGGGTGCTTTCTTTGTGGATAAAGTTCTGCCCATGGCGTGTTCGGTATCCTGTGCGCTCTTTGAAACATTCAGCACTTTCTTACAGTGGCATTTTACCTACATTAGTGGACATGAGCTTGTTTGTCACTATCTAGACGATTTTTTGTTCAGAATTCAGGGCAGTGTCTCAAAGCGTTAAACATTTTCCAAGACATGACTCGAGAGCTTGGTGTGCCGTTGGCACATGACAAAACTGAGGGCCCTAATACTACACTGACCTTTTTGGGGATTGAAATAGACACTTTGGAAATGGTGGCAAGATTGCTGGCGGAGAAAGTACAGGACATTTCAGCCTTCTTAGCTCAGTGTTGGAGGAGCATAAGCTGGAACTCAGGAAGGTGCAGAAACTGCTGGGATACCTGAATTTTGCGTGCCGGGTGGTTAGAGCTGGGAGAACATTCTGTAGGAGGCTTGGAATGTCTTTGTCTGGGGCCTATCTCCCACACCATCCTGTGCACATTTCCACTGCGGTCAGAGCAGATCTGTACATATGGCTCACTTTTCTTAGGGACTTTAATGGAATATCTTTGTTTTTTGCAGACGAAGATATGATTTGGCAAGTGCAGGTGTACACTGATGCTTCTGGTGCGAAAGGCTTTGGCATCTTCTGGGAAGGGCGGTGGTGTGCAGAGTGTTGGCCATTACATTGGCGTCATTACGTGGGCGCAGCATAGCCTTTCTAGAGCTTTTTCCGCTCCAGGTTGCATTGTATGTTTGGGTCGAGGAATTCCAGAATAGAACAGTTTTGTTCCAGGTTGATAACTTGGCAGTGGTAGAGTTGATTAACAAACAGAAGGCCAGGGATTTGCGAGTGTTGCAGCTGTTACGTGCTTTCATGCTCAAGTGTTTACAGTTGAACATCATTTTTAAAGCGAGACATATTCCTTGTGTAAATAATTGTATAGCAGACTCTCTATCTCGTTTTCAGTGGGAGAAATTCCGCAGGCTGGCTCCTGGGGCAGAATCCAACAAGACGCAGATCCCTCAGTGCTTCTGGGCATGGGGGGATTGAGAATTGTCCAGTTGGTAGAGCAATCTGTGGCAGAATCCACCAGAAGAAGCTATCAGCAAGCCTGGAACGAGTTCTTGAGTTATGGTAACAGGTTTTACTCACATGGAAGGTTGGTTGATGAAGAACAGTTTTTGTTGAGTTTTGTTTTGCACCTTATAGATAAAGGTCTTTCTCACACTACTATTTCTGGCAAATTGGCCGGCATTTCTTTTTATGGGCAGTTACAGTGGGGTAGGGATCCGGTGAGGGGGGTTTTAGTAAGGAAGGTTCTTAAGGGGTTGGGCAGGGAACAGGCTGGCGGCAAACAGTTGCGAAAGCCGGTGTCTTTTGAGTTGCTGCAGAGGATGCTGTTGCAATTACCATCTTGCTGCTATGATGCATTTGAGTGTGGTAAGTTTTGGTTATGTTTTTTGTGGTTATTTTGTGGGGCATTTAGGTCCTCTGAGTTATTAGGTTTGAGGAATGGGGTAGGCATACACAGCAAAGAAGTTTTTGTTGAAGGCCACAGGCTGCGGATTCGGTTGAGGGCTTCTAAGGCTGATGAATTGGGCAGGGGGAAATGAGTTTTCTTGAATAAGAGTGGTATGGAGATTTGTTGTCCTGTCAGGGTATGGGAGATTTTCTAGGCTTCTTCTTTTTCACACCTGGGTACATATTTTGTCATGCCCAAGGGAGGCCGTTTTTAGTTGCTCAGTTGTTGGCAGTATTACGAAAGGTGCTCCTTCGTTTGGGTGAGAATCTGCTGCATTTTGGAACGCACTCCTTTGGCATTGGAGCGGCCACGGAAGCTGCAAAATGGGGGTGGTCCTGGTCAGAAATACGTAGAATTGGGAGGTGGAGGTCCAGATGTTGAGAAAAGTATGTGAGGAAATGATTCCAGCGCTTCTTATTCCCTTGTTAATCTTTGTTTCTCTATCTAGGTATGATTGACAGGCTTACACACTTAAAGAGGACAACTTGGCTAGTTGGACACTCCTTCGTTAAATGGGCTGCGGTCTATGCTGAGCAACAAATTTGTGGGAGATCGCTGGGACTCACAAGTGTTAACCATGAGGTGATATGGAATGGGAAGGGGGGAATGCATTGGGAGGGTTTCTTTCCAGTCTTGGCCTCGATGTGTTCAAAGGGGGGCCCTCCGGACTTGCTGGTCATTCACCTTGGAGAGAACGATCTTGTAGACTTATCTCGCCTGACTCTGATCAAATTGATCAAACTGGATCTGACTGTCATCAAAGAAAAGTGGGTGTGCACCACTGGGTGTGCACAGAATTCATACTGCGGCTGCTTTGGAGAGGAGCAAGTAGCCATGCAGCTTTGGAGAAGACAAGAAGGAGACTTAATAGAGCTATGAGTCTCTTCTGCGGGGGTAAGGGGATTACTGTTTTATCTCATCCCAATATCCAGATTACTGAGGGACATCTTTTTCGTGCGAATGGGGTCCACCTGTCTCAAATGGGGCAAGCATTTTATTTATTGGAGTTAGGGGATTTGATTGCACAGATTTGACAAGAACAGATATGGTGCTCTAGCAGGTGAAGGTTCTCCTTGGTGGGGCAGGAAAGCTCTGTTCGGTTTTCCTGGGATGCAGATTTTCTGGGGGGTGGGTAGCCTGGAGTGGGTTTGTCCATCCGCAAAGGGGGGAGGTGGGGTACACAGCGGGAGGACATGAGGGGGATCTCAACAGGAGTTAGTTCCTTTCAGGGTTTGATTGGGGTGACTTTGTTGGGGTTTAGGTTTTGTAGGCAGGCTAAATCAAGTTTGGGGATTTGTTTAATCTGATAAATGACAAGATGTTTTGGAAAAAGAATTTTTAATTTTCACCTGTCTTAATAAAGTGTAAAAGACAGAGAGGTACCCCTTAAATAAGCCAAGGGAAATGGGGTTATTAAACCTAAGTGAGAGAGAGGGAGTTCCCTTAAGGCACAACTTAGTACAGGTTTAAAATAACGAACCTTATGACGTGACAATTATATACAACAAATGCATAGGGAAAGTTAAAAATTCATTTATTTTGAATACATTAAAAAAACAACAGTTAATAGGGATAACTAAACTTGATCCCTAATCTAAAACAAAAGTAAAATTGAGACAGTACAGTTAATTGCGACCTGCACAATTACAAGCAGACAGAACAGTTACAACATAAAATTGTTGGATACAGATTTGTATATTCTTGCTCCGATCTGGTAACACCAGTATTGTATCGCTACCACCTCAGCGTATCAATTGTAGTGTTGGAGACTTGATTTATACACTTTTAGTTGCGTCGACGCGTTTCGGTGATGTTTCCTTATTATGACCACCTTTATCAAGACATGTGAAATGTCTGCCAAGCACACGGGGTGTATACAATCGCCCTAGAAGTAGATATCATGCAAATAATTAACATCAATTTTAATGCAGTAAACAAGTTGCAAAACTATCGGTGATGTGTGGAAAAAACACATATTATTCACAATTCATTTTCTACATTGTCGCTAGACTCATTATTGATAGCATAGGAATCATAGATTCTGGACGTACATCTGTCTATTTTCTATGGTTACACATATACTTTTCAAAAGAATTATCTTTTTTTATAGGAAGCAAAAATCTGATGCTGGTTCTTTGCTATTACCGCTCTAAATTGGGCCACAAAATTTATCAACATTGGAAAATTATTAACAGATCTGTCTTACACTGTCCCAAAGTGCGTTGAAATCATGACAACATTAAAAACAAGTACAGCTATTTGTTCAGAGAAGGGTCATTTTTAAAAACATTTATAGGTGACCCAATTTTACGTCATAGATTCCACATAGGACGGTTTTTCTGAAAGCAAGGCGGGGAGGCCACATGGGGGGAATATTAAGACTACTCTTAACTCAAAAGGGAAAAGGGCAATATCTGAATGGATTATACCAAGGAACACCCAAGATTCAAGGATAGACATGTGGAATAGTCTATTTAAATTCAGCTTACCCTAGGATAATATGGACGGTCACTTGTAATAATCAAGTTCCGTGTCCTGATTGGAGCATGGGCTTCAATTATCGCCTCATTGAAAATGCTGCTGCTAGTAGAATATTCTGTGGTATTAGGAAATATTACATTAAATAAAGTAGCCTTTCTTGCTAATAAAGAATTTGGGGACAATTAGTTATTGCACGGGATGGGACCCAGTGGGAGATGGGCGCGAGCTGGTCTCCCCCTGGGTTAATTTGCGCATTAGAACAGGCCACAAGGTGAGGGGGATCAAGGCAGGTTAGAGTGGCACGCGGGCGGGGGAAGTTTATTTATAGGGGGCCAGGCGGGGCGGGAAGACACTGTGCCAATGGGATGCGGAGGCATTCGCTTTTGTCCCACCCACCCTTCCCTCTTTTTTCACCTTTTATGGGTCCTGGGGTCAATCTTGGGGATAGTCTGTCGGTTTGCCAGGGCTGTCTTCCACTACTTGCCACTATAAGACAGGCTTTACTTAGTTGTTAGATTTGGTAGGCAAATTTTCTGGGCGGTCTGCAGCCTGGAGCGGGTTTGTCCATCCTCAAAGGGGGGAGGTGGGGTACACAGCGGAAGGACATGAGGGGAATCTCAACAGGAGTTAGTTCCTTTCTGGGTTTGGTTGGGGTAACTTTGTTGGGGTTTAGGTTTTGTAGGCAGTCTAAATCAAGTTTGGGGATCTGTTTTATCTGATAAATAACAAGATGCTTTGGAAAAAGAATATTTAATTTTCACCTGTCTTAATAATGTGGCCTTTCTTGCTAATAAAGAATTTGTGGACAGTGAGTTATTGTGCAATGTCTCCCAATCAAGAGCAGGGACTGCTATTAATGATTGTTTGACGCTCCACAATTTAGTATCAACACAGATGGCGGCTAAGGGGAAAAGACCAACGAGTGGGTATTTCCCCCAAACTGTTAAGACATATCGACCACTGATTACACTTTTCTATCTTAGGGTTTGGCCGCCTGCCTGGGTCACTTTGACACATCAATTTGACCGGAAAGTGACCACAATCCACTAAAGTGTACAACTTGCGGACAAAGCCAACCTATAGGCACTTCAATTGGGGAAGATACAGTGAAATTAGCAAAAAGAATTAAGTGGCAGCCCGAACATAGAATAAAAGTCAGCACGTGGTTTGGGGCACTGGAGCTCATTCTAAAGTCTTCTCAACAGGAAGTGTTCTTCAGCAGTGGGGAAGACATTTGGTTGATATAAGATCGCATTTGGTGGAACAGTAGAACAAGCCTAATTTCAAACGGGTGGTTTGGAAACAGGTGATGTCTGGTCACTACTGCAAAGTAATTATCCCCACCAAAAGATCCCTTCGCAAAGCCCAGCGTGCTCATCATTTCAATCCATCAAATAATACAGATGAGGCAGTAAAACTGTCCAGAATGACTCACAAAAAAATTGTCTGGGAACATCCGAAGGAAAGACCCAACAAAGAACGGGTCACAGTAATTCAGCTATTAAAAGATTTCAACCAGGCTCTCTTCTGGGCCCACATCAACAAATTAAAAAATAGCAATGTGTCCAGAGAAAAGGAAGTCTCTGAAGCAGCCGGGGATCAGCATATTGCCAAACTGTCTGTGGATCGATAAGGCATCACATCAACTAACGGTCTGGTTGAAGCTACAGTCCAAAAGACTAATGTACTTATTCACGAGCAGGGCTGTCCTTGGAGGAGAGTCACATTGACTCAGGATGTCTAATTATGTCCAGGTAGGTTGCAAAATTACTTAACCGACTGAAATCAGACAGGGCTCCAGGCCTTTATGGCTTTCCCATCAGTTTATATAAAGAGGCCCATACAAGATGCGCCAGGGTGTTGCCACCAATTCATAATTACGTCTTTCAAACGCTGCCATCCCCCAGGTCTAGAGAGGATCCATTATATGCCCCATTTAAAAAAAATGAGATTGTACATTAACTGGAAACTACTAATTGATTGCCTTACTAGATGTCGAGGCAAAAGTTTATGCCCAAATTCTATTAGAACAACTAGAAACCTGGGTAGCCGAGGCGGACATTCTTCCAATCAGGCTTTAGGAATGGGCATCAACTCTAGATAATATCCAAGCACTATCAGTGCTCAGGCATTGTCTCCTGTTCTGCTTTCTAGACTACAGTGGGGCTTTTGACAGGGTGGACAGGGCCACCCTGAGGAGGAAGCTCGACGTATGGGGAACACCGCCTAATCTTTTAAGAGCCATCATTTTCTTATACACAGCAATGTAGGTGTGGGTGAAACCCTGCCGATCCACAGTCACACAAAAAGTTGATACCAACCGTGGGTTAAAATAGGGCTGCATTTTGGCCCCTATGCTGTTCAACTTATACACCGGAGATTTTAGGAAGGCACTGGACACCAGAAGTTTGGTTCCTTCAAAGCTAGGCTCCATCACTTTGCAATTAATCCAATATTCCAGTGACATCGGGATCAGGGATCATACTAAATCGGGATTACAACAGGCTCTGGATACCTTGAATAGATTCAATATGGCCAACCACCTACTGGTTAACCAATACAAAAAAATGAAGTCATGATATTTGGCAGTTATAGGCATAAGAAGACAGAGACATGGCGTCTGGGGTGCAAGACAATCACCACAGTTAGGCATTACAAGTATCTGGATGTGTGGTTTAGCGAAATGTGTGAGCCATAGCACAAATAAATAATATTAAAAAGAAGGTCACTACTACTATATACAGTATTGGCCAATAAATAGTCTACTCAGCAGCGCTTCAGTGGTCGCCATCTTAAGAGTAACGAAGGCAACTTTTTTTTTTTTTTTGGAAAACCTTTATTTATAGTAAAAAGTACACCGCTATTCAGCCATACATCCCGGAGGCCAGGCAGCATCAATGCAATCCTCAAAATCGTGCACAAAACCGTACACAGGACCGGTCAGGTTTAATTTTCAAAAGAAGCTTAAAACAATAAATAAACCAAGTTCCAGAAAAGGTCAAGGAGAGAAAAAGAAGAAAAGAAAACGAAAGAAATGGGGAAAGAACCTAGGCTGAGGACAGGTAAAGTACCCTGGGCTAACATCACGGGGAGAGATCCGGGGTAGCACCCTGCATTACTAGCAATGTAATAAATAGCAGCGTTACAAATGGGGGGTTGTAGTACAGGATAGGAAGCATGGAACTATGGGAAGGGGGGCACTACGGGGACAGACGTGCGTCCGGCGTCACTGCCTCGGGGGGTACACAAATATCACCTCGGTACGAATTCCACGCTCCCCACACAGACCTCCACATTCTAGGCTTGCCTCTGGCCACATACACAGTTTTCTCGCGGAGCATGCACCAGTCCATGTTAGTTTCCCATAAACCAATCGTGGGGGGTGCAGGCGCGCCCCACCTCTGTGCTATGTCCCTCTTAGCGATCATGTTGCCCAGAGTGACCCAGCGGGTCTGAGCGACATTGTAATCATTCGGGCCCCAAATATTGAGAAGGCAGCGCCGGGCTTCCGCAGGCAAGGTAACCCCAGTCACATCTCTCATCACCTCATGCACCCGGCTCCAGTACCGAGCCACCTCAGGACATTCCCAAAGGATGTGCATGAAGGTAGCAAGCACTCCACACCCTCTCCGACACGTACCATCCTGCGAATACCCCATGTGTACAAGCCTGGAGCCCGTGACATAAACCCTGTGCAGAATCTTCAGCTGAACAAGACGAAGCCGTGCCGATATGGCCACCTCCCTGGGGGAGGAGACCGCTGACTGCCACTCCTCGTCATCCACCTCAATTCCATCATTCACCCAGAGTTCTCTCAGTTTCGCCATCAAGTCAGACCTCACATTAACAAGCTTCTTATAAGTCAGGGAGATGGCACTATCTGGCATGTAACCGTCCAAAACTCTATCTTCCAGCGGGGACGATTCAGGCACTACCTCCCCCACCGGTATACAGGACGAGAGAGCGTGACGAAGCTGCGCGTATCGGAAGTACTCCGTCGCGCCCAGTTGAAACTCGGCCTTTAATACAGCAAAGGATTTGATCGCCCCACCAGCCATCACGTCTCCCACCTTGGATATCCCAATGACATCCCATCTGTCGAACCCTTTAGTATGCCACAATTTCCCCAACAAGTCGGAATCATACAGTGGAGTGGCCATAGAGATCCTGCCCTGCCATCCCAAAGTCTTGGTAACCGCCCTCCACAGCCGTACCATTGTCTTAGTGGGACCCGTCAGCTTCCGATCCAGAGACCTCGAATACAACGCCCTGTAGTAGTTTCCATTATTCATAAGCCATCGGTCCATTGCATAGCCGGGGCTAACTGCTGGGCCGTAGAGGCCATGGTTAACTGCAGCCAGTTGGGACGCCCAATAATATCGACGCACATCCGGTAGGGCAATGCCCCCATCATAGCAGGGTATGGTCAATTTCACCAAGGATATCCTTGGCTTACCGTCCCACAGCAAGGTGCGCTGCAAATTCTCAATCTCCCCAAAATACTTGGCGGGCACCGGATCCTGAGCGTTCTGCAACACATAAAGGAACCGCGGCAAGGACATCATTTTAAACAATGCCGCCCTGCCCAGTAAGGAAATCGGCAACTTTTTCCAACCCTCCACATCTCGACGCAGCCTCGCCAAAGGAGGAAGCACATTGTGTGTGTATCGTGCCCGGGGATCCTTTGATACATAGATGCCCAGATATTTAAAGCCCTGTTGGGCAATCTGTATTGCACAGCCGCGGGGAAGGCGCGGAGTGTCACCACACAACGTGTAGAGAGAGGACTTGGACCAGTTAATGACCAGGCCAGAGTAGCTACCGAAGGCGCCAAGCAATCCAAACACTACTATAAGAGAATGGCAAGGGGAGGTGAGGTACAAGAGGATATCGTCAGCATAGAGCGATACCCGGTCCTCAAAGCCCGGAGACCACGTTATCCCTGCGACATCGGGGTGAGCCCGGATCCACGCCGCCAATGGTTCAAGTGCCAATGCAAACAGGAGAGACGATAACGGGCATCCCTGTCTGGTGCCCCTGCGTAACGCAAAAGAGGCAGACACTCGGCCGTTAACAGTAACATTAGCCAATGGGGCAGAGTACAGGAGCCGGACCCAGCCGATGTAAGCGGGTCCAAACCCCAATTTGGCAAGCACGGCCCACAAGTAGTTCCACTCCAGCGAATCAAATGCCATGGTGGCGTCGAGCGAAGCGAGAACCGTTGGTTCAGTAAGCAGGTGAGCCCGCGCCATGACCGCGTGGAGCCTGCGAAGGTTGAGGGCCGTGTTGCGATGAGGTATAAATCCAGATTGATCTGGATGGACCAGGTCCGAAATCACCCCAACCAAGCGGTTAGCCAGCAGCTTGGCCAGGATCTTGGGCTCGGCATTTAACAAGGAGATGGGCCTATAAGAGCGACACTGGTCACGTGGCTTCCCCTCCTTGTGTATCACCACTATGGTGGCAAGTCTTTGGTCACGCGGGAGCTCACCAGCTTCGCGGGCCTCAAGGAACATATCCAGTAGAGGCGCAGCCACAGTATCAGCCTTGAGCTTGTACAGTTCAACGGGAATGCCATTGGGCCCCGGATCTTTGCCAGATCGCAGCGACCGGATCGCCAACGCCACCCCGTCGACCGCTAAGTCACGGTCCATGTCCTCCCGCTCAACATCCGAGAGGCATGGGAGCTCGATGTCCTCCAGAAAGGAGGCCGAGGCCGATTCCGGTAGGGAAGCCGCGGAGGTATAGACCGCCTCAAAATATTCCGCGAACGACCCGACAATGGCGGCCGGGTCCGTCAAGACCAGACCATCCTCGCCCAGTAATTCCGGGACAACACGAGATGCAAGGTCTCTCCTATCCAGCCACGCCAAAAGCTTGCCGGCCTTGTCCCCTGACTCATAAATCCTGCCCTGCTGTTCCCTGCTCAGCGCCTTCGCAGCGTCAGTGGCAGTGTTCCTAAGTTCCGTTTGCTTCAGGGATAGGGCATGGAGCAGGTCCGGAGTCGGCCCCAAGGCCAGCTGGGAATTCAGGTCAGAGATCTCAGACTCCAGCCGTACCATGTCCTCGTCCCGCCGCCTACGCACCTCCGCAATCAGGGAGTATGCCTCACCGCGGAGCACAGTTTTAAAGGCCTCCCATAGGGAGATAGCCGAGTCAACCGAACCAGAGTTTTCGGAAAAGTACCTCACTATGGATTTAGCCAGGAGGTCACGAGTCTTCGGATCTCGAAAATACTAAGGATTAATGGGGGCCACCCTCGACGTCGCGTTAACTTGGAAGTCAAAGGACACCCAAACCGGGGAATGATCCGAGATGCCCCTGGCCATAATCAATTCGAGACAAACTGCCATGGGCACCCGACAGGAACGTATACTGCCGCAAGGCGGGATGTAGTAGGCGCCAGCAGTCCACCAACCCCATGGAACCTAGGAAGTCCGGAAGCCAGGACTGTGATGCGCGTAGGTCTCTGTATGGGAAGCGATCCAATTCCCCCGATACCACCGAATTGAAGTCCCCCCCCAGAATCAACAGGCCCTCAGGAAGATTCAAAATGGCGCTACCCAGATCTTGAAAGGTGGTCGCTTGCAGCTCCGGGGGGACGTAAACCGAAATCAAAACCAGGGTACGTCCCTCCCATTTACCCACCACGGCCACATATCGGCCCCTCTCGTCAACAAGTATGGACTCCACCTCCAATGGAAGAGACATGCGCACCATGATGCCCACGCCCCTGGAGCCCGTAGAGAACCCCGAGTGGGCCACCATCTTGAAACCCTTCCTGTTCAAAGCCCTACATGTATTTCCCACAAGATGGGTCTCTTGTAGGAGAACAACATCTGGCGAGCAGCGTTTAAGCAGCTGCAGTACAACACTTCGTTTTATTCGATCCCCCAACCCATTCACGTTCCAACTCAACAAATTCAGAGATTTACCCCCCATCGTCTAGGACGCTGCACCCCATCAACCCCACCCGCAATAGTGCCCGCAGAACAAATAGAACAGACCAATGAGACCCCAGCCTAGACCAAGAAAGGAACAAAAAGGAATACAGAAAGAACACACCCCAACACACCCCAACAACCCCCCACCCTGCACCCCTGCATTTGACTAATAGCCACCCCAACTAGCAGTGTGCCTGTCGCCCCTTAACTAAGCTACAAAAAGCCCCTGCAGAGGAGAAAGGAGGCATCCTATCCCCCCCCCGTCACCCTCCATATGAATATCAGAAGCAATCAAAACTGAAGCAACAATGTCTGCAGTCGATGTCACTCGCAGCTACCCCCCCCAGAAAGTCAGAAATCTCGTCGGTCATTCCTGGGAACCTGCTCTTCCGGTGGCCTGCTCCGCCTGCTCCTCCGGGTCAGTCCGCTGTTGGGATAAAGTGTCCAGCCAGTCCCCTGCCGCATCCGGGAAGTCGAAAAACAAAGTTCGATGGTTGTGTTCAATGCGAAGCTTGGCAGGATAGAGCATGGAGTAGCGCAGCCCTAACTCCCTAAGTCTCCTCTTCACCCCAGCAAAGCTCTGGCGGCGCTTCTGTACGGCCTGGGTGAAGTCGGGGAAGAAGTTAACATCCGAGTTCTGGAAACGCAACGGGCCGGCAGTCCTCGATGCCTGTAGAATGGCGTCCCGGTCCCTGTAGTTGAACAGCCTCGCAATGATGGGGCGAGGGGAAGCGCCCGACTTCGGTGGGCCTCCCGGTATCCTGTGCGCCCTCTCCACCGAGAAAAACTTGCTCAGACCCCCGGGGGCCAGATTCTTGACCACAAGGTCCTCAACGAAAAGTTCAGCTGAGTCCTCCTCGGCTTTCTCCGGTACTCCAGTAATGCGAACGTTCTGGCGTCGCGCCCGGCCTTCGAACTCATCCAGCCGGCGAGCCAGCAATCCGTTAGCCATCCTCAAGTCGCGGACCTCGGTCTGCATATCAGACATGTCGTTGACTAGGCTTGATGTTTTAAGGTCCAGCGATTTCACCCGATCATTAGTTTTCCCAAGATCGGTCCTGATGAGATTGAGGTCGATCTTGAGGGTGTCCACCTTGCCAGACAGCGCCTCATGAAGGGTGTGCATCTCCGTCTTCACCCCCGCAATCGCTCCCATCACGTCCCTTAGTGTGATTTCAGAGTCATCCGGGGACTCGCCCCGTATAGGATCCTTAGTTCGACCCGCCAGTCCCGGCGACCCCTTAGATTGTGAGAACCGCTCCGGAATGGTAGATTGGGACTGGTTTGGTTTTCTACTGACTCTCGGAGGCTTGCCTCTGTCCGGGTCCCCTTTACCCGCCATGTTGGCACACCAGGGTAGGATAGTCCTAGGGGGCGAAGGAAGCGTGAAGCTCACCTACGGTCTGCCGACAGGGTCTCGATGTCCACAAAAGGGAGTACTCAGCGCAGGGTTTAGAATCCTGGCACCCCAGCCGGGTCAAGGAGGCTGAAACGAAGAGTTCCGTGAAGAGGCGCCGCTCGTACCCCTCGACGTCCGCCAGTGACGCAGGCGGGGCCACCAAAGTATCGACGAGCCAGCTAAGTCCAGGAAAGTCGGATTTTCATTCTGAAAACGGGCGCCGCTTCAGCACCGACTCAGCAATAATTTCCCACTATCGTGGGACAGGATAGGTGGCAGGATATTTGCGGAGGATCGGGAGGTCTTCGGAGCTCCGAGCTCACGCGGCCATCTTGGTTGCCCGCGAAGCTCCTCCCCCCTAACGAAGGCAACTTTAACTCCAGCTCTACAATACAGCCATCATGCCTACCCAGGTGCACTGGAAAGCACCCTGGAGATTTGCCATTGTAGAGCTTATAAGAAATTATTTCAGCAACCACGATATGCTTGACGCTCAAGATTAAGATTAGAGTTGGGTCTAGCAACTCAATCTCTTGTATGTAAAGCATCATTGCTAAAATATTACATTAAGTCCAGCATGGCCCCCACAAACTCAATAAACAGCCTTATAAAAACTATATATGAAAGCCTCTGTTGTGTCCTTACACACAAGTTGACACAGGTAGCCAGGTAGAGTTAAAGAGACTTCTTTATTGGTTCCAGGAACATATGTACATCGGTCCATATTCTTGTTGGCAGCCCTTATTCCAGACCCACCAGGAGCAGCCTCCCTGCTGCTCAGCCCATCTCCAACTGTCACCACTCATCCACAGAGGCACCCAGGGATTCTGTTACCATCTCTCACTCTGACTGAGCAGCAAGGAGACAGCTAGGCTGGATGTCATTCAATGACACTTAAGAGGATATAACATTATCCCCTTCCTTTTAACAGAAAAATGAGTGTGCGAAAACATGGGAACAACTATAAACATGAAAATATAGTAAAGAAGAAAATGTTCTAACTCAGCGAAGCAAAGCTAAATACCACTTCACAAGAGTAGAACCACTGCGTAATCTGAAGGAAGGAAAAAAATATTGACAAGTAAGATTAAATCAAAAGCAAGCAATAGCCCCATCCTTCCCAATAAACGAATTCAAAATGTAGAGAGGAGTGGACCACACCCCAGGGCAAACACCCAAGGTAAAAAACAGACAACAAAGGTGAAACCAACACGAAACATGAACGTATACCACAAAGTGAACAATACAGAGGGTACACACAGTGAGGCGCAGGGCGACTTACACACAACAACACCTGAAGCGCAGGGCGACTTACAAAGAACAACATGTGAGGCGCAGGGCAACTTACACACAAGACGCAAAACGTGAGGAGCAGGGTGACTTACAGACAACATGACAAGACGTGCAGCGCAACGCGACTTACAAACACATAGGACCCAATGTGCAGACCCAACGTGCAGCACATGACGGCATACACACATAATGCAACCAAATCTAAATCGTGAAAATGGGGCTAACACCCACAAACATACACGCTAAGTAGGGAAATACGGTCAATGGGAACTAACCCATGAGCCTACCTCCATGTAGAGGCCTAATGTAAAATGTCGAAATGGGACTAATACCCAAACCCATCCCTCATGTAAGGGAGTAACATGTGACTACCACCCACTAAAATACATGGACCACCCAATTGTAGTGAAACATAAACTGTGGCATCACGAAACAGTAAACTAGAAAAGAACATTGAGACAAAATAATCCATATGTCAATGCAAACTCCAATCCGAAGTATAATTTTAAACTGTTACCCATTGCTAGTGAGCGACCTCTCACCCGAGTTGTACTACTTAAACCACCTACTCACTAATCCTTATTGTAAGTCCAAAGGAGCATGGCCAGGCTGGGGCTTTCCGTTGGCAAAGACACTGGTGAGGCTGGCTTGCCTGTAGGTCCAAACAAAACACACTTTACTTTGTTACGCTTGGTTTCTACTCTCTTGGTTCTCTGGTTTCTTGTAGTTACTCTTGGTTGCTGTAGTACCTTTGTCCATTTGTAGACAGCTCTTAAATCCATTTAAATGCTTGAGTCCAGGTCCAGTTGTGGCCAAAATATGTTGTGTCCATACACACAAGTTGACACAGGTAGCGTTTAGTAGACTTCTTTATTGGTTCCAGGAACATATGTATATCAGTCCATATTCTTGTTGTGTGCCCTTATTCCAGCCCCACCAGGAGCAGCCTCCCTGCTGCTCAGCCCATCTCCAACTGTCACCACTCATCCACATAGGCACCCAGGCATTCCATTCATCACAGTCACACTAACATTCCATTACCATCTCTCACTGGCTGAGCAGCTAGGAGACAGCTAGGCTGGATTGCATTCAATGACACTTGAGAGGATATAACAGCCTCAGTCAACAAATCAATTAGATTAGGAGAAATAATCCCGTCACTCAAGATTGAAGAATCTGCTTTAGGGGACAACGCTATCCCTTACTCAGTTTGGAAGACAGCAATTAACAGGCAACTGAAAGTGGCCTCATCGGCACAGGATCTCTCAACAGTTGACAGCTTTGTGCTGGCCAAGCTTTTGAAGGACTCCTGCCATGTAGGGAAACCACAATCCTAATTCATGTATTACATTCATGCAGAAACTCAGGCCCAGATCCTTTATATGAGATAACTAGCCCTACCAATACATTATTTTAATCCAGTCTGGGCAGTCTTGGGAGACAATAGTACCTGCAGGCTATGCCACAACAAACAAGAATTATGGGGTTACCTGTTGTGTAGCTGCCCCGTTTTAGACCATCAAAGGAGACTCTTGCTCAAACCAGTCATTTTGGCAGAGGGTCACGCACCTGCGCACAGGCATCCATTATCGGCTTTAGTGGCCGGTCCCGGGTGTTATTGGAGAGATATGCCAAATTTGTGAGAATTTTAAAACAGCAGCTCTCTCAATGAAAGACATCAGTACCCCTTCAGGAAAGAATACAGACTTTAATTACATCATTCGCTTTGCATACTGGGTCACCTGCGCAATAGCTAGGCTATCGCTAGGACCAGTACAACAAGATTATTGCTGAATAGCCTGAGAGCTTTTATCAGTTTAAATGTTTTAATATCTGTTGCACAGCTTCTGAAATGAGACAGAACTCCCTCTACTCTTATTGCAATTCAAGATCAGCAGGGAGTCATAGTCAATATTCAGGTTCGAATTAATAAAATCTTCATAATGTATTTCAAAACCTAGAACAAACAGTCACACGTCTCCTAAAAGTCATGTTGAATACTCTGTGCTGCATATACAATAACTGCATAAACTAAGACACAAAGTCCCTCTATAAGAACCTATCTCAAAAGCCAAAATAAAAGCACCAATATAGGAACTTAACACCTCCAAAATTCTGTACCAATGGCCTGTCGGCCAAAAGGTAACCGGCATTCTTGGATATACTTTCAAGCAAATTGCTTGCAGTGTTTCAGGAGGTACTTGAGTGAAGGGAACTAAACAAAAGCTGAGAGAAGCTGTGGTAATTGTGCTACCGTAACCTGGAAGCGACTCTACAGACTAAAATGCTGTAGACTGTCAATACAAACGCAGACAATAAGGTGCAGTTCAAAATATTGGCCAAACGATTGAATAAAGTCATCGTGGTACTGGTGCACACAGACCAAGATGGTTTCATACCAGGTGGGCAAACAGTGTTGAACATCAGAAGACTATGGATGTGATAGCTGAACTCGAAGACAGTGAAGAGGAACGAACACTAGTGTCATTAGACAAAAGGATTTTATCATGGTGGGGTGTAAGTACTTGTTTCCCACTCTGAGAACCATTAACTTTGGACCACAGTTCCTTAAAATAGCTTCTGTATTATACATGAAACCACTAGCATGGGTTAGGACTATTGCCTACATATCCAAAGAATGGGAATTGGAGAGAGTACCAGAAAGAGGTGACATTTGTTGCCCCTGCTGTTTGCCCTTGCAATGGAGCCACCAGTATGCAAGCTTAGACAATAATTAAATAGCTGTGCAATAGCGACATAGGGCAAAAAAATATGTTGTCCTTGTATGCTGACGACATAATAGTGTACTTTGCAGATTCGACAAACTCATTTTAAATACTAATATGGGAGTTTGAAGTTGAATAAACAGAAACCCTCCCTATTCCCCTAGGAAATACTGTTTAGGTACCAGGGGAAAAACTGGGAAGTACAGAACCCAGATGGCTGGAATTGAGCCCATTAAAATTGCTAACGGCTGTTAGAAATGGGGGTCTCTAGTTGGAAATGGTCTGCACCTTTGTCCAAGTAGCGATCCTTCTTCCTAGTCAGGGAAAGGGGGTACACTTCTAAAATAACCCCTATTTACCCCCTGGGTAGCTTGGCACATGCAGACAGGCTTATCTCAAAGGCCCAGCTGCGTAGCTAGGGGGGGCGGGGGGGGCGGTCCTCCCCAGGCGGCACCATTCTTGAGGCGGCAGCGGCGGCGCGGGCCGGCACTGCCTAGAGGCCCGTTGCGGCCGCCTAAAAGTTCTGTGACGTGACCGGGTGACCTGCTTCTGTAGCTGCAGGCACAGTGCACACAAACGCGGGACTTACTTTTGGAAATGTAATTGAAAGTCCCACGTTTGTATTGTGCGTATGTGCCTGCCTGCTGTAGTTACCGCAGGTCAGGAGTGCAGGCTGCTGCATTGCAACGCGGCCTAAGTCCCGCCCGCCGCGTTAGTGACGTCACTTCCAGTCGCCGTCCCAGCCTCACTCAGAGTTCAGGGAGATTATTTATTGATAACGGCTGGCGGTTTGCAAGCGGGGTAGGCGAGAACTCCTCGAGCGGGAATAGGGAGAGGAGCACCTCACAGGAGGAAGCTGAAGTAGAGAACCACGAGACTGCCGTAAGAATGGCACATTAATACCTCTAATTGTAGTTTGTTTTCTCTTGTAACCTGCACACTTGTTTGCTATCTCACGCATTTTGTTTGCTCTGCTCACAATTGTCACTTTTACCTCATGTAACTTAACGTCTGTTTTTGTAATTTTTTCACTTGTATTTTTCTCCTCATGTATCATTATACGATAACCTCATTAATCTGTGTGCACCCTATTGATTGAATAACAGTAGATGGAGATATTTACCTGTAGTGATAGCCACACTTACAATCTAATTGTACTCATATGGTTACCATCTTCTCTCCTAAAGCTTGACATGACTTGTATCTAGGCCTCAGCAACTTGATTTATTTCTTAAATAAATACATTGAAAGTTTCATGTGTAGCTCTCCTCTAAAGGTGCACTTGCACGAAGATCTCATCAGTTATAACAAGTGCTTTGTTATCACAGAGAACTGTTAAGATTAACTGTCCTCATTGGAATTTGGCCATGCACATGTAGTGCTTAGGGAAGGGAGAGAGCTCCCCTGTACCTGTCTGTCCAAACCTTTGCTAACTTCAAGGCCAATGAGTTGTGGGTTTCTTTACCTGATTCCCGGGAACCTGGGGAGTGTACCTGCTCACAGAGAACATCATCTCCTGATAGGACCATCTAGATGGAGTTGATGGGAAGAAGCTTCCAGAACTTTCCATTGCCTAGTCATTGTATGTTCCTTACATTATTTTAGCAGATTCCTTCCTGACTTCACTGAAAGAAGTCCTTTCTCAACTATAACGATTTCCTGTGCCCCGGGAGCTGAGCTTCATGTTTGAATGCTTGTTTGTTTCCTCAAGAACCTTCATTTGGTTCTTTTGATGCTGACATCTTCCTCTTTAAAATTCCCCCTGCCACTTTTAATGTTTTATTTAGAATAGGGAAATTCCTTTAAGGAACCAATCTACATTATTTTTTTTTTTTTTTTTTTGTATGTTCTTATATAGCGCTCGACTACCCGGAGGCATCTCGGCGCTTGCCTTGGGAACCCGTCCTGGCTTTTCCCTGTGAGATAGCCCCTAACGGGCATCCCCAAGGTGAAAGCCAGGCATCCCGCCACAGGGGGCCGTTGTGGAGATTAAGCAAGCTTAATGCCCAGAGTTGCAGAGTGTGAACCCATGATTAGGTCAGGCACCGAAGCGAGAATTATCGAGTCCGTGGACATTTGAGCTCAAGACCCTGCCGCGTCGGAAATTGAACCCTGGTCCCGGGTCTGACCTCTGCTTCAGGGTCTGCCTGCTCTAACCAGTGAGCCACACTTCTCCACATTATAGTTTGTGCTCTTTATATTGTGATATTTGTAATCATTTTTTTTACCATGTACACATTTAGATTGCCTAATGGCATATATATACATGCTTTTTGGATAAATTGATTTACTAACTGAATGATTTGTAACATTTTACTAAATCTGCCAATAAACCTTTATGATTTGAACATCATCCTTTCTGTCATGAATGTGAAGCCACATTGTTTCACTGTTATAGAAATGTGCAGTAGCTGCTAGCTCCTTTAGTAAGCTGTCAGTTGACAACCAAAGGGCCATATGACCAGTGGACGCTCCCATATGACTACACAAGAACATTGAGATACAAGGAGCTCTTCCACATTAATTGGTAGCAGAAAGAAGATCATTTGTCACTGAGGTGTAGGGAGCTGGGATGTTCCCTAAAATATTCAGAACATGCCCCTGTCCAGTGCACGTCCCTAAAATCCAGGGCCCAGTTTTTAGAATCAGCGGTTTTCCTGCTGTTCTGAAGGTGGTTGCAGTATCTGAGAAGTGAGTAAATATAGGGTTGTGCATTGTAAATTGTGTATGTCAAGCTTGCCGTATTTGTGGTGATATTGTGTGTCTCACTCCATAGTGTTTGTAGAGTCCAAGAAGGCTGCAAAGTTAGATGAAAAGCTAATGTGCTTCTTTAGGTATGTTGCTTGTTTGTTTAAATTAATATGTGCTTGCTTTTGAGCAATTGTTCTCAGACTTGTTGCAGTCTAAGATCCTGGGATAAATATGGTGTATTGTAGTTTAGCTTGTCTGCTAAGGTTACAAACTGTCGGTCCGTAAGGTATCATTGGCAGCACAATTGGGATAAGGAACTGTGACTACAAATTGATTATTTTCACTGTGAGCACTATGGAGGAACACTCGCAGACTTTCTTTGTTGTAGCCCAGGCCTGCAGTGCGTCAAGTTGTACTTAGAGGAGCGAGCGCGCAGCATTGATTACACAGAATATGTTTATGCATTGTGACCGTACAGCCAGGAATGTAGGTGTTCCAGCACAGCCTGGGGTATATTACCGCTCAGGTCAGGTGCTCTGCACAACTACCTCACGCCACGCAATGCATTAGTAACAGCACACACTCTTTGCTCTTGCTGTCTGCCGCTTCAGAGTTTGTTTTTTATTTACTATGTAGCCAGCGACAGAAGGAAAGACCCGACGCCCCCCTGGGGCCCGCAGGTCCCACTGTCTCGGAGTGTCTCCTCCTCCAGTTCCTTTAGAACTGGCCGGGCCCAGGAGCAGCGCCCAGCTGCCTTCCCATTGGTCGCCCTGACACCGCATATGGATGCCATGATGCTGCACACAAGGACATCATGACTCCGTAGATTGATACCACAAGACCACAGATAGACACAGTGACACTGCAGATGGTCACTGTGGGTCTTTAAGAGTTTCCATCGTCTTTGCGAATTCATGCATCATTTGTCCTGGGCTGGCTGTTGTCTTGCTTGCTTTGCTATAAGTGTACCTTTCACAGTGCATATTGGTTGTCAGATCGAACTTCTTGGGGAGTGCGTCATTTGCCATCTGGTATGTGGCTGCTTCCTCCTTTTGGAACTTCTTGAATGCCCCTTTGACCCCATCTCCTGCTAGGTATTATAGATATTTGATTATCTTTGTGTCATTTCTTCCAGTGCATCGATGAAGTAATCAAATGTTTGTTTCGATGATCGAGTCGGATTAACTGGTGCTAATGTTTTGCTTCTTTGTCATGCTTAAGGATGAGGAGGTTGGCCTTCCTGACTTGTAACGTAATGTTTGCTGGGGCGTACCTGTTGGTTTGCATATCTTGATCATCTTTACCTGTGTGCTTTTATTCCCCTGCCTTTTTCAATTTTGCTGCGTGCGGTTTTGTGGTTACTCGCCCTGGCTGTTCTGCCTAGTGTGCCTTTTGTACTGCCAGTCACCAGTGTATTCCACTGTGTAGCCTTTGACTGTGTCATGTATGTACATATAACTTGCATGATCGAGGTAACTATTAGCAGCAATACTACTTGTCTCTCGGACATCTTTCAAGTGCTGACCGTCCTTTTTCCCCAGCACCCCCCATCCCCCCCCCCCCCCCCCCCCCCCCGCCTGAGGGATAGCCCCGGGCGCCACAAGCTCTAGCTACGCCCCTGCAAAGGCCGTGTGTAAAGCATCTGTGCACACATACAGAAATGCAGTGAAAACGCTACAAATGGACTCCCTGCCAGTTTAGAAAAATAAGTAATCTTTATCTAAACCAAACAAAATATAAATCCTACATACAATTATCAAAATCAGACTTTTAGAAGGTAAAAACAGTTTTGTCCATAGCTAACTATAGAGGCAACACTTTCAACACAAAGTACCTTGAATGTGTCAAAATCATAAACAGCAACAGGGAAGTTGATGCCTTGGTTCCTCATGCCTGAAGAAGGTGATGCCTTGGTTCCTTACTCCAGTGAGGTGTTGGTTACTTACTGCCACGCAGGGGAGGTGATGCGTCGGTTTCTTACTGTGGCCCCAGCTTTTTTGTAGACTTGGCGCCCGGGTGCATTGTATGGGGATTCGGGGATGCACCATCGCTGCGTTGATCTCTCCAGCCCGCGGTCCCACAAGGCGTTGGTTCTTGCAGTCACGCAGCAGGGCCTGCGTCGGAATCAGTGCAGTGATCTCGGACTTCAGAGATCAGTGCATGGGATTCAGTGTACGGTGATTTCCCCAGCTGTGGGCAGGCACTGCATCGGTTTCTTCAGCGGCACAGCGGCGATTAATCAGAAACGGGTGCAGATGTGATGCGCTTCTTTAGGTTCGTATCTTTTCCAGCTCCCAGCAGCAGGAACAACGTCCAGAGGCCCAGCACAGTAACAGGTACCTCTTGGCAGGTCGGAACTCCAAGTAAGGAAGGTCACTGGAGCTTGTGGTGAAGTCTTTGTGTCCCTGAGACTTCAGAACAGAAGGCAAGTTCTACTTCAAGCCCTTGGAGATCTTCTTCAAGTAGGATACACAGCACACAGCAAATTCTTTGTCCCATCCTTGGCAGAAACAGCCACTGGAGGCCCACCTCAGATATCACAGAGTAAAGGGGCAGTACTTCTCCTTCAGCTTTCCCATCTCTTCTCCTTGGCAGAGGTTCCTTTGGAGTCCAGAGGTGTGCTAAAGTTCTGAGCCCTAATGTTTATATTCCATTTCTCTTTGTTCTCTGGTGGCAGAGAGGCTCTGTACTCAGTCAAAACGAGTGTGTAAGGCAGACCAGGTCCATTTAGGTGCAAGGAAATCTCCTCCCCATCTCTAAATGCAGCCCAGCCCTGACTCATCCAGGAATGCAGGACACACCTCAACCTCCCAGTGGCTGTATGAATGCACATCCCCTGCTCCTGTCACTCCAAAGCCAGACAGTCAATCCACAAACCAGCAGAGACATACAGAATGGCTAAGCAATAAAATACCCACTTTCTAAAAGTGGTATTTCAAACACATATTATAAAAATCATCTTTACTAAAAGGTGCATTTATATATTCTAAATTCAGGTATACTAACCTCCATCCTTCTATCTTGTCACAATGGGAAGTTTTACTTATAAGATGTTATAAATAAACTCCCATTCCATCCTATGGAACAGATAGCCTTTCAATAGTGAAAAACAAAATACACTGTAGTTCACTATCAGGACATGTCCTACTTTTCACGTACACTACACCCTGCCCACAGGGGTACCTTGGGCCTCCCATAGGGGTGACTCTCATATAGAAAAAGGGAAGGTTAGGGCCTGGCAAGTGAATGCACTTACCAGGTCAACATAGAAGCAGAGACTGCAGCAGACACCACAGTGGCAGGTCTGAGACCCCTTTGAAGGGCTGCTTCGGTGGGAGGCACAATAATTGCTGCAGGCCCACTAGCAGCATTTGACTTACAGGCCCTGGGCGCACACAGTGCATTGTACTAGGGACTTAGTAGTAAGTCAAACAAGTCAGTCATGGAAACACCAATCCATATTCGAAATTTATAGGGGTAGCACTTGCACTTTGGCAGTGATCAGCAGTGACAAAGTGCCCAAAGCATCTAGAACAGCAAAAGCTAAATCCAGCACACAGCAAGAATACAGGGGGCAGAGGCAAAAAGACAGGGTCAAACCAAGCCATGGATGTCGGGTCTAACCGCGGCTATACAGAAAAGCAGGGATCAGTGGCTAACACTGCCCCTCTCAATAGCAGATGTTCTTAATATTCTTGCGGTGTCTCTTCCAATGCAGTATGTACCCAATACTACGCACAATACTCAAAAGAATTAGATAATTACTGATAATAATAGTGTGGAGTAAAATGAGAAGCAGGGTCAGTATGGAAACGCTGCAGTGTCCCCAAGAGCAAGTGGGGCTTAAGGTGCCATATCTGGCGTCATAATATCAGGCAGCGCAGTTAGTTTGTGGCAGGGTGGTGCATTCTGCCCAGTAGTGTAGATGGACTCTTACTGAAAGATTCACCAATGAGAGAGGCGCTTACAAATACGCCTATATGAGAGGGAGTATATTAAAATTGCTGACCCACGTATAATATGAGTCACATTACATGCCTGCGAATTTATTTCGATGGATGGGGAAGGTGGCTCCCAGTTTCAGAAAACCTCTGCCAGAGACGCTTTCCAGATTTCTGGCAAAAAGAAACAGCGCTTGATATGACCAGATAGAAAGAGGGAGGATCTATGGAGGCAGGTGACTTACATGAATCTGGTCCACTGAGTCCTTTTAAGCAAGCTACTGAGAAATTTCAGTTGGGGCTTGGACAGTTTATACATTACTACTCCATACATAAAATGGCGATGAAACCTTTGGGGACTGTTCCTGAAACAACATGCAGATTGTACATGCTAGATCTGTTGCTGCAGACAGATCAAGGCAAGGGGGTTAAAATGAGTGTACCATGTGTTGAGAGCAGACATACAAAAGACCCCACTGAAGGCTAGAATAAAATGGAAAACTGGCTGCATGGTGCACTTTCGAGACAAATAACTGGAGGAGGCCCTTGCATTGTTACAAACGGCAACAAGTAATGCCAGATTCGAACTAATACAGTTCAACTTCATTCGTAGGACACATGTCACGTCAGCGATGCAACACAAGATAGACCACACTAAGCCCTAGAGTTGCCCCAAGTGTCAACAGATGGTGTCTACATACTTAGACCTGGTATGGGCATACAATATTTACTGGACACAAGTAGTAGACTGCTATTGCACGGTGATCCAACTGGAACTGCTAAATGAACCTCAAGCTTGTCTGCTGGGTATAGGTTCCAGCAGGTCAAAAAGTAAAGTCAAGCAGAAGTTTATACATTTTATATTACTGCTGGCTCAAAGGCTACTGGCTATACACTAGCTGAGCACCCACGTTGACTAGATATAAGAAGCATGTGGGTGAGTGGTGTGTGGCGGAGGAGATCTGCATGAGATTGACAACACAAGATGAGAAATTGGAGGAGTATCTCGACTTGTGGCAGCTATTCACTAAAAGTTACAATTTGCGCCATATGAGCATCCACCATGAACTGATGGATCAGCTTTCTGAAGAGAAGTATGAGGGCATGGATATCTGCTGTCTGTGCAGTGGAGTCAACTACAACTTTAGGGTGTGTGAGGAGAGCCTTGAAGTAGCTGTCGTTAAAATTCCCTGCAGCACCAGCCATAGAATGTTTTTGCTTAGTGCTAATTGAAGGTTGTGCAAAGCTGTCTGCATAAAACATGCTCTTGTACTCATATATAGCTATGATTTTTAAAAAAAAATATTTTTATTAATATTTTCAAAAATACTCACAGTACATCATGATACATTTGGCAGTTTCACAGTGGGGTAAATATGTTATGCAATAAAGAAGGAAAAACAAAGCAAACTGCTTCCATATGTCTGGCACGAGGAGGATGTTAGTCCAGCTGCAATTGTCTTGGTGTGAGTCCAAGGAAAAACTGGGGGAGATAAACTGTGGTCCTTATAAGGGAAAGAAGAGGGGAGGGGAGAGGGATGGAGACAGGGTCTGAAATGCAGGATTTTGGATCATATCTGGATAGCAGCCGCTACCTGCCAGGAAGGGGGGTGCATAAACACGTACAGAGGTCATCTATTAGAGTGTGCCTTCAGTCAGGGTGCGGCGGATGGCATATGTTGGAGGGTTCAGGTTACCGCTGTAAGGTGTGTAAAAGGGGGGGTGATGTGAGGGGCATGAACGGGAATCCTCGCATATGAACCCTATTGCGGTGTAGGAGTTGTCTGAATCGCAGGGGCGGGTTGGGAGGTATCAGGGGTAGGGCACGTATGCGCTTGTTTAAACTGGTAAGATAGCATGGCCCACTCCCGGGATATGGGGTGCTTGCGTTGGCCCTTTGCTTCCTCCTCCCGTAGGAGTTCCTCCTCCGTGTGTGCCCTTTTCTGTACCGCCCCCACCCATGCCTCCATAGGGGGTCCCGATGTTGCCCGCCATTGCATGGCGATGTTTCTTTTAGCTAGTAGCAGGGACAATGCCGCGAAGCGGACCTGTACTTTGTGTGTTTTCGGTCTACGAAATATTCCCAGGGCAACTGCTTCGCAGGAGTCTAAGTCTGTGAGTCCCGTGAGTGTGCGGACAGAGGCGAGTATGGTGGACCAGTACAACTGTAAAGCTGGGAGGGCTCCAAAACGTGTAGGAAGTGTGTATCTGGTGAATGACACTTGGGACAAAGGAATTGTGTATCGGGGTAGTAGCGCTGGAGTCAGGCCGGTGTCTGATACGCTCTATGTAAAATGTAGAACTGTATATTCTTGAATCTCGCGTTTCTAGACACCTTCTTAAGGAATTCCAGTGCCCTATCCCACTTCCCGTCATGTAACTGTCGCCCAAATTCGTTCTCCCGGGTGGCTCTCAGAGTAAGGGCTTGTGCCCAAGCTCACAAATTGACTTATATAGCCAGGTAACAAGATGTTGGCCTATGCCCATGTATAGGATGGTGTGGACGACGGGGTTTGTCGCAGGTACGCCGAGTTGAAGATCATAATGTGGGCGAAAAGTGGTGATGAGTTGTCGGTGGGTTAGAAATTGTCCTGGGGGGAGGTCATAGTCCTCCATGAGCTGTTCGTTTGGGCGAAGCTGTTCCTCCGCAAACAGCCCCTCCACCTTCGTGATCTCGGATTATGTCCATGCACGGAGCATTGTGTGCGTGAAGTAAGTGTATCCGTTCGGCTAGCCGACCAGCAGCAGCCGTGGGGAGTAGCATGGGGTCCCTGCCGCGATGCGATGGATCTGTTGCATACACCGGCGAGCCACTGACACCTGTAAGGGATAGGTCCGGTGAGGGTTGGTGCCCGGGAGCAGCAGCCGATGGAGCTCGGGGACGGGGATAGGACCCCTCATGGTGTGGGTCTCCCCGGTATGCCGACCTGCTGTCCAGTACGACAGCCACTGAAGCTGTGCAACCAGGAAATACGACTCAAAGGTGGGGGCGCCTAGACACCCCTGAAAGGTGGGCAGTTGCAGTTTGGTGAGTGCGATACGGTGATGGCCTGTCCCGCATATGAGCGCACGGAGGAGCGCATCTAGTTCACGGAAGAAGCTACCGGGTGGGATAACTTGCAGATTTGCAAAGTAATATAATAGTCGAGGAACTACGATCATCTTGGTTATAGCCACCCTGCCGATCGGTGCCAGCGAAAGGTGTCTCCAGAAATCTACTGACGACCGAATGCCGACTAATACCTTACGGTGATTGCCCTCGTAGATGTCAGTGGGGGAGTGGTATAGGCGTACTCCGAGATAACGGGGAGCGCCCGTGTTCCAGTGCAGGGTTTGTGGACCGATGGGTATCTCCCGTGGGGCTAGGGATTGATGGAGGGGATAGATCGTGGATTTGTCCCAGTTCACCTGGAGGCCGGACGCCTCCGCGAACGCCGCCAGAACTGTCCATATGGGTGTCAGGTCCACAGTGATATCTTTATTATATATCAGGAGGTCGTCCGCGTACATGGAAACGCAGTGGACTGCGACCACTTTGGGGATACCCCAGGTGATTCCCTCTCGGCGTAGGCGGATCGCCAGGGGTTCCACTGCCAGGGCAGATCAGAGGTGACAGGGGGCAGCCCTGCCTAGTACCCCTCATGACCGGCAGCGGGGATGACATGTATCAGCCTAGCCGAACCCGAGACGTAAGGTTCGTGTATTGCAGGTTGGTGTACCGCAGAAGGGTTGGACCTATCCCTACCCGTCACAGGACAGCAAATAAGTATGACCAGGTTAAGGTGTCAAAGGCCTTTTTAAGGTCGAGGATAATACAGGCCACATGGGGGAAGGTGTCCCCTACCTGATCTTGAATGTGGAACAATCGTCTTATGTTCTGGGACGTGTTCCTGCCGGGGACGAATCCGCATTTGTCCGGATGGACCAAGGGACGTAGTATTTGTTCGTATATAGTTGCTAGGATTCTACCCAAGACCTTGCAGTCGGCAGATAAGAGTGTGATGGGGGGCTAGGAGGACAAATGTCGGGGATCACGGTGCGGTTTAAGGAACGTCACTATGACAGACTCTCGTAGAGATCCCCAAAGTTCTCCCCTCTCAAATGCGTCCAGAAACATAGCGGTTAAATGGGGGACTAAAAGGGCAGAAAAAGTGCTGTAATATTCGAGGGGCAAGCCATCTAGACCCGGTGCCTTGTTCCGTGCCAGCGCGCGTATTGCGCCAGAGACATCCGCCGCATATATTTTAGCGTTTAGGGTGTCCCTATTTGCATCTGTGATATGCGGGATCGTAAGGGGGTCCAAGAAATGGCTTGTCGCTCCCTGCCGAAGGTGTGTCGGGGTGTCATAAACCGCAGCATAATGTTGCCGAAATGCATTTAAAATGTCCAATTGGGTGCGCACTAGGACTCCCGTAGGCGTCAAGATCTCCGTAATGGGTTTGGTGTCAGTGTCTTGCTTCGCTAACCATGCTAAAAGCGTACCCATTTTGTCCCGCTCCTTATGTACCCGGGTGGCATATGCTCAAAAGTAAAATTTGCGCAGGTCCACTAGAGCGGAGAAGCATTGCGTTTTGGCTTCCACCACCTGGGCCGCCGTTGCGGCATCTGAATCCTCCTTTTTCGTGAGTGTTGCTAACTTGTGTTCAGTGTCGGCAAGTGTGCGTTCTAGTGTGCGGCGGACCCCTACCACTTGTTTGATGCATGTCCCACGGGCCACCACCTTAAACGCATCCCATTCCACTAATCTGGATGAGGCGGACCCTGTGTTGTGAGTGAAGTATTCCAGGATAGTTTGTGCATGATCGTGCCGGAATGTCTGGTCGGTGAGGCAGTCCTGTGGGAGGCACCATGTGGGCACTGGTGGGTGAGGAGGTCTCCATTGGACGCGTAATATATGTGCATCGTGGTCTGAGACTATCCGTCAGTTGGCCCCGTGTAAAGTGTTGGTCCGCCCATTCACAAGCGTCTGCTGCTGTGGAGAAGAAGTGTGTGGATCCAGCGTAGATGACTTTCAGGCGGGCCGGGAATAACAAGGAGTATTGTATGTAATTCACCCACAGGCGGCGTTTCACCTCCAGAAAGGAGGCTCTGAGCTTTTGCACTGCCTTGACATAGTCCGGGAATATCATAATGTTCTGGTTTTTGGCCCACAGTACTGCATCACGGTCTTGAAAATGAAGGAACTTCGCAAGCAAGGGGCGGGGGCGTTGCCGGGTGGCGGCTTGCCTGACGGGACCCGGTAGGCTCGCTCTATGGAGAAAAAAGCTGTGCGGTCCTTCGTTGGGGTGAAGGATTTGACCCAGGCCTCCATGTATTTGATGGGATGTGTCCCCTCAACGCCCTCCGGGAGGCCCAGCACACGTATGTTGCAGCGTCGGGAACGCCCTTCCAAATCATCCAGACGATCTTCTACGGTAGCCAGACGTCCCAGGGTCGTTTGAAGAGTTTGTTGCTGCGCCTGAGGGTGGGTTGTATGTCTGTGAGCGTTCTCTCCCCCTCTCTCACCTTATCAGCCAGCTTGCGATGGTCATCACGGATAAGGTTGATGTCCATGGTGAGGGTGTCCAGGCGTTCCTCCATGGAGGCCCTGGATAGTTCAATGGCTGCCAGGACTTGATCCAATTTATCTGAAATAGATGGGTCCGGTTGGGTCGCGGGCGCTTTAGGGAGCGTGCTGGTTTTGGGCTGGTTCTCTGGTGCCGTCTCCGGGACCGATGCCTATTGGGTGGCCCTGGGTTTCCCCATGTTCCTGTCAGAGCTCCAAGCATACCTGATATGTAATCGCCTCGACTTGTACTTGCGCGGGAGCAGAGATGATTAGGCTCAGGAACTAGATGCCAGTACCCGAATCCCAAGAGACGATGCCGGCAGGTCTATAAGAACCTCCCTACATCATCCTCCGGGAAGGGGGTGTGGATAAAATAACAAACAGAGAAGAGACTGGTCCGGAAAGTTTCCTCAGACTACTTCCTTCAGGGTGTCTGCGTATTGGAAACCTGTAAGAGGAGCACACCATTAGTTTTTCCTTCCTACGCTACTCTGACTCTAATGTTCTCGGGTTTAATCTTAACTCACTTAATATCTTCCCGGACCTTGCTTCTCTTCTATGAAATGTGGTTTTTCTCGTCTAGTTAGTCGTTGCTGCAGGGAAGACAAGGGCGAATGGGTTAGTTCCTTACGCATGCTATTCTATGGTCACCCCTGATACTGCCTCCTTCTAGACATACTTACTTGACTAACTACTCGAGGACGCTGCTTCGGGGGTTCTGTAAGGCTGTACTGTATTGGGAATATGTGGAACAAGACTTTACACTCACAACGACTCAAGGAGGAAGGTTCTGGCAATCCTTATTTTCCGACTTTTTGCACAAAGTTCAGGAAATGGTTTCTCTTTTCCCTTGCCATTCAATGTTCTAGGAAAAAAGACTTTTCGTTCCTCCTTTCGCTCAAGGTTCAAATAAAGGTTTCTCGATTCTCTTTTACTCAGTGTTCAAGAAAGATCTTTGTCGTCTCTCCTTTCACTCAATGTTCAAGAAAAGGTTTCTCGTTTCTCTTGGTCACATGGAATTTTAGAAGTTCAGATTATACACTTGACAATGTTAACTACGACACTTTGAATATCTTCAGTTTGGCCAAACACTAGTCATACGACACTTAGCTTTCTGTTGTTGACTGACTCTCTAGTTCGCTGAAATCTTCTTCTCCACAGGAAATCCACCTTGCTCAGGATACACTTCGACGATTCTTTGGAGATTCACTTGCCGCTGGAAACTTGGACTTGGGAAAGGGCTGTTATTACGCGTTTGAATTAGTACGCCGTAATAACGTTTCCTCAACACTCGCGCTAATCGCAAATGGAGTACTACAACCAGGATACTTTAAACTAAGGATTCGAGAAATTCACCAGAGTACGCACACAGGTTCTTCTTCGCTAACGGTTCAGGTGAAGTGCGTAGTTTCTAGAACTTGCGTCCCGCTCATACTCTCCGCACCAAAACGAGGCTTAAACGACTAGAACGTCAACCTCACAGCACCACGGCGCCGCGGCAGCCATTTTGTCTCTCCAGAGTCGGACCCTCTCCGACCATGATAACTCTGTGTATCTTCGGGCTTCGCTTTGGGTCGAGGTTGAACCACACACCAGCGTATCCACATGACGGGTTCTGACAGTACCCCCCAACAAGGCAGGCTCCTTCCTTCTGGGCTTGGAGGGGTAGCGTTGGTGGAAGGAATGAAACAATCTGGGAGCGTGAACATCTTCTTCCAGTTCCCACGATCGCTCTTCAGGCCCATAACCCTTCCAGTCGATGAGGTAGTACAGTTTCCCTTTGGAGAACTTGGAGTCCAGAATGTCTTTTACCTCAAACTCCGTTCCCGTCTCCAGGTGAATTGGCTTAGGGGGTGCTTGCATTCTCAGGTCTGCAGAAGTTCTCTTTAGCAATGAAACATGGAAGACAGGATGAATCTTTAGCCTAGGAGGAAGTGTCAATTGATAGGTGACGGGATTGATTTGTTTCTCCACTGGGTAAGGACCAATAAAGCGGGGTTGAAATTTTCGATTTCCTTTTAGTCTCAGATGCTTTGTGTTCAACAACACCTTATCCCCCACGGACAGTGGAGGACCAGCACGCCGCTTCCTATCCGCATAAATCTTATACTTCTCCTTAGCCTTTTGCAGATTGTCTGTTGCTTGTTGCTGGATGTGACCCATCTGGGACACCAGGTCCTCGACAGCTGGGACTGCCGTTTCCATTTGTCGGATTGATGCATTTGGATGTCGTCCATAATTCAAGAAGAAGGGGGAGAATCCAGTGGAACTGTTTCTCGCATTGTTATGGGCGAATTCTGCCGACCACAAATAATCGGCCCACTGGATTTCTTCCTTCAGAAGGAATAGTCGAAGATACTGCTCCAGCTCTTGATTCACCCTCTCCGTTTGCCCATCTGTCTCTGGGTGATAGCTCGTGGAAAACCTAACTTCTGTACCTAGACCTTTCATGAATGCCTTCCAAAAGTGAGATACGAACTGAGTACCCCTATCCGAAATGACCACCTTGGGTATGCCATGGATCCTGACTATTTGGGAGTTAAAATGATCTGCTACTTGTTTAGCTGACGGAATTCCTTTTAATGCTATGAAGTGGGCCATTTTTGAGAAGGCGTCTACTACCACTAGAATGGTGTCATAACCTCTGCTCAAGGGTAAATCGGTAATGAGATCAAGAGTCACTGTGTGCCAGGGATAAGGAGGGGTGGGTAGGGGCTGCAGGAGCCCCTTAGGTGCCTGTCGTTCAGATTTTCCCTGAGCGCAGATCTCACAAGCCTTAACATATCTCTCAATATCTGTTGACATCCCCGGCCACCAATAGTGTCTCTTTATCAGCTCTTCGGTTTTGTTCTCTCCCTTGTGTCCCGCCAGCTTATCATCATGACACTCACGCATCACCTGTTGCTGCAATTCTGTTGTAGGCACATACAAGGCCTCCCCTTGATATGGCAACTGACGAACAATCTTCCTGCCAGGATCTTCTCTAACCCAATTTTGCTTGTCCTCCGAACTCATGCTTCCTGCTATGGCCTCTTGGACATTGATCGAAACTGTGGCCCCAATAAACTTGTTCTCAGGAATGATCGGTTGAACCTCTATGGTCGTTCTCTGAGGGTCGGTATCCAGTCTGGAAAGTGCGTCGGCCTTCCCGTTTTGTGCTCCTGGACGAAAGGTAATTACGAAGTCGTAATCCGCAAAGTACAGGGACCATCTGAGTTGCCTTGGCGTGAGCGTTCTGGCGGACTTCAAGAACTTCAGGTTTCGGTGATCTGTGAATACTGTGACTTGATGCTGTGTTCCCATCAAATAATGCCGCCACTCCTTGAAGGCATCCTTGATAGCCAGTAATTCTTTCTCAGTGATAGTGTAGTTAATTTCCGCCGGGGTCAGCTTCCTAGATCGGTAAGCTACTGGATGCAGTTGACCTGTGCTCTTGTGACGCTGCGACAGGACTCCCCCCAACGCCTGGTCCGACGCATCAGTCTCGACATAAAACGGTTCCGATGGATCAGCATGAAGCAGGACTGGTGCAGTAGTAAAGGCTTCTTTTAAGGCTCGAAAAGCCTCCTCGGCCTCTTCCGACCACTCGAACTTCGTCCCTTTCTTTAGCAGCCTGGTAAGGGGTAGAATTCTCCCGGAAAATTCTCTGATGAATCGCCTGTAGAAGTTGGCAAACCCAATGAAACTTTGGACCTCTTTCACACTCGTTGGAGATTTCCAGGTGGTTACTGCCTCTATCTTCCGCGGATCCATTAAGATGCCAGACGGGGAAAGGACAAATCCCAAAAATTCGACCTGGGAAACGTCGAAGGCACACTTCTCCAGTTTTACAAACAGCTTGTTCTCTTGTAGTTTCCTCAAAACTCCTTTCACCTGCTCGTGGTGTCTCGTCACATCAGAGGAATAAATCAAGATGTCATCAATGTATACAATGGCACACTGGTCGATGAACTCCTTCAAGACATCATTAATAAAATGCTGGAAGGCAGCTGGGGCATTACATAGCCCGTAGGGCATCACTTGGTACTCGAATAGGCCGAATCTAGTCCGAAAGGCCGTCTTCCACTCGTCACCTTCTCGCATCCTGACTAGGTGGTAGGCCCCTCGCAGGTCTAATTTTGTGTAGACTTGTGCTCCTTTGACTTGGTCCAATAACTCCGATATCAAGGGCAGGGGGTATCTGTTCTTTTTTGTTATTCTATTGATTGCTCGGTAATCGATGCATGTTCTCAAGTCCCCTTCCTTCTTTGGCACGAAAAATAGGGGCGACGAGACAGGCGACTGTGAGGGTCGGATGAACCCATTCGCCAGGTACTTGTCCAGGTATTCTTTCAGATGTTGGTGTTCTTTCTCGGTTAACGCGTACACTCGACTGCATGGCAAGTTGGCTCCAGGTTCTAGATCAATCTTGCAGTCGTAGGCTCTGTGTGGAGGTAACAACTCGGCTTCCACTTCGTTGAACACACCTTCGAACTCTTTATACACCTCCGGGACCTGGCGGGTGTCTATGGCGCACACGGAGTGCTCCACAAGACTCAAGGCATGAGCTGGGTTTATTTCTTCTCCACTATTCCTTGGAACAAAACAGTTCTCACAACAGTAGTTTGAGTCCATGTGAACGGTTCTGGAGTTCCAGTCAATCGTGGGGTTATGCTCCGTGAGCCATGGTAGTCCAAGAATTAACTGAAACTGTGGAGCATCGATCAGGTTGAACTGGATCAATTCACGATGGCCATCTGCGGTGATCAGCTCCATCACCTCTGTGTGGCTCACGATGGGTCCCGACGATAGGTTAGTTCCATCCACGGCGCGGACTGACTCGCTTTTCTCTTTTCTTATGGCTCTGATTCCCACCTTGTCCGCAAAACGCAAGTCACAGAAATTTCCCGTCGCTCCAGAGTCTACCATGACAGAGACTTCGGTCAGGACCGTCGATCGGAACATCACTCTCATAGACAGAATCAGATGCGGAGCCGCCGCTTGTAGGGTATTGGCCACATGGTGTTCTTTTGGAGTCTCTTCAGTAATCGCACCCACCCGTTCAACTCCAGCCACAGGTGGTGCCGCTAGTTTTCCTTCGGCTTGAAAGTTCCTTTGGGCTTCTTCGGACAGTTTCGGACAAAATGCCCACTCAAACCACAATATATGCACAGGTTATTTGTTCTCCTTCTCTCTTTTTCTTCTTTCGTTAGGGGCCCTCTGATGGTTCCGATCTGCATTGGTTCTACTCCGGAGTTTCCTTCTGAAGTTCGTGTTCCCTCTGGACGCGCCCTGTCGAATCTGGGAACGACCGCCCGGAAATCTTTTTTCTTTTCCCCTCGCCGCTCTCCTTGACGGAAATCTATTTCTAGAACTAAATCGATGAGGGCCGATATCTCCGGTGGGCGATTTGGAATTTGAGCCAACACGTCCTTCAGCTCGTCTCTCAACCCACGATAAAACACTGCTGCTCGTTTGCTTTCTGGCCAGTCCGTCTCCACCACCAACTTGTTAAACTGCGCCAGATATGCTATTAGGTCTCGATTGCCCTGTCGCAAATCTAGTAATTCGTTGTCCACCACTTGGGAGATCCTCCTGCGATCAAATTTTCGAAGAAACTCTTGTTTGAAATTTTCGAAGTTCCTCAACAGCGGGTCTTCTCTGGTGACTAGAGGCATGGACCAGGCCGCTGCGTCCCCGCTCAAATACGAGAGAATGAAGGCTACTTTGGATTGCGCATCAGGGAAAATCGATGGGCGGCACAGGAAATGTAAGGAGCATTGCGAGAGAAATATCTGTGCCTTCTGTGGATCCCCACTAAACCTTTCAGGGGCGGCTAGAGGAATAACTGAGACAGGGAGTGTATGACTTGTGTAGTTGACCTGTTTGTCGCTTCTAACACTGGATTCATGGCCTCCCGCTCTAAACTACTAGTTCTGTGTAACCTCAGGGCTAACTCGGCTGTTTCCTTTCGGGCGTTCACTACCTCTTGTTTTAAATTCTGATTCTCTTCCCTTACTGCCCCCAGTTCCTTGTGGATTGCGTCTAGGATCGTCCCTAACGATTGTACATCTATTCCTTCGGCCATCTCTGCTCAGGTGCAAAAAATACTTGGGCACTTCACTCTGTCAGAGCTCCAAGCATACCTGATATGTAATCGCCTCGACTTGTACTTGCGCGGGAGCAGAGATGATTAGGCTCAGGAACTAGATGCCAGTACCCGAATCCCAAGAGACGATGCCGGCAGGTCTATAAGAACCTCCCTACATCATCCTCCGGGAAGGGGGTGTGGATAAAATAACAAACAGAGAAGAGACTGGTCCGGAAAGTTTCCTCAGACTACTTCCTTCAGGGTGTCTGCGTATTGGAAACCTGTAAGAGGAGCACACCATTAGTTTTTCCTTCCTACGCTACTCTGACTCTAATGTTCTCGGGTTTAATCTTAACTCACTTAATATCTTCCCGGACCTTGCTTCTCTTCTATGAAATGTGGTTTTTCTCGTCTAGTTAGTCGTTGCTGCAGGGAAGACAAGGGCGAATGGGTTAGTTCCTTACGCATGCTATTCTATGGTCACCCCTGATACTGCCTCCTTCTAGACATACTTACTTGACTAACTACTCGAGGACGCTGCTTCGGGGGTTCTGTAAGGCTGTACTGTATTGGGAATATGTGGAACAAGACTTTACACTCACAACGACTCAAGGAGGAAGGTTCTGGCAATCCTTATTTTCCGACTTTTTGCACAAAGTTCAGGAAATGGTTTCTCTTTTCCCTTGCCATTCAATGTTCTAGGAAAAAAGACTTTTCGTTCCTCCTTTCGCTCAAGGTTCAAATAAAGGTTTCTCGATTCTCTTTTACTCAGTGTTCAAGAAAGATCTTTGTCGTCTCTCCTTTCACTCAATGTTCAAGAAAGGTTTCTCGTTTCTCTTGGTCACATGGAATTTTAGAAGTTCAGATTATACACTTGACAATGTTAACTACGACACTTTGAATATCTTCAGTTTGGCCAAACACTAGTCATACGACACTTAGCTTTCTGTTGTTGACTGACTCTCTAGTTCGCTGAAATCTTCTTCTCCACAGGAAATCCACCTTGCTCAGGATACACTTCGACGATTCTTCGGAGATTTACTTGCCGCTGGAAACTTGGACTTGGGAAAGGGCTGTTATTACGCGTTTGAATTAGTACGCCGTAATAACGTTTCCTCAACACTCGCGCTAATCGCAAATGGAGTACTACAACCAGGATACTTTAAACTAAGGATTCGAGAAATTCACCAGAGTACGCACACAGGTTCTTCTTCGCTAACGGTTCAGGTGAAGTGCGTAGTTTCTAGAACTTGCGTCCCGCTCATACTCTCCGCACCAAAACGAGGCTTAAACGACTAGAACGTCAACCTCACAGCACCACGGCGCCGCGGCAGCCATTTTGTCTCTCCAGAGTCGGACCCTCTCCGACCATGATAACTCTGTGTATCTTCGGGCTTCGCTTTGGGTCGAGGTTGAACCACACACCAGCGTATCCACATGACGGGTTCTGACAGTTCCCGACCGTTGGTATCTCACTCAATTCCTGATGGGCTAGGCGTGCCGGCAGGGTTGTGTCAGCGTGGCCCCGGGAGGCAGCTGCCCTGTTGGTAGACTTCTTGTTATAGGGGGTTTAGTGCACCCGAAGATCGCCACCCCCCCAACGGGGTCCGTTCCGACGCTCCGCCAGGCGTGTTTTGCGGGAGGGGGCCACGCAGAGCACCGGATCAGAGACACCACCATGGCCCGGTGACTTGCTCCCTGGGTGGGAGCCGTCCAGACACCCCCTCGTCGGGTCTCGTGAGGAGGGTGGCCGGTGCCGGCCTGGTCAATGCGTCTGAACCCTCCGCTTGAAGTCCGAACGGGAGTTAGTTGCAGGCCGACCCCCCAGGAGGCGTGGCTGGGTAGGGGGGCCGCGATGGCAGCGGGGAGTTAGTGGTGTGCCGCTCACCCTCTGTATCTCCACACGCCGGGTCTCTTGGACTGCCTGGGTACTGGACGTGGGGAGCGTCACCTTATGGGCTTAAGCCGGAGGTCAGGTGGTTTTGGCGCGACACTGCACAGCCAGCAGTTGAGGGGGGGTTTCCAGGGCACCCCGCATCGAGATTCTGATGGGGCCTCGTAACTCTCTCCCAGGATAGGGCCCACCGGTGGAGGCCCGTGAGGAGGATGGCCGGTTCCGGTCAGTTCAGTTTGTTGGAGCCGCCATCTTAAGGTCAGGCAGAGGTCGGCTGCAGTCTGGCCCCCCGGGTGGCGTGGCTGGACAGGAGGTGGGGGCCGTAAGGGGCAGCGAAGAGTCTATGGTGCGCTGCTCACCTACTGCACTGCCACATATTGGGGCCCCGGCAGATGTGGTTGCAGGGAGCGTCACCTCGTGGGTTCCATCTTGATGTCAGGCAGTCTTGGGCGCGGACCAGCACAGCTAGCAGCGAGGGGGGGTCCCTGAAGCACCCGGTGCCAGTCCCATCCCCCGTAGACAGTATGGTGTGGCCCCCGGGTCTGGCAGGCGAAGACAGTCCCGCGGCGGCGCCGCCGGCAACACCGGGCGCCGCCGTCCGTCACCGACCTCCTCCGGTTCGCCCTCAGTGTGGAGCAGGGTCACAGCAGATGTCAGCAAGGATTGCGGGAGTTGCCCCACGCGCCGCCCCAGTATTCAGCGCGCATTAGATCCACCCGGGGAAGGATGCCGCCGGGCTCAGCTCTGCACCGTGGGCCGGTCCGGGCTAGATGCGGGTGTCCGCCATTTTGTGTTCGGGCCCGGGATCGGACGCCATCGGCCGTATCTCCGCTGGAAGCGTGGATTGTCTCCTTTTGTCAGTATCCCCAAAAGCAGCTATGGTTCCGCTTTTTCTCCACTGAACGACGAGGCGGCACAAACTTCTGGGCCGCCAATCGCGGAGCCTTAGCAGACCGCGGCCGCCATCGTGGCTTGCTTAGCCACGCCCCCTCATATATAGCTATGATATGTGGAGTTTGCTGGATTATTTATTGATACTGTAGAACTTCTTGAGCCCTAAGTGGAGGATCGTACTCAAACTTTAAGTCATTCGTATTTTGCATTGCAGCCTTCTGCATCCAACGCAGGTGTAGTGCATATGCATTAGGGATATTTGCTTTAGTTGCTGACTCAAGTGCAAGTGTTGGGCAAACTACAATAATCTATTTTCCCTGTGACAGAGGACACTCCCTAAAATTTGAACTGAAGTGAGAATTGTCTCAGTTGTAGAGAATCATTCCTCACCAGTAGAATATAAACATGATCTATAAAACTATAAACCATGGGGTTAGTCTGATACTCATAGTGCACTATATATGTGTAACTGAAAGTGCTAGCACAAAAGGTAATGTACTAGTTCTTGTTGTCCAATGTTTGGAGATATTTCATTTCTAGCATGTCTGCCTGCAGTCCAAGTAGGATAACAGTATGCATGTCTGTCCAATGGTTCTCAGAAATTATTAGATTAATTAAATCATATAAGGCCTTCACTTGCTCAGCATAGCAAATAAGCTCTTTCAAACTTCAAAATCTCCATCGCCAATTGCATCTTTCAGAGCATATTTGGAGGTCGAAAAGTAGCACATTTCTGTGGGAAGTCTGGTGCAACTCATCTACCCTCACTGGATAATTCATTTCCAAGGAAAATGCAGTCTATCCATATTGAAATATAAGAGGCACTGTTCTCTCCACCCTATGTAGGTGGTCTGTTAAATCATCTGTGATATGATATCTATTTTCATTAACACTTCGGAATCCTCTTGTAAGATTTCCATAATTCTTCCTGCAAAAAGCCCTACAATGTTCTTATAACCACCGGCAATGTAGTGTAGGCATACAGAAATCTGTCCAATGAGAGAGTGATTAGATACTGTGTTTCGGGTGCTCTGTTTTGAATACGGAACCTATAAGACATACTGTTGTAAGTCTGAGGAAAATTCACACAGACTTAGGAGTAGTAGAATGTACGTTTATTCCAGTCATCCACTCTCTCTGAAATTGAGATCAACGTGAACATTCTAAGCCGGCTCCAAGGCATACCAACAGGTGAGGAGGGAAAGGGGGAAGAGGGGAAGGAAGGTACCAATAGGAAGGAGGAGAGAAATACAACACTCCTCTATACCTAGGGGGTGAACAACGATGGAGCGAGGAGGATCAGGGATATGGGAAGGCAATGCAAGGGGAGCAAGGAAGGGGGGGTAGCAAGAAGGAAGGAGGCAGAGCATGAAGAGAAGGAGCAAAGGATATCAACGGTTCGTGGCAAGTCTATCTCCACTCCAAGTGTGCCCATCTTCCAGCTGCACCACATTCTTCCCGCTTTTCCTTACATTCTGGGGAGAATAATATTTGCTCTGTCCAAATGGGGTATGGGTAGGTTTCTTTACTACAACAGGAATGCCATTTTTGAGGTTTAAATCTCTCACCCCATATTTACGATCATACCAATTCTTGTAGTTGTCTTGGTGTTGATGGACTTTCTGTTGGTGCACTTCGGTGTTGACTGTCACCGCTTTTCCACCTTCTAACCAGAGAGGATTCAACTTGGTGCCTGGCTCTCTTCCCCTTAATGCCACGAAAGGAGAGATTACGTTGACAAGATTAGGAGCAGTGTGATAGGCCCATAAGCAGTTCCTAAGGGAGTCCTCGATTTTGAATCTGTTGGATATTGCCAGTTGGATATGCTCTTTGATCATGCGGTTGGTTCTTTCCGCCAAGCCGTTTGCCTTAGGACATTGGAGCGCAGTTTTCTCGTGTTTGATATTTAAATCTTTGAGGAATGTAGTCATTTCTTCCGAGGTAAACTGCACCCCATTGTCCGTTACAAGAATTGCAGGTACCCCTTCAAAGGAGAATACCGATTTCAAAAACAATATGAGGTTTTTAGTTGAAGCAGTGGATGTAAATTTTGTATTTATCCAGTGAGAAGTGTAGTCCACCAGGACAAACATAAATTTTCTCTGTGGACCTAAGGCTTCCATTGGACCAATTATATCCATTGTGAGTTTTGTCCATGGTACTATCGGAACTTCAACTGGGGAAAAGGGAACCTTGCGCAATATTTTGTTTTTATCGCTTCTAGCCCAACTAATGCACTCCTTGACTTTTACTTCAACCATGGAGTCTAGTTTAGGAAGCCAAAAACTGTTCCTGACTTTGGACTTAGTAATGCTTCTGCCCAAATGACCCTCGTGCGTGAGGTCTATTATTTTTTCGCTGAGAGTTGAAGGTGGGACGACTTTCTTATTACGATAGATCCTGTTGTCAATGACTGTAAGTTTGTATCTTACATCCCAAAAGCCTCTCATGTCCTCCGGGACGTTGCAACATTTTTCTGGCCATCCGTTGACAATTAGGTTTTTCAGAGAGTTCATTATGGGATCTTTCTTCATTTCTTCAACCCATTCTATTTTGGTGAGAGAGGGAAGTTGAATGGTTAAAATAGGAGCATCCAAGAGATTTTCCTGGTAGTCATTCGGAAGAGGTGACCTTGATAGGTAATCTGCAACTACATTTTCTTGTCCCGGCAGGTACTCCACTTTAAAACTATAATTCTATGGACCTAATATCCATTTGGCTATTCTTGGTGAATCACAGTGTGCTTGTTTAGCTGAGAAAATGTAGATCAAATGCTTATGCTCTGTGCGGACCGTAAATTTGGTTCCCCAAAGGAAAATTTTTAAATGATTGATGGCCCAGTAGCATGCTAGGGCTTCTCTCTCAATTACGGAATAGTTCCGTTCTGACTGGCTCAAGGTGCGAGATGCAAAGGCGATAATGGTCTCACCTTCTTCTCTTTTCTGGGAAAGTGTTGCTCCAAGTCCTTTGTTTGAGGCATCAGTACTTAAAATGGTTTGTTTTTTTATAGTCGAAAGAACTAAGACCAGGAGACGCTATGATTTCTTGTCTTAGCCTGTTGACGGTATTGTTGTGTATTTCTTCCCACTTGAATTTTTGTTTGGCCTTCAAGAGTTCCCGTAGATTTTCACATTTTTCTGAGAAATTAGGAATTAACTTTGCCATGTACTCGATTAGGCCTAAAAATGACTTCAGTTCTTCTTTGTTGGTCGGAAAAGGTGCCTCTTCCACTGCTTGTATTAAACTATGTTTAGGCCTGATCCCATCGTGTGATATTCTATGCCCAAGGGAATCAACTTCAGTTGCCTTTACCTTGCACTTGTCCCGTTTGACGGTTAATCCAACCTCCGACAATCTGGCACAGACCTTCCTGAACACCATGTCGGGCTCCTCTTCTGTTGCCCCATGGACTAGGACATCGTCTTGAAAACACATACTGTTCAGAATACCATCCAGCACTTGCTGCATCATCTTTTGAAAAACAGCGGCTGCAGAAGCAAGGCCGAATGACATTCTCCTGAACATATATGTGCCAAATGGAGACGAGAAGGCAGTTAAAGGTCTTGAGTCCGGGTGAAGTTCCACTTGATAGTAGGCCATTGAAAAATCTATAATGGAGAACAATTTAGCCTTCCCCATTGTGCTCAGTATTTCAATGATGTTGGGAGGGGAAATCTCTCGACCCAAATGACCTCGTTGAGGCTCCGTAGATCGATGCAGAGGCGGATGCCATCACCGTTGGCCTTTGAAGCGATAACAATGGGCGCAAGCCACTCACTTGAATCGATGGGTTAAATGACTCCAAGATGGCACAATTTACCAAGTTTGACTTTTAGGGGCTGTCTTAAAAGGAGGGGAACTTGGCGGGTCTTGTGGACGAACGGTTTGGCACCAGATCTGACTTTTATTTTATGTTGGTATTTCCTCAATAGACCCAAATCATCACAAAATAGGTGCGGGAATTCATCACAAAGAGTTGAACCAGGGTCAGACTTCTCCACTAAGATGACTTGTTCTCTGTTGTTTGGATCAAGAATGATGCCTAGCTCCTTCTGGTGCTTCCATCCCAGAAGGTTCGAGCCTTCACTCACCAGGTAGATCTTCCCCACAGTGGACCTTCCCTTGAAAGCTATTTGAGCGTCTAACATTCCTACCAATGGAATGGGATCTTTGGTGTAACCTTGCGGAGAGATGTCTGGTTTCATTATTTTAGTTTCTTGATCTCCCAGGTATTTTTTAAAATCTTCCAAGTTCAACAAGGTAAATGGTGAGCAAGAGTCGGCGAACATTTCAATAGATTTATTATTTAATAATATTTTGCATTTTGGGTAATCCTGGACATACCCGCCACATGTACTTTTCACTTGGAAAATAAAGTTCTGGTGTTCATCACTCTCAACATTAACTGCTTTTACTTGGCAGCTGTCACTGTCTCTACACACTCTTGCCAGATGGCCTCTTCTGTTGCATTTCTTACAAAACGCATTTCTTGCAGAGCATATAGGACTATTAACCAAATGGTCAGTGGCGTCACTAGGGTTGGTGTCACCTGGTGAGGGTAACTCATGGTGTCACCCCCTCACGACTTACCGCATGGACCTCCTCCTCTCCGAGTCCGCCAGTGGACACAGATGGCAAATAACGGGACCATACAAAATCCTTAGTAACGTTTGTAAATTTAGTTCCTATATTTACAAAGGCCATAGAAGAAAAATGTAATTCAACAAGGTGAGGCAACATCGATTCTTTATGTTGAGCCGGTCACCAGAGCTACCACAATGACGTCTCACGCTCAAGAAAAATGCACACACTCACTGCACTGACTGCATGCCAAGTACAACTACAACAGTGCGGGAGGTCGCGCGTGCTGGACACTGCTCGCAAATGCACAGTGCCAAGAATGACAGAACGGAAGGTAGCGCTAGCAACCCTTCCACCCGACCTATGCGTCAAAAACACACGAATGTCAATGTTCGGACAACAATCTTCAAAATCTGTTCCCATCTTCCTACCTCGCAGATATTTCATTCGCCCTTGAAAGCCTTGTAAGCGGCCGTTTGATTCATTCCCAGTCCTTATGAGGTTAGATTTCTCATGTCCAGCTCATAAAACAAAATCTACTTTGTAAGCCTCATTCAGATAATTAGAAAATTATCACATTTAAGCAAGAATATTGAGCCACAATGCCTGTGAGTAGTCGAATTTAGAGACAGGCCTGCAAACTCTAGTCCTCTGTGACATTTACGCAATTCCAATCTAATAATTACAGGAACACGGCGTAAAAGGGCCCTTTGTTATCGGGAGTTATTCAAAGTGCGGAATTAAGACAGAACATACATGGGCACAATTTAAACAAAACGCGACGAGGAGGGCTTTCACGCACTATAAATAAAAAAAGCTGCACTGGCAGCAGAGGTGAGGCGGAGGCTAAGCCGAGGTTCAGGCTGCACTCCAGAATCCACTGTGCAGTGCAGAGCGAGCCAGCGCTGCCAGCCAGCGTAACTAACCAGATTGGTGTCACCCCAGATGGGGTGACACCCGGTGGGGTCCGCACCCCCCTAGTGACGCCACTACAAATGGTTACTGCTCCCACATCTGAAGCATTTTAGATGCAATTGTTCTTTAGTATGTTTGTTGGGAGGTTCCTTTTTGTTTTTATTTTTAAGACATTACTGGACGGTTCCTCCACTTGTACTGAAGCCACTACTTCCTCGGATACTTTCATTTCCTTCATGCATTTTGCAGTGTGTTCGATAGATTGTGCAATGGCTATCGCTTCCTCCAACGTAGGATTCTTTGCCAATAACTTTTCTTGTATGCGACTGTTGCTTGTGCATCTTACAAACTGATCACGTATTAGTGAGTCATTTAGCTCACCAAAATCACAACTTTGGGTGAGACTTCTTAGTACAGCAATGTAGCTTTTTACTGACTCATTTTTGCCTTGACTACGGTTGAAAAATTTGTGACGTTCCTCATCCTCTTCTAATTCTGGTTCTGGCAGAGTCTCATAAACCTTATGGCCGTATACCCCCAAGTTGTGGAGAAGAATGTGCTGTTTACAGTATATGAGGCAGTAATATACACTTAACAGAGAAGTAAATAGTATGATCCACTGTAAATCCAGGTATTAGATACTGGCATCCAGTGCTGAAAAGGTAAGTCACTGTCATAAAGAAATAGCATAAACCTAAAAAAAAAGAAAGAAAAATGTCTTATCAAGAAGTACTTGAGGGGAGGAAGTCTCTGGATGAGCATAGCTCTAAGTCCTCGTAGAATCTAGCATCCAAGGCAGCAAGGTCACTGAATAAGACGGAGTCCAGGTCTATACAAAGCCACAAGTGTTAACTGGCACCATGGAACACACTTACTTCTATCCACGCGGAGCTCAGAAGGAAATTTCAGTCAGCCGTAACAAGGGAGGTGGCACCCGGCAAAACGTCAGGGCGGGTGGCTGGGTAGTAGCTGATAGTGCCTCCGGTGCTGACGACTCACCACAACAGCGGGGGATGAAAAAAAATCGATGGAGTGGGCATCTGATGGAGCTAGGCAGGCGGCAAGGAGACTCACAGGCAACCTCCTGGTACAGCGAGGGTTAACTTCCGCTCCGGAGCGGTCGACAAGTGGCTGGTGCGCCGGGAAGCAGGAGGAAGCTGGGATGGCAGCCAGCAAGGGAAGTCGGCTGCGTCGGAAGAGCAAGGTGTTTCAGGGCGGTTCACTCACTTGAGCGAACGGTAGGGGAGCGCTGGTAGACCACAGGCCTTGTGGCTGAGGCAGGCACACAGGACAGCCACGGCTGGCTACGGAGGCAATACCGGGGGGTCCCGCTGCAGCGGAGCGACGTAAGGAGTCCGGAGGCCAGGAAACAGTGTGGGGTAATAACGATAGGCTTCCATGGGGATCGAAGTGCCGCGGAAAGCAGGAAGAACATCAACTTACTGAAGCGGCCCCACAGCAGCGGTGAGAATGACTGGAGCTGGTGCCGAAGACCACTCCGGGAACAGAAACTGACAGAGAGCTAAATGCTGGACCAGCAAGGACATCAAAACGTAGAGTTGTTCATGTGACGACAGTAAGGCAACAGTCCTGTGTCAGCTGTCATGAATATGAGAAGCGTCAAGCAGACCCAGCATGAAGGATTAGGTTTGAAGCTCCGTTTTCAGTTCACGGATAATCTTGAAGTTTCCAAGCACCATTGGAGGAGAGAGAGATCACTGAAAGGGGAAATGACTGGACCTTCCCCCGCGCAGGATCGTCACCAGTATTGTAAGTCTGAAGAAAATTCACACAGACTTAGGAGTAGTAGAATGTACATTTATTCCAATCATCCACTCTCTCTGGAATTGAGATCAACGTGAACATTCTAAGATGAGCTCCAGGGCATACCAACAGGTAAGAAGATAAGGAGGGAAAGGGGGGAGAGGGGAGGGAAGGTGCCAATAGTAAGAAGGAGAGAAATACAACACATACCCAATGTTATTTCTATTTTTCTTATCTAAATTAATCATCAGTCCAGTACAGTGAACATTTTGTACCACATGTGTGCATTAACATTTTCTATAATTTAATATGGTTCTATGAAAGTTTTCAGGCTTGAACTTAAAAAAAAAAGGGGTTTAGGGTTGAGCGACAAGCTACTGTTACACACTGATACTGGTATTGATCTAGGATGACTCTTATATCATGTTTAGCTACACTAGGTTAATTCTCAGCATCAATAGTTTTGGAAAGTGATCTTTCAAAGGGACTACTAGGTGTACAGATCACTTTCCAGAACTCTGTAATATTAGGACATTCAGAAAACCATTTGAGCTTGGTACCTGGGGCATGTGGATATCGAGAGGCATACTTGGTTTCTCTTATTGGTTTACAACCAGAGTCTGTTGAAGGTACAAAGTGTGTTTTTTAAGCGAGGTGATTCCTTGAAACCACTTTCACCACTGCCTTCAGGTGCTCTCCATTGCTTCATCTTCAGTGTTTGATTTGAATGTTCTTGACACTTCGCTTTTGGTGCCAAATGTTGGTGAGTAAGGCCCTTTGTAGGATTGCATTTTAAGTGTGATTTCAAAAGTCCAAGAAGTGAACTTGTTGTGGTTCTCTGTATTTCGGTCTAATCCATGACTGTTCCATTTTTCTGCACAACAGAATGTTGTACCCGGCAAGTCTTCATTATAGAATGGGCTTCTTTGTCTATGAATTACGTTTATTTGTGCCAGATCATGAATGAATAGAACATACGTCTTCACACCAGATTGTGGAGGAAAAGGAGATATGTATCACTTGTCATTGCTGTTCTTTTACTTCCTACTATATAAGCTCGAGAGATCTTTGACTCTTTCAGGATATAAAGAATATCACATCTCTGTATCCTAATCTACCTTTCAAACAAAATAGATATAGCTTTGAAAAAGTCCCAAGCAAGGTAAAACATGTGTCGGCTGAAATCATCTAGGAAGCTCCATCATCAACACATCTGTAGTTACTGTTGAACAATCTGAACTGTACAACTTGCATTAGTATGACAGCTACAATATTGTTTGCCCTTTTGTGATACTAAGATTAGGTAAAAACACCATCCAGTTGAATTTACGGAGTACTGAATGATTTCTTTTTTTTGCTTGACTATATTGTCTAGTGAAAACATCGTATATGCATTGAGGTATATGAACAGTTACATTAATTGACGTAGAGTAAACAGTCAATTTTTTATACACATTAGGAGTGACCTGCTAGTTTTTTTAATAATCTGTGCCTGATTTGGGACCTTTTGTTCTTTAGTACAGTTATACACATCGTAGCAACAGATGTGATATAGTGTTCAGAGCACCATTGTTGATGGATGTTCCAGTGCTCTAAGGATAGGAATGTGCGACTGGTAAACCACTGTAGCCTTCTTTTTGTAATTAGATAATCTATTGGATTGCCTTGTTTTATTACCGTAAAGTTCTCCAAGTCATTCATAGGGTCATCAACATGTAGAGCAATCTCCCTCCAGCCATTATCTGAAAAGTCACTGTCTTCATTCTGCCCCGTACTTTGAGCACAAAGCTCTATGTATAAATCAAATGGAGCTGGGGAAATGGCACACGGTTCCCTTGTTCCTCTGGATAGCAATGTCTTTAGTTAGCTCGTATTTGACAAATACCCTACCCCGTTGACTGTGATCTAAATGCTTGATTAGTAATATGAAACTGACCAGAGATATATCCAGTTAATACAATCCAATGCCTTGGAGGCATCTTTTGTCAGTATCGCTAAAGCCCCCAGTGACATCTTGTAAGATTTCATGTCTGTCATACAGTACTTAAAGCCTTTCAGTTGGAGGTAATCTATTCCGCGGGAGTGTGAAGTCATGTTAAGATGATGCTGATAAATCTTTATATCCGCATTTAGGATGAAACCGGCCTATATAAATAACACAGTATTCAGAATTCTTCTTGGGTTTTAAAATCACTGAAATGTTAACATCTGCCCAAAAGCTCGGAGGCGTCCCTTTCTCTAGGATGTAGTTTGAAAGCCTCCAGTGAAGTATTTGTGTAGATTAGCAAGTAACTTTCTACTTACAGGTCTGCAGGAACGTTGCGAAATGGAGAAAGGTCCACAAATTCCCCAAATGTGCATATCTCACCCAACCATGTCAAAGGATCAATAGCAACTTGGGGAAGAAGGGAAAGAAAACAAGGAATAAAAAGGGTCGCGCTTCACTCCCCCATGTCAGAACTAGGATTGGTCAGTCAACAGGGAAATCTGTTAGAAAAAATAATTGAAGAAGTAAGTATGTGTTCTCTTTGTAAGTAGTCTCAATTATGCAATCTATCTATAGGCAACTGTAACTACCTGAATAACTCCCTTCTTCCGAATACTATGTCCACTGGGGTGAAAGAGAAGTCATAGGCGTCTAAAGAAAAGACAATAGGGTGAGTATCATGTGGAAAAAATAATGTATATAAAAAGTATGGCAGTATGAACAATGCAGTAACCCACCTACCATATATTACTTATATTCAGGCTGCCTTGTAAATAATTAATCCAGGAATCTCCTCCTTAATATGAAAACTAACAAATGTCTCCTTAATTTTCAGGAAGGAAATAAAAATAACTTTGAGTGAAAGAGCTGATCTCCTCAACGCGGGACTCTATATTAGATAAGTATTTTTCTCAAACAAATGAGGCTCAAAGAGATCAGCGAACAAGCGCTGTGTAAAATATGGCAGTAATGCCGCTTTGTTACTCTCTGTTTTTTATTGCAAGAACAAACCGTGATGTGCTAGGAACAAAGACTGGAAGCAGGAAAGGCAAGGAGCAGACCACGATCAAAATGACACCGTAGAAAACGCTGCCAACATGAGAGAAACCGACGCAGACTACAGCCTTGAAATGCAGGTGAGTTATTCTGAACAGTTGAGCTCGATCCCGATGCTGGAACGCGAAGGATCAGCGTCCGTGATCGTAGCGTCTTTATGCCCTTGGCTGGCTCCCGCAGATGCGTATATGCGGGAGCCAGCCATTTTAGTAGTTCCTAGTGTGTTGAAGCCCATAGTTGGTTGCACGCTGTGAGGAGCGTGTGACCGGCATTTCCGACAGTACACTCCCCCTAGAAGACCCCCCACTGGTTTGGGTTTATCAGGATACCGCAACAGACGAGGGGCATGTATATGATTAGCAGGTTCCCAAGTACATTCCTCAATCCCATAGTCTTTCCAGTGTACTAGGTATTGAAGTTTGTGTCTGATTCTTCGTGAATCAATGATAGTTTCAACTTCATAATCTAGTTCATTGTTCTCTAACAATGGAGCTGGAGCATCAGCCATACGGGTACCGGGTATAACAGGTTTCAAAAGAGAGACATGAAAAACAGGATGTATTTTAGGGCTGCCGGAAGGTTCAATTTCATAACAACAGGTTTTATGACCTTACAAATCTTGTAAGGACTAATATAACGAGGCTTGAATTTGCAGAACCTTTTCAGTGTAAGGTTCTTAGTGGATAACCATACTTCATCTACTTTAGTATACTTAGGTTCCTGACATCTATGGTGACCAGCTCTTTCATTGTACCCTACCTTAGCTTTGTCTAAATTCATCTTTGCTGGGTTGTGAATGTCCTGTAGGTGTTTGACAAAGTCTAATGCTGTAGGAACTGAACAGGAAGAAGAAAGAGGTGTTAAGATGGTTCGTGGATGAAAACCATAAGTACAGTAAGAAGGAGAGTAAGAAATAGAGGAATGGGACCTCTTATTATAGGAAAATCTGGCGATTCACACCATAGTGTCCCAGTCTGAGGAAGAATGCAAACATTGACACCGTATGTACTGTTGAAAACATTGGTTAACCCTCTCAGTTTGGCCATCAGTTTGAGGGTGGTGGCTAGAGCATAGTCTTACATCAATCTGTAATAAATCGCACACCTTTCTCCAGAATTTGGATACAAATTGAGCACCTCTGTCAGACACAAGAACAGAGTAAAGCCCATGCAGTCGTACTATATGTTCAATAAACAGGGAAGCCAACATTTTGAAAGTAGGTAATCCTTTCAATGGAATGAAGTGAGACATTTTAGTTAATAAATCGACCACAACAAGGAGTGTAGTGTTCCCTTGAGCAGTTCTAGGTAACTCAACATTAAAATCAAGGGAGATTGTATGCCAAGGGCTAGGTGGAGTAGGCAATGGAACTAATAATCCTGCAGGTGCCTGATGACACGTTTTTCCTTGTGCACATGCTTGATATGTTTGAATCTATTGGTTGATGTCCCTCCCCATACCAGGCCACCAAAAATGTCTTCTAAGGATTTCCATAGTTTTTTAAATTCTGGATGTCCAGAGAGAGGATGAGTGTGACCCCATTCTAACGCCTGCTGCTGCAATTCATGGGTAGGAAGTACTAAACCCCCTTGGACAAAAAGTAAATCCTGTTCTTTAACAAGTTCATTTGGGCCAACTAAACTCCCCAAATCTACAGACTCTTGTGCTTTCTTAACGATGTCTAAGAATTCTTCTCAGAACAAAGAACTTCTATTATGCGCTCTTTGTGTATTATGAGAGGGGGGTCTATTTGGGATTCTTCTAATACATAACCTAATCGAGATGGGGCATCTGCTTTCCCGTTTTTCTTTCCTGCTTGGAATTGTATGATGAAGTCATATTCGCTAAAAAACGGTGTCAAACATAATCGTCTCATAGATAAGGCTTTTGCAGATTTAAGGAATTGTAAGTTGCGATGGTCTGTAAGAACAGTTATCCTGTGATTAGTACCCAGAAGATATTGCCTCCATTCCTCAAAGACCTTCTTTGTAGCTAACAATTCCTTATCTCATACAGCATAGTTTAACTCAGCTGGTAACAGCTTATGTGAATAATATGCCACTGGGTGAAGACATCCTGTATTGGGATCAGTCTGGGAGAGAACCCCTCCTACTGCAGATTGGGAGACATGAGCCTCCACTACAAAAGGTCGGGAAGGTTCAGGATGTTTCAAAATGGGAGTCTGCTTAAATGCCTCTTTTAATTTACAAAAATCCTCTTCCACCGCGGGGATCCACAAGAATGTAACTCCCTTCTTGAGAAGTTTGGTGATGGGAGAAACCAATTCAGAAAAGTTGGCAATAAAACATCTGTAAAAATTGGCAAAGCCAAAAAGCTCTGAATATCTCTAACAGTCTTTGGTGCTTGCCAGCGAGTAATGGTTTTTACCTTTTGTGGATCCATACTGATTCCTTGTGGACGGTATGGAACTGACACTTCTCTAATTTGCAGAACAAATGATTGTCCCTTAATCTTTCAAGGACTTTTCTCACATGAACTTCATGCTCTTGTAAGGACGAAGAATAAATCGATAGATCGTCAACATAAGCTATAACAAATAGGTGTCCAACATGTCCCTTAGGACTTCATTGATAAAGAAGTGAAAGGCTGAGGGAGCGTTACTAGTCCAAATGGCATGAGTAAATATTCATACAACCCAAATTTAGTACAAAAAGCTGTCTTCCATTCATCTCCTTCTTTATTCCTTCCCAAATGATAGGTTCCTCGTAAGTCCAATTTGGTGAAAATCTTGGCATCTTTTATTTGATCAAGACGAGAAGAAATTAATGGTAGAGGGTATCTGTTCTTAATTGTAACATCATTGAGCATCCGATAATCTAGGCTAATCAAAAGAGAAAGGATCACTTGTCCTGCTCAACCTTGAGTGTACAGGACTAGCAAGGGGTGTCCCAATAAAAAGACCCTCATGCACGTGATGGGTAAGGTGGGTTCAGAGCGGTATATCTTGATTCTCCGCTTTATTATCACGTGTCTGCATAATCATAAGGTCTAGTTTCGGTATGCAGCCTCCACCCGGAGGTATTTTACCCAAGGTTGGTGCAGTAGTGAGCCAGAGATAAAAATATGTTAAAAAGACCAAAAACTCAGATAAGGTAAATTTTATTCAGTCTGGTTTATGGTCTAGTACACTCTGTTATAGTGCAACTTGTATACTTGGTAATGGGTAATAGTTGCACTTAGAGTTAGGAAATTACAGAAATAGGGAGGGGGGTGACTGAACATAGGTCGACATGTTTCTGCCTTGGTTGCCTGGTTCTTAGGACTTATGGGCATTCATCAGGACCAATAGTGAGTGTGGTGGGGGTTTAAACAAATCAAGTGCTCAGAAAAGTGAAAAAAAGGAAGAAGGTTATTGACCTGTTCCTATGTTTGGAGGTCTTATGGTACCTGTAACGAGTAAACACAAATTTGCAACACTCATACAGGGAGGGAAGGAGTGGAGGGACACACGTTAAGCAAAAGTTTGCTTCTCATATCCATCAATTATAAACAACTGTAAAATGACAATACTTTACATGACCGGTTACTGTCTACGACAATTTCAACTTACTCTACTACTTTCCTGTCTCATGCAGTCGGCTATAGCATGCTGGTGGATGAGTAGGCATGCATCTGTTGTGAGTATCACATCGTTTTGTGTAGCAAAATTGTGCTCGTAAAAGTTGCTACTAATTGTGATCATCTCTATTGTGTTTATTTTTACGTGGTGAAAAAACACTCAAAATGCAAAGAATCTTGGTAGGCATTGCGTATTCTATACGTGGAACTAGGTGAAACAATACGGGAGATACAGCGCGGTGCACGATGGACTGATTCACATGCGTATGGGAAAGGGCATTGTGACCGTCGGCGTGTTTTGGTATTACCTCGCGCAAATATTATGCACACTCCAATCGGTGGTAAGGCTCTGAGGAGGGGCTATGGGGAGAGAAGAAAAGGAGAAGGGTTCTGAGCATTAGGCAGAACACCTTTCAATACTTGCGGTTTTGATGAAAGCGCATTCGCGGTGGTTCCTGGCGTGTACCTATTGCGCCCGTCCCGCTGCTTTCGAGGTGATGCGCTGTGCTGCTCTTACCGAACCGGAAGCACTTGGCATTGTTTCCGGTTCGTATAAATGGGCGTTAGTTGTATACTGAGCGGCTTCCTATTGGTCTAGAGCTCTTGTTGACGTTACTATGGAGACCGAGTGTGTTGATCTCGGTGTTAGAGTCCGGTTCGCAGAGGGTATTGGATGCGATGCTTGGCTCATTGAGTCGTCGACTTATCTTTAAAATAGAGGGAGGACTTGGATGGTTAAACAAAGGGGATTATATTCTGGCAATTTGTATTGTGCTCCCTCGTATTTTTGATGTATCATAATGTTCCTCATTAGGGCACAGATTCATCTTGCATACTAGAGGATGTGGGGGTCATCATGGATGCTATGCATATTCTCATTTTGTGGTATGTCTAGTCTTCTAACTGATTGATCACCTTCTTACTAGGGATAACCAAGGTATATTGTCATTCAGTCCCTCGGTATCGGTCTTGAGTCTATGGACCCATCTCTGCTCTTTCTCAAATAGGGTTTTTTCTGCATTGTGATCCTTATTTGTCAAAGTTTCAAGGATCACCCATTGTAGGTCAAGAACAGTGTGGCCTTTCTCCAGATAATGCAAGGCCATTTTGGTCGTGCTTTTTTTACATTTCACGCTGCTCCTATGTTCACAAATTCTTTGCTTCGCTTTCCTGCAGGTCATCCCAATGTAGTTAAGTTGACACGGACATGTGATCATATATACAACATGTGTCGTGTTGCAGTTAGTATGGTTGTTTAGTGTCCATCTGAAATTGGGTAAAAGCTGTATTTCTTTTACTGATCTTGTAAGGGCACAGACCGAGCACGAGCCGCATGGATAGTGGCCTCTCACTCTGGGGTTGCCCCACAAAGAGACATTGTCTCTAGGTGTTTTGGGGGGTGGTCGTGTGTGAACCAGCATATCTTTTAGGTTTCTGCTCCTTTTGTTTGCAAATCTAGGTTTCTGCCAAGTTAGATTACCTGATGTTAGTATCCGCCAGTTTTTATTGACAATCTTTTTGATGGCATTTGTCATGGGGCTGTATGTGGTTACACATGTTAGGACTTCCTCTTGTGGGTTTTTTTGAACATTATCCAGAAGTGCCTCTCTATTCTGGTTTCTGGCCCGTTTCTTGCAGTTAGATATGATCTTCTTTGGGTAATCTCGGGCTTCAAGTTTTTTACAAAGATCGTTGGCTTGAGACTTATACTCTGAGATGTTGCTACAGTTACGTCGTAACCTGAGGAACTGACTGTAAGGTAGGTTCTCTCGTAGAGGTCTGGGGTGGAAGCTCTTGAAGGACAGAAGACTGTTTTTCGCCGTGGTCTTAAAAAAGGTTCTGGTTTGGAGGATATTTGCTTCAGCATAGATGGTGACATCTAAGAAGTCAATGCTTGTCTTGTCTGCAGTATATGTGAACTGTAGACAGGTATCCTGTTGGTTTAGCCATTTGTGGAAATTCAACAAGGTTGCTCGGTCCCCTTTCCAAATAACAAAAATGTCATCAATGTATCTTTTCCAAAACAGTATACATTGATGATAAGGGTTGTTGGTTTGGTTCAAAATAAATGTATCTTCAAAAGTACTCACATACAGCCCTGCCACGCTGGGGGCAAAGGTACTGCCCATCGAGGTCCCGTGGCATTGTAAATACAGGGTGTCTCTGTATTGAAAAAAGTTCTCCATAAGGGCCAGTCGGCAACATTCTAGAACAAAGTGTCTGGGAGTTCTGTACTCCCAGGTTGTGTTGAAAAGTATACTTTCAAGAGTTTCCATGGTTTTTTCCTGTGGTAAGCTGGTATATAAACTTTCCACATCAAACCCTACCAGAAGCATAGTGTCTGGTGAGTAGTTGATGTTCTTTAGGTGGTTCAGGAGGTCCCTGGTATCTTTGAGATACGTGGGGGTTTTTTGTACGAGTGGTCGTAGATATTGATCTGCAAACTCTGAGAGGGGTTCAAGAATTGAACCTATACCCGACACGATTGGGCGTCCAGGTGGTGGTATCCGCCCCTTGTGGGTCTTAGGTAATGAATAGAAGTAGGGGGTACGGGGTGTAGTAGTACGTAGGTATTCCCCTTCTTTTTTTGAAATCCAGTTGTTGACCTCACCTTCTTCTATCATCATAGCCACAGTTCTCTGGAGTCTAGATGTAGGGTCTGTTGTGAGAATTTTGTAGAATTTGTCATTTGACAGTAGGTCCATACATTGTTGGTGATATCCTGTACTAGTCAATAGGACAATGCCTCCGCCTTTGTCGGCCGGTTTTATGACAATGTCTTGGTCACTCTTCAGAGCGTTCAAGGCCTGTTGTTCGGATCTTGTAATGTTCTGGAACGGTTTCTGTACATCATTGGCTATTTCATCTATGCCCTTGAAAACTGCCTGTTCGAATGTTTGTACCTCAATGGGTATCTGGAAGTTTAATGGGCAAAAAGAGGACTTCTTTCTCAGGGTGGTGTCTCCTTCATTATTAGGAGGTTGGTCTTTCTGGAAAAAAGCTTTTAATTTCAATTTACGGCAGAACTCAGCCATCTCGCACTTCGTTTTGAAAACATCAAGTTTAGGAGTGGGAACATATCCCAAGCCCTTGTTGAGTACGCTGGTCTCTTCCTCTGTTAGAACCTTGTCTGTGAGATTCACGATGAGGGATTCGTGGATGTTCCTGCTTTGGCCTTGGTCACGCTCCTGGTCTCGACTTGTCTGGTTTGGTCTGACCAGGTTACTCCTCTTCTCCGTGTTCTTTCGGATGTCCGGCCATTCCCTAAAAAAGGAATGCGTTGTTGATAATTCTGCCCTCCCTGTGCTTGCATTTGGTGGTTCATCATCTGGGGGCCTTGAAAGTATGGGTTCATCCAGCCTTGGAACTGTGGGTTGAAAGGCTGAAAGGGCATCCCTGGATTGCCCATTTGGAAGAAAGGGGGGCGCCAGAAGTTGCGTCCACGGCGATTGCCTCTTCTGTTCTGCTGGTTTTGTTGAAAATTGCGAGATTTGTTATTTCCTTGGTCTGAGTTAGTACTGGAGGTGCTACTATCTGAGCCATAATTGGAGGCATTGTCATCCATATTATGATCTTTACTGCTATAAGGATGTATTTTTTCAAGAGAGAATTTTTTAAGTTCTTTAGCTAATTTTTGTAGCTTGGTCTGTATCAAATACTCTTGAGATTCACTCATTTCTTTATTTATTTCATCCAATTTTGCTTTGTATATGGTGATGTTGATCGTGCTGTTCATTTTCGTTTCCAAGATTTGTATTTTCACCATCAATTCATCTGTCAGTCTTGTAGCTGTTTTGATGATCAGGACTAAGTAGTCCCTCGTGCATTTCCATGAAATTGCAGACCAGTCTTTTCTAAATACCAGGTCTTTTAGAAAGATCCTTGGCGCATTGGTAACCCAAAGTCCTCTTGGTGCCGCATTTACCCTTAGGTACTCTGTCATGATAATTCCGTGGACAGCAGTTCTTATTTGTTCCTTTTTCAGGTCTGTGAGTTCGTCCCATTCTGCCGAGCTGGAAAGTGTTTGAGTAAGGTCACTGTTCGCAAATCTCGCCGGTCTAGCGAGTATTTCATCAATCTCTTCAATGGAGTAACTTAGTCCCAGATTTTCTGCCATTGTCAGATGTTGTTGGCAGTTCAATTGGATTCTTCTGATCCAAGTATCACTGAAGACTCCCACAGCTGTGCGCTGCTATCAATATTCTAATCAAAAGAGGGGAGGTGGAAAATAGATCCATTCATTTTCCAGGTAGATATAGGCTAATCAAAAGAGAAAGGATCACTTGTCCTGCTCAACCTTGAGTGTACAGGACTAGCAAGGGGTGTCCCAATAAAAAGACCCTCATGCACGTGATGGGTAAGGTGGGTTCAGAGCGGTATATCTTGATTCTCCGCTTTATTATCACGTGTCTGCATAATCATAAGGTCTAGTTTCGGTATGCAGCCTCCACCCGGAGGTATTTTACCCAAGGTTGGTGCAGTAGTGAGCCAGAGATAAAAATATGTTAAAAAGACCAAAAACTCAGATAAGGTAAATTTTATTCAGTCTGGTTTATGGTCTAGTACACTCTGTTATAGTGCAACTTGTATACTTGGTAATGGGTAATAGTTGCACTTAGAGTTAGGAAATTACAGAAATAGGGAGGGGGGTGACTGAACATAGGTCGACATGTTTCTGCCTTGGTTGCCTGGTTCTTAGGACTTATGGGCATTCATCAGGACCAATAGTGAGTGTGGTGGGGGTTTAAACAAATCAAGTGCTCAGAAAAGTGAAAAAAAGGAAGAAGGTTATTGACCTGTTCCTATGTTTGGAGGTCTTATGGTACCTGTAACGAGTAAACACAAATTTGCAACACTCATACAGGGAGGGAAGGAGTGGAGGGACACACGTTAAGCAAAAGTTTGCTTCTCATATCCATCAATTATAAACAACTGTAAAATGACAATACTTTACATGACCGGTTACTGTCTACGACAATTTCAACTTACTCTACTACTTTCCTGTCTCATACAAGATCAGTAAAAGAAATACAGCTTTTACCCAATTTCAGATGGACACTAAACAACCATACTAACTGCAACACGACACATGTTGTATATATGATCACATGTCCGTGTCAACTTAACTACATTGGGATGACCTGCAGGAAAGCGAAGCAAAGAATTTGTGAACATAGGAGCAGCGTGAAATGTAAAAAAAGCACGACCAAAATGGCCTCGCATTATCTGGAGAAAGGCCACACTGTTCTTGACCTACAATGGGTGATCCTTGAAACTTTGACAAATAAGGATCACAATGCAGAAAAAACCCTATTTGAGAAAGAGCAGAGATGGGTCCATAGACTCAAGACCGATACCGAGGGACTGAATGACAATATACCTTGGTTATCCCTAGTAAGAAGGTGATCAATCAGTTAGAAGACTAGACATACCACAAAATGAGAATATGCATAGCATCCATGATGACCCCCACATCCTCTAGTATGCAAGATGAATCTGTGCCCTAATGAGGAACATTATGATACATCAAAAATACGAGGGAGCACAATACAAATTGCCAGAATATAATCCCCTTTGTTTAACCATCCAAGTCCTCCCTCTATTTTAAAGATAAGTCGACGACTCAATGAGCCAAGCATCGCATCCAATACCCTCTGCGAACCGGACTCTAACACCGAGATCAACACACTCGGTCTCCATAGTAACGTCAACAAGAGCTCTAGACCAATAGGAAGCCGCTCAGTATACAACTAACGCCCATTTATACGAACCGGAAACAATGCCAAGTGCTTCCGGTTCGGTAAGAGCAGCACAGCGCATCACCTCGAAAGCAGCGGGGCGGGCGCAATAGGTACACGCCAGGAAACACCGCGAATGCGCTTTCATCAAAACCGCAAGTATTGAAAGGTGTTCTGCCTAATGCTCAGAACCCTTCTCCTTTTCTTCTCTCCCCATAGCCCCTCCTCAGAGCCTTACCACCGATTGGAGTGTGCATAATATTTGCGCGAGGTAATACCAAAACACGCCGACGGTCACAATGCCCTTTCCCATACGCATGTGAATCAGTCCATCGTGCACCGCGCTGTATCTCCCGTATTGTTTCACCTAGTTCCACGTATAGAATACGCAATGCCTACAAGATTCTTTGCATTTTGAGTGTTTTTTCACCACGTAAAAATAAACACAATAGAGATGATCACAATTAGTAGCAACTTTTACGAGCACAATTTTGCTACACAAAACGATGTGATACTCACAACAGATGCATGCCTACTCATCCACCAGCATGCTATAGCCGACTGCATGAGACAGGAAAGTAGTAGAGTAAGTTGAAATTGTCGTAGACAGTAACCGGTCATGTAAAGTATTGTCATTTTACAGTTGTTTATAATTGATGGATATGAGAAGCAAACTTTTGCTTAACGTGTGTCCCTCCACTCCTTCCCTCCCTGTATGAGTGTTGCAAATTTGTGTTTACTCGTTACAGGTACCATAAGACCTCCAAACATAGGAACAGGTCAATAACCTTCTTCCTTTTTTTCACTTTTCTGAGCACTTGATTTGTTTAAACCCCCACCACACTCACTATTGGTCCTGATGAATGCCCATAAGTCCTAAGAACCAGGCAACCAAGGCAGAAACATGTCGACCTATGTTCAGTCACCCCCCTCCCTATTTCTGTAATTTCCTAACTCTAAGTGCAACTATTACCCATTACCAAGTATACAAGTTGCACTATAACAGAGTGTACTAGACCATAAACCAGACTGAATAAAATTTACCTTATCTGAGTTTTTGGTCTTTTTAACATATTTTTATCTCTGGCTCACTACTGCACCAACCTTGGGTAAAATACCTCCGGGTGGAGGCTGCATACCGAAACTAGACCTTATGATTATGCAGACACGTGATAATAAAGCGGAGAATCAAGATATACCGCTCTGAACCCACCTTACCCATCACGTGCATGAGGGTCTTTTTATTGGGACACCCCTTGCTAGTCCTGTACACTCAAGGTTGAGCAGGACAAGTGATCCTTTCTCTTTTGATTAGCCTATATCTACCTGGAAAATGAATGGATCTATTTTCCACCTCCCCTCTTTTGATTAGAACATCCGATAATCTATACAACATCTAAGCCCACCTTCACATTTTGGAATAAAGAAGAGAGAGAGGAGGCTGGTGATCTGGAAGGGCGTATAAATCCAATTCTGAGCATTCATCCACATAATCTCTCAAATACATGTTCTCTTTATTGGTTAAAGCATATATTCTACTACAGGGAATGGGGGCACCTGGTACAAAATCAATTCTACAATCATAAGGCCTGTGAGGTGGAAGGTTGGTTGCCTTTTCCACATTGAACATTTCTTTCAAATCGTTCTATATAACAGGTAAGTCGGATATGTCAGTACTAGTGAGTACCCCTACTTTCTCTCAATCTTTTAATATATGGTACATATGTTCCTTGCAAAACCCCGAATTAAAATTCAACTCCAATTCTGTCCAATTAATAGAGGAGTTCTGGTAACGTAACCAGGGTAGGCCTAAAATGGCTGTGAATTGGGGAGATTGAATAAGGTTGAATGCAATATTTTCTTGATGTTTCTCCTCAATGATCAAGGTCAAGTCAATGGTAGTGTGAGTAACAGGACCTGATTAAAGACTACTGCCATCTATAGTTGTGATATCCTCCCAAGAGGCCTTAGGTACCATAAGGATTTTCTTACTATGTGCCCATTGGAGGTCCATAAAATTACCAGAGGCGCCTGAGTCTACCATTATTTGGATATCCATACTCTGATCTCTCCATATGATGCGAGAAGAGAGTAGGAAGTGATTTGAGGATGAATCAACAGATTTAGTTTGCGAGACAGTTAAACCTTAACTACCGAAGTCTTTGTTTCCGCAGACTCTGGGCTTCTTAGTTTTCCGACATTTTCTTTTGCTTCGGCTTAACAGGGCAATCTCTCAGAAAATGACCTGGTTGTCTGCAATATAAACACAACTTTATGTCGCGCTTTCTTTGCCTTTCTTCTCCACTAATGGGTCCTCTTACACTACCTATTTGCATAGGTTCTGGATCTTCTGATTGTTTCTCAACGTCTGGTCTTTTTTCCTTATAAACAAACACAAGTCCATCTGATCTTCCCCTTTCTCTTTTTCTTTCACAGATTCTGTGGTCTAGCTTAACCACCAGGTCTATAAGAGCCGTACAAGATTCAGGGGGATCAACTACTTGCGCTCAAAGAACTTCTAACTTATCCTTCAACCCTCAGTAGAACAGGGCACTGCGTTTTTCTTCAGGCCATCCCGTCTCTGCCACTAATCTACTAAAAGTAGAAATATATGTTGATAGATCCTTCGTACCCTGTTTCAAATTTAGAAGCTCCGAGTCTAAAGATTGCATACAAGAATGTCTGTTAAACAGCTTCTTAAGCTCTCCCTTAAATGCGACATAATTGTGCAGTAGTGGATCATCTCTTTCTATGAGGGGTATAGACTAATTGGCTGTGGGTCACCCTAAAGAGGACAGGATAAAAACAACTTTAGCTTGGTCTGTCAGAAAACATGTGGCTTTACACATGAAGTGAAGTTGGCATTGACTAATGAAAGTCACAATCTTGTTGGGATCCCCCATAAAACGCTCAGGGTGGGCCAGGGGAATGGAGGGCGAAGTGGTTACTTGTATAACTTGAATGTTTGTACCAGTAGGCTTACAAGAGGGAAACTGTGTTCCTGTTCTATTACCCAAACCAGAGTCCGTTCCCATGCCCCTTTGAAGAGTGTCTATCCATGCTGAAAGAGCCTGGGTTTCTTTCTGTGGATTACCCAGCATATGCGCTAGGTCTGCGAGTGTCACCGGACTCATTTCCGCGACGTTCAGGCAGAAATCAAAATTATTTTCTTTTTAGGCTTTGCGTTCTGTCAAGATTAGCAAGTAACTTTCTACTTACAGTTCTGCAGAAACGTTGCGAAATGGAGAAAGGTCCACAATTTCCCCAATGTGCATTTCTCACCCAACCATGTCAAAGTATCACTAGCAACTTGGGGAAGAAGGGAAAGAAAACAAGGAATAGAAAGGGTCCCACGTTGCACCCCCAATCAGAATTTGGTTTGGTCAGTCAACAGCGAAATCTGTTAGAAAAAAATAATTGAAGGAGAAGTAAGTATGTGTTCTCTTTGTAAATAGCCTCAATTATGCAATCTATCTATAGGCAACTGTAACTACCTGAATAACTCCCTTCTTCCGAATACTATGTCCACTGGGGTGAAAGAGAAGTCATAGGCATCTAAAGAAAAGACAATAGGGTGAGTATCATGTGGAAAAAATAATGTATGTAAAAAGTATGGTAGTAAGAACAATGCAGTAACCCACCTACCATATATTACTTATATTCAGGCTGCCTTGTAAATAATGAATCCAGGAAAATCTCCTCCTTAATATGAAAACGAACAAATGTGTCCTTAATTTTCAGGAAGTAAATAAAAATAACTTTGAATGAAAGAGCCGATCTCCACAACGCGGGACTCTATATCAGATAAGTAGTTTTCTCAAACAAATGAGTCTCAAAGAGATCAGCGAACAATTGCTGTGTAAAATATGGCAGTAATGCAGCTTTGTTACTCTCTGTTTTTTATTGCAGGAACAACCCGTGATGTTCCAGGAACGAAGTCTGGAAGAAGGAAAAGCAAGGAGCAGACGACGATCAAAATAACACCATCGAAATAACACCGTAGAAAACGCCACCAACACGAGAGAAACCAACGCAGAGACTATGGCCTTGAAATGCAGGTGAGTTATTCGGAACACCTGAGCTCGATCTAGATGCTGGAACTCTCAGCGTCCATGATCGTAGCGTCTTTATGCCCTTGGCTGGCTTCCGCACATGCGTAGATGCGGGAGCCAGGCATTTTAGAAGTTCCTAGTGTGTTGGAGCCCGTAGTCTGTCGCACGCCATGAGGAGTGTGTGACCAGCAATTCCAACTGTGTTAGTGTAAGTAATGAAACAATATTTGGCATATCTCAGATGGAAAGCAGTCCTGTCCTGCTGCCTTCCACCTTTTTAACCCTGTTCAGTCCGCTCCATTTCCCACTTGCCCTGGGAGAGCGATAGCAACTCTAACCTCCCCCATTGTCCAGCCATGTTCTACCTTGAAACATCTTAATTATAAATATATATAAATATCACAGTAAAATCTAGAAATTCAGCTCTAATCTCAGGCTCGGTTTCTAATAGTTGTTGCTTGGATTCAGTAAAGACCTTCTCTACGCAATTATGGGACCATTTTGATTTCAACTTCCAAGCAAGGATGCAACCACTTTTCTCGCCCAGCTCCATTTCTGCTCAAACCGCAGCTTCCTACTTCTTGGTAGTCTATCTAAAGATTGACCCTATATACAGGGCCGGCTCTAGGTTTTGCGAGGCCCTGGGCTAAAAGCATTTTGTCGCCCCCCCACAGTTTTAACTTTGAGCCCACAAGCTCCAAAATGGGCGCCAAAATGATGGACAATGGGCCTCCCACAGTGTCTGTGAATGGGTCTCCTTTCAATTGAAGGGAGCGTCTCCCTCCCTTATGTATCCAGATACCATCCCTGAGAGTCCAAGGGAGGGGGGCCCCTCCATTTCAAAGAAAGGTGACACCTTTCTTTGAAATGGATTGCTAGGGAACCGACAGGACACATCACCAGTGCGTGGCCCCATGCTGGTGGGCTGAGTGCGAGGCCCTGGGCAGCAGCCCACACCTAGCGCCGGCCCTGCCTATATACGTCATTTGGTAGTTGCAACTGCTTACATCTCTTTTTCGAATGAGCTGCTATAAAGGAGTATTGCCTAGTTTGATTTTAACCGTCTTCCAGTAGGCTGCTTTCTCTCAGCTGTTCTAACAAATCTCTGAATATATGCTTTGCAAGTCCCCCATTCTATTGAAGGCCCAACATTCTCCATAAAGGGAGAGCATTGTTTATTTCTGAGTTCCTGTTGGATTTATGTCTCCATTAGGATTTATGATCAACGGACCAGATATTTGTATTATTTGCTAGCTGTACAGAGAAAGTTAAGCTGACTATTGAGTATTCAAATGTCTGGAGCCATAGACACAAACACTCCAGCCTATAATCACACATCTCCTAAGTATTGATAAATACGTTATTATTGCTTCCCAGGGTAAAAAGAAAGGTCCTTCATGAAAGGGTTTCAGATAATTCACATATGTAAAATTCTTAATTTATTCATTAAAGATGCGGGTGCTTTCCTCGATTTTTGTTTGTGTGTGTGTGTGCGCAAACATAGCACACGGTCTAATACATGGGCAAGAGCAACATTGAAGTTGCACATAGAATAATAGTAAAGCTAGGCTCAGCTAAGGCAACTTAAAGTGCTTGAGTCAATTCTGGTTCGTCATAGTTGGTCCCAGAAAGTAATTGGAATCACCAAAATAGTCCCTCCCCATGAACCTCCTGTGAAAGGTTACACAAAAATCTGACCTATCCAACCGCTTACTGGTTCAGGCTTACTTTGAATAGCGTAATTGGACTTATGTGTTGGGGTGTTTATAGGCCAGTCCATACACTTGGCACTTGGACCCCCCGACCTTGGATTTTCTTAAAGCAAACAGAGTTGTAATGTCTGATGACTACAAGGGCAAAAGTGCAGGAGTTATCCGAGGGTAGAGACAGCAAGGTCCCCAGTTTGAAGCTATCACTGGAGTGTGTGACGATGGCCCCACCTTTGTCCGATGTTGTTCTCGAGGTTTGTGCATACCACAACTTGTTAATGAGTGTGAGCACGCATAAACAAGCAAAGAGCCCCTACTCTGAGCTGCAGGTCTTGGTCCATCCTCCACTCACGGATCGAGTGAGGATGTTGGGTATTTGCACAGTCTTCGGAGGCCGTGTTCATTTTCTCTCTATTGCTTTCTTCTTTTTCTTGGTTGGTGGAGAGCACTGGTTATGGGACCCATTCCAGCACTCAATATGTTCCAGCAGGACGATCCGGGTATATTTTATGCAGTACACTTTGTGTCAGGTAGGTTTGGTGCACTATATTAAATTGTGTGAGTTTAAATCTGGTATTTTAACTTATAGTGTTAGCCCCTTCATACACCTTTTGCCATTCTGGGTCTGTCAAGGGCTCCTCCAGCACCGTATCCCATTTAGCTTGAATAGGGAGCGGGTGTGTGTTCAGGTCCCCTCTCAATGCCTTGTATATATGTGATACCAGCTTTTGGCCCCCTGCTAATGTCATTAAGAGCGTGAAGCGTAGCAGTAGTAGGTGGTGGTTTCCGGGAATGACGGCCACACCTCTCGTGCCACTGCTGAAATCTCGGCATACTGAAGGTATTTCCTACTACCCAGCTCAAACGTGGTTTCCATCTCCTCGCTAGTAATGAACTTTTGTCCCTAATAGAGATTCCCCATCATGGAGCAGCCCTCCTCCGTCCATCTAAGAATGGACATGGTTTGGCTTATTTGTTTAAAAGGCACCACCGCCCATAGCGGAGCCTCCGGAGCATAGGGCGCTCTTTTCACAGTAGTTTTAATTGTGAGTGCCCAGATTGCGGCCGCATGTCTTATAATATATGGGAGGCTTTCTGGCACACGAGATCCCATCATGAGAAGGTCCGGTAAAGGGGTGCCCTGTGCGTGCCCTTTAACAACTGCTTCTCCCAATTTTCATCCCCACTGGACTGCATGTTGCAGCTGTGTTGTCATGTTGCGGCATGTGTACCCAGCCTGGGAACCTCTAATCCTTCCAATTCCTATTGCCTCTGTAGGGTATCTAATTTCACCCTTTTCCTTTTGGACCCCCATAAACGATCCACCAGTAGTTGTTCAAGAATCCGAAAGTGTATCCATGGAATACGATAAAGGGAGTTCTGCATAGTATATAAGCAATGCAGGAGAATCACCATTTTTACCAATGCTAGTCTCCCCATTAAGGACAAGGGAAGATCCTTTCAGAATTCTATCGATTTGCGAATACCCTCCACACAATTCCCCATATTGTGCTCCAGGTAGGTCTCCTGTGTGTGCGATAGCTTAATCCCAAGGTAGCGCATTGAGTCCCTAATCAAGGTCATCCCCACCCTAAGTAACTCAGTCTCATCTTTGCCCACCAGGCTCCCCATTGGAAAAAGAAAGCTTAGCCTTCCCTGGGTTAAGGGAAAGCCCTGACAATTTTCCAAATCTTTTAGCTCTTGAAGAAGCTCAGGAACTGCATCTTTTTGGTGCCTGAGGAATATCAAGGTATCATCGGCGTACATTGACACCACGTGAAGAGTCACCCTGAGCTGGATCCCCTGGTGCACCATTCTGCCTCTAAGGGAGGCAGCCAAGGGCTCCATCGCAAGAGCGAAAAGGAGCAGCAACAGGGGGCAAACATGTCTAGTGCCTCTCTGGAGCTACACCTGATTGCGAAGGCGGATCCAGGCCGTTGGCTTATTATACAACAGTTTTAGCCATCTCAAGTATTTATCTCCCAGACCCATCTGTCCAAGCACCATCCACATGTAGTCACATTCTACAGAGTCACAGGCCTGTCGGATGTCAAGGAGACACAAAGCCCAGTCCTCCTCCGGCAGGTGTGGCACGTGCCAGACTTGTGCAAGTCTGCGGAGGTTATGTGTTGTATTGTGACCGGGGACAAACCCAGCCTGGTCTGGGAGAACCAATCGGGTCATATATAGCAAGAGTCGCGCCACCAACACGCTGCACCAGAATTTTTCCATCTAACTTCAATAGAGAGGTAGGCCTGTAAAAGCTTGGGGAGAGGGGATCCCTATCCGGTTTCAGAATCATGGTCACTAGCGCCACCATCATGGTGGCTGGAAGGATGCCTGCATCCAGAACCTCGTTGTATACTGCCAGAAAATGATCTACCAGCTGTGGAGCAAACTGTTTATACAATTCAGCAGGAGACCATCACTTCATGGACACTTTTCCGATTTTAACTTTTTGATTGCTACAATTATTTCTTCTTTAGTGAGTGGCGCCCCCAAGGTTTCAGCATCGTCATCCTCTAGGACAGGAAGTGTTATTTCCCCCCAAAAATCCGTCAGTGTCTGCTGCCGAGTCTGTTTCAAAGTCAAACATGTCTGACGTAAGTGCGTAGCGAATTCCTGTATAATCGCATCCTGAGTGTATACCTCATTCCCCATGGTATTGAGAAGCTTCAACACCGGAGTCTGCACCGTCTCAGCATTGACGAGTCGTGCTAAGAGCGTTCCCAATCTGTCCCTCTCCATTTTTTTTTTACATATCTTTATTACATTTTATCTTTTCTGGTACATTGGTCCACAAGCATCTGCACATTTCAATATGTCTTCGATAGTATTTGTTATATAACTCTGCGTATTATGATCAAAAACATTTCTCACAATGTACAGCGATGACAACCATATCCAGGGCGCCGTGGTTACATTTATAGGGACAAGTCTCTTTGGGCTCATACGGCCCGCACATTCTGCTATCTCCAGTGAAGGATCGAGACAAAAGTATTTAGGGCGCCTTTCTTTGACAGCAAGGGTAATTCGTTAGGACATCAATACATACAGTCATGTATAGGGCACACTGAGACCCAGCACTAAACTTGCATCATACCACGTGTCATTGGTAAGTGGCTCAATATACATTTCAGGGCCAAGTCCGTGTAGCAGATATTAATTTTTATAACAGCAATTCTACTTCACCCAACTACTATAAACAATAATGCAAAACAAAAGGAGAGAGACATCAGTTAACTGAGGGCATGCGTTTCAAGTGTTTGGAGTGTCTTCCGGATGGACCCGCGACCAGATTGGTGTGCAGGTATGGTGCATGAGCTGCTACTTTAACTTTATATGCGCGTGCGTAGTTGTAGAGGTGATGCACTACAGGGGCTGCTCTCGCATTGCGTTTCTTGGGGAATGAAAGGTGTATGCCCAGCTTCATAAGTGTACTGGGGTTGGTATGCGACAAGGCTTCAGTGCCGGCGGCCAGGTGGCCTTTCAGGTGTCCAGTCCTGTTTGTTGTATCGGAGGTGTCTGCAGCATGGCGTTAGCTCGTGTGAAGTTCCCCAGCATGTCGTCCGAGATCTGGGCAGTGGGATATTATTGCAACCCCGCAGTCTCTTCCCTGTGAAGGGTGGTACTCTCCGCCCTTGCCCAGACCTCAAGTGTGTGAATTCCTCTGGTGGGTCCTTGTGTTTCCACCGCTTAGTTATGAGGTGCTTGGCTGTTATGAGGCCTAGGTCACGAAACCTGGAGCCAGCCTTATTGGCTTTTGTTCTCTTGTAAAACCCTAGGATACAGACCTCCCATGTGGAGGGTATCTCAATGCTCGTGCTGTTGGTGAGTGCGTCCAAAATTGCGTGCCAGTAGGGTAAAATCAGGGGACAGGACCACAACATGTGCAATAGATCAGCGCCCAGGAGATGACACCTCGGGCACTTGGAAGTGTTGACGTCAAAATATTTATTGTTTTTGTCTGGTGAGAGGTACGCTCTGTGTAAAATGTAAGTTTGTATAAGTTTGAATTGTGAGTTTCGTGGTATGTGTGTGGCACTAGCTAAAACATGTTCCCCACTCTATCCGTCCAGGGACGGCCCCTGCCCTCTGTCCAGTATGTGCGAAGTTTCCGCAATGGCTTCAGTACATTGGTGAGCAGGGCTTGTACCAGCCAATGTATCACATGTAATCCCTCCCCCATCACGTGAAGATACTGCATTAACTGATGTCGGCGGCTCGTTGGACACATCCCCCCCACTGTTGTGTGAGCGTTCGTATAAGGTATGTGTGTAAAAGAAGCTGACCCGCAGGTAATCAAGTGTCTGCCGTTAGTGTCACAAAAGGCATCAGGGCCCCATCCGCATACAGATCCCCAAGTGTCTCCATGCCCACTGCAGCCCAAGGCGCCAGTGTTGTGCCTGTTATTCGGGTCTCTACCTCTGGGCGTCCCAAGAAGCGGTAATACCGGGGCATATGGGAGTGTGTCTTTGGTGAGGTGAAGACTTCTCCTGAAGCATCTGTAAGCCAACTCGACATGTATTTGTGTCGGGCGAGGGTTTTTTCCTAGTGGGTGAAACAATCCACAGATCTGAGCCTGCGTCCAAACTGCGTCCCCGGTTGCCGTGTCTGCTAGGTTTTTGCCGCTAATCGACTTCGCGACCCACTGTAATTGCGCAGCTAGATAATATAATTCCAGGTGCGGGACCGCTAAACCGCCACCCTCAGGGGGTGCATATAGTTTCTGCAGTGCTATCCTAGGTCTCGCCGCATTCCAGATCAGGCTACGTAGCATCCCCTCTAATCCCCTGAAGAGCTTTACTGGGATATACACTGGTAGGTTTGCAAAGTAGTATAATAGCATGGGCAGCACTATCATTTTGGTTAAAGTGACACGGCTCATCACATTGAGTGGCAAGGACTTCCAGAATTGCATCTGTGCTCTGATCGAGGAGACAGCACGAATCAGGTTACCCTCCAGTATATCTGTTTGGGATCTGTAAATATAGATTCCTAGGTATCTAAACGTGGTCGGATACCAATTAAGTGCAGTCCTGTTAAAGATTATATTGGCTGCGGCTACACCTTCACAGAAAGAGTGAGCGCCTGATTTGGCCCAATTTACCCTGAGGTCCGACACCGCCTCAAACCTACTGAACAGTGCTGATATCTCTGGTGGCACAGCATGAAGATCTCGTATATACAACAACAGGTCATCCGCATACAGGGACACAGTGTGCAGTCCATCGCGTAAGGGTATGCTCGATTCCGCGCCACCTTCTCGAAGGAGAACCGCTAACGGTTCCATAGCCAGGGAGAAGAGTAATGGAGACAGTGGGCACCCCTCTCTGGTCCCTCGATAGAAGCTTTCCCGTGCGAGCCCGCACAGTGGGTCGTTGATACAGCAATTGTACTAGCTGTAGATAGTCATCCCCCAGCTCATATTTACGTAAGACCGCTGCGAGATAAGGCCACTCTAGTGAATCAAAAGCCTTCTCCAGGTCTAACACTAGACAGCCAGATCTGGGCCAATGTTCCGTGGCATATCTCTGGATTCGGAATAATCGCCTGATATTTAGGGAGGTGTTCCTAGTAGGTACAAATCCATTTTGATCGGCATGTATCAGAGTTGGTGTAAATGGGGCAAGCCGTTTAGCCAGGGCTGAGGCAAGAATTTTATAGTCAGTGTTTAGTTGGGCTAATGGGCAATAAGACCCCAGAAGGTCAGGGTTCCTGCCTGGCTTCAGAAAAGAAACCAGTATTGGCTCATTTTGTGTAGGGGTAAGTCTTGAGTATTCCAGCGTCACCTCGTATACCGGTAGCAGCTCTGGTACCAAAATATCTGAATACGCCGTGTAGAATTCAGCCGGCAGTCCATCCTGGCCCGGCGTTTTGCCGTTCGATAAAGAATATATACTATCCCTTATTTGCTCCGGCAGCAAAGGAGCACCTATTTATTCTTGCTGACCAATCGTAAGTTGCGGTAACGTTAGTACGGACAGGAAATTTTGTACGTCTGTATCTGTGGCTGTCAGGCAAGACCTGTACACTGTGGAGTAGTGTTCCGCAAATGCGCAGTGTATATCTTTCTGGGTGTGTACTATAACTCCCTGCATATTCTGTATCGCTGTTGCAGGCGTAACAGCCATGTCTTGCCGTATCAGCCATGATAGTAGCCTTCCGGGTTTATCTCCCATTTGATGGGTACGCGCTGAATGTGCTGCATAGTTTAAATTACGGAGACGGTCCAATAACCTGGAATGCTCATGTCTAGAGTGTTTCAGGGTGCCAATGTTACCCTCCAGTGCCTCCCCCTCTCCTCGGAGCTGGTCAGTTTCAAGGCGCGAGAGGTCTGCTTCAAGCTGACGCCGCATGCCTGCCTGCGCACCAAGGCAGGCCCCCCCTTATCACTACCTTGAAAGCGTCCCATTATATCAAAGGGGTTGTGGCGTACCGGTATTCTCCTCCAAGTACCATGGAATATTGGCAGCCAGCAGGTCTCTGAAGGGTGCATCCAGTAAAAGGTCTGGTTGCAGCCGCCAGGTTGGGATTGGCGGGTGGGGGTGTTCCCATGACACTTCCAAAACATGTGGGTTATGGTCAGAGTGCGCACCGGCCTAGATAATAAACAGTCAACACGTGGGGGAGCAGTTCGTCTGAACGCATATAATGGTCCAGGTGCACATGTAGGTCATGGGCTCCTGAATAATAAGAATATACCCTGTCTTGGGGGGGTGACGATGCCTATAGGCATCTTTCAGGCGCCAATGTGCAGCCAATTAGTCAATGCCTTCATTGCGTGGTGTGTTCCTGTACCCGGAAGGGGTGGGAAGGAACGGTCCAGCGACACATCAAGGACACTATTATAGTCGCCCCCTAAGAGCATAGGGACATCATGCCAGGACACAAGAATGTGTGAAACTCTATCGAGGAACGCCACCTGCTCAGTATTGGGAGCGTATATCGATGCAAGCACTATTTGTCGGCCATCCAGTGCACCCCTAACTATCACATACCTCCCCTCCGCGTCCACCAGTGACTGTGTGATCGTGAGTGGGACTCCCGCCCTCACCCATATAAGTGCGCCTCGCGCAAATGCGGAGTACCCTGTGGTAAATAATTGGCCTCGCCAGCGACGGTGTAAATGCTGTATCTCCGACTTGGCCACATGGGTCTCTTGCAGCAAGGCAATTTGTATATGATGCCGCTTCAGGTATGAGTAGATCTGAAACCTGCGCGACAGCAAGTGCATACCCCTCACATTCCATGTACCTATCTTAAATGAAGACATAATCCCCACAGTACATCAAGTGAACGTGTGTCCGCAGCAGCCTACAGACAAATACATTAAATGCAGCTTAGCGTTATACATCCTATCAGGTACTCTGACTTGCAGCCCATAACCTTGCATAAAACAGCACATAACAAATGATGTCTCATCATAAAGTCTCAATGAAAACATAACCATATGTAATACCAAAAGGGGGAAAATGCAGCCAGCAATCGTCCAAACCTCCCAATGGAGATAACAGTACCAACAATCCAGGGGGGTGCACTACGGACTACTCTAGGTCAAGATACAAACAACGTGTCTAGCATCCCAGGGGCTCCCTATTCACAGGCCAAATACAATATAGATGCAACTAACTTCGCATATTAACTTAGGAGTACACATCAGGTGGGCCAGGATCCTGTGTGTCCACAGGATAGCAGCAATATACATATCTGAGTCTCACCACCTCCCCCCCAAGGTCCAACGGCAGTACCAGCAGTGAATGAAAATTATAGGATGACAACTAACATCTCAAGTGTCTACCTGTACAGCAGCAGTTTGTCATCACTTACATACCCCTGTACCTCCATCCGCTGTCCTGGCGGCAATAAGAGCCTGCCATGTTCACGCTATCAAGTCCGCCGTCTGAGGGGTGACAGCTGGTTGTTCGGTCGAGTCCTGCAAATTCTGCGGTCCATATATCCGTTCGTCGTCGCTGGACAAGTCTCATTGGCTGGGGTTGGATGCCTCCTCAGTTCTTGGTGACCCGCTGATCTCCGCCACTGCCTGCAAGGCGTCTTGCTGCCCGCTAAGAATCAGCTCTGAGTGTGGGCCCTTCGGCGGCGAGGGCGGTGTCCCCAATCTTATTGATCTGCGCTCTCTACGCCGGGCAGTTGTAAAGTTGCAGGTTTATCCCGAGGCCCAGCATTGGTAAATGTGTACAGCCATTCCTCCTTCTACTCCGGGGAGTTAAAGAAGTGGGTTTTGTCGTTGGCTACCAGCCGCAGTCGCGCGGGGAACAACAGAGAATACTTTAAGTCATTTTGCCTCAATCGCCTCTTCACCGCCATGAATGAGGATCTCTGGTGCTGCACCTGGATGGTGTAGTCCGGGAAAAACATCACTTTGTGGTTTTCTATGTGGACGTCCTGGAGCTTCCTGGTCTCCTGTACAATGGCATCTCGGTCCCGGTAGTTAAGGATCCGAAGAAGCAGGGGTCGTGGATTCGATCCCGTAGAAGGGGGGTTTTCGCCGGGACCCTATGGGCACGCTCTATGACAAAGTGTGATGAGAGGGACCCCTCTGGCAGCAGATCTCTGAGCCAGGTCTCCATGTGCAGGGCAGGCTCCCTTCCCTCCCACTTCTCCGGCACGCCCACTATGCGGACATTGTTGCGCCGCGCCCTCCCTTCCGCGTCCTCCGCTCTATCCTCTAGGAACTCCATCCGGTTCAGCAAGTCTTGCACTTGTTTATCTGACTGTGTCATCTGCGGTTTGATGTCAGCAAGTGTAGATTCCAAAGCAGAGGTGCTGTCCGCCAGCTTCCAGTGATCTGCGTGCAGATGCGTAAGGTCAATTGCCACTTTAACGATTTTGGATTCCAGGAAAGTGCGAGTTTGATTTATGGTTTCCTCCAAACGTTCCATCGCGTCAAGCACTGCATCCAGCTTGTTTGCGGTCTGGTCCGCGGACCCCTGCTTCGCCATTTTGTCCAATTTGGGCTTGGACGACGCAGGTGCAGACTGCGCTCCGCCGGTTCCGGTCCGTGCTCGGGTTCCCCCCGGCATCGGGTACAGGCGCCGTTTACCTTTGCCGTTCTCACATTCAAGGAGCCTCACACAGAGTCACCAGTGTGTATGCGCCACTATGGGTTCTGTCCCACTGCCAACGGGCCTCAGGGGGTAAAATTTGGTGATCCGCGGCTCACAGTCACCCAGGTCTTGGTAGGAAGGGGTGCATCAATATGCTGTCCAGGAGTAAATCAAGGTGGGTCAGAGCCGGTGGCGCATAAAGCAGGTTACAGCCACTGACTCCCGCACTAGGGGACCACCCACGCACAGTATGTGGGATGCAACAGCTGTGGCTTGATAATGCGGTAGCGTGTTCACGCCAGTTGTGTGGTGGCCACCTGGATGATGGTCCGGGCCCCAGGATTACGCCTCAGCTCCAACGCACCCAATCTGTCCCCCTCCATCTACAGTCATTGCCTATAAGTGGTATAGTTGGGTTTTTCCAATCTCGACCAAGCCTCAAGAAGGTCACCCCGGAGTTGCGTCCACTTTGACATGTCAGCGGAAATATTATATAGTATTTGCTCTAGGGACTGTAGATGTTTTTCTGAAGTGTCAATATCGGCTGTGAGTTGATGTCAGACTCCATAAGTAGTTTTCATGCAAAGACCTCTGATAACGACTGATTGCCTCCCACTCCATGGACCTTGAGGCCGTGGATCCCCAGTTTTCCCCAAAATAATGACCAAGTGCTTCATTCACTGTTTGCACATATGGGGGGTCCGTAAGGGCCTCAGTGCGGAGTCTCCACAACGGAATGGGTGGACGTCCCAATCCGCTGGAGAGGGTCAGCAATAATGGCGCATGGTCGGATAGGTATCTCGGTAAGTATGAAATGGTCTGCGTGGCTGCAGACAGGCCCATGGAGAGACAACAATGATCAATGTGGGAGAAGGTCTGGGCTGCTGGGTTTTAACAGGAAAACTCCCTTTTTATGGGATTGGGAGCTCTCCATTCGTACCAGAGTTGCATGCCATGAAGGATACCTGTGAGGGATCTCAGCATGCAAGGCTTAGTGGGATCTCTAGGGGGTTCCCTATCTAGATATTCGTCGAATATACAATTAAAATCCCCAAAAAGAAGGACCTCAGCCCTCAGGTACGGAGTGGCCGCCTTTAGGATGATTGGGAAGAAATCGGGGCAATCCAGATTGGCGGCATAGACATTAATTATACATATTTACCTCCCTTCCCACCTCCCAAATAGGATGACATATCACCCATCAGGATCTAGAACATGTTGAAGGTGTTGGAACAGGACCCAAGGCGTCCCCATATAAGGGCCCCTCGTGCAAAACCCGAATATGATGTGGCGTAGATCTGCCCCCTCCATCTCTTCCATAGACTCTGTATTGTGGTCCTTCAAATATGTGTTTCCTGCAGCCCCGCTATTGCTATCTTATATCTCTTCAGGAAGGCGTGTATCAGCTGGCGCTTATCTAGGCCTCCCATCCCACGGACGTTCCAGTTTAGGACCTTCAACGTTTTTACTGTCATGACAATAGGGCAATAAGCACATCTACCTGCCTGGCCAGTGCGCTCCTCATGATTCCACAGCCTGTATAACCAAGTGTAATCCTCCGTGACTCTATTGGTTGCCTCGTAACAACAACATTGTGTGAGAAATGAACAACCCCTTGCCCCCCTCCCACGGGCAATAGTATAAATTGGAATGCCCAACTTTCGTTCCCCACACCAAGCAATACATACTGCCCCAAACCACTCTCCCCCACCTTAAAAATTCCAAAATCAGTATGTTTTGTTTAAGGCATTGTCCCAAGTGTTAGTTGTCTAATATGACAAAACTTGCATCTACTAAATGCTGTGCAAGAGAGTTGGTGATGCCGGGGAGCTATTTATCTCAAGCCTCGCCAACGACCCTGGTCTCTAGTGGGGGCGTTGCTGCTCCTGCAGCCTCCCGCGATCCCATCAGAACAAAAGTGCCATCTGACCCCCAACCTATAGTTATTAAATATTAAGAATCAGCCACAGAGGAGAAACTTAATGGAGCAATCAGAGGTATCACTCCCTGAGTTGAGAAGTATAGATCTCCCATGGACCCATAATGTAACGGTTTCAGGCAGAAATATCAGATTGTCATCTTATCTACAATACAGACAGGACTTAGCTGTACATTACAGCAGGTAGTGTTCAGTTCGTGGAGTTCATTTGTGTCTCATTCTTAAGGGCCTCCGTGTCTTTCTCAGTGGTCGTCACCCTGTCAGAGACTTTCCAGAAATAACACCGTAATAGATTAACATCTATAGCCACAGCATTGATCTTCTTAATCATATTGTCCCTAGTGGATTGGAGGGCCCTGAAAACATCCATCAGCATTGGAGAATCCCCAGCCGCTTCCCCTATTGTTCCTTTTTCCATTATAGGGTCCTCATTTCTGTCTTCCGACCCTGGGATATGGGTTGAGCTTAATTTGAGATCTTGTTGGATTGCGATTTTGCTGTTTTATCTTTTCCCATATTGCTCAGTGAGATATGTTAAGGTTGTCCTGATGGTTTCTCTCCACGAGAGGTGAAGTCAGTCTCTGCACCCCTCATCAAAACGTATTCCGGGAAGACTCATGCGCTTCCACACACAAAGTACCCCTCTCATCAAGTCATGGTGGGAGTATGCCAGCCAGAAGCGATCTTTACCACCATTCGTAGTTTTCGAAGCAGGAGCCTCCCAGCCACCACACCCCTCCGCCTTCCTGGATGAGCCCAAACAGGCTGTTTGCTGCCACCTACTTAGGTTTCCCCCAAGGACCTCTCCAGGACCCTCCGTTTCGTTTCCAAACCACAAGGTTGGGACCTCAAATTGTCTCATTCACTACCCAGACCATCCTCCACCAGACATCTCAGTTATCTGCTGCCCTAGGATCGCGCTTTCCTAGGATGCATCCGTCCTTTAGTCTGCACTGCACGATTCTCACCACCTGTAGCAGCCATCAGTGTGTTCCCCTAAGTATGCTGTTGGCATCCCCTTAGTATACTATGCAGATCACATTCTCTTCAGTCACATTCAGGGGTTCCACCGTGTGCCGGGTATAACTCGCCTCTGCTGTCCAGATTATATGATGCCCCTCTAAATGTTTCCGAAATGGGGAAGTACAGTTGACCTGCAGTCCCTTAATACAACCGGGCTAAGGGGCCGATTCACAGAACTAATCTGAGACAATATCCTAAACGCACTACTTTTGGTATTCACAGAAGGTGTTTAGTAGTAGTAAAGTTAGTATTTTGTCTTAAGTTAGTATTTTGTCTTAAATTAGGATTTTGCCTTAATCTTTGGTTTTAAGACAAAATCCTAACTTAGGACAAAATACTAACTTAAGACAAAATATTAATTTAAGACAAAATCCTAAATTAAGATAGAATACTAACTTAAGACAAAAATACTAACTACTACTACTAAATGCCTTCTGTGAATACCAAAAGCAGTAAGTTTAGGATTTTGTCTCAGATTAGTTATGAGAATTGGCCCCGAAGACCGCTGCAGAGTAATGCCAGGGGAGTCTGATTAGTACTCACTAGTATCCAGTGCTTCACTGGTATGTTGCTTTTGGTGGGCCGGATGGAGCCGGGGGGCCTGCCTCTGTCACATCTTTTCCCTGGCCTCCGCTCAGGGGATCCACTCACCTAGCAGTTATGTCTGAGGCCCAGGCAGCGTCTGTAATGTGCCACGTTGCGCTAGCGCGGGTAAATGCGGCGCCGCCGCATTAATAACAGACAGGGCACTGTGCTCTGTTTCCTCGTGGCTCCGACTGCCTTCGTCGGCCACGCCTCCTTTATTTTATACATCACGCACGTGACGTCATGCGTCAGCGCGCTAGCGTGCCCTTACCGGCGCGGGTAGACTGCACTGCTACCCGATGCTGCCGAACACTACATTCCTTCTAACCTTTATTAAACAAAAACTATATCAAATACAGTGAGAAAAGGTGGATCAGTTACCAGTCAATTAGTCCCAGTTCCTGGATCATCACACCAGGAAATCAGCCAGTTGGGATGAGGGTGCTGGAATCTTGCGCAAACCATACCTGGACTATTCTCCTCTGGACGGTGGCACCAGCGGTGTCATTCTTGTTGGGGTGCCGTTTCCCTGGACTGTTACTGGAGAGCTGGGCAGGCTCTCGCCCGGGGTTGTCGACAGTGACTGAGTGTCTTTGTTCATCAGGCTATCCTCCTCAGGGGGGTACAGCTCCGACGGCTCAAAACCGCTGTCATCCCTGAGTTGACTCGGACTGGCTCTCAAGTGATCAGGATCTGTATGAGGTGGTGTGCCAGGGTGCACCTTCTTGAAGAAAGAGATGTTGCGAGTGACAGTTTCAGTTCCTCTCCGAGCTGTCGCCATAGTGCCGGTTCGGCGGAGGACAGTCCACGGCCTGTGCTCGAATAGGAGTCGGAACTTGCTCCCTGGATATCGATCCTTTATATACACGGGGTCTCTTACTTGAATATCGGATTCTTTGGCTCCTCGCCGACTACTGGCTTGGTTATTAGAGTGAGTCCGGTTGGCCAGGGTCTTCTCCACGTCAACTTGTGCTGGGACCCAGGTTGGGTGATTCGGGATGGTGTCCTTCACTACTCGGCCCATGTTCGCCGGCCCCGGTGCTGCTTTGGTCATGAGGTGCGGGGTCAGCCGGTACTCTCTCAGGAAACTGTAGATGGCCCTCTCCAGTGGTGATCCATCAGCATGCGCAATGCGTATCGCCTTGTTGAGCTTGCGCATGAATCTTTCCACTTCCCCATTGGCTTGGGGCCAGCGTGGAGTTACTTTGCGGTGTTGGATCCCCCAGCTCTTTAGGTAATCCGCAAATTCCTGCCCCTGGAAGGGTGGACCGTTATCCGTCTTGACCACTTCGAATATGCCATGGGTGGCGATCGTCTTCTCAAACTTGGTGATGACCTCCATGGCTGTCTGACGTCCGACAATCTCTACCTCTGGATACTTTGTGAAGTCGTCAATGATCACTAAGGCATAGCGTCCATCGGGAAGGTGTCCGAAGTTTTCACTTACACATTCCCATGGCCTCTGGGGGTTGTCTTCCGTGATGACTGGGTGGGGGCGATCCGGCTGCCCGGCTGCTTGACACCAGGCGCAGGTTCTGACCGTCTGTTCTACCATCGCGTCCATTCCGGGGAACCACACTGTACCGGGGTGGCCGGCGCTGAAGATACGGAGTCAGAGACTTTCAATAAGGATCTTAAAGATGGCTTTATTTTGATATATGATCTTCGTTTCCTGATGGTTATGCGTTCACGAGCAAACGCTGCCGGGTCTGTTAGGGGCTTCCTTAGTGGCTCCAGGATGTCTTTGGTAGGGTGGACACTCTTCCTGCAGACACCGCAACCGGAAAAGAAGTAAAGAAATAGTATCGGGTTAGGGAAAGGCTTCACTGGGACAAGTACAGGGCCGGGAGTGAGGAGAAAAACCACGTGTATAAGTGCCAGTAACCCTCAGTCGTAGTGCATAATCAGTGCTCGTGAGGAGGGAGGGGTATTATCAAGGATCTATACACACGGGTCTTTACACTATCTACAAGTTACTCAACAGGTCGGGCACGCCGTCCCACCCAGCCCGCTACTTTGCCCCGTACCTGTTGGAGCCACGCCCCTTCCGTGGGAGCGTGGCGGGGCGACTCGTAAAGTTGGTGGCCTCCTGGCTTCTCTGGTTCTTCCTCTTCGGTTTCTGCTTCCTCGGGCTCCTCTGCGTCCCCGCTCTTCCTCCTCGTTCGGGTCTCAAGTCTCTCTGGCTCCTCCTGGGAAACGCCGTCCGCCGCTTCATGGGTTCCTCCTCTCTTTGACGGGCTTCGGGACGTGACGCGGGTTTGGGGCGTGTTCTCGTCATAGGTATCCTCCCCCTTAAAGGCATCCTGTTCGTATTCCTCGATATTCCACCGGTGTCTGTCTTCTTCTTCTGGCCAGTCGGGCTGCTGCAGAGAAGGGACAGAAGTGGGTAACAGGGGGGCAACTGTCCACCAGTTCGAGTTCTCTGACTGTCCCGTGGGCATTTGACCTGCCCCGTCACACACCATCCCCCCTGGATTCTCTCGTTCGGGGAGAGGGAAGACTCTGGACAAACAGTCTGCATTCCCGTTCTCAGACCCCTTTTTGTGAGTTACTGTGAAGGAGTAGGGCTGAAGGGACAGGAACCAACGGAGTACCCTAGGATTGTGGGCTCGGTTTCTGCTCATCCATTGTAACAGGGCGTGGTCTGTATGCAGGATGAATGGCCTGCCCTCCAAGTAGTACTGTAGCTTGTCTATAGCCCATTTCACCGCTAGACATTCCAGCTCAATGGTGGAATACCAACTCTCACGGGGATACAGTTTCCGGCTTACATACAATACTGGATGTTCCAACCCATCTACCCCTACTTGTGAGAGTACCGCCCCTATTCCGACGTTGGAAGCATCTGTGGCTAGTATAAAGGGTTTATTGAAGTCCAGCGAGACTAGAACAGGAGCTGTGGTCATTTCTTGCTTCAGGTGTCCAAAAGCCTGTGTTGCTTCCAGCGAGGGGTGTGACAGTTCCCTAGGTTTTCGGTCTTTTTGTAGGAGGTCTGTCAGTGGAGCGGCTACCTCAGCGAATCTGGGAATGAAACGCCGATAGTAGCCGATCAATCCTAAGAAGGCTCTCACGTCTCTTTTATTAGGGGGAAACGGGATCCTCTCAATGGCTTTTACCATCTCACTTTGAGGGGCTATGGTACCCTCTCCCAGGACATATCCTAAGTAGTTGACACTGGTAAATGCCGCTCGTGATTTTTTTGCATTGATATGCAATCCGGCCCGTTGTAGAGCAATGAGGATGATCTGTAGGTGTCCCAGATGTTCTTTCCACATGCGACTGTATATGACAATGTTGTCCAAGTAGGCCAAACTAAAGGAAGGGTATGGCCGTAGGACGGTGTTCATAAGGCGCCTGAATGTGGCCGGGGCCCCGTGGAGTCCGAAGGGCAATACAGTAAATTCAAACAGTCCATCTGTTACAAAGGCGGTTTTCTTCCTGTCTCCCTCATGGAGGGGTACCTGCCAATACCCCTTCGTGAGATCCAGGGTGGTTATGTATACTGCGTCTCCTATCTTCTCTATCAGCTCATCGACTCTCGGAATCGGATAAACGGCGAATGTGGAGATAGCGTTTAGAGCCCGGAAGTCCATGCACAAATGCTTTGATCCGTCGGGTTTTGGAATCATCACCTTCGGAGAGGACCAATCTCTCTTCGAGGGCCTAATCACGCCTAGGGATAACATATCCCTAACTTCTTTCCTCACCGCTTCCCGTCTGGCAGCGGGGATACTATAAGGCCGTTGCTTTATGATTTTGCCGGTGGTGTTTCGATATGATGCTCCACTATGTCGGTCTTCCCGGGTAGGTCCGAGAAGATATCCGAAAAGGGTTGTAGTACTGTCCTTAGTTCGGTTTCTTTCGTGTTTGACAAGTCCCTGTTCACCACGACGTGGCCCAAGGTAGAGTTCTCGGTGGATACGGTGGGAATGGGCAGATGGTTTCCTCTGGGGGCTGGTCCCAGCCACTCCTTCAGCCGGTTTATGTGGTAGCACTGAGTCTTGGCGGGGGGAGAGCTGTAATCTGTAGGTAGTGTTACCTATAGATTCGATAACCCGATAGGGTCCTTGCCATTTGGTTTTGTTTTTGCTGGCGATGAACGGTAAGAGGACTAATGCCCAGTTCCCCACTCGAAGGCGTCTCAACTTCTTTCCTTTGTCATAATGCCTTTTCTGCTGGATCTGCTTGTGTTCCAAGTTGGTATAAGCGAGGTTTCTGAGTTTGCTGAGTTTGGACTTCAGTTGTAGCGTATACTCCAGCAGGGATTTCTGCTCCTGTTCCTCCTCGGCCTCCCACATGTCCTTTGTTATTTCCAACAAGGAGCGGGGAAGGCGACCATAGAACAGTTCAAAAGCCGAGCATCCTAGGCTGCTCTGCTTTTGCGCTCTGAGCACATAGAGCGCCAAGGGCAACAACCGGTCCCAGTCTGGTCCTTCGGACGTCAACATTTTCTTCAGCGTGGTCTTGAGTGCCTGGTTATAACGTTCAACCAGACCGTCCGTCTGGGGATGGTAAACCGACGTTTTTAGGTGTCGTATATCCAAGGTCTTGCACACCTCTCTCTTCAACCTGGATGTAAACGGTGTGCCCTGGTCGGTTAACACTTCTTTGGGGAACCCTACTTGCGCAAACAGCTCCACAAACTTCTCTGTGATGTTGGAAGTATTGGGGGTTCTTAACGGGAAAGCCTCAATAAATCTAGTGGCATAATCCACTATGACGAGAGCGTAGAGGTGTCCTTTGGTTGTTCGTGGCAGCGGTCCTATTAGATCCATGCCGACCCTTTCAAACGGTACCACAATGATAGGCAGGGGTTGTAGAGGGGCTGAGGGAGGGCGGTGTATATTCCTTCTCTGACATATTTCACATTTGGGACAATAGTTCTGAACATCTTTATATATTCCGGGCCACAAGAAATGTCGTAATATGCTTTCCGTAGTCTTTTCTTTCCCTGCATGGCCTGCAGTGAGATGTGCGTGTGCGAAGAACAAGACTTGGTCACGAAAAGCCAAGGGCACTAGCAACTGTGGTTTGCTCCCCTCCTGGGATAGACGATACAGCAGGTCCTTTTTGATGATGAACCTGGGGAATATGGGTTGTGAGGTACCCTGAGAGGAATGAGCGCTTTCCCAGGCATTATACAAGGTCCTGTCCTCCCCCTGGGCAAACTTAAAGCTGCGGTCAAGGACCCATGGTTCTGGGGTCAGTAGCGCGGGAAATGGACCACCCCTTTTGAGTGCGGTCTTGTTCAGGGTCTTCCGAAAGAGAGAGAGGAACTCTGGGTTGTCCACCCCTAGTATCATGTCTTCTGGGAGGGAATCCACTACTCCAAGTCTAACACTACAGGAGCCCTTATCTATATGGGTCAGGGTGATCAAGGCTACGGGATAGGGTTTAACGTCCCCATGGACACAACGGATGTAAACAATGGTGTCCTGGAGATACTGACAGGGCCGCACAAACCTTTCTTGCACCACTGAATGCCTACACCCTGAGTCAAGGAGGGCTCTCACTGACTGGCCATTGATCCTCATACTCACGTAAAATGAGGTCCCCAGTTCAGCGATATGCAACACAGACCTGGGAAGGTAGCCCACTTCCATCTGCTCCTCAGGGGGTCGTCTTCGGGGGCACATTCCGGCAATGTGGCCCCACTCGCCACAGTCGAAGCATTGTGGACCTCTTGAGAGGGGGGATGCCATTCCTGAGGGGTTAGGTCTCTTCGGTTCCAGACCAAACTTGGGTTTCTTGTCTGTTTTTGGGGGCAGCACGTTTTTGGTAGATTTGTCAGATTCCCGACCTGGGCTGGGCCCTGGCATAGTGAGCAGCCATTTCAATGGCCTGTTAAGTATCAAGTCCAGCATGTTGTCGAAGCCATCTCTGAGAGGCATATGGGAGGGCTTCCATGAATTGTTCCAAATAGACTTTGTTGAGTATTTCTTCCTTAGTACACGCTTTAGGTCTCAGCCATTTATCGGCAGCCATTTTTAAGCGGAAAAAGAGGGTTTTAGGGTTCTCTCCGGGGGTCCCCCTTTCCTTCCTGAAACGGATTCGGTAAGCCTCTTGGTCTAGTCCAAGGTGATCCAATATGACTTCTTTTATCACCGTATAGGGGGTGTTCCCCAAGGGGTTGGCGGCCTGGTAGGCCGACTGGGCCTTTCAGGTTAGGAGGGGTGCCAGGAAGAAGAGCCACTTCTCCTCTGGCCACCCCAGAGCCCTGGCAGCCCTTTTGAAGTTCAGCATAGAGGCGTAAGGATCCTCGCCGGTTATATACTTTTGGAGCGCTATCCCCGTGGGGTGGGGAGTATGGCTCCTGCTGTCTATTTGAGTCACTACAGTTGGAGGCGGTGGCACATTCTTCATGCTTTCTAGATGAGCAGTAAAAGTGTTCTTAAACAGGTCCCGGTCAGCCTGGGCTGAGGATAGTTGGCGTTCTATTGCCCATTCTAGTTTTTCCTGTCCTTTGATCATGTGCTGTATTAGGGCGTCCATCTCACTCTCACAGATGGGCTGAGGTGGTATGGATCCCACTTCTGACACCACTTGTACCTGGGTGGCCGGCGCTGAAGATACTGAGTCAGAGACTTTCAATAAGGATCTTAAAGAGGGCTTTATTTTGATATATGATCTTTGTTTCCTGCTGGTTATGCGCTCACGAGCAAACGCTGCCGGGACTGTTAGGGGCTTCCTTAGTGGCTCCAGGATGTCTTTGGTAGGGTGGACACTCTTCCTCCAGGCACCGCAACCGGAAAAGAAGTAAAGAAATAGTATCGGGTTAGGGAAAGGCTTCACTGGGACAAGTACAGGGCCGGGAGTGAGGAGAAAAACCACGTGTATAAGTGCCAGTAACCCTCAGTCGTAGTGCATAATCAGTGCTCGTGAGGAGGGAGGGGTATTATCAAGGATCTATACACACGGGTCTTTACACTATCTACAAGTTACTCAACAGGTCGGGCACGCCGTCCCACCCAGCCCGCTACTTTGCCCCGTACCTGTTGGAGCCACGCCCCTCCCGTGGGAGCGTGGTGGGGCGACTCATGAAGTCGGTGGCATCCTGTTTGTATACCTCAGTATTCCACCGGTGTCTGTCTTCTTCTTCCGGCCAGTCGGGCTGCTGCAGAGAAGGGACAGAAGTGGGTAACTGGGGGGTAACTGTCCACCAGTTCGAGTTCTCTGACTGTCCCGTGGGCATTTGACCTGCCCCGTCACACACACCTTGGCTCTCAGCCGGCTCTTGGTTTTTACCATGCCTTGGTGTCCTCTCTGTGCCAATTCCACGGCTTCCTGGGCTAGGCTTGCTGGCATGACCAGTCTCGGTCCTCGTAGGAGGGAGCCTTGGCTGTCAAGGGACATAATGGACTCTAGCGTCGCTCTGGCGTGGTGTGTCTGCCTGCTCAGAGTGGCTTGAATGGGGCGCAGGTCATTTGATCGGACAGCATCCGCAGCTAGTTGTAGGCACTTGTCTCTTTGGGTGGCTTCAACGATGGCTTCTAGGCTCATGAGCAGGGGCCGTGACCTTTCCATTACCAGCCGGACGTATTTCTCGGTGTCCTCCACTTCTTCTCTTTCCGCTTTCGTGGCCGCTCGAGGGTGTCTCGAGAGGTAGTCTGCTGGATTCGTCGAGCCTGGTTTATATTCTACTCGGTAGTCATACGCTTGCAGTTGAAGTATCCACTTCTCGATCTTCGGTGGCAGCTTTGACACTGAACCCTGGAACAGGGGTATGAGAGGCTTGTGGTCTGTGGATACTGTCAAGGAGTGGCCATATACGTAGATGTGAAAGTGCCGGCAGGCCCAGTGAATGGCGATTGCTTCCCGCTCTATTTGCGAGTATCTATGCTCCGTGGCCCTTAGGGAACGGCTGGCGTAGGCGATGGGCGCCCATTCTCCATTGCTTTGAAGCTGGGTTAGCACTGCCCCTGGCCCATAGGGGCTGGCGTCCACTGCAACGTTGGTGGATCTGGTGAGGTCAAAGTAGGATAACGTCGTATCCGCTAACAGGGCTGCCTTTGTGGCTTTGAACGCTTGTTCCTGTTCCGGGCTCCATTGCCATGTGGTGGTGGACTTCGTCAGTCCCCTGAGGGGGTTTTGTGAGGTTAGAGAGGTCGGGGACGAAGCGCCCGCAGAAGTTTAGCATACCCAGGAAGCTTCTTATTTCCGATATGCTGGATGGGGCTGGGGCTTCTTGGACATCTCTAACCTTGTCGGGATCTGGTGCTATTCCTTGGTCGGAGAAGGTGTAACCAAAAAAACTGATCTTGTTCTTTAAGAACTGGCACTTCTTACGGTGTAGGGTCAGGCCAGACTCTTTGATCCTTTGGAGGACTCCCCTCAGTCTTTGATTGTGGTCTTCTATTGAAAATGCATAGATTAGTAGATCATCACTCACATTTAGGACTCCTGGGAGTCCGCTGAGAACTTCCCTGATGGTATTTTGAAATACCTCCGCGGCACTCGAGATTCCGAAATTGAGGCGCCGGTATCTTCTGAGGCCTACGTGCATGGAGAAGGTGGTTATGTATCGAGAGTCTGGGTGGAGTGGTAGTTGATGATACTCTGAGCGAAGGTCCATCTTCAAGAACCATCTTGCGCCGTTCAATTCTCCCAGGATGTCATCTATGGTAGGGGTTAGGTGCCGTTCCCTCTTTACCGCTGCATTTGGGAGTCGCATGTCCACGCAAATGCGGACTTGCCCCGTCTGTTTCGGCTTCCGGGCTACCACGATCGGGGACACCCATGGGTTGGGCCCGCTGACCTTCTCAATAATACCTTGTTTCTCCAACACCTCCAGTTCTTCTTCAACTTTCTTCCTCAGGTGGAACGCGATGCGCCTATGCCTCAGCGCCACTGGTTGGACCGACGGGTCGATATGGAGGGCGACTTCCTTCCCTTTTAGGCATCCGATGCCTTTGAAGACTTCACCAACTCTTCCATGATGGTGTCTAGCTCTTCTTCCAGTACCGCCATGGCAAACGATATGAGCCTCAATTCTTCCACTGACTGCCCACTTATTAGCATGCCACTGCCCTCTTTTGGGACCTACACGGTGGTGGGTACTTTCAGGCCTTGGTGCTGCAGTTCAGTCTTGAAACATCCTATCAGGGGAATAGGTGGCTTCTGGCCATACACAAACACTCTGATTCTTGCTTGGCGTAGGGTAGGCCGGGTGCTCAGCTGGTTGTACACGTTGGCGGCCATCTGCTCAATGGATGCTCGTGTGTCGATAGTGGCCCTCACTTCCTGCTGGTGAATCTTGATGCGGCACTTCCGGAGACGCCTCTTCTTCCTTTGTGGCTGGTCGATCGCGAACACATAGTGGACCGGGTAATCACCCGTGTCGTCGTCCATGTCTTCACTGTCTCGTTCTTCCAGCACCGCATGTGCAGCTTCTTTCTTGGCCTTCACCGATCTGCATACTGCTGCAAAATGGTTCATCCACCCACATGCGCTGCACTTCTTTTCTTTCGCCGGGCAGTCCTGCATGCGATGGGGCTGGCCTCCGCAATAACCACTCTTTCTTCTTGTCTTGTTGTTTCTTCCCCACGTTTTGGCGCGCTTTAGACCTTACCACGTTCACTTTCTCCCCCACGTTCACTTGCTCTGACTTGACGGGTCGGTGGAGGGCTGCTTCCATGTGGGAGGCTCTCGCCTGCGACAGTTCTTTGGAGCGGCCCAGGGTGAGGATGTCCGCTAGTGACTTGCCGTCTTCTTGAAGGATGGTGACTCTGAGTTTGGGTGAGTAACAGCCTTGGATAATCTGCCCTCGGATTACTTCCTGCTTATCCGAAAATCCGCACGTGCTGGCCAACTCTTTTAACCTTCTGTGGAATGCATCCGACGACGCTTCGGCTTCCTGCTTTGTATGGCGGAAGATGAACCTCTCCTAGTCTCTGTTTGCCATCGGTTCAAAGTGTGCGTTCAAAGCGTTGAGGAGAGTGTGATATGTCTTTGGTGTGGCTTCTACCAACGTTTTGTAGATCCGGTGGATGTCTTTACCTCCGAGGTGTAGAAGTAGAGCTCTGCGTTGCTCCCAGGCCGTGCCTGCCCCTTCGAAGTATATCTGGAGGCGATCCGTCCAGTCTCTCCATCGTGGAGCCAGGGACGATGGGGCCCCATCCACTATGAATGGTTCAATGGCGGGAATTGATGCCATCTTGACGCGTGCGTGAATCCTCTTCGCGGTACGTGCGCTGCTCACCTCTTGGGCGCACTGGTAGCTGCCTGTCCAGGTGTAATGAGGACGATGCCGGTGTGCTTTCCTGTGGCCGGCCTACCTTCCCTCTTGCCCCGACGGTTGTCTGTCTGGCCACTCTGTCCTGTGCTCACATGCAGGCACGCGTGGTACTTGGGTGTTGGCCAGCTCCTAGGTACAATGTGGACTTACTTCCCTTCCTCAGGGCACAAGCAGAGGCCCCAGGGGATCATTGAGTATCAGCACCTTAGGACTAGAAGCACCACTCCGGCAGACTTGAGGGCAGCGTGAGTCCTGTGGGCCCAAAGTACAAGGATACGCTTTGTGGGTGAATCACGAGTTGAAAGAGGGTAAACTGCACAGCCTGGGGTCTTTTAGCCCCTCGTCGCCAGTGTAATGTGCCACGTTGCCCTAGCGCGGGTAAATCTGGCGCCGCCGCATTAATAACAGACAGGACACTGTGCTTTGTTTCCTCGTGGCTCCGACTGCCTTCATCCGCCATGCCTCCTTTATATTATACATCATGCACGCGACCTCATGCGTCAGCGCTAGCATGCCCTTACCGGCGCAGGTAGACTGCACCGCTACCCGATGCCGCAGAACACTACAGCGTCCTCCCACCTCTCGGGGTCTCGGCCGGAGGTGGCCCACCACCCAGACTCGTATGGGAGAGGCTCTCACCGTCTACCCACGTTGGGTCCAGACCACTTCACAGCAGGCTCCTGTCCTCAGGAGCGGCTCCTCTCCCGACAGCACCGTACAGGGGCAGAAGTCGAAGGATTCTTCCTCTTCTCGTCGCAGGGCTCCGCCTCAGGGCTCCAGCGGCCTGCCGGTGTCTCAACCTCCACCGGAACGCAGCTCCGGGATAAGGACCTTCACCTTGTGGCTCCAAACTCACTCTCCGCACCTCAGCAATTCCTATAGACGAGTCTCAGGGGCATATCTGGGCACTCAGCCTTCCTCTACTCAGCGTCTCGTGTTACCCCTGGTCAAGATGGCGCCACTACGCAGTCAAGGCAGCTCCGTTAGTCTGGGCAATGCAGCGTTCTATTCACCTCCACAGGCATGATCGGTAGATGCACGGGGGTCTGCTTTAAATCAGGATGCAATCCGGGATCGTTATGAAGCAAGGATAATGCAGGATTTCAGGTTACATCTTGTCAGACAACTATGCACTATGTGTAGTTAGGTTCGCAGAGACACAAGGGACCAAGTTCCCAGTCCCCTATGCAGTAACCAGTGATTAATGAGCCACTTAAGTTAAAACAAGCATTTGCAATGCAATAGGTCTCGCATTTAAGCATGGGCGGAAAATCCGTTCCGCTCGCGGATTTTGGGGATTTTCGGTAAATTCGCAATCCGCGAACTCTCGCGAATTTACCGAAAATCCGCACGCAGCGGATTTTTTTGCTTGGTGATACAATATTGCGGCGTGCGGCGTTCACTTACCGTCATTCAGCGTTTGCAGAGTTGTTTTTCTCTATAATTTGCGAGTGCTGCGCCATTCTGGATCTTGCGCGGGAGTTTGGCGACGCATCGCGAGAGTTCGCAATTGCGAACATGTAGATGCGGCGGGCAGCAACAATCTCGCACTCGCGAAATTACAAAATGTGCAATTCTGCACAAGAAATCCACTAACCCTGGGCGTAGTGGGCGTAGTGGGGCTTCGTGGAGCTACGTGAAGTGGGCGAGAATCTACGCCCACCTCCGCACTCCGCGTAGCCCCACTACGCACCACAGGCCTCCCTCCCGCCCTCCCTAAATACTTTAAATTAAATGTGTAAAAGAATTAAAAGGCACTTACCTTGCCCGCCGCTGCCCGCCGCGTCCCCGGGGCTCGCTCTCTTCATTGCTGCCGTCTTGTGTACTAATGCGCATGCGCGGGCGGCCGCGCATGCGCATTTCTCGTGAGAAATGCGCATGCGCAGCCGCCCGCGCATGCGCATTAGTACACAAGACGGCAGCAATGAAGATAGCGAGCCCCGGGGACGCGGCGGGCAAGGTAAGTGCCTTTTAATTCTTTTACACTTTTAATTTAAAGTATTTAGGGAGGGCTGGAGGGAGGCGGGTGGCGGCCAGCTACGCTCCGTCTGCGGAGCGTGCGTAGTGCCGGATTCTACGCCTGCTACGCAAAATGCGTAGAAGCCGGCACTACGCACACTCCGTGCACGGAGCATAGCCGCCCGCCCACCCACCCTTAAAATCCACTAGCAAGCAGCATAAACCTTCTGAAAATGATGATTTTTATCAGAATAACTCCTCAGGTTGACATTTGCCTGCACTTTTTTGGATTTGAGGCCTTTTTGACTTTCTTTGGATCACTTTTGGATTAGAAATCAACTTTCACAAGTAAGTTTGTTTGGGGCATTCAGTTGCTGTTCTGCAGAAAAACGAGTTTTGCAAAACTGAAAGCACTCAGCAGGTGCAAAAGTTCACTCATCATTAGTAACCATTCCCTGTAGTGCTTCCTGAGGGGCCCCTCCAGAGTTCAGTTGCCTATGTTTGTTTGGGGCATTACAGTTGCTGTTCTGCAGAAAAACGAGTTTTGCAAAACTGAAAGCACTCAGCAGGTGCAAAAGTTCAAACTCATCATTAGTAACCATTCCCTGTAGTGCTTCCTGAGGGGCCCCTCCAGAGTTCAGTAGCCTACTTGCAACTATTCTATGACCCTGCTCTGACCCTCACAGCAGGCTCTTAGAATAGCTACAAGTAGGCCACAAAGGTCCTGGAAAAAAAAAATTGCACTGCAACAGAAAGCAAATTACAGATAAGGAAGCAGGTGCCAGACAGGAAGTTTAAATTCAGTGACACATTAATCAACCCCAAATTAATTCATGTCAGTTGAAGCAGGGCAGGTGTGCTTGCTTTCCCCCCCATAATCTACAGTGATGAATCAGAGGGTGGCAGTGATGTACCAGAGGGTGGCATGGGTGAATCAGTGGGTGGCAGTGGTGAAACAGAGGGTGCTGTGAACCTGTGATGATGAACCAGACGTAGAAACAACAAAGTCGCAACCGTTGTGAGCCGACAAGTAAGTTCGCAATTGCGAACTGGTACAAAACCCTCGCGAACTGGCAGAAACCCTTGCGAACACAAAAAAAAAACAATCCGCAAATTCGCGAGAATTCGCAGATTTTGCGGATTGCGAGTTCGCAAATACGCAAATTTGTGAATGCCAGATTCGCAAAATTCGCCCATGCTTACTCGCATTAGTAAAGTTTGAGCTATTGGTATTGCTAAATAATGCAACACCAATAGCTCTAAGTGTAATAATGCGAGATAAAGCAGGTTATGCAGATGATAAGAAATATATGGAATAAAATGAAGTTATTTGCGAATTTGAATAATGTAAGAGGTATTCAAATATTTTTAAGAATATGATATTAATATATCTCCCCCCGCCGACCCCCACCCCATCTCGATGCCTTATCCTGCAGGAATATTTTCTTCGTAGTCCACAAATTAGCAGAGATCTTCACGTGAAAGTGTGTGTACAAAAGGTATATGGTGTCCTACGTATTTTTAAGGATTAGAAGGACTATCCAGAAATTGGTAATCTCGGACTACTTGCCTTTAATGGCAAAGCTAACACAACGCGAAGCTGGGGGAGGCCTTGGTACAGGGATGTTTCAATAGCCATTAATCTGGCACCGCCTTTGCCCATATCACTGGGGGTGGAGAAATGGGTGGGGGGATGGGGCTCATCCTCAGGCGGGTAACTTCAGTGTACTGTATGAACAGCTAATACAAACTTTTGCATCACTTTGCCCGGCAGCACCTCTCTTCACGACCTGCCCTTAGAGAGTTGCCTTAGACATAGGCAACTGTTTTATTTTCCACTCGTTTCCACAAAGCCCAGACGTGGGACTCCCAGAGTCCCTGGCCAGAGTTTCTTGCATAGAAACACCCCAAGGCAGCATATTGGCACGAGGCACCCCTCCAAGACTTTCACTTTCCCGCTCATCTGTTGTGTGCCCTGCAGAGTGTACTGCGCGAGCAGTCAGAGGTGACCCATCCACAGAGCTAGGCTAGGACCTGCATTACCACCCTATCAAAGGCAGGAGGGTACGAGTACGGTGCTCGGAGTACCAATGGTGCACGTGGTGGTAACGCAATGGTGAGAGAGCCGAGAATGCCCGGGGAGGTGAAGGCCTGGTCTCGAGTGCAGCAGCATAGCTCGAACTCCAAGGAATTAGAATACGGTTGGGGGGGTAGTGAGGTGCGGGAGACGCGTGCCTGAACAGCTTGACACCAGCGGAGAAGGGTGCACGCGCACTGGGAGAGGGGCAGTACTGGGTGCGCATGTGTCTGGTTTCAGGGACCGAGGATCGCTTGCAGATCCATATAGGTGGAGTGCGAGAAGTGGATTGGCAAACTATGGTGGGACCCACAAAACCTGCACCTGCTATACTGAAAACAGGATTCCCATCCCCCTCACCCAGTGCTTTAAATGGGGAAAAATAAGTGTAGGTACTCATTAAATTGAGCTAGGGGCGTGGCTAATGGGAGGGGTTAGAGGCGGGGCAAGACATGATGATACTAAGACATTTCTATTGAGTATTCATTTTGCCTGTGAATTTCTTTTGATAGTTTCAAACTTCTCATATATGCAGATTAACAGCTGCATATGGTGATAATGAGTGGTGTGAATACCTGCTGGGAGCAGGCCCTAAATCATAATAGAAGGAGCTTTTAAATGAATGCAATCAAGCCATCAAAATTTGGCACAATATTTCTAATACAGAAACAAGCAGACGATGCACACACAAAGCATTCCACGCAATTCTTTCAAACTACCCCCTGAGAGTGTACATATACTCCTCCTATCTGAGCTTGCTTTCTCTCTCACACTCAAACATACACAGAAGCAGGCAAAGAAACACACACGCACGCACCCCCCCCCCACACACACCCAAAACCGGCTCACTCAGGATTGTTACAGCACAGCAAGCACTGAATGTGATTGACAGAGAAGGGCCTTAATGGGCCCTTCTTTATCAAACACAGCAGGGCGTGAAAAACTCCAAAACAGCGACATCTCTTGTATAACGCACAAGAGCAGCTGCTGAATGGTTCAGCAGTTTCTCACCTACGAGCTAGACAGGCGTTTTGGCTGTCAGAGTGCGGTCCAGGACGGCTGCACTCGGACTGCCTCGAGCTCCGCAGCACTAGCACCAATTAGTTTACCTTCAGTGAGTACCAGTACTCTCCTTAGCAGTGGAGAAGTGCCAGTACTCTGATCGGTAAAAATGAGAAGTGCCGGTACTCAGTACCGGTGAGTACCGGCCCATTTAAAGCACTGCCCTCACCCCAACCCACCCAGCGCAGTTGGAGCCAGACTATTTTGTTACAGCAGACTTGACAAGTACATCATTAATAGCATGCATATGCCTTACTCGAATAAACAAATGTATACACTACTAAATACAATATTACATCTACAACCATAAAAAGGATCTTTAAAATCAAATAGCAGCCCTTTTGTTCATTTGATGTCTCCAGTTTCCATAATTCATAATACACCGCAGCCACTTAGAAAATCTTTCAAATATAATAGGCTTCCGCTGATTAAATGGCAAGCTACGGGACGATGGGCGTATGCATAGGGCAGGGAAGTGTCAGCATAACGCAGGTTACTGTCTCCCCCTCCGAACTCACAATCGCAGAAATCCGTTCTACAGCAGCTAAAGCAAACTTGGCCAGGTGCACTCTGGTAGGTAGTATGCCCGAGCGAAAAATCAGACAGCAGTCGGAACCAAATAGAGCCTGGAACCTAGCAAACCAGGAACAGGTACAGTCATTTTATCTCTGCAGTGGGAGGGGCTATCTTCCAAAACCCAAGGGTTCAAATCTAGTCGGGTGGTGCGGACCCTGCAGTGTTTTTGCTATTTCGGTTTCAGGCCCGAGCATATATTACAATTGCACTTCAGGCATGTGACACACTCAGCAGCGATGTTGTACTTGCTTGATGTAAAATCTCAAACACATTTTTAAGTCCTCCAACGCACGTGACGTGAGTCTCTCTCACTTTAAGCGAGGGACAGAAACTGCCACCCAGCACGGCCGGCGTGGAGAAGCTCACAGGGGTCAGCCCGAGACGGGTCTCTGCCAGGTAAGGGGGGGCCGCTCGGCCTGCCCCGCATGTATGGTGGGGCACCGGACCTCCCCTTCCCCTGCACCCTCGGTGGTGGGGCGTGGGCCTTCGCCGCGTCTTGATGACGCGGCCAGCGCGCACCACCACCAATTGGTGCTGGCTCCCGCGTTGACCCGCGGGTCAAAGGGAGGGAGCTAGGGGGGCAGACCAGTGGGACCTGGCCTACCCCCATTGAGGTTAAAAGGCCAGGAGAGCGCGGAAGGCGCCCTCTCGTCCCCGCGCTCTCCAGGCCTGCTCCGTGCCCCCAAGGGGCGGAATAATCTTTTTCTTTTCTTTGCTTGCAGGTCGGGAACGTACTTCTTGCAGAGTTGCCATCGGAGCTCCGGATCACGCCGACTGCCCCGTGAGACGCATCGGCACATCTCGATCGCATACGTCGAGGGGTAGCAGCTGTGAGCACGGAGCAAGGCGGAAAGCGCTACACGCATCGGTGAGCGCTGGGAAAGTGCTCTCGTTGCCCCATTGTTTTTCGCCCGCATTACGGTGAAGTTTGGCGGGCTTTGGGGGATTGTAGTGCATTTATGGGCCGATTCGAGGGAGCAGTCCTGTTTCAGATTTTTCGTTTACAGAGGCTCTGTACCCTAAATTGCAGGCGCTGTGTTGTGAGAGCAATTGTACTGGTTAAATGGCTAGCGCTGTGTTTTTACAGAGCACGTGGACTGGATAAATTGCTAGCGCTGTGTTTTAAGAGCAAGTGTACTGGATAAATTGCTAGCGCTAGGTTTTCAGAGCACGTGTACCATTGTAGGCTGCCAGTTTCATGAGCAAGGGGAATCTGGGGAGTGCCACAACAGAGAACTGCGTGGTAAATGCGGGGCAGGGTTGGGCCTGGTTAGTACGTGGACGGGGGACCGCATGGGACTAGGGGCTGCCCATTTCTGACAATCCTGTGTTTACCCTACTTTTTAATACAGTGTTTTTTGTTTAATATTAAGGGTACGTGCAATACTGTTCAGATAGGGTTTCTGGGTGAGTGAAATACTGCATCCAGTAGAAGGGCTTGTTGTCGACCTCATGGTTACAGGTGCAAATCCCAGTTGGTCCATTTAAGGAAAAAGGATCAGTTAATAAGAACGGGGTGTGTTGGTGATATTGTAATTTTATGCTGGCATTGTTGCATTGAGGTTCCATAAAGGGGGCTGGGACTCAGCTACAAAGTGGCAATTTTTCTTTCAAGAGTGACAGGACTGTATGCTAACTTTCCTTTCATCGTAAGCCATCATATGGGGGGCACTGCGGTTTGAGCAGACTGAGAGCGGCGCAGTGGACATCGCTAACCGAGGACACAGGCAGGCCTGCATTTCACTACTTCTGTCGGGACGCCGGGCTAGAGTGCGCTCGCCCAACACCCAGGCTAGCTTGTGTGTCACGGTCACAGTTGCGTGGAGCTTACGGCCAGCCTGTGTGCCTCCAACTTTGATACAGGTACAAGAGCACATCATGCTCATAGGTGTGGCATAAGTGTAGGTTGTTTTCCTGTCGCAAAGAAAAAGGGAATGTCTAGTGGGCGTGGCGCTAAGCGTTCCCGCATGCAGCTTATACTGCAGGGCATGATGCACAAGATGACAGCTATGGACAGGAGACTGGGGAAAGTGGACCAGTTGGGTAAGAATGTGGCGGAGCTCAGACAGAGGTTTGATGATCAGGCTGGGCCATCTGAGAGACCCAAGCGAATTATAGTGCCCCAGCAGCCCAGGGGGGAATTGGATGCTTTGCCTAAACAGGTCGGGGCCAAGAGGGGTAGTGGTCGGGTCCCCAAGCCACATGTAGTAGGGGGGTCGCCTGGGATGGTCCCCGACGGAGTGCTTATACCGCCGGTGGCACCCATACCTACTCCACTAAGCCCAACAAGTTTACCGGTGACACTGGCTCCTACCACGCCGGCGCCAGCCCCAAACATAGCGCCCTTGGTGGTTTCAGCGGTAATTCCAATGGCACCAGTGGTGAACCCAGCACCTACCCCGGTACGCGACGTGGGATCACCCACCCCAGTTATTGCACCTCCTGGGGTTGGTCAGGTGCCCCCTGAGCTGGCAGCACAGATAGCGGAAGTACTCCCCTGGTTGGGGATTGGGGGGATGTTACCTTCGTCGGTGGGCGCCAAGGAGGCTGGGGAAGATCCTTCCGCAGAGGCAGAGAAAATGGTAGCAAAGATCATGATGACCAGGGGTGGCGGGTGGGTGCCAAGCGTGCCTATTTCTCCTCAAGCAACATGTTCGGGCAGCGACGCTGGAAAAGACAAGATTGTTGAACCAACGCGAGTCGCTGAAAGTGGTAAGGAGGTGGCATTGCCGGTACTAGGGGAAGGTACAATACCCTCCAGGAGGGAAAATCTGGCTCAGCATGTTACACAAGGGGTGGAGGAGTTGATCTGGGCCGGCAAATATGTCAATATATTTTCCTTGCTAGTTTATAACAGGGAAACGGAGTATGCTAAGACGCAGAAGGAGAGGATGTTGCCTAGCGAATGGCGGGGCCAAATGGCAAGATTCAGGGTAGAAGAGACACTGATTAATTGGATTAGAGCCTTTTCTGTGTTTATGGCGACCACGGCCGAGCGTTCCCCAAATTTGCAGGCAGAGATGGCATGTTTCCAGAGTAGAATTACAACTTTCAGTGACAAGTATTGAGGGGATGGGTGGAAGGAGTATGACATGACCTTCAGGAAAGTGGAAGAGTTTGACCAAACATTATCCTGGGATAGGGTTGATTCTATTTCATGGTATGGCCAGTTTACGGCCGGGCAACCAGGGAGTGCGGGCCCAAGCTGGAACAAAGGCTATCCCTCCAAACCCCAGCAGCCCTTTCGGTCAGCACAAGGGGGTGACACAGCTGGTAAGGCGAGGGGCAGTGGGGAGCGAATAGGGGTGTGCTGGGATTTTAACAAACGATCATGCACCAGGTCAGCAGGCACGTGTAAGTTCAAGCACGCATGTTACATATGTGGCCACCCTTCCCACCCAGAAACAACATGCCGCTCAAAAGGTAGCACCTCCGGAAACAGGGAAGAAGGAAGCAGGACTAGAGGGGGAGACCGGCAGCTCGCTCATTCACCCATTGACGTTCTGACTATGACTACTTGGCTGAACAGGTACCCAGACCATGCCTCTGCGAGGATGCTGCAGGAAGGTTTCTCACAGGGCTTTAGGATCCCAGCGGTGGGATATACCGGGACACCAGAATGTAGGAATCAACTGTCAGTTAGGCACAACCCAGTTGTGGTGGCTACAAACATTGACTAAGAGCTGTGCCTGGGGAGGATAGTGGGTCCTTTTATTGACATCCCTGTACCTAATTTTGTTTCCTCGTCCCTCGGAGTGGTCCCAAAGAAAGAGAAGGGCGAGTACAGGCTCATCCACAACCTCTCAGCACCTAGGGGTACATCATTAAATGACGCTATTGATGAAGACATTTGTAGTGTTAAGTATGCATCTTTTGACCAGGCAGTGGATATGTTGAGGATTACGCACCTGCGTGCCACCAACGGTACCGGACCTGTGAATATTTTTCTGCAGCCTACGCAGCGACCCTACATACATGCATATTCCCTGCTGATGAAAGGAAACAACCTCGAAACACGTGTCCAGGGATGGCCAACACGACAGTGATTTTTGCTCAAGACTCTGGCAGAGGCGCACCCGCTGATGCTTACTTCATGGATCACAATGCTTTGGGGTAACACGCTGGTAGGACGAGCAGTGTGCGACCAATTGGACTTTCGTTTATATTCAGGCTCCCTTGAGCTTGTTGGGCTGACGAGCCCATGGTTACGCACCTGCGTGCCACGAGCGGTACCAGACCTGTGAATATTTTTCTCCAGCCAACGCAGCGACCCTACATACATGCCTATTCCCTGCTGATGAGAGGTAACAACCTCGAAACACGTGTCCAGGGATGGCCAACGCGACAGTGATTTTTGCTCAAGACTCTGGCAGAGGCGCACCCGCTGATGCTTACTACATGGACCACAATGCTTTGGGGTAACACGCTGGTAGGACGAGCAGTGTGCGACCAATTGGACTTTTGTTTATATTCAGGCTCCCTTGAGCTTGTTGGGCTGCCGAGCCCATGGTTACGCACTTGCGTGCCACGAGCGGTACCGGACCTGTGAATATTTTTCGGCAGCCTACGCAGCGACCCTACATACATGCCTATTCCCGGCTGATGAGAGGTAACAACCTCGAAACACGTGTCCAGGGATGGCCAACGCGACAGTGATTTTTGCTCAAGACTCTGGCAGAGGCGCACCCGCTTATGCTTACTTCATGGACCACAATGCTTTGGGGTAACACGCTGGTAGGAGGAGCAGTGTGCGACCAATTGGACTTTCGTTTATATTCAGGCTCCCTTGAGCTTGTTGGGCTGACAAGCCCATGGTTACGCAGCTGCGTGCCACGAGCGGTACCGGACCTGTGAATATTTTTCGGCAGCCTACGCAGCGACCCTACATACATGCCTATTCCCTGCTGATGAGAGGTAACAACCTCGAAACACATGTCCAGGGATGGCCAACGGGACAGTGATTTTTACTCAAGACTCTGGCAGAGGCGCAACCGCTGATGCTTACTTCATGGACCACAATGCTTTGGGGTAACACGCTGGTAGGACGAGCAGTGTGCGACCAATTGGACTTTTAGTGGATATGTTGAGGATTCTTGGGCCTGGGGCTCTGATGGCCAAGTCAGACATTGAATCTGCTTTTCGGCTGCTGCCAGTGCATCCCCTAGATCAGCATCTGCTAGGTTTTTCATTTCAAGGGAAATTCTATATGGATATGTGTATACCCATGGGTTGCTTTGTTTCATGTGCCTACTTTGAGAAATTCAGTTCCTTTCTAGAATGGGTTTTAAGGCAAACAGGACACCACCATGTCATGCATTACCTGGATGACTTTCTTTTTCTGGGCGCAGCTGGCTCACATGAGTGTGCGTGGGCATTGCAGGAATTTTGCGTGCTCATGCGGGCTTTTGGGGTCCCGCTGGCACCTGGAAAAATGGCAGGGCCAGCAACATCCTTGGAATTTCTAGGCATAGAATTGGACTCAGTGGAGGGTTGTTTCAGGTTACCAACGAAAAAATCAGGAAATTCGGAGCAGCTCTACAACAATGTTTTGTTAAAGAGAAAGTGACGCTCCAGCAGCTACAACAGACTGTGGGTCAGCTGAATTTCGCACTAAGAATAATACCCATGGCACGCCCCTTCTGCCGCTCAATCTCGCAGTCCATGATGGGCCTGCCGGAAAAACACCATCGCACTAGATTGTCGGCCGAGGTTTGCCAGGACATGCGTATATGGATGGTATTCCTGGAGGATTTCAACGGCAGAGTAGTGTGGTGCGATCCCCCCACTACGTCGGCTGAGTTAGGCCTATGGACTGACGCTGCAGGTAGTGTCGGGTTTGGCGCCATACTTGGAAACAAGTGGGTGCCCCAACAGTGGCTGGTTTGGTGGGAGGAAAACGGCTTGACAGCTAACATCGGCTTTTTAGAGCTATTTGCAATATGGGTTGCATTAACAGTTTGGCCTGGCCATTTGTGTAATCAATCTGTGATATTCTGGTCTGATAACATGACCGTAGTTGAATGTATCAATCAGCAGGCAGCGCGGTGTAAATTTATACTCCTGAAGGAGATTGTGCTGATTTGCATGAAACTGAATGTACAGTTTAGGGCCAGACATGTCCCAGGGGTGTTGAATAACGCATCTGACGCACTCTCTCGCTTTAAGATGCAGGTATTCAGGGAGTATCTACCATCCGCAGAGGCAACACCGGCGCACTTCCTAACATCACTCTGGCAAATTGGTACCTCCAGCTACAAAACCTCGTGGCAGCTAGCCTAGCGCCCAGGACCAGGACGGCTTACGAAGGGGTGTTTATGTCTCATTGCTCCTTTTTGGGACAGTACTGGACAGAGAAGTGGTATCAGGGGAATTTCACCCAGTACATGGATACATTACATAAAGAAGGGTGCTCTGCAGCAACAGCTAGCAGACACAGGGCGGCCGTTTCTTTCTTTGCGCAGCTAAAAGGGGCAAAAGATCCCACAAACAGTTTCATAGTGCGGAAGGCACTGAGGGGGTGGCGGCGCATGCAAACAACTCCCACTGATTCCAGACAACTGATAGGTTTGGAGTGGCTGGCATCATTATTGAATGCCTTGTCTGACACCTGTAGCTCATTAGGGGAGGTACTCTTATTCAGAGCCGCCTTTTCATTGGACTTTTATGGGGCGTTACGGGTAAGAGAATTGGTGGCTAGCAGCAAGCTGGACATGCTAGGGGGTCTCCGGCTGGAACACACAAAGAACTGAACGATACGCTGTTGATCACCATACTTAAATCAAAAACTGATCAGGAGGCCCGGGGGGATAGTTTGGTACTCCACCGGGCACGGACTAATCCTTGCTGCCCAGTGTTCCATGTATATTCCTTTATCAAGCAACGAGCAGGCGCAGCAGAGGGAGCATTGTTAATGCATGCAGACGGTACCCCATTTACCAGGTTTCAGTTCCAAAGAGTGTTGACAATGACAATTGGCAAGGCTGGTTTAAATCCTAAAGATTTTGGGACGCATTCATTCAGAATAGGAGCGGCCACTGAAGCAACAGTGAGAGGGTTGCAGGCAAACAATGGAAAAAGGATTGGGAGATGGTCTTCCAACTGTTATAAACGTTATGTGCTGCTGCACATGTTGTGAGGTAACAAGTAAGTTACGCTGACGCCTGTCATGTTGTCTGTTTGTATTTCAGTTTTTCGAGCCTGTCACGCAGGGCAGAAACTATTACCGGGTCATCAACAGCAAGTATCCTCATCACGGCGGACCCAAGAACTCAGGAAGGAGACACAAGTAGTATGTGTGGTTGGTCACTCATACGTAAAGCACGCTAAACCTGTTTTCTTTTCAGGTGATTATAGACAGAGGGCGGAACAGGGAGGTTTCAAGGTTTCCTTTCATGGTAGGGGGGGGTCTTTGCCTCAGCCAGTTTAGGGGGTTCTTTACAGAATTGCTCGATAGGCACACCCCACCGCCCTTATTGGTTATCTTACACGTGGGTGGCAACTATTTGGTAAAACTGGGCAGGACGGTCCTGTTGGAAGAGATATCTCTGTAGTGAGCTGGTTAGCTAAAATATGTCCAGGCTGCACCATAGTGTGGTCTCAGATGATTCCTAGGCTGCAATGGAGTGAGGGGACTCAGTCAGGGCGTTGAATCATTCGGTAAAGAGGATCAACAACAAGAATAAGAAATTATTTCGGTCACTTCAATTGCAAAATATTCCACATGGGTGCATCTGGGGGGAACATTTCTACTTACCAGATGGGGTCCACCTGACTAGGGCAGGCAACAAATTACTGACAAAGAATATTTTGGCATGGCTGCGAGGTTTTTCTAGGTAGGCATGACCTTTCAGAGTAGGAGGTTTGGGGTGGCCAGATAGTTGGTCAACTATGCTGGCCTGTGGCGGTAAGGTCATGATGGGTGAGCAGTCAATTTAAGGTCCTTAGAGGGCGTCACCGTTCTTGAAAAGGGTTTCCCAGGTGGAGGGACCAATGGTCTCTCCTAGAACTCCAGGGGCGGTATAGCCGCTTGGTTGGATGGCTGCGGGGGAGGGGGGAGTCACGCTTTCTTTGGGCTGGTTAGCCACCCCGCACGTACACTATGACGTCATTAAACGGCGCAGAGTGAAAGGGCCCCTTTTTGATTAATGGAGTTCATGGAGCGTAGGGGGTAATCGGGAGGGGGGAAGTACTCTCTAGACATTTGTTAAGGTTAGCCCTTTGATATCTGTCTACATTGCTTGTGATCTAATGTCAGAATTTTGCATAATAATGATTGTGTAAATATTGTTTATTTCAACACATTTTTAAATTTGTTTTCATGTTTTAATAAATAGGCCCGGGGGCCGTGAGACCACCTGCATTCCAAAGAAAACTCCTTGCATGTCAAATTGCTTTAAGGGTTAATGATGGTGGTGCACAAGACAGGGAGGGGGTGGTCAGTAGTCCCTAACCGTATGGCTGGGCACCATACCTCCCCTTCCCCTGCACCCTCGGATTGCTTCCGGGTCAAAAGGGGGAGCTAGGGGGGGCTGACCAGTGGGAACTGGCCTGCCCCGATTAAGGTTAAATGGCCGGGAGAGCGCGGGAGGCGCCCTCTTGTTCCCGTGCTCTCCAGGCCTGCTCCGTGCCCCCAAGGGGCGGAATCATCTTTCCCACCCACCAGCCCCTGAAGCAGACTCTTGGTTTTATGTGTCGGTTGGTCTTACTGATTTTGGTTCAATTTTACTGTAAATATTGTTGGTATGAATTTTTTCCTTAGGCCTTTTTCCCGTTTACAGGCTGTAGTATTGAGTGTGAGCATTTGGTGTACATTAAAGTTTGGTATGCATGTTTTTCCTTAGGCCTTTTTCCCGTTTACAGGTATCATAATTGTCGTATTTATTGTAGTCCTTGGTCAGGCGGTAAGGTCATGATCGGTGAGCAGTCAATTTAAGGTCCTTAGGGGGCGTCACCATTCTTGAATGGGGTCGCCCAGGGGGAGGGGCCAATGGTCTCTCCTAGAACTCGAGGGGTGGGATATCTGCTTGGTTTGATGGGTGTGGGGGAGGGGGAGTCACGCTTTCTTTGGGCTGGTTAGCCAGCCCGCACGTACACTATGACGTCATTAAACGGCGCAGAGTGAAAGGGCCCCCTTTTGATTAATGGAGTTCATGGAGCGTAGGGGGTAAACGAGAGGGGGGAAGTACTCACCCGGTAAACGGGCCCTCTGCGCATGCGCACTCATACGTGAGGGCGTAGCTGGTTAATAAGGATTTGACACCGGTTAGCGACCTTGCCGTAGGCCCAAAATGCTAGGATATGCAAAATTCATACGTAGGATGTTAGATTCGGTTAGGAAACACGCTGTATTAGACATTTGTTAAGGTTAGCCCTTTGATACCTGTCTACATTGCTTGTAATCTAATGTCAGAATTTTGCATAATAATGATTGTGTAAATATTGTTTATTTCAACAAATTTTTTAATTTGTTTTCATGTTTTAATAAATACGGCCGGGGGATCGTGAGACCCCCTGCCTTCCAAAGAAAACTCCTCGCATGTCTAATTGCTTTAACGGTTAATAATGGTAGTGCACAAGAGAGGGAGGGGGTGGTCGGTAGTCCCTGACCATATACCTCCAGCACAGCAAGACGGGCCTGTGCAGCTATCTGAACCCATGAAACCTTATACATCACTGCAGCTTAATAAACACAGACAGGCTGTAACAGCCACCATCTTGGATGCCAGCAGCTGCCATCAAGACAGAACTTCTTGTTTAACCCGGCTGGGAACCCCCGAGAGCTCTGACAGCCCGCGTTAGATCCGAGCTGCTGCACTCAGAGAACTGCGGCGCGGGGGTCCCTGCAGAGGGAGGTCACTGAACGTCAGTGCGGAGCGGCAGCGTCTGGCGCTTCTGCACCGACCCTCCACACACTGCCCACATTACAGGCATCTTAACAAATGTAACAAACTAAAACAAAAAATGACGACAGGCATGGAGTCCATCGCTGGACCGGGCCCCTTCCCTGTCCGCTCTTCACTCACAGATCCGCTGCGATTTCCAACCTGTGATTGCAGGTCTGTGGGCGCCTACCATGACTGAACAGGCAATCTGTGTCAACTTCTCAAAAAGTGTTTAAAAGCCCCTTTTGATGTATTAACAAGCACACTAGAAACCAATCCTTAAAGATGGTGTTGTCCAGCACAGTGCTACCTAAAACATGCCCAGGTTGCCCAAAAGAAATAAATACGTTCGGAATCTGATAAAGTGGCAGACGTCTGAAGGCCGCAAGTGCTACGATAAGGCTGCCTGTTAAAGTGGCTGCGCCTTGTGCAATCTTGCACAAGTTTGACAGAAGAAAACGTCCATTTGGGAAATACGTTTGTAGCAAATCTGGCTGAACGACCCATGTGGGACACTGGGAAAAGTGGATAAATCCAGTGTAGGGAGGACCAGGGGGTGCTTTTAGTGGGAGGGGGGGGGGGGTCATCAGCTTTCCATTCCTAAAATATCCCAGTTGTAATACACAATTTGATTGTGGAGACATATTTTGTTACCCAAACTCTCCTGGAGGCAGTTAGACGTGTCGTGTGGACGGGCACAGGGCTTTTGATCATTCTGGAGCCGGTTTAGGCGGGAACCATCTCTGGAGAGACACCTGAGGCGCACAGAGACTTCATTTTACCGTGTGTGGGAGGGGTGGGGTTGCTTAGAAAGGCACATGGAAATACCAGAAGTCAGATATGACGCTTCTTGATAAAAGCCAGATGGGGTGGAATTGAGTGAGGAGCGGGGCCCCGCGGTGGCAGATCAGCCGAGGGGAAATATGTGCGTTTACCAACTTCACCTAACTTCAGAGAACAGTATTCATGACAGCCAGAGGAACAAGGAGCATAGGCTTCAGCAGGCGCGTGCGGTCTCTGAGCTTCCCAGGCTGGCTCCCTACTGCTCTTCCCCCATAATAATATTACACATGCAGGAACAGGTGCAAAGGTCCAAGACCAATCAAAATGCACGGACTGTCATAAAAACAAGCGGCAGGGAAAGCGTTCGCTTTCACTTCCGCGTGAAACAAAAAAGAAGCCAGCGAGCCACTGCGAGCCATGGCCTATTGGTGTCTATTACGCGCACCAAGCGTGTAATATACACCAATAGGCCATGGGTGGAGCAATGTGCCCGCTTTTGGCCAAATGCATGCAGTCTTTAATAATAAAACACATGCAAAGGCCAATCGTGTGCCACAAAAGGAATCGCTCACGCACGAGCGTGTGCGATTCCTAGGTCAGCTTGATTTCTGCGTTTTCCACTCACAAAATGTCTCACGCTGCGCGTGCACTGCTGCACAGTGCACCGCTAGACCTAAAAATAGTGATCAGGGAGGAGGGCCAGATACTGGACGTTTGGTGGTCTCTTGTTGTCGACCTGAGAGGCAACAAGGTAAACGTCACATAAGTATATATTCTACACACAGTACATACAGATTCTACTTCTTTCTACACTAGTTCCCCCTTTTTTTTCAAATTTCCTACCTGCGATCTGGAGCTGGTGTGAGGAACATCCTAGTATGTCTTGTGCTGGTTTGTGTTTAAGCTCGGGACTTGTAGGATTGGAAGGATGTATCTTGTAGAAGTTTCTTCTGAAGTTGCATCATTATATAGAAGAAAAATACAGATATCGAAATGTTTGAGTTACATCTAAAATATATAGAAGTCAAAACTGTTATACTTTAAACATTGAGTCTTCAGCTTACTTCCTTAAGATTTTCAAATCTTTCCTTAAAATTTCTAAAATGCAATTTTAGAGAGGAAAATTCCAACAGCAAACACAACATACAATGTTACTTTTAAAAATCATAAACTCAAAATGTCCAAGAGAATTCTAATGGTTCTTTTCTATAATCTGACTGTTCTTTTTTCGTTCTTGAAAAAAGTGTCCAAAAAGTGTCTTTCCAATGACGATAGGACTAGTTCTGTCTTGCGATGGGCGCCAACTGAAAAAATGTTGTCCTTAGTTTTCTTTTGTCTTTTTTTTTGCAGGGACCGTGGTTGCTGAGGATTCCAGGAAGACCTCAGGAAGAATCTTGAAGGCTGGAACTCTGCCGTCCTTTTCAGGCAGGGCGGACTGGTACATCCGGGCACCGGGCAATCCCCCGGTAGGCTGGATGGAGTGGGGGGCGGTTTTCTTGCAGGGGGCCGGTTTTGTGGCTAGGGCCGATTTTCGGTCCGTGAGTGACGTCAAGTGAGTCACTTCAGAGAGAAATCTGTCTGAGTCTGACCGTCAGACTGAGACTACTACTCCTCTCTCCATCTGTTCTGACTCCCTCTCAGTAAAGGACAATTACTCTATGGTGGACCAGAACTGAGACATTTTAGAGGTGTGGAAACGTAAGTGAATGCGGAGCATGCAGGTTTTAAACCACCTTCTAATGAGACTCTGGCGGGAAAAAACAAGACCAGACACACGCAGTCAGCAAGAGTAATAATCCTTTCCTACCGGCCCACTTTTGCCTGTGGACCGAAAAGTACAATTTCAGAGTATCATAGGCGGGTAAAATTTTTTAAGACAGTATTTGGCAAACATGATCACTACAGCAAACTCGTGTGTTCAGAAGTGGAATGTATTCCCTTGACTGCAAGGTGCATGTTGTGGCTTTTATGCATTTAAGCATGTAAACAATAAGCAATATTTTACAACGAAGATGTGTTATTGGGGACAAAAATAATTATACTTAAAAACGAGTCAACTTTTGAAAGCTGCGCAGTAGTTTTACGACAAACACTGATTTTTTTGTTATCATTTTGAATTCTAAACCAATTTTTTGTTTGAATGGTAAATAACCACCTCCACGGACAGATGGACTATGGGTGGAGGATCAGATGGCTGGGTTACCAGTAATTTGAAAACTCAGCATTGGAACAAAATACTTGTTGTGAAGTAATCACTTACTGATGACAGCGACATGTTGAAGTAAGGCACGGCCTGGAATGCAAAATGGTCATTTTTGTGTTCTTTAAAATGAGTATTGACAAAACAGCTCGTAATGGCTGTGCAGCCAGTCATTGAGCAAGGGGCTGGTTAATGCCAGAGCTGGAACGGAGCTGGCACGACCGGAAGCATGTCCGTGCCGGTCCCGTGCCAAGGGGTGCTGCGCAGGGCTGTACTGGGAACTAAAAGCAGCCCTGGCAAGTTTTGCCAGACCAGCCCCCGTCCGGCGCATAGCGAACAAGCGTTCCCGACCACTACTAGGGAGTGTTTTGGGGGGTGGGGCCTCCCCCAAGAAAATTTTGGAAATAGACAGACCAAAAAGGTGAATTTTACAGCACATTTTTCATTACATATGCAATTGTATCAACTTTCAAAGCACAGTAAATAGTAGATGATGACCTTAAAGAGCACCAGGTTACTCACCCAGTCATATGTACCCATAGACCTTCTTTCAGAGATCACCAAAAAGTAGACACCAGTAGTGAATCAGAGGGAACAAAGTAAAAGTGAAGCCAGCCCCCATATGGTGTGTAGCGAGCAAATGCAGTGAACAACTACTACTAGAGGGAGTTTGGGGGGCTTCCCCCCCCAAGAACATTTTGGAGACAGAAAGGCCAAAACAAAGCATTTTTGAACACATTTTTCATTACATATTAAATTGAGAAAGAGAGAGGGAGAGCTATACAGGGATATAAAAAAGAGAGAGAGAGGATAGAGAGAGAGGGAGAGGAGAGAGAGAGAAAAGGAAAGAGAGAGAGAGCGAGGAAGTGAGAGAGAGATATGGGGATAGAGAGAGGGGGGATAGAGGGAGGGAGAGAAAGGGGGAGAGGGTGAGAGAGGGATAGGTATAGAGAGAGAATGAGAGGGAAATGTATAGAGAGAGAGAGAGAGAGGGAGGGAGCAAGAGAGGTAGAGAAGAAGAGAAAGGGAGAGGGGGAGAGAGGGTTGAGAAATAAAAAGAGAGGGAGAGAGAGAAGGAGGGGGAGAGAGAGGGGGCGCAACAGAGAGAGAGAGGTAGAGAGAGGGGGAGAGCGAGAGGGATAGAGAAAGAGAGGGGTAGAGGGATACAGAGAGAGAGGGGGGCGATGAAAGGAGAGAGAAGAGGAGCGACAGGGAGAGAGGAGAGAGAGAGAAGGAAAGAGAGGTGTATATATATATATATATATATATATACGAGAGAGAGAGACAAAGGGGAGAGCTGGAAGGAGTAGAGGAGAGAGAGAAGGAGGGAGAGGTATATATATATATATATTTATAGAGAAAGAGAAAGGGGAGAGATGGAAGGAGAGAGAGAGAAGGAGATAGAGGAATATAGATAGAGGTATATATATATATATATATATATATATATATATCGAGAGATTTCCATCATTTCACTGCAGGACATGCCACCAATTTACTTATAATTTTACCCTCACTACACCAAAGCGCCATCGATGTTCCACATAATGCAATATTGTTTCAATACAGAATAAGAGAATAGTTGAACTAGATAATATAGATCTTATTGTATAACAAAACGGGTATCAACGTACTGAATAACATGTCATTAAGGTACAGCAGTATATGCCCATTAATGTAGTACAGAATGTCCCCTTGACTGTACTTCCTAATGTAGCCATCTTTGTACCGAATATGACCATCTCTGTGCTTCTGTACTGCAAAATATGCAATGATTGTAGTACAGAATATGAATAACTGTATTATGGAATGTCATTGCTACCCTACCAAATGAGGCTATTGTACTACAGAATATGTCATAATTTCACTAAAGAATAAGGCTTTTATTGCACTGCAGAATGGGCATTAATGTAGTGATGTTTTGTACTATGTTATATGTTCATTATTGTACTACAGAATGGTCCCATGACTGTACTACAGAATATGCTATAATTGTATTACTAACAAGCAGCCCGTCCCGACGTTGTCCGGGTATGAATTGCTGCCGGCCAGTAGTATATTGTTTTGTAGGATTTCGTTTTGATAGCATTTCTTATCTGTGACAGGCCTGTGAAACGCTCCGATTCACAGTGCACTGCTGATACACTTAAGCGTGCGCGTTCAGTAGTGTGTGAACTCGAGTTTCCCTACTTTATTTTTCCTTGCAATGTTATATAGCGCCAACTCGACAACATGGCATGAGCACAATTTACATTACAGAAGAACACATTCATTTGTGGTAGGCACGGGGAGAAAAAGCGATTTGCCTGGAATCACAGGATATTGAGCTGATGCCGAGATTCGAACGTAGCTCCACAGCTCTAAAGTTCGCAATTCTAGAACTTGTGGCGGGAGGTGTGTCTAAAAGTGTATGTTGGTGCTGGCCATCAATGAGAGAGACCTGTGCATTTTTCAAATGGGTGGTGAAAGAAATGAGTATGTTGCTAGAGATGTGGGCCACCATGCCATCAATCTACTTACCCGGGGAGGGTAAACACCCATTATTCCGCAACTTTCTTTCCGCATACCATCACTCCGCATACTTTCATTACGAAAGTACCATGGCTCCGCAATGCCATTATAACGCATGGCATTACATTTTATATGCCTTTACCACGCATACTTTTACAACGAAATTCGTTGTAAATGCATGAATGGTAAAAGCATGTTTTTTCTAATGTTTGGATAAGGTAAGTATGGGTATAGGGGGTATATGTTTTGGGGTACTGAGGTATTTGTTTTGGGGTGGTTGGATATTTTATTGGTTCAGATATAGTTTTGGGTTATGGGGTACAGGGGTCGTTTTAGGGTTTAGGGATAGGTTTGGGGGTACTGGGGTATTTTTAGGTTTCAGGGGTAGGTTTGGGTTTTGGGGTACAGGGGTATTTTACGGGTTCAGGGCTAGGTTTGCGTTTTGGGCTACAGGGGTATTTTTTGGGTTCAGGGCTAGGTTTGATTTTTGGGGTACAGGGGTATTTTAGGGTTCAGGGGTAGGTTTGGGTTTTGGGATACAGGGGTATTTTAGGGTTCAGGGGTAGGTTTGGGTTTTGGGGTACAGGGTTATTTTTTAGAGTTCAGGGCTAGGTTTGGGCTTTGGGGGTACAGGGGTATTTTTAGGGTTCAGCGGTAGGTTTGGGTTTTGGGGTACATGGGTATTTTAAGGGTTCAGGGCTATGGTTGGGTTTTCGAGTACAGGGGTATTTTAGGGTTCAGGGGTAGGTCTGGGGGTACAGGGGTATTTTTAGGGTTCAGGGCTAGGTTTGGGGGTACAGGGGTATTTTTAGGGTTCATGGGTAGGTTTGGGTTTTGAGGTACAGGGGTATTTATAGGGTTCAGGCTAGGTTTGGGTTTTGGGGTACAGGGGTATTTTTAGGGTTTAGGGATAGGTTTGGGTTTTGGGGTACAGGGTATATTTATAGGGTTAAGATGGGTTAGTGTTTAAGGGTGTTGGGGTATTTTGAGGAGTAAGGGTGGGTTATGATTATGGGGTGCAGGGGTATTTAAAGGGAGCAGGGTGGGATTAGCACACAATATGAGATATGGCATGAAGGACGGAACGTACCACATGCCCCCAGCGTATGTCACGCCCCCAGCACACGCCCACAGCACAATGCAGACACGCCCACAAGGAACTACTTTGCTGGCACGGTTCTTTTACCTTTTAAATGTATATGGTGGGCGTCTGCATAGCCTATGTCCTTCTGCTGCCACTGCCCTTTCCAGTGCTGTATTAGGTGCTGTGATTCCTGAGATTACCGCCTCAAAGGTTTGGGCTCTCTCTTTATTATATTAAGTATAGATGCAATCACTCTCCTACAGGAATGAGGCCACACCTGTACTAGAGACTATGTCATCATTTCACTAAAGAGAATGGCTATTATTGCCCTACAGAATAGCCATTACTGCAGCGCAAAACTTGCTGTTATCCTACTGTAGTAAATGTGCATTATTGTACCACAGAATGTTCCCATGGCTGTACTGACGAATGTGGCCATAGCTGTATAGAACATGAGTATCGGCTAATACTATAAATCAAATATTCATTATCTATAATATCATCCCACTCAAATATCCTTAAACAATCAGAGACGGCAGCACCAGACAGAAACACAAAAATAACCACACACGCAGAAAGGCAAACAAGAGGCAATCAGACATTTAATTACACATAGAAACTCTGTCAGACAAGAATTTAGACACTGACACAGAGGCAGACACAGTCATGGTGCCACTTTAGCACACAATACAGCCAGACGCAGAGATCCAGATGGATGCAATCACACAGAGACAGACATTGTAGTAGACATTGTGACAGACACATATACACGTCACAGACAGAAAAACAGTGATAAAGCTATATCCCAAGAAATATATTAATATGTAAGTAAGTAAAATGCTAGCTACCCAAGTATACTACTCTCCTCATGGCTATTAAGTAGTTTGGAAACTACTGCAATTGTCTTTTTTGTATAGCTGTTTTTATATTAATGACATAGTAAAATTTATTTTTATTTTTGAATAGTAATTTTGAAATTAATGATGCTGTAAAATGTTTCTTTTAGATTTGTATTTTTACGAGTATGTTTTTACTTCGTGATGTAAATGATCATAAATTGATAGAATAAATTACTTACTATTAATATGTATAAACAACACACACAATGGCACAGTGGTATACAAGTTAAACGCTGTCAATCAGACTTGCATACAGCACGGAAACAAAGTGACACACAGCAAAGACACAATGTCACACAATACATACACAATGACAGAAAACACACATATGGTGAAACTTCAGCATACAGCACAGATACAGTGAAACACAGATAAAAAGCACAATGACACATAGCACAGAAAACAGTCACACAACACACAGTAAAGGCTCATAGTGATACAAAGCGCATAAGTTATGATGCGCAGCACAGACAGTGATGGACACCACACAGCACAGGGATGCAGCAGAGACCACATCACTGCAAAACACACATCTGTGGCATGCACACACCTGTTGCTGCCGAATACACCACTGTCACAACATCTAACAAACCCTGACTTAACATAGCCAGACACACACACAGACTCATATATGAGACACAAGGCACAGTCACAATGACGACAAACACAACTGCATTTGCTATATCAAGCCACACAGGTATCAGAGCCACAACTTTACCACCACAGCCAAGCCAAGAAAGGACCATGAGCCAAACTCAGAAGAGTCTGTGGAGGTAAGGAATGTCCCCAAAGTTACCTCTAAACTGTAGAACTGGTGCCAGAGAAGAACATCTCTCCACAGCCCTGGTCCTGTCTGTGGAAATGATTGATCCCGGTTCTGCGCTGCGCAGTGGAGTCAGAGACAGTGAGTCTCTTGAGACGAGACCGACCTCACCGGAGCCTCCAGTTTTTGAGGGAGAGGCTGGGGGGCCGCCCATGCCCCAAATGTTTGCTCCGTTTTGTTTTCCACATACCATTAGATTAGGCCCCAATCTGATGGTATGTGCAAAACAAATCATTGGGCCTTTATTACATTCGTTGAGTACCCTATGCAGCCCCCGAGAGGCCTAGAAATCACAGTAGGCCGCGATTTAAGTAGGAGAACGAACGAAGCAGCCAGCCTGTATTAGCTTAGTTTTCCTATTTAAATTGCGGCCCGGCCGCCCCCACCATGCGCACCAAATCAAAAATTGTAATCATGATAATGATTGTGTTGTAGGGGAAGAACTCTCCTAGACATTGATTTGATATCAATTAATTAGTATTTATGGTAAGCAACAGAAGTTAGTTGGTGTACCCTTACAGACTAGCAGGTAACTGAACATCAAGATACATGAACCTAGAACACCATCACATTGAAGAATCTAAATGGAACATAGCAATTAAAGAGATAGACACAACCAAGATAAAGTGTAAATACAACGTATCCTCTTCTCTTGACACATTAGTTGCAAAGAAACTATTTGTTAAAATGAAGTAAATTCCAACCTACAAAGTAATGTACAAACAACCAATATTAAACTTACAAATAAGAGAAAATAAAGAAAACAAAATAATACAAATAATAACTATAAATGTCATGCATCATCACAGTAATAATCTTGTAACTAACTAGGAGGACACCTGTATCTCTGATTCGAAACACTGTCCTTTTCACCATTTTGTCTATTTTCTAGAGATACCTGCTTTCCTCATTCCTCATACATGTTTCACCGCCCCCATTTCTATTAACTTTTTTGTACAAAGCAACTCTTCTTAGATTTCAATGTTCACCATTGTACAGCGTTACAAACCTTTTATGTACAGATTTTACTTTGAATGGACCTCTGAACTTGTGTCAAACCACAACCAATACGTCCAGGTTTTACCTTCACAAAATCATTCACTGATATATGACTATTTTCAACCATCACATCATCACCATTCAATTTCCTGTTACTCAAATTAGCCATACCAATACAATCCTTCATCCATGCCAGAATAAGTTTTGAACCTGCAGATCGCCCCCGCATCATATTGAAGGGAACCTTCCCCGATACATTGTCCTCAGTGGTGCGATACACCCACACTAGATCATCAACCATATCTTTCACAGCACCACTGGTTGATACAGCCATTTGAATGGCACCCTTCACCATGCGATTCGCTCTCTCCACAATACCATTCCCCTGTGGGTTATATAAAGATGTCCTACTATGAATAATCCCACATGAATTCAAATACCTCACCATTTCGTCCGAAGTCAATTGTGTCCCATTGTTGGTTATCAATTTTACAGGAAATCCCTCTTCCCTGAACACTTCTGACATTAACCTAACAGCGCACCTTGTAGTTATCTCCCTACAAAACTTCACAACTAACCATTTTGATGTGACATCAATCATCACCAAAGCAAATTTCAAATCCGACCCAAAACAATTAAAAGGTCCAATAAAATCCATACACACCGTATGCCAAGGATATTCTGGGTCCTCAATTTTCCCATGTGACACATGACTGCCTACTTTCAATCTCTTTTCACTCTCAAAACATTCCACACACCTCTCAACCCATTCTGAAATCTGTTGATCCATTGCAGGCCACCAAAAATATTCTCTCAGTCTCTTCTTGGTGAGAGACTGACCAAGGTGTCCTTCATGCGCCAACTTGAACAACACAAATCTCAATTCATGTGGGGGAATGAACTTATCATCCTTCATCACTATGTTTCCTTCTTTATCAAAAATAGACAATTAATCAAAAACTTTTAAATTCGGTCTAACGGCAACTGCAAGAGTACTCTCTCTTCTAGTGCCTTTAGCAATGAAATATTTTACACTACGCATCACCTCATCCTTAGCCATGCTTTCATTCCACAGTTCTCTCCCAACCGCACCAGTGCACATACCCACCACATCATCAATAGCCGCCACGGAACCTTCACTCTGAAATGATTCCACACCAGATTTATCAACCTCCTGCCGAGGCAAAGGAATTATCGATAGTCCATCCGCCTGAACGTTCTTCCACCCAGGATTATAATCCACCTTATACAAAAATTCCTGCATGCGTGCTGCCAATCTTGTCAACCTGGCCGAACCCTTCCCTGCACCTCCAGGTGACAAAATCCTTATCAAAGGCTTGTGATCTGTTTGCAACCTAAATTTAAATCCCCACAAGTACATTCGAAAATATTCACACCCCATGCAGCAGCCAATGCTTCCCTCTCAATAATCGAATAATTCCTCTCAGAACTAGTAAGGGATCTTGAAGCAAATGCCACTGTTTTAATACCAGACAAATGTTCTTGTGCTTAAACTGCACCTATACCTACAGCACTGGCATCAACCTTCAAAACAGTCTTCAAAGTGGTGTCGAAAGGTGTAAGAATTTGTGCCTCACAAATTTCATTTTTAATATTCATGAAAGCCTTCTCTTGCTCATCATCCCACAAAAACTTACAACCTTTCATAAGTAACACTCTTATCTTCTCAGTGTTATCTGCAAAGTTGCACACAAACTTCACATAATACTCTATCAATCCTAAAAATGACCGTAACTGATCCTTATCAACAGGTGCAGGTGCCTTCCTTATTGATTCTAGTAAGTGACGTTTCGATTTCACACCTTCTGCAGACAGAGTATAACCCAAATACTCAACCTCTTCAACAGCAAACCTGCACTAATCCTTCCTCAAAGTCAAACCTGCACCCTCCATTTTGTTTAAAACTTCATTCAAGATCATATTGTGACAAAGGGTGCCAAGCACCTGGGGCTACTGCCCCCCACCCTCTGATGCCACAGGGGTTTGAGAGCCATGAGAGCCATGAGGCCTGGGTCTCATTCCTGATCACTGTTGGTGGTCACTGTAGCTTGCTGTCGGTCTGTTGGGACACACCTGTGAGGAAATTAAGGTTAGGTGCTGCACGGGTAGGGTCCACAGGTGAGGAGAAGGGTTCCACATGGATTGGTATGGTGGACCCTGAGAGTATGGATAGAGTGATACAACTGGGTTTAGGACGGCGTAGAACAGGACTGCCCTGCTGTTTGGGCCAGGTTCCGTGTTCTATTGCCTTAAGCAGGGTATCCCATCGAGGTATCGTTTGGTCTACCCTGGCTTTAGGCTGGAAGGGGGTTGTGTTGCAACTGGCCCTTCTTGCAGGGTCATCCCCAAACTTTTTGCTTCTTCCTCCCTTATTTTTCCTGACCCGTGGCCGTTGGCAATAGGACTCTGAGCACTTTACCACTGCTGACCAGTGCTAAAGTGCATATGCTCTCTGTGTAAATTATTATTATGATTGGATATACATGATTGGCATATTTGTATCACCATGAAGTCCCTAGTAAAGTGCACTGGGTGTGCCAGGGCTGGTGATGACAAATGCTACTAGTGGGCCTGCAGCACTGATTGTGCCACCCACATGAGTAGCCCTAAAATGGTGTCTCGGGCCTGCCACTGCAGTGCCTGTGTGCAGTCTAGGAACTGCTGTGTCCTTCTGGTCAGTGTCCCCACTGACCAGGCCTAACCCTTCCCTTTTTGTGCACATTAGTCACCCCTATGGAAGGCCCAAGGTACCCCCCTGGGCAGGGTGCAGTGTATGTGAAAGGTAGAGCATGTACTAGTGCAGGTGACATGCTCTGGTAGTGAAAGGCAGCCATTTTCGTTTTTCACTATTGTAAGGCTATCTTGCTCCATAGATTAAAATGGGGGATGCTGGCTTCAGTGGCTTCCAGCATTTCTTCCCATAGGAACAAGATAGGACATAAGTATCTAGTATCCCTGAACTCAGAATTTAATAACACATCTTTTAGGAAAGGTTGTTTTTAAATCCTGTGTTTGAGAACAGCACTTTTAGAAAGTTGCTGTTCTCTTGTCTGACCCTTCTGTGTGCCATGGCCTGTTTGTGAATTGAGTGTCTGGTTTGAGAGTGACAGGGGCTGGGGATTCCCCAGGAGGCTAGCTGAGTCAGCCCTAGGCTGAATGACTGCATTTGCAACCTGAGTGGTGGGAGGAGTTAGCATCTGGGCCTGAATAGGGCTGTGCCTGCCTGCCACAATGCTGGTTCCACCTCCTGCTGGGTGGCTGACGACCCTGCCCCTCACTCTGAATGGAAAGGAGAAGCCAGGAAAACAAAGTAATCAAGAAACACCCGGAACTGGTTCAGACCGGGCTCAGGGCCCACATGCACAAAGAGAACAAAGACTTTTAGGGGTATAAGTACAGGACCCCTGACAACAGAAAATTAGATCATCCTGGAATCAAGAAGGAACCTCTGCCAAGGAGAAAGCTAATTCTAAAGAAGGAAGACTGTCCTGCTGTTGCTCTGCTGTACTGACCTGTTGCTTTGCTGCCAAGGAGAGGGGAAGGACTTTGCTGTGGTGCTGTGTCCCCTGTCTTGAAGGAATCTCCAAGGGCCTGAGAAGAGCTGGCTCCCTGTTCTGAAGTCCCAGGAACAAAAGGACTTTTTCCCCAACTTCCCTAAACTCTGCTGAGAGAGTTCTGTCCTTCCTAGAGTGCTTGATCCAGTTGTGGGGCCTCTGGAAGTTGTACCTGTGCTGGGAAGCTTGAAACTAAGATTGAGAGACTTTTGCAACTGAAAAGTGTTGCATCGCTCGCTTGCGGAGCGCATCCCCGACAGTGCGAGAAGTTTCCCACCGCTACGAAGGTCGAGATCATCGCATCCTTCATTTGCGGGACGCGCCAGACCGGTGCGGGAAAGTCGAACATCGCTGCGAGTGTCGTCGCAGAGCGAATTCGCCGCACCGCTTGCTTGCGGACCGCATCACGTCGCTGCGAGCATCGTCGCAGAACCCTCGCATCGAGGAGCTGCGAGAGAGAGGATCACCGCTGGACCACGCATCGTCGCCCCGGAGATCGTCGCAGCCTCTATGAGATCGTCGCATCGTGCCTTTGCGAGAACAAACTTCCTACGGAACCTACGCACCGGAATCCATACAAGTGGCCTTCCTCCCCATACAGACCGGATTCGCTGCAACACGCCTGCTGCTGCAGCGGGGCTGTCGCATCGCCTCCCCAGGGTCTCAGGAGCAACGCATTGCTTGTTTTCCACCGCAACAGCTTCTGCTTTTGGAACTTTGTTGCAACTAAAAGGTACTGTGAGTAAACGTGACACAACTGTGAACTTTTCACGCATTTGTGGATTATTTTATCGCAACTTAAAGAACTTACATTACAACCTTAAGAACTCTTTTGAAACCATATTCTTGAACTGTGTATGATGGATTTTTGTCGTTTTGGTCTTGTGTAGTTTAGAATAAATACCTTTATTTTTCTAACCTGTTGTGGAGTCAGTTTGTGGGGTTTTCACTGTGTTACTGTGAGTGTTTGTACAAATACTTTACGCATTGCCTCTGGTCAGCCTAGACTGCTCGTGCCAAGCTACATAGAGGGTGAGCAGGGGTTATCTCAGAGGGTTATCTCCTTGCCCTGACTAGAAGCAAGGGTCCCTATTTGGACAGTGGTACCTACCTCTGCCAACTAGAGACCCCCAGTTCTAACAGCCGCCCACAACTTCTCCTGCATTTTGTTGTTCTTGCACTGAATGATGAGTTGATCCCTTATCATTTTGTCTCTTATTGCCCCAAAATTACTCTTTATCGATAACTCTCACAAACGTGTAACAAACTGATCAACTGTCTCATCATGTCTTTGCAGCTGCGTATAAAATTTATGTCTGGCCATTTCAATATTCACTTCTTTTGAATATTGTTTTTTTAACCTTGCCTTTGCCTCAAGATGCAAATTTGAAATTGCTCTTCCTTCCGCATTTGTTCCTGTTGGTAAAAATTTGAAGGCATGCTGACCCTCTTTACCCTATGTGCTCAGCAGTAATGCTTTCTTCCTTGCAGTGCTAAAGTCTTTTCCGTCTAATGCCTCAATATAGTTTTCAAAAATCTCTATCCACTCATCCCACTCAATAAGTGGATCCCCGCTGTTTTGTAAAAATAAAGGAGGCATAGTAACATTAGGATTCTCCATACTGTTTGTAATACCAGTTATAGGTGCACACTGTGTAAAAAGCGAACTCCACTGTTTATAATGCACACTTCGTAAAAAGCGAACTCCACCGTTTATAATACCAGTTATGAGTGCACATTGTGTAAAAAGCGAACTCCAAATGTCCCTCTATTACCAGTGTACACCTTGTATGAAGCCCACACAAAATAATCTCCTCTATAACATTTTCCAAAATGCAAAAACAAAACAGGGTCGAAAATGCGGTGTGTATCTTGCCTTAAAAAGTATCTTTTCCAAAGAACAAGGTGGACATTTTCCTCTATTGTCACCTTTACCGTGTTCCTTGTTGATGCGTGTTTATCACTTCCTGATCTCTCCTCCTCGATGTCTTTTTCCTCCCGTCGCACTTCTCGCCGTCGCCTACCAACCTTCTTTTGTTCCACAAAATAGCCGCTCTGTAATCCGTCACAACGTACGCCATGCAACGTGCCTTGTCACCATTGACGCTACACTGTACGTTCCTACGCGTGCTTTCGTCACAGTTGACATGCCTCTGCTCCTTGAAGACACAACAGCTTACTTCACTGTCTGCGCGCGCTGAAGAACATCCTCACTTCAAAAGTTTTTTGAGGTTTGCATTTTTTTAAATTTACTCAGTTTAAATCTTCCGATCGATGAGTCTGTCAAACTTTTCCTTTTACTTCAGGATTTACAGTTCACAACAAGCTGACAGTTTCCAACCAGTTCAGGAAAAGTCGCTTACATTACAGGTTTTACCCCAACACGCTCTAATCAACGTTTCCGTACTTTCCTTCAATTTCAAACCGAGTACACTAATCGATCCTCTTCTTCCTTTATCCTGCAGCTCTCCCGCAAACCAGATCTATTAAACGGAAATATGTAAAATTAGTCCTTACTTTTCTTTTTTAAAGGCCAGTGTTCTCCATTTGTTTTCCGTTTTTTCACACGGGGTCCTTTCTTACCAACGGAGTTCCTCACTCACTGTGCTTCTTTTCCCCGCTAGTCAATTGTCGCCATCTGTTGTAGGGGACGAACTCTCCTAGATATTGATTTGATATCAATTAATTAGTATTTATTGTAAGCAACAGAAGTTAGTTGGTGTTCCCTTACAGACTAGCAGGTAACTGAACATCAAGATACATGAACCTAGAACACTATGACATTGTAGAATCTAAATGGAACATAACAATTAAAGAGATAGACACAACCAAGATAAAGTGTAAATACAACAGATTGTTTGTCACGGTCCCTGATGGTGTGAGAAAAAATCCTAGGCCATCAAAAGACTTAAGTGAACAATAAAGCCAAACCAGTGGTCAAAGGAATAATCGAAAAAAATGGCAGTTTATATAAAACATATATTTTTAATCAGTATATTAAAAATCATATAGTAGATGAGCAAAGGTCAGACCACATGATAAGGATAAAAATCATCAATTACATACAATTGTTATAGAGATAAACATATAGCATAAAACTCATATTAAATACACTTCAAATTGCATTCACAAATCACAATTAATAACTAAAGTATTCAAAAAAGCATAAAAACTCGACGCGCGTTTCGGCAGAGAACCGCCTTCTTCAGGAGTCACAGATTAAGTCAAAGGAGGATACTCTATCCATACAGTAAAAAGATGGAAGGTGAAATCTTCAAGTTTCTTTAGTGAAAATATTATATCTCTCTGATAAAATTGATTCCTGATATATGGTAATACTCTATGTTCCAATAATGCTGATGAAATCAAATATATATATATAGAGCAGCAAAGTGGTTCCTGTTCAATGAGTCGCAGCACTCCAATCCCAAACGGAATCTCAAAACCGAATGAATTTTACGTGGAGGATTGGTCCCCACACCACGAACGTTGGAGCAGCACCATCTTGCTGCACATCTATCATTTACCTACCGAAGTGGCATTTTTCTTCTTTACATCAAGGCATCCTCGCCTATTGACATACATCAGGTTTCCCTCGACATCTCGACACTCTATTAATAAGCGATACAGCTTCAAACGTCCTGTTAAAGATATACCCGTAATCATCACGCATCGCTACTTCCTTTCGGAATAATTACGTTTTGAGATTCCGTTTGGGACAATTGCAGTAGTTTCCTAAACTACTTAATAGCTAGGAGGAGAGTAGTATACTTGGGTAGCTAACATTTTACTTACTTACATATTAATATATTTCTTGGGAAATAGCTGTATCACTGTTTTTCTGGCTGTGACGTGCATGTGTGTCTGTCACACTGTCTACACTGTCTGTCTCTGTGTGATTGCATCCGTCTGGATCTTTGTGTCTGGCTGTATTGTGTGCTAAAGTGGCACCATGGCTGTGTCTGCCTCTGTGTCAGTGTCTAAATTCTTGTCTGACAGAGTTTCTATGTGTAATTAAATGCCTGATTGCCTCTTGTTTGCCTTTCTGCGTGTGTGGTTATCTTTGTGTTTCTGTCTGGTGCTGCCGTCTCTGATTGTTTAAGGACATTTGAGTGGGATGATATTATGGATAAAGAATATTTGATTCATAGTATTAGCCGATACTCATGTTCTATACAGCTATGGCCACATTCATCAGTACAGCCATGGGAACATTCTGCAGTACAATAATGCACATGTACTACAGTAGGATAACAGCATGTTTTGAGGTGCATAAATGGCTATTCTGTAGGGCAATAATAGCCATTCTCTGTAGTGAAATGATGACATAGTCTCTAGTACAGATGTGGCCTCATTCCTGTAGGAGAGTGATTACATTAGTAATACAATTATAGCATATTCTGTAGAACAGTCATGGGACCATTCTGTAGTACAATAATGCACATATACCATAGTACGAAACGTCATTACAGTGCCCATTCTACAGTGCAATAATACCCTTATTCTTTAGTGAAATTATGACATATTCTATAGTACAATAGCCTCATTTGGTAGGGTAGCAATGACATTCTATAATACACTTATTGCATATTCTGTACTACAATCATTGCATATTTTGTAGTACAGAAGCACGGGTGTGGTCATATTCGGTACAAAGATGGTTACATTAGGATGTACAGTGAAGGGGACATTCTGTACTACATCAATAGGCATATACTGCTGTACCTTAATGACATGTTATTCAGTACGTTGATACCCGTTTTGTTATACAATTTGATCTATATTATCTAGTTCAACTAATCTCTTATTCTGTATTGAAACAATATTACATTATGTGGATCATCGATGGCGCTTTGGTGTAGTGAGAATAACATTTTAAGTAAATTAGTGGTATGCCCTGCAGTGAAATTATGGAAATCTCTCTCTCTCTCTCTCTCTCTCTCTCTCTCTCTCTCTCTCTCTCTCTCTCTCTCTCTCTCTCTCCTTTCTCTCTCTCTCTCTATATATACCTCTCTCTCTCTCTATACCTCTATCTCCTTCTCTCTCTCTATACCTCTATCTCCTTCTCTCTCTCCTTCCGTCTCTCCCCTTTCTTTTTCTCTATAAATATATATATACCTCTCCCTCCTTCTCTCTCTCCTCTCTCCCTCCTTCCATCTCTCCCCTTCTCCCCTTTCTCTCTCTCTCTCTTGCATATATATGTATATATATTTATATATATATATATATATATATATATATATATATATATATATATACACCTCTCTTTCCTTCTCTCTCCTCTCTCTCCCTGTCTCTCCTCTTCTCTCTCTCTCCTTTCATTGCCCCCTCTCTCTCTGTATCCCTCTCTCTCTCTCTCTACCCCTCTCTTTCTCTATCCCTCTCTCGCTCTCCCCCTCTCTCTACCTGTCTCTTTCTCTCTTGCGCCCCCTCTCTCTCCCCCTCCTTCTCTCTCTCCCTCTCGCTCCCTTTCTTTCTCTCGCCCCTCTCTCCCCCTCTTCCTTTCTCTCTCTCTCTATCCCTCTTTCTCCTTCTATCCCTCTCTCTCGCTCTCTCTCTATACCTCCCTCTCTCTCTATATATATTTCCCTATCCCTCTCTCTCGCTCCCTCACTCGCTCTCTATTTATCCCTCTCATTCTCTCTCTATAACCTATCCTTTCTCACTCTCTCCCCCTTTCTCTCCCTCCCTTTTCCCCCTTCTCTCTCTATCCCCATATTTCTCTCTCGGTTCCTCTCTCTCTCACTCTCTATCCCTCTCTCTTTCCTTTTCTCTCTCTCTCCTCTCCCTCTCCTTTTCTCTCTCTCTCCTCTCCCTCTCTCTCCTCTCCCTCTCTCTATCCCCTCTCTCTCTCTTTTATATCCCTGTATAGCTCTCCCTCTCTTTCTCAATTCAAAATGTAATGAAAAATGTGTTGAAAAATGCTTAGTTTTGGCCTTTCTGTCTCCAAAATTTTCTTGGGGGGAGAAGCCCCCCAAACTCCCTCTAGTAGTAGTTGCTCACTGCGCTTGCTCGCTTCACACTATATGGGCTGGTCTCACTTTTACTTTGTTCCCTCTGATTCACTACTGGTGTCTACTTTTTGTGATCTCCGAAAGAATGTCTATGGGTACAAATGACTGGGTGGGTAACCTGGTGCTCTTTAAGGTCATCATCTACTATTTACTGTGCTTTGAAAGTTGATACAATTGCATATGTAATGAAAAATGTGCTGTAAAATTCACCTTTTTGGTCTGTCTATTTCCAAAATTTTCTTGGGGGGAGGACCCCCCAAAAAAACTCCCTAGTAGTGGTCGGGAATGCTTGTTCGCTATGCGCCGGACGGGGGCTGGTCTGGCAAAACTTGCCAGGGCTGCTTTTAGTTCCCAGTCCGGCCCTGCGCAGCACCCCTTGGCACGGGACCGGCCCGGACATGCTTCCGGTCATGCCAGCTCCGTTCCAGCTCTAGCATTTACCAGCCCCTTGCTCAATGACTGGCTGCACAGCCATTACGAGCTGTTTCGTCAATACTCATGTTAAGGAACACAAAAATTACCATTTTGCATTCCAGGCCGTGCCTTACTTCAACATGTCGCTGTCATCAGTAAGTGATTACGTCACAACAAGTATTTTGTTCTAATGCTGAGTTTTCAAATTACTGGTAACCCAGCCATCCGATCCTCCACCCATAGTCCATCTGTCCATGGAGGTGGTTATCTACCATTCAAACAAAAAATTAGTTAAGAATTCAAAATGATAACAAAAAAAATCAGTGTTTGTCGTAAAACTACTGCGCAGCTTTCAAAAGTTGACTCATTTTTAAGTATAATTATTTTTTTCCCCAATAACACATCTTCGTTGTAAAATATTGCTTATTGTTTACATGCTTATATGCATAAAAGCCACAACATGCACCTCGCAGTCAAAGGAATACATTCCACTTCTGAACACACGAGTTTGCTGTAGTGATCATGTTTGCCAAATACTGTCTTAAAAAATGTTACCCGCCTATGATACTCGGAAATTGTCCTTTACTGAGAGGGAGTCAGAACGGATGGAGAGAGGAGTAGTAGTCTCAGTCTGACGGTCAGACTCAGACAGACTTCTCTGAAGTGACTCACGTGACGTCACTCACGGACCGAAAATTGCCCCCAGCCACAAAACGGCCCGCCTGTAAGAAAACCGGCCCCCACTCCATCCAGCCTACCGGGGGATTACCTGGTGCCCGGAAGTACCAGTCAGGCCCCGGCGTGATTCTCTCCAACTGTTGACCACATTGAAGGACCGCTAGACGGACGACATAGGTACGCCCATTGCAGATAGGAACTTGGAACGCGTCCTAGACAGAAACCCCAATATGACTAGAAACACCTGCTTCAGATTAATTAAGTTATATGTCCTGCACAGGGCTTATCTCACACCTGGACGCATCAATAAATACTTCCACAGGGATGATGTGGTGTGCCCGCGATGTGGGGAACTCGGAGCGGAAATGTTGCACATGATCTGGGCATGTCCAACAGTGCCCAGCTACTCGGAAGGAGTTACCAAAATAGTGGCGGACATTAGTGAGAAGACTATTCCCTGCTCACCCGCCCACTGACTCAGAGTTACCAGTAGGTTCCAGGACCTGGGCTTTATCCTAGTGAAACTGGAATCAACGAGGCATTGAAAGGCCCCAGGAGAGCCCCGGATAGAAGTATGGAATAAAGAGCTAGAAAGGTGGGTGGGGTGTGAGGAGAGAGTCCTGCTTAGGGATGCTCGCAGAGGGATCAGGTGGATTGAGAGGGCCAGAGCTTGGGACCCTGGGCTGGAAACAGGTGAATCTACACCGGGGATGCTGTCTTTGCCTGGGAGCCACCACAAAATGATCATCTGGGGAGGCCTTAGTTGCTGCCCCAACTGCACAACAGGGAGATAGCCAGTAGGACTCGGGTGGGGGGCTGGGGAGCCTAGTTTGATATAGACCCCCAGGAATAAAGATGTGAATATATATGTTGTATATCTACGACTGGTTGCAACTCGCAAGGGGGGAGGTGGGAGCTGGGATGTGGGAGTTCGAAACAGATGGTTACCGCAATGTAAATGGAGATGGCTCATTGCCATTGCAAGATGGGATATTAGAACGCTGTACACGTCATATAACTCTTCAATGAAATAACATCTGTTTACAAAAAATTATTGCCTATCATCCATAAAGCCAAAAGAATAACTCTTTTTGGGGGTTGCATTGAAATTAAAACTGGAAGTCATTTAGTTTGGAAGAGGCCGAATCATCTAACAGGCTGTCACTAGTTTTGAGTAGCCTCAAGGGAAAGTGTAGGAAATGTTTTCCTTAGACTAATCCTGATCATTTTCAAATGTTGTAGCAACGAAGTATTCATTGCAAGACATTTATCACAAAGATGATTTTACTTAATTGGCACGTGTCGGTATTATTTACATTTTCCAAAACCAGAATTGTCATCCTTTTGATATTTGTGCAGAACAATTATATAATCTGTTGCAAGTATGCTACAAAAATGCGAAATTAGTGACTGTGCAGTGCACGAGTGGTTGTGATGTGTGTGCAAAATAGCAAAGTGGAGAATGGTGCGCCCATTTAAATGAAAATGAACATTTTTTTGCCTGACTGAAACATAGGATTAGGTAGTAGCCAACTCTACGCATTACTGAATCCTGTTTGAGAGATGAAAAATTAGATGTATTGCTGTCTTTAACTTTAGTGTTCATAAAGTTTCAGCCTAATTGAGGCATTTAAGAACAAGCGTCAGGACAAAAGGTTTGAGACAGCTGAAGATAGCAATCAGAAATGTATATTTTAACAAAATATATAAGGGAAGCAGTGTCCAACAAATCATTGATTACTCTGTCTTAAATATTATAAATAACTATGGGCAAAAGTTGTGAGTGGTGAGCCCATTAAAAAAATAAGAAGCTTATGGGTAGATGCATCAACGTTGTCATTTGCGATTCCTTATTTGCGAAAAATAAGGAATCGCAAATAAGGAATCGCAAATGGCAATGCATCATTTATTTCGCAATTTTATTGAGATTCGGTAAAAATCGCAATTTTTACCGAATCGCAATAAAATTGCGAGTTTCAAATAGCGAATTCGTAATTCCCATTCATTCCTATGGGCTGAAATGCCCATAGGAATGAATGGGAATTGCGAATTCGCAATTTGAAAATCGGAATTCAACAAAGCATTTCAAGGGTGGAGAGGGGGGTCCAAAGGACCCCCCCCTGCACCCATGAAATGCACTTTTACATGTAAGTTACATACACACATGTCCTAAGGACATGTTTGTCTGTAACTTAACAGTTTAAAAAATGCATTTTTGTGCTTTTTTAAACAATTTTGCAAATTACCACGAGGTTCAAACTCGTGGTAATTTGCACTTGCAATTTTTAAATTCGCGAATTTTTTAACAATGATGCATTCCATTTAAGGAATCGCACAATTGAGATTCCTTAAATGCAATCACATTTAAGAAAATCGCAAAATTAGCGAATTTGAACAAAAACTAATGATGCATATCAAAAAGCATTTTTGGAGTCGCAAACGGCCGATTTTAAGGAATCGCACCGTTTGCGACTCCAAAAATGCTTGATGCATCTGGGCATTGGTCTTTGTTTACTACTTTATTTTAAGAAAAGTTCAATATCAGAATGTGCCACAATAGTCAACAATGACGTCTCCATCTAATGCAGGGACCATGACTCCCTTTGTCTACTAAGTCAATATGTGCCCACACATTTTTTAGATGGGGAAGACTGCAGTGTTTTACTTATTCAGTCATTCTTCGCCTTTGTCCATTCCCATGTCCCTTCGCCCCCTCCATTAATCGTTCTCCTCTACCCATGCCGGAGAGCCCTTTGTTTTTTTAATCCCTTAGGATGTTCAGTGTCTGCACTTTGTCAACATCTGTCTCTCCCCATCCATTTAGTGAGACTGCCCAATGTGAGTATCCACCCCGTTACCCATTTCTGTGCACCATTCATTCTTACTTACCCCCTGCATGCATCGTTTGGTGGTAACTCTGTGCCATCATCCTTAACTCCAGTTCCATCCCATGGTCCCCTTCACTCTTTCCCATCCTATGGACCATTTGGTGGTTGCTCTGTGGAAACTTCCTTTGCTCTGCCCATGTGGGCATTCCCATAGTTCTTTTAATCTATGGGCCATTCAGGACTTTTTTGTGCTGACATTCTTCTCCTCTGCCCATGCCCATGAGTGCTTCATTCTTGCTGCCCATCTCACTTTGGTGGCTGCACTGTGTCAGCTTCTTTCATCTCTGCCGATGCCTATGTCCCTTTCAGTTGTCTCCACTCCCTGCCTGCTTTTACATGCTGGTATTTACTGTTGCAGCCTGTCCGTACGGGGGAGGGGCCACCCCTCCAGCCTTTTCCCACCACAAGAAGAGTGTCTGTCAGGCTGACCTTTGTTCAGCCTGACAGACACAATTCTAGTTCAGATCGGGCAGCCAAGAGCTGTACATGCGCTACTGCGCAGGCGCCTGGCTGCCTGAGCTTAACTTTGCTACAAGCCTATGGGCGTGACCGCCTCAGTCTGGCAAAAGTGTCTTGAGGCCCTCCCCCTCGTGATGAGTGGGAGAATCATAGGCCTTTAATTTTGAGCCCTGAAGTGCTATGGGGCAAGTGTCAGTGAAACCTCGTCACAGAGTGGGGTGGGGTTAGCAGTCTTGCTGACCACATCTTACTCTGTGATGTGAGGGACTCCTGCTTCCCTCATTGGTTGACCTAAGGTCAGCCAATGAGGGAAGACAGCAGTCCCAACCCTCCTGGGACCTCCAAGGCTTTCCTTTCAGAGACTTGTTGTGAAGGTAAGTTTTTTCTATGTTTGGTCCACGCATGTTTAAATGTATGTGTATTTGTGAGTGAGTGTTGTGAATGGGCGGGGGGTGCATGTGTGTGAATGCATGGGTGTGAGTGAGTGTGTATGTATGCATGTGGTCCCTTCCCCCCTTCCTGCTAAAATGAATGGCTGCCACTGGGTTTTTGATTAGCAAAGACATTTGCCTGTGATTCCCAGTTAGTCACCCGAAAGATATTCCATGACTGAGAATCCTGTGCCCCTTTTCCCTTTCTTATTGGAAATTAACAAGGGCCCCCTGAACTTGACATGATTCAGTTCCTAGGACAGGGAATAACAATATGTGGAAAACCAGTTCCCAGGCAACTATCCGATCTTTACATTCAATATCAGAAGAGTCAGTCAGAAATAAAGCAGTAAATTATTATAATAAAAATTCTTTAGTTTTTATTCAGTTGTATATACAATTATCTGAATAATGTTAAAAAAACACAATCAATACAATACCTCACAAAAAGATAAAAGAAGGACAAAGAAAGAATTTCTACTTTATCCAATATAAAATAATACAAACAATCATCAAAAATCAAAAACAGTTAATGCAATTATTATAATTATGGCTTAAAATCTTCATGTAGTAATTGAAATTTTCGACGCACGTTTCGGCGTGTTAAACGCCTTCTTCAGGAAATTACCACACCCTACAGAAAATGGGTTTAACATAAACAAGAGTTAAAAAAATCTATCTACTGCTATAACAACGTAGATCATATTCAGTTATCTCAGTACTTATAAAAAAAAAGCCTAAAGATTATCTTAGTCTATGATAATCCACAGTTTCATTTACAATTAATTTAATGGTGCAGTCAACAATGCTTCAAAACATAGAGATTTATGTTTCTCAACCTTTAACAAACACAACAGTCTATAAATTATTATTGTTTACATTATATCATTCTGACATAGACTCTAATGGATCATAAGGCAAACAAACTTCTAGGGCCTTAATTTATAATCTGTATTTTGAGAACTCAACCTTCACTAAAGATAAAAAAGTATATGTAAGTAAAGAGACAGGATATAGTGAATGCCGGAAAGGGAAAAAGATGATTTCTGATGATGGTACTTCACCTATGAACAACTTTATAAAACCATTGAATTAAAAATTCATTATGTAACAGTTACTTACTGACTGTGGAGCAACATATTTTTGATAACTCTAAATCAGTAAAAACCGTTTACAAAAAACACTTACTTAAAGGTTCGTAGAATAACACCTAACTGCTTGCTGAATAAGATTATTCTTTCAATACTGATATGGAATTTTCTGGAAGAATATCATTAAAAAATATACAAGTTGGTATTTTAGATGAAAAATTCTAACCGGTTCAACTTGCTCCTTGTTTGCACTAATAGCACATCTAGTAATCAACAATTCATTCACTTACTAAAAAGTCCCTAGTGTCTGATATTGGGATAGATAAGTAGATACTGTCAGGGCAAACGTCTTAATCTTGCGACTGAACCTCCTTTTTTCTGAGGAGAGAATAAATATGAAAATATCATCATTCTGTCTTATAAATGTATAATAAATTTGATGGTTAAATGCGCAATGTAAACATGACTGAAAGCGTGACTTATTTTTGATAAAAACTACTTAAAAAAAAAAAAAACATTTTTATTGCAGTTTCAGTAAACTTGGCAATACATACAGAAATCACTCAGATTACATTAATGACTCGAGTACACTCCATCTACAGGTGTTCAAATTGTGATATGGCACGCACCTTCACCCCACGTCTAACCCCCCTTCCCGTCGTTTCCAGTATACACCTCCTCCATCTCCTCATCTGAACTGTCACCTTCTGATTCCGCCAGCGGATCACAAATGTCCCCTGTGATGGCATTCCAGGGAGCCCATATTTTATTCCATTTTCGCGGGCATTTCCTTACGGTATATACTGTACGATCCGTTATCATTGTTAAGTACATGTTTCTGCACCAAGCGGACAGTGTCGGCGCCTCTGCAGCTCCCCATTTTTGAGCAATGTCTCTTTTAGAAATTAAGAGCCCTAGCGTGACCCATATCAGTCCATATCGTGTGAGATCATTGGGCTCCCAAATGTTTAGCAGACATCGTCTTGGCTCTGGCAGTAGCGAAATTTCTGTTGTCTGCGAAATGGTGCGTAATACCTGTCTCCAATAGTTCATTATAATTGGGCAGTCCCATATGGTATGAAAAAAGGTCCCCTCCTCCCCGCAGCCTCTCAGGCAGAACGGGTGTGGTGCCCTCTGTATTTTGTGTAGTGTTGCCCTAGTATAGTATATTCTATGTAGGATTTTAAGTTGTACCAATCGCAGCCGTGCCGAGATGCCCACCTCCCTAGGGGATGCTAGGGCCTCTCTCCACTCTGGCTCGTCTATGTCACCCACCTCAGCTATCCATTTCCCTTTCAAGTTACCCGGTGGGTCCGGTAAATTATTAAGAAGCTTTCCGTACGTGAGAGAGGTGGCTTTTTGCGGCATACTGTCCGTCAGGAGTCTGTCCTTTAACGGTGAGGCCTCAGGCATATCAGTGTTTGATGGAAGTACCGCCAGTAAAGCGTGTATTATTTGCATATATCTAAATTTTTCAGTCTGGCCCGGCTCGTATTGTTGTTGCAACTGCAGGAACGGGATCACCTCTCCCTTGTCCCACACATCCCCAACTGTGGAAATGCCTATGTTGCCCCACATTGTAAAGCCCTTACATCTCCGCAGCTGCCCCAGTGCCTTAGTATCCCAGAGCGGGGTCATTTTTGTTATCACTCCTTTCCACCCCAGCCTGGCGTGTGCTGCATACCATATCAGTGCTGTGTGTTTAGTAGGTCCCACTAATTTCGCAATCATACCTCTGTTGTAGATTGCCGCTAGCATATTATTAGTTCCTAGTTGAGCCCTGTCTGCGCTGTATGCTGGGTCTTCATGAGGTGCGTGCATCCAGTGATTTATGACTTTGAGCTGTGCTGCCCAGTAATACAGTTGGAGATTTGGGAGTGCTATCCCACCATCGTACCAGCTGCCATATAATTTCGCTTGGGCTATGCGCGCCGGGCGATTTCCCCAAAGAAGGATCGAGACCAGCGCTGCCATTCGCTTGAAATATCGGGGTGGGACCAGGTCAAGCGTATTTTCCAGGGCGTACAAAAATCGGGGGAGAGCCTTTATCTTGTACAGTGCTGCCCTTCCAGGAAGTGTGAGGGGTAGTGACGCCCAGTGTTTCACGTCGCGTTTACGTCTCTCTAGCGGGGGGGCTAAATTTTTGGAAAAGAAATCGGCTGTTGAGTTAATGATGTGTATCCCTAAATATTTAAATGAGTCATCTGCAATCAGCAGCAGACACTCCACGGAGAGAGTTGGTCTCAGTCCCTTGAGAACATAAATAACTGATTTAGACCAATTTATAGTATACCCTGGGAGTCTACCATGGGTGTTACAAATATTAAGTAGCTCAGGTATGCCTCTACTAGACTCTGATAGATATACCAGCATGTCATTGGCATATAGTGAAACACGGTCTTCCCAACCTTCCTTCCAGTAGATTCCCTTTAGCAATGGGGTTTGCCTAATTATTGTCGCAAGCGGCTCTAGTACCAGTGAGAACAATAGCGGCGATAGAGGGCATCCTTGACGTGTGCCCCGCGCCAAAGCAATCTCCCCTGATATGTGACTATTGGCTGTTATCCTAGCGACCGGATTGGTGTATAGGAGCTGTATCCGCGCGCAGAATTTAGGGCCAAACCCCACATGCATCAAGACTGCAAATAAATACTGCCACTCCACCATGTCAAACGCCATTTATGCGTCTAATGCCAAAATAACTGCCGGATCTACCAGATGTGAGGCCCTTGCCACTGCTCCTTGTACTCTTCTAAGATTAAGGGCCGTGTTCCTGTGAGGCATAAATCCGGACTGAGCCGGGTGTATCAGTTTTGGCAGATGCGCTATCAATCTGGTTGCTAGAAGTTTTGCTAGGATTTTGCCCTCTGCATTCAGCAGTGAGATCGGAGGGTATGATGAACTTTCAGTAGGTGGTTTATCTGGTTTCGGGATTGCTACTATCGTCGCATTTCATTGGTCTAATGGCAATTCTGCTGTTTCTAAGCTCTCTTTAAACATGGCCAGAAGATGTGGGCCCAACGTTCCCGCCATTGCTTTGTACCATTCTACTGGTATTCCGTTCGGGCCCAGAGCGTTCCCTGATTTTACCGACTGTATAGTGGTTTGGAGTTCTTCCAATGTTAAGCCCGCCTCTAATTCTAAGGCTGCCTCCGGCGCAAGAGTGGCCATATCAATGTGTTGGAGCGATTCTCTTATGTCCGCCTCTGATAGACATGTAGTAGGGGTATATACTTCTTGAAAATGATCCGCCAAGATATTCACTATGTAATCTGGATGTGTTGGAAGCATCCCTTCCTTCGACCGAAGCTGCTGTATGCCTCTTATGCCTTCTCTACTCCTATCTAACCAGGCCAGCATTTTGCCCGCCTTGTCTCCTACGTCGTAAACTTTGTCTCTTGTCGGCGTAATGTTCTCTACTGTCCGTACTTTTAAGTGATCCCTGTAGTGTTGCTGGCATACCTTCAGTGTGTGCGCTGTGTCAGAGGTTGGGTTGGTCGAGTGTGTGGTTTCTGCCTCCTGGAGCGCCCCTTCCAGCTCTGTTAGTTCTCTATGACGCGACGTGATAGACGCAATAGCCTATCCCCTAAAAACAGCTTTATAAGCCTCCCATAAAGTAATTGCAGAGTCAACTGAGGTCGCATTTTTGTCAAAATACAGTTTGGTTGAGTTGCGAAGCGATTTTTTGATGGTTGGGACTGCAAGATAGCCTGGGTATATGGGATAAAGTCGTCTACTGGATTTTCTCGGACAGGAAAGTGTAAGCAGTAATGGGGAACTATCTGAAATACCTCTAGGTTTTATGGCGACGTTTTCAATGTTTTGTAGTCTCGAGTCTAGCATAAGGAAGTAATCTATGCGGGATAAACTGTCTTGGACCGCGGAGTGATATGTGTATTGTCGTGCCTCTGCGTGTGCGTGCCTCCATACATCTACCAGGCCCATCGCCTCCAAGAATCCCCGGAAACGCGAAGGTCCAGGTGTATGATTTCGAGCTGGAGATCTGTCTAATGTCGCGTCTAGTATGGTATTTAAGTCCCCTCCTATGATAAGATCTCCCTCCGGTAAACCCAGTAGGAAGTCACTTAGTGCCGGTAGTGCCACTGCATGTAGCGCCGGTGGTATGTAGGCCGAGACAATATTTAAAAGTTTACCTTCCCATTGCCCTTGGATCGCCGCAAATCTTCCCTGATTGTCAACTTCAGTCTGAAAAACCAAGAAGGACGATGACTTTTTAATTAATACGCCAGTGCCTCTAGAACCCGTGGTGAATTCAGAGTGGGCAATCATTTTGTATCCCCATCTATCCAATGCTTTATATGCCGACCCTGTGAGATGCGTTTCCTGTAGAAGTGCTAGCACCGGATTGTGTCTCTTCAGAGCCTGTAAGACCAGTCCTCTCTTTATTTTGTCGCCCAGCCCTCTCACATTCCAAGTCATGACTGTGAGGGGGTGTACTGCGATTTCTCGTGTCGTCATGTCGGCGTCACTTGGTGGAGGGTCGAGGGCCATAGGCACTGTATAGTGGCCGTAAGAAGGTAAAAGGACATGTCAGTGCGTGCAAGTAGGATCTGACAATCTATCGTGTGTACGGTCGTGGTAAATCTAGAATGTGCAGTGTGAGTTGGGTCTGCAGGCCTACCTGATGAGTGAAGTTTTTTCCTGCTGCCATTGCCTTGAACAAAAACAAACAATTTACGTATACTAATAATAATTTACCCCATCCCCTCCCCCCCTACCTGCCTCCCTGCTATGCGGACTTGCAACTACCCGCCTCCCCAACTTAGCAGAGCGCTCTTTCCCTCCCAACATCATAGTACTTGCGTGTCCGGGGTATTAGGTCCAGTGGAGTTCCCAGACCTTAAGGCCCCCCAAGGCCAGCCCTGACCCGCTCTCAGAGCCACCACAGCCTCATTACTGTAACAATGAGATCTATGTGTCAGTAGCCTCTTGATTAAGTGTCTTTGGTTCGCCGCCTACTCTTCTTCCTCGCGCCTTGGAGACTGCCCTGGATCCGGATGTTCAGTGTGTTGCGAATCTGGCCAGTCTTGTCCTTCTCTTCGGCGGAATTGTCTGTTTCCGCGGTTGTTGCTATCCGCTTGACGCCAACCTTCAATCCAGTCCTGCGCCGCCTCTGGAGTTTCAAAGAACCATGTCCGGTCCTCTGCCACAACCCTGAGCCTCGCCAAGAAAAGCATAGAGTAGGGTATCTCTCTTGCTCTAGTTCTTTTTTAACCTCCTGAAAATTCCTCCTGCGCCAGGACACAGCCGCCGTGTAGTCTGGAAAGAAGGTGATTGTTGAGTTCTGTACGCGCACCGGTGGAGAAGTCCTCGCAGCCTGCAGGATAGCATCTCTGTCTCGGAAGTTAAAGGGACGGGCGAGCACCGGTCTCTGGGGGGCTCCCTGTTTTGGCCTGCCGCCAGGAACTCTCTGTGTTCGCTCCACTGTAAAGAAATTTGAGAGTCCCTTAGGTTTCAACACTGTCTTTATCAGTTCCTCCACGTACAGATCCATTGCCTGCTTGCCTTCTGTCTCTGGAATTCCAATTATTCGCACATTGTTGCGTCGTGCGCGTCCCTCCTGATCGTCAAGCTTGTCAGCCAGAGATTTATTCTCTTTCTTGAGTTGAGCGACCTCAGTTTGTAATTCCGACGTGTCTGTCACCAGGGATTTTGTCACGATTTCTACTTCTTTTACCCTGTCAGCCATTTTGTGAAGATCTGCGCGTAGGAGGGATATATTTGTTGAGATTGTGCCAACCGTGGCTTGCACGTTCGTTAAGGCCGCCATTACATCTTCTAATGTGATCTTTTTAGCCCCTTCTCCTTCCTGGTTTTTGCTCGCGGACATTCACCCTTCCGAGTGTGTCACAGAGTTTTTCTCTAAGGCAAATTTGTCCAACTTAGATTAAGCGTTATTGGTTCTTGGACCCCTGCCCGCCATGATTCCTTCTTATGTGGAGTGGGCGACACTCTGTCTATGGGCACGGTTTTACTGTGCTCTTATGGCGCAGAGGAGGTCCGTGCGTTCGAGGGTTCGTGTACCGTTCAGTCTTTGGCCAGTTCCCTGTTGTTCGTCGTTTCCCAGTGGTGCACCGTTATAACTGCGGCGGGAGGAAAGGCGTTGTGCTCTGTAGTTCAAATACGGGTGCTGAATACCCCCATTTGCCGCAATGTCACCACTGCATCTATCAGCATCTCATTAAGCAATTCTCTCGTGGGGAGGATGAGCAGCCACCGTTGGTCCAGTACCCGCAGTATTTCAGGCGCCTGGCTGCACTCACTGTGGATTTTAACCCCTCTCTCCTCTCCACTTGGGCTTTTGACCACAGTTACCGCACACTCAAGACCCGCTGCGTGGCTCACCCACGGGACTCTTGGGGCGACGAACGGCGTCCGCAAGCACTGTCTCTAGAGGTGCTATGTGTTGGCGTTGTCCCGCGCACCCTTCACCGTATTCTGTTCTTCTGCAGCCTATGAATGAGGCAATGGGAGCCCCCGCCTTAGCAAGGCCACCATGATCTCCCTCAACGACACAGATGTCGCGGGTTCGGGGGGAAGGGTGGGGGCTTCTGCCACCTACCACCGGCCTTGAGTGTTCAGGTAGATCTCCAATCCTCCCGCACGCCACAGTCCGGTGCCCTCTGCACTTCCCACAGCAGGAGCCTTCGCCTCCGTAAGTGCGCGGATGTCGGGCAAGCGGCCAGCCTGCCTCCACCGCTGCAGCTCGAGTGCCGTTTCTGAGAGTAGTGACGTGCTTACTATGTGCGCTTCTCCCCCGGCGCGTGAGGTGTTTGTTTCTTTTGCCTCCTACGGCAGTCCCCCTTTCAGCTCACGGACCCTCCGGGCGCCGTCCGGACTTTTCGCACTTGACGTCGGCGTTAGTGGCTACTTGAGCGCCCAGTCTCTGTCGGATGAAAGGCCGCTCCGGCACCGTCGGTAACAGTCGAACTTCCCGGCCACAGATTGACACGGAGTTTCACCGGCTGCTACCGCTCGATAACGGGATGTGGCTCCAGCTCTTGGGGGTCTGGTAAACTATGGATTATTGGTCGGATTGTCGGAAGGCCTGCGTCTTCCCTGGACCTCCTAGGTTAAGCGGCCATCTTAGCCGGCTGTCAGACACGCCCCCCCATGAAAACTACTTTTATTGATAAAATTTAATACCTAATATATATCATCCAAAAAGATGTATGTTTAGAGCTTAGTAGCTTTCATATTCGTAATTAATGACGAATGGCTGCTAGACAACTCTAAACCATTTAGTTCTTTCATAAGAACACTTTAATTTATGCGACACATTACTGTTGAGGACTGAATAAGCAATATTAGCCTTTCTGTTTATTTACTTTGATCTGGCGGAGTAGTTGGTACCTCCTTTTTTTGGGGAATTTACTAGTGGATCTGGTTACAATACGTCACTTGATGTTAGGAACTAAGGTAAAGAACGGGATATTGAAACATTTTTTAGAAAAGAAAAAGGGCCGTATTTCAAAAAACATTATATTTGTTATCTTAGCCAGTCTAACTGATCTAAGTTGTCAATCGATATCGTTCTATATAACTGAATAACATGCACCTACATTGTCGAGTCGACAGTTTAACATAATGTGACCTAACTGTTTGATTCGATCGACTAGATGAAATGTTGTCAGTTGAAAATGATAAAGTGACACACATTGAACATTCCTACAATGTTTAAATTGTCGATTGTTTGTTAATTGGTTTATTATGCCTACATTTACTTAATCAGAAAGGACAGAGATGACATGGGTCGAAATACTCAGGAAAAGTATTTAACAATGCATTATACATTATTATAAATACCTACATTGCAATGCTGACGACAATAAGCACAACGTGGTAGTCCTACAGTTACTGCTGAGGCTGGCGTCAGAATGGATAATACTGATCAAATTGCCTACAAATATAGATACGAAAGGAGACAAATTGATATATAAATAAATGCGATGTCAATGTGACAATACACACTTAGATATAAATGATGGAGTAGTACTGGAGCTCCTAACTAAATTAACGACACAACGGCAAATAATGAAAATTAGCGCAATGAATGCGATGTCAAAATGACGATACACACTTAAATATAAAAAAATGACATAGTACTGATTTTCCTAACGAGATTAACAACAAACCAGCAATAAAACGACGGTTAGCGCAATGAGTGATAGCATAGCTTTAATGCTCTCCGTGGGTTCGTTGTCTCATAGACAGAAGCGAAGATAGAAGTAAAATTCGCTCATAGTAATGCTAACCTGTAAGAGATGAAAGAGCTGATAAACTCCTATTCCATGCGGTACGGTCCAGCCGCTGATGGCGTCTGACGACGTCTGATTAGGATGGTAACCAGGGGTCAAAGGACTCAGCCTATGACTACCTTGTTTTTTATTGGCCCTTACTGTTCATGTGATCAGCCACGTGATAGGGCTGCCAGTCTCATGAGAGGACGGGAGTTTCGCGGCCAATTCAAAAACAATTAGAAAGTGAAAAAAGGCGGCGCCACGGTAATCAGCACAAGAGTCTACTAACTAAAACTTAAAATACTCTTATTATTGTTATTATTGAAATAAGGCAATGCCATATTACATGAGAACCATCATTACCGATTTTGCAAAAATATGGAATAGGGACTGAAACATTAATATGCAAATATAACCTTGGCCTGCCTTCCAGCAACTCCAATATTGTTGTTATCAGTCTTTTAATCTAAAATGATTAACTTAGTCTCTTATTATCTTTGACTAACTATATTCTGCAACAATTTGTAAATCTTTAATTCATTATATTCACGACAATTCCATATTATATGAAACCTACTGTAGCGGGAATTCCGTTCTCCTACAGAACTGTGCATAGAGACCTGGAACCTCGGTGAATTAGGATGGCCCAAAACTCACCTCAGTACTCAAAATCCCCATACCGAGTTAGCTACAGTGTCTCATTGGTCATAACAAACTCCCAATGCTTAGACAGACCAGAACATGAACTTAGATTACCTCAGGTATCGTGGAATACATGAACACTCTTTTGTTATATAATCATTACAAACCAGAACTTGGAGTCAAAGAGGACACGTGCATGTTTGAAATATTTATTTACTAATGCATGGTTCTCAAACGCAGTATCTTATACAATACTAGCAAACATATTATAAGCAGCAAAGTTATCAGCATAGTTACTAGTCCATAAAAGGCGAACATTGACAGCATACTAAGATGCTGTAATGAATAGGAATTAACAATACCTAATTCACACCCTCCCTATTTAGCATAGTATTTTATATCTATGAAGGTCTCATTTGGGTTTTAGCAGGGCGGGCCCATACCTCAAAATCTCAGTGGGAGAGGATCACATCATCTCCCATCAACTCTCTGCATGCGAAGCACCATCAAGTGTGTGTCGTGTGTGTTCAGCACAACAATATAAAACCCGCCTAGAGCCAGATTTTGGCAGCAGCATGTGTGTTATGTCTATGGAGGTGCGAAGATCAGACCTCACAACAACATCGTGTTTAGTTATCCTTGCAGCCTTCAGCACTCACTGTGCAGACAGTGTACCGAGCAAAACTGATATCAGAGCAATAACATATTATTTCTCAAGCAAAGCACGAAGCTCTTCTGGGTCGAAAGCTAAAGCAACAATTATGTGTCGTGTGCAAAATGAGGCAGAAAGGTAAAATGGCGTTTAAACATTTAATAAGCTCATGCTAACTTAACACAGTATATAGAAAAGAATTAGCTATATGACACCCCCCAATGATCCGAGCACGGACAAAGTCAAGGGAAGGAAACACCAGAATAGGGGCATAACATGAAAGCAAAGTTCAATAATAATGAGCTAAGCGAAGCTGAAAAGTCATACATGATGGCCTATAGTGGCCAAAATAAAAAGTTCAAAACTCCCAAAGATAAAGTCAATCGGCCTGGGGCATATAAAGTCAATAGGCCTGGGGCGTAAAAAAGAACTCAGTATAAGCTAAAGGCACCATCAAAAAATACAAACTGGTACGTGCCGAAAATAAAAAGATTCCGAGGCATCTCAGGGCAGGACCGTACATGCAAAATATGCAGCAACAGCTTCTAAAATGAAATCACTGACATCATCCGAAAACAGTTCAGCCATCCAATTAAGCAGTGGAAAAGAACATACGTGTTCCTCCAGCATTGGATCCTCTAGCAGCATCAGAGGACAACTCAGTAGGTTTTACAGACTGCTATGTGCCAAGAACTCATGCGCCGCTGCGAGTATGTTCCAATGACCCATTAGTCCATGCAACGCTGCCAAGGCCATAATCCTTTCGCCAGAACAAACCAACTCGTGAGCAACTACGGGGCTCATCAGATGATTAAAATCGACGTCAGGAGACACCGTCAAGCAGAGACACAAATCAAGGGCCCATTCGAAATCGCAGCTCAGGCAATGAAAAACAGGCTGGACACATGTGAAATAGGAAAATCTAAACGATAATCCAAAAGCCGTGCTTAAAGTCGCAAGCGGCAGGGTGCCATAGTAATCAAGCATACGGTTGCGAAACAGCAGTAGGAGGGGCTCTGCGGCTTCAAGCGCAGGACGGGCATCCATGTTTAACAAAACTAAATATAATCAAAACGCCTGCAGCTAATGCCAGCAAAACCGGGAAGCCGCCAAACAGACTCGAAAATATAGAATGGAAAAAGCTAGGGATGATTCCAAATATCTTCTCGAATGAAGTCAAGAGACCACTGCTAACCAATTAAAAAAAATATGCCAGGCCAGAAGTGGAGGAGGCATTAAATATTTGGTGTACCAGCTCACTGAAATGTAACGGTAAATCAGTGTTCAAAAGGGCCTGCACCTCTGTGCGCGTGTTAGCTATGTGAAGGACGAATGTTTCTCGGCCGAACTCAGGGTCACTTCTTTTTGAGACAAAAGGGCTCTTATTCTAGTCATACCATTGAACTCTGCTTTCAAGGTTGGGATGCGCGGCCAGATGGAAACAGCTGAACTCCCATGTGTAGGGGGATACAGAACGTTTTTGCAACAGACAACACGTTCTGATACAGTTACCACATAAGCGACCCCTTTAATTAAACCACAACACTCTTCGTTATTCAACAGCAAATAACTACCATTCGCCAGTAATGTGAATGTGGGAACAATCGCAGGAACTGGGGTCCCCTTTAAAAAACAGGCTAAATTAGGCCGGTCCTGATTACACGAACCATGTAACTGGATGTGTCTGCATATCAATGAATGATCAGGGGACTCTGTGCATTCTTCCCCATTAAGGTACACCTCTTTCCCGTCTTTCAGGCATCTATAAGTGAATGGAAGAGACCACGTCTCGTGAAGGAATGAGTTCCCTAATGGTTCATATCTCCCTATAGCTATGTAACGCATACAATTAGTAAACTTGTACAAAGCAAATGGCAATGTGATTAATCCGTGGATAAGCCACGTTGCAGCAGTCGCTTCAGCAACACAAAACGGTAAAGACTCCAACCTCTCAATGTGTAACATGGAAAATGAAGCATCACGCATTGAAAGCATGCGTTGTTTGTCAGTTAAATTAAAGGGGCAAAAAGAGAGGAAACGTTCATGTAACTCCAAGGCACACGACCAGCCTTAAGCGTCTGCAGGGTCCAAGCAAACTGCATAATAGAACGCAATTGATTTTGACCATGGTACAAAACAGACAGTTCATCATGTACGATGTCAACAACAGATGATACAATATTATTCAATGTATAAATGCGGGAAGAAAGCATGTTAATACTGTTATCTACAACAGCAAGCACTTTTTCCAAATTAGCTTGATCTATCGCTCTTAGGTGCTTAGCAGCCTCAACCGGCGAAGTTTTCCAGATTTCATTGTAAATCGCATAAATCCACCTTTTAGATCTACCATTAGCCGGGCCCTTTATGAAGTCATTTAAATCCACATCATCAGTCAGTTTGGAAAGATGTAATTTAACAGCAGCCAATGTAGAATGTTGTAGCCAATTCTGACATAATTTGCTCACTGAGTAAGTGGTGACAGTATGGTCAGCATCAAAACGTGGATCAGGCCTGACTTGTGTAAAACCTTCAGCTAAACCCAAAAAGCGACGTTGGCAAGAATCAGAGCTTCTGTGCCACATCAGCCAACCCTTCGGATCCCAACTGGATATATTGAAGGATGCATTATGCATTAACGTTTGCAATTCTTGAATGGAATACTGAGTATAATTATTCCAACCCGAATATTCTTCTAAATCAGGAAAAGAAGGGGTATTTAATTTTTTTGAAGTAGCCAATCCAAAGCATGTTGTCTGGAAAATGGTAGAATTTAAAAACAACATATGATTTGGGATGAGACATGCACGGTGCAAAGCCTCAGTACCTTGTACCTGCCAATTATTAGAACCCCAAACCGATTTAAGGTCAATGGTTTGCTTCCATAGCTCATAGCCATCTGCAGCTAATCTGTCTAGAAAGGACTTCAAATACAACAATTTAGTATCGGTAAGTCTAACTTTGGACATGGGCTTTTGTGTCATCTTAAAGTAAAAGGACTCAGGACTTGATTGATTAAAGTCGGTAAAATAAGTGTACTTTTTCAAAAATGTACTGGAGCTGCCTTGTAACGGTGCCGGTCAATGTTCCTACTGTGTGTAATTTACAGTACCCTTTCTGGAACTTGTTTTATGCAAGAAATGGTTACCAAAATGTTGGAAGCAAAATAAATCACCATAATTAGCAGATTCTAAATACAAATCTTCAGCATCAAAGGCAGCATAATATTTCAAATCAGAAAATAATGACTCTACGGCCTGAACATCCCAATCATCAGAACGTATGTTTTGTTTCACCACATCCCCCATGTTCACTCTGAGTACATTAGGGACATTAACCACTTCAGTTGGGCCATGGATTTGATATTTAACTACATCCCACACAATCCCATCAAGAACCGGCCAAGCAGTGATGTTCACAAAATTCAAGTCTCTCTTCAGTCTGTGTGCAGAATGGGACGAGGAAAGGGGGGCCAAAGTTCCATTAAGATGCTGAATGCATGTTCTTTCCTCGACATAGTGTCCATCGACCAGACGGAAAAAATAAAACACAAATCCAATTGACATAAAAAGATAAACCGAAAAAAGCACCAGCCAAATATACATCCATGGAGGGACCAAAAAATTTATTTTAAATAATGTTGCATATGTTGCTAGACGTGAGGGATTCTTCGAATTTACTGAAACAGAGTCAAATGAGAATCAGGATTCTGTGGTTAAACGTGTCTGTATACCAGGCATCGACAAATCAGCAGGACAGGCATAGACTAAGTCATCAATGTTATTAACGTGAAAAGTATTCAATAAAGGATTGGAAATGGCAGACATCTCGAGGGTCACTTCAGGCTCAGCATTAGAGAGAGTGGCCAACACAGAATTTCTCACAACCGAAGGACAGGAGACTGCCGGTGTCATACTATGAAGAATCGGCCACCCTGTGTAACTTGACATTGTCAATTGAGATAAACCTGTTTTCCTTACGACCTGGAAGTGGTGGTAAAATGACTGTTCTTGTGCCCTTCACTCCAAGAACGGGAATCGGTGTTCGATAGGAAGGACCAAATTCTTTCTTGTTATCGATCTTCTCTCGAACCAGTTCTCCAACTTTGGGTAGCCACCCAACTACCGGGATCTGCAACGCATCATCCGTTGTGAAGGGCAAATGTTCCTTTGCAAGACTGTCTCTAGTCTTTTGTAGATCCTGTAAAACATTGCAATGTTCATCCACGTCAAAGGCCGTGGCTTTAGCCACGCAGTCTAGACCGTCGATGTCAGGGACATACATCTTGATACCAAAGAGCATTTCGTACGGGGTCCGCCCACCCAGAGACCTTCTAGGGAGATTGTTTAGAGCACGCTGCACGCCATTAAGGTGGGCTAACCAGTTTCTGCCAGTGCCTATAACTCGAGCTGTCAAAGATTGCTTTAAGTCTTGGTTCATTCGCTCCACTACACTATTACCCTCAGGTCTGTATGGAGACAAAAACTTGACTTGGACCCCCAACGAAACCATAGCATCCTTATACGCCTTAGAGGCGAAAGCCGGACCCTGATCCGAATGGAAGGAACCACAGGCAAAAATCCCTACAAAGACACGCAAATCTCTTATGACAGTCCGTGAATCAGCGCTGCGATGTGGCCATACCCACACAAAGCATGTGCATGAATCAACTGCTACTAAGATGTATTTATACGCAGTATCAGAAGAAAAAGGACCGCAGTGATCTAAATAAACGCAACCCAGTGGTTTATTAGATATGTACAACTGTGTCTGAGGCAGACGTGCAGCAGTCGAAGGCTTGATCTGCTGGCAAATGTCACATTGAAGGACATAATCACGCGTCTGTTTGTACAGTCCCCGCCACCAGAACCTCTGTTGAAGCGGAGTTACAGTGGCTGAGACGCCTGCATGCGCAGACGCCACACCTTCATGAGCCGCTGTAATCAAAGTAGCTCTGCGATCCGAGTTGGGAATCAAACGTTCGCCAACATCAGGAATTTTCACATAAGGAACTTTATCGGGACTTAAGTGGTATGTGTGCTTCGAAGGGAACCCCGCAGGATATTTACCTCCCTTCTCAGTGGCACCAACTGCCGCCAAGATGTCATCATCTATATTACTTTTGGACTGTGTAACTGCTGCAACTAAGTATTTCGATACTGCAGATTTTGCCGCTTCATCAGCAAGCGAGTTACCGACAGCGTGGACTCCCACACGCTGGTGGCCGAGAGTGTGAATCACAAACACAAGTGGCAACCGCTCTTTAAGCTCAGCCACTCGGACCCAGATCATTTTATGTTTTATTGTGCTACCCTTGGAATCACGAAAGTCATTCTGAATCCAATAGATCAAGTTCTCATTGTAAGACTGGACACAGTGGTAAGAATCACTCACTATGAGAGTCGTCACTCAAGGATCCGCGTACTCCAATGCAAGCATCAGAGCACGAAGCTCTGCTAATTGTGCAGTGCAGTCCCCTAGCGTCTGCGTGTGCACGACACTGGACTTGAACTCGTCGTTCACCATGGCACCGACCACAATGCTCATGCGGAAACGTAGGCATGTTTAGAGCCATGCGCAACCTGCGCCGAACCATCAGTGTAAATGATGCAATGGAAATCCTCCAGGGGTCGCATTGCTAAAGGAGCTGGATGAACAAATTCATACTGCAAGTACTCCTGCGACCGTAAGGAGGCGTCAAAAATAAACGTGACATCCTGGAATGTCAAGGATGCAGCCCATTGAATCCACCGAGGGTGCAAAGCTTTAGAATTAGGTACACTGGCTTTTGTGACTGCCTCCAAGGCAGGACACAGGGTAACAACCAACATGCGCTTTCCCTGTGACACGGCACGTTCCTTAAGAATTGCCATCTGCACAACCGTCAAAACTTTCTCCACAGTGGAAAAGCGCAATTCAGCCGAAGTGTACAAGTGCGACTTATAAGCAATAGGTACTGTGTCTCCTTCATTAAAAGTCAGGTATGTGAAACCCACCGTCCCAGGGATAATTCTTATCACCAGGTTGGTCTGGTTATCACGAGTCAGTAAGAATTTAGAAGCGAGCAGATCAGCTTGCAAAGAATGCAGAATAGCCGAATGCTCAGGCAGCCAGCATGATTTGGAAAAAGATGGTTGTATCAAAGCATACAACGGCTTGATACGCTGGGCATATTCCGGAATGTATGTCCTCCCGAAATTCAAGTAGAGATTTTAATTTTTTCAGTATTGTTGGAGCGCGCAATTGTGCGCATTTCACCAGGAAGTGAGGAGCCAATCCCTTTCCCTCATTGTTGAGCTCGTAGCCCAGAAACAACACTGTGAACTCTGCAATGTGCGATTTTGCAAAGTTGAATTTGTAACCTAAGGCGGCAAAGGCACAAATAATCCTGTTGACTCGACACAGATGCTCCCAAAGTTCGTCGTCTGTGAGATATATGTCATCCACATACGAAAAAGCATCTGAGTCGATTCCCTCTAAGAGGGAGACAATGCGGGCAGTGAAAATCCCAGGACTTTTTTTATAGTCCATAGGCAAATGACGATATTGTTTTAGAACACCGCCGCAAGTAAAGGATGTCCATTGGGAACTTAGAGCATCCAATCGATGGGCATAAAAACCGTTAGAAATGTCAAGCGTGGTTTTGAACCGCTTACGCACAAGACTATTCACTAGAGCAGAGCCGTGGGTATTCTGTACTGCACAGTTACGGCAATGCGAGTTTAAATGCCAGTAATCCAATACCAAACGACTGGCTTGTTCACAGTAAAAAGAGGGTTATTCATTGGTGACACACAGGTTTCAATTACACCTTGATATTCCAATTATTCAAGGATAGCCGCGACGGAAGCCTTTGCTTCTCGCCGTACGGGATATTGAGGTTGAGGTTGCGGCTGAGACCGTAAAGGAATTTCATGGCATGGGGACAATCTATCCCAACCACATTGATTGCGATACACAGCCGGTGCTAGAGCCAGAGCCCACTCGTCTGCAAAGTGCAGCGCATCCCCTTTCGAGACTGTGTTCGCGAAACTGGGGAGGATCACCTCCTCCCCTCGCGGAGCTGCAAGCACAAAAGGTGGGGGCCAGTCAGCCTCCGAAAGCAAAATGTCATATGTAGACAAAAGATTTTCCCAAAATACCCCTTTTATGGTTCGCTGTATGTCTCCCTCGATTAACAGGACAATTTCAAAAAGTCTATCAGGGGGAGCAACTCTGGTATCAGCTGTTTCAATGACAACATAAGTATCAGTCGCTTTCACCTTCAGTAGTGGACGGAGGGCCTCTCTCACTATGGTAATCTCCGCCGCGCTGTCCAGCAAGGTCAGAGCCCACGTCAGATTCCGAAGCCGCGTTCTCACTATCTGGGGCATATCGATGCGCTGTTAAGGCTGCGACTTTCTTCTTGGCAAACTGCGGTCTCTTTGGCGTAGAGCCTTCCTGCTTTTCTGCACCGTTCCTCGGGCGGGGCTGGTCACGTCCTTGCTGGCCACCCCGACCCCTGCCGCCCCCTCCACCACCGGTTGTCGGGGCCGATGAGCCCTGAAATGAACGAGGAGAGCGTTGGTCAGAAGCCTGAAAACGATCAGGAGTTTTAATCGTCACGCGATCGCGCAAAGCATAAATACGTTCCGACTGCGCAGGCAACTGAGACGCAGGATGAGAACTCTGGGTCTGTTGTGGTTGCTGTTGCTTACCCTGTTTCTGTTTTTTAGGCCAATTTTGTTTTTTGGACTTGGGCTGAACTTCAGTTTCCGAAGCTTGTCCCTGGGGCTGCTTTTTCTCTTTAACAGAAAAAGGCTTAAGTCCCTTGGCATTGCGACCCACGGTTTTATAAGCCGCCACAATGATTTTCGCTAACTGTCGGGGTTTCTCAGCATCGGGAAGCGCCGCTAACGCGTTAGCCACCTGAAAGTTCACTGCATCTCCCTTGACATTCGCAAGGATCAGATCGCAAACCACATCAAAGGTGCCACACAGGCGCATGCCCAATTCAACCGCAGACTCCGGCCCGTGATCATCTTGAACACGTTTAAGGACCGAAGACAGCACGGACATAGACGGGGTGCCGTAGCACCTCGCATAGACGGCTGCAAAAGTCTTACCCCAGGTCTCACAGACAATGAGCTCAGGGGCCAAATCTTTCGGAAAACTTAACGTAAGAATCCGGTGTTTTTCACCCGGAGTCGTATTAGGAAATACAGCTTCCAGCTGGTTAAAACATCTCGGCAAGCCAGAAAGGAAAATCATCCTTATCCTGGGGCTTCTTGCCCATGACCGCATTCACCATGACAGGACTGATTTTCAAACCGCCCTGTACGGCTGGAAGCGCCGCACCCCTCGGGGCTCCACCCGGAAGTTTACGGCCCATGTAATACACTAAGGCTCTAATCACGGCAATCGCGACGACATGTAGTCGTCGGAGTTCAGCCACGTTACAATTGCCGTGCAGCCAAAACAGGCCAACTAGTGCCTGGAATGGACAAAGGACCTAACCTCGGAGCGGTTAAAGAATGGGGTAGGCCGCCACCAAACCAAACTCCATGCTGCCAAACATCAATAGGAACTTCCTGTGCCCTGTACGGAGTATACTCATTAGGTACAGCCGTGGGAGTGTACGTGTGGAATACACCAGAATAAGCTTCCACTGCCGGAAATGTCACCCACGAATAAAACAGTTCATAAGGATGAGCATGTTCCGCACTCACCACCATGATCACAGCCAAGCCTTCCAAAGGCACATCCGCAAATGATCTCGCACCGCAATGCGACTATGCTGCAGAATGTCCACGGCAGCCATGACGGCACAAGAAATAAGAAAAACAAAGTAAACTTTGTAGCACAACTGGGTAGTAATTCAAGGAAACCGTTTCAGTAAGAATCAAGCTTGAAAAGACCTATTACAAAAATAGGTAGGTTTTTCCGACACCACCGTTTTCCGGAAACGACAGTGAAGGGGTTAAGGTTTGAATGTTATACTACTTCAGTGTCATGATAAAAAAAAAGAAGTAAAAGCTATCCTCATGGCTAAATACACTTGAACTACTATCTCGAACCTATTAACACCCTGCACCGATCTGTATTACATGTTTGACCCCTTTACTTATTTGTATGAGTTGTTTTATCATTCACATGATTGGCTTTGTAGTCACTTAGTTGTACTATTTGTAATGTGATTTATTGATTTACTTGTTTGAATATGTTCCCCCATGCACCCTCTGTGTAAAGCTTGATTTATTTGTTTGACTATGTTCCCTCATGTACCCTTCTATGTAAAGCGCTCTGATATCTGTGAAGATCTTGTTTGCGCTATATAAAACTTTTTAAATAAATAAATAAAACAACGTATGGGCGCCATGTAGCGGGAATTCCGTTCTCCTACAGAACTGTGCATAGAGACCTGGAACCTCTGTGAATTAGGATGGCCCAAAACTCACCTCAGTACCCAAAATCCCCTTACCGAGCTAGCTACAGTGTCTCTTTGGTCATAACAAACTCCCAATGCTTAGACAGACCAGAACATGAACTTAGATTACCTCAGGTATCGTGGAACACATGAACACTCTTTCGTTATATAATCATTACAAACCAGAACTTGGAGTCAAAGAGGACACGTGCATGTTTGAAATATTTATTTACTAATGCATGGTTCTCAAACGCAGTATCTTATACAATACTAGCAAACATATTATAAGCAACAAAGTTATCAGCATAGTTACTAGTCCATAAAAGGAGAATGGTGACAGCATACTAAGATGCTGTAATGAATAGGAATTAACAATACCTAATTCACACCCTCCCTATTTAGCATAGTATTTTATATCTATGAAGGTCTCATTTGGGTTTTAGCAGGGCGGGCCCATACCTCAAAATCTCAGTGGCAGAGGATCACATCATCTCCCACCAGCTCTCTGCATGCGAAGCACCATCATGTGTGTGTCGTGTGTGTTCAGCACAACAATATAAAACCCGCCTAGAGCCAGGTTCTGGCAGCAGCATGTGTGTTATGTCTATGGAGGTGCGAAGATCAGACCTCACAACAACATTGTGTTTAGTTATCCTTGCAGCCTTCAGCACTCACTGTGCAGACAGTGTACCGAGCAAAACTGATATGAGAGCAATAACATATTATTTCTCAAGCAAACCACGAAGCTATTCTGGGTTGAAAGCTAAAGCAACAATTATGTGTCATGTGCAAAATGAGGCAGAAAGGTAAAATGGCGTTTAAACATTTAATAAGCTCATGCTAACTTAACACAGTATATAGAAAAGAAAGAGCTATATGACACTATATTTACTGTTAATACAGAATGTAGAGTAAGGTCGCAAAAGAAGATATGTATATATGGCTAATCTGTGTATATGAAATAAGAGTGTACCTAGCGCACTCAGATTAAATTTTAGCTCTATTTTTCGAGACGTGTGCAATGTTTTGTAATTTTGTAATTTGTAATTTGTAGGGGTATTTATAGAGCGCAACGGTCGCTCCGGAAGGAGCATCTTGGGCCTGATTTCTTGGTCAGAGATCAAATTACTTCCTAGAGGCTAAGAATTAGATGGCTGCCATGGTGTAGTCATCAGGAAGATTGAAGATCCAGGTTTTTAGTAATTTCCTGAAATGTTTTTCTTGGGTTTGGGACCTCAGGTATTTGGGCATGAAGTTCCAGGCTTTGGCGGCCAGATAATTTAGGGTTTTGCCACCTTTGGTTTTCAGATTAAACCTAGCTGGAAGGATTTTATTGTCATCGGAGGAGCGCAGGGTTCTGCTAGGGTTGTAGTGAGGGAAACGCCTGATGAGATATTTCGGGCCGGAGTTATTAAATGCCCGGAATGCAACAATAAGAATCTTGAAGAATATTCTTTTATGAAGTGGGAGCCAGTGTAAAGTTTTTAAAGCTGCGGATATTGAAGATCTTCTGGGTAGCTTCAAAACTAATCTGGCTGCAGAGTGGAGTACACTTTGGAGTTTTTTAAGTGTAGATTTCTTTGCGCCTGCCAGAAGACCGTTGCAGTAGTCTAGGCGTGCGAGAATCAGGGCCACTGCTACGGTTTTTCTAGAGTCAATCGGTAAGAAGTCAAAGAATTTTTTAAGAGACTTTATGATTCCGAAACAACGGCCAGCCACAGTCCTAACGTGTTGGTCGAAAGACAAATCGGTGTCGAACAGGACTCCAAGATTCCTAGCAGTTGTTACGGTCTGGGGGGGAGCAGCTGAATCTTCAGGCCACCATAGGCCTGGACAGAAGTTGGTATTTTTTCCCATTGGGAGGATCTCTGTCTTGCTGGAATTGCATTTTAGATGGTTTATATCCATCCAATGAAAAACAGCCTTCAGACAGCTTTTGAGGTTTTGCTCAGCCATAGTGGAGTGTTCCTCTAGGGGCACGATGAGTTGCGTATCATCGGCATACGATGTTACAAGTATGCCGAATGACTCAATCAGAGATATGAGTGGAATTAGGTAAATATTAAAGAGTAGAGGGCTCAGAATGGAGCCCTGAGGATCTCCTGATGGGACCCTCTTCTCGTTGGAGAGGAAAGGACCTAGGGCAATCGTTTGAGATCTATCAGTTAAAAAGGACGTTATCCACGCTGGGACCACCTCTGAGATACCGATATCTTTCAGTCTGCTAAGCAGAATGGAATGCGAGATGGTATCAAACGCCGCTGTGAGGTCTAGAAGAATGAGGACGGCTTTCTTCTTCTGATCCTGCAGCAGCTTTATTGAGTCTGTTAATTCAATCAGTGCCGTTTCTGTAGAGTGATGGGGGCGAAAGCCTGATTGTTGGGGATGGAGTACGTTGTTTACTTCAAGATGCCTTTTAAGTTCTCTATAAACCATTTGTTCGGTAATTTTTCCTAGAACAGGGAGGAGCGATATTGGGCGGAGATTAGTAAGCTCAGAAGGGGATTTATTGGATTTTTTCATCAGGGGTTTTACTATTCCCTGTTTCCATAAGCGAGGCACTGTTCCTGTGCTAAGGGAGGAGTTAACAATCTTGTTAATGATTGGGTTCACCACGTCAATGAGTTGATGGAGAAGTATGGGGGGGCAGGGGTCAGAGGGTGATCCAGATTTGCATGCCAGAATAACTTCTCTAGTTTGATCTAGATTGACCGGTGTGAAGTTTTTAAGACTTCCAACTGGAATTACTTTCTGAGCAGTTATGCTTGAAATCTGGGTTGCTTGAGGTGGAGGGAATTTTTTTTGGATGGGATGGAATGTTGTGGTGAATGCCTACTGAACATGAATAACAGTACATCATAAACTTTATCTTTATCTTTGCATCAAAACTTTGGAGTTATTTTACATGAAAAAACTTTTCTCTTGCGTTATACAGATTCTAGGTACGAAAATAACTTCTTTTGAATGATTTGGTCTCATTATATATTTTCTTTTACAGCTGTACCCCTGAAGAAGAGACTAATGTCTCGAAATGCATTGGGTGTGAAGTCAAAATGAATATAAATTTTTTGTATGAATGTAAAACATTGAATTGTATAACGCAAGTGAAAAGTTTTTTCATGTAAAATAACTCCAAAGTTTTGATGCAAAGATAAAGTTTATGAACAAACAAATGAGAAAATGGACTGAACTTGTTGATTGTAAAAAAATACTCACATGTTGGTGCATGTTGTAGTCCTAGTCGCCCTGGTGGGGCTGGGCCTCTAAAATGTATTGTTATTCATGTTCAGTAGGCATTCACCACAACATTGCACACGTATCGAAAAAAAGAGCTAAAATTGAATCTGAGTGCGCTAGGTACACTCCTATTTCTTGAATCATACTACTGACCCGTACCGGAGCAGCACCTCCAATTTTAAATATGTCATTCGACAATATTTCAAGCATCACTGAAAATAGAGCATCAATTAAAGTTTACACTACAGAAGAGGAGACCAAATCATTTGACGCACAAAGCGGTACAATTGCTCAACAACTACGACAATTAGGATATTTAACCAGGAGAGAACTCAATCAGCGATTACATGCCTCAACTCTAATCCAGTATCATCGAGTGAAAAGAATACCAAGAGGATTGCGATTATCTATTAGACCAATGTTATATAGACTACAGAACAACCAACAATTTATGGACAAATGGTATAGCATCCTAAATAAATGCTCTCTGGATATAATCTTATTACTAGTGGAAGAACTATCTAGAGCAATACATGAATTGGAGGAAGAAATATTTAATTTAAAGAATGACTTGGCTAAAAGGATGGAAACTGAACCATGGGACAAATTTCTTGAGGAACTCAATATTAAATTGGACAAATATGGCAAAGATTTGCAAGAGACAAATCTAAGAAAGTTCAAAAGAGATACAATAGACTATAAATTGAATAAGGCATATACTTGGGCTGAAGTATATGCCCAACGTAGATTCACCAAGCGTACCACTCAAGTGTCATCTGAAGAAAGCGTCGTCTCCAACGCAGACATAGATACCTCAAGAAAACCAGCAGGTCAATCCATAATAACGACCGATTTAACTAAAGATTCTACACCCGGAACTTCAGAACCATTACCAAGTGTGTCTTTTTTAGAGGGGGCAGCTCAAACAGGGCATCAACCAGAGGAATCTACAACAACACAAACAAGCAAAACTACAAACAAAAAACAAGGAGAGGCAAAGGAAAAGGAAAAAGAGAAAGAAAAAGAGAAATCCAAACCAGGATTACGGAGCCAAACTCAGAAATGAATTTAGTAGTAAATATATCACAACTACAGTTGTCTAAATTTCAAAACCAAGTTTTAAACAAAGGGATTTCTTTTGTAAGCACCTACAATACATCTGAACTGGAAACTGACATTGCTATATTTAAATTTATGAGAACTCTTAGACTAAAGATTTTTTTTGTAAATGTCTGTTCGCAAGATTAACCCTGGGCGAAGCACTACGCTACGCTCGCGGAGTTAGCGAAGTTTGCACAACTTCGCACTACGCGAACTGCACGTAGCACAGTGCGAACACGCGTAGTGCAGCGTAGCGTAGTGCAGCGCTCATTTTTTGCTTGTTCGCGGTCCTGAACGTCATGTGCGCGACCGCGAGCAAGCAAAATGACATCCCGATGAGATTCTCAACGCAGGGAGGTAAGGTTTCTCATTGTGAGTGGTTGCGCATGCTTGCGACTGCTCTCAATGAGAAACTACCAGTTCGCGTTGAGAAAGCTGCAGCTCGAGTAATAATTAACTCGAGCAGCAGAAAACTACAGCTCGCACTGTGCAAGATGCTGTTTTCAATGATTGCACAGTGCCGGATGCTTGTCCGCACTGTGCAATCATTGAAAACACATCTTGCACAGTGCTAACATGCTACTACGCAGCTCGCGTAGTGCTACATGAAGTTTGCGTAGTGCGAAGTGCACTTCGCGTAGCTTCGCGTAACGCTACTTCACGAACTACGCCCACCCTTACGCAAGATCCTACGAAAGAAACTCCAGTATTCAAAGTCAAAAGTACTTTTATGGCACCAAGTTCGCACAAATCTCTAGATACATTTGAGATACTTGTCAAACAAGATTTAAAGAAAATAAACTACAAGAGAAAACAGAAAAATCTAAGCAGAGCAGAACACAGTGCACTGAGGGAATTGGCTAATAGAATGGATATCCAAATTCAGAAAGTGGATAAAGGAGGAGGGTTTGTAATTATGGATAAAGATTTTTACAACAAAAAGGCATCAGAACATGTCAAGGACAGAAAAACATACGGAATGTTGGATACTGATCCTTCCTCAGAAATAATGGAGACTCTGAACACAATTTTGGATAAAGCAGAAGAGCTTTGCTGGATAAATACAATGATTAATGTCAAAATATGCTACAAGGGACTTGATTTGGGGAACAATTAATCTCAGTTAGGAGTCGTACTCAATTATCACACTCCAGTGTATTCACAGGATATCACATTTAAAAATCAAAATAGAGTAAATCACAGGAAGGAGAAAAGAGACACGAAGGAAGTAAAATTGTATTCAAAGAATTTTTTTATATTTAGTGATAAAGCATCAAATGAAGATATGGGGAGACATATACAAAGAAATAAATTCATGCAAAAGGAATTTATGAACAGAGGTATAAATGACATCTACTCATCAATTCACAACTAAAGATCAGCTCCTAACAGTTATAACACACAACCAAATTCATTAATAAACAATGGTCGTGAGTTGGTGCCAACGCAACGCTTCTGGAGATGATGAAAATGTTGACGTTTCGGTCTAGTAAGCAGTCGTCATGAAGACCATCATCAGGACAAAATAATTAATTGCTGGGAAAACCCCCTGAAATTTCCACAAAAGAGTGCTTCTCTTTTCAATGAGCAGCGAGGGAAGTGGAAGAAGGATCCAGAAGATGGTTTCGGATCTGTAATGCGGCGTATTTGAGCTTACTGGTGCAATGCTATCGAAAAAAAGGCACTCCGCGCAGCCGTAGGAATTTGAATCTGATAAGTTGGGCAATTCTGCATTTACCGTCGGCAAGCCGGGTCGCGGATTGACAGAGCTTGTCAGGAATGTTGGATACTGATCCTACCTCAGAAATAATGGAGACTCTGAACACAATTTTGGATAAAGCAGAAGAGTTTTGCTGGATAAATACAACAACAAAAAAATATCTGATGAACATGTTTCCTAAACGTCCTAGAATTTTTTTTTACCAAAAATTCACAAAAACAAAACAGATCCCCCGTTCAGACCCATTGTGGCAGGATGTGGTTCTTTATTTGAAAATTTGGGAATATTTATTGATTACTATTTACAGCCATTTGCCCAGCAGTGGGTAACATACATTGAGGACACATCTGTCTTTTTGAGATGTTTACAAAACATTAAGGATGAAGTAACAGAGGATTGGATCTTGTGTACCATTGATGTAGTGTCATTATACACTTCAATTCCACATGCAAGCGGAATAGAGGCGGTAGAGTGGGCCTTAATGAACCAAGAAAATTTGGATGCACCCAAAATTTTCATTCTTGAAATTTTGGAATTTTGCTTGCAAAACAGCTACTTCATGTGGGATGAGAAATTTTTCATTCAGTTGAATGGAACGAGCATGGGCTTTCCGGGAGCGCCGGTATACACAAACACCTTCATGGGAAGGTTTGAGAATGACTACATTTTACAGGATGAAACATGGAAGCAAGGACTAATATGTTTTTGTCGATTCATTGACTACATATTCATAATATGGAAGGGTTCAGATGAAAGATTAAGAAATAATATTCAAACACTTAACCGGGCAGACCCAAGGATTCAGTTCACCCACCAGATGGACAAGAGGAAAGTTTCCTTCTTAGATGTACAAATAGAATTGAAAGATGGAACTTTACACACAAGTGTGTATAAAAAAGCCACAGATAAAAACAACGCGTTACTCTATAGTAGCTTTCATCCTCCTTCATTGGTGAATAATTTACCATTTTCACAGTTTCTGCATATTTGTCGCATTTCTTCTGATGATAAAACATGTGAAGAGTCCTGTTTGCATCAAAAACAGAACTATTTGATCAGAGGATACCCTGAGAAGTTAATTGAAAATCAAATGCAGAAGGCACGTTTGATTCCTAGACAAAAACGTATGCAAAAAACATTAAGTTCAACCAAAGAGAGAATTGTTTTTGTCTCCAAATATTCCACAGCATCTATGGATATCAAGAGGAGTATACTAAAACGTTGGGAAATATTAGAGACATAAGAAGATTTCCACAAGCTATTTGAAAGTAAACAACTGTTCGCATATACTAGAGCCAATAATCTCAAAGAACTATTGACAAAAAAGAAAAGAGAAAAATTGCAGAAAACAGGAACATTTAAATGTTGGAATTGCATTCATTGCAATAATGCTATACTGGGAGATATACTCTCACACCCACAGTCAGGAGAAAGGATCCCCTTACAAAATCAGAGTACTTGTGATTCAGAGAACATAATATATGACATCAAATGCCCCTGTGGGCTGTTGTATGTCGGAAAGACTGAAAGGAAGATGAAAACACGGCTCTCAGAACACAAAAGCAGGATAAGAACAGGCAATGTGACATCTCCATTGGCCACACATTGGAAAGAAAGTAGACATACGATAGCCCAACTTAAATTTCATATCATTGAACAGGTAGCCAAAATACCTGGAATTGACAATTCTAAGAAACTTCTTCAACGTGAAGTATACTGGATCAAGCGTTTGAAAAATTCAAATCCGACAAGACTCAATGAGAAATTAGAGATGTCGTGTTTCCTCCAAATACGTTCTTTTCACTCTGATTGAATTTAGCTAAGACCAACATTCTAACATCAACACAACATTCACATTCAGACATCTATGTTGATTATTTATTTTTATGTTAGGAATGTATATAACTGAAGTGTTTTTTCTCAGCAATTATGTTGTATTTTGTTACTTATTGTACAAATTGAGATTCAGAAGTATTGTTGTAGCTACTTAGATAATCCTGTGTTTATTCCAATTGATAATCATCATGTCAGAAGGTAGTACATGAGTCCTTTTTTGATTTCGGGTCTTTTGAAATCCACCATTTGAAACACTCTTGAAATTGTTCATTGGTAGAATTAGTCCTTTTTTGATTTCGCCAGGATCATGATCCAGAGAGCATTACAGTTCACAACCCGTGAAATAGCTGGTTCGTTATATAAACATCTTTTGAGAAGGTCGACTTTCCCTCGGTTAGATTTGTAGGGGTACACCTGTTAGGAGAGATAATTTGGCATACTAAGCTGTGTATTCACAGTTTTGCGTGGTAAATATTTGTTCCGATAATGGGTAGAGGCACACTACTTTTGGATACTTGTCACTCTAAATACATTGATCTATTCAAAGTGTGACTTAAGAATATGGAAGCATTATCTGCTTCTTTACGGAGCTCCGTATTGACAATTAGTCCGATTTCTAGTTTCATGAACCTAAGCTTAGGATCATGTGACACGGAAGCATGTCTCCAAACAGTTGAATCTCGAAACTGTCATGGCGATGTGGGATAGCGTTGTGCACGGAGGATTATACTCGTTAGCAGCTGAGCTATAGGTAAGGAATCTTTTTATGCACAGAGAGGCAATGCTTTCGATCTTGCTAACTGGAAGCATCTCAAGAGAACTTAGTAATGACGGGTCGTCTTATTGATTTATTTCTCAGATCATCCGTGAATACTTACACTGGGTTATCTACAATTGAACACGATTTTAGGTGAGAGTGAAGCCATTATGTTCATGTTTAACACATGCATCTTGAGTTTGTGTTACTGACGAAGCTTTATATAATATTGCAGTTTCACCAGCCTAGAGGAATACATTGACCGTCCCATATCGATAAGAAATCACTAAGTGATATGAAGGTAATTTTTGCAGAGGAAGTGATACTTTTCATTAACTAACTAATTAACTCTTTGGACTCAAGTTGATATTTTGGTTTATTTTTCAGTTTCATTTAGAAAAGAATTAAGGACTTCAAGTAAGTTGTGTTTCTATCTAGTGTGATACACAGGTGTTGGTGATTGGGCATGACACAAATTGGTTTGGATAGTTTAGATTCTAGTTATGAAAATAACTTATTTCGAATGATTTGGTCTCATTATATATTTTCTTTTACTGCTGTACCCCTGAAGAAGAGACTAATGTCTCGAAATGCATTGGGTGTGAAGTCAAAATGTATATACATTTTTTGTATGAATGTAAAACATTGAATTGTATAACGCAAGTGAAAAGTTTTTTCATGTAAAATAACTCAGAAGTTTTGATGCAAAGATAAAGATAAAGTTTATGAACAAACAAATGAGAAAATGGACTAAACTTGTTGATTGTAAAAAAATACTCACAGTTGGTGCATGTTGTAGTCCTAGTCGCCCTGGTGGAGCTGGGCCTCTAAAATTTATTGTTATTCATGTTCAGTAGGCATTCACCACAACATTGCACACGTATCGAAAAATAGAGCTAAAATTGAATCTGAGTGCGCTAGGTATACTCCTATTTCATATACACAGATTAGCCATATATACATATCAGCTTTTGCGACCTTTACTCTACATTCTGTATTAACAGTAAATGTAGGTTTCATATAATATGGAATTGTCGTGAATATAATGAATTAAAGATTTACAAATTGTTGCAGAATATAGTTAGTCAAAGATAATAAGAGACTAAGTTAATCATTTTAGATTAAAAGACTTATAACAACAATATTGGATTTGCTGGAAGGCAGGCCAAGGTTATATTTACATATTAATGTTTCAGTCCCTATTCCATATTTTTGCAAAATCGGTAATGATGGTTCTCATCTAATATGGCATTGCCTTATTTCAATAATAACAATAGTAAGAGTATTTTAAGTTTTAGTTAGTAGACTCTTGTGCTGATTACCGTGGTGCCGCCTTTTTTCACTTTCTAATTGTTTTCGAATCAGCCGCGAAACCCCCGTCCTCTCGTGAGACTGGCAGCCCTATCACGTGGCTGATCACATGAACAGTAAGGGCCAATAAAAACAAGGTAGTCATAGGCTGAGTCCTTTGACCCCTGGTTACCATCTTAATCAGACGCCATCAGCGGCTGGACCGTACCGCATGGAATAGGAGTTTATCAGCTCTTTCATGTCTTACAGGTTAGCATTACTATGAGCGAATTTTACTTCTATCTTCGCTTATGTCTAAGAGACAACGATCGCACGGAGAGCATTAAAGTTATGCTATCACTCATTGCGCTAACCTTCGTTTTATTGCTGGTTTGCGTTAATCTCGTTAGGAAAACCAGTACTATGTCATTATTTATATTTAAGTGTGTATCGTCATTTTGACATCGCATTCATTGCGCTAATTTACGTTATTTGCCGTTGTGTCCTTAATTTCGATAGGAGCACCAGTACTGCTCCATCATTTATATCTAATGTGTATTGTCACATTGACATCACATTTATTTATATATCAATTTGTCTCCTTTTATATCTATATTTGTAGGCAATTTGATCAGTATTATCCATTCTGACGCCAGCCTCAGCAGTAACTGTAGGACTACCACGTTGCGCTTATTGTCGTCAGCATTGCAATGTAGGAATTTATAATAATGTATAATGCATTGTTATATACTTTTCCTGAGTATTTCGACTCATGTCATCTATGTCCTTTCTGATTAAGTAAATGTAGGCATAATAAACCAATTAACAAACAATCGACAATTTAAACATTGTAGGAATGTTCAAAGTGTGTCACTTTATAATTTTCAAATGACAACATTTCATCTAGTCGATCGAATCAAACAGTTAGGTCACATTATATTAAACTGTCGACTCGACAATGTAGGTGCATGTTATTCAGTTATAAAGAACAATATCGATTCACAACTTAGATCAGTTAGACTGGCTAAGATAGCAAATATAATGTTTTTTTAAATACGCCCCTTTTTCTTTTCTAAAAATTGTTTCAATATCCCGTTCTTTACCTTAGTTCCTAACATCAATTGACGTATTGTAGCCAGATCCTCTAGTAAATCCCCCCAAAAAAGAAGGTACCAACTACTCCGCCAAATCAAGGTAAATAAACAGAAAGGCTAATATTGCTTATTCAGTCCTCAACAATAATATGCCGCATAAATTAAAGTGATCTTATGAAAGAATTGATTGAGTGGTTTAGAGTTGTCTAGCAGCCATTCGTCATTAATTACGAATATGAAAGCTACTAAGCTCTAAACATACATCTTTTTGGATGATATCTATTAGGTATTATATTTTATCAATAAAATTAGTTTTTATCAAAAATAAGTCACGCTTTCAGTCATGTTTACATTGCGCATTTAACCATCAAATTTATTATACATTTATAATACAGAATGATGATATTTTTATATATATTCTCTCCTCAGAAAAAAGGAGGTTCAGTCGCAAGATTAAGACGTTTGCCCTGACAGTATCTACTTATCTATCCCAATATCAGCCACTAGGGACTTTTTAGTAAGTGAATAAATTGTTGATTACTAGATGTGCTATTAGTGCAAACACGGAGCAAGTTGAACCGGTTAGAATTTTTCATCTAAAATACCAACTTGTATATTTTTAAATTATATTCTTCCAGAAAATTCCATATCAGGATGGAAAGAATAACCTTATTCAGCAAGCAGTTAGGTGTTATTCGACTAACCTTTAAGTAAGTGTTTTTTGTAAACGGTTTTTACTGATTTAGAGTTTCAAAAATATGTTGCTCCCCAGTCAGTAAGTAACTGTTACATAATGAATTTTTAATTCAATGGTTTTATAAAGTTGTTCATAGGTGAAGTACCATCATCAGAAATAATCTTTTTCCCTTTCTGGCATTCACTATATCCTGTCTCTTTGCTTACATATACTTTTTTATCTTTAGTGAAGGTTGAGTACTCAAAATACAGATTATAAATTAAGGCCCTAGAAGGTGTGGTGCAATGTATTTACAAAGGAGGACTTGTACCTTTAGGTTTTACATGTCCTGGTAGTGATAAACTCTTAAATTAATTTTTGACTACTGCAAGGCCTACCTCTCCTATAGGATAATATTGGAGTTATTTTATTATAGTATGCAAATTCCAAATGGGAACAGGTAACCAGCTCATGTTTGGTGTCCCTGGAATTGTAATGAAAAATCCTAGCCTATAGTGAAGTTGGATTTTAAATTACAATTTTGAAAGTGCTTTTTAAGAAAGTTTACATTTTCTTGTCATAGCCACTTGGTGCCTGCAGCCTTTCTCTGGGTCACTTGATTGGGTGTAGTTGACAGTTGGGCTTTGTGTATTCCTCCTAGACAGCCATACATAATGGGGAGCTTAGATGTGACTGGATGGGCCACCATTGGCAGGATCAGAGGGAGGAGCTGGGCCCACGCCCACTTATACTTGAATAGGCAATGTCCTGTTTCCACACGAAGGGCTGCATAACCCCTGTAGTTAGTTTGGAGGCAGGGCCAGGAAGATAGGGCACCTGTGCACTTCAAAGGTATGCTTCTAGACCTTTCTCCTCACTTCGCAGGCATAACTAGGTATAAATAGTGGACCTCAGACACCCACTCTTCAGGACACTTCTGGACCTATGAAAACTCTGCCAGGAAGAAAGACCGCTGTGCTGCTGAAAGGACTGCCACTTTGCTGGAATGCTACTCTGAAGGACTGCTAACCTGCTCTGCTGATCTGATGCCTTCTGCCCTCTTGCATAGGTGACAAGGACTGGACCTGCATCTCTTGAACCCAGAGTGAATCTAAGGGCTAGTTGGCTGGCCTCCGGATCTGAAGCCTCTGGGATACAACAGGCTTCCAACAGCCTTGTACTTGCACCTAGACTCTGCCATCTGTGAGTCTACCTTGCCAAGTGGTGCCACCCCAGTCCTGGAACCTTGGAAATGGGTTTATGGTGCAGTGCCACTCTCTGTGGATCCAGTGTAACCAACGCATCTCCTCTGCTGCTTGGCGCAAACCCGAGCACAACCGACTCACACGCCACTGCTGCATGAATTGGACCCATCACAAAGACATGCATCACATTGCAACCCATTGGACCCTCTGCTGCGTGATAAATACTCGGCACAGGCCCTCAAATCCCTCATTGACGGCAGACTCAACAACAACGCGGTCTACGCTTTTCAACCTCGTAGCTCTTCAGAACAATTGCATCACCCTGACTACACACTACATCCTCAACGCCAGTCCTCACCTCACAAGTTCCATCAACTGGATCTTTGAAGATGACGTAGGCCCTTGCAACGCAGCCTCTTCGCATTTCGGGACCCGCGCGTTGCTTCAGCTGTGTAACACATCTTCAACGCGGATCTTCACAAAGCTACTTAAACCAGGATTTAAGGTACTTCATTTAGCATACCTAACTGGGTCACTGTAGTTGGCCTGAACTTGAGACTTTGTCCTGATCTGGCACAACCAGATATCCACAGTTGGCTTTTTGTGCTTTTTGGAGCTATATTTACCAACATTTTTAAAATTGCATATCTCCGTTTCCACTGATTGGAGTTTTAAGTGTTCTGGTCTTGTTTCATTTATTAAAAATCCCACTGTTTCTCTAATTTTGTGTGGAATCCTTTCTGGGGAGTGTTTTTCACATTAATACTATTTGAAATGTTCCACAACTATTTGTCTCTGTCCTTGCGAATATCCCCTAGTTCTTTGTCCCCTCCTTTGGCCATTCGATGGATGCTCGCTGTGAGCACCCTTTCCTGCATGCCGTGACCGCATTCCCTTTTCCATGGCGATATGTGACTTACACTGTTCGAGCTTCCTTCCATTATGCCCATAACCTCTTTGTTTTTCTTACTCATTCCATGTGCTCCTATATTGCTGCGTAGTGTCGGCTTATCCTCCCTCTAACGATGCCCAATTGATGCCTGAGTCGCCTTCTTCTGCTGGCCTCTGCCTCTGTTGTGTTCAACCATTCCGCTCACTATTAGGCTGAACAGGAATGATGTGTTATCTATAAATGTATCATTATAAATCATAAAGGCAATAGAATATATTTATCACTCTATTGACAAATAAAATAATGAACAGCAAAGTATGAAATACGTTTTCAATTGTTGGCGACACCAATCATGTAAACCTATATAAAAAACATATAAATGATTGATTGCACTATTCATAATGCAAGACTTCAGCATTTTCACAGTGTATTATGCATGCCCATGTGTGAAATGACTTGCCTAGTATCCAGGTGTCAAATCGAGTGACTCAATTGCTGCACATGTATATAATCATTAGCACTTTCTCATGAACTGGATGAGTTGTCTGCAGATCAGCCGACATTTCCATTTTTTATTTTATTGTTTTGAATACATTTTAGGTTGTGTTTTATTTTTCCAGATCATACACTAGACGGTGGGAGTCGTAAGTACGGCTGCACCTCTGCACTCACAGCACACCTTAGCATGTGTGCTGATAATTTCACATGGTCTTTCCAATTCTGACACACTCCGCTCTCTGGTCCTGAAGAAAGCCTCAGTACCTCAGTCGAGGCTGAAACATGTTGACCATTCTATGAGGATAAGGAAGAGCATTAAATCTTCACAGTATCCTCTCCACGTTTTGAACTGCGCCCTAGGACCTCAGGAATAAAACTGTGTTAGAGGATCCTATAGGTCCCACAAATCTGCACCAAAATTCACCTCTCTCACACAAAAAACAACCCGCTCCGCTGTAATTCAGGTGTCGCAGCCCAGCTGAGTTCTGTTTGGCAGCCCAGGTGAGAACCCAATGATGAAGCATGCCACCAAATAGGTTGGTGGGTGAGAGTTTTTCTTAAAAACGTAATGTTTTTTTCCTATTCCTGTGCATTACATTGAGTCATCTGTATATCTGGATTAGTACATTGGCTCCGTCCCTTTTGTTGTTTATCAACCTGAAATTGCGCCTTCATTACGGTCAACCCTGAAATGTTTTTAATGCTGATTTATATTATTCTAAGTATTTTTGCCTTGAAACTTAAAAAAAAAATCACATCTCTGGTTTCCCTTATTTAAATTTCATTGATCTTGGTGTATTGATTCTCAATTTAGTGTTCTCTAGGTTTCCTAATTATTTTGGAAATGTTATTGTGTGGTCTTCTTGATTTTAAAAGTATTGGAACTACTTGGACTTAACATGCATTTCTCTGGGGAATTGCCTGCTGCTTGTGCATTAGGTACCAGGGCTTGAGCAGAGATTCTTCAAGAATTGTGTTTTGGCCTAACCAGGCTTTGTTTACTAGGTTGCTAGGGGTAACCCTATACCAAATTAATAACCCAATTTCTGACACCCATGAAGCATCCCAAAACAGTCATGGGACCCAATTACATGTTACACGGTGTCTCGTGCAATAAATCCGCACTTGTATATACCATTTCTGACCGGTACATCCGAGTGTGAGACCCAGGTGCACGAGGTTTTTGGGGGTCTTTTGGTATCAAAATTTCGAGCTAGAAACATCACAAGCACATTATATGTACACATTTTCCGTGAAATGATAAAGGTCGGCCTTACTACATGGAAAAAACGTGCTTGCATAGAACATATCCATCGCCAAGGAATGATGCACTAAAACAGGAAATATGCAATTTTCAGTTTCCTACTTTACTGCCTTTGCAGAAAATACCCATAAGGCAACATTTAAGTGTGCATATTGTGTAATCTACTAGACACATAATCCACTGCAGAAAGACAGTCTCTATTTTATTTTCTTTGGCTGCCATATTTGGATTTATAATCCAAAGTAATCCTTCGACAACAACACTCATCCCTACTAGGAAACCCGCCTGACGTCAACCATGGGCTCTGCACGAGAAAAGTAAAATTTGGTCAGCCTCAACTGAAAGAACTTTTAATAGTTGTTCAAAAATGGCCATTTGGTTCAGAAAACCAGTGCCCAAGTGAGAAGTGGGCTATGGGAGCAATTATCTCAAAATATCAACTTGCAAACTCTTCATGCTCCAGACACTGAAAGACTGTAAAAGAGATTTCACGACCTTAAACATTGTATTTGGGAATTTAATTTCGAAACAGAGTAGCAGTACAAGTAAGCCTGAGCCAGTGCTTAATTTATGCCGGTGGTTGCCGGTGGGCGCCACCAGCATTCATTTTTGGGGACCTGCACTTATTTTTCCACATCAGACATTTTCCAAGAGTAAACGAGGGAAAAACAAGCAAAAGGGAAAAAAGGAGAAGGGGCAAACCCGTAATAAAGGAAGTAAGCAGGAACCTGCCAGAGTGAGGTAAAGTGGCTGGAGGTGTCTGATAGTTGATGAACGAGGCATTAGGTTCATTCCAGACTAGTGGGCCTTGGTATTCGGCGCGCTGACCTGTAATAGCGCCGGCCACGGGCTTATGAACAGAGCTTTGGGCGCCGACGCTTATTCATCTATAAATTACGCACTGGCCTGGGTCCATGGCAAACTGCTATGGTACGTTAGCAACCCATCATACACTAAGCACCATTATGCCATCAGGTAAGAAGATACACAGCAAATGTGTGCAGACTGGGAAAATCAAAACCCAAAAAGTATGGCACACAAAAACGTTTGTTTTCTAATCCCAAAAACGTGTCATTTTACATTCGAAGATGCATTCATGACCTTGGATACAGCACCTATGTCATACAACACTATTTTCACCTTTAATCACACAACCCTTATGTAATTTAGGGTGACATAGCGCAGGAGAAAACAAATATTCCTGTACCAGCCATGGACCACCACCTGCAAGAAAATCTAAGGGATGGGCAACCCTCCAGTCACTGCTACAACTGGCTCCCCAGAAACAACGTCAACTGTCATTGCAGCAACAACGTGAAGCACAGCTGCGATCCACATGACAAGTCACAAGTCAACACCCAACCAGTCCATCTATTGTGGCTGTTGCACTTGCTCCAGTAACAACCTATGCTTCTGGCTCTGTGCCACACCAAGACCTTTCAGAAAGTGAAACTCTAACCACCGTCACTGAGAACCTTACATCACCAGTTCTGGCAACTCCACTTCCACTACCATGTGCACATGAAGCCACACAAAGAGGGACTGATGTTGATGAAGGGTATGTGCCAATACCAGACACAATGCAGTCACATGTCCTGGTTTATCTTGCTGGAGCCGACATGCAGAGGAAAAGGTTCAAACATCAGCAGCAGCACAACATACAATAATATGCGGGAGAAGCAGCATTGTGAAACAGACCTTGGAACAGGGGTGCAACTAGACCCGAACTTCGGGGAGCTGACACTCCCAGCCAGGGTTGGCCCAAGCACTGGTCGCACACAGTACAACAGTCTTTTTTGGCACCCCTCCCCCATTTCCTCCTTCTCCATGAATTCTCTCACTACCACTCACCAAGAATGCACCTCATCTCTCTATAGCACCTTTCTGACAAACATTTCATTTCTTGATAGTGCTACTCATAGTTTGCTCACACTCAGTTCTGAGATCTGCATAGTACACGTTCTTTGTAGCAGACACACTAACCCTCTGAGCTGTGTGGGTGGCAGGAGTGCCCATGTGATGGCACGGCGAGCAATGCAACTGTGTGAGATTAGGGTAAGAGGAGTGACTGCAGGGTGAGTGAAGTGACCATATGAATTTGGGTGCGGATGTACGTGCTGAGTGGAACGAATGAATGCATGGTTAGTGATGGGCTTGTTTGAATAAGATTGCAGATTGAGCAGTGAGGGGGACTGGTGAAGGGAGTGTCACATGAGTGCAGGGTGAGTAGTTCGCTTGTGTGACTACAGGGTGAGGTACAGGGTGAACAGCACACGTGCATTGCGAGTGCAGAGTGATTACTGTGAGTGCAGGGTGAGTGGATGAATGGTGTGAGTGCATGGTGTTTTTTATATCAAAGTGGAGGGAAGAGGATTAGAGGTCCATTCAGTTCCCCTGGACAGATACGCGATAATCAAAAATAGAATGGACACTGGTATCTACAAAACCTTTGGTTTGTATTCGAAAACCCTCATAGACATCCTGGTTTTATCGTTGCGGTGTATCTTTTATCCGCCCCCTCAGGAGTCATGGCGTTTTCATAGGGTAGTCGATTAACGTGCTGGATGCCTGCCTCACCCGAGGCTACCTCCGGTACAGGGAGAAGTGTCCAGAGATAATGGAAAAGGATAAAAATGGGATAAAAATAGTGTCTCACCTAAGAATTTATTTATTAGAAAAAAGAGGGGTAGGCACTATTGATCAAAGAAAGTGAGATATGATGGTAATCGTGTTACTGGATTACCGCATGTCTTGAAAAATGTGTCAACATGTTTCAGCTCTCTCGGCCCAGCCGGGTCTACGGAGCTTTCGTCAGGACAAAAACACAAACGAAAAAAGAAAGAAAAATATTAACTCACACCACTTGTGTAGTTTTGGTGATAAGTATGGTCAATTTATACTTAGATTTCCTGTGCTGTGGAAACAAAAGCCAACAATATCCATTATATATGTGGCTCCAGACGTGAGGTGAGCAAGCAGACATGTCAAAATTACATGTGGAGCACAAAACTCCTCATCAGGAGCGTACGCCATGCTAGTGGCATTAATACCGAATCGAGAAAGGAAAGGATTAAAAACAGTGTCTAATACAGGAAGTACATTCAGGATTGCAACGTGTGCGATTATATTTTTATAAAAGACCCGCTAACGTGGGAGGTCCGTGTTTGTAGAACTCATTGTGAACGGAATTTTAAACCCTTAGTCTAGTGACCTATATACATAACACTACAACAAGGTGCGATATAGTTAGCTGTATTGAGCTCAATAGTAGCTTCAACAGGGGTCGGAGAGTCGCTTGTGGTCTTTGCTGTTGTGGTATAAACAAGCCCGCTGTATTAGTAAAACAGTTATGTCTCTTACCAGATAGTAGAGATCAGGTCCTGCTGCCATTCTTACCCATGAGGTTCGGCGCTGTGTCCCCTGTGCTGACTATGCCCCGGGCTATGGGCGTGTCTCTTTTTACCCTTCTTTTAAACTGGGCTTCGACACAGCCGCAAATCTCCACTTTGATATAAATCTCTAAGCAGCGCACAGCTGCGGGGCTTACACACCCTCGCTAAAATTCATTTAGTTAAGTAGGGTGCTCCGTGAGGAAGGAACAATGGAGAACAACAACGGTCTAAGTTTTACAGGAAGTGACATTGATGAGATTCTAGCGGCATAACCGCTTCTACAGAACCCAGATCTAATCCAAGCCATTGCACAAACTGATGATTGGGACGCGTTGACTAACAAGAAAAAAGAACAGATCCGAACTGCCATACATGGCATAATTATAACCGAGTATCTGAGATCCAAATCAGCTCCTAGAGGCCTTTGGGTAACTAATGCGCCCAGAATATTTCTACATGATCTCGTATTCCGACGGGTCTTGTCATAGCCACTTGGTGCCTGCAGCCTTTCTCTGGGTCACTTGATTGGGTGTAGTTGACAGTTGGGCTTTGTGTATTCCTCCTAGACAGCCATACATAATGGGGAGCTTAGATGTGACTGGATGGGCCACCATTGGCAGGATCAGAGGGAGGAGCTGGGCCCACGCCCACTTATACTTGAATAGGCAATGTCCTGTTTCCACACGAAGGGCTGCATAACCCCTGTAGTTAGTTTGGAGGCAGGGCCAGGAAGATAGGGCACCTGTGCACTTCAAAGGTATGCTTCTAGACCTTTCTCCTCACTTCGCAGGCATAACTAGGTATAAATAGTGGACCTCAGACACCCACTCTTCAGGACACTTCTGGACCTATGAAAACTCTGCCAGGAAGAAAGACCGCTGTGCTGCTGAAAGGACTGCCACTTTGCTGGAATGCTACTCTGAAGGACTGCTAACCTGCTCTGCTGATCTGATGCCTTCTGCCCTCTTGCATAGGTGACAAGGACTGGACCTGCATCTCTTGAACCCAGAGTGAATCTAAGGGCTAGTTGGCTGGCCTCCGGATCTGAAGCCTCTGGGATACAACAGGCTTCCAACAGCCTTGTACTTGCACCTAGACTCTGCCATCTGTGAGTCTACCCTGCCAAGTGGTGCCACCCCAGTCCTGGAACCTTGGAAATGGGTTTATGGTGCAGTGCCACTCTCTGTGGCTCCAGTGTAACCAACGCATCTCCTATGCTGCTTGGCGCAAACCCGAGCACAACCGACTCACACGCCACTGCTGCATGAATTGGACCCATCACAAAGACATGCATCACATTGCAACCCATTGGACCCTCTGCTGCGTGATAAATACTCGGCACAGGCCCTCAAATCCTTCATTGACGGCAGACTCAACAACAACGCGGTCTACGCTTTTCAACCTCATAGCTCTTCAGAACAATTGCATCACCCTGACTACACACTACATCCTCAACGCCAGTCCTCACGTCACAAGTTCCATCAACTGGATCTTTGAAGATGACGTAGGCCCTTGCAACGCAGCCTCTTCGCATTTCGGGACCCGCGCGTTGCTTCAGCTGTGTAACACATCTTCAACGCGGATCTTCACAAAGCTACTTAAACCAGGATTTAAGGTACTTCATTTAGCATACCTAACTGGGTCACTGTAGTTGGCCTGAACTTGAGACTTTGTCCTGATCTGCAACAACCAGATATCCACAGTTGGCTTTTTGTGCTTTTTGGAGCTATATTTACCAACATTTTTAAAATTGCATATCTCCGTTTCCACTGATTGGAGTTTTAAGTGTTCTGGTCTTGTTTCATTTATTAAAAATCCCACTGTTTCTCTAATTTTGTGTGGAATCCTTTCTGGGGAGTGTTTTTCACATTAATACTATTTGAAATGTTCCACAAGCACTTTGCACATTGCCTCTAAGTTAAACCTGACTGCTGTGTGCCAAGCTACCAGAGGGTTCAGCACAGGTTAGTTTAGGGTTGGCTTGTGCCTCACCCAGACAAGAATTGTTGCTGCTACTTTACCAGGGCTCACACCCCAGTCAACCAAAAAACCCAGTATCTCAAAAACAGTCATATGCAATTCAGCCTTGGTCCTGCTCTAATTGGAATATTTAGTCCCAAACTGCCAGGACAACCCCAGACTGATGAAGAAAGATGGACGGGAATTAGCCCCATATGAATGCCAGTGTTGGACAATTTTGAAAACATTCCACTGTAATGTCTATATTTGTCTCTGTCCTTGTGAATATCCCCTAGTTCTTTGTCCCCTCCTTTGGCCATTCGATGGATGCTCGCTGTGAGCACCCTTTCCTGCATGCCGTGACCGCATTCCCTTTTCCATGGCGATTTGTGACTTACACTGTTCAAGCTTCCTTCCATTATGCCCATAACCTCTTTGTTTTTCTTACTCATTCCATGTGCTCCTATATTGCTGCGTAGTGTCGGCTTATCCTCCCTCTAACGATGCCCAATTGATGCCTGAGTCGCCTTCTTCTGCTGGCCTCTGCCTCTGTTGTGTTCAACCATTCCGCTCACTATTAGGCTGAACAGGAATGATGTGTTATCTATAAATGTATCATTATAAATCATAAAGGCAATAGAATATATTTATCACTCTATTGACAAATAAAATAATGAACAGCAAAGTATGAAATACGTTTTCAATTGTTGGCGACACCAATCATGTAAACCTATATAAAAAACATATAAATGATTGATTGCACTATTCATAATGCAAGACTTCAGCATTTTCACAGTGTATTATGCATGCCCATGTGTGAAATGACTTGCCTAGTATCCAGGTGTCAAATAGAGTGACTCAATTGCTGCACATGTATATAATCATTAGCACTTTCTCATGAACTGGATGAGTTGTCTGCAGATCAGCCGACATTTCCATTTTTTATTTTATTGTTTTGAATACATTTTAGGTTGTGTTTTATTTTTCCAGATCATACACTAGACGGTGGGAGTCGTAAGTACGGCTGCACCTCTGCACTCACAGCACACCTCAGCATGTGTGCTGATAATTTCACATGGTCTTTCCAATTCTGACACACTTCGCTCTCTGGTCCTGAAGAAAGCCTCAGTACCTCAGTCGAGGCTGAAACATGTTGACCATTCTATGAGGATAAGGCAGAGCATTAAATCTTCACAGTATCCTCTCCACGTTTTGAACTGCGCCCTAGGACCTCAGGAATAAAACTGTGTTAAAGGATCCTATAGGTCCCACAAATCTGCACCAAAATTCACCTCTCTCACACAAAAAACAACCCGCTCCGCTGTAATTCAGGTGTCGCAGCACAGCTGAGTTCTGTTTGGCAGCCCAGGTGAGAACCCAATGATGAAGCATGCCACCAAATAGGTTGGTGGGTGAGAGTTTTTCTTAAAAACGTAATGTTTTTTTCCTATTCCTGTGCATGACATTGAGTCATCTGTATATCTGGATTAGTACATTGGCTCCGTCCCTTTTGTTGTTTATCAACCTGAAATTGCGTCTTCATTACGGTCAACCCTGAAATGTTTTTAATGCTGATTTATATTATTCTAAGTATTTTTGCCTTGAAACTTAAAAAAAAAAAATCACATCTCTGGTTTCCCTTATTTAAATTTCAGTGATCTTGGTGTATTGATTCTCAATTTAGTGTTCTCTAGGTTTCCTAATTGTTTTGGAAATGTTATTGTGTGGTCTTCTTGATTTTAAAAGTATTGGAACTACTTGGACTTAACATGCATTTCTCTGGGGAATTGCCTGCTGCTTGTGCATTAGGTACCAGGGCTTGAGCAGAGATTCTTCAAGAATTGTGTTTTGGCCTAACCAGGCTTTGTTTATTAGGTTGCTAGGGGTAACCCTATATCAAATTAATAACCCAATTTCTGACACCCATGAAGCATCCCAAAACAGTCATGGGACCCAAATACATGTTACACGGTGTCGCGTGCAATAAATCCGCACTTGTATATACCATTGTGACCGGTACATCCGAGTGTGAGACCCAGGTGCACGAGGTTTTTGGGGGTCTTTTGGTATCAAAATTTCTAGCTAGAAACATCACAAGCACATTATATGTACACATTTTCCGTGAAATTATAAAGGTCGGTCTTACTACATGGAAAAAACGTGCTTGCATAGAACATATCCATCGCCAAGGAATGATGCACTAAAACAGGAAATATGCAATTTTCAGTTTCCTACTTTACTGCCTTTGCAGAAAATACCCATAAGGCAACATTTAAGTGTGCATATTGTGTAATCTACTAGACACATAATCCACTGCAGAAAGACAGTCTCTATTTTATTTTCTTTGGCTGCCATATTTGGATTTATAATCCAAAGTAATCCTTCGACAACAACACTCATCCCTACTAGGAAACCCGCCTGACGTCAACCATGGGCTCTGCACGAGAAAAGTAAAATTTGGTCAGCCTCAACTGAAAGAACTTTTAATAGTTGTTCAAAAATGGCCATTTGGTTCAGAAAACCAGTGCCCAAGTGAGAAGTGGGCTATGGGAGCAATTATCTCAAAATATCAACTTGCAAACTCTTCATGCTCCAGACACTGAAAGACTGTAAAAGAGATTTCAAGACCTTAAACATTGTATTTGGGAATTTAATTTCGAAACAGAGTAGCAGTACAAGTAAGCCTGAGCCAGTGCTTAATTTATGCCGGTGGTTGCCGGTGGGCGCCACCAGCATTCATTTTTGGGGACCTGCACTTATTTTTCCACATCAGACATTTTCCAAGAGTAAACGAGGGAAAAACAAGCAAAAGGGAAAAAAGGAGAAGGGGCAAACCCGTAATAAAGGAAGTAAGCAGGAACCTGCCAGAGTGAGGTAAAGTGGCTGGAGGTGTCTGATAGTTGATGAACGAGGCATTAGGTTCATTCCAGACTATTGGGCCTTGGTATTCGGCGCGCTGACCTGTAATAGCGCCGGCCACGGGCTTATGAACAGAGCTTTGGGCGCCGACGCTTATTCATCTATAAATTACGCACTGGCCTGGGTCCATGGCAAACTGCTATGGTACGTTAGCTACCCATCATACACTAAGCACCATTATGCCATCAGGTAAGAAGATACACAGCAAATGTGTGCAGACTGGGAAAATCAAAACCCAAAAAGTATGGCACACAAAAACGTTTGTTTTCTAATCCCAAAAACGTGTCATTTTACATTCGAAGATGCATTCATGACCTTGGATACAGCACCTATGTCATACAACACTATTTTCACCTTTAATCACACAACCCTTATGTAATTTAGGGTGACATAGCGCAGGAGAAAACAAATATTCCTGTACCAGCCATGGACCACCACCTGCAAGAAAATCTAAGGGATGGGCAACCCTCCAGTCACTGCTACAACTGGCTCCCCAGAAACAACGTCAACTGTCATTGCAGCAACAACGTGAAGCACAGCTGCGATCCACATGACAAGTCACAAGTCAACACCCAACCAGTCCATCTATTGTGGCTGTTGCACTTGCTCCAGTAACAACCTATGCTTCTGGCTCTGTGCCACATCAAGACCTTTCAGAAAGTGAAACTCTAACCACCGTCACTGAGAACCTTACATCACCAGTTCTGGCAACTCCACTTCCACTACCATGTGCACATGAAGCCACACAAAGAGGGACTGATGTTGATGAAGGATATGTGCCAATACCAGACACAATGCAGTCACATGTCCTGGTTTATCTTGCTGGAGCCGACATGCAGAGGAAAAGGTTCAAACATCAGCAGCAGCACAACATACAATAATATGCGGGAGAAGCAGCATTGTGAAACAGACCTTGGAACAGGGGTGCAACTAGACCCGAACTTCGGGGAGCTGACACTCCCAGCCAGGGTTGGCCCAAGCACTGGTCGCACACAGTACAACAGTCTTTTTTGGCACCCCTCCCCCATTTCCTCCTTCTCCATGAATTCTCTCACTACCACTCACCAAGAATGCACCTCATCTCTCTATAGCACCTTTCTGACAAACATTTCATTTCTTGATAGTGCTACTCATAGTTTGCTCCCACTCAGTTCTGAGATCTGCATAGTACACGTTCTTTGTAGCAGACACACTAACCCTCTGAGCTGTGTGGGTGGCAGGAGTGCCCATGTGATGGCACGGCGAGCAATGCATCTGTGTGAGATTAGGGTAAGAGGAGTGACTGCAGGGTGAGTGAAGTGACCATATGAATTTGGGTGCGGATGTAAGTGCTGAGTGGAACGAATGAATGCATGGTTAGTGATGGGCTTGTTTGAATAAGATTGCAGATTGAGCAGTGAGGGGGACTGGTGAAGGGAGTGTCACATGAGTGCAGGGTGAGTAGTTCGCTTGTGTGACTACAGGGTGAGGTACAGGGTGAACAGCACACGTGCATTGCGAGTGGAGAGTGATTACTGTGAGTGCAGGGTGAGTGGATGAATGGTGTGAGTGCATGGTGTTTTTTATATCAAAGTGGAGGGAAGAGGATTAGAGGTCCATTCAGTTCCCCTGGACAGATACGCGATAATCAAAAATAGAATGGACACTGGTATCTACAAAACCTTTGGTTTGTATTCGGAAACCCTCATAGACATCCTGGTTTTATCGTTGCGGTGTATCTTTTATCCGCCCCCTCAGGAGTCATGGCGTTTTCATAGGGTAGTCGATTAACGTGCTGGATGCCTGCCTCACCCGAGGCTACCTCCGGTACAGGGAGAAGTGTCCAGAGATAATGGAAAAGGATAAAAATGGGATAAAAATAGTGTCTCACCTAAGAATTTATTTATTAGAAAAAAGAGGGGTAGGCACTATTGATAAAAGAAAGTGAGATATGATGGTAATCGTGTTACTGGATTACCGCATGTCTTGAAAAATGTGTCAACATGTTTCAGCTCTCTCGGCCCAGCCGGGTCTACGGAGCTTTCGTCAGGACAAAAACACAAACGAAAAAAGAAAGAAAAATATTAACTCACACCACTTGTGTAGTTTTGGTGATAAGTATGGTCAATTTATACTTAGATTTCCTGTGCTGTGGAAACAAAAGCCAACAATATCCATTATATATGTGGCTCCAGACGTGAGGTGAGCAAGCAGACATGTCAAAATTACATGTGGAGCACAAAACTCCTCATCAGGAGCGTACGCCATGCTAGTGGCATTAATACCGAATCGAGAAAGGAAAGGATTAAAAACAGTGTCTAATACAGGAAGTACATTCAGGATTGCAACGTGTGCGATTATATTTTTATAAAAGACCCGCTAACGTGGGAGGTCCGTGTTTGTAGAACTCATTGTGAACGGAATTTTAAACCCTTAGTCTAGTGACCTATATACATAACACTACAACAAGGTGCAATATAGTTACCTGTATTGAGCTCAATAGTAGCTTCAACAGGGGTCGGAGAGTCGCTTGTGGTCTTTGCTGTTGTGGTACAAACAAGCCTGCTGTATTAGTAAAACAGTTATGTCTCTTACCAGATAGTAGAGATCAGGTCCTGCTGCCATTCTTACCCACGAGGTTCGGCGCTGTGTCCCCTGTGCTGACTATGCCCCTGGCTATGGGCGTGTCTCTTTTTACCCTTCTTTTAAACTGGGCTTCGACACAGCCGCAAATCTCCACTTTGATATAAATCTCTAAGCAGCGCACAGCTGCGGGAATTACACACCCTCGCTAAAATTCATTTAGTTAAGTAGGGTGCTCCGTGAGGAAGGAACAATGGAGAACAACAACGGTCTAAGTTTTACAGGAAGTGACATTGATGAGATTCTAGCGGCACAACCGCTTCTACAGAACCCAGATCTAATCCAAGCCATTGCACAAACTGATGATTGGGACGCGTTGACTAACAAGAAAAAAGAACAGATCCGAACTGCCATACATGGCATAATTATAACCGAGTATCTCAGATCCAAATCAGCTCCTAGAGGCCTTTGGGTAACTAATGCGCCCAGAATATTTCTACATGATCTTGTATTCCGACGGGATTGGTCATCTATTTCATGGAAATGCACCTTAGATTACCTAGTTCTCATAGTCAAAACAGCTAAGAGATTATCGGATGCACTATTGGTGGAAATAGAAGAATGTGAAAATGAACTTAAGAAAAACATCAACCCCTTGGTATACAAGAAGCGGCTAGATGAAATAACAAAAAAAATGGATGAAATGCAGGAGTTCTTAATGCAAAATAAACTTCAGAAACTAAGGACCTGAAAAAATTCAGCCAAGATAAGATGCACCCATACTCGAAGGATGACTTCACAGTAACCCCTAACTGTTCAGATGGTGATTCCACAGGCTGGAATTCATCTGATGGGTCAGATGGCAGCTCCGACGAGTCAACACCCAGAAGGGGCCGAAACAACTTCAGATTCCAACGCCCACGACGAGGCAACAGGTGGCAACGTCCACCCTTTTTCCATGGAAATTCAATTCCGTTTTATCAACCTTTCATGCCTCCATGTGCGGGATGAATGAACCCCTACATCCCAATATGAACCAACAACAACCAATGGGTAACCACCAGATGACGAATCCCACTAATCAGCACCAAGCCCAGCCTTTTTTAGGAAGAGGCCAAAATCAATCCCGGGGCAGAAAGAAAAACCTTAGATGGCAGGATCAACAACTCAGCGTGCAGACACGGAGCATGGCTTCAGCCCAACCGAGCACGAGCAAAAAGACTCACTAGTAGTGAACCTATCGAATACAATCCTGTCGGATGACCAGCTGACTGTCCTCAATAAAGGACTCGGGTTTGTACCCACTCCACCATTAGATCGTTTCAAACTAAAATGTGAAGTTTCTGAATTTTGCAGTACTCTCAAACTCAAAGCATTTTTCAACGATTCCACTACCCAACCTACAGAGGGTGACACTACTCTGAGAAGGAAATCTAAATTCTGTCCTCCTACCACTGCAGTACCCATCGAAATTCAAACTTTTGAGCAGGCAGTTATGAAAGGGATTGACAAACTAGACAGCAAAAAGAAGACCTATCAAAACCTGAGCAATAAAGAAAAACAAGCTCTAGCTGAACTGAGGGACAATGAAAACATAGTCATTAAACCAGCGGACAAGGGCGGTGGGGTAGTTATCCTGACCAAAGAAGGATACAATCAGCAATGCCTGGCCCTACTGTCAGATGAGACCTTCTACAAAAAACTGGACAACGACCCCACCGAGAGGTTAACCAACACTATCGCAATCATGACACATGAAGCAGAGGTCAATGGTTGGATCTCTAAGAAGGAGGCCGACTTCTTGACACCCAAAGGACCCAAGGTACCCTTTTTCTACTAATTGCCAAAAACCCCCAAAAACAAGTCCCCCCCCTCCGGGACGCCCGATAGTTTCGGGCATTGGATCATTACTAGAGCCACTATCCAAATTTGCCGATGAGTATCTAAAACCATTAGTTCAGAGCATACCAACCTATTTGAAAGACACTAGAGATCTCCTGATCCAGATTGCGGATCGGGAATTCAACCCCAACACGATGCTACTGGTGGGACTTGATGTTGAGTCCCTTTACACCAGCCTACCCCAAGAAGACACCCTAAAGATGTTGGAAGACCTGCTTTTCATGAAAGAATGGACACACAAAACTCCACGACATTTCATCCTTGAGTGTTGCCGATTAGCTCTAAAAGAGAACTATTTTGAATATAACGGCCAACTCTTTTTACAGTGTCATGGTACTTCCATGGGCAGTGCCTTTGCGCCTTCGGTAGCTGGACTCTACGTGAGCCAGTTTGAACAAGAATTTGTCCTCAACAATACCAACCCCTACGTTTCCAGTATAATACACTGGAAGCGTTATATTGACGACATTCTACTAATCTGGGATATCAAACTAGATCTCACCACCTTCATGGAATGGCCTAATGGGAGAGATAGGTGGTTAAAATTCACCTTCACCTCGAGTAACCATCATATTGACTTCTTTGATCTTACGATTTTTTGTGAAAATGGGAAATTGGAGACCAAAACCTTCACCAAACCCACAGCCAAAAACAGTCTACTCTCTTATCAAAGTTTCCACCCCGACCCCTGCGGGATAATCTCCCTTACAGTCAGTTTTTAAGACACAAACGTAACTGCAGTAAAGAGAGTGACTACAGAAAACAGGCACAGGAGCTCAGTTGAAAGTTACAATCTAGAGATTACACTCCAGCAGTAATCTCCAAGTGTAAAAAACGGGCTAAACATCAGCCCCACGAATGTCTCCTACAAAGCAACTACAAGGAACCTATTAAGGATCTAGTCACATGTGTCACTACCTACTGCCCTGCGACCTATGACGTCCAAAAATTGATAAGGAAGAATTGGCAGATTGTGACGTCAGGCTAATTCAACTGGCCCAAGCCAAGATTCGCCAACAGAAGAACCAAAAACATCAAAGATGTCCTCGTACATACTAGGCCAAAAAAGAAACCAGTGAAGTCAATAATCAGAGATATTACTATGGCCCCAATTACAGGCCATTACCCATGTGGCACCTGTGGAGTTTGCAAGTTCACCAACACCACGAAGACCCTACAATTGACAGACACACTGTTGTGGACCCAGAAACAACATACAAATTGTAACTCTACACATGTAATTTACTTAGTGACCTGCCCCTGCCAACGACAATACGTGGGCATGACCTGTCGCAAAATCAAACTCCGCATAGGAGAGCACAGGAGCAATGTAAGACTCAAGAAAAACACCACCAAACTGTGTACTCACTTCGTGGAAGCAGGACATTCATGTGACGACTTGAGATGGACGGTTCTTGAAATGCTACTAGACAAAAACAACAACCCTGAGCAGGTCCTATTTGAAAAAGAACAAAGGCGGGTGGATCGCCTCAGAACAGACATAGTGGGGATGAACGATAACATCCCGTGGCACCAATTCTACTGAGTCAAGTGTGCACTAACTATGAGTCCCAGTCTTTGTGATAACCAATTTCAACTACACTCACACTATTTTTTGACGGAATTGCCCTTTGTACATACACTTCGAACGTTGTGGACATTTTTTCCCCTACCAATAACACCACGCTTTTAATCCTGTATTTACTCTCCAATAATTAGATAACACCCTTTCTTGTATCGGGAGGCAACCATCTTACATGGAGCTTCTTTACCCGCAAGTAGTCCGTTCTTTATGTCGAAGCCCAGTTTAAAAGAAGGGTAAAAAGAGACACGCCCATAGCCAGGAGCAGAGTCAGCACAGGGGACACAGCGCCGAACCTCGTGGGTAAGAATGGCACAGGACCTGATCTCTACTATCTGGTAAGAGACATAACTGTTTTACTAATACAGCGGGCTCGTTTGTACCACAACAGCAAAGACCACAAGCGACTCTCCGAGCCCTGTTGAAGCTACTATTGAGCTCAATACAGGTAACTATATCGCACCTTGTTGTAGTGTTATGTATATAGGTCACTAGACTAAGGGTTTAAAATTCCGTTCACAATGAGTTCTACAAACACGGACCTCCCACGTTAGCGGGTCTTTTATAAAAATATAATCGCGCACGTTGCAATCCTGAATGTACTTCCTGTATTAGACACTGTTTTTAATCCTTTCCTTTCTCGATTCGGTATTAATGCCACTAGCATGGCGTTCGCTCCTGAAGAGGAGTTTTGTGCTCCACATGTAATTGTGACATGTCTGCTTGCTCACCTCACGTCTGGAGCCACATATATAATGGATATTGTTGGCTTTTGTTTCCACAGCACAGGAAATCTAAGTATAAGTTGACCATACTTATCACCAAAACTACACAAGTGGTGTGAGTTAATATTTTTCTTTCTTTTTTCGTTTGTGTTTTTGTCCTGACGAAAGCTCCGTAGACCCGGCTGGGCCGAGAGAGCTGAAACATGTTGACACATTTTTCAAGACATGCGGTAATCCAGTAACACGATTACCATCATATCGCACTTTCTTTTATCAATAGTGCCTACCCCTCTTTTTGTTAATAAATAAATTCTTAGGTGAGACACTATTTTTATCCCATTTTTATCCTTTTCCATTATCTCTGGACACTTCTACCTGTACCGGAGGTAGCCTTGGGTGAGGCAGGCATCCAGCACGTTAATCGACTACCCTATGAATACGCCATGACTCCTGAGGGGGCGGATAAAAGATACACCGCAACGATAAAACCAGGATGTCTATGAGGGTTTTCGAATACAAACCAAAGGTTTTGTAGATACCAGTGTCCATTCTATTTTTGATTATCGCGTGAGTGCATGGTGATCAGTGTGAGTGCATTGTGATCGCTGTGAGTGCAGGGTGGGTGTGAAAGTGAAGGGCAACAATGAGTAGTGAGTTGTATGAATGCAGGATGCATTCTCAGACACTTAAAGCAACTCAGCAAGCTACAGACGGCAGCGTTGGCTTTCAGATATAAGTTAAACTATTGCTATTATGGCATTAATCAGGGATTGAAGGTGGAACAAAATAAATAATGTGCTGATCCTGCAACAAACTTTCACTCCTATGATTAGTGTTGCCAGTTCATTTTTTTATGTCCCAGATGGTACAAAAATAAGCACTCATCTAAAGCCATATTTTCGGCTCTTATCTGGGCATACTTCGAACAGCAAATACAAATAGAAAGCACTTTTAATTGTGTTCTAGGGCTGCCTGAATGACCCATGACTGATAATTAAAGGGAACAAAGAGAGAAACGTCACATTACAAATAAATACATACTTTTTATGCATAACCGTATTTAGTGTCAAGATGAGGTTTTTGCAAGCTCTTTAAACCACACATGGCTGGCATTTTTCTTTTGGCAACCCTACTTTATATTCCTTTTTATGAAATGCATTTTCACCCTACTGCAGTAAATGTAAAATACAAATGTTAGGAATAGGCAGAGTAGGGGCCCAGCGTGTACTGGAATCAGAAAAAAATTAAGCCTTGGTAACCAGTTTACAAAGGTATGTAAATATGCAAATGGTCTTTATAGACCTGTGCAAAACTTGGGCGTGCTGGAGATAAGACTGCAGACACTGCCCAGCTGAGCCCACAGCAGCGCGAACTGAGATGCACGACTAGAGGAGGGAGGGCTTAAGAACTTTTAGCCCTATGGGCGTTGCGCGCCTGCCTTGGAGCACATTCCTCCAGGATCGCTGAAAGGGATATGCGCAGCTGCTGACTAATTTAGAGGGTCCACGGAGTACATTGTGGAGTTGGAAATGTTGTCAAACTGTGTGTAAACTGTCTAACACATTGGACAGCTGGTCACAGCCCAGCAAAGAGGTTTTGGACTTCCATGTATCATCACAAACAGATACCCTGTCACATTGGCTCTACCCAAAGGCACCACATGATGGACTTGGCAGAACAGATGGTAGATCAACAGCCCGTATGCCACATGACCCAAGTCGTAAGATAATTTACTAGACCGGTAATGGAAGGACACGTGGCGATGTTAAATGTACTTCTATCACCAACATGATCAATTATGCCAAGAACCCAACAATCATATATTCACATCAGCCACCAGTAACAGCCGCCATTTTCCATCCACCTTCCATTTCTTCTCCATATCACCCATCCCAGCCAGTGTCCCTCAAAGCAGGTCTGCCTGTAAAGCACAGATCCATGATCCAGCACTTACCCCTGCCAGGCACAAAGTCAAGTTAGCAATTGTGTATAAGTTGAATATTGTAGTTGTAAAGGAGTTAGACGGGAATGGGGCAAGGTGGTGAGGTGAGATGGACACCGTTTGCTGTTTTTGAGGATTATTCTTGATGGTATTGTAGGGGTGTTTGTTAAGTGGGAGGCATGAGGGCTTTCTTTTTTGTTGAAGGCAGATAACATAAATAAGAATCGCTGTTCAATGTAATATTGCTATTTTATGTAACAGTTGGTAATTGTTGTATGCGCCTGTGTTGTTTCTTTTAATGGACGTTGCATTGTTTTTAATGTGCACTGATGTTTTCTCAATCACTTTTAAAGATGTGGGATATTATACTGAAAAATAGTTCATTAATGGAGTTTTGGTAGAAATGCCACCTGCTCTTGGCAGAATTATTGTTTGGAGCTAATTCGTCTCAAGGAATTGGTCACCATGCAGCTCATGATCCTTGCAGTTTGCCATTTTTACACAGGCAGAATTAATGCATGGTAATGTTCACCAGTTAACTGCATGTGATGCATACGCTTGTTGTTGCAGGGAATGAAATTTATGGACTAAAACCATGCGTAAAGTTCACTGCACACATCTCGTAACCATGGCCAAGTATCTTAGAATCCGCGTGGATGGGAAACATCCCAGAATACTCGCAGTGAATGTACTATCTCTCTAGACGGGGTCCAGAGGCAGCTGCTTATACACCTGAGCTGAACACAAGATATGGGGATGGCCTAATTCTCAGGGTTAGCAGGAGGCGCCACCCTCATACTTTCTTTTCTTAAGGGGCCGCCCGTTTGCAGGTCGCAGGCTGAGCTAAGTATTGTTGGAACTTCGCCATACCGGTGGGGAAAACACAGAGGTCTTCTCTCTGCTCTGCACCCTCACCTCGACACTAAGCAACCTGGGTGAAGCTGGTCTGGACATGGGGGCGAGGACATAGTGCCAATATTGGCAACACTTCTCAGTTTTCGTCCAGCAAAATACATAAGTAAACCACACAACACCTTGTCAGTGGAGAAAATTGCTGCAGGTTTATTTGCATAACAAATATGCCAACATGGTGGTTTATCCTACGGGCGATCCAAGGGCAGGCCAGCTCCTACGCCGCCTGATGAGCCAAATTACACCGTGGTCGGCGCCAATCGGTGGTTAGTCCACGCATTTACAGCGAGACGGACATCAAGAAAGAGGCTGCACCGTGGGCGGAGGAAGGTGTAAGTACTCCTATCCTCCCCCAACACGGCCGGAAGTGACGCGGCCGACTGAAATCTGGCCCCTAGACTGGGGAACCTACTCTGCCTTCTTCCTGTGGCACTAAGCCGGCCGCCCTCTTAGGAGGGTCCCCTTCGTTGACCACGGACAGCCCACAAGAGCTGCGACATACAGGAACAAAGAAGAACAAGCTACTTAAAACTGGCACTGCTGTCTACTGGGACAGCTACATATACACACACACAGACAGACGCACACAAGGGCACGCGCAACAGCACACCATTCGATCAGGTACTGTATTAGGCTAATCACAATCACTAGGACAGGCAGTGAGGGATGCCATCATGCCAGTCATAACATGGATTTGCTTTTACCAGGGAAGACCAGTAAGCCGGCTCTCTTAGAAGCAAGGAACAAGGACTGTACCCCTAAAGTGCTTTAATTCGTTCTAGTAAGTAGTTCTAGCAAGTATTATATTTCTGAAGCACCTTAACATTTAAAACGTATTGGGGTTAGAAAGATACAGAACAACAACCACTTTATTTTGACTGGGTCATATCATAAAGGCATAAAAGAAAGCGCACTTTGCAGAGTCTCAACATCTTACTTCAAAGTTTAAAACAAATGCAAATTCTGACGAGGGCAGTTGTGAATGTTTTTGTCTGTCACGTCATTGTCAATTAACGAACCTGGGATTCCACGAGCAGTGCTGTTAAAGACAGGCATGCGCTGGGGTAATTCTATACATGGGTTAACCATGTTTCAGGCTAGCTTTTACAGTGTCAAACCAAATAAAAATATGTTCATTCATTTTGCTTCAGACTAATTTACACAAGGTATTAATGCTGAACCTTGGAACGTCAACCATATGAAATGTTGTAACGTGTTTGCGTTTGAAAGGAATTTTCCTTATTTCAGTGTAAAAAAAAAAAATCAGTCAGACCTAGGAGGAATATGTTGAGTCAAATTTCCTGACCCACTCATCCCTAATTATCATGATGGTCACATAGTTGAGTGTGCTACAGTTTTTTTTTCGCCGAAATATGCTTAACAGACTGTTTTTCCACCTCTTTCTCGCAGCTGCAAAATGTCGAAATCCAATCTTACAACTCAACAAACCTAACTTTTTTGGACCAGGACGCCAGATCCCGGCTCCTTTCTTAGGTGGAGCCCTGCACGTGTTGCCAACCTCGTCCAAACAACAGCCCCTGACCCAGAGAAAGGAGTATGTATGACTTCTTACAGCAATGAGCAAAAAACAGTATCCACCACTGTACAAGGGTAATCCCAGATCAGAAAATAATAGACATTTGATAGCAATTACATTTAAAAGGGGGTTCCCAGCGGTCCAGTTATGAGTGATTAATATTACTTGTTGACTTATGCTGTCACATTTTGATGAGGTTGGAAAAATATCAGTGAACATGTATTAAGCACTGTCATATTCAATGTGCGTACTAAATCATTCCGCGTTTTTTCAAGCATATTCTTTTGAAGTCTTCATTCTAGTTACTCTCAGACTTTCCATTAACTTTAATCCTCTTCCTGAAATCTTTCATGGGAGTGAATGGTGCGCCAAATGTGTAGCTTTGTGCTGGATAGGACTGTTGCTATCACTAGTGCAGCAGATGTAGTGACACTGTGGCCAGAGGTTGTGACCGGCCTACTGCACTTGAATAAATGAATGAATGAATGAGAGCATTTATAGAGCGCAGCTTTCACTCTGAGGAGCATCTTGGTGCTATCGAGAGCGGGGGGGGGGGGGGGTATGGGGTCCGTGATGAGGAAATTAGTGAGTACAGTCGGGTAGAAAAATCAGATGAGTGATAGCACTTTGTGGTCTGGGGCAGCAAAAATCCAGGTTTTTATGAATTTCTTGAACAGGGGTTCAGACTGTGCCATTCTCATCTGGGTGGGCAAGCTGTTCCAGGCTTTAGTTCCTAGGACTCCCATTGACTTTCCCCCTCTATATGACAGGTGGAAGGTGGCGGGGTGCTAGAAGGTTTTCCGAGGATGATCGCAGGCACCATTGGGTGATGTATGGTTTAATTCTGGACCATAGGTATTTGGGTCCTGTTGCCCTGAGGGTTCTAAAGATGATTACTAAGATTTTGAAGAAAATCCTTTTACGTATGGGCAGCCAGCATCGGTCAATGATGACTGTGTTGTACTAACCAACACCTTGGTAGAGGGGCATTTCCCTTGGTTACATTAGGGCCCGTGGCACACTTGCCACTCCACTGTTGCTGCAGCAAGCCTTTTGGCCAAATGGGTCATTTAAACCATGGCAGGCTTCCAAAGCTGCAAGTCGACGGAGGCCTTTACCTCCACTCCCTGGGGGGCGAACCGCCTGCCAAAATGAGAGATACCCAGCTTCCTGGTGGGGATCTCTGAGCCTACAGTGCAATTGCCTTTGAGGCAAGTACACAGTAGGCACAGCATAATGCTAAGACTGCACTATGTTTCTTTGGCAGGCTTAGCATATTCAGGGATGTGGAATTCCTATAGCCCGATGCCCAGGACATATTGTTAGGGGTCAAGGGCAACACGTTTTCATGTGTATTTTGTCCTTGGGACAACTAGGCTCAAACCCCTGCAGCACAAACCCTTTGGCTGCCAGATTACAGTACTACATTATGGATCAGGGAAGAGTGCTGTCTGCAGTTAAGGTAATATTTGTGTCCATTTGTTAATGCTGTTCAAACCTGTGTTATGGTTCATTAATGGTGTACACTCTTACTGCACTCTTGACAGTGGTTCCATTATAAACATGTGGTCACATGTTTTTAAAGTTTAGCAATATGTGTTGATGTATAATGCTCCCAAAATGCTCTCTGATTTGATGCAAATATTTGCAGACGCTTAACAGCAAAATGTATGATTCCTTTGCTTTCAAAATAAAATGTTCATAAAAAAATTAAAGCAGGAAAAAACACATTTCGCTAAACTACTGTGAAATTTCAAGTATCATTTCTTTGCAGCATCATTTAGTAACGTGTTGATGCATGCTAGTATTTCCCAAAAATATTCATAATGGAAAATCGGTATAACTAGTTTCAATAAGATTATGGTAAATAAAAATAAACAAGCATTGGCAAAGCTAGGAAGTCTGAAATTGGTGGTCAGCATTTTAGTTTTGTCAAAGTATGAATTGTTGTGGCACTGGTTTTGTAAAACCTTATTGGTGTGGGAGCTGCCGGGACCTCACCATTACAACCAACATTGCCAAAAGCAAAAATTGTTTTTGGTCTCAAACAGCACACACTGCCACAGAAGTTACTGGCACTGAACAAAACTACTTTGTGTGCCGATATGCTCCTTATGAAAGAGCAGAAGGCTGCCACTCACAGTGAAGCCAGCTGATACAGAGAGAGAGAGAGAGAGAGAGACATAATTTTAATAAACTCAAAAGGCAATGGTCAACGCCAGACCAGATTAGGGGGCCAATTATTTTTAAAAAGCCTCAAAAGTTCACCCATGGTAAATGTCCTTGCATTAAGTGCAGATATATGGCCCGTGTGAATTTCCAAGAATTTACAGAAGTAAGACCAGAAATAGTACTCCTACAAACTATTTGTGAACTACATTTTAGCATGTGAAAATATGCATGTGTAGATTTGCTCATGCGAAAATCTGAGTATTTGCAAGTTCACTTTTCCTCCAACCACTTTTTCCCCAACTCTGGAAGAAGTGTTACATCTGCAATTATCAGCAGTAAATTTCCAACATTTCTCAGTATGGGAAAAGAGAAGAATTGTTGAAAACCCTTTAAAAGTGCAAGTTAGTAGGTTTGCACAGACTCAAAAGGACATTCTAACCATGGAACTATTGCTTACCACTACCTTTAGCCCCAGTAAGTGGATCTTCAAAAATGTGACAACATAAGGGGATTTCATTTATTCAGACCCTACTATGGTATGAACCCTGGCATAATCAGAGATGCTATATCAGAGCTCTAATATAATGAGACTGCCGCCATAATTTGATGCCGCACTACATGGCACCAAAGGTACAAGTGGGTTTTGTTCCCGGACAAGTAGATGTATGGAGCAACCTGCCCCATGGACAAGTAGATATTTTATTCAGTTCCACACCCCTGATATTTTCATTTTTCTCTATCTCCCACAGCAGGAGTATGTTTGAGAAACAAAAAAATCAAAGGCTTGGGAGCTTTACTACTGATGGGAATTTGTTATAAATAAATGATTTGCACAAACATTTTTATTAATGTGCAACACTCAAATGTATTTACTGTGAGATATTCACTTTAAGTTAACCATAGCTAATGTGGGTCTCAATTTAAAATGATAAATGATGGGCTGCCATGTTTCTTGCTTGTTGTGTATATTCCCCTCTTTCTTGTTACAGATGCAAGCCTCTACCAGTCAATGTTAATTGAATGTCTTCTTTCAGTTTACATGTGAATTTGTATCTTTGTATGTTCCTCAGAGGGTGAATAAAATGAGCAAGTACCTAGGTAAAGTGCTTAATTTTAGCCCATGGTTTCCAGTGCTTGGTACTGGCACTTAACTGTCAACATCAGCGCTTGTGACCATCTGCCACATGGTGGCACTGTCTGTCTAATTTAGAGATGAGCAAAAAACAGTTGTTTATTAATTCAATATCGATTGAAAATGGCTATTACCTACAGCTTAAGACATTCTTATAGCTTTGGGGGCATGGAATAGTCTGTGTTGTCACACTTGTAGGTCTGTAATGGTTAGTAGTACTGTTATTAGCAGCGTTGGCAGGGGCAATGATGTGTGCAAGCTGCAGTGGTCTCCTGACGAGCACCCTGGCACTTATTTCTTTAGAAATAAAGCACCGTTTGGGAATGATAACATCATGGCTGAATTGTATCATCTTGCTGATACCGAGCTAAAGATCATGCAAGCAGAAAAGGCTCCACTGTGTCTTAGTCATGGAAAAGAACTGAGCCTACATTATCAAAGAGTGTTTTATTCTGATTAGTTCCCTGAATGGGAATGGTGTGGAGGAGTATCTGTTTCGTCGAGGAGAATATTTTAAACTAATGAGCTGTAGAGTTAGTTTGGAGATGTTTTCCTTGCTCCCAGATGATGTCCCTTCCTCTTCCCTGAAAGAGTTAGACTCTTGGGAGATTGTGTTCCCCACTTGCCAGACTGAATCTTTATTTCATTCATTTGATTCTGCCTTTTGAGGCTTTCCATGCTAACACCTACTGGCTCAGTTCTCCCAAATTTTCCAGAGATTTCCCTAGCTTAGTTAAATAGAGAATATCCCTTCATGGGAAAGGAGCCCGCTCTGATTTACTTACAACAACTATAAAGGTGTTTGTCTTTATATTTATGATTTTGAAATGCTATGAATCATATTCATAAATGCATCCATGCATTGATTACTGATTTACAACTAATTTGATGATTTGAGTTTGTAACTTTACTAGTCTGCTAATAAACCCTCATGGTTTGCAAATCTAACACTCCCTGTCATTTATACGGGGTCAAATGTGCCTCGCCTTGTTGAAATGCATTGATTTGTTGTGTCAAGCCTCAGTCCGGAACTAAAGGCCCATCCTGTTGGATGCAGACTGTACTTTAGTTTGTACAATAATTTTTTTTCTGTTACAAAGTGCTGCAACACGGCCATATTTTGTTTGTTCTGCCCTCAAGGTGGACTAGAGGAGGGAAACCCAGTAGTGGTAATCCAACCCTAAAAACGGAGGGCTACCAACATCGTGACCTGGCTGTCCTGTGGCAGGTTAGTTACATTGCATGGGCTTCTTCGGGGACAGACAGCTGAGGCTCCACAGTCAGAAACCCACTGGTCCTATCAATGAGGCAGAGGAACCATGAGTGTGGGAAGACCAGAGTGCCACCAAATGATGGTGGACCGCTCGCTCCACCAAACTCTAAATGAGGTCCAGAGTCTTGAGCATATGTCCAGTTTCAACGACACATGAATTCAAGGTTGGAAAGATGTAACACAACCTAACAGTGTATTTTGATTTACATTGCAGGCTAATGACAATGGTAATGATAATACAGTGACAGAGTTGAGAGAATGAAAAACAGCAACTCTGAAATCCGAGAAGAACTCAACAAGCTGTCTCCTATTGGAATAAAATCTTTGAAAGGCAGCTTATGCTTAAATTCCTCTTTAAAGCTATATTAATGTTTGAGCATTCATTAATGGCCAGGCAAATTAACACTGATCTATTCTCAGTGTGCTTTGGGCTTCTGTGAACATAAAAGCGATATACAGTCTAAGGAAAATACACTAGAATCGTGGATTTTCCTCTACACTGTGGCTATGAAAATAGGATTCACAGCAAGGGTATTAATAGAACCCATTGTGAATTCCAAAAAATCGTAAATCAATTTTAAACATGAAAGATATCCACAGACTTAGTGGATCAGGCCACTTATATTAGGAAACAGAGATTCAGAATGATCCAAGTGCAAAAGCAAACTTTCACAGGCACCACAGCAACACTTTTCCAGTACATTTAAAAAACTCAACCCACTTTTCTTTCAACCAGGAAGTAGTCAAAACCTCATGTTTTTATATTCTCCTGAAATCATAGTAGATGTCTTGATGAACCACATCTATTTGTAATCTGATTGACTCATAATGGTCTTTTGTTAACTTATTTTTGTTTCTTAGTTCTGTATAAAGCAATGGACAGCTCATGTGGTGCACTAGTCATTCATACAGTGTTTAATAAATACATTATAGGAATTCTACATATACTGCACAGATGCTACTAGAAGGCTTTGGGATATAAAATGGGGAAGAAGGCATATGATACCTGTGATGAGAGCACAGTCTCTGGCAAGTAGGAGTAAAGTCATACAAAATAAATAAATACTTGCCAGTAAAGTTGTGATGCATTGGTTCTCCCAATGTAATGATCTCAATGTAGTTGCCTGCAATTTAGTGCGATACATTCGATAGAGTCAAAGTAAACTTTGACTCATTTGTGTAGCTTCAGTAATCCAAAAGGCACTGGGAAAAGAAGGCTAGTTAATTTAGAAAATAAGTCACAATATAACAATTTGCGGTTTCTAATGTAATTGTTTACTATTAATGTAATTCAGACACACATTTTAAAGGATGGCTAGGGAAAAATGTGTTGAAAAAAGCTTTGTTTTGGCCTTTCTGTCTCCAAAATTTTCTTGTGGGGAGAAGCCCCCCAAATTCCCTCTAGTAGTAGTTGCTCACTGCGCTTGCTCGCTACACACCATATGGGGGCTGGTCTCACTTTTACTTTGTTCCATCTGATTCACTACTGGTGTCTACTTTTTGGTGATCTCTGAAAGAATGTCTATGGGTACATATGACTGGGTGGGTAACCTGGTGCTCTTTAAGGTCATCATCTACTATTTACAATTGCATATGTAATGAAAAATGTGCTGTAAAATTCACCATTTTGGTCTGTCTATTTCCAAAATTTTCTTGGGGGGAGACCCCCCCACCCCCAAAACTCCCTAGTAGTGGTCGGGAACGCTCGGTCGCTCGCTATGCGCCGGACGGGGGCTTGTCTGGTAAAATTTACCAGGGCTGCTTTTAGTTCCCAGTCTGGCCCTGAATCACACTCTTATCGCCCTGTAGATGCATCTGACCGCTTTGATTTTACATCCCGCCATGTTGATATACCTGCAAGCGCTGTGGTGCTTGGGTTCTGAGATGTCCATCCTCCAGTGGTCCCGGAGGGCTACCATCATTGCCCAATAACATAAAAAGTGGCCTTGGGAAAGGTCAAAACCTGCCCTAAAATCTTCAAATGGGAGAAGCGCCCCGTCTCTGAAGAGGTCCCTAATCTTGGTCGCCCCCAGCCTGTATCCTGTATCCAGTCTCCAATTCCCCTCCACTGTCCCCGTGCTGTAGGATATGTATCATTTTCATAGGTCTGGATGAGTAAGGGACCAGGCTATGTGTTTTTTGGAGACATCTTCTCCAGCAGCGTCTCACCACCTGAAGCTCGCCCATGCTCCCAGTTGGGACCCTACCCACCTTCAATAACACTTGCAAAAGAAAGTCCAAGACCAGTACGAAGGACCCAGTCTCATGATCTTGTGCCTGTTACCCGGCAGCCATTATGTGAACCACTGTAGTTGCCACTAGTCTAGAGGCTAGCTCTTCTAGGTAAGCGGCTTAGGACTCGACGGGGATCCCATCTGTGCCTGGGGTTTTACCCCTAGACAATCCCTGGATTGCTGCCCTAACCTCCTGTATGCTAATGACTGCCCCCAATTTCTTTGAATCATCTGCAGTGAGGGTGGGGAGGGGTAGTGGTGCTAGGAAATCTCTGATCGCCTCCCCGTCCTGTCCTGTTACACTCTAGAATAGGGTGGCATGAACTCCAAAAACCTCTGGTTAATCTCATCCTGTCTATACAGGTGGCGTCCAGTTTAATCTTCAATTACTACTAATGGTGAGCCCTGCAAGCCGGGTTTGCCAGCCAGGCTAGCAGAGAGCTCGTCCAATCCCTTTTTGCATGGGTTCATTCTATATATCTTTTGTAATCAAAACACCTCAGCTTCTCACCCTGGACTGTCGTCACTTTCTCTTTGGCTACTAGTAAGGGTTGTTGTAGCTCAGGGTGCCCTAGTCTCTGTGTTTCTAAGGTTCAGCATTTCCGGTCTGCCCCCTACACCTCTGCCATCAGTTTACCGGAGACCTCAATAGATGCTGCCATGAATCGGCCTCTTCTTACTACCTTGAAGGCGTCTGTTCCAAAAATCTAGACAATGCTGTGTCAGCATTATCTGAGAAGTATTGAACTAAGTGTTATATGATTTCTTCCAGGAATACCTGGTCTACTAATTCTTCAGGTTTGAGCCACCTGGTAGGTATATTCTGGTGGGGCAGCCCGCCATTTCAGCTGCAAAATAACTGAATTGTGGTCCAAAAAGGTATGTGTCAAATATTCTACACTGTGAGTTAGGTTATAGATGTCTGAGGAACATAGAAGGTAGGTTGTGCAAGTGCAAAGAATAGCAATAATGTTTAGTCATATGGTGCAGTCGTCTCCATGTGTCTATTATCCTATCACCCTCTCTGCCAGCTTGTGAAAGCCCTTGCAATGCAGTGCACAGGTGCGTCTCTAAGTGAGGTGTGTGAACAATCTATTAACGGGTCAGCTACACAATTAAAGGCACCTCTCATGATTGTGCAGTGAATTAGATAAGATGCCAAAGTGCCTGATAGGCCGGTCAGGAAAGCACCCTGGTCTATATTAGGCCCATAAATATTTATTATCACCACATCATGGCCATCTAGTCTACCCGTAACCAAAACATATCGACCTTCCAGGTCTATCAGATCCCCTGTGTGCTGGAAGGGAACCCCCACCCTAATCCAGACCAACAACCCTCTGGCATAAACCAAGGAAGAGGTGTAGTATGTCTGGCCTGCCCCGTCATCTGCGTTTTAGAGCAGCCTGCTCCAGAGACAGTAGGTGAGTTTCCTGCAGGAGGGCACTGCGGACACCCCGCATGTTCAAGTCGGAAAATATTTTATAGTGTTTGGACATAGTGTGCATCCCCTTGATGGGGGGGGGGGGGTGCCGCTACTGCTCGAACAGCCAGGTCTTCAGCTTCTTCCTGAAGGAGAGGTGGTCTTGGGTCAGGCGCAGGTCGGTCGGGAGGGAGTTCCAGGTCTTGGCAGCCAGGTAGGAGAAGGACCTTCCTCCTGTAGTCGCTCTTCGGATGCGGGGGACGGCGGCGAGGGCGTGGTTGGCTGATCGGAGGTGGCGTTTGGGAGCGTAGAAGTTGACTCGGCTGTCGAGGTAGCTCGGGCCTTGGTCGTGTAGGGCTTTGTGTGCGTGGGTGAGGAGGCGGAAGGTGATTCTTTTGTTGACGGGGAGCCAGTGAAGGTCTCTCAGATGTCCGGAGATGTGGCTGGTTCGTGGGATGTCGAGGATGAGTCTGGCTGAGGCGTTCTGGATCCGCTGGAGTCTCTTCTGGAGCTTGGCGGTGGTACCGGCGTAGAGGGCGTTGCCGTAGTCCAGTCGGCTGGTGACGAGGGCCTGGGTGACGGTCTTCCTGGTCTCGGTGGGGATCCACCAGAAGATCTTCCGTAGCATGCGTAGGATGTTGAAGCACGCCGAGGAGACGTTGTTGACTTGCCTGGTCATGGAGAGGGAGGGGTCCAGGATGAAGCCCAGGTTGCGTGCATGGTCTGTCGGTTTGGGTGCGGTGCCCAGGGCGGGAGGCCACCAGGAGTCGTCCCAGGCGGAGGGTGAGGAGCCCAGGATGAGGACCTCCGTCTTGTCCGAGTTCAGTTTCAGGCGGCTGGTCGTCATCCACTCGGCTACCTCTTTCATCCCTTCGTGCAGGTTGGCTCTGGCGGCGGCGGGGTCGTTGGTCAGGGAGAGGATCAGCTGGGTGTCGTCGGCGTAGGAGATTATGCTGAGGTTGTGTTTGCGTACGATGGCCGCGAGGGGGCTCATGTAGACGTTGAAGAGGGTGGGGCTCAGAGATGATCCTTGGGGGACGCCCCAGATGACTTCGGAGGCCTCTGACTTGTACGGTGGTAGGCGGACTCTCTGTGTTCTTCCGTCGAGGAAGGAGATGACCCATTCCAGCGCCTTGTCCTGGATTCCGATGTTGCTGAGGCGCCGTACTAGGGTGCGGTGGCAGACCGTGTCGAATGCCGCGGAGAGGTCTAGGAGGATGAGGGCCGCTGTTTCTCCGTTGTCCATCAGGGCTCGGATGTCATCGGTGGCGGCGATGAGGGCGGTCTCGGTGCTGTGGTTGGCTCGGAAGCCGGACTGTGAGGGGTCGAGGGATCCGTTCGTCTCGAGGAAGGCGGCCATCTGCTTGTTGACGGTCTTCTCGATGACTTTGGCTGGAAACGGGAGGAGCGAGATGGGGCGGTAATTCTTGAGGTCGGTGGGGTCCGCTGTTGGTTTCTTGAGTAGAGCGCTGAGTTCGGCGTGTTTCCAGCTCTCAGGGAAGATGGTGGTGTCGAAGGATGTGTTGATGATGTCTGGCAGGTGGGGTGCGATGACAGCGTCGGCCTTGTTGAAGACGTGGTGAGGGCAGGGGTCGGTCGGTGATCCGGAGTGGATGGAGTTCATCGTGCGGATGGTGTCTTCGGTGCTGATCGGGGTCCAGGCGTGGAGGGTGGTGGTGGGGGGTGGTTGCTCGGTCATGGTGTGCGTTGGTTGGTTGTTGAAGCTGTTGTGTATGTCCGCGATCTTGTTGTGGAAGTATGAAGCGAGGGAGTTGCAGAGGTCTTGCGATGGGGTGATGTCGTTGTTTCCTGCGCTGGGGTTGGAAAGCTCTTTCACGATGTTGAAGAGTTCCTTGCAGTTGTGTGCGTTGTTGTCCAACCGGTCCTTGAATGCTGTTTTCTTGGCGGCGCGGATCAGCTGGTGGTGTTTCCGGGTGGCAAGTTTGAAGGAGGTCCTGTTGTCCGGTGTCGGTTCCCTTCTCCAGACTTTCTCGAGGGCTCGGCAGTTCTTCTTGGAGCTCTTGAGTTCGTCGGTGAACCATGGGGCCTTCTTGCTGCCGGGTCTGCTAGGCGGGGTCCTCAGTGGGGCGAGTTCGTCCGCGCAGTTGCTGATCCACTTCGTGAGGTTGTCGGCGGCCTGGCTGGGGTTCGCTGAGCTGGCAGGAGGGTGCTGGCTCAGGGAGGTGGCGAGCTGGTCTGCTGTGATCTTGTTCCAGCTGTTGCGGGCGGCCTGTTGCTGGTGTTGGTGGGTCGTCGTTCTCTTGAAGGTGAAGTGGACGCAGCTGTGGTCCTTCCATTGAAGCTCTGTGGCGTGGCTGAAGTCGATGTCTGTGCTGGAAGAGAAGACTGCGTCGAGTGTGTGTCCGGCGAGGTGGGTGGGGGTGGACACCAGTTGCTTGAGTCCCAGGTTGGCGAGGTTGTCGAGCAGGGTGCTGGTGTTGCGGTCGTTGTTGTTCTCCAGATGGAAGTTGAGGTCTCCCAGGAGGATGTAGTCAGCGGAGGGGAGGGCATGCGGGCTGACGAAGTCGGCGATGTCCTCGCTGAATTGCGTGCGTGGTCCAGGGGGTCGGTAGATCAGGGTGCCTCTGAGGGTGGTGTTCGGGTTGGTGTGGATCTGGAAATGCAGGTGTTCGGCGCTGGTCAGGGTGTTGTCGGTGCTGGTCGTGAGACGGATGGTGCTCCTGTGGATGATGGCGATGCCTCCTCCCATCTGGTTGGCGTTTCGGTCCCTCCGGACGATCTTGTAGCCCTCTGGGATGGCGATGGCGATGTCGGGAGCTGAAGAGGCGTTCATCCAGGTCTCCGTGAGGAAGGCAACGTCAGGGGCTGTGGCGTCTAGGAGGTTCCAGAGTTCGATGGCGTGTCTGTGGACGGAGCGGGTGTTGAGCAGGATGCACTTGAGGTGGGTGCTGCTGGTGTTCGACTTGGCGGGTGCTGGTGCGAGGCTGGTCCGGATGCAGGTGAACTTGCAGGCGTGGCAGCTGAAAGGTCCGTGGGTACGTCGTGGAGTGTCTTGATGGCATTCTGGGAGTCGGCCGGTGTTGAAAGCGGTGAGGGTGGCGGCGGAGTACGTCAGGCGGGTCGGTCGGGGTCCTCGTGGGCCTCATGGGTTCACACTCTGCGACTCTGGGCAATAGCTTGCTTAATCTCCACTACGGTCCCTCGCGGCGGGATGCCTGGCTTTCACCTTGTGGATACCCTGCTGGGGTTATCTCACAGGGGAATACCAGGACGGGTTCCCAAGGCAAGCGCCTTGATGCCTGCGGGTGATATGTGCGCTATATAAATCGCAATACATTTACATTTGCATTCTACATTGTCGGTCGTGTGCCCAATGCCCCGGGAGGTAGGAACCAATCGATAACCCCCAGCATGGTGGTCCCCAATACGCAACTCCTGCTAAGTCTCTTAACTGGAAAAACGTTAGCAACCCAACTCCTACGCCTCAGGACAAGTGAGTGGTGTCCCCTCATCCAAACTTTACACAAACTATGCAATAGAGAGATACTCGTGAAGGCACCTACAAGCCTCTTTTGTGGAGGGTAAGCAAGTCGCCCCTAGCTCTCCTGGACATTCCACCCACCCAGTGTAAACCACAGCTATTCCTGGCACGGTCTTTGGGAAACCTAATATGGTCACCCAATCTCTGCCCTGTGAATCTCATAGTCTCTGGTCAGTCTTCCCATCACCTTCTTGCCCGCAATACTTGCGTTCCATGATGTAGTTCAGATGATTTAATCAGCTGTTCTGTGGGTCACTGTCGGAAGTCTTTGGTGTCATCCCCAGTCAGTGAGGATGTCTTGCCTGCTCCAGTGGTGCTTTATGAAGCGACTGCTGCCACCACTCTGCCTCTTTCCTGTTAAGCCTCTGCTCTAGAAGGAGCCACTGAAGATCTTGCACTCCCTCCATGTTGCTGGCCATTCTGCCTCATGATTCTCTCTTGTGGGGTTTGACCAGGTTTCTGGTAAGGCTGTTGATCTATCCAGTCCCTCACCTCCTGCGGTGTGTTGAAGAATCATGTGCCAGTCCGGGTCACCACTCTGATATGTGCGAGGAACATCAGTGCATATTGAATCCATTTGCCAGAGCCTCTTCTTTGCTGCCAGATAAGTTTAGCGCTGCCATTGGACTTCCCTGGAGAAGTTTGGAAATAACCTGACCATGCTGTTGTCGACCACTAGCTCACTCTTCTGTCTAGCTCGGCGGAGAACATGATTGTGAACTTTATAGAGCAGTAGTCTAGCTTCCCCCTGGGAGGGGGGTCTTGTGGTCACCCTGTGGGCATGTTCGAGAGCATAGTAAGAGGAGAGACCCTCCACTGCCACCTCCTCTCGGATCCATTTCTGTAGGTATTCAACCATTTCATTGCCTTTGATTTTCTCCGGTAGTCGAACTATTCTGAAGTTGTTGCGGCATGACCTGTTTTTGGCATCATTGGCCCTTAGTTTGAGTGTGGGGACCTGAGTCTCTAGTAGAGCAAGCCTGTCAGTTTCTGAAGACAAGGTCAGAGACATATCCGCTATTTCCTTTTCAGCTGCAGTGACAGCGGTGGACAGCGCTCAGAAGCCCCCTACTCTCCCTTGGGGTGTCTATTTTAGTCTGTACAGCTGTCCTAGATCCAGCTATTGCTTGGAGGATGTCTTTAAGCGTTGGTCTTTCGGGTGAATCAGGTTGCGATGGGTGTCCATTCTCCGTCATGTCGGGCCTGCAGGTTCAGGGTCTCTTTTGTGGCTAGTATATTGCCTCACTTCTGCGCGACGCAATGATTCCCTTCTCGCCAGGCTTGCGTGTCTAGGCGAGAGGTCTCGGCCTATGCCATTCACATGGACTGCCTCATCTGGGGGGCCACATTGATATCGACTGCCTCTTCTCGCTACTCGGCCGGCTGCAAGGCCCAGGCCTCCTCTTCCAGGTGCTGCATCGCCAGTCTATTCATTCAGGGCCGTCGCTTCATCAGAGGCAGTGCACTCTGCAGCCGTCTCAGTCCCACCCGGGGGTCTCCACCTTTCAGAGGAGAGGGGCCCTCCTCGTCTCAAGGCCCTCTTATGTTGAGCTCTCCAGGTCTCACCACTCTCCAAGCTGTCTCCGGAACAAGGATTCAGGCCTGGTTCCCGTCACCTGGATTACCAGCTGAGGGACTCGATTTGCCACTCCATGGCTCCCCCTCTCGCCCCCGGCCCTTGTGACTGGGATTATTTAAGCAGGGGGGTGGGGGACCCTAAGTCTTCCCGCCAAAGCTGCCAGCACAGTGTACTCACCTCCGGTCCTTCAGTCTGTCCCGTGGGACTTCTATCACGCCTCCCCGGAGTCTCCTGAAGAGGAACAGCCACAGGGCCCCTCACACTACCCTCCTTCAGGCCCCCGGCACCAGTCTTAGGCCCCGCTCCGCTGAGGGACTGGGCATGGCAGAGCTCCTGGGCCCGTTGTTATGTGTCAAGATGGCACCGGATAGGGGTCCATCACTGGGAGCGCAGTCTGAAGCTGTCTACTCCATCGGCGCTAGACCACGCCCTCTGATGACAGGCAATAGTTGCTATCAGTATTACTCAGTATCTCCGAGTCCCCAAGCCCTATCGATCGGTCTAGTTTAACTGGCATTACCATTAGGTGAAGACACACAAAGCCTTTTTTCCAAGCGAGTAGAGTTAAGGCACAATTCATGTGAAATAATGTTTTCTGAGAAAAGAAACAAGCATTTACAATGCAACGGTCTCGCCTTTGCAAAAGTTAGAGCTATTGGCATTGTAAATGACAACTTTTTTATTTATGTGTTGGTTTTGAAATCAGATAAATAAATGGCATTGTCATTTACAATGCCAATAGCTTAATCTCTCGCAAATGCAAGACCTATTGCGTTTGCACACACACACACAGACCCACACAGAGCCACACAGACACACACACACACACACACACACACACACACACACACACGCACACACGCACACACACACACACACACACACACACACACACACACACGTACGTGGTGGTGGTGAATGTGGTGGTGGTGGATGTGGTGGTGGTGGATATTGTGGTGGTGGTGAAAGTGGTGGTGGATGTGATGGTGGTGGATGTGATGGTGGTGGTGGATGTGGTGGTGGTGGATGTGGTGGTGGTGGTGGATGTGGTGGTGGATGTGATGGTGTTGGATGTGATGGATGTGCTGGATGTGGTGGATGTGGGGGATGTGGTGGTGCACACTGCACACTCCTACCTCCTTAGTTGTTGGAAATGTCACTCAAAAAGACAAGTGGCGGGCTCACCCAGTAGCTTGGAAACCGTAATCACCATAGACTTTGTAATGCAGGAATTCCCAGACTACAGGCTGGTGCTGCCGGTATTTGGAGTCCCCCACTGCTCGCAATACTGCGGTGTATGTAGCAGGAAAAAACAGATCCGTTAGCTGGAGGTCGTCCCGGTGTCCCAATGAGTCAGACAACGTTACAGGGAGCTGGTGAATGCGAAGTGAGCTCTATTCACATCCCGCAAACCTGGGCCACAACCCCAGGGACTGAGACAAAGCAACCACTGAGTACAATGAGGCACCGCTTCCAGGGGTGTTACTGCATTCTCTCCGCTGCTCACCTGCTCCTTGAAGGCAGTACTCTAGATCAGCTAGCCGCTCCCGCCTGTGTTGCGTGGAGAGGAGCCGCAGGCGGGGGGTGTTGGAATGATGGCCCCACACTCACGCATTGTAAAGCAGATCGTGGACCCCAAGCAGGCATCCACACTGCAAATAGGGCACGTAGGGGAGGTCGGCGCATCGAGGACCCCAGGCTCCGCAACTCGCAGATCCCGATCGAGTTGGGCCGTGCACTGAGCCAAGCAGTTCCCCGACAGTCAGTTCCGCAGGGCCCGCCTACTCGACACAAACAGCAGCAATCCGGACTATCTCAATCATCATGTTCAATGTAAACGAATAAGAAGGCAGCGTAAATACTCAGGGCATCAAACAATATATTCGTAGTATGCAGCATTCAGGTAGCGAACATCAATCACTACACACATGGTAGCAAAATGTTACATCAAGAGAAATACAAATTAGATTTGTTAGAGAGGACATGCTCCATCAAATACAATATAGTTCATGGAGGTGATTATGAAAATATATAAGATCTGAAGTATTGAATACGGTTTAGAGAGTGTATAGTTATGAGCACACACAGCGACGAGGGGCGCTGGGAGGGGGAGAGGGAAGAATACAGCGGAGAGAGGGAAAGCGCTGCCTTTAATCTTTAAGCCCCGTCTTTTTCAGATTGACCTCCCCGACTTCCTGCTGTGGTAAAAGGTTCCTTATCTTCTTTATGGGGCCATCTGGACCTATAAAAAAGATAAGAAACCTTTTACGCCAGCAGTAAGTCGGGGAAGTCAATCTGAAAAAGACGGGGCTTAAAGAGAAAGTAGGAACGTCACTAGGACCTCTTCTCCAATGGCTGGCCACCGTTTAGGAGGCCAGCCAATGGAGAAGAGGGGCGGGCTTAACCCTCGCTAGTGAAGTTCTCTTTAAAAAACAAAATCTCGCGAGCTCGACTGCGCATGTGCGCAGTAGCCACGCTAGACCTAAAAAGGAGAAAGGAAACGTAATGATCTTTTAAACACTTACGCCAAAGCAGCTCATGTGGTTAAGTTGCAGTGAGAGCGCTGGAACAGAAAGGTCTGGTTAGGGAAACTACAAACATTATTGATTCCCACATTCTATGTGAGAATTCATTAAAATGAGCAGATCTAGGCAAATTGTATGCACATGTCTGTGCCCATGTGGATTTACTCACTTTTTTAGAATTTGCCGCACAGTATAAGGATAATTATACCACTAGGGGTCATTGAAATCAAGCTGCACTTGCTATGAAATGCACAAAGTACAACATGTTATTGCAAATATAGTGCAAAACATCATACATATATCAACTGCTGTTTATAGTATCTTTATAGACCAAGGGGTCTTCATTGTGCAAGTGACAGTTAGTTAGGGAAAAGAAACTAAGGCAATTTACATTCCGAATGTGCCCCATACATACAATACAAAGGAACTTCTAACAAAAGCATACATAACACTAAATTGGAAAAAACTAGGCGGCACACTTCCAAAACAGTTGAGAAGGAAACCCTTTGCATTGCTTTCGAAAGCAGCGCCATCTTTCTTTTGTATATTTTCCGAACATCCCTCTGTTCTTTTCCCCAGTGTGCTCGATAATTAATCAAACACTGGAGGTCCTCCCTCTAACTATGGGCCCGATTTATATCTTGGCGGTAAGCATACTCCCTCGTGAAGCTGTTCGGCAAGATAATGGTCTGCCTGATTTAGATGCGAGCAGACAATAGGTTAATCAGGGTAGATAATACTCTGTCTCTGTTATGATTAAACCCTTCCGATGGCCCTATGGAGTAAGAGGCATCGGAGGTTGACCTCTAATACTGCCCACCTAATTTAGATGGGTGGAATTTGAAGTCAGTTTTCACTACCCGTCACCACAAGGATCACCCTGGAGTTAAGGAGCAGTGAAACCTGTTAAATGCTCCCCTCGCCATGGAAGACAACTTCCATGGCAAGGGGAGACTTTTTTCTTTTTCAAAAGGAAAACCGTTTGGTGCATCAAACTGCAGAAACTGCACAAAGCATTGACAAGCACCGCTGTGACGGTGGTTTCTGCTAATGCTTCATAAATGACCGCCAGCTTGACGGCCATTTATAAATCTGCCGGGGCGGTCTGTCCACCAGGACGATGTAGTCATTTACTTCGTCTCCCTGGTGAGACAACGGGCCATCCACCAGGAATTAAATGAGGCCGTATGTCTTTTTTGTCTACATCAGTGCTGGGCTCGGATGTTAGGGGTCAACCGAGGTATATTGCTCTCAGAAGATTGGTTACTGCCGTCTTCAGTTGGGACGTGGTTCTGTCATTGGTGGTAATATGAATTCTAGTGAGGATCACAGGCCTGTGTAGGTGTACCCCTGTTGGGGGAAATGCCTACTGGCTACCCCTGTAAAAGATATATTTAGGGTGCTAAAGCTAGAGCCATTCCTTATCATTATGTCTGGTCATCCGTGAGGAGTGCCTTTGATATGCATATGCTTATGATTAGTTTTATACATTAGTATCCAGATGAATGCTGGAGTTCATCAGATTCCACTTGTGTGTACTGTACATGTGGTATCCTTTATGATTGGCTGCCAGTGCCCATTTCGAACACTGGCAGTCTGCTTGCATACATCTCATGTTCCTGTAACTAGTTGACCTTGATGGTTGCAGGATTTACACAGCAAAAACCCTTTGTGTAGGCCCAAATTTGCTGGCTAGAGATAACACCATAGTGTAAACAATAGATAAGCACTCCTAAATAAAACTTATTTTTTACTTGTTTATGTCACTAGATTATTTTTAATATTTTATACCTGTGGGTGCATCACCACTGCGCGTGTTGACCACACGTAGTGTACTAAAATGAAACTGACAGGATCGAAGTCCTGAGTTTAGTGAGCACTGTTCCCCTAGAACAATCCGTTCTATGATTCGGAAACAATTTACATGTATATATAACTTAAACGTTCTGGTGGACGCAGATTTGCAACACTGGCCCCCTGCCTATGGAACACCTTTCCCCTGGAGATCCGGTCTTACCTTTTCGGAAAGCACTGAAGACCTGGCTTTTTAGACAAGCTTTTTAATCCACCTTTTCCACCTCCGATTGTGTTACTGTCAATTTTAGCGCCAAGAAACTAATCAGTGTTAGTGCGCTCAATAAACGATTTAATAACATAACATAACATAACATAACATAATCAAAATGTTTTTTTTTCAATCAGACAATGAAAACGACTCCATAAGATAATGTGTCATTCAAATTATAATTGTAAACCAAACCATGTTGGTTTACAATTATAACATATCAAATGTATAAGAAACGTAACAATATGCTTGAATTTGTAATAATATTTCACATTCCAAACTGACAAATATATATAGAGAATTACAAACTATGCATCAACAACATATATCGTAACATTAATGTAAAGCCTGGTGCATTTCGGGACTCTGTGGTCCCTTCCTCAGGGGCATATCTCCAATTAAACAAATTCAACATTATACTTTTGTGTACAAATGTGAACATAGAGAAACCATTAACCCAGACTGTTGTTTGTTACCGTCACATGCTTATGTGTGATGTAAAATACACCTGATAAAAGAAGAGAAGGAAAAGGCGGTATCTAAGAGAGTGTGCACGAATAGAAATGAGTGAATAGAACCGTAAGGAGTTGCCAAGATAGCATGTTGGATGTACAAACCTAGATCAATAAAGTTATTAAAGTTGTTTAATATGCCAACCCGAAAGTGGTTTGTTAATACTAGAGTAGCAGTGTACTAGTATACCTAAAGCTAAAAAAAGAAAGTGCTAAGTGACTCAGCCCCAAAATCGTCGTACCTGTGTGGAGCATAGGGATCTGAATCCTGAATGGAAAAAGTATTCTGTTAATTAAACAAGTCATTGTATCAGTCGTATATAGAACAAAGTTTAAAATGCAGATGTACCTTGTTGTTGTGATTGCATTCAAAGGAATCGCTCACGTTTCTGCAAAAACTCAACAAACAAACGCGTTCAATATGTGATATGTCAAATGGTGGTTGTATCACTTGCCGAAAACGAGCAAAAACACACACCAGGAGTTGGCAAGCCTAAATCTAGAAAAGTAAGTGTAATGAACTGGAGCTGACGAACTACAGATGAAAAATAGTATAATAAATAGATGTCCCACATGTAGCTCAAAAATATAAGGTCCGTAAAACTGGAAAGAGAAGTATCTTACCAGCTAGAAGGAACGGAACGAGAGTGCCTTTCCCCAGCAGCCAAATTTAATTTCCAACGTAATGCATGCATAGTTTAATACGTCATAGCGACGTTCCGGGAATAGAAATAGAAGACAGATGAATGCCTGTTTCGGCAAAGCGCCGAGTACTCAAAATGTAATAATGACATTTTGCAAATTGGAAACTAAAAAGCTAACAAGTACCCGTAACATAGTTGTGTTTCAACTGTGATTGTGTGAAAATATCAACGCTTGCAAGGTATTGTAGTGTTGTTCCTACTTCCCTAATAGGCTCTGCGCATTGAAATAATATACACTATAGTTTTGGCATAGGACTGAGGTCAGTATGCCCCTATTGAGTACATTAAACTTAATTACTTTGTTTGCCAGCTAACTCAGAGGCCACAAGAAACTCCATGAAAAACAAGAAGGGAGTAGTTTCGGACAACCGCATAAACATGATACTTTCTTTCCCTTTAGAGTCGGAACATGTCTCAGAATCGTGGAAACAATAGATAAGTTTTACTCAATCGTGCATGCTTAGTTTCTTCAGAGATACACAGAAAGAGATAGACGGTCGTTTCAATAAAAGGATTTATTGAACAATCTTGTTTCTCATGTAAGAGCTATGAGCTGTTACAATCATAAGACAGTATGCGAGATATATTACGTACAGCGTAAGCAGTAGAAAGAAATAATACTGCAATAGCATTGTCTTTTAGCTATGACAAATATTCATATACATAAACATAATTAACACAGGCTAAAATGTGGATACTTGTCTGATGCGTCTAACTAGTTCTACCCCAGTGTACCTAACCTAAGTGTAGTACAAGGTAAGACGTAGGTGCTGTATTTTATAGTATGGTAAGCTATAGTTTGGTATGCCAAGAGTCCCTCTAGGTTCCAGTCAGCTCCATACCTTAGAATGAGAGAGGTGGGAATCTCTTTCCGGGTCTCAAACTCTAACACCCCTCGACGGGAGTCAGAACACTGGAAGCTGGATTCTCTGCAAGCAGGGATGACAGCGTCTGGTCGATGCCTCAGCACGAGATACGGTTTCTTCCGAACTTGCCGTGGCGAGCAGTATCGCGTCTTGCTGCCGTGCTTTGCCATGGCAAGGGAAGGTATATTTATACCTGGAAGGTGATTAGGAATGTTTGCTTTGAGATAAAGTTGGGCAGAAAAAGACGTCATGAATGAACCCTTAAGGAATAGCGGTTCATGCATAATAGATCAGTTATTGGAGAAATCAATAGTCCTAGGCTAGGGAAAGTCCCAATGGCTTAAGGGTCTGGTTTCTAAGAACTCGATGTGACGTTGGGGTGGACAGATGTAGGTGACCATGCCATATTTGTAGAGCATGGCTAATGCCCAAATAAGGGCTGGGATCTTCTGTCTATATAAGGGCTATGCATATTGTGCCTATATAAGGACATGTATCAGGAAAATCTATATACGGACCTCCAAACCGAAACACAACACCCACTCCACTAACGAATGAACGATAGTACTAAATGCTAAACAATAAAATGCTAAACATTTAAATCGAGTATCATGTTGCTAAAATATTAGTAAAAGCATACTAAAGTAAGTCTTTTGGTATTAAAAAACTTTTGCCAGACATGAAATGCAAAGGTGCTGTATATATTAAAACAGTGATTCATTCTAAGAATAGGTTTACAGAAAAAGCTAAATGAATGAACATAAATATATACATATGATGAAATGGTACACATTATATAAGAAATTCTCAAAAGCCATGAAATTGTTGTGAATAAAGGTGACTGTGTCCTTGGAAGGGTTCAAAGAAGTCTGTTCTATATGAATAGTTCTACTGTAAGCAGATTACTTTGCCCCAAAAAAGTCAAATAAAAGAAAAAAATCCATTTTCAGAAAAAGTTCCAAGGTTTGTCTTTGTTTTTGGAAAATGAAGGCCAAATTCATAGCTGTCCTGGTAAACTGTGAACCGAATCAAAGTCAGTGTATGGGTCTGGTGCAAACATGAAATCCTCTACCTCTGTAGACAAAAGATTGTCTACTGATGTCGGTGACAGTTGGAATACCTCTTTTAGAAGATTAACTGCACATAGATGTGAAGCCTCACCAGTAGCAATGTTCATTTCCGATGTTACTTGAGTGCCTGTTGATCCATCTCTTATCTCAGCAGAAGCAATTTGTGTCTATGAAATTTCAAAAAATGCCATCATCAGGATTGGTAGCCTCTGGGGACAACACAGAGCATGGGTCGTTATCGGGTCCAGCAGCGTATCGATATTCGTTGGCATGACTGATGCCACCACTGTGTCTTTACATTCGAGATCTGGAACCCACATTCTTGTCCCAAATAGGACCTCATATGGAGTGACCCCCCCAGAGAACTTTTTGGCAAATTATTTAATGAGCGTTGGAGCCCATAAAGATGTTTGACCCACCCATCACCCGAACCTAATACTCTTAACAGTTATAGACTGCTTTATGTACTGGTTTTTCCTTTCCACAACAGAATTTCCCTCAGGATGGAATGGAGAGGAGTGCCGCAATGCTACACCCAGACTGCCATGTCTTCTTTGTAAGCCCGAGAGCTAAACATCGGGCTCTGGTCAGAATGTAGTGTGCCGATTGCGTATGTCCCGATAAAGACGTGCAAATCTTTTATAACAGTTCGAGCGTCAGCTGAGCGCTGAGGCCACATCCAGAGGAACCTTGACTTAGTGTTTGTGGTCTTCAGACCTGCTACCTTCTTCTTGAATTGAGGTTTTGATTTATTTTCCTGAACATGTGGATCGTCTTTGGACTTCACACGTTCTTCTTTATGATCTGAGCGTCCTCTTCTTTTGGATGTCTGTGACGATATCTGAAAGGTACGAGAGGAACGTGTATCAGCATCCTGATACCTGTCAGGTTTTTCAAATTATCCCTATTTCTGAGGTTATACCTCCTTTCAGAGGGCTCAATTCGAGGAGACCTACTTCAGGATTGAGATGTTTCTCTTTTGAATGTTGTTTGTTATTTTCCCACTTCTTTTTAGAAGATGTAGGAATGTGTTTAATAGAGTCCTTCTCAGGAACTCCAGACAGTTGTGGTTTAAATGTGTAATTCTATACATTTTTATATTTGATTAAGTAGTTCCTCATCTGACATTGCTTTAATGTCAGGATCACGTGTGTAGCCAGCTAAAATCGACCATGTTGTTCCTGGTCTACCTAGTGGACCGAGCCTGGTAATGTGATTGTAATGTTTTGGGGCGCCTTTAAACCAGATATTATACTCCTGGTATGTGAGTGGAATTTTAATATCCTCAAAAGAAATATATTCCTCAGGTGGTTCATCTTCTTTAAAGAAGTGAAACACTTTTGTCACTGGATTTGATTATGGGAATACAATCCATGAATAGAATATCTCTGTCTAAAAAGATTCATGTGCCTCTATCACAAAAACTGATCTACCACCTCTTGGTGTTAGGCCATGTTGTATAAGTTTTAGAGTGATGGCTCTCCTTTAAATTCGGATGGATGTTTATAACACCCTTATCGGTTTCATTTAAACCTGAATGATTAAAAACGGTTACGACTTGGTCAGCCGCAGCTTCACCGGTAACTGTATTAATATCAGATGTCTAGCACGCATTCTTCACCTCAAAGCGGGCAGAGTAGAACAGGTAAGATGCAATCTTGCCAGATTGGTCTGAATGACAGAAACCATGTTGTAATTAATTCTTGTAGACGAGGTAAGCCCAAAAGTTGTACTATGCGCTCACAACACTTCCGTTCTAGGAGAGCTTTCTCCAAGGTGCTGGGAGTGACGCCGGTGAATTGGCTTGCCATAGCGTAGTAGTAGAAATGAAAACAGGATTACTGCAACGAGTGCTAGAAATAGTGGCAGACCACCAAACACCGAGTGCACGAAGTTTGGAATGATTCCGAGGACTGCCTGAAAAGGTGTTAACAATCCCGAACAGATGATCTTAAAAATACATACACAATACCGCTCGTATCAGACTTGTTTAAGATACGCCCCATCATTTCTGTGAAATGTATAGGGCAGTTTGTACTTATTAAAGCCTGTATCTCAGCAGAAGTCCTTGCACTTTGTAGATCATAGGTTTCTTTGCCCGAGGTCAAAGGCACGGTTTGTTGTAAAAGAATGGCTTTCATTCTGCTTAAAGTATCAAATCATGTAGAAGAGACATTCAGTGAAGGCCATAAAGGCGACTCCCTGACTGTCTATTTGGGGGAACAAAACTTGCATACAACAAGTGACCCTGGAACTAACCGTTGCCAGATATGGGATTCCTGGCAACATGCCACAACAACTCTGATCATTCAACATGAGGTAACTCCCATTCGAAAGTTGGCCAAATATTGGATTAATCACAGTGGCCGGTGAACCTTGCAGGTGGCAGGAGAGGTTTGCCCCAGAACCGTTACAAGCCCCGTGTAAACTAATATCCCGACATATGAGTGAACCGCTCAGTGCAATTTCACAGTGTGTACCACTAAGTTACACCTCACGCCCCCCACTCCAACATCTGTGTGTGTAAGGTAAATCCCAGGATGTCTTAATGTATTCTTTACTCAGCCTTTCATATTTACCTGCTGGCATTTGTTTGAGGCAATACTGAAAATGGAAAGTTGTAACAGGCAGAGTTATTTTACCATGAATGATCCATAATGTAGCTGGTTTTTCTGCTACCGTAAATGGCAATTTTTCCAGTTTTTCAATGCTCGGCACTGTATACTTTGCTCCACTTTGTGCCAGTTCGATCTGTTTATGAGTGACATTGTATTCTGTAAACAGAGATGATGTGTTGAGTAAACGCCAAGGCACATAGCCTAAACGCAAGTTTTGTAGCGTCCAGTCTAATAGCAAAATAGAACGTAATTGAGATTGGCCCTGTCGCAGCATGACCAAATTTTGTTCCAGTATATCGTTAACCCATTGTCGACCACAGCAAGAGATTTCTCTAAATTAATGTGATCAATTTCTCGTATTCTTTCTGCGGCGTCTTCTTAGGTAACTTTCCATATTTCATTATAAGCAGCATAGATGCCGGCATATATGACATGTTTTTGACACGGTTTCTTTGGTCCTAGCAAGAAATCCCTAAGGTCTGCATCTTCTTTAGGTAAAGATAAGTGGTGTTTCACATCCTCGAGTGTAGATTTCTGTAGCCAATCAAGGCATAATTTTCCTACACTGTCTGTTGTTACTACCCATGGATGCAATCTTTAAATATATCGTGGTTCTGGCCTATTGATAGTAAAACCCTATATTCTATTCAGGAATCTTTCTTGACAGATGTTTGTGTCTGGGGGCCAAAGCAACCATTTTTCCCATTCAGGATCTGATCGGTTGTTTTGTAAAATTGTGTCTACTTTGACCGCTTCCTGTGTAGTGCTATTGCATGCAGGTTTTGGTACAGAAGGTGGGTTCATGTCTTTGATCTTGGCTAATCCAAGGCAAGACATTTGTTGGACAGTGTCATTCAAAAACATTATTTGCTGTGGGATGATACAGGCTCTAAACAAAGCTTCTATCTCCTGTACTTGCCAATCTTTAGAACCCAGACAGATTTTGTGTCCATTGTGTCTTTCCAAAAGTCGACCCCTTGTCTAGACAGTTGGGAAATAAAGGATGCAGAATAAGTCTGTTTTGTATTGGTTAACATATTTTTTGTTCCTGTTTTTTTCACATTTTTAAAGTAAAACGTTTCTAGATTGGATGTATCATACCCTGAAAAATATGGAAATGTGTTCGCAAATGTTTTTGAGCTACCCCTTGGTGGTGTAGGACAATGTTCCCATTGGTTATACATAAATACATTTCTAGGTGTTGCAGAATTATGCAATAAATGATGACCATAGTGGTTATAACAATAAAGCTGTTCATATTCTGCTGAACCCTCTAAGTTTTCTTGGTTAGAGGATGCAGCTGATTTTCACTAGATCAGACATCATGTTATTAACAGTCTCAAAGTCCCAATCATCAGAATAGGTACTAGAGGTAATAAAGTCACTTAATAAAATTTTAAACAAGTGTGAAATCTTCAAAAGTTCAGATGGGCTGAACATATCATAATCTGTTTTGTCTCAAACTATACCATCTTGCATAGAAACTGCTGTGATGTTCACTGCTGACAAGTCTCTTGTTTCACGATGTGATGATTTATGTGGTTTCAAAAGTAAGTTCACATTTTTACTTGCAGTGTCCAAGGGAATATATCTTCCATTTATTGGCAAGCAAAGAGTCATTACTAAAGCTAGCCAAAGCAGAAAGAAAAAGATTCCAGAAATAATCCATAGTTCAATCCATGGTGAAACCAGATAAGTATTTTTCAGGAAGTGAAGAAAGTCTTGTACTTGATCTCTGAAAGTTCTTTTTGCCGGCGTTGTTTCAGGTTTGCTTGGATCCTCGGAAAACGTATCAAAGTTAATGAAATAGCCAGAGGCAGTTCTGTCAGTGGTTAGAATTGCATCAGGTTTAGTTGAAATCGCTGGAACCAGTTGATCACGTGTTACGTTGGTGTAGATAGGTGTTTCAGGATGAACTGTTATTTGGGTTTCAAGAGGAATGAGTTCCATAGCATTGTTGCTTAGTCCTTCATTTCTTACTGCTGAATACTCGATGGAGATGAGTCTTATAGTCTGAACCTCTTGGAAAGTATCTAGAGGGGTACGTTTGCTACTAGGTCGGAGTCCACAAGGCCTACTGTTTAGTATTGGCCACATAGTGTGGTTTGATGAGGTCGATTGACACAAATCTTTTCTCCTTTTTTCCAACAAGGGGAGGCAGAAGTACTGTTCTTGTTCCGTGGATGGCTAGGACAGGTACTGGTTGTCTGTATGAAGGGCCAAATTCCTTTTTGTCCACAATCTTCTCTCTGACTAGATCCCCAAGCTTTGGGATCCAGACAGGCCTTGCTGGGATGGCAGGTTTTTCCCCAGTGGTAGTTGGCTTCAGGAACACGTTGCTTTGTTTCGATCTTAGTTCATTTAAGACCTGTAAAATAGCCAAACAATCTTTGATATCAAACAGTTTATTTTCCACCACTGTGTCTTTACATTCGAGATCTGGAACCCACATTCTTGTCCCAAATAGGACCTCATATGGAGTGACCCCCCCAGAGAACATTTTGGCAAATTATTTAATGAGCGTTGGAGCCCATAAAGATGTTTGACCCACCCATCACCCGAACCTAATACTCTAACAGTTATAGACTGCTTTATGTACTGGTTTTTCCTTTCCACAACAGAATTTCCCTCAGGATGGAATGGAGAGGAGTGCCGCAATGCTACACCCAGACTGCCATGTCTTCTTTGTAAGCCAGAGAGCTAAACATCGGGCTCTGGTCAGAATGTAGTGTGCCGATTGCGTATGTCCCGATAAAGACGTGCAAATCTTTTATAACAGTTCGAGCGTCAGCTGAGCGCTGAGGCCACATCCAGAGGAACCTTGACTTAGTGTTTGTGGTCTTCAGACCTGCTACCTTCTTCTTGAATTGAGGTTTTGATTTATTTTCCTGAACATGTGGATCGTCTTTGGACTTCACACGTTCTTCTTTATGATCTGAGCGTCCTCTTCTTTTGGATGTCTGTGACGATATCTGAAAGGTACAAGAGGAACGTGTATCAGCATCCCGATACCTGTCAGGTTTTTCAAATTAGCCCTATTTCTGAGGTTATACCTCCTTTCAGAGGGCTCAAATCGAGGAGACCTACTTCGGGATTGAGATGTTTCTCTTTTGAATGTTGTTTGTTATTTTCCCACTTCTTTTTAGAAGATGTAGGAATGTGTTTAATAGAGTCCTTCTCAGGAACTCCAGACAATTGTGGTTTAAATGTGTAATTCTATAAATTTTTATATTTGATTAAGTAGTTACTCATCTGACATTGCTTTAATGTCAGGATCACGTGTGTAGCCAGCTAAAATCGACCATGTTGTTCCTGGTCTACCTAGTGGATCGAGCCTGGTAATGTGATTGTAATGTTTTGGGGCGCCTTTAAACCAGAGATTATACTCCTGGTATGTGAGTGGAATTTTAATATCCTCAAAAGAAATATATTCCTCAGGTGGTTCATCTTCTTTAAAGAAGTGAAACACTTTTGTCACTGGATTTGATTCTGGGAATACAATCCATGAATAGAATATCTCTGTCTAAAAAGATTCATGTGCCTCTATCACAAAAACTGATCTACCACCTCTTGGTGTTAGGCCATGTTGTATATGTTTTAGAGTGATGGCTCTCCTTTAAATTCGGAGGGATGTTTATAACACCCTTATCGGTTTCATTTAAACCTGAATGATTAAAAACTGTTAGGACTTGGTCAGCCGCAGCTTCACCGGTAACTGTATTAATATCCCCGTTAAGAGACATTGTTTTTGAAAAATGTAGAACACGTTTCAAGGAAACAAAGATAAGGTGCACAATATTTTGGAACACTGTATCCTTCAACGTTGAACAAACCAAACAGCTAATATATACAATTTTCGTCCTACTCAGCTATGGCGGAGATTAACCCTACCCTACCCACTCCAGTCGTCTTATGGAGTATTATGAGTAGGGGTCTCTGAGAAAAGCACGACTGAGTTACTTCAGTATCTAGCGTTAAATCAGTGCCTTACCAAAATGTTGGGCACCATGTAGTGTAGTTCCTATTTCCCTAATTGGAATAATATACACTATAGTTTCGGCATAGGACTGAGGTCAGTATGCCCCTAGCGAGTACATTAAACTTAATTACTTTGTGTGCCAGCTAACTCAGAGGCCACTAGAAACTCCTTGAAAAATAAGACCGGGGTAGTTTCTGGCAACCGCAAAAACATAACAACTTTGTTTCCCTTTAGAATCGGAACATGTCTCAGAATCGTGGAAACAATAGATAACAGCTTCACTCCGTCAATCGTGCATGCTTAGTTTCTTCAGAGTTACACAGAAAGAGATAGACTGGCATTTCAATGAAAGGATTTATTGAACAGTCTTGTTTCTCATGTAAGAGATACGAGCTGTTACAATCGTAAGACAGTATGCAAGATATATTACGTACAGCATAAGAAGTAGAAAGAAATAATACTGCAATAGCATTGTCTTTTAGCTATGACACACATTCATATACATAAATAACACAGGCTAAAATGTGGATACCTGTCTGATGCTTCTAACCTTTTCTACCCCTGTGTACCTAACCTAAGTGTAGTACAAGGTAAGAAGTATGTGCTGTATTCTATGGTATGGTAAGCTATAGTTTGGTATGCCAAGAGTCCCTTTAGGTTCCAGTCAGTTCCATACTTAAAATGAGAGAGGTGGGAATCTCTTTCCGGGTCTCAAACTCTAACACCCTGTGAAAGTAGTTAGAACACTGGAAGCTGGATTCTCTGCGAGCAGGGATGACAGTGTCTGATCATTGCGTCAGGCTGGGATACGGTCTCTTCCGAACTTGCCGTGGTGAGCAGTATCGTGTCTTGCAGCCTTGCTTTGCCATGGCAAGGGAATGTATAGTTATACCTGAAAGGTGCTTTGGAATGTTTGCATTGACGTAAAGTCGGGCAGAGGAAGATGTCATCAAGTGAACCCTTAAGGAATAGCGGTTCATGCATAATAGATGAGTTCTTGGAGAAATCAATAGTCCTAGGCAAGAGAAAGTCCCAATGGTTTAAGGGTCTGGTATCTAAGAACTCGTTGTGACATTGGGGTGGACGGATGTAGGTGACCATGCCATATTTAGAGAGCATGGCTAATGCCTAAATAATGGCTGGGATCTTGTGCCTATATAAGGGCAATGCAAATTGTGCCTATATAAGGACATGTATCGGGAAAACCTATATAGGGAAATCCAAACCGAAACACAATAGTCTATTGCAAATCAGATTTGTACACATGGTTGAATTGTGTCACACACACAAACAGATCTAAGTATAATGAAGAAATACTAGATCAGATTATAAAATGCTGGGATGAGTGATACGGCTTACTGTTGAACGGGACAAAAATGTAGTCTCTAACTGATGTAAATGCTGTGTCGTGATCTGTATTATGTGAATGAATAAATACTGTCTGAAGAAACTCAAAAAAATAATACAGTACCCCTAAAGGATCCCTGCAAAAACAGAGAAATAGAGATTCACTATAGAGGAAAAACCCAAAGAGTGAGAGCATTAAAGAAAATGAGGTGATTATCATGCGTTATATATAGTCATATCAAGACAAATCTTGCATGTGAACACATATATCATGGAAAGAGTAACTGTGCATGCATCCAAATTTATATCCTAAAAAACAGCTCATTTCCACTCTGTCATTTAACCCTTTCGGTGCCAACGTGCCCAGAAAGCTAATCCAAAATATTTCACGCTGTAGTAGTTTTTTACTAATGTCAATACCGGCACCTAGTTCAACTACCTCAACAATTTGGCATCTTAGCTGTGATACTGTTTGCTTTGCTTCCTGCCAGTGAACCTCTACACTGGAAGTCCTGTTGTGGGTGCGTATAGTGCTCTTATGTTCCGTAAGTCTGAATTTTAATTTCCGTTCTGTCTTGCCTTCATAGACTTTCCCGCATGGACCCTTTAAACAGTAGATGTCATTGGTCGTATTGCAATCTGAAGTGTGTCTTAACTTAATGCTTTTGCCTGAATTGGGATATGTCAACGTATCTCCCACTATTATACTATTGCAATGAATGCAATTGTGGCATTTAGCTGAACCCTTCTATTTAATGATTACTGAACTTTGCTGAGGGATTATCATCAGTTCATGTAGATGTTTTCCTCTATTGTAGGCAAATGTTGGTTTACTGTCAAATAGTCCTTGGAAACTTGTATAATGAAGGGTGCTGTTCCTGTCTGTAGGTTTCGTGTAAACGGTTGTCTGTAGGCTTTTGCCAGTTGCATCTTTTGATACCAAAATTTCCAAATAATTGGTCTGTCTCCCATTAATTGTATAGGTGAATTGGATTCTGGGATTTTTTTAATTCAATTCTTGTATCAGTCCTTCCAGAACCTTTTCCGATTGGGTCCAAATCAGACAAATGTAATCTATGTATCTGCAATATTGCGCTATGCCTGATGTCCAGTCATTATTTAGAATGAAGTCCTCTTCGAATTGTGCCATAAAAATATTGGCGTATGCTGGAGCTCCCTAAAAACCCATAGATGTTCTGGTTAACTGTGCATAAAAAAATTGGTTTCATTAACAGAATACTTTTTCTATTCAGGATTCAGCTCCCTATGCTCCACACAGGTACGCTGATTTTGGGGCTGAGTCACTTAGCACTTCCTTTTTTTAGCTTCCGTTATACTAGTACACCGCTTCTATAGTATTAACAAACCACTTTCCGGTTGGCATATTAAACAACCTTATTAAGTTTAATGATCTAGGTTTGTACATCCAACATGCTATCTTGGCTACTCCTTAGGATTCTATTTACTCTTTTCTATTCGTGCACACTCTCTCAAATATCGCTTTTTCCTTCCCTTCTTTTATCATGTGTATTTTACATCACGCATAAGCATGTGACGGTTACAAACAACAGTCTGGGTTAATGGTTTCTCTATGTTCACATTTGTACACAAAAGTATAATGTTGTATTTATTTAATTGCAGATATGTCCCTGAGGAAGGAACCACAGAGTCCAGAAATGTACCAGGCTTTACATTAATGTTACGATATATGTTGTTGATGCATAGTTTGTAATTCTCTGTATATAGTTGTCAGTTTGGAATGTGAAATATTATTACAAATTCAAGCATATTGTTACGTTTCATATACATTTGATATGATGTGCCCAACATGGTTTGGTTTACAATTATAATTTGAATGACACATTATCTTATGGTGTGGTTTTCATTGTCTGAATGAAAAACATTTTGATTATATATACATGTAAATTGTTTAAGAATCTTAAAACAGATTGCTCTAGGGGAACAGTGCTCAAGACACTTAGGACTTCAATCCTGTCAGTTTCATTTTAGATATAAAACCATCCATGCGCCTTCACTTGTGTGTGTTTTTCATCTCTAATGGCGAAGGGAGACCTTCCTACAGAAGAATATGCATTCTCACCTGAACCAGTCTGAACTAGTCTCCGGGTGGCCACTAAGGTATGAAGTTCACAAAATGTGGCCAGCAACAGGAGGATAATGTTGCTTTAGGACTGTTGAAGGTCAAGAACATTATTCTGGGGCTTCATGGATGGCTGTACAGCATATCTCCTTGGCCACTAGAGGAGAATAAGAACTGACCTCCTCAGCACCAAGGATGGTCTGTGCACCAGCATCATGAGAGAAGAAGATGGAAAATCCAAAAGGGCGATCTCTTCTGGGGTTATGTGTCGGAACCACGCAGATATGTATCACACCTGGCTTAATAAAGTGGTCCAACAACGAATGCGTCTTTACAATGCATTCCTTTATGACGCAAGCCATTACAACAACTTGAGTTGGAATATTATAATTTACTAGTGTAACTCCAGTCTGTGCAACAGTAGGGACAGTGTTGGACTTCAAGTCCAACATCAGTCCAACAACGCTTTCCTTAAGGCAAGTCATTGTAACGACTTGCGTAGTAAAGGAATGCGTTTTAAAGACAAATTTGTGGTTTTGGCCACGCTGTTAAGGCACATTGTAGTTCGAGCCACGGTGTAAAGGCTGTTTCGCCTCTGCTGGTTGCCCTTCTTCTTCCGGGCTGGACCAAAGTCTGAGAAGACCTGTGGAATTTGCTTGCTTCCTGACCTGTAGAGAGGAGAGAGAGGGCAGACACACCTCCTTGCATGAGATACTGAACTGCATCTGCCAGGAAGAAGTGACCAAATGCTAAGAAAGCGAGGCAAGGCACACCTGACCCATAGGATCATTTGCTTAACCACATCCCTTAACCTACCTTTTTTCCCCTGACTTCATATACTCTCTGGCATAGCTATCAATAGTCTTTAGGGGGGTAGTGAGTGTGTTAGCAACAGTTCTTTATATCTTTAGGCTGAATCCTTGCTCATATAAATTGAGTCAGAAGTTCATTGTTGTGTAGAAAAAAGCTCTTTATTGATTTTAATAAAAACATGAACAGCCGACACGTGTTTCGCCCCCTATGGCGATTCGCGCCAGGGCTTTTTCAAATGTATTTACACTTCAATTTTGCTCATTGCAATTCTTCATCATTATTAGTATTGGTTTCCAACAAAAGTCTGGTATTTCGAAATATCAATTTGTAAGGGGAATCCCTAGGTTTTGAAGTCAGGAGCCTGCCGTTCACTCCTTCCGCTTTCGCGTGTATGTGTATACTAATAATGATGAAGAATTTCAATGAGCAAAATTGAATTGTAAATAGCCTTGAAAAAGCCCTAGTGCAAATCGCCATAGGGGGCGAAACACGTGTCGGCTGTTCATGTTTTTATTAAACTCAATAAAGAGCTTTTTTCTACACAACAATGAACTTCTGACTCAATTTATATGAGCAAGGATTCAGCCTAAAGATATAAAGAACTGTTGCTAACACACTCACTATCCCCCTAAAGACTTTATTGTTCAAAACTCAAGAGGTCCAGAGTTTTTTGAATGTGTTTCTCCTACAAAAACCACATGAAAACTGATATAGCCTTGGATTCTCCTTTGGACCACCCCCTTTTTTCTAGAATAGCTATCAATAGTGTAGCTGGTGCGCAGACACTAAGGCCCAGATCTATATAAGGGCCTATTTTGCACCAATTATTGTATAATTCATACCAACAAACCAGGTGATTGGAAGGCCAGTTTCATTGCTTGAATAAGAGTCCACCGCACCCTTGGTAGGCCACTGGTTGTACTGCTCATCTTTGTTTCTTCGTGAGTACATGTAAAATCTCCACATGTATTCCAGAGCCAGGGCCGGACTGGTAATTCCGGGCACCGGGCAATCCCCCGCTAGGCAGGATGGGGTGCGGGCCGGTTTTGTTGCTGTGGCCGATTTGGACTCTCATCGTGAAAGTCCGACCGTGAGAGAGTCAGTAGTAGTCTGAATGTGTTGACAGACAGTCAGACTACTAGTACTCTGCATCTCTCCTCGCTCTGTTCAAGCAAACATTCAAGCGCAACTATGCATAATGCTGTTGCTGCACGCACCGTCTGTGCCCGTGACCCGTTATTATTTTATTAAAAGAAATCCACCTGGCTGCAACTCCATATGTCCGTGACCCAATTTTATTTTATTAAAAGTAATCCACCTGGCAGCACCTCCATGCTTCAAGCAGCGTGCAGATGGCGCAGCCCCGCGTTCTTACAGTTCACTTTTAGGGTGGGGTAATCTGGTGATGATGATCATGTGCATTGGGGCTCGCGCAATAAAATGTGACTGGGTGAGGCGAGGTCGAGGAGGCAGGCATCTCAGAGGCCAGTGAGACGCTGAGAAGGAGAGGCACCCCATAATTTAATTATTTCTAGCCCCCCTGTCTGCTGCCCGCAGTTGAGTCTCCTGAGTGTCTGTCCAGTGTCCAGTCGTTTGCATGCAAATATGAAATCCCTGATCATGGCACTGTCTGGGGGGCATCGCGACTGGGCCAGAATTAAAAGCAAAAGGTTAGACTCCCAGACCCGATCGTCAGCCAGTGCAGTGGATTTGTGAGCAGGGCGGAGCGAGGTGGTGGCTGGCCTGGCTCTAGGCTATATGAGGAGTGGCAGCAATGAGGTGTACACTAGCATCTGGGTGACACAGAAGCTAGTGTACACATTGATCCATTTTTTTTTAAAATATATTTTTATTGCAGGAATTAGCCAAAGTTACATGTCAGATCAGCAACACATTTGCAGGAATAAAAGGGTAGATACATCCGATCCCCCGTGAGGAAACATCGTGGATACACAGCCATTCAGCCCACAACCCAGGGGTCGGGCGGCATCTTCTTACATAGAGCACAGGTGGGGATCTGGTAGAACGTCGAAGCTGATCCGGATAATCCCGCGGGCTTCATCTGCTTTTCTAGATCAACCTAACAGAAAAAAAAACAACTCCCCCCCAATAGTCTCATGAGTCAACTCCCTCCCCCCACCCAACCCCGCCATCAGTGTGTAGTGGTACGTGTAGAAAGAGCCTATGGGAAGAACCCCAGATGACTGTATCGAAATCCGTATCGTGGAAGTATAACGGGACTCAGGTTGTGCTGCATCATCACCCTCGGAATCGCTGGACGCGCAGTAATCTCTAAGGGCCTGCACTATTGTCTCCCATTCCAGTGCTGATTCTAGCGCCCTCTCGTTGTGCTGCCGCCCCGCCAGTTAGTATCGCAGAGTGCTCTCCCCCGCAGCCCACTTCAGAAGTTCGTTGTGCCATTTACCCCCCGACGGACTTACTCTTGCCTTCCAATTCCTGGTTATCTCCCGTTTAGCGAGGACGAGCCCTAAATCAATAAACTTGCTCGAAATTTTATTTTTAGGGGTGTGCGGGAACCAGTGTAAGAGCCCCACCGCCGCGTCGACCGACAAAGTTCTCCCCGTAGTCCTATTTAGAGTATCCTCGACCAAAAGCCAGTATGAGGACAGCGCCGGGCAGGACCACAACATATGAATGAGGTCCGCCTCAGGCGCTCGGCATCTGGGGCAATCCGCTGAAATCCGTGGCGAAGTATTGCTGAATCTTTGCCGGGGTCAAGTATGCCCTGTGGAGTATGTAAAAATGAACCAGTTGAAACCGGGCATGGCGTGCTCCCTTTCAGGCACGGCGCATGAGTTGTGACCAGGTCGACTCCGGTATCTATTTCCCTATGTCGGCCTCCCAACGATTCCGCAGTGGGGTGAGGGGGGGCAAGCCCTCGTTAATCAATCTGTTATATAGGCACGTGACTGCCTTGACCATCCCCGCGGACATCATAACGTACTGGCAGACCGGAGACGTAGGCGGTTCCTCAAGCCCACTTTTCCAGTACGTCTGAATCGCTCTAACCAGAGCCGTGTGCAGGAGGAAGTCGCCTCGGGGAACATCGAAACGGTCTAGAATCTCTTGGAAGGGCAGTAACACCCCGTCTTCATAAAGGTCCCCCACCAATTGCAATCCTGCGTCTTCCCACCGTCCTAGGCGCGACCAGTCCCCCCCGTGAGGCAGGGCCGTCAGCATCCCCAGCGGTATTTCTGGTGCATATGGAAGCCTCAGCTGTCCCCGGGCATGGGCGCGATTCCAGCATAATCTGATAGTATTTTCTTCGAGCGTCAGGTCCTGCAGGGCCAAACGCTGTCGCAGTACGATGAAGGAAATAACATGCCTAGGCATTCCCGTACCCCTCCCAACCTCCGGGCCACGAAACTCCCTCGCGACTTCCTGGGTGAATGACTGCAATTGAGCTGCCAGATAATATTTCTCAAAATCTGGCACCGCGAGACCTCCTTCCGACTTTGGTCTCATCAGCGTCTTGAGAGCCACTCTCCGGCGGCCCGAACCCCAGAGGAACCCCACCACCATGGATCGCAATAGTCGAAAGGTGGCCGGCGGAATCCAAATCGGAAGCGCTCGAAAGTAGTATAGCAACCGGGGAAGTGCCACCATTTTCAATAGTGCAATCCGCCCCGCCACCGAAAGCGGCAGGGTAGCCCAAAATTCCATACTACCACGTAACGCACGAGTACAGCGGGCTATGTTGCCGTCCAGGAGGTCGGTGGGGTCATGATATATGTATACCCCCAGGTACTTGAGGCAGCTAGGTTCCCACCTAATTTCCCTGCAGGTGTCGGGTTTGGGCGTTCCCCTGCAAACCGGGAACAGACAAGTCTTGGCCCAGTTCACCCGAAGGCCCGAGACCTCCCCGAAAGACGTCAGTGCCTCAGCAGCCCCATTCAAAGCGGTGGTCGAATCCTCGAGGAAGAGCAGCAGGTCGTCAGCATATAGCGAGATGTAATGCTGGCCAGATAAGGTCTGCAAACCTCCGAAAGAAACTCCGGACCGGATTGACAGCGCCAATGGCTCCACCGCTATGCGAAGAGCAACGGGGACAGCGAGCATCCCTGCCTCGTGCCTCGTTCTACTGGATATTGTTGGGAGATCAGCGGGCCTGCTCTCACCCTGGCCGACGCCGAGGCATAAAGCACCGTGGTCCATCTGACAAAGCCCTCCCCTAGACCAAAGCGCAGCAACACTCTGCGCAGGTAATCCCATTTCAAACTATCAAATGCCTTTTCCAAATCGACCGATAGGACCATCGGGCACCTGGCCTCCGTGTGCGGTTCCCCTAACAAGCGAAACAACCTGCGAATATTCATGGTCGTGTTACGTTTGGGTATGAATCCTGCCTGGTCCTCGTGCACTAAAGAGCGCATGTGTCCTAGCAGCCTCGATGCCAATATGCTGCTTAGGATTTTATAATCGACCGTTAGCATTGATAACGGTCGGTAAGACGCCGGGTCAGCTGACTCTCTACCAGGTTTAAGGAGGGGAACTACTAAGGCCTCACACATCGAGCCGGGGAGACGTCCCAAACGCTTCGCCTCTCTGTAGACTATCAACAGTCGGGGCACCAATAGGTCTACGTAGGTGGAGTAGAATTCGACCGGAAGTCCGTCAAGGCCCGGGGTCTTATTCCTCGCCATCCCCTTAATGGCGCTACGGATTTCCCCCAGTTCGATGTCGGAGCCCAGGGCCTTCGCCACCTCGGGTTCCAGCGCTGGCATCTCCAAGGGTTGTAAATAATCATCAATCAGGGCGGGGTCTCTGGTCGGGTTACTGCGATATAGCCGTTCGTAGTAGCGCTGGTAACAGCCTAATATCTCCGGTTGGGTGTGCACCTCAAGCCCCTCCGCTGTGCGCATGGACGTCGTCAGAGAGGTCCGGCGCGTAGGATTGGCCAACCATGCTAGCAGCGCGCCCGACTTATCCCCCTCCGTGAGCGACTTAGTGGTGTAGGCCTTATAATCGAAGCAGCGCAGTCTTTCGACTTCCGCTGCCACCGCCTCCCTCGCCGCAGCCGTACGCTCCTGGAGTTCAGGATGACCGGGGCGGCGAAGCTCCATCTCACGGAGCTTCCGGTCAGCCGTGGTCAGGTCATCGAGGATGACACGTCGCATACCCACCTTCTTTGAAATACAATAGCCCCTGACCACTACCTTAAACGCGTCCCATTCTGACGCTCTCGAACCAGCGGTGCCCCCATTGGTCGCAAAATAATCAGAAATTTTGTCCCCAAGGTCCGCCCTAAAGACTATGTCCTCTAAGATCTCCGGGCGCAATTTCCAGGTGGGCACACTAGGGGTCCCGGGAAACCAACGGAAGTCCGCTAGGAGGGGGTTGTGGTCCGAGATGGTCCTAGTCAAATATTCAGAGTGCACCGCTGCGGACACCAACTCCGCCGATCCCAGGAACCCATCTAGCCGCACGTGCAATTTGTGTAGGCCAGAAAAGTAGCAATAGTATCTAGAGTCAGGGTGCTGCGCTCGCCAGATGTCCGTGAGCCCCCAGTGCGTCTGCCATTCCTTCCTTCCTTTAGCCACTCGCCGGACAGGAGAGTCCGGGAGGGGGGGGTGTGAGCGGTCGGCCTCATCGTCCACTACTGAGTTAAAATCACCACCTAGTAAGAGGGTTCCCGAGAGAAAATGGGCCAAGGAACCCGATAACCCGGAGAGGAAGGCAAGCTGGTCCACATTAGGTGCATAAACACAACAAATATTCAGGTCCCTACCCCCCAATGTGCCGGAGATAGCTACATAGCGACCCTCTGGATCTACCACTGATTGTGTGACCTGCAGGGGAACCCCAGCCCTTATCCATATTAGCGCCCCCCTCGCGTAAGCTGAGTATGAAGTGCAGTAGACTTGCCCTCTCCATCTACGTTGCAGCGCCGCCCCTTCCGCCTTGGTGAGATGTGTCTCTTGCAGCAGCGCTATCTGCACCCCTCTACGCACTAGATAAGCGTGAACCTTGTGACGTCTGGACATAGTGTGAAGCCCCCGTACATTCCAAGTGATGCATTTTACATTAGCGATCTCAGCCATTGTCCCACATTGCCTGTCCAGGGCTTTCCCACCAACGCTCAAACAAAAAACAAGTTACAGTCAAGTCAACACTGATGGCGGCCATCTTCCCCAACAAAAACCCAATACCCGTCCAAAACAAACCCCACCCCACCCACCCCAGAACAGGACCCAAATAGCTCCATCTAGTTCCCATCCAAACCGTGTCCCCAGCAACCCCCCGATCCCCGACTAATCCTGCGGTCGCCACCGCAGGGAAGCCTTAAGGGCTAGGTGCGGGCCGGGCGCCAGTAATGGGCCTTCGAGTCTCGGACCACCAAGACTAAATCGAGCCCCGAGTCAATAAGCGTCAGCCCGATCGGGCCCCCCCAACCCCATCAGCGGATCATGGCATTAATCGCATCCTCCACAACCCCCGTTGCAAACCCCCGCCCAAATGGAATTAGCTCACCCAGTCATCCCTGCCCGTCCAGCATGCCCTCAGCCGAGTCTGGAGTAACCACTGGGAAGTGAACACTATCGGTCTCTGACTCCTCTGTGTCCGTATGAGCCCCCTCGCCACCGGGTTCTGATTCTTCAACAATGGGGCCGCCTTGTGAACCAGATAGATTAGAAACCATTTCCAGTACTCCCCGCCGCTCCGCCATAGTCTCTACAGTCGAAGGCTTGCTCGGTTTGCCGCGGCGACTTCGGAGTCTCTTGGAACGACGTTGTTGTCCGGGCTCCGTGGTCAACTGGGATGAGGAGCCGAAACCATCTTTGCCAGCCCTATATAGTTCGAGCCAATTACAAACTTCCTCCGGGGTATCAAAGAACTGGGTCTTGTCGTCAAGGATAATATGGAGCCTTGCAGGGAAGAGGAGTGAGTACTGGATACCCTCGCTCCGGAGCTCTCGCTTGACCGCCAGGAAAGAGGTCCGTTTTCGTTGGGTCTCATATGTATAGTCTGGGAAAATGTTCACCTGGCTATTCTCCACCTGATAAGGGCCATTGTGCCTGGCAGCGTTGAGGAGCAGGTCCCTGTCCCGAAAATGCAATAAACGCGCCACCACCGGGCGTGGGGAGCGACCTTGTTGCGGCGGCCTCGCCGGCACCCTATGTGCTCATTCCAGGGTATAGAAGGAGGATAGACCCTCTGGAGCCACCGTGTCCCGGAGCCAAGCTTCTAGGTAGGCCACCATGTCGCCATCTTCGATCTTTTCCGGCAGGCCCACCACCCGAATATTGTTCCGTCTGTTACGCCCTTCAGCGTCTTCCGCCCTTTTCTCCAAGGCATCGATCCGGGACAGGGCATCCTTCATCGTCGCGGCCAGAGTCTTCTGTGCTGGCTCCAGTACCTTCACTGAGCTCTCTACCTCCTTTACTCTGTCCGAGAGCTTGCCGTGGTCCGCCCTGAGGAGGCCCAAACTCGTTGCAACCTGGGCGATGTCTTGCTGCAGGGCTGATCGCGTGTTTTGCGATCGCCTCCAGGACCCGGTCGAATTGTTGTTGTAGGTGGGGACCACCAGAGCTCTCCGGGTCAACTCGATCGTCCTTGTCCGGCGCCTCCGTGTCCGAGGCGGCCGGGGTGGTCCCTTTGGGCCCCCTTGGTTGCCCCATGGCAGATGAGTCTCGTGGGGGAAAGTTCGGCAGAGACACTACCAAGTGTGGGCGTCGACTATGGCTCTCCTGGTACGTGGTCGTTTGGAAGAGGGCCTTCGATCGTCTTCGCCAAGGCCTACCACTCCTCCGATTCTTCGGGACGTGCCACCGCTGTGTCCTCGGAGGCCTACGAGGGGGAGGCGGGGGCAATCGGCACCAAACTGGGTAGGCCCGTCGGGTCGAGGAAGACCTCGAATGAGAGTCACCAGTGCTGCCGGAGACTCTGTGGCGCCAGGCCGCCGTGCTGCCCATAAAGTTCACAGGGCTCCGGCGAGTTCAGGCACGCAATGGGAGGCAGCCGGGCGCTTCTCGTGGTACCGTCGTGCCGCTCAGGGCCTCCGGCCGTTCATGACCAGCCTGCGCTGAAAAATTTGACTAAATCCCTTCTAGAATGGCCATGGTGCCCAGACACTTCCAAACCATCAGCCGGACGGTCGCTTCTCGGAAAGATATGATGTGGAGAAGATGCATGTAGATCTGCTAGGCGTCCACGGGTCTGGGGTCTCGGCAAAGCCATCGAGAAGGTCCGGGCGCCATCTTGGGCTCCGCTCCGTTCTCCTCGCAACTTCGCTTTATCGCCGGAACAACTGGTTTTCGAGTGTCTCCGGGTGTCTCAGCAGGTCCACTCCAACCCGATCTTCGGTTTGTGGGGGTCGGGGTGCCCCACGGTCCCCGATCTGCAGGATAAAAGCGGGCTCAGTCCCGGAGCCGAGCTCTCAGGCGACCATCGCCATCGGCGTCCAAGCCATGCCCCCCTGTACACATTGATCCATGGTAAATCATTCATGAAGTCCCGTCCCATGCAGGTGTCCGAAATCATTGTGGACATTTCCCCGCATGGTAAATCATTCGTGGCCGGACTGAGGCCTCCCATGATCTGGGAGCAGTTCGTACATTTCGCCGATCTTTGGTGCATGCAGCACACATCCGGGACTTGCATTGTAGTGATAGAGTGCACTGCAGGGTGTGAATGTCGACGTACAGAAACAGATTGATGTACATGCAGTGTGACGTGGATCTGTGAACTCTGACGTTGCCTCGATGCCTTTTCCTTCGCCCTAATACACCAACTCCCTTCAATCAACAAACTACAGTGTCACATGGAGGCGCCATCCCTCCCCTCCCTCCCAGCACCATTTGTGTGACCCTTTTACAGTAGGAGCACTGGGCAGTCGGCCTCTCCAGTCTCACCGTGTAGTGACAGAAAAGGAGTCATTCCAGAGACATGTGGCTCTGTGCTCGTCTTGTAAATTGAATTTATGTTTGAGAGTCCCGGTGCGCGGGAACTGTGAAGCATTACCCGCAGCGGCATGAAGCATAGGGAAGACGTTTAAAATAAGAGATAAGGTGAAGTTTTAATAGCTTCTGTTAAGATGGATGGCGAAGAAGTTCACCCAGAGAGATCTCTCATGTCATTTCCAGTTTGTTTTGCTCGCAAATTGCCTCTTTCTCTTTGTAGAATTATCTTCGAGAATAAATATGTCACTTGAGAGAGAGAGAGACAACTGCTTGGGAAAATCCCTTGCCGTATAGGCTTTCTGGGCACTTTATTATTGCTTAATCGAAAGAAAGGATTGCTTTATTTTTGTGATACTTGGCAAATGACGACTGTCAACACATTTACATCTTGGTGCATTTAATAAGGCTTGTGTAGTATAAACACTTTGTGCAAATCCTTTGTGTTATCTTTTGACATCCACATCCTTCGGTAAACCTACAGATGGCAGAGCAAATGCCTCTATCCCATACATGAAAAACAGGAACTCAAACGTACCCTAAGCGATCGGTATAAACAAGTGAGGCTGACCATTGACTCTAAAGCCACACAGGCTTTTCGAATAATATTTTGCCTAAAACTATTAGTTATACTCTGTAGTGAATCCACTTGACAAAGAGAGACTGCAAACTTCAAAGATCTTCAGGTACTCTTTGTTATAGGGCTCTGGAAAGTTTTGCTGCCATAGTCTAGTGTGCGTAAGAGAGCGAAAGCAGGGGTTGGCTGAGCTGTCTATCTTGAAAGCTACATTAGGTCTGGAAGTGTTCCATTCTGTCTTATCTAGTGAATGTCCATAAATGTGCTCCAATACCTTGTTTGTGACCTGTGCCTGTCAGGATGACCTTGCGTGCACACTTGTAATCTGGGAGGCGTGTGCTACAGTCTGTAGTCCCGATAGACATCTTCTGATATTGCATTGCTCTACTAACCCATGGGCTTGCCCCATTATTATTTTTTTAACTTGTAGATGCAGTTTTGATCGCCAAGGCGTGTGTCAGCCTTTGAAAAAGATATGATGAATTCTATTTGTATCCTCATCAGCATCTCAACTTCATGCACCACTGGTGCAAGCAACAAGTGTTCCTTTTCTGTCACTGCGTAGCAATTTAAAGACAGCTCCTACTCTTACACAGAGTGATTCTGAAGGGCCGCAGTGCAGCCAACTATTTCTGGCTTCACCCAAGCTGCATCTCTGATGATTAGAGCCGCCAGGGGGGGGGCATCGTGCAGTTCGAGGGCTACTCACTCATTGGGGCCGGCCCGCGCAGGCAGAGACACTGCTTCCCTTATGATTCATGTGCTGCAACAATTTTAGTTCTCCTGAACAACCCCCAGCACAATGCTCCTCCTGTTGCCTCATCACTTTCATTAACCTGGAAGCTAAAATCTAGGCCAAAATTCTGGCAACTAGATTGTGCAAAGATGCTCAGTCACTGATACACAGTGACCAGAACGCCGTAGCCTTTAGACCCAGTCGCAGTATGAGACACTCTCTAGACTAAGACGTCTAATTGTCACCCTGGAATGATCCCAGTACTGCAATAAGAGAAGGCCCTTGTCTTAATTGATTTTAAGAAGGCTTTGACTCAATGCACTGGTTTTGTTCCAACTACCAGCCTGGATGAATTTTGGTAAACTTTTTCAGAGACATGTGAGGGTCTTCACTAAGGAAACCTGGGCAGCGGTCTGGGTTAATAGGACCTTGACTGTCTTCCCCCTGCTCTTTAAAGGGGCACAAGGCAGTGGTGCCCCCTCCTGCCCCTTCTGTTTACACAGGCTATTGAACAATCAGTCGCATGGGTCTGCTGCTATTGTGTGGATCATTTGTTTCGGTGAAGGGTTATCCAAGGAAGACCGGATTTTGGTAAATGCAGATCATTTTTTAATATGCATAGAAGACCCTGAAAGATCTTTGCCCAGATATGCAAATATGGGATATATGTTGGGACAGGTCTGAATTCTTAGTTAAATGGGAGAAAACGATGTATATGCTGATAGCAGGTGACCATATAGACGTAGAGGAAGTGTCTAACCTTCTAAGGGCAAATGATCATTTTAAATACCTTGGAAATGTTACAATCATCATAAAGAGGAGCATGTGCTCAAACCCTTACTGCACATGTATAAGATTTGCCACTGCACAATTGCTTTAATTTGTACAACAGTAAGATCAAGTCCACATGGTATATTCCCACTATATTGAATGCCAATAATATTGCATTCACTACATTACTATAAACACTTCAGGCCCGATTAAGATGTTTGGTGGCTGGTTGGAGGCATTCTGGGTGTCCCTCCGACCGCCGTATTTCGATGATGGTGGTCATAACGAAACCAACCGGGAGATTCTGCTCCTCTTCCAACGGGCTCTGTGAGCCCATTGGAACAGGAGCGGAATAGTAATCACTATAATGATGGCGGAGCCAGGCTCAGCACCACAATCGGAATTGCCATGTTGGTTTCAGACAGCCAATCCATGTTGGTCTTGCTGCTAGGGTTTGGCTGTCGGAAACTGACTTTTGGGGGTCTCTAGCCAGGCCCCTTTCCCCCCGGCCCTCCGCAACTTCCCTGCACCGTGTGGCAGACACCGCAGGTGCAGGGATATTTCAAAACCTCCATTCCTCAATGGAAGCTTGTGCTGCGGGCCTTTTCCGCCCGCCACACATGTTTCCATTGAGAAATATAGGGTTGCGACTGCACCATGGGCGATAGCATCAAAATACTGCAGTCGGATCCCCTGACCTGAGGCTCCTTTAGGCAACGGTGTCGGGCAGACATAAGTCCGCCGACATCCTAATAAAGCCCTTCATTGCGAATTGAGTATAGTTAATTGTAATGGGTGCCTATCATAGTTCATAGTGTTAGGTAGACCAGGTGAAGGAATAATAATAATAATAATATTTTGCATCCACTACGTTGCCATAAACACTGAATTGAGAGCTAAGTATAGGTAAGTGTAATGGATGTGAAAGGGGTGAATACCATAGTTTATAGTGTTAGGTAGACGAGGTGAATGTATTATTATTATTATTATCATTAATATTATAATTCATAATAATAATAACAATATTATACGTACCATGACATATATCGGCATGTGATATATTGTATGTGTTATCATCGTAGGTCGACATTATTGACTTATTAGTAGTCTCCTAGAACCATGTAGCAGCTTGAGCTAGTAAGTGACACAAGGAGGAAACTATTGGAGTATATTCTTATGATAAATAGCCCTTTGAACAAAAGTAACTGGTGGTATTATCACACAAATTCCTTAAATTCCATTGCATACATTCCACTGGCAAAACACAAATTCATTGCAGTGAGGGCACATTAATTGAGTTTATGTACAAGGCCTTTGCCATTTTGTAATGGTAACTAGTGCATTCGGTGACACTGGAAATGTGTGGTTGCTATGGCTGGAAGTGAAACTGAGTGGTCACAGTGTCACACACAAACACTGGTAGTCAGGCAGGTATCACTACTATTGTATGGGTGCTCTTTTACTTTGAATGCCTACCCATAGAACAGCATTGCAAGGCTTTCCTGGGGTTTCATTGTATATAAAGTTCATCAGCAGCTGAATAGGCTCTGTCAATACAATAAAATATGAAACAACTTTATTGGAATGCCAGGATAGAAAAGGATTGCCATAGTATGCAGGAAGTTACAATGATAGTGTGAACAAAAGGAATGAAGTGTAAAGTGATGCTACATTCAGGTGGCAATTTTGTCTGTAATGTGAATTTGTGCTCATTGGCTGTCCTGTCCCCTTCTGCTTGTGCCTTCCCAGCTTCTCCCCAGACATGAACTGTGTTTGCCTCCCTCTTACGCATCAAATGCCAATGAGTATTGGGCTGGTATTAGTTAAAGGGACAATATACTGTACCTTTTGCGTTTGCGCATGTTCATTACTGTGTCTAATAGTACGTTTTGACACAAACATTCATAGTGCATTTTTTGATTTACAAACATTTTAGAAACCAGTCTTTTATTCCGATCAAGGCTGAAGTAGCCGTTTTGGTGCTCTTCGCACTGTTTGATGCTTGCAGCTGTGTTTCCTTGCAGTTTCATTGATCGTCAAGGGAACACTAGGTCTCTCTTACAGATTGCTTTGAGGTCTATAGACATTCTGGTAATCAGGCTGTAGTAGCCAATTCCATAATCCATATGGATGCATTCCCTATGATCATGCAGGGAAAGGTACAAAAATATACTTACATTTTTCATAACATGACTCGTGTGACTTACTATAGCACTCACATAGTACCATCACTAGCATATATCATGTTTCCTTCTCCCAACCGATGCTATGCTTTCTTGTCTCTAAAACCAAAATGCCAAACACAACCAAAAAATAATAAAAGGTGAGGACCCTAATTCACATATGGAAAGACTCAATGAATTTCAAACCTAGAGATTTGCAAATAATTCCTCATCGGCATTCATACCTATCAGAGTGACACATCCTACCTCAAGGGTGAATCTGGATTCCATCCTGAGTAAAGTAGTCATATTATCAGCCCTGTGGGATGTTTTTGTAACGTGAAATCCCAAAGTAACCAGCTTTAGTCCAATCACTGTTGTGTTTGTACCTAAAATGTTTACCTGTGCCATAACTCATTCATTGTGAGTGATAGCCCTCCAATGCTCAAGTATATTTTTCTACACTGGGAAGAGTCGAGCCAATGTACTACATCTTACTGGGGCATGTTGTTACATAGATTATAAAATCGGTCTTACATGAGATGTATTTGGGGATTCTCTATACTTTCTTAGTGCGTGGTAAAACTACCTTGAGCATGCTACCACTATCTTTGTAAGCCTAGCATTGGCCACATCATCTGAATCCCTTGTCTGGCTTCAGCCACATAGGTTGCTTAGATGGTAGGTAGCTATGTACAAGAAGATCTCTTAAAGAGGTATTTATTAGATATGCTATAGAGGGACTGTTACCTGTTGCATCCTTCAGTGCCAATTCTTGTGCCAAAATGTCCCATCTTTTGCATAAAATTCTTTTCAGTTTTTATAACTATTGACCACCTTAAAGAGGTTTGAGTATTTTGTGCTTGGCTTGAAGTTTCCCTGAATAGCACCTGTTCTCTTGGGATCTTGCCTTCCCTCTGAGCTTCAAAATTGAGGGCCTTCTTGGGGTAACCCCTAGCTAGTAACCTTTGGGTCATTACACTCTTTATTTTTAGGTAACTCTGATCAGAGCTGTAATTACACTTTATGCGGAAAAACTCCCTAAAAGGGATGCTCCACCTACAGTTAGGAGGATGGCTGCTAGCCACATGGAGAATCAAGTTTCCTGCGGTGTCCTTTCTAAAAGGTTCAGTGTTTTAACTCCCATCCTTAACTGTGAGTTTAAGATCTAAAAACTCAATGCTTTTCTGATCATAACTCATGGTAAATTTTAGATTTAGATCATTCACATTAAGGGCTTTCCTAAATGTTAGTAAATCCCCTTCAGATCCGTTCCACTGAAAAAATACATTGTCCGACATTCGCTGATCTTGTCAGTTCATTGTACCATTTCATTGCCCCAAAGCACCTGTTCCTCCCACAAGCCAATCATCAGATTGGCGTAGCTGGGGGCGAAACAGGTGTCCATGGCCGTTCCTCATATCTGTTTGTAGAAATTGCTTTCAAACATGAATACCATTTTCAGTTAAACAAAGCTCAATCATTCGTAATAACATGTGGATGTGTCCGAGATGTTTAATACTCTGGAGGGCTCACAGGAAATATTAACATGCCTGCAGGCCATCTCATGTCTCATGCAAGTGTAGAGGCTTTCTACATCTAAACATACTATAATGCAGGTCTGTTCCCATTGTAATTTCTGTATTCTCTTAAAATAATCCTTAGTATCCTTAACATAAGAACTCAAGTTGTTTACAAAACGGGAGAGAAAGTCGTCTACAAATATTGAGGTGTTCTCAAAAATGCTGTTAGATGACACAATCGGGTGTTCCGGGGAGTTTACCAAGTTCTTAAGGACTTTGGGTGATGTATAGAGAGTGAGAACAATGGGTGTATCGTTTTACAAAAATTGAAGTTAATTCCAACTTAGCATCTGGTCATTGTACCAATCTTTTAACAAATCATTATATTGGATTTTTTATTCGATCCAAGAAGACCTGCCCACTTTCTCATAGCATTGAACATTGTTTAGCTGTCTTTAAGCCTCCCTGACATAGTTTTGTCTTGTCATTAGAACCACATTCCCACCTTTATCGGCGGGTTTTATAATTACATTTTCATCCTACTGTAATTTTACAATTGCTTTCCATTGTTCTTTGTTCACATAGTGTCTAAATGTGTTCTCATTGCAGAACTTCAAGAAATCTTGCATAATCAAATCACAGAAAACGTAAATATTGTCTCTGGTGAGTGCTGCAAGCAATAGCAAGAATATGGTCTAGTATTAATTAGATGGCTGACAAGCTTAGGCTATTATTCGAACTTGGCTATATGGGACTCACCAGGGACCACAAAGTGTCTAAAAGACAAATAACAATTACTTTTGGGGGAGGGTCTAAGGCTAATTTTAGAGACCAGCGTGGATACACAGCCCTATAAATATCAATGTACAACAACAAAAGTATCCACGGGTCTAAACCAACATTGTCTAATCTCTCACAAAACATTAAACAACCCACTCTGAATACAGAGAGAGATCTTATCTCTTCCTTGGCTACCCATCAGTCACCAAACTTGGTGATCATTTTCTTCATCTGGGTTTCCTTGTCCACATTACTCAAAGCTTAACTGGGGCAACAAACTTTTTCACAGCCCACAATATGCCCGAGTAATTGATCTCTACTGAAAGATGGAATCTTACCAGATGTGAGCAGATGGTGATCAAATGGGATTTTATAGTGCAGTGCTAAAGTGAACAAAGTGAAAAGTATTAAAATGGATCTATGTGAGACCTAACTTTATTGATGTAACTCATAGTTCAAACTAAAAAACAGTGCAGAGATAGCGTTAACAAATAACTATCTAGAATCTTAACATGGTCAACATGTTTCAGCATCTATGGTTAACTAAATCTAACCGTGATTTCTTCAGACCTACTACTGAAATGCTACTGCAATGGAAAATATGTATACAAAAAACATATACAGTGTAATGGATCAAAATGATACCACCATAGTCACCCGATTCACGGTGTGAACAAAAATCCTTCCTCATACAACATCCTTTGACAGACGGTGTCTATGAGAAAAAAGAACATCATATCTCAGTGTGGGGTGTACAATAATTATAATAAATCTAGACAATGTTCACATTAGTGACATTTCTAGTCAGTATATGCCTACTAATAATCCCAACTAATGGGGACCTAGCTTCAATTTCTCACCTTATTGTTCAAAGGAAGCTGCCTCACCTTACCTGGCAACGGCTCAAGATAAACAGGAGGCACCGCTCTAAAAAGGAGACAGGAACCAAACAATATTTTGAGGTTCATCCTCCTAATATCACATCTTTAAAAGTACAAGCTTACCACACAGACATGTCTGCGTAGCACCATCACTGCCATCATGTTTCATATTCTTTTCTTATTTTTCGTTTTATTTTTTAAGCAACTATGCCTAATTGTATTTCCCCAGAGAAGCTGTGGGGTAAGAACTGCTATCATATATCTTAAATTCCCCAATATGTTCTCTGTGGATTGTATGTTATTAGCCATCCTACTAATAGTCTGACCATCCAGCCCGGGTTACTCTTCGTGTTAATGTGAATAAGAGTAAGGAGCCCTGGCTCACCCGTGTGTCAAGTCTATAGCCGTCATTCCTTATAAATGAACTTACAGAATTAGTTACTTGTTAGTCACTGTATGTTGTTCGAGAGCTGCCAAATGGTCGGAATGGTAATCTCGACCGCGACGCTCACCTCATAACACGTGTATCCCACAGCACTTCTAATACCGCTATACACCCACATCAATGTTAACGGGCTGTCCCCGCGTATGTTCGTAGCAGTGGGACCAAACAAAAAGAGCACCTTGGTTCTCGCAAGCTATGCACCAAACTGCTGATACCCCCGCTTACCTGACCGTCGGTACCTCGTAACCGGCAACCGAGCCGTCGGGAAGGTGCCGAGCGTCAGTAGCGGCCATGTTCAAATAGACGACTCTGTGTGATTGTATGATGTCATCATTCCGCATCGGTATGCATGCTGGGAAACGTAGTCCCATTCAGGATACAATCGTATTACTTATCTACTCGGTTTTAAAGGGCATAGCAGTCTTCACTATTAATGGTGTTTACTATAGTCTTTTGGTGTTATTAAAGATAGAATCAAATCGTGACCATGTTTATCAAAATAATAAACATAGTTACCAAAATGACACTCAACCCGGAGAGCATATATATGCGCGATGGTATGACTACTGAAGATGAAAAGCGCAACGTAAAGTTGCCTTTGTTATTAGTCATTAACTACTCTCCTCAGGGTAATAACATTGGGTCAATGTGCACTATATGTGTATAGCGCATACCCTGATCTTATTGATATTGCAGTCTGCCATGTGTCAGGTTGTTTCCTATATGTGTATACCCTTACATAACAGATTAATACCCTTAAAGGAATTAACTGCAAACCTGAACAATATAGGATAGCTGGTCGAACCCTCTTTATCATTGGTTCTTAATTATAATTTCGAGTGCAGTTGTGTTGATATTGATACCACTATAATCCAAAGGGTAAATTACTCTGGTTGAATTGTCAGTGTCTCCCTCCCAGGATGTTCAAAAGGGACTCCCTTTGGGTAGGGGAACCTCATCTAGTTTGTGAAGCACTCACATGATGCTATATAATTAGAACCTTGCCTATGATACAGGTTGGATCCCTGTATTATATGCAGATCACAAAGATCATAATTGATCTCACTACCTTACAGGAGTGTCCAGGGTATCATTCAGGCCAATCTTGTCACTTTTGAATTAAAAAAAACATTTCTGTTCCTTCAAAAGCAGGAATTTTGAAACATCTGCTATATGTTCTGGAATGTATGGTTTTTCGAGTACCGTCCAAGTGAAATCTGTTGGGCGATGATTCATTGCCAAAAAATGACTTGTAAGTTTGGTGGCTTGTCTTTTGCACCGTATGGTGCTTCTGTGTTCCATTATTCTTTGCTTGACTTTTCGTGTGGTCATACCCACATAGTTCAGTTTACACGGACATGTTATCAGGTAGACTACTTTCTCACTGTTACAATTAGTGAACTTTTTTTGTACCCAAGGTTTATTGGTCCCTATGTCGACCGTCTTAGATTTGGCAGTCTGTGGGCAGACTGAGCATGCTCCGCAAGGAAAATGGCCTTCAACTGGCGTTCGTTGCCATAAGGTATCCTGACATGTTTCCAGGTTCTCTCTCGGTCTGGTATGTACCAGCTGATCACGTAAGTTATTACTCCGTTAGAAGGCAAACAGAGGTTCTGGAATTTTTTCCGCACCAATATTCAGAATCTTCCAATGAATCCGTACACTTTTCTTGATAGCGTTGGAGGCAGTGCTAAACGTGTTTACAAAGGTAAAAGACAAATTAGCCATGCCAATAATATGCTATTGGGAGAACTAATGAAACAGCCGCTAATATGAACAATATCAGTCCCAGGATGCATCACACCTTGTAAGATGAAAAAATCATCGTAAACCATATTTAATCAGTATTCCATAATTTTATTGTTTGTAAAATGAGGTTGTAGAACGAGGTAATTCCAATTTTCAAGTGCGTGCATAATGCACCATCGCCTTTAATGCAGCATGTCGAAATTCCCAGCTCCTTTAGCAATAATGAAAAGCTTAACTCAAAGCATTTCGGACCATGCCGGCCCTTCGTCAGGGGATCTTTTCTGAAAATGTTAATCAAAAGATTTTGTCATTAGTATTCTGTGAACTCATTACAACGAATGACATTACACACCTCATATGTCTGTCAAATAGATTATCCAATAAACAACGCTTTCCCTCTAAAGCGTAAAGTAACTCTTTTATCATGTGCTACCAAGTAACCTGATCTACACTGCCACTTTGGGAAGTTTATAAAAAGAGGCACTGCCCAATGAAATATACAACCATAAACACTGCCATTACTCAAAGATTAAACAGACAAGTGTTTCATACCTTTGTATTCCGCTTAAATATGCGCACAGCACTTCCCGCTTTACTCTTCTGCTACTAACTCTTTCACCCTCAAGTGTAACAAGGCTCTTTTGAACAACGTGACCACTCCCACATCGTTGCTCAATTAATTAAATAAACAGGCCTATTCAAACTTCAACTCCCATAACCCTCCGATTTTATCTGTTAAACTCCGGCCTTTCACATTTAAATGTTAATGTTAACAAGCCTCCCTCGGTAACTCAGAATACCCCGCTCTTCCCTGGATTGTATGAAACTGCGTCATTTAAATAACAGTTGTTGGAACATCAAACGGAGTCAAAGCATGCATTTGCAATTAATAAATCAGATGTAACAAAACTTTAGATTATTAACATAGTTAAAGTCCGTATTTACTTTTTGGGTGCTGGGTCCGGTTTGGACGTAAGTATCAACTGTATGAAAAAATCTTAGTCCCGCACTCCTTTGTTCTTTTTAACCAATGATAGTCCTTAGAGGGGAGCAATCCTGGCTTGCGCTGCGTCCTAAAGCGCCAAATGAACAATGAAACAGCCGCTGATATGAACGATATTGGGAGAACTAACCCAGACTGACAATCTTATATCCTGGGAAGAGCTGAGCGACCGGATGGAGGGAAAAATGTCAAAATTGAAATTCATACAACTGAAAAACTGGGAGCAAAGTCGGAGGTCCCCTTTTGGCATTGGAAACTATTTGGAAGATCAGCTTTTGGGGAAACCTTCAGGAAGCATATATGTAAGGTCTCTTGTCTTTTTCCTGATCATTCTCTGATCATGCGACCTGCGGGTTACTGTTCTGCGCATTATAAATCTCATTTCAATTCAATTCAAGTATCAGTCTGGTATTGAGCACTACAAGAGGCTTCGAATGGAGAGTTCACTCTGTCAGATGACCAGCGGGGAGAATGCTTGCCGAGGGAGCAGTTGCAAAACAGCTGCCAAGTATCGATGCACACATAATACCCAATTGTTGTTAAGCCTGCCTGGTTAAGGAAAAATCATCTTTTTTCAATCCACAGGGCGTACATACACTGGAAAGGTAGTCAAAGGTGGCTAAAGGAAGCTCTGCCAAATGCATGAAATGAGGATTAGAAAAGGCATTGGACGTGGCTATGTTTCAACAAAGCCCGGGTATTCTGAAATTCTGAGAGAAAGTCTGTAAGACCATCTCAAGCATATTGGGGTTCCAGGTTAAGTTAAGCCTCTCACTGATTATCTTTGGAGTGGTGGAGGGTATTACAGGCCCCGCCAGACATGCCTTGTTTTATGCTATATTACTGGCAAGAAAGGACATCTGCCCTAGGTGGGTAGGAGATATCTCTCCACAACACTTAGAGTGGTTAGAATCTCTATTTTACATGTCTAAAATGGATTTAATGGGCAGAGCATCAAATAAAAATTAGAAATATGGGAGTTTCCTACTAAGATGGTCAATAGAACAGATTTGATGGGGTAAATCAAGTGGTGCAAAAGAGCGTAAGTCTATTGCCCAATGATTAAACCTAAGCAACTCTCCATGCTGTGATGACCTTCCACTTCGTGCCGGTTATCGGATAATGCTGAGAGAGACGTATCCACCAGGGACAATGTCCACATGCCTGCATGCGTACCTGAAGGTGGGCAAGCCAGACCGTAGACCTCTGGACCCAGGGCATTGGCAGGTGGAATGGACATTGAAGTCAGAGGTGAATGAGGGCAAAAAACCTACCTACAGACCCATTCTGACAGTAACACACCCAGCCACAGACCCACTCGGACACTCATGCACCCAGTCACAGGCCCACTCAGATACTCAAGCACCCACTCACAGATCCACAAAGGCACTCACACACCCACTCACACAGCCATGCACCTACCCATACAGCCATTCACACACCAATGTAGTCACTCACACCCACAAAACCACTCATACACCCACTCACATACCCACTTACACAGCTCCTCACACACACCCTCTCAGAAGGTACAGGTTACAGTTGGGAAATACATTTTAAAAACCATAGAAATTTACAGAAATAACCAAAGGTTACAGGGAAATTATAGTTAGAAAATAGAATTAAAGAAACCTTGGAAATTCACAGAATAAAATGATTACAATGGCGCTATAGTTAGGCTCAGATTTCACTCATACAAAACCAGTGAAATTCATCAGTTATAGTTACCTGAGCAAACTATAGTTTAACCCCTGCAATGCAGTGCATATGAACTCACAGATTCCATCACATGGCCAGTGACATCACTGATGACATCTCAAATGACATCACTGTTGATATCACCCAGTGATTGTGAGTGTTTCGTAAATATTTCTGAGACTTAAACATATGTACTAAACTACAACATAAGTTAAATTACTATTCTTTCTGTTATAGTAACTAGTCATACTATTTCTAACATATCTCATCTGAGTGCCATTGTGACTATCTGTATCTGCATTGCGGGGGCGTAAGTTATAGTTAGCTCAGGTAACTATAACTGCTAAATTTCACAGGTTTTGTACAAATGAAATACGACCCTAACTATAATGCCCTTGTAAGCTTTGTTTTTTCAGTGAATATTTATAATGTAAAACAATCCCAAATGCACAAAACTTCCAAAGAAGCGGGCACAGACTAAAAAATGAAAAAGTGATTAATTTATTGCTTAGTGCTTTTCTATGTCCATGATGCGTTTCTGCCACACAGTGGCTTTGATCACATGTTCGCGCTACAGGGTTCTCTACAACTTTTAAATGTACACTACGTGATTGACAACTCAAACAGTAAAATGGCAACTGACAAAAGACTAGTAATTTTCTACTGTGGAAGAAAGACTCTCTCAATGTTGAATACATCTGCATAATGTGTATATATACATATATATATATATATATATATATATATATATATATAATTTTTTTTCTCCGTTTAGTTCCTGCAGTTGCACGCTGTGCCCAAAAGCGAAGGGCGCATCGTCATTTTGCAGGCATATCCAAACAATTGCTACAATCGTTTTACCAAAGAAGACAGCGCTGTGTGCGATTTCAACATTGCTTTATTGGTCAAACCGCCATCGGACGCGTTTCGGCTGATCCCAGCTTTACTCACCAATGCTATGCTTGGTAAAAGGATTGCAGCAATATACATATATATATATATATATATCTATACTACTATTATAAAGAGGGAACTTGCACCTTTTGGCCAGGTAAACTCGGGAACCACAGCGCCAATCTACACACCCGATACATCTATGAAAATGTCAGAGGGTGTAGATGGACATAGGCTATATAAATAAAAAAAAAAGTAAATTAAAAATATTAAGTTTGAAAACAAAGTAGTCCCCTGAAAGTAGCGCCGGCCGGGACCTAGCGCTGGCCGCGACGCGAGGTGCGTGATGACCGCGACACGACGTGCATGATGACGACGAAGGAGGAGCGGCGGTGCAGTGACGAGCGGCTGTGCAGTGAGGAGCAGCGGCACAGGTAAGGAAAGGGAAAGTTTTCGCGCTTTCCCTAAACTCTCAGTGCGAGACTGTGTGATGCAGGGGGAGACAAGAAGGACCTTCGCAGTGCTATCAGCTGGAAGAGGCAGCAGTAAAGGAAAATGTCGGAGCGGGAGTAAGTCGGGGCGGGAGTGGGGGCCTGGTCCGTGTCTGTGCATGGGCTGGAAGAGGCAGCAGTAAAGGAAAATGTCGGAGCGGGAGTGAGTCGGGGCGGGAGGGGGCGGGAGGGAGTCGGGGCGGGAGGGGGGCCTTGTCCGTGTCCGTGCATGGGCATGCATGGACAATGTTGGGGCGGGCGGGGGCCTGGGCGGGTGGTTGGCCCTGAAGCCTCATTGCCCCCAGGCAACGCTGGGGCGGGCTGCTAGTATATATATATATATATATATATATATATATATATATATATATATATATATATATATATATATATATATTCACTGAAAAAAACATAGGTTATAGACCATATATAGTTAGGAATTAGCATTTACAAAACCTTGAAAATTCACTGAAAAAACCATAGGTTATAGACCATATATAGTTAGGAATTAGCATTTACAGAACCTTATTTTACTCACACAAAACCATTGAAATTCGCATATATAGTTAGTTTCACTAACCATATATCACGCACCCGCAATCCACTGCTGATGATGTCACATATTACATCATTCATGACATGGTCAGTGACATCACTGATGACATCACTGATGACAACTCAAATGACATCACTGATAACATCACTGATGACATCATTCATGTGAAAATACGATGAACATCTTCAGACTCTAATATAACCTTAGATACACTCAGTGTAAACAGACACTCACAGACTGTCAGTCATCCATGGAGTTACTCATACACCTAGTCAGTCATGCAAAGAATCAATCACACCTCCATTTCCTCAACTATACAGTTATACACACCTTACTTATTAAAACATATTCTAACACATATTTACTCTCTTATACAATCACTGATACAAGTTCACAATGATCCATGCAGCCACTCACACATTCACTGGCTCTTATACACAGTTATTTATATATGTCAACTCTCACATGTACTGTGTTTTACATATGTACTTACTTTGACATGTAGCACTGAGATATCCATTCACTCACCAATACACTCATGCACACAGTCAACCACCCATACAGCTGTTTCCACATGCAGTTTTGAACCCATACATCTAGTGAATCAACTGCTCACACATCTATGCACAGAGTCACACACGTCCCAGCCACCCCCACACACACACTCACTCTCCCATACAAATACTTTGGCCACCAATCAATAACCCATATAGTTACTCATATAGCTACTGATCAACACATGCAGCAGTTTACAGAACAACAGATATAATGATGCACAAATTAAGACAGTTTAGTCAATAACCCATGCACTCAGTGAGACACATTTAGTCACTCTCTCATACAGTCAGTCATGCACCTACTAAATCCTTCATCCAGACACTTATACATCTACTCATTCTTCAATATGTAAGACATATTTTAACTTTACAGAAACAAACAGTCACTGGATGTTGTCATCAGTGATGTCATTTGAGTTGTCATCAGTGATGTCATCAGTGATGTCACTGACCATGTCATGAATGATGTAATATGTGACATCATCAGCAGTGGATTGCGGGTGCGCGATATATAGTTAGTGCAACTAACTATATATGCGAATTTCAATGGTTTTGTGTGAGTAAAATAAGGTTTTGTAAATGCTAATTCCTAACTATATATGGTCTATAACCTATGGTTTTTTCAGTGAATTTTCAAGGTTTTGTAAATGCTAATTCCTAACTATATATGGTCTATAACCTATGGTTTTTTCAGTGAATTTCAATGGTTTTTTAATAAAAAATATAAAAAGCTGTAAAATGTATTCTTCTTTTAAAGGAAAAATATATTTTATATGTATTTAATATAATTTTTTTATGTATATAATTATTTTTTTATAATTTTTTTATGATTCGCTTCCCGGTTCGCGCGCCGGTGCGCGAACCGTAAGCGAACCCCAAAAAAAGGGAAAAAAAATAAAAAGTGAGTATAAGGGAAGGAGACAGAGAGAATAGTGTTAAAAGAAAGACAGCTAGAGGGAGTAACACAGAGATACTGTATAATAGATAATTATACTTAGAAAAGATGTAAGAGGGTAAAATTCCTGAGGGAAGGTGTTAAAAAAACAGTGAGTGAAAGTAAGTAGGATTAAAACAAGGTGTATGGTAGTGAATAAGGTTAAAACATGTGGAATGACAGAGAGAAAAAACAGAAAGAAGAAAAGAAGAAGTGACAGAAAATGAATAATTGAAGCAGCAAAGAAATGTAAATAACAGTGTGCTTGAACTACAGGGAGAAAGCATAATGAACAACTAGTAAAAGAGTGAAGAGACAGAGACAGTGAGAGTAAGAGAGAATCATTAGCACTGAAACTCCACAGTTTTTTTTTCATTACAAACTCCTACTGTTTCAACTGCCATTTCATTCCCACACTTCATCTGACTGCAGCAGAACCTCCTCTCACCATGTTTTCTGTCTGGATTCTTGGACATAGTTACATCCACTGGGCTCACAGGTATGCTGATAACAGAAATTTACACAACTTCAATTTACAAAATGTGGAAATCAACTGGATTGGCCAGAGAGGATTGAGATGTCACCAATTGATACCATTGATGAAAACCTTTTTGCATCTGCCAAACCCTGACCTCTTAATAGTGCAATGTGGTGGAAATGATTTGGGCACTATGACTGGGGTTGGTCTGGAAATGCTTTTAAAGGACACCTTTCATCAATTGATGACACTTTTTCCACAAACTGCCTCGGTATATTCCAATATATGCCAAAGACAGAAATGGAACTGGTCCAACCAATTTTGTCCACAATTTGAGAAAGCACGGAAACATGTGAATAAATCTGTTTCTGCCTACTTGAGAGACTTTAGAATGGGTTCAATATACAACAACAACTTGCGTTACAACATGCAAGACATCTACAGAGGAGATGGTGTGCACTTCTCAGATGAGGGGAATAGAATATTCCTCCTGAATTTAAGACTGTGCATTGGAACCTACTTGTAGGTACCTAAATCAGCCACAGAACCCAAAAGCTCTTTTCAGAGCTACCCTACCTCTGATCATTCAAAACGTTTATCTTTTTCTAACTTTTTTCACTATTTTTCACCAAAGTACGCTCCCCGGTACGCTTACTGGTGCGCGTACCGGGCGCTCCCCCCGCGAAAGGTTTTTTAAATTTTTTTTATTGTTTGCCTATATGAGCGTCCTAAGCCCCCCTCAGAAAACCTAGAGGGTCAGGAAGTGTCTACCGTGCCTCCTTCTACGCATTCCCAACATTGTTTGCCCTCCATCTTGTGTCTCAATTCTACCGAAACACAAAATGGAGGACTCCCGTAACGCTGCCGGTACGCGTACCGGGGCGCGCACCGGTAAGCGCTCGCTAAAAAAAGGTGGGAAAGTAATTTCCAGAAAAACCACTGGAGACACTTTCATCAAATATAGAATAGGCCCTACTACATAGCAGTCCCTACCATTTACCCAAATTTGGTGGTATTCCATTGAACCATTTGGGCTGTAGCCCTGTCTAAATATCCTGAGGTAAATTACATGACAAAAACACATATGAAACTGTTTGAATTTTCAACCAATTAAAATGTTACTTACATTTTGTACTTTTATGTGCTGACATTTGATTGGTTAAGTACATGAATATATATAAAAAATGAGAGGGAAACACAGCCATTTTGACTAACACTACCTAAGGTACATTTGGAAAAGAATTTGACAGAAAACTTCATCTACTTTGAAGAAGGTAAGTTGTTAATTTGAAAGGAGAACTATGTTATGCACTTTAAGTTAATTTTGTAAAACGTTTTCAGATAGTTATATACTGTCCCTCTATAAGAGTTAGACATTGAGAAAGGCTTATTTATTTAAATTATTGATTGAGTTAGGCTTCTGTAGTATAATTATGAATTTACTTAGGCTTCATCACAGGCACTTTTTAATAGTTCTACTTCCTGCCTGAAACCATACACTGCCCAAAGATAACTTCACTGTTAAAAACTCACAAGTACCTGTCAGAACTTAAACCCAACAGTGCCCTATCTCTACTGATATATTTATTTTTTATGCAATTTACAGCAAGAAAATGGAAGCACAACAAAATGAAAATAATATTTCATTTCAAATTAATATGGAAAACAATCCTAAGGAAGACAAAGAAGAAATAGACTTTTTGGATGACACTGTAGACCAAGACTTAATTAAATGTGTTGAAGAAATTGAATCATGGAATGAAAAGGAGGACATACCAGATGAATTAATGTTGCAAATTCTTTTAGATTTTGAAAAATCACAACAATAAATTTAAGTTTAAAAAGTTAAAATTGTTTGAGACATTATTCTTTTTTATATGAAAATTATGAAATACTACCCAAAAAGATATAATATAAAGTGAGACTTAAAATATACTGTGCAACTTTTTTGTGTTACATAGTAAGTTTGCTCATAGTTACTTCCTTTCTCCAACTATATTATCTCCAATGTGTATTTAACATCTCTTTATCATCTCCTGCCTCCATAATGTATCTGCTTTCCTGACAGACTATGGTATGAATTCCATATACCACAATAACTTCTGAAACAACATGCAAGATATCTACAAAGGAGACGGTGTATATTCAATTTTAGACTCTGCATTAGTACATACATGTTGCTACTTATATAAAAAAAAACAACAAAAAAAACAACAAAAAGAACAATCAATAAACATACAATATTTGAAAAGTCTATCATTCTTTTTTCCCCTTAGTACGCTCCCCGGTCCGCTTTCCGGTGCGCGTACCGGGCGCTTCCCCCGGCAAAAAAACGAAAAAAAAAAAAAAATGTGTTGCCCCGCGGGGCCCTTCTAACCCCTTCAGCGCTAATGACAAGGGTAACTCGTCATGGAGTTTCCATTGATTTCAATGGAAATTACATTGAAGTTCCACCAGAAGCATAGCATCCAAGTGGTTAAAGCCCCCACATCAAACCTAGGGGGTCAGGGAGGATCTACTCTGCCCCCTTATGGTCATTTCCCCCTTTGTTTTGGCCACCTCTTGTGTCTCGATCCTACCGAGACACAAGATGGCGGCCGCTCCGGACTGTTTAGAATGTTTACAGACACCCGAGAGCCAATCAGCTTTCCGTGCGCAAGTCGCGTGTCGCGCCCGGAGCGCTCCCCGGTGCGCGTACCGGGGCGCGCTTACAGATATACATATTTTTTTGAACCTAAATTACTCAAAATCCACTAGAGCACATATCTTGAGACCTAGCAAAGGCACATCGGACTACCAGTCCCTACAATTTTGCCAAGTTTCATAGAAAACCATTCAGCCGTTCGAGCTAAAAGTGAGTCCAACCGCCCTATGGAAAACTCAATGTTAAAAACACGTTTTGGGACCCCCCTTTTTTCTCGGCCCCCACTTCACGAAACCCCCCCAAACTTTCAGGAGACGCTCAGAAACAAAATGTGCCATTTTCCTGAAAATTTCAGCCAATTCCGTCCATCAACGCCAAAGTTATTCAACATAGAATTTGCAGAAATCCCTATTCAAAAAAATCCTAACTATATATACCTACTGGCGACCGCCAGTAGGATATATATATATATATATATATATATATATATATATATATATATATATATATATATATATATATATATACAGATTCTGCCTTCAGCGTACTTCGTACCACAGAATAACGGACCACCATGCAGCAGGTAAATATTTCAGGAATATTTATTTTCTCTTATCACGGTTCTTCTCTGGCATGACGCGTTTCGGTTAACAAGTAACCTTGATCACATGGCGACCATGCAGTATTCTTCCACCTTAAATACTTATTTTTTTCAACCATTCTCACCACGTGGTGCTAGAAAGTGAGGATATACTACTCAAGACAATGTACTCTTCCACTTATGTATGCAGTATAACATTTCCATCAAGTTTACACAATCTTATCGGTTCTACTGTTTGGCAGTCATTATTTAAACACGTATTGTTTTATGAATGTGCAATAATATGCCATAAATATTGAATAAATAATAAATATGTGCAAACTAATTTCATTTATAACATTTTAAAATGTTTAAAAACTCTAAAATTCATCACATTCTAGAATTTATATATAAAAGCATAAATGCTTGAAAATCAGTCCGCTGTTGTGCAACTTTATGCATTGGTTTATGCTAAAACTCCTAAAGAAATAAAACCATCATCAGTGATGTCATCAGTGATGTCACTGACCATGTCATGAATGATGTAATATGTGACATCATCAGCAGGGGATTGCGGGTGCGCGAAATATAGTTAGTACAACTAACTATATAGGAGCAATTTCAATGTTTTTTTAAATGCTAATTCCTAACTATATAAGGCCTGAAACCTATGGCTTTTTAAGTGAATTTGCAAGGTTTTTAAAATGCTAATTCCTAACTATATAAGGCCTGAAATCTATGGTTTTATAAGTGAATTTGCAAGGTTTTTCAAATGCTAATTCCTAAATATATAAGGCCTGAAACCTATGGTTTTTTAAGTGAATTTGCAAGGTTTTTTAAATGCTAATTCCTAACTATATAAGGCTTGAAACCTATGTTTTTTTCAGTGAATTTGCAAGTTTTTTTAAATGCTAATTCCTAACTATATCAGGCGTGAAACCTATATTTTTTTTCAATAAATTTAAAAGGTTTTGTAAATGCTAATTCGATTAGCGGATAACGTTTATATATGTATTATCCTTCTGGGACCACCTGAGGAGCCATCTTGTTTCTCAGGAGAAGTGAGGCACAAGAGAGCACAAAACAAGAGTGGAAAACGCGAAAAGGGGGCAGGGTTGAGACCCCCTGACCCCCTAGACCTTCTCAGGGGGTCCCAGAAGGACCACCAAGTGCAAAATAAAATATTATTTTTTTTAATCGCGGGGTACGCGCACGGTACCCCGCGATTTTTTCGATGGTTTTTTTTTTGCCCTTGGGGGTCCTTTTGGGACCCCCTGAGAAGGGCTACCCTGCCCCCTTTTCGTGTTTTCCACTCTTGTTTTGGGTTCTCTTGTGCCTCAGTTCTCCTGAAAACAAGATGGTGGCCAACACTTCCTGGTTTGGACAGTTTGGAATGTTGACAGTCGACTGCCAGCCAATCAGAAACTCGCTCGCGCACGTAAGGGTACGCGCACGTACGTGTACGGTACGCGCATATCGATATATAAATTGCTCAAATTCAATTTTCTCAACAACTACTGGAGGGATTTTCACCAAATATAGAAAAGGCACTACTGCATACCTGTCCCTACCATTTTGCCAAGTTTGGTGTAATTCTCGTGAGCTTCGATGTTAAGGCGGCAGGCCAGCCACTGGGCGAGCACCACCCCATGTGATGGGGGGCTTTAGTTTGGAGCACGGCGCATGGATTTAGCGCGACTTCGTTCCTTGGGGCTCACTGGGAGCTTTGAACTGGCAAACATTAAGGAAGCAACCATCTATGGATATTATTACAGACTACACCTCCCATCGACCACCACGCATTGGCTTATTCAAAGCAGCTGAATGGCAGCACGTGATGGGGCATAAGATGTAAAGGGGGATGTGGCCCGATTTGTTTCCTTTAACTGCTGTGCCTCTGAGGAAGTGTAAAACGAAACGCATCAGGCGGCAGTCATACGCTTGATTGAACTGAGGAATGAAACCTTGCATACCAAATAAATGCTTTTACTGGGGAAAAGCTACGCCGTGTTTGAGTGCTGCTCTATTTGTGGTCACCCCAACGAGCTTCGATGTTAAGGCGGCAGGCCAGCCGCTGGGCGAGCACCACCCCATGTGATGGGGGCCTTTAGTTTGGAGCACGGCGCATGGATTTTGCGCGACTTCGTTCCTTGGGGCTCACTGGGAGCTTTGAACTGGCAAACATTAAGGAAGCAACCATCTATGGATATTATTACGGACTACACCTCCCATCGACCACCACGCATTGGCTTATTCAAAGAAGCTGAATGGCAGCACGTGATGGGGCATAAGATGTAAAGGCGGATGTGGCCCGATTTGTTTCCTTTGACTGCTGTGCCTCTGAGGAAGTGTAAAACGAAACGCGTCAGGCGGCAGTCATACGCTTGATTGAACTGAGGAATGAAACCTTGCATACCAAATAAATGCTTTTACTGGGGAAAAGCTACGCCGTGCTTGAGTGCTGCTCTATTTGTGGTCACCCCAACGAGCTTCGATGTTAAGGCGGAAGGCCAGCCGCTGGGCGAGCACCACCCCATGTGATGGGGGCCTTTAGTTTGGAGCACGGCGCATGGATTTTGCGCGACTTCGTTCCTTGGGGCTCACTGGGAGCTTTGAACTGGCAAACATTAAGGAAGCAACCATCTATGGATATTATTACGGACTACACCTCCCATCGACCACCACGCATTGGCTTATTCAAAGAAGCTGAATGGCAGCACGTGATGGGGCATAAGATGTAAAGGCGGATGTGGCCCGATTTGTTTCCTTTGACTGCTGTGCCTCTGAGGAAGTGTAAAACGAAACGCATCAGGCGGCAGTCATACGCTTGATTGAACTGAGGAATGAAACCTTGCATACCAAATAAATGCTTTTACTGGGGAAAAGCTACGCCGTGCTTGAGTGCTGCTCTATTTGTGGTCACCCCAACGAGCTTCGATGTTAAGGCGGAAGGCCAGCCGCTGGGCGAGCACCACCCCATGTGATGGGGGCCTTTAGTTTGGAGCACGGCGCATGGATTTAGCCTGACTTCGTTCCTTGGGGCTCACTGGGAGCTTTGAACTGGCAAACATTAAGGAAGCAACCATCAATGGATATTATTACGGACTACACCTCCCATCGACCACCACGCTTTGGCTTATTCAAAGCAGCTGAATGGCAGCACGTGATGGGGCATAAGATGTAAAGGCGGATGTGGCCCGATTTGTTTCCTTTGACTGCTGTGCTTCCGAGGAAGTGTAAAACTAAACGCGTCAGGCGTCAGTCATACGCTTCATTGAACTGAGGAATGAAACCTTGCATACCAAATAAATGCTTTTACTGGGGAAAAGCTACGCCGTGTTTGAGTGCTGTTCTATTTGTGGTTACCCCATCGAGCTTCGATGTTAAGGCGGCTGGCCAGCCGCTGGGCGAGCACCACCCCATGTGATGGGGGCCTTTAGTTTGGAGCACGGCGCATGGATTTAGCGCAACTTTATTCCTTGGGGCTCACTGGGAGCTTTGAACTGGCAAACATTAAGGAAGCAACCATCTATGGATATTATTACGGACTACACCTCCCATCGACCACCACGCATTGGCTTATTCAAAGCAGCTGAATGGCAGCACGTGATGGGGCATAAGATGTAATGGCGGATGTGGCCCGATTTGTTTCCTTTGACTGCTGTGCCTCTGAGGAAGTGTAAAACGAAACGCGTCAGGCGGCAGTCATACTCTTGATTGAACTGAGGAATGAAACCTTGCATACCAAATATATATATTCACTCCACAAATCCCGGTTTGGAATCGGCAAGACTGTCACGGGCGGTCCAGTCGGGCTACCGGGGGCCCCAAGTATTAATTCCAAAATCCTCCATTTGTCACAGAAAGTACTCTGACACTACAGTATGCTGCATAAAGTCTTAAATGGCTGGAAAAACGAAGCGTGTCAGCTTACGCCTTGCTCATGCTCATAGTTACACACTCCGGGACAAATTCCGTGCTTTAGAAAAACTGAACAAAAGTGAACAAAGCAAGTGTTGGGAGGGCCGCTCTCCTTAGTGGAAGAACTGGATTTTTTAGTAGAAGACACAAGCAGACCTTGCGCCCAAAAAAACAACCACAACCACAAAAAGTAGCTCCCGCAAACGCAGAGAAAGGCGAAGGGCAAGCAAAAGGCGAAACCACCAGAAGATATCAAACCAGGCGGTGGAACAGGAAATAAATAGCAATGACAATTCACAAATTCAAAATGAAATAAATATCACTGTCACAAATGTGTCCAAAGTAGTTCTAAATCAAGCTGAACTGCAATTGCTGACCTTAGGTCTATTGTATACACCGGAGAGTTCTTTCAATTATGCATCCACTAGAATGGACATATACAGAGGGATTCGTAAGTTGAAATTAAAAAAACATCACCTCTTGAAAAACACAGAGAATCAATTGGAGATCCAGGTAACAGCAAAGTCACCATTACTAGAGGAAGCAATAATACATCCAGACGTTGCAAGCCAGTACAGTGCATTGCTTAGAGATTTACCATCACTAGCAAATAATGAACCACCGGTATGCAACAGGGAGGACGTACAGAGTACAAATGAAGAACTTTTAAGACATAAACAAAAATGTAAACCTCGCTCCACCTTTGTCCCTATCATGCCAAGAGATAACATCGATGTGTACCATGAGCAAATAATTAAGGAATTGAAACAGCTCAACTACAAAACGAACAAACGGAAAGGCAAAATCAAAAATAAACAAGAATTACAATATCACCAATTGATTAAAAAACTTTCAAACAATAAGGAGATCATAATACGCAATGCAGATAAAGAGGGTAACCTTGTAATATGGAGTAAACCGGATTATATTGAAGAAGCACAAAAACAATTGGCAGCAAAGGAATGTTATTGCCGATGTGATCAATTGAAACTAAAAACAACATATGAAAGCTTCTTCAACAAATTATTGGCTTGGAAAACATCGGGGGTAATCAGTAAAGATGAATATTTGTTCTTAAAAAATACCATTCCAACAACACCAGTACTCTATTTTATACCAAAGTTACATAAGGATCCGATTCACCCCCCAGGGCGTCCCATTATTTCTGCAAAGAATAGCCTAACTGAACATGCGTCTCAATACATTGATAATTTTTTACAGGACTTTGTAAAAGTGTTACCCTCATACCTGAACGATACAAATGATTTTTTAGCAAAACTACATACTTGTGAGTGGCAAAATGACTATTTGCTAATTACGATGGATATAGCTGCCCTATACACAAGTATAAATCACAAAGACGATATGAGAGCAATTGAGCACTATTTGGGGCAAAGACCAGTAGGCTATAAGCATCACAACAAAATGATTATGGATATGATAGAATTTTATTTGAATAACAATATCTTTCTGTTTCAACATGTGTTATACCAACAGTTGAGGGGTGTTGCTATGGGGGCCAGCTTCTCCCCAAGTTATGCCTGTCTCCACATGGGCTGGTGGGAGGAACTGGTCCTCCATAGAGAACATGCCAACACCCTCTCACAACATGTAAAATGCTGGTGGCGTTATATAGACGACCTGTTTCTAATATGGCATGGTACAAGATCTGAGGCAACAAAATTCATTCATCACCTAAACCAAAATGACTTAAACTTACAATTCACTTCAGAAATTAGTGCTGAGCGGGTCACTTTTCTAGAAGTAGAAGTCTATATTGAGGATGGCAAAATAGAAACTAAGATGCATAGAAATTCTAGCAGTCAATGCAGTATTACATGCGCAGAGCCACCATCCAAAACATTTGGTCCAAAGCATCCCCTACGGGGAGATGCTACGGATAAAAAGGATCTGCAGCACTAGAAATAAACTGATAAAAGCACAACAGGATTATAAGAAGAAGTTTTTAGCCTGTGGGTACAGTAACAAATGTATTAATGCCGCCATTTTAAAAACTGAACAAATGGACAGAGTTGATCTTTTAAAAATTGTAATACCTGAGACCAATACCACGGTTGATATTGTAGTACAAACAGAAAAAATTGAAAAAGAACCTACAAACTATTTTAGAATGATTGTAGGGTACAGTAATCAACAGAGGGAAGTAACACACATAATACAAAGAAATTGGCCACTGGTCAAAAGTGATCCGGTACTAGGCCCAAGTTTACCTCTTATACCATCGATTACAAACAAGAGGGCACCAAATATGAGAGACAAATTAGTGGTGAATAACCTTATCGAACAGCCAAAAACAAACTGGCTTAGTCAATGAAAAGGCTTTTATAGGTGTAAAACCTGTAAAGCTTGCCAGAATGGTGTCAACACTACCAGCTTTGAAAAGGCATTTGGGGCAGGCAATCATATGATCACAAAATCTCTGTCTTGCAAAACGGAATATGTTGTATATGTCCTTGAGTGTCCTTGCGGGCTTAGGTACGTGGGGAGTACCAAGCTGCAGGGGCACAAAAGGATCTTGCAACATATTAGAGCAATTAAAAATCGTGACCCTGTGCACCCGATGTCCCGCCACTTCAATGAAACTCACCAAGCAGATTCTAAGCTCTTAAAATACTACATTATAGGCAATGTGCCCCTCAATAAAAGAGGGGGAGACAGGGAGGGTGCCCTGAGAAATATAGAAACAAGATACATTCTAGAACTGGATTCAAAACACCCAAATGGCCTCAATATTACAGAGGACCTATATACATGCCTATAAAATTATCAGAAAAGAAGACATTAGAACTAATGAATTCTGTATGAAAAACTATGGTTAGAGTTCCATAATGTAATCTGGCATTGATGAAAGTAAACAATAGCAAAACATATGGTATAATAATCAGAATAGTTATAGGAAATAAATGTGTCCACAGGCGGGGCATTAAAGGTTGTTCCTTTTAAAAAAATGTTTTAAGGATTTTAGCGTATTAAATTCACATTTATCAAATTCTTTTTCCACATATTGCACTAACTGAGGACAGAGGCTTCTGTTGCTCAAAAAAATAAAATATACTGTGGGGGAACTATGAATATAGTAAAAAAAACACCTCAGTTATATATAGTCAGGATCTAAATTAAGTAAAAAAAAAGAAAATGTAGATAAATATATGTAGGAAGGATTTTATGGAAAAACCTTTTGAACATGAAATGTTATCTATTTATTGACTTATTTATTCTGTAATTTATATATTAAGATATTTATGTATTTTATTTATTTATCTATATATAAATGAATATATCTATTTTTGCATCTGTATATACATATGTACTGAAATTAGACCATAATGCACATAGCACTTTATGGTACAAATATGTTATATACATATCTGACTGAGGTAGAACAGATAACATAAATCTGGTATTTACACCATGATTTTTAAAGAAAAATACTCAGAACAAATTGTACATACTCCTCTCATGTAAGCTCGTAAAACACACTGTGTGCACTGTCACTTTAAATGGAGGTGATTACAAAAGAAAAAAGAAAAAAAATGTGTTTAAAAGCAGTCAGGTGATGCATGTACGTGTCATGTGATCAAGGCACTTCGGTGCTGAAACGCGTTATGGCTGACTGAGCACAATCTAAATAAAAGAATCTGCGCACTTAATGGTGGTCCGTGCTCCTGTTTGTTTGTGAAGCTACAAAACGCCGGCTGGCAGAGGAGTTGCTACGATATATATATTTATATATATTTTCACTCCACAAATCCCGGTTTGGAATCGGCAAGACTGTCACGGGCGGTCCAAGTCGGGCTACCGGGGGCCCCAAGTATTAATTCCAAAATCCTCCGTTTGTCACAGAAAGTACTCTGACACTACAGTATGCTGCATAAAGTCTTTAATGGCTGGAAAAACGAAGCGTGTCGGCTTACGCCTTGCTCACACTCGTAGTTACACAAAACACACATGATTTTATCCACTTCCTTGAACATTTAGAAGATGGACTAACACCCATATAGTATATCTACAATAGTGTCAACTGTGGCAGCCATTTTGTAGTGTGCAATATAGTTTGTCATTTACAATCAATATATTTCATTAATACAATAAAAATATTTTATGTATGTTTTTCGTATGTCATCATGATGGAAAACCTTGATTAAAACCATACTCATAATAAAAAAGCTGGTAATCAATCCAAACCGGACATCTGTTGTTTATAGCCCGGACTTCCACAGAGTACATAACAACAACTCTATTGGCTCGAGCATGAGATGTTTCACATTGTTCAAATATAATGCCTAATGTCAAACAACATCATTGTATTTGATTATACGTCACCATAGAGTCTCAGTCTCGCCCAAGTGGGCAACTAACTAGGAAGCAGTAGAAGGTAGAATGTAATCACTTATATAACTTCATTTTGCCCCAGTGGGCATAAGTAAGCAATATATATTCCAATACATGATGTCACCACAAAAAGTTCATTCGAAAATATTTAAAAACGAAATTGATTCCACATAGTTCTTGTCACAGTTGAAAGAAGTGCCCACACCTATAAAAATAGGATACAAAATAATTAAAATCACTAAAAACAGGAATCTGCACCATTATTTTACATGAATTATTGTCCTTAAGATTACAAGTCATTTAGACATTCAAGTGGATTGCCAGTTCTTCTCTAGAATTCAAACCATTTGGTGACATGCTTTCAAAATCGGTAATATACTGTGATTCTAGTTTTCTTAGTGAGAGTTCACGATTGCCACCTCTGACCCCATAGTTACTGAGTCAATAACAACCATTCTTAGTGCTTTTTCATCCTGGTAATGACAAGCATGGAAATGGCGTGCTACAGGGTACTGCCTATTGTTATGCCTTATTGCACGAATGTGCTCATGCACTCGCTTTTTTGCATGATGTATCGTTCTCCCTACATATAGCTTATTGCAGGGACAGATCAAAATATACACGCAGTACACAGTGTTACAGGTCAGAGGTTTCCTAATCCAAAATTCTCTCGTGCTACACGTGAAGGGACGCTAATTACCAAAACAGGCGGCGAAAATAAACGCCGAATTGTCAGTCATCGATACAGCCAGTACTTGAAAAAACTAAGGATTGTGACCTTCTAAAGAATAAAAAGAATCTGCTGCACCGATTTTTTGGCGTTTATTTTCGCCGCCTGTATTGTTCATTAGCAGTCTGTCGCGTGTAGTGCGGCTGCTTCCTGTGAAGCGTGCTTTACTTGTGCCTTACGGAACTTGAGGAGGACCTGCACAAAGGACGGGGACACGGTGAGCAGATGTCATCAATCGCCGTTCCTATTTCTTCTTCCAAGATGCTTCCATCTAAGGTCACACTCTCAAGCACCAGCCAAGAATCTATCCTGAACGTGAAAGTTCTGTAAGGATGTATGAGAGCCCCGCTTAAGAAGGAAGCTGGAAGCCGCATTGATTGCGCGCCCTGCTCTCAAAAGCACGCTTCAGTGGAAGCAGCTGTGCTACACACGACGGATTGCAAATTAACAATACAGGCGGCGAAAATAAACGCCGAATTGTCAGTCATAGATACAGCCAGTACTTGAAAAAACGAAGGACTGTGATCTTTTTTTAATATATTTTTTTTATATATTTTTTATTTTTCCATCAACATCAGATTTACAGATTCATCATATGTTGCCAGAGAAACAGAAACAGAATTCTTTTTTTTTATCTTACAACTCAGAGAGTATTATCAACCGGTTTAAAACAAATATCGTAAATTTAAATTGACTCAAAAATAATAGAGGGCCATCATTAAGAGCTATCTTGTAGTTTTAATTGCGTTTGGTTTTCCCCTTAATTCATCTTAAGTCTCTCCCAGTCTCCTTTTCCATTCTGTTATTGGGGCCCATATCCTCCGACCGGCCTCTTTTTTTCCCTCCCTCTTTTTTCATATAAGGCCATTTCTAAGGCATATATCACTGGTACGTGTGAGATCCATTGCTGTAATGTTGGGGCGTTAGGATCCTTCCAAAGTGTGGCTATACATAATCTGCTAAGGGTCATCGCTGAATACAGGAATTTGTGATGGAGAACATCTACACCCACCCTCACTACGCCCAAGGTCATAACTTTGTCTGTCAAAGTTAAATGTATCCCCAGAGAGTCGGCAAAAAATTGTTCCATCGATTTTTTATATATATCCAAAGAGGGGGAAGATGCTAACATGTGTATTGTATCTGCTTGCGTGGATTGGCATCTCGGACAGATTCCCCCGCTATTTCCCCCCCGTTGCGCTATTTTATGAGGAGTATAGTAGAGTTCAAACAAAGTCTTGTAGTGTTGAGATTGTAAATTTGCCACACTTAAAACCGAATTCGCTGGTTTTAATGACTTCTCTGCCTCGTTTCCCGTTAGACCTAGTTTGTCTCTCCACTTCTCATACATTCTTTCACAATCGTCCTTTTTATGTTTACAAATTTCTTTGTATAATTGCAAGATGGATGTTCCCCCTTCATCCCTTATGCATTCCAGCAATTCGATTCTTTGGAAATTCATGTCTCCTCCCTGCTTCTTTATCAGAACCGACCTCACCTGTAAGTACTTAAAGAAGTCTCTGCGCCCTAGGTTATATAAGCGTTGTGCCTGCTCAAAAGAGATCAAACCGGTTGCCCCTATAAGGTCCCCAATAGTTTTAACCCCTAATACATCCCAGCTCTTCATAACTGGGTCATGAAATACCACCGGCAGTGATGGGTTCCCATACAGAGGGGTATAATAATTCATTCTCCCTAGTTTTAATTTTCTCCTTATCCCAGACCAAACTGATCTTGCGGCCACCAAGGTCTTAAACCTTACTTTTTTATGATAGCTCCTCTCCTCGTATGTGAGTAGCCATTGATTAGAGTTTTTCACTACTAATTCATATACTTCTGGGACACCATCTCTGCCTCTCCATCTGTCCAAAACGCTCCCCCCAGCATACCTCTGATGTACTGTAGGACCGTTGCCCAATAATATGCCTTAAAATCTGGTAGCGCCAGCCCACCTCTTTCTCTTGGGAGTGACAGAAATTTTTGGCTGCGGCGTGTTTTACCCTTGGCCCAGATAAATCTATTTGTCACCTTTTCTAGCTCCCTGAACCAGCTATTGCTAAAGATCAGCGGTATGGTCCTGAATAAGTACAGCACCTTTGGCATAAACACCATTTTAATAACGTTGCAACGTCCAATTGTTGTTAGGTGTTATTCAGTTTGTCAAAATCTGATTTGGCCTTATCTATGATGGGGCTTAAGTTCTTAGATACCACTTTAGAAAGGTCTGAGGTTATGCGAACCCCCAGATATACCGCTGTCTCTACGACTTTTGGATCGACTAAAGATATTTCCTTGTTTATTACTACTTGAGTTTTGTTTGCATTTAGTTTGTACCCCGACAGTCTTCCAAATGCAGCTGCTTCTTGTTCTATTTCACTTAGGGCTGACATTGGTTCGCTTGATGTTACAGCCAAGTCATCCGCATATCCTAATATTTTTGTTTCATGCCTATTCAATACGATGGGCAAAATGTTTCTATTCTGCTCTATCCTCCTAATGAATGTATCTATATATAGAGCGAATAGTAGCGAGGAACAGAGGCTCCCTTGCCTAGTTCCTCGTCCAATATCTATTATACCACTCAGCTCCCCCATGGTTCTAACTCTTATTCTTGGGTTGTTATATAAGGCTTTTAGAGCTCCCACAAAGCCCTCCCCCATGTTCAGCTTCTCCAACACAGCCCAGAGAAATCCCCACGAGACCCTATCAAATGCCTTCTCAGCATCTAAAAGGATCAGAGCCATAGGGTCTCGTGAGGATGCTGTGCCATCAAATAACGTAAGCACTCTTCTAACATGTTCCGCTGTTCCTCTCCCAGGGATATACCCGTGCTGCCATGGGGAAACGATCTTACCAATTACTGCTCCTAGCCTATTTGCTAGCATCTTTGAATACATTTTCACATCGCTATTCATTAGGCTTATCGGCCTATAAGATCCAGGATTAGTTGCGGGCTTGTCTTTTTTCAGAAAGACTATCATGGTTGCCTCTCCCCATGACTCCGGTGGTATCGCACCCTTTTGTACATTTACAGCCAGCTCATATAGTTCTTCTTCTATCTCGGTTAAAAATGTTTTGTAGAACTCCAAGGGTATAGAGTCTGGGCCTACTGCTTTGCCAGATGGTAAGTCATAGACTGCTCTCTGTATTTCTGTTTTGTTAAATGCCATCTCCAATGCCCCCTTTCCTCTATCGTTAGTTTCTCTAGTATGACACTCTCAAGATATCCATCTATATCCTCAATAGATGCCGTATTGTCATCTTCATATAGTTTCTGATAGTAGTCCCGAAAGCTGGCACTTATACTCTCGGGTGTTGTTGTGACCCTTCCGTTCTCAGATCTAATCTCAGAAATATCCCCTTTAGTAGCAGCCTGCCTTGTTCGGACAGCTAGCATGTGACCTATCTGTTCACTATACTCATATTGGTCTTCTCCATGCCAAATACTTCCCTGCTGCTTTAGAAGCAAATAGCTCCCCAACCGCAGCCTTAGCCATAGCAAGCTCATATGTTATACTAACGATATCCTGATTCGCCCTGATTGCGCTGCTAAGTTCATGTTCTAGTCTAGCAACTGCCCCTATTCTACTTCCTCCCTCTCTGCCTTATTCCGCCTAATTGAGTACCTGATTGTCTCCCCCCTTATACCTGCTTTCAGGGTATCCCATACTACTGCAGGTGAAGCAGACTTTTTGTTTAGTACAAAAAAATTCCTTATCCATTCTTTAATTAGAACGATGTACTCTGAATCCTGTAGCAAGGCTCCCTCAAATGTCGAATTTGTCACCTTCCTTTGCAGGGCGGCGGTTGTAATATCTAAGATGAGAGGGTTATGATCAGACATTACCCTGGGTAGTATGCTAATCTTTGCTGTGGAGGCTACAGCAGGTGATACCAAAAAATAGTCTAGCCTTGCTAAGACCTTATGAGGGGCGGAATAATATGTACCACCGCTCCCTAGGTTATTTTGCAGCTCCCATATATCTACTAGGCCATTGTCACACATCAGTTGAATCAGTGCTCTGTGGCTTCTCTTCTTCCGACCAGAGAATTTCCCCGGGTCGTTCTTCCACAAGCCGTTCAGTCCATTAACATTAAAGTCACCACAAACTATTAATGGCAGGGGCCAGTTAGCTATTTCTGAGTTAACAGAGACCATAACTTCTGGGTCGTCTACTGTGGGAGCATACAATAAGCATAATGTGAAATTATAGCTCTGTATCTGGCATTCCACCAATACCCATCTACCATATCGGTCTGATTTTTGTCTATTTACGACCATGCATCCATGCTTTGCTAAGATCGCTACCCCTCTTGTTCTTGTTCCTTGCGTCGTATATGATACTAATTGATATCCCAGCTGTTCTAAGAGTCCCTTTTGGGAGACCTCTATATGTGTTTCTTGTAGGCAAATCAGCTCAGCATGCAGTGTTCTTAAATATTCCCTCAAAGCTCTTCGTTTCCTGCCATCGTTTAGTCCGCAGACATTCAGCGAAGCTATCCGCACAGTCATTTCTGGGTTTTTTTCACGCTCCCCCAGTTAGTTTTTGTTAACCTGGCGTCTTTAGTTTCTTCTATATACTGATGTGATGACATTTTTTCCCCCCCTTCTTCCCTCCCCGGCCCTCTCTTATCCCCCCCTGACCCGTCCCACTTCTCGCTCCTCTCCCCCCCTACCTGTTCCCCTCCCTCTGTCCCCCTCCCTTCCCCCTTACCATCTTATGAGGCTTGCTGGGTCCCCGGGTACCCAGGTAAGGGCGTCAGTGTGGTCAGAGTGCGCCTCAGTGCGTCCCGCGAGTAGGTCCTTTATACTTTAGTCGTGTTGGGTGGGTGGGGTCAAATAATGCCTTCAAATATTTGCCCCCGACCATTATATAAATACACCACATTTTCGCTACATTTTATTCATTACCCCCACCCCACCTCCACAACCCCTTTTGATTGGTCCCCATGTTTTAGTGTTCATAGACAAGTTGCTGATTTGCGTTTATATTCCTGAATTCCCTTTCTCAGTTGCTGAGATTTCTTTTAAGTAAGCTTCGGCTTGAATTTCGCTTAAGAAACTTCTTGTTGATCCCTTATACATTATTTTTTGCCGTGCTGGGTTTTGCAGGTAGACCGTTGCTCCAATTTTTTCAAACGGTGCGATTAATTGTCTCATTCTCCACCTTCTCTCAACAGTTGCGTGGGCGAAGTCTGGTCTGGTGAAAAACATAAAATCTTTATATTTCCTCTGCTTTGTTGGCCTTGCCAGATCATAGAGGGCTTCTCTTAAAAGGAAATTCCCGAAATAGACCAACATTGCCTGAGGATATTGACGTGATTTTTGTGAGTGTTTTGGTGGGGTCAGAGGGAATCGGTGAGCACACTGAATTTCTCTGTCCATGTCCCAGGTACTGAGTTCCGGAATGGCTGATTTCAGCAGATTGATCATAGAGCCCTTTGGGTCGTTCTCTTCAAAGCCTTCAGGTATTCCAAGGAACCTCAGGTTGTTTCTTCTTGACCTGTTTCGTGAAACAAAAACAGAAAGAGAACTACAGAGAGAAGGACAAAGACAAAGAGAAGGGAAATGATTCAGAGGACAAAGCTAACCTGGAATTAATGGCTAAAAAGGCTCAGAGGCTGCAGACAATAAAAAACTTGAAAGCTGCCGCTAAAAATACTGGACCCTCAACCCTCTCTCAGCCTCGGATATCTAACATCTTCATCCCGGTAGCCAAGGAAGGACCAAACGAACCTACTGAAATTATTAAACAAAAAAACAACCAGGCAGACAGCGCGAAAGGTACCAGTGGGGTTGACCCAAACACGCTTCTAGTGCGAATTGGTGCGGATGGGGAAAATATAGTCCAAAAACAAACCTCCCCTTCATCACGCACGCAAACATTTCCCCCTGAGCTTGGTAATACTGCGCTTTCTGAAGGAGACTCTGATTCAGACATATATGAAACAGGAATGTCCACCTCAAGCAAAACAAGTGAAATAAACGAAACAAATGACGATCAAATATTAGAAGCAACAGTCTCCGAGATTCTAGACTCTAACGAATCCAGGAAACTTAGTGAAACATGCCAAAGTTCAAACTCAAGGAAAAAACGGAAAAAAGAGGGCGAGAGACAAAAGGAGAAGAGCTAACTTAATCAATGATGGGATCACAGATCCTGGCAGCAATAATGAATATGCCATAAAAAGATCTAAACCTGTACGAAAAAGCCCAACACCAAAGCTTCTAGAAGAAAAAGACCATGCTCAAGACCACACTTTAGCTGAGCCTGAAGGAAAAAGCCAGAAACAATCCGGAGAAGGACAAAACTCAGCAACAAATGCAGAGCCACTGCTGAGCGAAGTGCTGAGCTCCATAAAAAACTTCCATAAAGACATCAAAAAGGAAACCCAAGGGAACCATGTTGCTATTGAGAAGCTACAAGGGGCAATTAAAAAAGTTGGCAATATCTGTACCGAGATCTCTGATAGAATGGCCTCAGTGGAAGCACGTGCAGACAATTTGGAAATAGACGTGATCAAGCTGCAAAAACAGGAGAATGAGCACGACGGAATCATAAAAGACCTCATGATGAAAGTGGAAGATCAGGACTGTGATCTTCTAAAGAAAAAAAAGAATCTGCTGCACCGATTTTTTACCTGAAAATCGAGCACGAAAAAAGAAGCACTGTCCATCCGCTTTTCCCGATTGAACAACACCACCGTTTTAAAATTAAGAAGCCCTGAAGAGAGTCCCTGTACTTATTGCCCGAGACTCGAAATGTGTTGGCAATCCGTCAAACATTGAGGAATGTTGAATTGATTTCCTTTCTCCCTCAGGATATTACTATAATTCGGTGCACCCTTGAGCAGGACTCTTTAAGAATTCCCAATGTTTCTGCTAGACACCGTTTATTTGATAGTCTAGGGCACAGTTCTTCAAACTGTGGGGCGCGCAACCCTGGGGGGGCATGGATGGGTGCCCAGGGGGGCGCAAAGACCTCTCCAAGCACATGTAAATGTAGACGCCTGGAAGTGTAGCGATGTTTATTTGCTGCATTTCTAGGCTGCCTTAATTTACTCCGAAGCGCTCAGAGTGCCGAGGGCCAGAGGTCAGTGGGTGTGCTGCTGGGGGCTCGGCTGGGCAGTGTGTGGAGTATTATTAAGACTCCAGCACAACCAAGGGATCAATTCCGATTCGGGAAACAAATCCGTACGATGATTCGAATTCGTAGCCGTTTCCGTACGAATCCTACAAATCCGTCCGAATTGCGTAGTAGGATCCGTAGTAAAAAAATACATCCGAATCATTGCCAACCGTACAAAAAGCAAGGGAAAATCCGTACGACACGGACCCTGAAAGTGAACCGTACAAATCATAAACATGCTGTATGTTAGAACCGGGGTCTCTAGTTGGCAGGGGTATGCACCCTCGTCCAAGTAGGGACCACGGCTTCCAACCTGGTAGCTTGGCGCAGAGCAGCAAAGGCGTAACCTCAGAGGCAATGTGTAAAGTATTTGTGCAACACACAACGGCGATGACACAGTAAAAACACTCACAAAAGGATCACCACACCAGTTTTGTATAAGAATAAGAATTTCTTTATCTAAAAGATATGCGAGAAGCAAAAGCAGGTAAATCCAGCTCCAGGCAAGATCAATAATAAAAAGGATTCCAGTTTCCAAGTAAGATCAATAATCAATAAGAATGAATCCAGTTCCCAGGCCTGATCAATAATAAAAAGGATTCCAGTTTCCAAGCAAGATCAATAACCAATAAGAATGAATCCAGTTCCCAGGCCTGATCAAATCACCGAAAGCTCAGGTGTGCCAAGGGCTCCTGCTGGTAATGTCTTCTCACAGTGTCCTTGGATGGCAAAAGTTCACTTGAGGTAGGTTCTTATGGTCAAAATTCACTGGGGGAAGGTTCTTAGGCCAAAGTTCCCTTGTAGCGTAATAAGTGTGCCTCTCATAGAAATTATGCTCCCAGCGTAGGAAGTGCGGCTGCCCAGGCGCTGCTGGTAATGCTAAAAAATGCCCCAGTGTCAATTACCAAGTAATTATGCCCCCGTAGGCCGGTCAGTGAAGGACAGTTCCCAGCCAAGCACAAAGCTCACACTCCAGGTACCCGGCCAACACCCACCCTGCCCCCTCGCAGCAGCTTGGTTGCACTGAGGCGTTACCTGGGGTGGTGGTTACAGGTGCGGGTGCGAGGCTCCTCTCCCCCTGGGGCCTCAGGCTCAGCAGGCGCTGCACGGGTGGGGGTCACAGCCACACAGCGCTCCTTTAGCACAGCGCTTAACAGTGCCTCCAAGTCCGTGGCAATGACGGAGCCTCCTGCCACGCAGCGATTCGCTTCTCAGCGCTACACAGCGCGCTCCAGTCCCAGTGGCGGTGACCTCAGGGCCAGTTTCAGTCGGCTTGCGCCAGAAGCAGAGGCAATCACAGAGCCCTCAGGAGGATCACGGGGCAAGCAGTGCTGAGGGCAGGCACAGCGTTGCAGGGCAAATCTTGAGAGTGTTGTTGCTGTTCCAAAGGGCAGTCTTTAAAACGCTGTGGTCCAAGGACAGGTAGTTTCCTTTAGCTTAAAAAGGGTGCAGTCCCAAAAAGGCAATCTTTAAAAGGTTGAAGACTCTTTAAAATGTGGTTCAAAGAAAAGTAGTTCCTTTGGGATGTTGTGGAGACACTCTGGTGGTGATGTTGCAGTCTCCCATGCAGGGCAGGATCAGCAGACAGTAGGGCAACTCAGCAGGTTGTGGGGCAGCAGTTCCTTGGTGCAGTCAGCCTCCTTCCCAGTGGCAATCCTCTTGCGCAGCAGTCCTCACTCTAGCAGGGATTCTTCCAGGTCCAGCAGTGTAACCAGAATGTGAGGCCAGGACCCTCCCATATATATTCTACAGCCCAGGGGCTAGAAAGTGGTGGAAGTCTCTGGAAGGGTCTGGGGGCAGGAGCTTCTGGAAGAGTCCAGGGAGTTCTGGTATGTTCCCTGCCTTCCCTGACCTAGCTGTCACAGTGACGAGAGACAGGCTGTTAAGGCTACAGTGGGCAGCCCATCACAGCTCATCCCAGGAAAGAAGGTGTGAATCACCTCTCCCACCTCCCAACCCAGGCAGGCTATCAGTATGCAGAGGTGAGGGGGGAGTCTGCAGAGCCTAATCTAAGTGTAGGCAGGAAAAGGTCCACTTTATGAAAGTGGGATCCCTAGCGTAGTAATGTCCAAACCCTATATATCATTGGAAAGGGTTCCCCGCCCCAAGTCCAACAAGACCAAACATGGCAGACTTATTAGGTCCCTGTCAGAAGGTATCCCATAAGGGGAGGTTCCCAATATTAGCCTTTGGAGAATTAGCCTTACTGCGGTAGCAGTGGCAGATATGCCAGCCTCACAAGGTTTTAGGGGAGAGCACCCGCACCTCAGCACTGTTTTGCAGTGGTGAGGCGCCCAGAGTCCTAAGTCCAACAAAATGTAAGATAAAAATGGGAGGCAAAAAGGGCAAAAATGTAGGGGAGACCACCCTGAGGCTGACAGGTCTAACACCGTACAACCCGAAAAGTGCGATCCTGACCGGGGAAGGAGTACGTGATTCATACGGTAAACGTCGCGTATGAGCAATTCGTACGGAGAACCACACAATCACATAGGGTACCGTTCATATACCCCATGATCGTTGGGGTACCGTTCATACACCCCATGATCGTAGGGTTACGATTCCTACACCTAAAAGATCATGGGGTGTACGAACCGTACCCCTAAGATAATGGGGTCTATGAACCGTACCCCATGATCCTAGGTGTACGAACCGTACCCCTACGATCATGGGGTGTACGAATCGTACCGGGGTCCATTTTGCACGCACTTCAAGCCGAATTCTGCTTTTCATGAAATTTTGAGCTCTCAGAAAAAAAGTTATACGGAGTGTTGACTGGACGAATCCTACTTGCTGGGTCGGAAAATGATGCTTCGATCCATACGGACATCGCGTACTGCGCGTTCCGAATGCGATTCGTACGGATTATTGAGTCATACGGGCTTTAGTACGATTCGGACGGAGAACTGCTTTGGATACGCATCGTTCTACATTGTACGTACGGGGATGTTCGAGGATACGATTCGTACGGGAAAAATACTCTGTATGGCTATTCATACGGGATTTTACCAAATCGGAATCGCCCCCAAGTGTTTCACAGGTCTTTAAAGACCATTTGCATACCTTTGGAAACTGGTTACTGAAGCTTATTTTTTTTTTCTTTTTCCAGTACCCCCTGGGCCCGACTCTGCCTATTCCTTACATTTGTATTTTAAATTTACTGCTGTAGTAGGAAAATGCATTTTATGAAAAGGAATACAAAAAAGGGTTGCCAATAAAAATAATGCTAGCCATGTATGTTTAAAGAGCCTGCAAAGACCTTGCTTTGACACTAAATAGGGTCTTAAATTAAAAAGTATGCATTCATTTGTAATGTTACTTTCTGTCTGTTTCTTTTATTTTCAGGCATGAATCATTCAGGCAGCCCTAGAACACATTTAAAAGTGCTTTATGTTTGCTTTTCGAAGTACGCACAGATAAGAGCTGAAAATAGGGCTTTAGGGGACTGTTTATTTTTGTACTGTCTGCATCATCAAAATAATGAGCTGGCAACCCTAATCATATGGTATATTCAGGTATTCACCATGTTTGGTCTAAATATGTGTGAATGGCGGAGGGCCCGATTTAAATGTCCCATGTGTCATCCATGTGCTGCTTTGTGTTATTCTGAGCAGGTTGTTTTTTAAATTTTGGGATAGCTGGGATTTGCCTTGTGGCATAGTCAGGAAAGTTTGGTCTGATAGTTTTTAAAATAGTTCCTGAAGGTTCTTGGGAACTAGTGCTTGTTTTTCTATGGTCTTGTAAAACATTCCTAACTTTTATTTCTGTCATGTTTGGCACATTATTGTGCTCTCTCTAAAGGTCACTACTAGATTATTATTAGTTGTAGTCTTCCCATACCAAGTATTTGATTAATACTTTATATATTTCTGTTGGACTTGGCCCTTTTGGCAGGTTCACCCCTAAACCTTTTGCTTTTTTTGTTGTAAAAGTTGTTTTTATTGACATTTTGAAAAAACCACAGAAAGCGACAATCCCGCTCAACTTCCCTCGCAGGGGGTAGGATATCGGGCATACAGACAGCAGTGAATCCAGCCAACCTAGAACCCGGGCCCTAGGCCCACAAGCTACACATCGAGTATAGGAGTATAGTCCAGGTTAGCCGCCGGGTGCCAAGGCCTTCAGAGGACTTCAATTCGGGGCGGTGTACCGCTAGCGCACCAAATAGGTATCAGGCCATCAAAGTCTGCTTCCTCCATCGTCCCGCTATACTACCTTGCGGTTGTTGCCATAACTCACCGACAACCCCCTTGCCCTCCCCCCACCCTTTCCCACCCCACCCCCCCATGGTGGTAACCTACATTCATGCACAGAATCAGTCAGTCAGTGTTACTCCGGTCTGGAATAGGTGAAGGCCTCGCAAGGAGGGCGGACAAACCGCAGATGGTAAGCCGCTGGATAGGAAGCGGACCAGGGGACCCCATCGGAAGGAAAAGTTCCTGAAATCACCTCGAAAAATGTCCGCCATCCGTTCCATACTCAGCAGCCTCCACAGCCTTGCATGCCACAGAGCGAGCGCCGGGGCCTCCTTTTTCTTCCAGGCTGCAGCTAATGTCAGCTTGACCGCCCCGTACATAGCCAAAGAATCTTTTTGTCAGCTCGTGTCTGGTGTTCAAGGGCAGGGTCTCGAAGTCCCAGCAGAACATGGTCCAGTGTGTCCTTGATAGGGTAGCCCAAGATCTCTTTGATGTGGGACAGGATCTCTGCCCAATAAGGACGCATGATCTGGCAGTCCCACCATATATGGCGAAAATCGCCCAGCAGTCCACAGCCCCTCCAGCACCTATCCGAAGCGTTCAGAAAAATCCTCTTCAATTTAGATGGGTACATGTACCAATCGATCGTGGTTTTAAGATGGGCCGAGTGGTTGTGTTTTGCAATGTCGTGCCAGAGATGGGACCATTCCTCATCCGATACGGAGCGGCCAAGGAGATCTTCCCAAAGGCCCATATATCGTGGTCTAGGAGAAATAGAGGTAGAGAGCAGGAGGTCGTACAAAAGGAGATGGTTCCCCGCATGGTGGAAGTTTTGGCAAGAAATGCTTCAAAGAGAGTGGGCGGTCTGGTAGCCGCGTCTCTAACCGACGGCGATAGCGCCCAGTGAAGCAGCTGGGGGTGGTGGAAGTGCTCCAGTTGCGAGACCGAGTAGTCCCGCATACAATTGGCAAACGTAAGTGGCGCGTCCCCATGGAATAGGTGTGGCTAGGTCACCCTGAATCCTCGTCAGGAGTGGGGGGAAGTTGGCAGCAAATAGCTTTCCAATAGTGGGGGTCAGTTGGACCCCTAAGTACATTATGGAGGTGAGGGACCACGGGAGCGGCGACAATGGCCGCAGGCGGTCTACCTCAGCCGAGGGGAGCGTAAGGTTGAGAATATAGGATTTATTTAAGTTGATCTTAAAGCCCGCTACCTTCTCGAAAACCCTCCAGGACCTTATGGACATAGGGAAGGGAGGCGGCGGGATCCGCCAGAGACAGCAGAACATCGTCCGCGAAGAGAGAGATTTTATGTTGTTCCCCTGTGAAGGGTTGTCCCCGAATGTCTGGGTTCTCCCTCACCGCCAGAGGTTCGATACTCAGGGCGAAGAGCAGGGGCGAAAGGGGACAGCCCTGTCGCGTGCCCCGGGAGTGTGGGAAGAAGGCAGAACAGTGGCGGTTTACTGTAACTCTAGAGCGGGGGCTGCTGTAGTTTGCCCTGAGCATCGTGAGAAACTTAGCCGAAAAACCAAAAGCCTCCAGGGTCCGGAACATGAAGTTCCAATCTACACGATCAAAGGCCTTCTCTGCATCGAGGCCAACTAGGACCGCCGGGATCCTAAAGCGGTTGGCTTTCTCAATAAGGTGGACCACTCTCCTGGTATTATCATGTATCTGACGACCCTTAATGAAGCCGGACTGATCCGGGTGAATCAGGGCCGGCATTAAATCCTGCAGTCTATGTGCTAGAATGGATGAGTACAGCTTGGCGTCCACATTGAGTAGTGCTATGGGCCTATATGAGGAGCAAGCGGCAGGATCTTTCCCTGGTTTCGGGATGATTGATATGGCAACCTCCGCCATGGAGGTTATAGTCAACCCCGTCTCACCCATGGTATTGAACAACCGCACCAAGAATCCACTAATGTCCGAGGCGAAGGTCTGGTAGAACAGCGCGGTGAATCCGTCCCGGTCCGGCGCCTTATGTGGTTTCAGCGCTTTTATAGCCACTCTAACCTCTTCTTCTGTAATGGGGGCCGCAAGAAGATCGTTCCACTCCGCGGAGACCTGGGGGAGCGGGTGCGCCTGCAGGTATTTCTCCTGATTGTCCACGGGTAGAGCCTCCTCCGAGTAGAGGGCGGCATAGTAGTCCCCAAAGAGGTTCGCCTTAGCCCCGTCTTGGTGTGTCAGGGCGCCAGTCGGATCCTGGATACCTCCTTCTCCCTCTTGTCTCTCCCTCTTGTCCCTGAGTTGGCGGGCCAGATGCTTCCCAACCTTGTTACCCTAGGAGTAGGAGAGGCGCCTTAGTCGTAACAATGTAAACTCCGCCCGATTATTATAATGGGCTCTAAGTTTACTCTTGACGGCCGTCAGGGAGCGAAGTGTTACCCTAGAGGGATTTTGTTTGTGCACCTGTTCAAGTGACGTTAATTCCCGTTCTAGGTCCTCCCTTTCAGTCCGTCATAATTTGTTAAGTGCGGAGTTGAATGCTATGCACTTACCCCGTAAGGTGGCCTTGAAGGCGTCCCATAAGGTGAAGATGGAAGTGTCTTTCTCCCGATTGAGGTCAAAGAAATCGCGAACGCTCTTCCGCAATTCCTTACAGTATGTGTCGTCCCGGGTTAAGGATGGTGGGAAGTACCACTTGCGATGGGCCGTCGTCCTGGGGGACCATGCCAGACAGCGCCAGTAGGCTGTGGTCCGATACCGATAGAGGAAATATGCTGCCCTCTCGGAGATCGCCCCGTAAGGATTGACTCACAAAGATATGATCTAATCGAGAGTAAGAGTGGTAGACATGGGGAAAAAAGGTGTAGTCCCTAGTCTGGTGGTGGAGGGCACGCCACCCGTCCAGAAGGCCTAGGTCCCCAAACATGTCCTGAGTGTCTGTGACAAAGAGGCCGGCGTCGGACCTCAGGTGGTGGGAGCTGTCCAGGTCTCTGTCCCAGACCAGGTTAAAGTCCCCCAGGACCACGAGGTCACCCTCCACAAAATCTTCCACCTCCCGCAGCAGGTCACGCAGGAACCCGTTTTGACCAATATTTGGGGCGTAGAGAACTAGGAACGTGCACAGCCTACCGAGGAGCACCCCCCTGACCATCAGCCAACGTCCCTCCCTGTCATTCCGGACTCCCATAGGTTGAAAATGGAGGGTGGAGAGAAACATTAGGGCCACCCCTCTGTGCTTCGTAGCAGCAGAGGATCGATAAATTAGGGGGAATTGTTTATGCTTCAGCCGAGTTTCTTTTTTGCGGGCATGGTGTGTCTCCTGGAGACCCACCACATCTAAGTGATGGTCAACTATGTACTTCCAGACCTTTTGACGTTTCTGCGGCGAATTCAGGCCCTTCACGTTCCACGTGCATATGATCAGAGGCATTACAGATCCGTTCTCCCCCCGCTCAACCATATGGCTCACAGTAATCCATACATGACCCTTCAACTCAGGACGGACCAGCCGCAGGTCCCCCCAAACCAAACCATGACCATCACCTCCAAATACTACATAGGTGGCTGCAGAGTGTAGCCAACGCGCCAGATCCCGACCCTTCCCCCCGCCCCGCCCCTCAGCCCTCCCTCGCCAGCCTCGAGCAGCCAGGGAAGCCCCTCGCCACCCCCACTCCCACTCTTATCCTGCCCTAGAACAGCCTCCGCCATCAGCATGAGGTTCACCCCGCTGAAGCCCACAATACATCCAAGAGGCCACCTTGCGGATAGCCACAGCCACACTACAAGCCATAATTTGAAACGCCCGCAGTCACACAAACCCCGGTTACCACCACTCCTCCCCCACCCCCCACTGGCCCTCTCCCCTCCCCCCCTACCCTCAAGAACCAAACTACCCCAACCAGAAATAGAAAAGGTACCAAAGGACCCAGGAAGCGTGCCACGCTAGGTTCTTCCGAAACACATGGGTCAAGTCCATAGTCAACGTTTCTCCAGGACCCCTTACGGTGGTGCTCTCCCACAGAGAAGATAGTGTCCCACAGTACCTGAAGGGGGGTCCCCCCGGCGCCAAGTCGATACCCCTCTCGGGATCAGGCCGCCGAAGAGCTGTGTGGCGAGGGAGTCACTGTCGCCGACGCCACCGCCGCGACCGCTGCTCCGCGCTCCTGTAGGCCTAATCTCGCCGTCGATCCCCCCACTCTCTGCCAGGACAGAGAGCGCCGCCGCCGTGACTGGAGGCTTCCGCCTCGCGAGGAGGGAGTGGCGTCATCTAGGCCGAGGAGATCCTTGGCAGCTTGTAAGGACCTGACCTGGACCAGCCTATTTTGCCACCTGAAGATGATCCTGAATGGGTGGCCCCAGGAGTGGAACACATTTTGCTCACGGAGGAAGGTCGTCACCGGCCGGAAGTCACGCCGCTTCTGGAGCATAGAGGCCGCCAAATCCTGGTAAAGCTGGGGACGATGATCCCGAAATTGTAGAGTAGCGATCCCTTGTGCCTTCCGCAGTATTCTCTCCTTGAGTTGAAAGTCATGGATGCACACTAGGATGTCCGGGGGCGGAGCCCCTGTTCCTCTCGGTAGGCCCACCCTGTGGACCCTGTCCATGCGGATTTCTCGCAGATCAGCTTCCCCCAGAATTTGTAGAAATAGGGCCTCCACATAGCCCCGCAGGTCTCCGGCCTCTCCCTCGCATGGCACTGCCCGGATGCGGATGTTATTCCGGCGGGAGCGGTTCTCCAAGTCCTCAGGGGGAGCTTGGAGGTCTAGGTTCTGCTCCGTAAGCCTGAGTACATCTTGCTGCAGCTGATGCACATCGCCAGCTAGGCCCAGGTCATGCTCCTCAAGCGTCGCCACCCTCTCACCTATGCCATCCACGTCTCTCCGCACCTCGCGGAGGTCCGAGGCGACCTGGGTGCGTAGCTCCGAGATATCCTCTTTTATTGCTGCAAAAAGTTCCATCATAAAGGCTTTGGTGGCCGGGGCATCGCCGTCCTTCTGTTTAGGTGAGGTACCAGGACCTAGCGGGGTCGACGACGAACTCCCCCCCGACTGGCCATCCCTGCCCGGCTTGTCCTTCTCCTTTCGGACTATGCCTGCCATTACGCAGCCTCCGGCAGGTCACTCCACATTGTACGTGCCCCTCACCTCACAGGCTGCTCCTCTCAGGAAAAGGCACAGTGGACAGGGAACTCCACAGACCCCAGTGCCGGAAAGTCAGAGCTCCGTGGAGGCCGCAGCCGCAGGCAGCGGGAGGGGACCCAAGAAGAGGCAGGCCCCAATGGCGCAGTTAACCTCCTGTAGCCCGGCGGAGCTCCGCAGGCCCGGGGGGGGTGGGGGACCGTAGGTCAGGAGACCTCGTTCTAGAGGCTTTGTCCGCAAATGTTCGGAATGGTAGGTGCCCCGCCGAAGTCCCACACCTCTTTGCCAACTCACCCCCGTCTAGGCCTCCTCTCACTCTGGGTAGCTCACCGCTGGGGTCCCAGGGCCGCACACGGCCCACGCTGCGCTCGGAGGCCCGCCACAAAGAGGCCGTCACTCCCAGCTGGTGAAGCGAGGCCGCGGCACTCCAGGAGGCGGCTGGCAAATGCTCCCACTATCCGCCGCCGCGCCAGAGACTGTACTCGGCTGTGGGGCCAGGAGTTCCCAGCTTGGTTTTCCCTGCGCCGATCAGGCCTCACATCCTCAGGTGGCTCGGGCTGCCGGTCCCCACCTCTCGTCGTCGGCCGCAGGGCGCCTCGGTCACGCTAGTCCCGGCTCCAGCTCGGCTCCTCAGCCGCTCGTCGCCCTGGTGCAGCAACTCCACAGTCGACCCATGGGTCAAGGCTTGCGGGCGAGGGAGGCGGTACTGCAGCCTCCTCCCCGCTTTCCCCACTCCGGGGCCGCCGCGCTCAAAGGCCAGCAGCAGGCCGCCTCCGCCAACTCCTCACTCCGGGCACCGGGAGGCACCGGAAAGGTGTCAATCGATTCCGCACTGCCGTGCGGGGCTCCCTCAATCGGTCCGACTGCGATTAAGTCCCCCAAGAGGACACCAGGCAAAGCTTTAGGTGTCGTGGCCCCAGAGGGACCTGGAGGAATGTCCTACTCCGTCGCCATCTTGGACACGCCCAACTTTTTGCTTTTTAAGGTGACCTGATATTAGTTGTTTTAGGCTTTTGCGCACTTTAACCTGTGTCCCAGTGTAAAGTGCGTGCGCAGTCTGAGTGCGTGTGGTGAGATTGACCTGCCCTCCCATAGGAATGCATGGGGAATGTGCATTTCCATGGTAGTGCCTGATGTTTGGGGAGTGCCGGGGCGAGTTTGGTATGTGCAAACTCGTGAGATTAAATGCTGCGCAACGGTGTGTGCAGATTTAATGTGTCTAGTGTAGAAGTGCCACTTCTAGAAGTTGGCATGTCTCTGTAGTAAATGTGAATTGACTGTCTGGCTTGTGATTGGCTGGAGCTGGCTGGTGTGCCTGGCTCCAGGAGTCAGGATGGGTCTGCCACGGTGGTGAATGGAGAGATATGCATGTTGATGGGAGAGAGGAGTGCACCTGGACCTGAATAGGGCTGGACCTTCCCTACACAATGCTGGCTCCGCCCCCTGTGGTGTGACTGATGTCCCTAGCCTGTCCTGTGAATGGGGAGAGGGAATGAGCACAACAAAGTGCTCCAGAACCAGCTGCGTCTGGTTTTCCCCCTACCCTGCACCCTCCAGACAAAGGAAATATGTGTATAAAAAGGGGCTGTGACCCTATGCAAGATGTTATCTCTTGTTCCTGACTGAAGGGGGGGCTGCAGCTGCTGGGCGCCAGGAGGAACAGGCACTGGGGACTGCCTCCCTGCCAGGAGGGCCCTGTGAGCTGGCCCCTGGGCCCAGCCTTTGCCCCCCCTGCCTTCCTTCCAAGACGTTCCTGAGACTTTGGTTCTATAGCGCCTGGAAGCGCTTTATTTCTCATCCTAACCAGAAGGCGCTTTGGTTGTCCTGAAGAGCGACGCCCTCGTGGGCTGCAGCACTGAGCTGGGATTGTCTGCCCAAGGGAACCTCCGGTGTGGAGTTTCCCCCGTGATTGTGGTTGTTTGTGGCGCGGGTGCCCACCCCACATTGCCTGCCGCATATTTGCCATGTTTGATATCCCTAGTGGGTGCCCACCCCGCCAGGGTCTGGTTGCTGAGTTTTAACCCCTAGCTAGTGCCCACCCCGCCAGGGATGTTGTGCCACTTTTAATTATCCTAGCGGGTGCCCATCCCACCAGGACCATGTACTCCAAACGGGAGCCTACCCCGTTTTGCCGGCCGGAGAAGAAGGTGCTAGGAACATAGAGGGCCGCTGCTCTGCCTGCGGCATCCCAGAAGTGCTTGCAGGGAGACAGGAAGTGGATGGGAGCCCACCTCGCACTCCTGTAACGCGAGGAGAGAGGAAGTCGGGAGCCGACCCCGCGCTCCGGGGCACAAGGGCGAAGTGAGCAGTGTGGGACACCAGTGGAGCTGTGCCAGTGTCCCGGGAAGCGCCGCCTGAAGAGAACCCAGGTGGGAGCCTACCCCGCGCTGGGACGTGAGCGAGACACGAAAAGCGGGTCGAGAAGCAGCATGTCCGGTAGCTGGGCGCCCATAGCACGAGGAGAGCCCCGCAGGTCTAATACTCGTTCGTCCTGGAGCGTGAGGAAGCGGAGCCTGAGGTTCAGCAGGATCCTACCCCGCATACTGACAGAAGGAGGAAACCGAGAGTCGCAACAGACAACTCCGGTGAGTGGGGCTCAAAGGTGGTTGGGGGTATCGGGGCATATTGCCATTGCCCGCTCCCTGGGCCAGTGCCTGTTGGTTGTTTGCAGCTGCCCCACTGGATAACGGGCAGCTGCATCTATAGGCCAATTTATGTTTAGAGCCCACGAGGCTCTAACGTTGGGGGCAGTGTGGTAGTTAGAGCCCACGAGGCTCCCACACACCCAGGGGCATATTTTCTTTGGGGGCCATTTGTTTTGAAGTCCCAACGAGGACTTGGAGGTACATCTTTCATCAAAGTCCCAAGGCGGACTTGGGGGGCATATTCCCTTTTAGAGCGCCCATGGCTCCAACGTGTAGGGGCACATTTTATTTTGTAGGAGCCCCAGAGGAGAGCCAGGAGGCCCACTGGTGCCAGGCTCAGTTTCCCCAGCTGCCCAGCAAGTAGTGGGCAGCTGCAACGTTTAGGTGGTGCCCCTCTTGGTGATTCTACAGCTGCCCAGCAAGTAGTGGGCAGCTGCCACGTTTAGGCCCTAAACCCTTGCGCACTCTTTTTTTGGCTGCCTGCGCAGCCTGCCCTGACTCTGCTGGACAAAGGGCATTTGAGTACCATGAGAGGCCAGTTGGCCTAGGGACAGTGTTCCTTTGTTGTGCCCCCGCCTGGGGTGCACTGTGTCAGTACCTACTGTGATTCTGCGCAAGGTGATTGGTGATTTAGGTCTATGTTGATAATTGCCTAATTTGATTTATGCGTAATGTGCAAATGCCTTTATGCCTGTGATACCTCTAAATGTGTTTTCAGGCTTAGGAGGTTGTTTTGCCTAGTATAGGTTATACTAGTGAGTTTGTGTCCCTGCGTGAGCTATGCCTATGGTGATTAGTACTGCGTAGCATGTACCTACCTTTTACCAGTGGGTACTGGTTGTGTTCTTCAATTGTTATTTGGTGCTACAATTATTTTATGTTCTGGAAGTGCTATTTCTACTAAGTGCTGATCTGGCAGTGGCCCACGTGGCCCTGTCATGTGTATATAATCCCGTGTAAATACTGCCCAGTGCCAGTTGGCACAGTGTAATTATGTAATTATGATCTAATGTGTTTATGGTAATACAAAGGCTATTTTTATATATAACCTTGTGTGGAGTTCTTTTTGTGGTGTGCCTAGTGTGTTGCTGCTGTGTGTGTGTGTGTTTTGCACAAATGCTTTACACATTGCCTCCGCGATAAGCCTGACTGCTCGTGCCATGCTAACAAGGGGGTGAGCAGGGGTTATCTTGGCGTGTAACTCCCTTGCCCTGACTAGAATGGTGGTTTCTGCCTGGCTTTGGCGCAAGCCTTAGCCAACCAGAAATCCCATTCTTAACACTTTTCACTATATATTTTCTCTGCAATGTGCTTTCTTGACTATAAGGATATCCCATGTGGGAAAGGTTTTTCTTTTTGAGATGTGATGAAAGAGCCTCTCTCTACCATTATATTTGATAAGTTTAGATGTATATATTTATTAAATGGTTGAAATAATTACATTTTAAAGTAATAGTTATATTTCCACATGCATTACAGTGTTTTAGGTTTCCTACTTACAGATTTGATGTTGACTTATTGTTTTAGAAATGCTTGTTAAGGTCTTCGGGCCCGATTCACAGAATGTACTTAAGACTCAATCCTAAACTTACTACTGTTTTGGTGTTCACAGATTGCACTTACTACTTTTGGTATTCACAGAATGAACTTACTACTTTTGGCATTCACAGAATGCACTTACTACTTTTGGTATTCACAGAATTAACTTACTCATTTCGGTATTCACAGAAGTTAGGACTCCTAACTTTAGGACTCCTAAATGCCTTCTGTGAATACCAAAAGTCTTAAAATTAGGATTTTTCTCAATTTAGTAGTAGTAAAGTTAGTAGTCCTAACTTTACTACTACTAAATTGAGAAAAATCGTAATTTTAGGACTTTCGGTATTCACAGAAGGCATTTAGGAGTCCTAAAGTTAGGAGTCCTAACTTTACTACTACTAAATTGAGAAAAATCCTAATTTTAAGACTTTCGGTATTCACAGAAGGCATTTAGGAGTCCTAAAGTTAGGAGTCCTAACTTTACCACTACTAAATTGAGAAAAATCGTCATTTTAGGACTTTCGGTATTCACAGAAGGCATTTAGGAGTCCTAAAGTTAGGAGTCCTAACTTCTGTGAATACCGAAATGAGTAAGTTCATTCTGTGAATACCAAAAGTAGTAAGTGCATTCTGTGAATGCCAAAAGTAGTAAGTTCATTCTGTGAATACCAAAAGTAGTAAGTGCAATATGTGAATAACAAAACAGTAGTAAGTTTAGGATTGAGTCTTAAATTCATTCTGTGAATCGGGCCCTTCATTTTTGGGGAAACATATGGGACAAATGCTTGATGTTTTCCTTTTTTTTTTAAATGTTCGGTTACATATATACAAAATTGTTTTGTTTAGCTTTAGGGTTCATTTTATTTTAGTTTTATTTTTGACATTACTGGGGTTTGGGTTGTTCTTTCTAATGTTTGCTTGTCAAGTTTGGAAAGGCGATTTTCATATTTTCATTTTCTGTTACTCTGGTTTGCTCACTTGCTGTTTTCTATGTTATGAAAATATAAATACAAAAAGAAAAATTGATTAACGGAATGCTGAACAATGTCAAACATTTACCCCCAGTACAGAAATGTGGGCCTAAATAAATTGTTTGTTTGCTCAAACAAGGTACAATCTAAACGAACATCACTATCGTGTCAAAACAGATTTATCATTTAATCAAGCACAGTGTCCTTGTATCAATTTGGATGTACACCAGTATTAGACAAAGAGTGTGTCTTACTAGAAGTTTTTTTGTCTGTCTTAATTATGCGGGTCATAATTAATATATGTTAGTGATTCAACCTTAATGTAATTGCATTGTTTTTAATCAATTCAATTGGTTTACTTGCTCAATCTGATTGAGTTTTTTAACGTGTGTTACAAAAATCTTTTGTTTTAATAAAGTGACAGTATCATTTTTTAAAGAAATTTTTGAATAATCCTTTTGTTAAAAAAAACGCGGTTATTTGTCTTGATTATTGGATCAAGGGAACTTGGGAACTTTATTTCTCTTTGTTTGCTCACCATGCCATTCCAGTTTGGACCCATGGATGATGTTGGGGGCTGCCCACCCTGCCCTGTCTGTGATGAGGGCTCCGACGCTACCCGCTGTAAACACACACTGGAACACTAAAAAAGAGAACCTGCTTTTTAGGTCGTGGTAATATCCGGTCTGCCTTCAGCAGACCGGAAGTCCGAGATTTAATGATTCTTAGTGTTGGACTATTGTCCCGCCTCTGTTTTTGCCTCTCCCCCATTGGCTGGCTTCCTAAACGGAGGCCAGCCATTGGAGGAGAGAGCTGCCCCTCCGAATAGGCTCCGTCTTTTTCGGATTTGGGGGCGTAAGTTTTGCTGTTCTTTAGACAGTGACGTTGTCTGTCACTCAAAACAGCAAAACCACGCCCCCAATTCCGAAAAAATCGGAAGCTTGTGGCCGCCATTTTGTTTCACCGCAGTGACGGTGAGCATCGAGCCTCTGCCTCTGCCCCCCTTTATTTTTTCCAATGCTTTTTTGTTTCCAATGCTTTTTTGTTTGGTTTGTGCCTGTGACTTATCTGCTGAGGCAGCACTTTCAGCTCAATGCGTGCCTGCCGGGATAGGAGATGTGCCTGATCACGCTGCCTTCATGCCGCATTCCGCCTCTTTTCCCTCTGCATTGGTATACACAGTGCCCTCTCTCCCCCAGCCCCTCCCCCGCCACCTCTCTGCCTACCCTTACTCTGAGGAGCTCCGTAATAACCGCTGGGAGTCGTGGCTAGGAGACTGCAGGCTCTCAATAAAGAAGGTATTATATCTGTGATATACTCCGTGTCAGCCTGGTTGTTTATAGGGAAAACAGTTAACATAACCGGAGCTCGCTGCAAAATATACGGAAGTCCGGCTGCCTGTTTCGTTGCAAATAAAAAGTTGGGCTGATGCATTTTCAGGGTATATTTGTTAACAGTAAGGATTCGCCTTGCTTCAGATCACCCTGTAAGTAGCTGTGAATAATGAAGTTTCATATGTGGACGTCATGGCCCGAGAAGCATTGTAGCGTTGCACAGAAAACTTGAGTCATGTAGCAAAAGCATCTAACGCATGAGAGCTGCAAACATCATTTCTTGGGGGAGTTGGCGAGGCAAAACTGCATGGCAAGTTGGCGCAGTGGTCGAATTTCATGACTCGTCCAGAATCATCATGGGTCAGTTGTCAAAGCGTTGGGGAAGAGGATGTGGCCTTACGGCAAGAGCTGCCAACTTTGAAGCTGGGGAACCGGGTTCGAGCCTCGGTGTCAGCTCAGCATTCTGTGATTACATAATCTCCCTGCGCCTACCAAGAAATAAATGTGTCCTTGTGTAACATAACAGGTGCTCATGTGAGGCGCTCTAAGTTCACGCTATATAAAACTGCAAAAAAAAACCGTGGGATTAGATCCCACGCTTTTAAATTCAAATGTGCGTTGTCTTTACTAAAAAACTTAAACAGGAGACGCAACATCGCTCCTCAATCTGTATGGATACGTCTATTATTTATTTTAATACAGTCTCGATGCAATGACAAAAAAACCAACGTGCTAACGGCTTGTACATTCACACCGGGAGGCAAGGGATGTTTACGAGGGCGGTGAATGCAGAAATCTAGAAAGCCGCCCGGCAGAATAGGTAACTTTGAAACACAAATGTGTGAATGAAAGGCTTTGCCGAGGTCTGGTGACATTTGTGGGGGTGTGTGAGGTGCCAAGATAATAAATAGTTTACATCCCCCCTCCACCCAGGCCTCCTTTGGCCCTTGAAGTTGTTCACCGGAGGAGTCCTCGCACAGGCTGCAGGCGCCAAAGCCCACCGTGCAATGTGTAAGTCCTGCGCCGGAGCCACAGTTTCCTCTATAGAGGGAGGTGTGTGTCTGGAACAAAGATTCCATTCATGATTGTTTCAAACACCACCCCTGCCCCCTCCACACACATGCAGATTTCAGCTCTTTGGATTTTTTAGGGCTGCGCTGCCTTCAGTTTTTGGCTGATTCAGGATGCTGCTGACAGCCTAGTTCCCCACCGCCCCTTCCAAAAGAAAAATATATGTGCCCGAAGACAGGGAGCGAGAATAGACCGCCCCCTGGGGTTTGTCTGTGCTATATAATACAGCACTCTATTTATATTGTGCCCCCCACCACCAAAATAGCCTCTTGGCGCTTGAAGAAGAATGTTACTTATAAGACCTCGATAGATCTACAAGACTTGACAATTATTATTAATATTGTCATCCTGTACTGTTTCTAAGCGCGACAAATAGCACATGTCCATGTAAACTAAGGCTTTGATTGCCATCTGTGGAGTCCACCATGTATACGCCATCCAAGAGTTTGGGGTCACATGCCCAAGGGCTCCTACAGATCGCGAAACCAATTACAAACCGGGAGGCGTTCGAAGGTTCCAGGAGTTCTTGGCACTCACTTCCATTGAGGCTCAAATGACACCATGCCCTAGAAGCCACTTGACGCTTTATGGAGGACGGCTGGCCTCTGTTCCTCCCAGTAAAAGTCTCTGACAATGTCCTTACGATTATCGGCTTCTATGTGATACTGGGCCTTGGCGCCAACTAAATGACGTAGTTCGCTGTGTGATCGTTGTATGATACTAACCAGGCGCGCAACACTCATTAGGCTCACCGTGTCTATCAAAAGTCAGGACACGCAGCAAAATTCTAAGCAAAAGGTTGAGGGCAGAGTGTTGAGGGCAGAGTGTTGAGGGCAGAGGGCAGAGAGTTGAGGGCAGAGGGCAGAGTGTTGAAGGCAGAGTGTTGAGGGCAGAGTGTAGAGGGCAGAGTGTTGAGGGCAGAGGGCAGAGTGTTAAGTGCAGAGTGTAGAGGGCAGAGTGTTGAGGGCAGAGGGCAGAGTGTAGAGGGCAGAGTGTTGAGGGCAGAGGGCAGAGTGTTGAGGGCAGAGGGCAGAGTGTTGAGGGCAGAGTGTTTAGGGCAGAGTGTAGAGGGCAGAGTGTTGAGGGCAGAGTGTTGAGGGCAGAGGGCAGAGTGTAGAGGGCAGAGTGTAAAGGGCAGAGTGTAGAGGGCAGAGTGTAGAGGGCAGAGTGTTGAGGGCAGAGGGCAGAGTGTTGAGGGCAGTAAGTGCGTCCGTTTGTGAACATATATATTTTGAATATTTTACAGTATCCGGTTTCCACCAAAATTGTCAGGGCCAAAGTGCAGGATTAAACAAATCTGTACATTTTCATTCAGGTGATCGTTTTCTAATGCCTGGTACTAGTTTTAGGTTTCACCTGTACAGCACTTGCACTGTGCTTGAGAAAACGATTGTGTTTAATATAAACCTACCAGGGACTTATATCCTGCCTCACTCTCTCACTATATAATACTCACTCTTTCACTTTTTACTACCCGCTCTCTAATACTCTCTTTACTAATAACTCTCTCCTACTCACTATCAACTACTCACTCTACTACTTACTCTGTGTGTGGGTGCTAATGCAATAGGTCTCGCATATGCAAACGATTAAGCTATTGGCAATGTAAATGACAAGGCCATTTATTTATGATTTAAAAAAAAAAAAGTCAGGAGCATTGCCAATAGCTCTACCTTTAATAATGCCGAGACCATTGCATTGTAAATGCTTGTTTAAAGGAAGGCTGTGACTGCTCAGGCACCAGGCTGAGGAAGGAGTAAAGAGCAGAGGTAGCTCAGGGCCCACGAACCAAATGCTACAAGGGAAACAAGCATTGCTGCCTGCAGATGTGGCTATGGCCACAGGGTATAAAAAAAAAACAACACAAATTGAAAGTTGATGTAAACAATATAACAGAAAGGACATCAAGCTGCCAGTGCTGCGCACAATATGGAAACTGTGAGCATGGTTCAATTTCACCATAGCAGTGCGGCACTCGTAAAACAGGCGCAGCGCTGAGAATCCAACAAAACATGATCACTAAAGAAGAGGTAGTTCTTAATATCAAAAAAGTGCCACAGACACGAAATTCAATGACAAAGGTGGAAGCCAACAACTCCTCTGGCAATACTCCATGGGAATTAGCAATTGAGAAAAGGTAGGACAAGCAGGAGCCATTATTCAATTTGAAGCAATGCTTCTTAAAGGACACTGACAAAAGCTAATCAAAAGTTGGAGTGGGGTCTAAGCCCATAGACTGAATACAGAATGTCTTGATGACAGCGCATGTGCGCTGCCTATGCCCAACTTAAGAACTAGGAGACTGGATTTCACCTTTAATCGCGTCGTAGAGGAAACATTTTACATTGGGAGCTATGGTCACTTCTAATAAAATGATCTTGAACCTGCATCAGGGGCATAGCTATTGTTAGTGAAGCAGATGCAGTGTCACTGGGAACAAAAATATACCAGACGCTCAATGTAATGCAGTTAAGGCTTTCTTTTACTACCCAACTGAGGGATAAGGAGAACAATTATTTAGGCATCAGCAAGGGCCCATGACAACCTTGCAATGCGCTTCTGTGCAGTTTTGTGTACAAATTAAAAGCTGCACATAATGGCCTTGTCAATAATTGCTCCTTTATTTCAACCTCATTTCCATAAAGACTCAGCTTTGAAACATTAATCCAGCTCCTCCATTGGCAGGCGCCTCAGTGAAATCCATACATAATGATTAATTGTGTCTGTACGCAGTCTGAACAAGGCTAACGGATGCTGTTTCATGGAAACGATTGTGCAGGGCAACAGTCCTCTGAATTTAAAGAAATGTTTATCCTACTCTTTATTGTCGGCAGAGTTTCGGAGTCGAATCCAGTAGAGGTATTTAGTCCTTCGGTGCAACTTATCATGACAACTCTGTACCAGCACCATCTAAACACAGCTGCAGAGGCTCACAAAGCACATCCCTGCTCTCTGACTTCAACTGCACCGTTTTCAGAACTTGGTAGACACCACTGAAGCCCTACCGTATAAAGGGCAAGACCTAAACTCCCTGGTACAAGCAGCACCTCATGGACAGCAAGCATGCAATTTTAAGGCAGGATAAGCAATGGCGACTGTCTCAGGCCCCCGAAAGAACTGCTTTGCTATCATCAGTGAATCTTACAACAGAAGGAGGCCACTCTTTTCACCTCACACCCTACCAACCTCTAGAATGTGCCAAAGAAAAGTACATAGCTATCAACACATTCAAACAAAAGATTAACAGAATCTAGCAGGACACGGACGACGCAGAAGTACTCAATTTCACCATCACAGAAACACCCCGTAACATGTCCAAATGGACAGCCTTCTACACCTTCTCTTCGGATGACTTATTAATACTTAATAGCCCATTGAAGGTCCCCTTCCATTAAGAGGACATCATACCATTGTCCATATTAAAGGGCATCGCTGGTGAAGCTGTCATGCCCTTTCTGTGCATAGGGAATACATCCATCACTCAAAGCATCTCTCCAGATTGAAGACTGGACGAAAGTTTACACTGTTCAAGAAATATAACCTGGAATCAGGTGACCTTACAAACTAATATCCCATCACATGCTTGGGAATGATTGAGAAGGCAGTCACCATCTAGCTGCATGACAAGATCAAATCTTCCCTTTATGGTATGCAGTCTGACAGCATTGAGAGGGTAGTCATTCGCATGGTCATCAGTCATCCCAGATCACTGCCAGTAGCAGCCCTGACTCCTTGTAGAGACCTTGCCTTTCAGAAGTCTTAAATACCACTTAAATACCATTAACTAACTAAGTCTTAAATACCACTAACTAACTAATCTCTAAATAATGCACTCACATCATGATAGCACCATATTGAAAATTGAAGTGGTTCACATCTTACCTGAAGAACAGATCATAGTTTGTACGAATTAACTTATCCAGCCTGATTCAATTGTTGTTTCCTGTGATGTTATGCAAGTTTCCATCTCATTGCCAGTGATCTTCGACCTCCAAATTAAGCCAGAGAAATGCTCCTGGTTGACATTTACAACAGTACCAAATCCATCAGTATGCAGCTGATACCCAGTTCTATTTGAGGTGTTTGGACAAAATGTTGATTTAAAAATATTGGGAGACAGAAATATCAGCAATTAAATAACTTAACACAAATATCGAGATGCAAAAATTCTTTCTCTTGAATAAATGGTAGTTTACCATTCCAGGTATGGTAGAGAACGTTTAAATAATATTATTATTTACGTTGTTGAGATAAATTGGCTGCTCGTTCCAATATTTTATTTGTGTAGGCCATGAAGTACGTATTAAGGTGTCTAGTATTGCTTCTCATTGGCAGATTGTTTCACTTGTGTGGAAACAGTTATGGCGGACTTTCACACGGCGCTCAGTGGTGAACAAAAATAATTCAGTCCCTTTTTGCAACACTTTTCAAATATCTGAAATAACAGACTCTGGAACTAAAAGCGAGGCCTATACAGATCTGAGTAATTATCACCCTACATCACTCGTAATATATCAGGTAAATATGCTGTGAAAGAGTCTAACACTAAAACAATTGTGGATTTTCCGTCAATAATCGTGACATCAGCGGGGGAGACAGTCGCCAGCCCTCTACTTGGAAAGAAAACAAGCTTTGTTTTTAGGTCTCGACCTGCGTAGGCTGCGCATGCGTAGTCTCGCTCCCGAGATTTTAGGTGAGTTTCACTAGCGGGCTTTAAGCCCCGCCCCTCTTTCCATTGGCTAACGTCACCGTTTAGGGTAAACGGTGGCCAGCCTTTGGAAAAGAGCGTCCTCTGACGTATACTTTTCTCTTTGTAGTCCGTTCCACTTGGACGGACTTCCCTGACTTACTGCTGGCGTAAAAGGTTTGTTATCTTCTTTATGGGTCCAAACAAATGGCCCCATAAAGAAGAAGATAAACCTTTTACGCCAGCAGGAAGTCAGGCTGAGGTCACCCAAGTGGGACGGCTCTAAGAGAGACAAGTCTGTGTCATAGTGAGCGCTTGTATGCCTGAATGGCTTCAGCCTCGCGTTTCAGATGAAGGTTACAGGCGATATTTACAGCTGGCTCGCCCTCTCGTTCTATGATTGCACGTCCCCCTGCCTCCACCGTGTGCAGGAGGGCGGTGAGGGAGAGGGGTGCTTCAGCGCTTGGAGACAGCGTCTTGGAGACAAAGTAAGAATACCCTGTAGAAGGTGACTGGGTGACCACCGAGTCCCGACATGTTGCGGATAGGGCATTCCCCGATGGCCCTCTGAATCTGAGCAATAGTGAGGGGGGTTTCCAAGAGCTCAGTGTGCTGGGGGTCTGAAGTGTCCCAAGTAGAGGTAGTAAGATAAGAGTGGATAAGATAGCGGGGCATCTTACGCAGTATATAGGGCCTGGTAGAAGCTATGGAACATCTGCCATTTTGCTTGCTCGGTAATAGCCCAGGTCAAGTCCCGAAATCTAATTTTGGATATGTGGGTCTGGGCGAGGAGTGCACCAACCTTGTCCCCCCTTCCTTAGAACTGTTGCTCCTTGAGGCGAGAAGGGACTCCTCAGCTTTATTTGTCCTGTGTGTATGCAGCTGGCCATGCAGCAAGGCCAGCAGTTGTTAGTTACGCCAGGACGGAGCGGCCTTATCAAGGCACTCCAGATTTTTAATCTCAGTAGTTACTCCTGTCTCCACCAGTTGTGCCTCTCTAGCGCATGCGATGGTAATGGAGGATATAACCCCTCTAAGGGTGGCTTTAAAGCCATCCCATAGCATATGTGCTGAGGTTTCAGAGAAGTCGTTGATCTCGAAGTAGTCTGTGATCCCCTTTCATATCTCAGCCGCATTCACAGGGTCCCTAAGCAGGCATGGGAGAAAGCACCAGCGCTGCCAGGCCCGGTCCGAGCTCCCTCCAACTAATTCCAGATAGGAGTGAGCTGAGATGGAGATTTCAGAGATGGAAACTGACTCTAGATTGTGAAGCAGGGAGTGGGGGAGAAATAGGTGTTCTATGCAGGAGTATGAGGAGTGAACATGCAAGTAGAAAGAATAATCATGCAAGTCAGGGTGCCTATATCGCCATGCATCTGCCAACCCAAGATCGATGAGAGCCTATTTAGGTGCTGCAGACATGGCCCCTACTTTGAAACGAGGCACTGCTACGATCATGCTCATGATCCTAGACCAAATTATTATAGTCTCCTCCCACCAATAGGTTTCCTCTTTCGCTTGCCAGAGTTTCAGGTATCTGCCTTGTATATCGTGCACCATGTTCAGTACCTTAGTGCAATAACCAGCCTTGCACATTATCACCAACCCCGCAGTTTTGGTTGAAGCATTTGCCCAGAAGCGTATTAGATATTTCGTATGAGACATGCAATGGGAATCCTCCCAAAGCAGATGAGTCTCCTGAAGGAAAATTAAATTGGGTTCCTGCATAAGAAGGTAGCGTCATATTTGACAACTCTTATTGGGCGAATTAAAGGTCCGCTTGTTCAGGAAAGTAATTTACTGTATTGTGTAGGAGCCAAGGCATGGAGGGACTAGCTCATCAAGTGTGCTGTCAGATATGAGCAGGGTGGTGTAGCAGACCAAAAGCCCCCGGGGTACAGCCAAGCTGAAATCCTGGTAAGCTGGAAGTGTATGTGCTGGGGCAGAGGTTGTGGCCAATTGTGAGTGAGGTGTGGGCTAGGAGTGACCACATGCAGGTGGTATCAGGGAAGTAGGAGCCAACGGCACCCTGCGTATGCTAGGGGGTTCTGAAAGAAACCCTCCCAGGAGCAAAGCCGACCTAGTAAAATTAAAAGAGAAGTAAAAAACATTCAGCAGAAGGCCAACATGGCCTAACAACTCCATTCAAGTCCTGGTATGAACAGAGCAAGTGTACGCAGGCCATACTGGAAAAGTCACTACCCTAAGGGTTGAATTGAGAGGGGGTTAACTGGTGACATAGTTAGTTCTGCAGCCGCTCCAGACCGCTGCAGCCGGGAAGTAATAAGGCCAACCTCATTTTGGAAGCGCTATATGGTCAAATAGATGACCAGGACTACCTGTCAATTCAAGGCTGCTCATGAAAAGAGCCAGAGGGCCCCACACAAAGGCAGCTGTTGAGGCAAGCCAGGGAGTGCAGTCTCTTGATTGAAAGTGGGGATGCCATTGCCCCCTGCGAAGGCATCCAATGCTGGAGATTCATCCACTGAGGTGTGGAAACAAATTTATAGTACGTAGAAGACAGTGGCATTCTGTGTATTGGATCTAGGTGGCATAGAAGGAGTCTCAGGGAGAACCGGTAGCTGATGGGGTGGGGAAAGGGCCACTCTCCACATTACGGAGGTGTTGGATAATGCCCCTTAACGTTGCATGAGAGGCAGCTGCCTTAAGATGTTTTTCAGAGCATTGGGATCTCACTGTAGTCCAGATGTGGTGCAGTGGTTCGCAATAATTAGATCAGGGTGGATTTGGGCTCCCTTCCGATATGGTCCTCATGATTTTCAAGAGTTGTTTAGCTTTTGTCAAGGGGTGGAGGACTCGGCCCTTGCCCTCATGTAAAGATGATAGCGAATGGGTGGGTCCTCTGATACTGGATGTTGAGCTCTCGCTATTTTTCAGTGATGGGCCTGAACCCTCTCCGGTGGTGCAGGGTGACTGGGGACAAATCTTGGAAGAGCTAAACAGTATGGCCTTGAAAAATCAGGTCTGTTTTGCTCTGTGAGGCCCTCATGATAGCGTGCACCCGCATTAGGATGTCCGGTGTTGAGTCAATGCACCCTGGTATGGACGCCACTCTATGTGCTCTATCCAACACTGGAGGAGAAGTGTCCATGTCACCACAGATTGTGTGGAGCAGCCTGGCAGTGAAGGCCATTATGTCGGTACCTTCTGCACCCCTGGGTATTAACCTAATCTGAATGTTGTTTCTTCGTCTTCTATTTTCAACGTTCTCTTGCTTCATCTGTAGTTCGATCTGTAGTTCTTCCAGTGCCGTGATATTGGCCCATAGTACTTCCTGATCTTTCGATCAACTGTGTGTTCTAGATCATTGACATGGCCCCCCAGTTCATTGACATTGTGTCTATTGTCTTGAACACAGGTCTTGAATTCTTTTTTAATGGAGCTGATCTCTAATTGGAGTTCTTATAGAAAGTGGTCCATGTACGCCTAGGATATAGATACAGAGGTTGAGTCTCCAGTTGCGTTGGCAGGCTGAGAGTCGGAGGATTCAATAGCCACTGGGGATGTTTTGAGCAACAGGGAGGTAACCAGATTGCCTTTCAGTGGCCCCATCGCTGTTCCCTTTGTGCACTTGCAAATGATCCCCCTGCTCTCGAAACCGGCAACACCAACTTAGGAGCGGCCAAATTCCAAGATTGGATTCAGCAGACAGTTGACGAACTAGCCCCTGTAGAAATAAAAAAAAGCCAGAAGACGCTGTGCCACTGCACCTTGGTATTCCATGGAGGTGAAACACATAAAACAAAAATGCCGACGACTTGAGCGGTCGTGGCGCTCGGATTGTAGTGTTCAAAACAAACAAATTTACATCAAAGCCCTGCAGGAATACAAAACAGCAATAGTGCAGGCTAAATCGGCCTATTTTACAAATAAAATCCAGGCAGCCTCCAATACTTCAAAAGAACTATTTAAAACTGTCACTCATTTCACTAGGACCCCCCGCGACACTGTTTTTAGCCCTGACCAAAACTTCGTGACTAATATTGCTACCTTTTTCCAACATAAGGTCCAGACAGTTTATGACGACCTTAGCTCATCGGCATCAATCTCATCTAAGGAGAATAATGAAACTGTCCCCCGGTCTGGTCCTAGTTATCCCTCCTTTCCCTTATTAGAGGAGTCACAGGTGGCAGACCTCATCACACAGATGAAGTCAGGGTCTCCATTAGATCCCTGTCCACCGCGTATATTACATATGGTTCCGCTGACAGTGGCAGCTGTTCTGACCCCCTTGATTAACAACATTATCATCTCAGGTGTTTTCCCTATCAGCTTGAAAAAAGCATGTATTCGACCAATCCTGAAAAAGGATTCATTGAACCCAGCCGAACCAAAGAATTATCGACTAATATCCTGCCTGCCGCTACCTGCCAAGATTCTCGAAAAAGCCATCAACCTAGAAATGATGCGCTATGTTGATCATAACAAACTTCTAGACCCCTCCCAACATGGATTCCGCCCTTCCCATTCAACAGAGTCGGCCCTGATTATGGCGACGGAAAATATTCGAAGAACTATGGATGAGGGCGGCAGAACTGCCCTGATTTTACTTGACCTCACAGCGGCTTTCGATACCGTGAACCATTCAATCCTGTTAAACAGACTAAAAACACTTGGCTTCATGGACGCTGCCCTAGCCCTCTTAACATCCTTTTTGGACTCTCGAATCCAACAAGTGCACTGGGAAGGTCTTACATCTGACGAATTCTCCCTTCCAGGTGGGGTCCCTCAAGGATCGGCACTATCTCCCACCCTGTTTAATTTATATGTCACCCCCTTAGCTGCCTTAGTTCAATCCCATGGTCTGCAATTAGTATCCTACGCTGATGACACTCAAATAGTAGTCTCAGTGTCCCAGTCCATCCAAGCCACTGCGGAGCGCTTTAAGAACTGTCTTCTCAGTGTAAAAAACTGGATGAGCCTTAACTTTTTAAAACTAAATGCAGACAAGACCGAGATAATTGAGTTCGGTCAGAAACCATCGATCTGGAACAACCTCTGGTGGCCCCCAGAGGCGGGCTCTTGCCCAAGTCCAGCAGAGAAGGTCAGGAACCTTGGCTTTCTGGTTGATAAAGATCTATCTTGTAAGGCTCAGATTAACCAGGTAACGTCTACCTGCTTCCACACCATCAAGATCCTTAGGAAAGTTCTACCTTATATCCCCCCCACATTGCAAAAAACTGTTATGGGTGCCCTGGTAATGTCCCGAGTGGACTATTGCAACTCTCTCTACTTGGGCACAGGAGAAAAACAACTGAATAAGCTGCAGGCAATTCAAAACGCCGCAGCCAGGGTTCTGATGAATCTACCCTATTGTCACCCAACATCTAAAGTCATTAGGAAACTTCACTGGCTACCAGTCAGGTGTAGAATTCAATTTAAAGCCCTCTGTCTGGCCCACAGATCTGTGCACGGTACGGGATCTGACGATATTGCCAAACGACTTCCTCGATATGTGCCATCACGTGCGCTGAGATCAGCCGGTCTTGACCTTATCTGCCAACCTAAAATAAGAAGACAACGCTGGGGTGGCAGATCTTTCTCTTACCAGGCTTCCAGACTGTGGAACTCTCTACCCCCTGCACTGCGCTCACAAAAATCTAAACTTTGTTTCAGAAAAGCACTGAAAACCTGGCTCTTTTCCTCGTATTAAGACTGGCTCACACTGCTCTCTAGTCACTCAGCGCCAAGACGCCGCGGCATTCGAGCGCTTTACAAGTACTCCAGTCAGTCAGTCAGTCACGTGACATGGCAAGTCGGCATAAGTGACACAGGTGGCTGGCACTGCCCAGCTCAGAGAGGTTACGTAATGTGGCAATCAAAACTAGCCCTGGATTAGCAGATGCAGGGTGGAAGAATAATCACTTTGAGAGGGCCCAGTGATTAGAGGTGGGCCGGTGCTTCAATGGGATGAAGGTACCTTTCCCAGTACAGTCAGTCAGGGCCAAGTTCAATCCCCAGGCACTTAAGGAATCAATTTGGAGGACAGAGCCTCAGGCAACTAATGTCTCTGAGCACTTAACTAAGAATATCTGGCCACGGTACAAGAGCTCTGGCAGCAGCAGGTGCAGGTTGAGAAGTGGCCAGGATCTGCTTAGGAGTTCTATACATGGCTAAGAGTGGGATCAGTGTAGGTGGGAGAGACTAAGATGGCAGTGTGGCTGTTGGAGCTGGGTAATGTGTGATGGGCAGGGGACCTCAATATGGTACCTCCCTGTCAATAGATGTCCACCTGGATGAGGACGGGAGTCGTGTGACAGAGGCGCTGGTGGGCAGCCCAATCGTGGTATCCAAAAGAGGGGGGATCTAGGATTTCCACTCAGCACCAACTCCGCCCCAGCTGCGAACCAGCCTCTGCAAACCTCGCTCGAGAGATCTCACAGAAAGGCGAAGGGAAGCGCCCCACTAGGCCGTCTCCAGCACCTTGAGAGGTACGAGGTTCCATGAATTCTGAACCTGTTTTATAAAGGTCATGGTATCGTTACGAATTTGGTAGTAACGGACCGTAACTAGTGAGTGCGGCATGTACGAGTGATTTCGCCATGTTCGATCGATGGAATCACTACGTATTCAGGGATTTCGTTCTGAACCCTCAGGTTCCATTTTGTGTACGGCAGCCATTTTGTGGTTGCCCTCATATAGGCCGATAACTACGGCCGAACAAGTCTTTGGGACACGTACACCATTGGCTGACTTGAGCGAACTGACCCCGTTGCCTGAAGCTAGCCTTGTTAAGTCAGTTCCGGTAGCTTGTCGAGATAGAGATCAAAGAACAGGACATTGCTGAGTTTATTGTACACGCACACACCCCTTATCTTGCTTCTCATCTGTTTCTGCTCCTTCTTTTATGGTCTATTTATGGTTTGGGTTGTGGTCTTTTATTATGGGTTTGTCCGGCCTGTCCGAGCAAGAATGTTGGCCTTTCCCGTGTAATTGATGGTGGGCTGGACAACTGAAAAATGTGCTTGTCGTCATGCGATACCTTTTGCAAAGTTACCTATGATTGGACAGTTTGCACATAATGAGTGTTTGTCAGGAATGTGATTTTTGGCATAAAAGACGAAGTCTCGCAATACGAAAATTGAGCAGATTTTAGCGAACCTACTTGTGTCGTACTTCGTAGAAGTTCTGTTCCTGGTTGAAGCCAATAAATTTGATCTTTGACGTCACCAAGAAGTATCCCGTGTCTCTGTGTTCCGAGGCAGGAGAACTCGAAGACTTCGGGCGTTTCCCCTGGCGCCGTTGGGTTCTAAAACCCGGTTCTTCAGGTACCTGCAGATAGGGAGCCATCTGCGTTCGTGTGTGTCGACGTGTGCTTCAGGGGCAGCTCCGGAGACAAATGGCGTTGGCTGGGGTTTTGTTCTGATGCTCATGCATCAGTTCAGAGGCAATGTCAAGGCCTGGGAGGGCCATTAAGATTTAGGCTGCAAACTATGCAACAGAAGCCTACAAGGTTCAAACCGCACCCAAGTGCCGGCAATCCTCTGTCAGGGCCCCCCCCCCCCCCCCAAGGCAGGTGAAGGTCAGGGCCCCAGCTTGAGCCGCAACTGCTGCAGGAAAAGTCTGTGGCCTGGGAGATGCTGCCCACTGGCCGAGTCCTCAGGAGCAACCTAGAGAGGGAACCAACAAGATGGCTGCTAGGTGTAGTCCGCCTCCGGAAGTCCGGGTCACTTTTGCCAGGATCTCTCGAACAGGGTCACCAGTGTGTTTATCCCCCATAATGGAGGTGTACAGCAGATATTTCTCCTTTCTTCAGACCTCGTTGGCGAGGTCCTGGTGCTGTGGATGATGCTAGATGGCTGGCGAGGCAGAGACAGAACGAGTCTCACTCCATGCTCTGCTTGGCCACGCCCACTTTTATTAGTTTTTAATATTAATTTATATTGTTGCCGCACGACGTAAGATTTGTAGGTAGATAAGTTGGGCAGTTAAACAAGTAATAATTAATTATTAAATATATTTTAGTTCATACTATGATTGATATTTATAATGTAATGTATGTAATACTGATTTATTCATTCATTATATGTTATTTGTTGCCTGTTAGATTTGTAGAGCTTTAGGGTGAGAAGTTCATTTAGTAATAGTTCATCAACAATTGATTGTTAGTTGTTGATTAATTATTTCATTGATTTTTTATTATGTAATTTGTGGAATAGTTATTTATTTTACTCATATTTTAGTTACAGGCTGCTAGGTTTGTAGGGGTGTTTGGTGAGGAGTTAATTAAGTATTAATTCATTAACAATTTATTATTAATTGTTCATTAACTATTTAATTGTTTTTTAGTTACGTTAAATATGGAATATTGTTTTATTTTACTTATATTTTGTTTGCGGGATACTAGGTTGTAGGGGTACAGGGTGGGACGTTAATTACATAATAATTAATTAACAATTGAATATTATTTGTAAACTAATTATTTAATTGAATTGTACATATGTAAATTGTGGAATACTTATTTTTTTATTTTATTCCAGTTGCGGGATGCTAGGTTCGTAGGGGTCTAGGGTGGGAAGTTAATTAAGTAATAATTAATTACCAATCAATTTTTAATTGTAAAATAATTTATTTATTTATTTTAAATAGGTAAGTTATGGAATAGTTATTTTTTTTGTTATATCGTAGAAGTGAGCTGCTAGGTTTGTAGAGTACAGGGTGGGAAGGTGATTAATTAATTATTAATGGAATATAGGTTATTAATGAATTGATAATGTATTTTTTATTTTAAGTACTTTTTAAAAATTAAGAGTTCAATATTTTTTCTGCATTCGTGGGAGTACTCATTTATGCAATATGTGTGAAGTGAAGCATTTTCTCTACTCTTGCTAAAGACTGCAGAATGAATAGTAAAATTAACCTCTGCACGGTTCACTACTTTTCCTACTGTTGCGCTGTTTGGAGCGGGAATAGTAAATTTCACCCTTCTGAAATCCAATGCTTTCCCTACTTTTGCAGAGACTAGACTGGGAACAGAAAAGATAACCCCTCCAAAGTCCAACACTGCACTACTGTTGTACTGATTGGAGTGGGCATATTATAATTCATTCTGCCGAAGTCAAAGGCTTTCCTTACTGTTGCTGAGACTGGAGTGGTAATGGTACATTTCATCCATCCAGAGTCTGTTGCTCTCCCTACTGTTTCACTGACTGGAGTAGGAATAGTAAATCTAACTCCTCCAAAGTCGAAGAATTTCCCTATCATTGCGATGACTGGAATAGGAATAGTAAATCTACTCGAAGTGTCCTGGCGCTTGCTCCAGAAAGTAAATCTGCACCCAGATCAGAAGCTAGAACAGCAACATTTTTAGTTTCTTCTTAAAAAGCAGTGGGTCTTGGATGCCCCGGAGAGCCAACGGTAGCATATTCCAGGCCAAACCAGTTTTACAAACAAAGGAACTCCTGCCAAGCCTTTGGCGATTAAACCTGGGGGTCTGAATCAATAGCTGGTCGGAAGAACGAAGTTGTCTACTTGGTTTATAGAAGGCAAATCTCTTCTGAAGATAGATGGGGCCTAGCCCATCGAGGGCCCGATGAGCAATGGACAGCAGTTTGAATTTTAGCTGAGATTCAACTGGGAGCCAGTGCAAATAACGCAGATGGCTACGAACTCTATGTCTGGATGAAAGTCCCAGTAGCAATCTGGCTGCTGAATTTTGGACAACTTGCAATTTCCTAGCCAGGTAACCGGGACTGCCAACCAAAAGAGCGTTGGCGTCGTCCAATCGAGACAGGAACAGGGCCCGTACCACAGTCTCTTTGGCACTAACCGGCTGAAGAGGAAGAAATGTCCTCAAAATTTTCAAAGTGCCAAAGCATGTCCCTGCCAGCTTCTTCACTTGTGTTGAGAAGTTCAAGTTTTCATCGAACCAGACACCAAGGTTTTTAGCAGTGCCCTTCCCCATGGTGGGACGGGGAAATCAGGAGGCCACAGCCTTTCTCTGAAGTCCATTGGGAACGAGCCATACAGGAGCACTTCAGATTTTCCTTCATTGCACTTCAACTGTGCATTCGCCAACTATGGAACACAGAGAACAGACAATGCTGAGCTGCCCCAACAGCCGTCGCCCTTCTTCCAGGAAAACAGGAGCTGTGTGTCATCCGCATAGGCCATCACTTTAGCCCCCAGTGACTCCGCGAGGTAAACCAGCGGAGTCACATAGATGTTAAAAAGAAGAGGGCTAAGTGATGACGCTTGCGGTACGCCAGTTGTCAACTGCATAGTTGTAGAGGCACAAGGAGGGAGCTAAACTTGCTGCAACCTATGTTCCAAGAAGGACCTGATCCAACACAACTCCGATCCCGAAATACCAATTTCCACTAGGCGATCAAGGAGTAGAGAATGAGCACCGAGTCGAATGCCGCTGAGAGGTCAAGCATAACCAAGGTTTCTCTCCCGCCGTCATCCAGACACTCCCGGATCGTCTCTGTAACCTCCAACAGTGCTGACTCCTGCTATAGGAAGCACGGAAACCAGATTGCGCTGGGTGAAGCAGGCCAGACACCTCTATATAGTTGGCGAGCTGAGACGTAACAACCTTCTCACAGACTTTAGCCAAACTTGGCAAGAGTGAGATTGGACAATAGTTCTCAGGAAGTAGAGGGTCAAGAGATGGCTTCTTAAGGAGGGGCAGATTCAATGCCCGCTTCCACGACAGAGGAACACATGCCTCGCGAAGCGACTTGTTGACCATTGTATGAGTACATGTGATGAGTGAGTACATGTATGAGTGACTGTATAAGACTGTTGGTGAATGAGTGAATGTGTGTGTAGATGTTAGAATTACTGAATAGATGTGTTGTAAGTGATATTGGTATGTCCATTGTTTTGAAAATTGTAGTTTCGATTTTTGAATGTGTGTATCAAATGTTATATTAGGGTGATTGGAGGTCTGCCACTCGATCACAACGATGATGTCATCAGTGATATCATTTGAGATGTCATTAGTGATCTCATGAGTGATGTCACTGACCATGTCATGAGTGATGTAATATGTGACGTCATCAGCAGTGGATTGCGGGCGTGCGAGTTATAGTTAGTACAACTAACTATAACAGAGGAATTTCAATGGTTTTGTATGACTAAAATGTCCAGCTAACTATAACACCCCTAATACCTATGGTTATTTCAGTGACTTTCTAAGGTTTTTTAAATGCTAATTCCTAACTATAACATGTCTAAAACCTATGTTTTTTTCAGTGAATTTTGAAGGTTTTTTAAATACTAATTCCTAACTATAACATGTCTGAAACCTATGGATTATTCAGTGAATTTCAAAGGTTTTGTTAATGACAATTTTTAAATGTATTAACTGTTCTATTTATTTTTTTATACTGATTTACTACATTTTTTTCAACTATTTATTTTTAGATATTTATTTTTTAAATTACATGTATAATTACATTATACCTTTCATTACAAAATATACTTTCTCAGAATGAATTACTTTAGTTTAAATACTTTGCAAATAGGCAATAGACTTTTTAGTACAGTAGTTACAGTTGCTGCAATGGGCAACACAATTTCAAACACAATGCAATATTGAACTCAAGAGGAATTTCTAGTTAAATGCAATTAGTTACTTTATGGATTACTTTTCTAATCACAGGACTGGATTGTAGATTCAGTCCTGGGACATCTCCTGTAAACAGTTGAGTGAAAGCGTTTTGGTTACAGTAGTTTTTTTTAAGGAATATTATTGTATTTTAAAAGTTGATAGAAACTTTTTCACATAGAATCACCAATGTTATCCTATTGGAGGAAATTCACTTAGCAGGTAAGTAGTGTTATCATTACTTTTTCTTACTCAGTGGTGGATCTTGCATCCAGCACTGGTGCATCTCATGTAAACAGTTGAAAGAATGCGTTTAAGTCATACAGGCGATTTTTAAGGAATATTTGTAGTTTGTAAAAATAGACACTTTTCTGGTGAAAACCAAACATTGGATTCCTATGGAAGTAAATACAAGTTACTGGTAAGTACGGTTAGAATTACTTTTCAGGGTCAGTGCTGGGCTAAAAGATGCAGCACTGGGTTCTCTCCTGATAACAGGTGAGTAATTCGGAATTCGTTGTTCGGATGATTTTAGGTGAATATTTTAAAGTTACAAAACTCCACACTTAAAAGAATTTCCAAGTGAAAACAGTCAATGTTAGCCTACGGAAGGAAATTCAAGTTACTAGTAAGTATGGTTACAATTACTTTTCAGGATCAGTACTGAGCTCAACGATGCAGCACTGAGATCTCTCCCGATAACAGGTGAGTAAATCGGAATTCGTAGTTCGGATGATTTTAGGTGAATATTTTAAAGTTCAAAAACTCCACACTTAGAAGAATTTCTAAGTGAAACCATTCAATGTTAGCCTACGGAAGGAAATTCAAGTTACTAGTATGTATGGTTACAATTACTTTTCAGGATCAGTACTGGGCTCAAAGATGCAGCACTGAGATCTCTCCCGATAACAGGTGAGTAAATCGGAATTCGTAGTTCGGGTGATTTTAGAGGAACATTTTAAAGTTCCAAAACTCCACACTTAGAAGAATTCCCAAGTGAAACCAGTCAATGTTAGCCTATGTAAGGAGATTCAAGTTACTGATAAGTACGGTTAGAATTAGTTTTCAGGATCAGAACTGGGCTCAAAGATGCAGCACTGAGGTCTTTGTAGTTCGGCTGATTTTATTTCGGCCCAGTATATATAGAGTCACTTTCCTACACCATCCTCTCCCTTCACCACTGTGCAAACATGCCCTGTGGCGTGTTTTAAGTTGGGGAAATAATTCCCCTTCAATCCTGAGGGTCCAACTAGCCCATTAGGTACATCCAGTAAGCGCCACAGAGCTACTTACAGAGAGATGTAAAAAGGGGCACAGCCTAGACCACCTTTCTGCAATGAAGTGGCACTTACTGGAAGCACCTGGTGGGCTAATTGGCCCCCAGGGTCCCTCAGGAAGGACTGAAGGGGAATTATTTCCACAACTTAAAATGCGCAACAGGGCTTGTTTGCACACGTCACCTCAGGTCCCATCCCCTCCCTTCACCACTATGTAAACGCAACCTGTGGCCATTTTAAGTTGAGAGATTAAGTCCCCTTGAATCCTGAGGGTCCTTAGGGGCAAGTTAGCCCACTAGGTATCTCCAGTAAGCGCCATTGCAGAGAGGTGTGAAAAGGGGCAAGGCCTCTGAACACCTGTCTGCAACGCAGCTCCCTAACGCATACTGGAGATACCTGTTGGGATATTTGACCCTCGGGGACCCTCAGTATTGAAAGAGAATTAATTCCCCAACTTAAAACGTGCCACGCAGCGCCATTGCACAGTGGTGAAGGAAAGGGGCATGGCCTGAGGTGACATGTCTACAAACACGCCCTGTGGCGCGTTTTAAATGAGAGAATTAATTCCTCCTCAATCCTGTGGGTCCATGGAGGCCAACTAGCACACCAGGTACCTCCAGTATGCACCAGGGGCCTGCGATGCAGAGAGGTGTTCAGAGACCACGCCCCTTTTTACAACACTCTGTAACGCAGCTCTGTGGCGCTTACTGGAGGGTACCTGGTGGGCTAGTTGGCCCCCAGGGACCCTCAGGATTGACAAGGAATTAATTTCCCAACTTAAACCGCGCCACAGGGTGTGTTTGCACACATATGAACACAGGCCTGCCCCCTCCCTTCACCACTGTGCAAACGCACCTGTGGCGTGTTTTAAGTTGGGGTATTAACTCCCCTTGAATACTGAGGGTCCCTGGGATGCAACTAGTCCACCAGCTACCTCTAGTAGGCGCCACAGAGCGGTGTTGCGGAAAGGTGTACAAAGGGGCGTGGCCCCAGAGCACCTCTCTGCAACACAGCCCCCTGGCGCATACTGGAGGTTCCTGGTGGGCTAGTTAGCCTCCAGGAACCCCCAGTATTCAAGGGGAATTCGTTCCCCATCTGCAAACGGCTCGATGCCGGTCTTTTTTTTTTTTAAGAAGAGGGGCTGTGAAGCCCCCCTTCTTTTTCTCTTTTTTTGGCCCTGGGGACCCCATCCCCATAATTTTTTTATGTCAAATTCGAGTAGGGGGCCCCCCTCCTAAGGCCTATTATGGCCCCTGGGACCCGGTTCCCCGGGGCCGGCCTGCCTCATTTTAAAAACAAATTTATTAAAAGGGGAGGGGGGCCACGTGGCCCCTCTCCCTGGCCACTTGTAGCCCCAGGGACCCCATCCCGGGGCCCTCTTCGTTGGGGACCTTGGGGACCTTGGGGGGTGTCCCAATCCCCCCACGGTCCCAGCCAGCTCCCCGCCTCCTGCGGGAGCGGGCATTGCTATTCCACATGGAGAGCAGCTAAGATGCTGCTCCCCATGTGGAAAAGCAATTTGCTTTGCTTCATTGAAGCAAGAGCAGTTTTCCCTGCTCTTGCTTCAATAAAGCAAAACAGTTTGCAATGACAAGGTGGGAGCCGCGAGGCTCCCGCCCTGTCATTGCAAACGGTAGTGTCCCGGGGGTGGGCACCTTGGGACACTGCAGAAGCCGGCCCTGGGGGGTGGCGGTCCCCAGGTCCATCAAGGACTCCAGGAGGGGGGCCGCGTGGCCCCCCTCCCACCATTTGAAAAGCCTCGGGGTGGTGGACCCCGGGGCTTGGGGGTCCATTAAAAAACTTGCCCCCCACACAGGTTTCTTTATTTTAAAAAAGCCCCGGGGTTGGCGGTTCCCGGGGCTGCAGGGGGCCATTAGCCGTGGGCCGTGAGCCCCCACATATATTAGCAAAAAGCCCCAGGGGTGGCAGTCTCTGGGGCTTGGGTGGGCCTTTGAGCCCCCCACCCACTAATGTTAAAAGCCCCGGAGTGGCGGTCCCTGGGGCTGGGGGCCCATTTGGGCCCCCACCTAAATTATTTCATTGCCCCCGGGATTGGGCCGCCGGGGGGCTAATAACCAATATAGCATGGAAGGCAGCGCTTCGTTTTCCCCCCATCAGCAGAATCCGCGCACCTTGCGCAGATTTTGCTGATTTAAAAAAAATTATAAAATCATTTTTTGGCCTTGGGGGTCCTTGTGGGACCCCCTGAGCAGGCCTAGGGGGTCAGGTTGTTTCTACCCTGTCCCCTTTTTGCGTTTTGTTTGGTTTTTTTGTTAGGTTTCTTGTGCCTCAGTTCTACCGAGGTACATGATGGCTGCCAACACTTCCTGATTTGGGGTGTTGACAGCAAATTAGAATACAGCTTGTACCCGCCAGGGTGCGTGGATCCTGCGTGGCCATAGATATATATGTGATTTTAATTGTGATTTTCTCAAGAACTATTGAAGGGATTTACACCATTTAAGCAAAAGACACAAGTCTGAACCAAGGACTTCCTCTTTGCCAAATTTAGTGTAATTCCATTCTGCAGTTCGGGCTGTAGCCGCGATGAATGGTTCCTACGGAAAATTGCAAGGGGAAAAAACATTTTGGGCCCCCTTTTTTTCTCATTCCCCGCTTGAGGAATCACCCCGAGACTATCAGGATAAGAGCGGACCGGAGCGCCCCACTAGTTTTGAATATTTCACGAAGATTCGTCAACTGGTGCAAAAGTTATTCCAAATATCTATCTATCTATCTATCTATCTATCTATCTATCTATCTATCTATCTATCTATCTATCTATCTATCTATCTATCTATCTATCTATCTATCTATCTATCTATCTATCTATCTATCTATCTATCACAGCACTCCGTTACTCCTCCGCATGCACGCTTGGACGGAAACGGACCACTTGAATTGTGTCAAAAAAAGTAAGTTTACTCGCCTTCTCGGTCCTGACCCGTTTCGGCTCAGGGTGAGCCTTGATCACATGACACCGTTCAACAGACATTTTTTGTTTTTAAAGTGCTAATGCATGGTGAATAGTGCTCATGTGACAAATCTAAACAACAGACATGGTGGACAGACTTAGCAAGGTTTATCAAAGCCTCTTGAAATGCTGAACAAATATTGACCTTTCCTCATAACTGCATGTCGATCATAGTACTCAATAAATATTTAAATATTTACACATTTAAAATTATATCAAAGCACAGTTGCTTAGAATATTTGTTAAAAACAGTATAAACGAACGGGCCTAAAATTTCTTAGCTCCTGTCTTCATTGTATCATTAGCGCATTGCTTGTTGTCCACCATGTACAAAAATAATATACCTGTGTGTACGTGTTGTGTTAATAATGAGCCACTAACACAATGTGAATTACCAGTGCTTAAATGGTGTGTCAGACATTATATTTAAAATCTATATTTCTTAGTGTTGGGTGTCCCATTCATTTCTGCTGATAACATAATGTATATACAATAGTGATGTTATATTCAGTACACCCCGACTCTTGAGGACCCCCACGGAATCACTACTGGAAGCCGGGGACCCCCAAACAATTTGTACAATTTAAATTTTAAAACATTAAACAGTAATTCACGAAAAATAGACATACACGTACATACCAAACAAATACTTGCATTACTAAAGCGTTTAATATTTTATATTGAAAAATATGCACAAAAAAACATTTTAATGGGAAGGATGATGCTGCGTCTCGGCGACTAATTTTTCAATGTTTGGTTTTATTTCAGAAAGTTGAATCCTCAGGTCAGATTCAACATTTACCAAGCGATTTCTGTACCTATTTTTTAGGTACATAAGATTTGAGAATGCCTTTTCATATAAATATGGGGTGGGGCCATTTACTTGCTCAACCATCAAAGCACTTAACAATCCACACAATCATACTAAAACATACGCATCAAACAGAAAGGGTGTTTTCACTGCTGTTGCAAACTGTGCTGCACCCGTTACATGAGAGAGGCAGCTTCACTGATAATTCCTAAGCTTTACTTGTTCTGTGACTGTAGGAAGTATGTACTGATATACTGTTATAAAGGTTTTCTGTCACAGAGTAAAGCTTCCACTGCGGTTACCATGCTGTGCCTGTTCTGTAAAGGAGGGAAGCTTGCACTCATGCCCTTGCCGTATCCATTCTTTGATGAATGGAAGCCTTCAATGGTGATGCTGAGCTGTGCCTGTTATGTGAGGGATGGTGAGGTATACTTCCATGAACCTGGGAAACTTGTCAACTGATGCACCTTATGTAGCTGTTCTGCGAGAGAGGAAAGCTTGCACTGCTAATGCCACTATGTGTTTGTTCTGCGAGTGATACTTGCACTGTTGGTGATGTGCTGTACCTATTCTTTGAGGGAGAGAAGCTTGCCCTGAAACTACCCCTCATGTTTCAGAAGCATTAATCACACCCACTATTGTGTACCTGTCCATTGGTGCCATTGGAGTGCATCGGGTGGTGGGTTCTAACCATGATTGTGAGCATCCACTTGATACCCTGTCTTACTTGAACATTTGCAGGAAGGGCTGTCCCCTTCCTCAGACAAACATTTTAGATATTCCTGTGGATTTGAGATTGTGTAAGGGCCAGGAAAGGGTAACAGTTTGCATAAAGCACTGTATGCTTTTGCCTCTCTACCCCCATGTACAGTCCGCTGCTGTGATTTGGCTATTAAAAGCCCTGCTCTCACTGCCCACACTGGACCTGGTTTGCAGATATTAATTATAGGTTTATGCATACTAGCCTGTTTTGCTTGGCCTATCTAGTATTTCTGCACCTGCCTTAGACACTGCACTACTGCCTATGGTTGACCCCTTTCCCAATTCCTGTCCCCCCTAACTTTCTTCATGTCGTTCTATACCTCCATAACCTTGCCCGATACCAGTCCCTTACTTCCTCACTGTACTATTCTCTTCCCAGTTCTGCCACCACATCCCTCACTAGAGTTCTTTATGATTAGTAATCCTAAAAACTTATTTTCAAAAGAGCTCCATGCCACACTCTTGCAGTTTCAAAGCACTGGAAATAACAGATGCAATTACTGCTCAATACAACAGTTCTCCACTTACCATTCTCTGGAGGGTGGCAGGTAAAGCTTCTGTCCGATAATTTAAGCTCACAATTTCAAGGTCACACCAAATGTCAGAGGAAAGACAATGCAGTATTTCGTCAGTCTCTTCCCTTTTCTCAGTTTCCGGTGCTCTGGCCTACCCCTTCGTGCCGCATTCCAGTCACCTGCTTTTCTTCTAGCCTCTTATGCTTCTATGACCTGCACCTCAAGATCTATGGCTGTTTTTTTCATTTTTCTTGCCAAACTTTTTACCTCTCTACCCCCAGTATTAACCCTGCTTCCCATTGTGCCGGTACACTGCTGACATAAACACTCTCCTTCCTGCCCAGCCCAGCGCCGTCTTATGTGATCAAAGTCGGCTCAGTCCTTCATGGCCGCCCATAAATTCCACTGGCCATTTTCTTCTGTTGTTCACCACAACCCAATTACATACTGCCCCAACCCAATGTGCTTTCGCCTCACCCCATATTTTCCGTCACCATATTCTCTTCCCCAGGTTCGGCATGTAACACCCTACTTGCATTTCGTTTTTCCCATTTACCAATAATGTGGCACCCTTAACATAAGGTTTAGTATTTAGTGTCGTATTACACCTGGAATCCGCTCGATGTCAGGCACCTTTGCCACCCTCAGCAGCTGAGAAGTGACATGCGTGGGCTCTCTAAAAGCCCTGCTTTCCCAGCTTTCCATTTGAGACACTAGTTAAGAAAAAAAGCTCTGTAAAAAAAACACACACATATGAAAATGTTACACATAGACAAACTGAAACATTGGCAGCTATGTTACATGAGGCGCTGATGACATAAAAAGGAAACACGTTATGTGCACGCTTTTACTGTAAAAGGGTACACTTACAAAACACTCGCAGTTCCAGAGGGAGGAGAGCTCTTCTGCCGATTCGAGGTCCTCGAATGCTCTTCAGCCTCGACCCAAGAGGAACAGCTGTACCCTGCTTTCAGGCCAAAAGGGGACACATGATAGCAAAATGCCCTGGGGCTGCCTGCAAACACAAGCGGGAACACACGCACTGCCGTGCGAGCGTGACGTTGAGTGACAGTCAGGACAATCGCCCTTCAGCTCGCACCTAAAGCTGAGCCAGAGTGCATTGTGGTTTTGCCGCCCCTGTGCTAACATTCACATCTCTTGTGAGCTGTGAGGGCGCATGGGCGTTTTGTCTTTTACTACGACATCAGGTACTCAAGTCCTGGGGACCCCCTGGGAATGTGTCACGGACCCCTGGGGGTCCGCGGACCACAGTTTGGGAAACGCTGCAGTAGGGTATGCGGCTTGAGTTATGGTAAAATACCTGACCGCTGTCTTTTCTTAGAGTGATAGTCGATTGTAACTATTATTACAACATTATAGAATCTGTAAATGTCTAATACCTTGATGTATTAGTGTTAAATATTGAAATATGACATATTGTTTGTTACCGGGTCTAATGAGATGTCATCAGTGATGCCATCAGTGATGTCACTGACCATGCCATGAATGATGTAATATGTGACGTCATCAGCAGTGCATTGCGGGGGCGCGAGTTATAGTTAGCTCAATTAACTATAACAGGGGAATTTCTATTGTTTTGTATGAGTGAAATGTCCAACTAACTATAACGTCCCTGAAATCTATGTTTTTTTCTGTGAATTTCTAAGGTTTTTTAAATGCTAATTCCTTAATATAATGTCTGTAAAACCTATGGTTTTTTCAGTGAATTTCAAAGGTATTTTAAATGCTAATTTCTAATTATAATGTCATTAAACATATCTTTTTTTCTGTGTTTTTTAATTATCAGCCCATTCTCAACCTGGTGAAAACTGCAAATCTCACCACTCTTCCATGGATACCTTCCGCCAACAAAATTGCCACAAACCAGAGCCACAACGAACGCTAATGACATGCAAACTAGGTGTTTCCGTGCAAAAAAAACACAAAAACACCACTTCCCCATATTTTCAACAACCATCCAAATCTGCAATGCGATCTAAAAACAGGCGATAGGCCGACTTAATTATTATCAACCTTTAACTGATGTAAGAACTTCAACTATCTACTGCGTGAATTACACCCAACTCACAGCCACATCTTAGGACCAACACGTGATAGAGGTACTAATCATACAGCTCCAACACCCAAAAAGGCCACAACACCCAGCGCACCACCACCAGAACCTCCCCCACCGGACCACCCCCCCGCTACTACCACAGAGGCAGCGCAAAACAGGACAATGGACCTCCCCAAAATACCATATCCCCTCAACCGCACAATAGCTGAATGTTGGGAGATGTGACAACCAAGTATGTGTGAAGGAGGCAAGTTACCCATCAATAATAATGCATACAATGCAAGAGTACTGGTGATGTGTTGCACAGACCTCACTATGCAAAGCACAAACCTCTCCATGTGGAAATATACAATCGATACTTGTAAGGTAGTGCACAGTGGATGCAACCATGTTACCTCAGGCAGTGGGGAAGATCTCGGTCATGTAGCTGTGTTGTCCCCCCCCCCCTGGAAGCGGAAGCGGAGTGGGCTGGTCCAACGTACGCCACTCCAGTGTAGGAGTATGAATAAATAGGCCAGGCCCTGGATGTGGTTCACTTGTGTGAAGACCAACGAGCCTGCCAGAGCGGCGGCCCTCACCCTGGCACGTGGCTGCCACCATTAGCGTGGGCCTCCTCCACACAAGCCCCCTGCCAAACCCAGCGCCACAGCACTGCAGACTTATGTCTGTACCGACTACTGCCTTCGATCTACACTGCGGACAGCAGGGTTCACAACTTGTATTCAGCCTTGATTTATCAATTGCACAGAGAACTGCACTCTATGTCCTCGGTTTTTGTCAAGAAGAAGTGACAAAAAGCATTCCTCAATGTCTATGCTAACTACTGCCTTCGAGCTACACTGCAGACAGCAGGGCTCACAATTCAGATGCAGTGGCGATTGCAGATGACGCAGTCCAGTTTGCAAGACACGTTGCTCCCAGTGCGGCCCACCGGGACCACGCCTCATGGCAGGATGCGCACATGCTGTGTACTTCAGGTGCTACTAACTCACTGCAACATAAATCATCGCCGAGTGGCCTTATTAAGGCAAGACATTGCTCCCAGTGCGGCCCGCCAGGACCACGTGTCATCGCAGGGTGCGGACACGCCGAGTACTCCAGGTGCCACTAACTGTGCAGCTCAACTCAACGCCATATGGCTGTGCGCCCATCCTGACCGCTACCTGCGCCCTACCCTGGGCTTACACAGTTCACAATTCAAGATTAGTAGTGACACAAATTGTGTAAGAGACTATAATGGGTTAAGAAGACCAAATACTCCCAATCTGTGCAGCTCAAGTCAGCGTCACCTGCCTGTGGGCCTTTGCTGACCGCTGCCTCCGGCCTACACTGTGGAAGACCGGTAACACATGGTGCCAACTAACCCTGTTCAAAACAAGCCGATCCCACAAGTGTAACTGGTTGCTGACTCCTAAATGGCAGCGACCCCAACTTTGTGGCACCGACCACACCACCAGACTCCCTTCAATCAGTGAAGGATATTTGCTTATGGAAAGCCAGCGACATAAGGTGCCACTGAACCTGTACTATGCACGTGGCTGTGGGCCCTTGCTCACGCTACCTCTGACCTACACTGTGGAAGACCATCAACACTTGGAGCCACTAACCATCTTCAGCACAAGCTTACATCTGTAACTGTATCCTGAGTCCTAAATAGCAGTGACCCCAAGTCCGTGAGTCAACCACAGCACCAGACTACCTTCGATCAGTGAGACATATTGTCATATGAAAAACTGGCGACACGTGCTGCCACTAACTCTGTTCAACACAAGCCGATCCCACATGTGTAACTGTGTCCTGAGTCCTGAATGGTAGTGACCCCAACTTCTTTGCAGCGACCACAGTACCAGACTCCCTTTGATCACTGAAGCATATTTCCATATGCAAGGCCGATGATACGTAGTCCCACTAACCCTCTTTAACACCAGCCGATCCCACATGTGTAACTGAGTCCTAAATGGCAACGACCCCAACTTAGCGGCAGCGACCACAGCACCTCACTCCCTTTGATTAGTGAGGAGTGTTTACAGATTGAAGTCTGCCAACAAATGGTGCCACTGAACCTGCACTATGCAGGCCGGTGGGGCCACCAACGTATGCACAAGGCTGTAGGCCCTTCCTCATTGCAACCTCATACCTACACTAGGGTCAGCAGGCCTCACAATTCAGATTCCACATGATGCAGTCCAGTAGGCAAGACACATTGCTCCCAGTGCGACCTGTCCACATAAAGCATCATCACAGGCTCATACACTCTAAATGCTTCTGGTACCACTAACCCTTTTTAACACAAACAAATCCCACATGTGTAACTGTGTCCTGAATCCTGAACAGCAGTGACCCCAACTTCGTGGCAGCAACCACAGCACCAGACTCCCTTCAGTCTTATTTGTTCTTCTTTTCTTTAACCCCTTCAGCGCGGCGCGAATTTTCGCGCTGTGCTGAAGGTTCTAATGAGCCTATCGTCTCATGACGGAACGGTTCCGTCATGAGCACAGCTCAACCGACGCTAATATCGGAACCGTTCCGTCATGAGCATGGAAGGGGTTAAATATTTTTTTTTATATGTAAATCTATACATGACTAAGATTCTTCTTTGTCCAACCGCACAGGGATACTTCTGGGCCCAAGAAGGTTGTTGAGGGTATGTTTGTATTGTGGAAAGAGGGTACGTTACCTGCTAACGTGGGGAGAGGGAGTGTCAAAGGGGTATCACTCCCAGAAAGAACTACGATATGTTTTCACAAATACCTCGGACAGATGCCAGCTGACGGACTGAGTCACAAAATGTTTTTTCAATACTTATGTAGTGTGAGTTATGAACAGTTTGGACTCAGTCTCGCAGAGGGACAGCTGCGGCCAGTCTGCTCGACTCCCAGACGCAGTACTACGAACCATCAGCGTTATTGTGTCTATGCCTGCCCTGTTCTGTCGAAAGCCACGCCACACCACTCTGATTATGTTCCAACGTTGGCCCCACATAGCTACCTGTTGAAGCCGTACTCGCTGTTGGTGTGTAGGTCAGTGGTCTGGTTCTCAACATCTCACGGTCACTCCCTAAGGGCAAGTTTGCACACACACGACACACCACACTCATCCGGCACATGCGGCACAGGCCATGTAACCACTCAAATATAATAGATCGACAACGTCACATCCTTTATTGCCAGTGCTGACTAACTGGCGAACACTCCACGGGTCTCAACTGTAAAGAGTTCACGAAAAGTTGCAGATAAGGTTTGTCGTACCCTCAGCTATATGGCTATCAGCTACCTACCATCCCCTTGGCATGGACTTCATATGCATAGGGTTGTTGCCACCCCAAACTCATGTGGCCATCAGTAGCCTACCACTACGTGCCATGAACTTGAGTTTCACAGGCTTAGCAGCACCAAACCCTGAGGTGCTCTTGGCCATTGACGCCTCAGGACTCAGTGACGTGTGAGATATGCCAGGTTGCGGAGAACCTCAAGTGGTCTCCACCATTCAGGACTCAGCAACATCTGTCATATCCGCGAAGAAGCAACACATCTGAGATCGGCGGGGTTTTGACGGGCACGTGCAGTCCGCCCACTGCTGCACATTCCGATGGCACCAGGTAATTATTTGCTAATCGATGCGCAGAGGCGACAGTCTCTCTCTCTCTCTCTCTCTACCCCCCTCTCTTCTCTGTCTTTCACTCTCTTCATTCCTTTCCTTCTATCTCTCTCTCCCTCTCCCTTTATCACTTTCTTTCCTTCCCTATCTTTTTCTCTCTGGCTTGTTTTTCCTTCTCTATTTCTCTCTCTCATTCCTTTGATATGCGCATTACACACGTCCTTATTTAGTACTTTATTTTCCAAGCTCTGTTGTCAACATATATGGTCCCCACAGGAATCTTCCACCTTGTTGTTTTCTATTATATTTGTTAAATTCGATTTATTGGTTTATTTTTTATATGGCGGATATCTACAGAAGTGATGGAGTACACTTTTCAGATCAGGGAAACGAATAACTTGAAGCTGTGCATCCGCACTTATATGAAGCTCCAACTAATGAACACAAGCGCTTTTTTTAGAGCCACCCTATAACTTACAACTTAGGCCTGCTATTTTCGGGCCAGGTTACGGCAACTCCCAGTCCCTCGCCAAAATTTATACTCCACACAGCTGTGGTGCAGCGGCCAGACCATCTCACTTTGCAGCACAGAGCTCTCGCTTTGATCCCCCGGCTCTACTCACCCATAGGGGTGAGTAGTTTGAGCTTTACAAATACCATATTGATTTACCTTCGCACTCCCTATACAACACCACCTAAGCACCATATACAAGTTGGACAGGTGTGGCACAGCGCCCAGAGCACATGACTTCACAGCATAGCACACACAGTTTAGGCTCACGGTTTCATCCCCGAGTCGAGCAGCAGCTCAATTTAATAGCATGACACTCTAGGCAATACCTCACTTAATTTCCGTATCCTGCACTTTCAGACCGGTAGGGGTCAGTAGTTCAACAGCTTTACCCCGAGTCCGTCAGCAGCTCAGCTTACGCCCCCAGCACCATCAGACCCGTAGGAGTGAGTAGTTAGCACTTCACAAATACTAAATTGATTTGATACGTGCAAATTTACCTTCGCACCCCTCTATAACACTAGCTAAGCACCATACACAAGCTACAATGTTCGAAACATAAGTTCATCCAAGTAGGTATAACTACATGCAAACACTACTTGGACAGGTATGGCACAGTGCCCAGAGTACATGACTTCACAGCATATGACACACAGTTTGGGCTCACGCTTTCATCCCCGAGTCCGGCAGCAGCTCAGCTTAGCAGCATGAGCCTCTAGACAGTACCTCACATATATTCCATACCCCAGGACTTTCAGACCAGTACGAGTCAGTAGTTCATCCTAGTTGGTATAAACACATGCTGACACTACTTCCACAGCTGTACTGCAGCGGCCAGGGCACATGACTTCACCTCATAAGACACACAGTTTAGGCTCACGCTTTAATCCCTGAGTCCTGCACCAGCTCACCTTAGCAGCATCACACTCTAGGCAATACCCCACTTAAATTTCATAGCCCAGCACTTTCACACCGGTAGGGGTGAATACTTCACTTCGCACCTCCTCTATAGCACACCCTAAGCACCCCACAGAGGTTACAGTGCTCCTACCCTCCTCTTTCCTACTTTTTTCACCTCACGCGCTTCAACTGCATCACAAAATGGAGGCCAACACTTCCTAGTTGCAACCGCTCGCAGCCAATCAGCAGCAAGCTTGTGCTCGTAACGCCTCAGCCAATCAGATGGCAGAATTCCCAAATATCTATATCTGTAAACTTCGATATGTCTTAAAAACTACTGAACAGATGTACACCAAATAAACAAAAGCGTGCTTTCTAGACCAAGACCCTTCTCCCTGCGAAATTTGGGGTAATTCCGTTCACCGGTTCGACCTGTAGCCTTATCTAAGGTTTCCTATGGAAATGAACATGGAGAAAACACGTTTTGGGACCCCCCTTTTTTCTCTGCCCCCCTTGACAAATCACCCCAAACTTTCAACATAGGAGCTGATATGAACAAAGAATTTGTTTTGAAAATTTCATGATGATTCATCAAACGACGCCAAAGTTATAAGCAAAACAAAACATTTTCTTCCTATGGAAACTCGGTCCTAACTATAACTACCTACTGGCAACCACCAGTAGGTAATATATATATATGCACAAAAAACATAGGTAGTTATAGTTAGGAGCATGTTTTGGAAGAAAATGCGTTTTTGACTTGCCTATATCTTTGGCGTCATTTGATGAATCTTCAAAAATGTTTCCATAAAAAGTGTCATAATGTGTCTTGTTGTGCAAAGAAAGTTTCAGGGGGATCTGTCAAGCTGGGGCCATAGGAGTTTTGTATGTGACTACAGCCTGAACAGCTGGTCACAATCACGCCAAATTTGGCAGAAGGTAGATTTTGGTTTTCAGGTCACTCTTTCGGTTACCTGGTGTAAATTCGCTCAGTAATTGTTGAGAAATGTAAGGGAAAGCAAATAAGGATATTAGGGAAGAGCCCAAACAAAGATCTCATGGTGAGATCTGACTGGCTGCTGACATTTAAAACCAGGAAGTGTTGGCAGACATCTTGGGACTTGACTTCAGCTGAGATACATAAAAAACTTTTAAAAAAAGGAAAGGGGGCTGGGTATAAATACCCTGACCCCTTAGGTGTGGCGCTAAGGCCCATCTGTGGCACAACAGGGCCAAAAAACACTTTTTGTGAAAAACATTTTACCATGAAAATGCGAAGGAGCTGAGATGCAAATCTGCTTTGGCGCTTGTTTTGAACATAGCTCCGGTTTAAAAAAAGGAGGTGGGTGCATGGGGTACCCTCCAAAGGCTCAATAAGCCCCGATACCACCACGTCCCTGGGGCTTTATTGATAAAAAGAAGGGGGTGCACGGGCCCCCATCTATGGGCTCCTTAAGCTTTGGGGACCACCACCTCCCCGCGACTAAAGAAAAATTGATGGGGGTGCTGTGATTACACCTCCAAGCCTCAGGGACCACCAAATCCATGGCTCTAAATAACACCTAATGCTGTGGCCCTATGGACCCCCTGGGTCCCAGGAATCACCGCCATCCCTGGGGTGAAAAAAGGATTTTAAATGGGAGAGGAGCCGCATGCCCCCTATCCTGGAGCCTATAATGGTCCTGGGGACGACCGCACACAGAGCCAGCTCCTATTATATCCCAGTTTGCCCACCCCAAGGATATAGCTGTTTGCTCTGACTTGGCGAGAGGTTGATAGCTTCCATCAAGTCTGACAAAACACCCTGCTTCCAGCAAGAGAGAGCTGATAAATGATCTCACGTGCTGGAAGTAGAGGTCTAAATAGACAAAAGGATTGTTCCAACAGACAGGGAGCTGCATGTTTAGCAGCTACCTGTCTGTGAGAGCAATGCCAGGTCTCACAAGAGGCAGGGAGGTGGCTGGGACCGTGGCGGCCTTGGGGATCCCCCTGCTGTCTGGGGAACAAGGAGGCAAAATAAAGGTTAGAAATGAGCAGAAAGAGGCAGAATAAAGGGCAGAAACGAGCAGAAAGAGAAACAATAAAGGTCCGTAACAAGCAGAAAGAGCTAAAATAAAGGTAAAAGAGGCAGAATAAAGGTCAGAAACGAGCAAAAAGAGGCAAAATAAAGGTCAGCAATGAGCATAAAGAGGCAAAGTAAAGGTGAGAAAAGAGTCGAAAGAGGCAGAATAAAGGTCAGCAACAAACAGAAGGCGGCAAAATAGAAGTGAGAAACAAGCAGAAAGAGGCAGAATAAAGGTCAGAAACTAGCAGAAAGAGGCAAAATAGAGATCAGAAATTAGCAGAAAGAGGCAAAACAAAGGTGGTGAAACAAGCAGAAAGAGGCAAAATAAAAGGACAGAAATGAGCAGAAAGAAGCAAACTAAATGTCAGAAATGAGCAGTAGAGGCAAACTAATTGTCAGAAACTAGCAGAAAGAGGCAAAATACAGGTCAGCAGCGAGCAGCAAGAGGTAAAATAAAGGTCAGAAGTAAGCAGCAAGAGGTAAAATAAAGGTCAGAAGTGAGCAGAAAAAGGCAGAAAACCAGGGGAGGGTGGTAAAGTCTGCGCTGCCGGTGGAGTTTGTGGAGTTTTGCAATTCTGCGCTGTTGTTGGAACACATAGTTTGGCAAAAAATACGCCAACTGCCGGCGGAGAAGAGTATACCAATACGCTTGCCCCTAGACTTTATCCCCCAACCAGAAGTGCGCTACGAGGCACATTTGCAGAGTGATTAAGAAAGGGGGCGAGTCCTCCAGTAAGGTCTCAGGAATCCGGCTGTGGGGCACTTACTTATGGCAACAATCGGGGTTTTTGGCCCCAACGGTTCTCAGCAGCCAAGCGGACTTCATCTCTCAACCATTAGTACACCATGAGGCCCCTTTGCATAGTGATTTAGAAAGGGGGCAGGGCCTCTTATGAGCTCTCAGCAATCCAGCTGTGGGGGACTTACTTGTGGCAGCAATAAGGGGTTCTTGCCCCCAATGACCCTCAGCAGCCAAGTGGAGTTCATTCCCCAACCATTAGTGCACAAGGAGGCCCCTTTGCAGAGTGGTTGAGAAAGGGGGGGCCTTCATTGAGGTCTTAGCAATCCTGCTGTGGGAGACTTACCTGTGGCAACAGTAGGGGTTCTGGATCCCCAATAACCCTCAGCAGCCAAGGACACCTCATTAGGGGTGACCAAGCAATACTCTGCCAGCTCACAGAACTCTGGAATTTGGCAGAGTTTTTCTGTAATGTTGCAGAATTCCAGAGTGAAACTCTGTGAGCTCCGCCCAGGCCTACATAAAACGAGCAGAAATTGCGCATAACACACTCAGGCACTCATGCACCCATTCACAGAACAGCTCAGACACTCTCATAGCCACTCACAGTCCCATTCACGTATGCACCTTCTTACAGATGAACTCAGACACTCACATTCACTCACAGACAGTCAGACACTCATGCACCCACTTACAGAATCACTCAGACTCTCTCACAGATCTAGTTAGAGACTCAAGCACTGACTCACAGACCCTCTCATAGACTCACACACCCCGTCACAGACCCACTCAGACATTCATATACTCAATTATAGCCCCACTCATACTCTCACACCCACTTACAAACCTATTTAGACACTCATATACCCACTGAGACACTCATGCACTCACTCACACACTCAGTGTCAAAGGTTATAGGGATGTTATAGTTAGAGAATAGAATTTAAAAAACCATAGAAATTCAATGAAAAAAACAAAGGTTGCAGGAACATGATAGTTAGGCTCAGATTTCACTTGTACAAAACCAGTGAAAATAAGCAGTTGTAGTTACCTGAGCTAATGACATGACATGGCCAGTGACATCACTGATGATATCTCAAATGACATCACTGATGGCATCATCCACAGAACCACTCACACCCATACAACCTCTCATACGCCTACTCACACACCCACACAATCATTCATATACCCATTCACAGACCCATACAAGTACTTACACAACCACTCCCATATCCACAGAGGCACTCACACACCCACTCACTCACTATTAGTGCCTGATCATACAACTGGCTGACAAGGGTGACATACCCTGAATCCGGTCCCAGGATGCTTGTTTCCGGTCCAGGGAGTACCTGGCTTGGCAGTTCGGTCTGGACTGTTCCCAAGGGTCAAACTGATGGCTGAGTCCAAACTGGGGTGGCGTAGTGGGCAAAAGAACAATGGATTTAACCCAGATCTTTTGATTGGCGAGAATGTTTGCTTTGTCAGCATTCCGTCCATCATTTGTTTGCTGAAACACTGATCATACAGCCAGTCACGCACCCATAAAACCGCACATGCACCCATACAGCTACTGACACACCCAGTTACTCACCTATACAGTAATTCACACACCCACTCACTCACCCATACAGGCTCTCAACAGTCACTCACTCACCCATACAAACACTCACATGCTCATTCATACACCCACTTGCATACCGATTCACACATCCATACAACCACTCACAAAGCCACCCACACAACATATCCCACAGACACTCACTCTTCAATACAGCCACTCACACACCAACTCACTTAACCAAACACTCACTTATACAGCCGCTCACTCACCCATACAGCTGCTTGCACACTTAGTCACTCACACATATATCCATTCAGATACCCATTCACTTCCCCATACAGTCACTGATACACACACACTCACCCACCCATATAGCCACTCACACAGCCACTCATTCACCCACTCATACAGCCACTGGCACACCCACTCACTCATCAATACAGCCACTGACACAGCCACTAAGTCACCCACACAGCTACTCAGACACCCACTTATATGCCCATACAGCCACTCACACAACTGTACAGTCACACAAACACCCAGCGACTCTCATAAACTATGTTACAAAAAGAGGAATCACTCATGAGTAGTACATAAAGTATACTAATCTAACTTTTGTGGTACATTAGCATATATGTTTAACACACAAAAGGATTTAGAAAAAACTCACAATCACTGGATGTCATCAGTGATGTCATATGAGATGTCACTGCCCATGTCATGAGTTATGCAATATGTGAGGTCATAAGCAGTGCATTCTGGGGGCATAAGTTGTAGCTAGCTCAGGTAACTTTAACTGCTGAAATTTCACTGATTTTGTATGAGTGAAATCTGAGCCTAACTATAACATCCCTGTAACCTTTGGTTTTTTCAGTGAATATAAATATATACACACACACACTTAATAAAAAAAAGAGGGCAGCGTGCAATGTATTTAAAAGACAGGACATGCACTTTTAAGTTTTATATGCCTTGGTAGTGTAAAACTCCCAAATTAATTTTTCACTGCTGCACGGCCTATCTCTTCCATAGGATAACATTGGGATTACTTTATTACATCTTTAAGTTTAATTCCCAATTGTGAAGAGATAGACTTTTCAAGTCCCTGGACTCACAATTTAAATTCACAACTTATGGTGAAGTCGAATTAAAGGTGTAAGTCTGAAAATGCCTCTTTTAGAAAGTTGGCATTTTCTTACTTTTGCCATTTTGTACCACGTCTGGGTTGGATGACAGTTGTGCATTCCCTATAGACAGCCACACACAAAGGGAGCTTAGTTGTGACTGATGGGGCATACACATCCCGATGGGCAATCCTGGGCAATATGGGATAAAGGAGCTGGACCCAGCTTCACACTTACACCTGAATAGGCTGTGTATGTCCCCACACAAAGGGCTGCATAGCCCCCTGTAGTGAGTCTGGAGTTGAGGCAGGAAGTGAGGACTTCTGTACACCTCTCAGACATTTCTTTAAAGTCTCCCGCACATCAAAGGCACAACTTCGTGTAAATACTGGACCTCTGAGACCCCACCACTAGAGTACACTTCTGGACCTGCGAAGACTCTGCCAGGAAGAAGAACTACTGTGCTGCTGAAGGACTGCCACTCTGCTAAACTGCTGTGCTGCTAGACTCCTAACTTGCTGTGCTGCCCTGCTGCATGCTGTTCCCCTGCCTGGGTGAGAAGGACTTGGCCTGCACCTCTTGAACACAGAGTGACTCCAATGGCTTGCTGGCTTGCCTCCTGATTTGAAGTCTCAGGCACATAAAAGACTTCCATCTTACCTGCATCTGCACATGGACTCAGCCATCTGTGAGTCTGCCCTGCCAAGTTGTGCCACCCCAGTCATGGACCCTTGGAAGTGAGGTCTAAGGTATTTCTTCAGCTAACCCATGCATCTTAATCGGAAGCGGCACATCTTTGCCTTTGTGTGGATGGGAACTGGCAAATCCTCACTGTTCTTTGGAGCGGACATGGCGCATCACCTTTGGTACCGGCGCATCACCCTCGGAATCAAGGCATCCTCTGCTACAGGAGCAGAACTGATGCATCGTATTTGGGCCTAGTGTATCACGCTTGGAACCATCACATCGCCGCCTTTGTATGGGGAAAACTGATGCCTCTCCCTCTGTTGGGGGATGGGAACCGACGCATCACCTCAGCTGCACCTCGTATCTTCTTCAATGTCGACGCAAACCAGGCCCAAGGTACTTTGTTCATTGGGCCCAAGTGGGTCCCTGTGTCCGGCCTGCACTCTATCACGGTCTGCCTGAACTTTTGACTTTGCCCCAGGCCAGTGTGACCAGATATCCCAAATAGGATCTTACAGCTTCTAAGCCCCATTTTACAGTTTATTCTTTAAAAATGAATATACCAAGTTCTACTTATTAGATTTCTGTCAAATTGTCTTTATTTATTTATTAGTTACTCTCTGGTTTTCTAACCTGCCTTGGGATCAACTTGAATAGTGTTTTACTGTTTGAAGTGTTGCACAAATGCTTTAGGATAGGATAGGATGCTTGTTTTTAAAGCGCTCGAATGCCGTAGCGTCTTGGCGCTGGTTTATGCGGAAGGGTGAAACCTCCTGTGTTATCAGTGAGACTAAATGGAGGCACACAGCCATGTTTTCAATGCCTTCCTGAAAAGCTGCAGGTTGGACTGAAATCACACGGCTACTGGCATTCTATTCCAAAGTTTTGCCCCACAATTCGACAGCAACCTACCACCCCTCTTTGCCCGTCCGATCTTTGTGGTATTTATTTGGCCAAAATTTGCTTATCTTAGAACGCGCGAGGGGGTGTAGGGTGTGAACATTTTTTTAATCTCCTCAGCACCACCCCCGTAGAGTGCCTTGTGCACAAAGTCTTAAATTCCACTTGCTGCTGGATCGGGAGCCAATGTAATGATTTGATCCCTGCCGAGGTTGGTTGTCCCTTTGGTATATTTAAAAGCAGGCGTGCTGCCGCATTCTGTAACGATTGCAGCTTTTTCATCTGCGTCTTATCAATTCCCAGAAAGAAGGCATTACAAAAGTCTAACTTGGACAGAAAAAGGGCGATCACCACCTTCTTCTGTAATTCTTGCGAGATGAAAGGAAACATTTTCCTCAAGGTTTTTAATAAGAAGAAGCAGGAGGAGGTGAGACTGTTGACTTGGGCGGAAAAGTTCAACTGGTTATCGAAGATGACTCCGAGGTTCCTAACCTTGACAACAGGTCTCGGACATTCACCGGCTTCTGCCAACCACCAGGAGTTATTCCAGAGGAAGTGACCATGGTCAAACTCTATCACCTCAGTTTTATTGGTGTTAATTTTCAGGAAGCTATGGTTCATCCAGGTCATAATCTCAGTGATACGTGCATGAAAACTGACAGCTGTGACCTCTGGCTGGTTGGATATAGCGATCACAAGTTGAGAGTCATCCGCATAAGAGACCGAGGCGAATCCATGTCTCCTGATGCCTGTAAATTAGGCCTGACTGCTCTGTTGCAAGATACCAGAGGGTGGGCAAAGGTTAATTTTGAGTTTGCTTTACACTTACTCTGACTAGGATTGTGGTTGCTGCCTGACTTGGGCTCATACCCTAGTAAACCAACAACCTAATTTCTAACAATGATGGATCTCAAACCCAAGAAAAATCCTTTTGGAGCGCAAGTCTGCATAAAACCTAAATCAAACACCTGGTGGAGTCCTGAATAAAACATGTGGTGGTTTATGAAAATGTTAACTATTTGAAACGCGAATAGATGTAGTTAGCCAAGTACACCGTATGCGTTAAGGCAAGAGAGGACCTATGAACCAAGTCATAAATACATATGACCTTCCAGACGCCATGGCTAGCCACTATCGAGTATGGTAATATTAGAGGCGGAGCATTAATACAGAGGGTAGCAGTGTGGAGATATGAAGAGAACCTGGCCATTAAAAACAATCAGTGACTCTTGATACGACGAAAAGTGAAAGAAGATGAATAAATGAATTAAAAAAGTGCTTTTCCTGCTTGGATTAAAATTATTTGAGTGATATATAAAAAGAGGAAAAATAAGCATTACTACGTGTGCCCCTTTCAACATTGTTGTTCTGGTGTTTTCATCGAGGACTGCAGGGTGGATTAGCAGAGCTATTTTGGACATGTTATCATTGCTCAGAGAATCAGTTTATGCTGCCCTAACCCATATGGTGTCAATTTTAGGAAAAGCCTTGTTAGCTTCAACATGTGCCTTACGTGAGATCGTGACACAAAAGATGAAGTAAGCCTCAAAAGTGTCGACTTTTAACATGGTTTTCTCGTGTCTGAGACTTGAATGCTGTTACCCCTAGGAAAACAGCCCTTTGCGTGCAGCGATTGGCCCAAGGGCCTTGATTAAAATCCAACTGAAAACGTTCCTTCCCTGCCCCTACCATAAACCAAACCATGGACCACCCAAACGTTTACAAGACTAAACGCTTTGAAAGGAATACGTGTCCGCACGAGAAAGACTACACTGAGGGGAGTCGCTGGATACCATCTTTGTAATGATGCCCGATTTGAGCATTTAACCGAGCATAACGAAAGAAATGATAAAACCTGTTGGTAAATCCCAAGCACAGGCCAACATTCAGAGGTCCTTTGTGGGCAAAAGGTGAGAACTGGACCATAGTAATGCTGCGTAATACTTATGGAAAACTCAGAAGTTGTTTTTGGGTAGCACAAAATGTTCTGGAAAGTTGGTATTGGCAACAGGAAAGGCATTAACATCTCGTGTAATTAATCTTGATTCTTTTATGTGCACGAAAGGTCTGCAACTGATTTTCTTCACCCGACTCTCGAGTGCCCATTGTAGCCACAAGGAACAATAAGAGTGGTTCAACTGTAGAAAGTTAAATAAGCAATTCTAAAAAAGATTGACAGTTCTTAGAGATCATTTTGTGAATAACGTGGGCAATATTTCAGATCTCATGGAAAGACAGAAAGAAATACACTGGAGTGAACTGAATTTCTTTATTTTTACAATGCACCAGCAGATTATGGCTCACTGGCAGTGTGTCTAAGCGTACAAAGAATGACACAGCCACCTTAGATCTTAGCTCCATGTAAAGGCCCATTTGTCATTTTATAATCACTTCTAAGCACTCCCCTAAGGGAGGAAAGGAAATCAGAAATGTGAAGGGAAAGTGATCTCGCCTGAAACCATCAATGTGGTCTACTATTTAAGCCAACATTGGAAGCCAATGATATCTTTCATATAATTTGACATGCAGCAGCTCTACACATGATGTGTGGCTACCTGGAACCTGATTATGTATAATATGTAATGTGTGGCTGTGCGGGTTAGAGTATGCGCCGGCAACCCTCTACATATATTGTGCAGGTTGACCCAGAAGGTACTCCCCGCTCTGCTGTTAAAGTGTGAAGGGACTATCCAGGTGTTTGATGGCCTTCTAGGAACACTATAGTATTTCTAAAGTGCCCGCAGTAAGTACTTTTGAATGTCAGGGTTGCCAAACTCACGGATGCTACTTTTAATTCCACCTCATGCGTCTTTCTTCCAACACCCCACACTTTTTAGGTCCCGCCTGTCAATGCGCATGCGCATTGAGCTTGCGAGACTATGGGGGCTTAAACAGACTTTAACCAACTTGCGATTCCATGGCGATTCCTTGCAGTGCCCGTCAAATTGAAGCTCAATGCGCAAGTGCATTGACATTAAAAGCGCGTGCACATGAAAGCGACAAGGCTCCCTCCCACGGCTATCCCCACCCCCAGCCGCCAGCACCTCCCCTCTCTCTCCCCGCACACAGCCAGGCTCGCATTTCTCCTCCCCCTCCCCAGCCGCCAGCACCTCCCCTCTCTCTCCCAGCACACAACCAGGCTCGCATTTCTCCACAGCCAGGCTGGCATTTCTCCTCACCCTCCCCAGCCACCAGCTCCTCCCCTCTCTCTCCCTGCAGTTTCACGTCCGTGTCTCGTCTGAAACCCTTAAACCTGCACAACTCATTTTTTGCCCACTGAAACAGACTATTTTTTAAACAAAATTCGCCAGCCTTCGCCATCTGTTCCCCAGCCCCCAGCCGCCAGCACCTCCCCTCTCTCTCCCAGGACACAGCCAGGCTCGCAATTCTCCTCCCCCTCCCCAGACGCCAGCACCTCCCCTCTCTCTCCCTGCAGTTTCACGGCCGTGTCTCGTCTTAAACCCTTAAACCTGCACAACTCATTTTTTGCCCACTGAAACAGACTATTTTTTAAACAAAATTTGCCAGCCTTCTTCATCTGTTCCCCAGCCGCCAGCACCTCCCCTCTCTCTCCCCGGACACAGCCAGGCTCGCAATTCTCCTCCCCCTCCCCAGACGCCAGCACCTCCCCTCTCCAGCACCTCCCCTCTCTCTCCCTGCACACAGCCAGGCTCGCATTTCTCCTCCCCCTCCCCCGCCGCCAGCACCTCCCCTCTCTCTCCCTGCAGTTTCACGGCCGTGTCTCGTCTTAAACCCGCATTTAACATCTTCGCATTGAATATTAAAAGATGTTGGAAGCATCATGTTCTTAAAAGAATTTGTATTAACTAACACACATTAATTAGCCTTGTACAGAAAACAAAAAATACACTACCCTAGATGTGTGGTAGTGAACGGCAGCGTTCCAATGCTGGTGAGCACAACAAAATCAAAATAACATGGCAGCCCTCTATCTGTTTCGTGTGCCTTGATGGGGTGGGGGGCTGAGGGGGCTTTCAATGCGGCTTCCCTTTGCAGGCTCAGTTTGAAGCCCTGGTCTTAACTATGCAGCCTCGGCACTCGATACAAACGGAGTAGCAGCAGAAAGGAACGGGCTGCAACTTGCAAAACTCCACGACTCCAAGCGAGCATGCACAACTCAATTCGCCAGCCTTCGCCATCTGTTCCCCAGCCCCCAGCCGCAAGCACCTCCCCTCTCTCTCCACGCACACAGCCAGGCTCGCATTTCTCCTCCCCCTCCCCAGACGCCTTCATACACTCTCATAACCTCACACACCCTCACACACTCAATCACACTCACACCCTCACACACCATCACTCACCAACACACCCTCACCCACAACCTCAACACCCTCACACACCCTCAATCACCCTCACACCATCACACACCATCACACACCCACACACCCCCTGACCCTCACATCCACTCACACTTACACCGTCCAAGTCCACCCCCCCATTAGCCTCACCCCCTCATGTTCAAACACCCTCACCCTTTCACCCTCACACACCCTCACCCCTTCACCCTCACCACCCTCACTCATACTCACACCATCACCCTCACTCACCCTCACACACCATCACACACCCTCACACCCCCTGACCCTCACATCCACTCACTCTCACACTCACACCGTCCAACTCCACCCTCACAACCCTCACACCCTCACTCATACTCACACCATCACCCTCACTCACCCTCACACACCATCACACACCCTCACACCCCCTGACCCTCACATCCACTCACACTCACACCGTCCAACTCCACCCTCCAACTCCACCCTCCAATATGACTGCGCATCTATGTTAACGCAAGCAAAGCTTTTGTAGTGCGAATTGATGTGTACCTTACAAAAAAAATGAAAACTTTTTACATGGATAATATAAAAAAAAAAACTGATGTGTTTGTTTTTGGATTCAGCGCTAACAACAGCATCACAACATTAATACATTTGAAGTGTACAATATTCACGGAGAAAAAAAAATGAACACTTATAGGCATCATCACAACAACTCACACTCACACCCACTCACACCCTCACCCACCCTCACCCTCAGCCTCACACACCCTCACTCATCCTCACCCTCCCTCACACACCATCACTCACCAACACACCCTCGCCCACAACCTCAACACCCTCACCCTCACACACCCTCAATCACCCTCACCCACTCACCATCACACACCATCACTCAACATCACCCCCTCACCCTCACACCCCCTCACCCTCTCTCACCCTCACTCACCCTCACCCACAGTCACACACTCAACCTTCAAACTCGCACACCCTCACTCACCTTCACACCCTCACAACACTCACCCTCACTCACCCTCAAACTCTCACCTTCACTCACCCACAACTATCATCACACACTCTCACATCCCATTACCCTCACCCCCTCATCTTCACACACCCTCACCCCCTCACCCTCACACCCACACTCATACTCACACTGTCACCCTCACTCACCCTCACACACCATCACACACCCTCACACACCCTGAACCTCACATCCACTCACCCTCACACCGTCCAAGTCCACCCTCACAACCCTCACACCCTCACTCATACTCACACCGTCACCCTCACTCACCCTCACACACCATCACACACCCTCACACCCCCTGACCCTCACATCCGTCCAAGTCCACCCTCCAAATCCACCCTACAACACCACCCTACAACTCCACCCTCTAAAATGACTGCACATCTATGTTAATGCAAGCAAAGCTTTTGCAGTGCGGATTGATGTGTACCTTACAAAAAAAATGAAAACTTTTTACACGGATAATATAAAAAAAGTTACTGATGTGTTTGTTTTTTGATTCAGCGCTAACAACAGCATCAATCAACATTACATAGGTCTCTTAGCTTCTGAAACAACGGTTCAAAACATTACTACATTTGAAGTGTACAATATTCACGGAGAAAAAATGAACACTTATAAGTATCATCACAACAACTCTCACTCACACCCACTCACGCCCTCACCCACCCTCACCCTCAGCCTCACACACCCTCACTCATCCTCAACCTCCCTCACACCCTCACACACCATCACTCACTCAACCTTCAAACTCGCACACCCTCACTCACCTTCACACACTCACACCCTCACAACACTCACCCTCACTCACCCCCTCACCCTCACTCACCCACACCTATCATCACACACACTCACACCCCATTATCCTCACCCCCTCATCTTCAGACACCCTCACCCCCACAACCCCACTCACACTCACACAGTCAACCTCACTCACCCTTACACACCATCACACACCCTCACACCCCCTGACCCTCACATCCATTCACCCTCACACTCCCACCGTCCAAGTCCACCCTCCAACTCCACCCTACAACACCACCCTACAACTCCACCTTCCAACTACTAATCCACCCTCCAACTACTAATCCACCCTCCAACTCCAAACGTAAATAGCATTAGGCAACATTTAATTCAATAACTAAACATCGGATTACACACTTGTAGGTATTCAAAATTGAAAACTTAATGCATCGCGAGGACAGTGCACCAATTAATACATAAAAATGCAGAAAAGGATTGTAAAATATAAATTTTTTTAAGAAAAACAATAAATCCAAACAAAATAGGGAAACATCTGAATACACAGCGAGTAATAGACCAATTTAAAAGGGGACAAAGACATCTAAAGGACACAAATTCACAACATAAAGCAGTTACTAAAGTAAGGGAAAATAAATAAACCATTAAACAATGGCGGGAAGAATCCACAAAAAAAAGAAAGTGCATAATCACAAGAGCACGAGACCTCACATCCTAATTGCAATTCTTCCATAAATACAATAAAGTATTCCACTCAAACTACACAACAACAACAAGACAATTTTTAAAGGTGGCTTCATACTTATACTTTGCCACAATTAATACGCATCTGTAGTCGAAAATTTAAAAGGAGGTAAACATTGTCTCTAATGAGCAAACACAGACAAAATGACTGCGCATCTATGTTAATGCAAGCCAAGCTTTTGCAGTGCGAATTGATGTGTACCTTACAAAAAAATGATAACTTTTTACATGCATAATATAAAAAAAGTTACTGATGTGTTTGTTTTTGGATTCAGCGTTAACAACAGCATCAATCGTTATTACACTACATTAATACATTTGAAGTGCACAATATTCACGGAGAAAAAATGATCACTTATAGGCATCATCACAACCACTCACACCCTCACCCACAGCCTCACACGCCCTCACTCATCCTCACCCTCCCTCACACCCTCACACACCATCACTCACCAACACACCCTCAACACCCTCACCCTCCCTCACTCACCCTCACCCACTCACCCTCACACACCATCACTCAACATCACCCCCACACCCTCACACCCCCTCACACACCCTCACCCTCACACACCCTCACCCACAGTCACACACTCAACCTTCAAACTCGCACACCCTCACTCACCTTCACACACTCACACCCTCACAACACTCACCCTCACTCACCCTCAAACTCTCACCCTCACTCACCCACACCTATCATCACACACACTCACACCCCATTACCCTCACCCCCTAATCTTCAGACAACCTCACCCCCTCACCCTCACAACCCTCACACCCTCACTCATACTCACACAGTCACCCTCACTCACCCTTACACACCATCACACACCCTCACACCCCCTGACCCTCACATCCACTCACCCTCACACCGTCCAAGTCCACCCTCCAACTCCACCCTACAACACCACCCTACAACTCCACCCTACAACTACTACTCCACCCTACAACTACTAATCCACCCTCCAACTACTAATCCACCCTCCAACTCCAAACGTAAATAGCATTAGGCAACATTTAATTCAATAACTAAACATCGGATTACACACTTGTAGGTATTCAAAAATGAAAACTTAATGCATCGCGAGGACAGTGCACCAATTAATACATAAAAATGCAGAAAAGGATTGTAAAATATAATTTTTTTTAAAGAAAAACAATAAATGCAAACAAAATAGGGAAACATCTGAATACACAGCGAGTAATAGACCAATTTAAAAGGGGACAAAGACATCTAAAGGACACAAATTCACAACATAAAGCAGTTACTAAAGTAAGGGAAAATAAATAAACCATTAAACAATGGCGGGAAGAATCCACAAAACAAAGAAAGTGCGTAATCACAAGAGCACGAGACCTCACATCCTATTTGCAATTCTTCCAGAAAGACAATAAAGTATTCCACTCAAACTACACAACAAAAACAATACAATTTTTAAAGGTGGCTTCATACTTATACTTTGCCACAATTAATACGCATCTGTAGTCGAACATTTAAAAGGAGGTAAACATTGTCTCTAATGAGCAAACACAGACAAAATGACTGCGCATCTATGTTAATGCAAGCCAAGCTTTTGCAGTGCGAATTGATGTGTACCTTACAAAAAATATATAACTTTTTACATGCATAATATAAAAAAAGTTACTGATGTGTTTGTTTTTGGATTCAGCGTTAACAACAGCATCAATCAACATTACATAGGTCTTGATTAGCTTCTGAAACAACGCTTCACAACATTAATACATTTGAAGTGTACAATATTCACGGAGAAAAAATGATCACTTATAGCCATCATCACAACCACTCACACCCTCACCCACCCTCACCCTCAGCCTAACACACCCTCACTCATCCTAACCCTACATCACACCCTCACACTCTCACAACCTCACACACCCTCACACCCTCAATCACACTCATACCCTCACACACCATCACTCACCAACACACGCTCAGCCTCACTCACAACCTCAACCCCCTCACCCTCACACACCCTCACTCACCCTCACACACCATCACTCATCACCCCCTCACCCTCACACCCCCTCACACACCCTCACCCACCCTCACCCACCCTCACCCTCACCCACAGTCACACACTCAACCTTCAAACTCGCACACCCTCACTCACCTTCACACCCTCACAACACTCACCCTCAAACTCTCAGCCTCACTCACCAACACCTATCATCACACACTCTCACACCCCCTTACCCTCACCCCCTCACCCTCACACACACTCACAACACTCACACCCTCACTCATACTAAAACAGTCACCCTCAATCACTCTCACACACCATCACACACCCTCAAACCCCCAAACCCTCACATCCACTCACCCTCACACTCACACCGTTCAAGTCCACCCTCCAACTACACCCTATAACTACAATACCACCCTACAACTCTACCCTCCAACTACAACTCCAACTCCACACATAAATAGCGTTAGGCAACATTTACCCTCACCCCCTCATCCTCACACACACACTCACAACACTCACACCCTCACTCATACTAAAACAGTCACCCTCAATCACTCTCACACACCATCACACACCCTCAAACCCTCACATCCACTCACCCTCACACTCACACCGTCCAAGTCCACCCTCCAACTACACCCTATAACTACAATACCACCCTACAACTCTACCCTCCAACTACAACTCCACACATAAATAGCGTTAGGCAACATTTATTTTAATACGTAAAAATCGGATTACACACTTGTAGCTATTAAAAAATGTAAACTTAATGCAACGCAAGGACAGTGCAGCAATTAATACACAAAAATGAAGAAAGGGATTGTAAAATAAAACATTTCTTTCACAAAGATCATAAATGCACACAAAATAGGCAAACATCTGAATACACAGCAAATAATACAACAATTTAAAAGTGGACAAAGCGAGCTAAAGGAAACAAATTCCAAAGGTAAAATTGCTTGCATTCAAGAGGTCGCACAGGAGTTTACCTCATCTTCTGATGAAGAAGTGCTACTGGTACAAAATGTAGTTAAAAAAAAAAGTAGTATTGAATATTTCTGACATTGATTCCAGTAAACCCTTATGCCAAGTCTCATTAGGTGGAATCATGACACAACTTGCTGCAGATTCTGGATCACCCTATACTATTGTGAATAAGCATGTTTGGGATCAGAAATGTGTTAACCAAATTGGAAATTGGTTGGAACCTTCTGATATCTCACCTGTTAGTTATACTGACAACACTATTGAGATTTTAGGGTTCAGGCTTTTGATTTTCAAGTTTAAAGGGATGCATGCCACTTGCAAACTATATGTTTCTAAGGATGGCCCTTCGGTGTTAGGTTGGAGGGATCAAAAAAGCCTACACATAATTTTAGATCCCAACAGTAAGGAACAGGTTTTGGTTTCTTGCATAAGTGAAGACACCAAAAAATGGGCTATTGATGAGTATCCTTCTGTATTTACTGGCACTATTGGCAAACTGAAAGGTTTTACACATCAAATCAGATTAAAAGACAATGCAGTCCCAAAAATCCACAAAGCTAGGAACATTCCTATCATCATTAAGGATGAGGTTAAATCCGAATTGGATAAATTATTAAACTCTAACATTATTGAGACTGTTGAGGCAGCTGAATGGGTTTCGCCATTGGTCGTCGCACGCAAGGCCAATGGTAAGGCCCGTTTATGTGTGGATTTGAGATATTTGAACAGTCAAATTTTGGTTGATCAATATCCACTTCCACGCATTGATGAAATGTTGTCTTTAACTAAAGATGCAAAGATATTTTCCACTCTAGACCTATCGGCAGCTTATCATCAGGTTGTTCTTGATCCTGAAAGTAGACATCTAACATCATTTGCCACTCCATTTGGATGTTTTAGATTTAAAAGAATGCCATTTGGTTTAGCTTCTGCTGCGGCAGTATTTCAGAGGTTAATGGCCAACCTTTTTGGACATATCAAAGGTGTAATTTTTTTCCAGGATGATATTTTAATCATGGGAAAAGATAAAGATCACCATGACAACCTCCTGAGAAAAGTTCTAAAAATTTTAGCTGATAATGGTCTAGTTGGGGAGCTCAGCAAGTGTAAATTTTCGGAAAGTTCTGTTACTTACTTAGGTCACGAAATCTGTGATGGAGGTATAAGACCTAAAACTAAGTTAGTTGAAGCTATTGTGAACTCACCTGAACCTAAGTCCAAGGATGAACTTAGATCATTTCTTGGATTAGCTGAGTTTTACTCTAAATTTGTTAATCAATTTTCACAGAAAACTTTTCCCATGCGTGTTCTTATGAAGAACAAATCACCTTTTGTTTGGGATGAAAAATGTAGGGCTGCATTTAAGGAAATCAAATATGCCATAGTCAATGCACCTATGCTACAAGGTTTTGACCCTTCCGCTTAAACATATTTGACCACTGACGCCAGTGGAGTTGGGTTAGGTAGTGTTCTCTCGCATATTTCTGAACAGGGTGATGAAGTCGTTGTAGCTTTCGCTTCACGTTCCTTATGGCCTTGTGAGGAAAAGTACTCTGTGATTGAGCGCGAAACTCTTGCTGTTGTATGGTCAATGGAACACTTTCGTAAATTTATTTGGGGTAAACAATTTATTTTACGTTCGGACCACAAACCTCTGACCAAACTTCTCACTACGGAGGGTTTGTCCAGAGCATCAGCCAGGATTGCTCGATTATCCATGAGACTTCAGGATTTCATATACACCATACAATATGTACCTGGAGCAAAGAATGTGGTCGCTGACTTCCTAAGTAGGTTACCCTTACCCATGAAGGAAATTGATTTGAACTCATGGAACGATTGTTGTGTTGCAGGAATTTTTTCTGATCCTCATGGCCTATCAAGGGATGATTGGGATTCAGCATCTGTCAAAGATGGGGTACTTGAAACAATCAAGACAAAAATCAACCAAGGTTGGTTTGTTTTAGCTAAATCTGACATCCAATTTAAGCCATTCTGGGAGGTCAAAGATGAACTCAGTGTTGACGGTGATTTCTTATGTCGTGGTGACAAACTTGTACCACCGTTAGGTGTACGTCAAAAGATTATTTCCTTAGGCCATGAGGGACATCCTGGAATATTCAGAACTAAAAGGGTTATAAAAGCCTTGTACTGGTGGCCTGGTGTTGATTTGGAGATTGAAAGGTCTGTTCGAGACTGTGTGCTATGTGAATGTTCAGATAAGAGCCAGAAAACGCTTAATCCTCCAATGTCCTCTCTTAACTGTCCCAAATTACCATGGGAGGAATTAACGTTAGATATTATGGGACCTATTGTGTGGCAAGATGATTCTATCAAATTTATCTTAGTCTTGGTAGATCTATTTTCTAGATGGATCGAATTGAAAGTGGTCAACAAAGTAAACACTGACACTGTCATAGCATTTTTGGATGAGTGTTTTATCAGAGAAGGTCTGCCTGCTTCTATTCTAACTGACAATGGTGTTCAGTTCAAATCTGATACCATGAAGGTCTTTATGGGATCGTCTGGTATCAAGCAAAGATTTTCTGCGGTTTATCATCCTCAAGGCAATTCTGTTGTAGAGAGGGTTAACAGAGTCATTAAAGGTACTTTACAACCGGCCAACAAGAACAGAAAGAATTGGTACGTCGAACTTGATAAGATGTAATGGTCATATAGAATCACTATTCATGAAACTTGTGGTGAGAGTCCTTTTGGTTTAATGAGAGGCAGGTTTCCTTATTCCAAGTTGAATCTGTGTGGATGGGCAGAAGTAAAGAATATATTTGGAATGCTGACAGTGTCAGTGATAACATTTACAAATCCCAGGACAAAAGCAAACTGTATTATGATAGAAAACATGGTACCAGGGATACTCATGTTGAGGTTGGTCAACTAGTTAGAGTTAAGTCTTCCAAGAAAACTGGTAAGTTGCAACCTCGTTTTTCAGATCCCAAAACCATTACTAAAGTAATGCGTAATACTGTTATGTTAGATGATGGTTCCATTCATCATATGAGTAAGATTGCTTTTGCCAGAGGATCTGATTCTTGCAAAAATAAGAAAGGGGATGTGGGTGATGTTGGTGACTTTTGGTGGTTGACTCCAGTTGGGGCCTTAGATTCCAGTATAGATTCTCTTGACAGGGACAATACTGTTATTCAACCTTTAACTCCTCTGGTTGGTTCTGAGTCGTTGGTGGAAGAGTCTCAGACTGTTGGTGAGGAGTCTGGCCCCTTACCATCATCATCTCTTTCCGCTATTCCCAAAAGTATTAGCTCTGATTCTTCTCAGATTCCTTGTGATACCAATCCTTCTGTTTCTAAGGGTTTGCAATCGCCAGTCTTTACCAGAAGTGGAAGTGTTGTTGCTCCTAAATTTTTAGATGATTTTGTGTGTAAATAATTTTCTTAAAGTTTCTTTTTTTGTTTTTTTAAATTTATTTTAAGGAGGAGGATGTGTTGTGATGCTTGTATTATATTGATTTACTTTAGTGATGTTAGTTTACTAATGTTCCACTTAGGTAATGTTAGAACTGTTATAGGTCATGAGTAGAATGTATGTGTGTCATTATGCTTGTACTTGGAGTGCTGGTCAGTCCTGAGTTCTTCTTCAAGCTGGCAGCACCTTATTACCTGTACTACATAACTTGAGGAATAAAAAGAAGATTTATACCAAATTGCTGTGTAATGAATCACTACAGAGACCTCAATTTCCACCTGGAAAAGAGCTACGACAGCAACGCCACCACCCTTCTGGACAATCTCGCCAACCTCGGACTCAAACAACTTGTCAATACCCCCACTCACTATGCAGGTCACACACTCGACCCTATCTTCACCTCCAGCAAACATATCTCCTTCAGTCACACCACAGTTCTCCATTGGACGGACCACAGCTGCGTTCACTTTGTCTACAAAAAGACCACAACCCACAACCATCCTCAACCTACTCTGCGAAGAAACTGGAACAAAATCACCATCGACCAGATCTCCTTATCGCTTCTTCAAAACACCCCTACCCACTCTTCGAACCCCAACCAAGCAGCCATTAACCTCACTCAATGGCTAACCAACAGCGCCGACAACCTAGCACCTCTGAAAAAACGTCAAATCAAACTAGGCAGCAAAAACGCCCCCTGGTTCAAAGATGATCTTAAGAAATCCAAGAAACTCTGTCGCTCCCTTGAGAAGGCCTGGAAAAAAGACCCAAACACCAGCACCAGGGACGCCTTCAAAAACGCCACCCGCATACACCACCAACTGATCCGGACTGCCAAGAAAGCCGCATTCAAAGACCGACTAGACAACAACGCCCACAACAGCAAGGAATTATTCAACATCGTCAAAGAGTTTACCAACCCTACTGCCAAATCCAACAACATCACTCCCTCTCAAACCCTTTGCGACTCCCTAGCTTCGTTCTTCCACAACAAAATCGCAGACATCCACAACAGCTTCGACAACCAACCCGGAGACCAACCCACCCAACCTTCTACCGTACCTCCACCCTTGAACATCCTTAATGACTGGAACCCAATCTCCACTGAGGACACCATCCGCCTGATGAACTCCATCCACTCTGGATCCCCAACAGACCCATGCCCTCACCACATCTTCAACAAAGCAGACTCCATCATAGCACCACACCTCCGAGACGTCATCAACTGCTCCCTCAACTCCGCCACCTTCCCGGAAAGCTGGAAACACGCCAAACTCAGCACCCTTCTGAAAAAACCCACAGCTGACCCCACCGAACTCAAAAACTACCGCCCCATCTCGCTCCTTCCATTCCCGGCCAAAGTCATCGAGGAAGTTTCAACAACCAGCTCGCCGCCTTCCTCGAAACCAACAAATCCCTCGACTCCTCACAGTCCGGCTTCCGAGCCAAACACAGCACTGAGACTGCACTCATCGCAGCAACAGACGACATTCAAACTCTACTGGACAATGGAGACACAGTCGCCCTCATCCTCCTCTACCTCTCCGCAGCCTTCGACACAGTCTGTCATAGCACCCTGTTACAACGCCTCAGAAACATCGGAATCCAAGGAAAAGCACTGGAATGGATCACCTCGTTCCTTGCCGGAAGAACTCAGAGAGTCCGCCTCCCACCATTCAAGTCAGAGGCCACTGAAGTCATTTGCGGCGTGCCACAAGGATCTTCACTCAGCCCCACCTTCTTCAACGTATACATGAGCCCCCTTGCGGCCATCGCACGCCAACACAACCTCAACATCATCTCCTACGCTGATGACACTCAACTGATCCTCTCACTCACCAAAGACCCTAACACCGCCAAGACCAACCTACATGAAGGAATGAAAGAAGTAGCCGAGTGGATGAAGCACAGCGGTCTGAAACTGAACTCAGACAAAACAGAAGTCCTTATCTTAGGTACCTCCCCCTCCGCCTGGGACGACTCTTGGTGGCCAGAGGCCCTTGGAAAAGCACCCATCCCGACGGACCACGCACGGAACCTGGGCGTCATCCTGGACTCCTCACTCTCGATGACCAGACATGTCAACGCCGTTTCATCATCTTGCTTCAACATTCTTCGCATGCTCAAAAAAACATTTCGCTGGATCCCCACCGAAACTAGGAAAACGGTCACCCACGCACTGGTTACAAGCCGCCTGGACTACGGAAACACCCTATACGCCGGTTCCACCGCAAAACTTCAGAAAAAACTCCAACGCATCCAGAACGCATCAGCCAGACTCATAATAGACATCCCGCGTAAAGACCACATTTCTGGTCACCTGAAAAACCTCCACTGGCTCCCCGTCAATAAGAGGATAACATTCCGCCTCCTAACCCACGCACACAAGGCACTTTACGAACTTGGACCCGAATGCCTCAACACACGACTTTCCTTCTACACCCCCTCCCGCCAGCTACGCTCTTCCAACCAAGTCCTTGCTGCTGTACCTCGCATCAACAAAACCACCATGGGAGTAAGATACTTCTCCTACCTGGCGGCTAAAACCTGGAACTCACTTCCCATTCACCTTCGCCTCACTCAGAACCACCTAGCATTCAGAAAGCAACTTAAAACCTGGATTTTCGACATGTAATTCCCCACCCTTCTTCAAGCGCCTTGAGACCCTCTGGGTATGTAGCGCGCTATATAAATTAATTGACTTGACTAGACTTGACTAGCAATAAATAATTCCCCCTGGAGTCATCACAACGTTGTGACAGATGAAAATCCCAAAGTATGCCGCCGACCGTTGGGTGCACGGCAATGGGCCCAGAGTCGCACGGACCCCCAAAGAACAGTACATTGGAAACAATGAAAGCAAAGACAGTGGATAGCGTCTTGGAGGTTATGCTTCATTGGCACCGGGTGGTGTCGGTTCCTTAGGCCACAGGGGAGGCAATGCGCCAGTTCCTGATGACCGCAGGGGAGGTGATGAGTCAGTTCCTTATGGCCCCAGGGGAGGTGAGGCGTTGGTTCCATACTGCGATGCAGGGGGGTGAGGCATTGGTTCCTTACTGCGATGCAGGGGAGGTGAGGCGTCAGTTCCCTCTATGGTGCTGGGGAGGTGGCGGCAAAGCATTGGTTCCTTACACCGCTGCAGTGTCGATGGATTTGGGAGTCACCAACCTTGAGTATTGGCTCCGCATTGATGAAGCACCAGTGATGGTGAAGGCGGGGCTGCGGAGCGAGTTAGGACGGTACATCGTGAGCATCATAAGCAGCATCCTCGGCTCCGGTGCAGGCAGCGGCATCGACAATGGCTTCGGAGTCTATGCGGCACTGCATCAGCAGGCGTCAGGCCTACGGTGCGAGTCGGGGCTGTGTGGCGTGCTCTTCACGAGCTGTGCCCATGGCTTCGGTCCAGGTTACAGCATCGCTCGCTGGTGTAGCAATTTTCCTCTGTGACAGCTGTAACAGCAGTTCCTGTTGCAGGACGACAGAGAGGATGAAGTCTTTGTGTCCCTGCGACTTCAGAACAGGAAGCAAGCGCTACTTCAAACCCTTGGAGATCTTCTTCAAGTTGGAGACACAGCACACAGCAAAGTCTTTACTCTCTCCTTGGAAGAATCAGCCACTGCAGGCCAACCCCAGACAGCACACAGCAAAGGGGCAGTACTTCTCCTTCAGTTTCTCTCAGCTCTTCTCCTTGGCAGAGGTTCCTTCTTGATCCCAAAGTGTCTGTGCTCTGCAAAAAACTGTTCTGTCTTCCCTGGCCCAGCTTCCTGGCAGGAGGAGGAGACAGCATTCTCCAAGGCAGGCCAGGCCCATTCAGGTGTAAAGTAAATCCCCTCCCCCTACTCTAAATGCAGCCCAGGTCTATTTGCCCAGCCCTGACTCACCCTGGAAAGGCAGGACAGACCTTACTCCCCCCAAGTGGCTATCTGACAGAATGCACATCCCCAGCCCCTGTCACCCCAAAGCCAGACAGTAAATAAACAAACCTAGCAGAGGCACACTGAATGTGCAAGAAAGAAAATAGCTACTTTTGAAAAGTGGCATTTTCAAACCAAGAATGTTGAAAACATCCTTACTTAAAGCTGTATCTATCTTTATAGTCTGAGTTCAGGTATACAAACTCAACTTTTTGATCTGGTTCTCATAAGGAGTTATACTTATACATTTTTATAAGTAAACTCCCTATTCTATCCTATAGGACATTTAGCTCTTCAATAGTGAAAACCGAAATTGGCAGTATTTCACTATCAGGACATGCCACACATATCGTGACATGTCCTACCTTTCACATACACTGCACCCTGCCCACAGGGGTACCTTGAACCTACCTTAGGGGTGACTCACATGTAAGAAAAGGGACGGTTAGGGCCTGGTTAGTGGGTACACTTGCCAGGTCTACGTGGCAGTACTAAACTGCACACATACACTGCAATGGCAGATCTGAGAACCCTTTACAAGGCTGCTTCGGTGGGTGGTACTATCAGTGCGGCAGGCCCACTAGCAGGATTTGATTTACAGGCCGTGGGCACACACAGTGTACTGTACTAGAGACTTAGTAGTAAACCAAATAAGCCAATTATGGAACCACTAATCCATCACAATAATTTACAGAGGGAGCACTCGCACTTTGACACTGAACAGCAGTGGCAAAGTGCCCAAAGCACCAAGAGCAGCAAAAATCAAGTCCAACACACAGCAAAAGTTCATGAGGCAGAGGCAAAAATGTAGAGGAAACCCATGCCAAGGATCCCAGGTCTAACAGTAGACCACCCACCTCGTTCTACAGCACAATTCAGCTCATACTTTGCAGTTGTTTTATTGCCATATATTCAGTCTTGAAATAATACAATCATATACAATGTGAACTTTAACACCTGAATTGATAATCATGAACTTGCTGTCCTAAAGATCTTCTATCATCTTGGCAACCATTACGCTTCAAGCAACTAGTGCAGAGTCTCACCAATCTAGCAGGACAAACAATTGTTCTGATGTTCAGCAATAATAGCAATAGTTCTTTTTCTTTTTCTTATTTTTCTACTGTGTTGTGTTATTTTTATTCTGAGCTGCAGGTGGAAAGCGCCGGGACACTCTTTTTGAGTAGCCGTGCGCTATACAAGAGCGCTATAACATAACATAACATAACATAACATAACATAACATAACATAACATAACATAACATAATAAATCGGTTTCAGTTTCAGGAGCAGTGCCCCTTCTTGGATACACCATGCACTAATTGATTTCTTCCTACTAGTGCCCAGAAATGTGTCTAATTAGAAACATAACCCAGTAGGTGAGGCTAAATATATCTGGGGTAAATTACTGTTTCTGGTAGCAAATCAGCAATTTATTATAGCCTTGCAGCCACTGTTGAGGGCTATACCTGATGTTAAAGGTCCTGAACCTGAATTATAGGTCTGAGAAGCAAGCGAGGGCCTATAACAAGGAGAGGGCCTTTAAAAACCGGTATAGCCTGAGGCAGAAGGGCTATAAGGCTATTAGAACATGGCTTTCACTAAGGATAGAATGTTCTACATTAAAAAGGGAGAGACATGAAGACAAACATTGTAATGTTGAAGCTCCAAGCTTATACCAGCCATTATAAGTCCAGAGCTACTTCATTGTCTTCAATGGAGCTCTCAACATTCCAAAGTTCTAATATGCCTTATAGCCCGCCGCAGCGGGCTATACTGGCCATTAAAGGCCCACTCCAGTGTTAAAGGCTCGAGGCCATAGGTGAGGGCCTTTAACAAGAGAGCAAGACTTTAATGTCAGAATAGCCCAGCTACAGATGGCTATTAGAACATTCCGCCACTAGAGGGCACAATGTTCTAACAAGTAAAACAAAGTTCTGACGGAGCCCGAGGGATTAAAATCCACTCGGGCTCTGTGAGGCCTTTGTTCATAGCAACAGCTGAGAACGACAAAATTAGAATGTTGGAGCTTCGGGCTTCCACCCGCCATTAGAAGCCCCGAAGCACTCCGTTATTTTCAATGGAGCTCCCAACATGCCAATTTTTTTTATCGTTGGTTAATACCATTTTCACATCTTCAGTGCTACTTGCAAAAGGGGAAATGTCCAGCTTTGCAAATTGACTGCTTGGTATTCTCAAGACCTGAGAGATTAGAAACTGGAATGCAAAAAAGGAGAGAGAGACTGCAGAGCTTCTTACTTTCCAGCTAGTCACTTCACTTTTCAAGCATTACTTCGATCCTACACCTCCCTAATTAGAAAGAAGCAGGCTTCATATTACAGAGATAAAATAAATAATGCTTCAAATTAACCCAAAAAGATTGTCAGGGTTATTAATTCACTGGTCAATCCTTACTGCTTTCAAAATTGAGCCTTCTCGGATACCACCTGCTTTTACTTCCTGGAGAAAATTATGAAAATACATAGTTCACTTTTATAATCCAAGAATTTGGAAAAGAACATTTTGGCATAGTAAACGTTTTACCCAAGTGTTTTCCTGTAAAATTCAAGACAATTATTGAAAATAAAACTCATCATCTAATGCAATCCATTAAACCAGGTTCCCCTTTAGATCTTTATCCTGCTTACATTTACAACCTGCTAGAGCATAACATCTCAAGTGTCTTTGAAAAGCATAATTAGAATTGTGCTCCATTCCTGATTGTTGAAAGAAGTATTTCTTTAAACCCTTGTTTTAAAAAATCAGCTTTTGATGCTATGCAACCAAGCAACTAGAGACCAATCTCACAATTGCCATTCGTAAGGAAATTCTTGAAAAGTAAACTCCCAACTTATTGATCTGCTGGAGCTGGAAAAGCTATTCAACATTAGGTTTCAGAGCACTGAATGGGTTCGAGCGGCAGTTATTGATGGCTTATGATTTCTGGCATATGGGAGAGGATCAGCTGCTCTGATCCCCCTTGATCTATCCTGCATTCAGCACCATTTTCGCACCACATATTAATAGATCGCCTATATGAAGTAGGACAAAGAGAAGTTGTGTTAAGTTGGATCAGAGAGTAATTTAAAAGATAGAACTCAAGCTGTCTCCTTTCCACCATTTGCATAATTTTTCAAGCTATCACCCAAGGAATACCACAATTCTCATAATTAATCCCAACATTGTTTAACATGTATATGATTCCCTTGTTAAGATTGATCCATCCCTTCACTTTCACTATTAAAATATATGCAAATGATACCCGTATCATGGTAAGTGTTATTGACTCTGCTCCATTAACTTTGGATTCTTTTCACTCTTATCTTATTTCAGTCATCCTATGGATCTTAACAACCTTTCTGTAAGTTAACACAGAAAAACAGATCCAGCTGGTGGGTAAATCAATTCCTCCAGCTATAACTGATTACCTTTGTTTTTTCGGTGAATTTCTAAAGATTTTAAAGTTCTATTTCCTACCTATAACGTCCCTGTAACCTTTGATTTTTCAGTGAATTTCTAAGGTTCTTTTAATGGTATTTCTTAACTATAGCTTCCCTGTAACCTTTGGTTTTTTAAGTAAATTTCTAAGGTTTTTACAATTCTATTTCCTCACTATAAGGTCCTTGTAACCTTTGGGTTTTTAGATGAATTTCTAAGGTTTTTTAATTTTATTTTCTAATTGTAACCTGTAACCTTTTAGGGTGAGTGTGTGCCTGAGTGCATGAGCATCTCAGTGGGTGTATGAGTGAGTATGTTAGTGTCTCAATGTGTGTGAGTGTTACAGGGATGTAATGGTTAGGCTCAGATTTCACTCGCACAAAATCATAACAATTTAGCAGTAATAGTTACCTTAGCTAACTAGAACTTACACCCCTGCAATGCACTGCTTAGGACATCACATATTACATTACTCATTACATGGTCAGTGACATTACTGATGACATCTCAAATTACATCACTGATGACATCAACCACCGAACCACTAAGACACCCACTCACACCCCATTGAACCTCTCATACTCCCACTGCCACCCAACCCCTCACATACCCATTCATAGGCTCATGACAATCGCTCATCCATAAAGCCATTCCAACGTCCACTCACTCATATAGCCAATCACACACCTACTAACTCACCCATGCAGCTACTTGTTCACCCACTCACTCACCAATACAGCCACTCATACACTTACACACCTATTCATGCACCCTTACAGCCACTCATACACTTACACACCTATTCATACACCCAAACAGCCCCTCACACTGCCACTCACTCACCAATACAGCCACTCACACAATCACTCCCTTACCCGTACAGCCACTGATACAGCCAGTCACTTACCCATACGACCACTCACACATGAACTCACACATTCACTGAACCCCTTACATACCAATTCATAAATTCATACAACCACTCACACACCCACTCACTCACCCTTACAGCCACTCACATAGACATTCACTCTCCAATACTCTCCAATATAGCCACTCATATATATATATATATAGTGAGCAAGGCGGAGGCTTCCACCGAAACGCGTCTTTTTGCAGCATGATGGAATAAATCATCTTTCTTGAGTTGAAATTCACGGTGTCAGTGCCTTCCTTGATCGGAGTGGATGTGGACTGGTAATCAATATATATATGTATCTAATTTCTTTTCTTGTGTCATCTCGCCATCGAATTTGTTCGAACATTTACTTTGATGCTGGCTTTGTATACTTGTTCACCCATGCGTCCTGTTTCTTTAGGCGCATGGGCTTTTACTTTCCATAAATTGCTCTGCCTACTCCTGACGCGTCATGTGACCAAGCTCCATCCGCAGAGCGAAACGCGCCAAGGAGGGCACTTGCTCTGACACTAACAGAATAAACTTCTGCACTGCACTGCTGACACTTCATCGGTGTGATGGCGTTTATGATTTTTGATTAAATCATTTGTGGAGAAGAGGTCTGCGCCCGTTCATGACCGCAGCGAGAAGCGGTTGGGATTCTTTTGATTTCCATTACCGGGATTTGGCTGCTTCCGGTTTCGTGGACCCTCCCATCCTACGAGGCACAGCGTTCCCTGCAACCTGCAACGCTCCGGCGTTTAAAACTTCAACTCGGTAGAGTTTTGTTTGCTGTGCCCCCTGCAGTTCGAGAACCTGCTCAATTTCATTGCCACCGGTGTCCTGGCCGGGCGAGGTGCTTCGGAATCAGTGAGGTTGGCTGACCTCTTTGGATCCTTGAAGCGGAGTCCGGTAAGGCACCTGGTGCATGCTTTTGATTACCATCTACGGAATTCTACGCGGGATTTGGGAAATCTCCAAATGCATTTACTCAGTGAAACTTAGCCATCCAGCAGTCTGTCGGCGAAATTACTGACAAGAGCCGTACATATTTTTGTTTTAACATGATCTCCAGCGACGCGCTCAGGAGAAGGGAAACAGCGGCGGAAGCCCTTTACGAGAACCTACCAGGCAATATTGCAACAACATCACGTGAAAGTCATACTACTCCAACTAACAGCAATGCGAGGGATTTGTTAAAAACCTTAGAGAAATTACTCCGAAGTGAGTTATCAAAATGGTGGGAAAAGAAGTCCCTTGAAAAATATCTTGAAGCCAATCGCGTTCCAAGGGGCTTGAGAGTGTTAATTGTTCCAATCTACGAAAACCCTGACCCAAAAATGCTACAAGAATGGGCAGAAAATAACCTGCAATCTTCCAAAAATATGTTATGTATTTTAATTAAATATGCCCAATCAGACAGAGAAGCTTTATTGACTGAAATAGATCGGGTGAACGGGCTATTGGAAGCCACAGGTGAAACCGATTTGATCAACAAAACTCGCAAAGAAATTGACCAGAGACTGACCAAGTTGGAACAAACTATTCAAGAACGTAAGATACAAAAGTTCGCACGAGATCAGCATGATTATGCGACTGGTCGTATTTTCACCTCTGCTAGGAAATACGATTCATACAAACGCAAAGCAATGTCGGTCCAACAAAAACCTGGTACAACAGTTGATCAAACGGCAAACATGAAGTCTGCCCTTACTAACGAAGATAATTTGTCAGTGGCATCTTATAGTGGGTCGGAAGAAAGTCTAACAACCACTACTTCGGGTCCTACTGATCTAACTAACTTTACATTAGTGGACAAGCTGAATTTTGTCAGCGAGGACCGGAGGTATTCATTGCGCTCACGGAACATTCCTCAACCAGCAGGCAGTGCGGCAGTCAAAAACGCCGCATCAGGAGGCACAATACCAAAGCGCGGTGGAGGGCGAGGCAACACACGCAGGAATTGGAACAAATAACTACTATACAAGACAATACTGTAATTAATCTGACTGACTCGGTACTTTCAAAGGCAGAGGAACAACTTCTATCTCTAGGTCTTTCTTACTGTCCTCCTAATGACTTTTCATATACCCAGTCACGCATTGATGTTTTCAAATTTATTAGAAAAATCAAACTGATGAAATATTTTCTAATTCATCCAGAAACAACTAATAGAGACATTGAAATGACTGTTGAGACATCTGAGCAACAGCCATTGCGGGTAAAGAATCTAGGAGGGCTTCAAACTTTGATCTCACTAGCCTATGAGGACAGTTCTCACCAATCTCCCACAGTCAGCCAGATCATTGCAGTTAACAAAACATCACCTAGTCCATTTCAAGGAAAATCTACGTTTTTACCTTTGATGCCTAAAGACGCCCTGGATGTATTCAGTGACAGAGTTATCACTGAATTAAAACTTTGAATAAAACTGTTTTAGGTAGGAAAAAACAAATGGACTTTAACAATCAACAATACACAATGCTCATCAAGAAAATACAAGGCAATACAAATGTGATAGTCAAGAATGCGGACAAGGGGGGTAACACTGTTTTGTGGGCTAAATCTGATTATCTTCAAGAGGCAGCTCGCCAGTTAGGGGACCCCCTCTATTACACCAAAACCACCAAATTTATCATGTTAAAAACATATGAAAACACCAGAAAAAACATCAGTCATTGGCAAAGGCAGGGTCTTCTTACCAAAGAAGAAACTAAATTCTTAAGTGTAACACATCCAATCACCCCTCATTTCTATCTTTTACCCAAAATTCACAAATGCACCATCCCAGTCCCAGGACGTCCTATCATTTCTGCACAAGGGAGCATCAATGAAAATCTTTCTAAATACGTAGATTTTTTCCTCCAACCCCACATGACTTCACTTCCCTCCTACCTCAAAGATACCACTGATTTTTTAGTTAAAATTAGTCAAGTCACTTGGTGTTCTGATTTTTGTTTCCTGGTCATGGACATTGAAGCACTTTACACCAGCATTAATCATTTGCATGGTTTGGAAGCGGTCCAGTATTTTCTTGAAACAAGAGAGGCAACTCTGAGAGAGCACAATTCCATGTTGTTGAATATGATACGCATCTGTCTATTCAACAACTATTTCCAATTTGACAGAGATATCTACCACCAAGAGCGCGCTGTTACTATGGGTTCGTGCTTCTCCCCCAGTTATTCATGTCTTCATGTTGGCTGGTGGGAGGAGCACGTTCTTCGTAGGGCCCACGGTCATTGGCTTCAACACCTTGCCTATTATTGGAGGTTTATAGATGATATTTTTATCATCTGGAAAGGAACACCAGAACAGGCAGCACTCTTTGTCAATGGCATTAACAACAACAACAGGAATCTTAAATTCACTGCTAATATAACATCTAACTCTGCAGAGTTCTTAGACGTTCAAGTTTACATTGATCAGGGTCAGATCCACACCAAGTAACATAGAAAAAGCACTGCGGGAAATTCCATCCTCCATGCCCGCAGTGCTCCCCCTCCACACACCATCAGCAGCATTCCGTTAGGCGAATTTATTCGCATTAAAAGAATCTGCAGTAACTCTGAGACAACTAACCAATGTCTGGCTGATTCTATGCAAAGATTTTTGAGACGAGGGTACAAACAAGATCTTTTAAACCGCGCCCTCTCGAAAGCATTAAGACGCCCGAGGGACGAACTATTGACCCCCAGATCGAATACAACCTCAGAATCCATTATTGGGGGATCGGTTGGATTTATCACCACCTTTTGTTCCCAGGTGTGCAAACTAAGACAAATTATCAAGGCAGAGTGGCCGATTGTGTTAACGGATGTTATCCTTGGCCCCATGTTACCCAAGTCACCAGCAATTACCTTTAGGAGGGCACCGTCCATGAAAGATGCTCTGGACAAAACTCAACCTGAGCCCCCCCCCCCCAAAACTTCTTGGTTCACCAAACCAGGTTTTTTCAGATGCACGTCTTGCCGGGCGTGCACTTTTGCTGTCAATGGCATCCATTATACATCAGCTTTCAGTGAGAAACCTATACAAATAAATGAACATCTTACTTGTCGCAGCGATTCTGTCATCTATCAACTCACCTGCACATGCTCACTTTCTTACATTGGGAGCACTAAGCTGCCAGCTTACCAACGCATTCTGCAGCATATACGGGCAATAGTGAATTCTGACATGAATTACCCGGTGGCTCGCCACTTTAAGGCAGTACATGATAAGAAACTAAAAGATTTGAAGTACACTTTACTGTGCTCAGTCCCCAATCCTGGACGTGGTGGTGACCGAGAAAGACTTCTTAGGCAAAGGGAAGCTCATTTTATTCTGTTGCTTGATACAAGGTCCCCTAACGGTTTGAATGCTTTTGATGAATTACATCACTTTCTATAATGTGGTAATCTATCTAACTATCCTTTTCTTTGAGGTAAACACTGTCTGTTAGAAACATTGTTAATGAATTAAAACTTGATAATAATGATGAAGTTGAATTATGATGGTATTCTAGAACCATAGTAAATGCCATGTTACAGGTCCTAGAAGGGTTTTCAGCCGTCTGAACTTTTTATATATTATTTATTTACAATATGATTTTTCTTTCACGTTATGTAGCACTTGCACTTTATACAACCCAGCCTTGAGAAATAGGCATGATATAGATGAACAAGTAAGATTTGAATTGAATATTAGTGGTGCCATTCATTACAATCTTTCATGCACTTGCATTTGATTAGATCATATTATCAATATGTGCAATACTATATTCATAGACTCGAGCACTATGTTATAATTTCTTTTCTTGTGTCATCTCGCCATCGAATTTGTTCGAACATTTACTTTGATGCTGGCTTTGTATACCTGTTCACCCATGCGTCCTGTTTCTTTAGGCGCATGGGCTTTTACTTTCCATAAATTGCTCTGCCTACTCCTGACGCGTCATGTGACCAAGCTCCGTCCGCGGAGCGAAACGCGTCAGGGAGGGCACTTGCTCTAACACTAACAGAATAAAATTCTGCACTGCTGACACTTCATCGGTGTGATGGCGTTTATGATTTTTGATTAAATCATTTGTGGAGAAGAGGTCTGCGCCCGTTCATGACCGCAGCGAGAAGCAGTTGGGATATTCTTTATATATATATATATATATATCCAAACATATGGCTCACTTTCTCTCCCGGTAGGCACTGCCAAACGTGGCCGCGTTACTCCTACGGTTGAGCCCAACCACTATACCTCACAACAACGATTCCTCCGACTGGAGGAAAACTTCGAGTCGCAGTAAATCAATCGTAGTCCGCACAAGTTTGTGTTAATTTATTCTTAAATCCATTGGGGTGTCAAAACAAAGCAATAACCAACGCGTTTCGACAGCCGGTTAGTTTGTAAAGTGCATTTGCCACAACTTATAAAAAAACAATGAAATTACATACGAAGTCACTCCCCCAAATGGGTGTTACCAACACTGCAGACCATTTCAGTTCCGCCACACCCCCACAGGGATTGTGGGCCTTGTAGTTTAAATGAAAAACACAGTAGTAATTCTCAATAGTGAATACCAAATTGATACATACATTTACATTGTCATTTTTGTAAACCTTTACGTATTAAGCCTATATCTAGGTGATTAACATCTGTTTAATATTGCAAACTGTGTGTCTTTGGAACTCGTTTTACCGCCCTCCAGTGGGCAATGGTTGTTTTTATTGTGAGTGTGAGTTATGTGTTGGCTCTTTTGTGTGTTGGGGTGGTGGGTTGGTGTTGGTTCTAATCACCTAGATATAGGCTTAATACGTAAATGCATGTTGCGCCAAAGACAACATGCCTTTCCGTAGTGGCAAATCCTCGCATGCATCGTGATATGGATGGCGGTGTCTAACAGACACCGCCATCATATTACAACCTTTTCTACCCAGTCGAATCATCGACCAGGCGGAACACCGGCAGAAGGTCTTTATATCCGCAGGGCTCCCCCCGCCATATTAATAAGGCTGGGGAATGACATGCGGGCGGGAAAGAATGTCAGGCGGTTCGCCGCATTCTAATGGGCCCCATAGAGTTATCTGGCACTATAGAGGTGTAATGAATATCCATCATTTTAGTTCATTATATAAATTGTTTATAACCGTGCCACACAATAAACAACCATAACATTCAAGCTGCGAAATCACAATTCCTCACTCTAAAAATAAACTTAGTGCCAGTTTTAACATTCTGGGACATAAGTGAACTTCCTGTGAATACCTGGCTGGAATACACCCATGTGAAATATGTGATAATCGGCCAATAACACGTGTGATGCCATGTACAGCCATCGTGGATGACATACAAATATGGCAACCTGGTCGTGTCTGTGCATTTTTGTGGATTTTTCGAATATGATAAAATGGAATGCGTGGATTATCGCACCGAAGATATTGATATTTTAAGTGATTTGTGGGGAAACAGCCATCACAACGTCCGCGTTGTTACATCGCTGTACCATTACAATGCAAGTTGTTACATTGACTTGCTGTAGGAGGCGTGCTAACCTAAGGAAAAGTATAATTTACTATTCCAACACCTTCCCTGCTGTTGCGCACACTGGAGTTGGAATAGTAAATTATACTATTCCTAAGTCCAGCGCGCCCCCCCTAGAGCAAGTTGATGTAACGACTTGCGTTTTTATGGTACTGTGATGTAACAACATGGTCGCTATAACAACCGAGTTGTATACGCATGCGTTGTAAACGCATTTGATGTAAAGGGCTATATTCGATTTGTGCTGCCCAATGAAATGAATTGATATTTATATATAATATGCCCTACTGCGCCAGCAAAACCGACATTGACAAAGGCAGAGTGACGAAACGTGTCTGTCAAGAGTTTTTGGTCTGTGTAGCAAATACATTTGCCACAATTTATCCTCCGCGAGTGCATGACTTTGTTTTTGGTGTTGGAAACTGTGGATTTCGATATGTATTTTTTTTGTTTCCAAAAAAGATTAACAGCACACAAAATGTTCCAATATCAATCTCTCCTCTTTATTTGTGAAAGTAACGGTTCCACATATGCCAGGCTGGAACCATTACTTTCACAAATAAAGAGAAGAAATTGATATTGGAATCTTTGGTGTACTGCAAATCATTTTGGAAACTATTTATGCGAAGGGGGTCTGAGCTTCCAGCGATCATCAGCACAAAGTGTGCGCCACGTTACATTCCAATTTGTAAAAAAACATACAATATATATATATATATATATATATATATATATATATATATATATATATATATATATATATATATCCCAAAACACAGTTTCACCAGCCACTGCTCCTCTTTTTTGCGGGTGCGTCCTCTGTGCGCGGTGAAACGCGCCGATAATTTTGCACAACACTAGCTAATCTAATATATATTATATATATATATTATATATATATATTATATATATATATATATATATATATATCAGACAAGTTTGCCGAGCAACCCAAACCTCAAAGGGCGGCCAGTGAGACAGGTGCACGGCTTCCAGTAGAAATCCAGACACTCCCTCCTTTCTCCATCAAGAAGGCTCACAGACACTGGCTGAGTTACTGTTGAAATTGCTTTTAATGGTGAACAGCACGAGGCAAGAAGTTACCACAGCCCAACGTTCCTGCTTTCCCAAGCCTTGATCACGGGCGGTAACTCTCTGTATAAGCAGCCCACGTGATGTCTTTAAATCTTATCAGCGCAGGCCGTATTAACCCACAGAGTGCGCCCAGGAAAAAGTACATATTTTAATTCGGACATTGAAATGCTGGCGCCCGCAATTAAAATATGTACGTTTTCCTGTGTGCACACTGTGGGGGGGGCAGGGGGGGGGGGGATGGAGAGAATATGTCAAAAGTTCAAGCTGACTTTTGTAACTCTTTTAGAATGGCGCCAGCAAGCTGCCAGAGCCATTCTAAAATAGTTACAAAAGTCAGCTTTAACAGGAAGCTCTAATAGATAAAGTAAAGCAGGTGCTGCTCAAATTCAGTTGCACAATCATTAATCACCCCCAAACTTGGGGTGATTAATGATTGTGTAACTTAATTTGACCTTCAACCGGAGCACCTGCTTTACTTTATCTATTAGTGCTTCCTGTTGAAGCTATTTCTAGCTATTTTAGAATGGCGCTGGCAGCTTGCCGGCATCATTCTATGTGGGGCTGAGGGCAGAAGGGCACAAAAGTGGGACAGAGGGCAGAAGGGGACAAAAAATGAGTGGGGCAGAGGGCAGAAGGGCACAGAAACAAGTGGTACAGAGGGCAGATGGGAATAAAAAACAAGAGGGTGGCAGTGATTAAGCAGGCAAAACAAAAAACCCCGCGAAATTGCAAAGCGCCTCGCGAACACCCGCGAACACGCAAAGCGCCTCGCGAACATGCAAAAATAAAAAATCCGCAAATTCGCGCGAATTTGCGAATTTTGCAGTTTGCCAATTCGCAAATCCGCAAATTCGCGAATTGCCAATTCGCAAAATTCGCCCATGCTTACTTGATAATAGGCCCTTGTGAACTCCCATAGAAGCCCTGGTTCTGGTGTGAACCTGGGCTTCTATGGGAATTCACAAGGGCCTATTATCAAGCCTATTATTGCCGCTTTAGTGGCAGTTTTCTGCCGCTAAAGAGGTGATAAATTTAACTCTGCTTTTGATATTATGCCTCTCAGCTCTTATTTTTGGGACCGGCCACTTAGTTTCACTTGTAAAACTTACCCGATATTTGCCAAGTGCAAGAGAGGGAAAAACAAACCGATGGGAATGATGGAGGAAGAGAAAGACGGCAAAACTGTCACAAAGAGAGAAGGCAAGAATCTACAAGAGCGAGAAAAAGGGGCAGAGAGTGTCTGGAAGTGGATTAAAGACTGCCAGTCTGGTCGCCGGCTCCTGAGTAGAACTTCGGTCATCGGCACTCTTTCAGTCACACTTAAGCACTGGCAACAATGCATAATCAAGTCCTGCGGGCCACCTGTTCCAATCCCTATAAAGTGCTACACACCATTTACCAAATGTTTAATAGATTCAAAAGGAATATGAACATGGAGAATTATGAGAGGTATAAAAAAAAACAAAAGAAAAATAGCCAATGCCAGGCTTGAACAGAACAGTCGGAAAGTCCCTTGCCTTTACCAAACTCAGTACTTACATGGCACTGAGTTACATGCCCTTCACACAGAATCTATTTTCTGCTGGTAATGCATCTCAGACCTTATGCGGAACACAAGCCGGTGCCTGGCGTTGGTCATGGAATTTAGATCTACATATAACCCAATAAGGATGAATATTAATTCCTGGTTTTGCATACACTGCACTATGTAGCTTACACTAATGCCTATGCACATCAAAGGAGGCCCGGGAGTATACAAGGGTAGGAGTGTTTCGGGAGAGAGGTGTGTTCCTTAGACCAGTGGAGGTAGGATTGGTGGGGTTAGAGGTACGATGTGTTAAGGGGAAGGTAAGGGGTGTGCCCAGCGTCTTACAGGTAGGGTGTTGGTGCACACCTGATGTAGGGAACGAAGGCACCCATAAGTGGTGAGGAACAAGTTGTTTAACCCCTTCCACGCTCATGACGAGCTGGGCTCGTCATGGCGTAGCCTCCTCGCACGCTGATGACGAGCCCAGCTCGTCACGTAAAGTGCGGTTTTAAAAAACTCAGCACAGGAGCGGAATTGCGCTAGCGCGCATGCGGTTAAGGAAGTTGAGAACAGTGCAGACCGTTGCTATTAATAGCCTTTGACTAATTTCATAGTGTCGCCTCTAGGACCAATTCACAAAAAGTATGCAGGGCAATATTACGTTATTTACCATTTGGCATGACTGGAAGGCAGTTCAGCCAATGATTTAATTGCTTCTAAGAATACATTGATGCACTGTCCCTGAGTTAGTTTTATCATAAGTATGGGTAGGGATTGCAGAGTTGGGAGAAATTAGTAAAATGTGATGTGGAGTCTGTTTTTTACCCCTGCTTTCAGTCAAACTCAGTGATTTAAATTTGTTAGGTATTTAGTTCGAAGGAGTGTTGTTTGTATATAAGGTTTTACTCACGGGACATTCGATTTCATATTCCTTGTTTGAGTTATTTATCTGTGTTTTCAATGTGAATGTTTACAGCGCAAACAGGTTGTGCTAGTGTGACTATGTGAATGACTTCCAGCTTGTAGGTCTAGTAAGTTTGGTTAAATGTAAAGAAGCATTGCTGCAGTTTCAGGACAGTACATCACAGCTGGAGTGTTTTTGGCATCAAGGACAGATGGAATTGTAAAAATGGATGTGAATTTACCCTCTGGGAAAGTGCAGACTTTAGTGCAAGTGGTAGAAGAAAGGTTATCAAGACAAAAGTTGTAGCTTAAAAAGTGCTGTTGAGGCACCGGAATTTTGCTTGTAGGGTACTAAGAGCATTGCAAACACAAGGAGATGATGGACAGAGTGCTGAAACTTTTCAGATGCTCACCCCAGTCACAGATCTGGGTTAAATCCATCATCCTTCTTTAGCTCACTCTGCCACCTCAGTTCAGACCCAGCTATATGCAAATCAGTCTTGTCCCTGTGCCTCATGGGAACAGTCCAGCCCGAATTGCCAAGCCATGTCTTCCCTGAACCAGAAACAAGCTTCCGAGGACCGGTTTCTGGGTAACACCCTTCTTCAGCCAGGCTAGCTTGAATCCAGTGACAAAGTGAGCAAGGGACCCACGTCTGGCCATACCCTGCCAACTTAGGGCAAACAAAGTAAACACAAGGAGATGATGGATGTGGTGCTGAAACATTTCAGACACTCACCCCCAGTCATAGATCTGGGTTGAATCCATCATCATTCTTTAGCTCACTTCGCCATCTCAGTTTAGACTCAGCTATATGCAAATCCGTCTTGACCCTGTGCCTCATGGGAACAGTCCAGCCTGAACTGTCACGCCAGGTCTTCCCTCAACCGGAAACAAGCATCCTGGGACCAGTTTCTGGGTAACACCCTTCATCAGCCAGGCCAGCTTGAAACCAGTGGCAAAGTAAGCAAGGAACCGACGTCTGGGCATACCATGCCAATTTAGGGTGAACTAAGCAAACACAGTAAGATTACGATAAGAGCATTGACCACATTCTGTAGAAGACTAGGTTGTTCAATGGCAGGAGCAGTGCTGCATCCTCACAAGGTATGCTTGAGTATGTAGTTAAGAGGGGTTTGAGGAGGTGGATATTGTTTTTTGAAGTTCTTTAATGGAGTTACCATGTTTCCACTGGATGACAAAATGTACTGGCAGGTCCAAATATATTGGAATGAAACGGAGGTACAGTAATGTAATGTTAGGTGGATTTGTAGAGTGCTGCTGGTCACCCGTGGGGATATTCAGGCACTACAGTATCACAAAGAGAAGGGCAAGTGACCAAATCCTGAACCAGTCTCCTTTTCCAGTTTCCCTTTTCTGCTTGGGCATTAAGCAGCTGGAGATTCCCAAATGGCTCTTTATGATTCATTGAACACTTGCGTCGCTCGTGACAACAAGCAATGATACTGACAGCACCTCACCCGAGCCACAGACTTGCACTGATCAAAACTCTAGGATCAACCAGCACTGAGTGATACATTAGGATATGAAGGCATCATACAACTGCATGCCAGCACAAAGGGCAATACCACAGAGTCAAAAACACCTATGGCACTAGCTCCAGGAGCCAAGCCATCAACCCACAGGCTACCCCAAGAAGAGGTCATAAAGAGCCAAGTGTATACATTTGATTTCAATTAATCCAAAATGCTACACACAGCCCAGGACATACAGGCACACATACCTGCACTGCACTGCCACCCCATTAAAACGAAGAGAGTTGTGAAGAAGTACACACTGAAGACTATATGCAGAGAATTACAATACTGTATGACAGAGCTATAGTTGAAGATGAACTACCATCAGATGCTACTGCCAGTCAGTTCATTGCGACTTTTATTTTAACAAATGTGGACCTTTGGTCTTCAGTGCATCAGTCAAGATACAGAAAACAGAAAAAGAATCACATCAGCAAAATATACAAAGATAGATTAATTAAAAGGAAGGATCAAGGCTGCATTCAAAAGGAAAAACACACTGGGAGTAGAAAAGATACTAGTTACAAACATCAGTCAAAACAAATGAAAGATGATCATAGCTGCAGACCAGATTGGATTATGGACATGATGGGTAAATTAGAGAGACCTAAAATGACCACAAAACTGAGATGAAGTATTTTCTAATAAATTGAGGAACTGGGTTAGTTGATGGAAGAAATAGTATTAACTAACGCTGGTCTGGGCTTGGTCCATGTGTAGCGCTAGTTCTCATTTCCATTGGGGTTGTGGGGTGGAGGGTTTGGATACAAATGTCATTTGACATCATTTTCAAGTCAGATCCTATTTTGGCCATGACCTTGTAAACCCTGAGGTAAGCCAAGTTGTTGCTATTACTACATCCCAGGATGCAGCAGTCTAGACTTTCAAGCACACACCATCCTGCGATTCATGTTCTAGATACAGTCTTCATGGCTGAGAATCTAACCATGTCTGGGCTAAATTTACTTAGGAGCCAATCCAGAACTTTATTTTTCATAGCATATCTTTGCTCCACTCTCTAGTTGTTTTAGCATGAGAGTCATTAAATGTTTCTTTTGTCTAGCTTTAATTGATTCAGTCTGCTTATCTCTACCCTAGACATCAGAGGTCTTGGTTTTCGTTTGTACCAACTGAGCTAAATTCTGTAGCAGGGCTCTGCAAGATTGTAAAACTTTGATTAGCATCTGGTATACAGGATACTCCATCTTTCGTAAATTGGGTTTCCTATTTTCCCTGGTGGGCTCATTTTACTAATTTGGTCTGCCTGACTCATTGCAGCAGTTAACATTGTCTGGGGCTATCCATTTCTGGCGCTATTTCAAATCAATTCTTCAGCGTTCACAAAGTGATTTAATTTTTTCTGGGCATTTCTTTTTTCATTTTTCTAGTCTCTCCCCGGAATAAGCGGCACTCCTTTTGTCCCCATGTGTTCGACCTGGCAGCCGTGGTGTGGTCGTCCTTCAAACATTTTGCCTTCTTCCCTCTTGTTTATTGAAATTCACCTTAGTGACCTTAGGACTCTGTGCACTTTACCACTGCTAGCAAGTGCTAAAGTCCTTGTTGTCTCTTTTTTAAACATGGGAAAAATTGGCTTACACCAAATTGACACATTGAATTTACTTATAAGTCCCTAGTAAAGTCGTACTACATATACCCAGGGTCTATATATTAAATGCTACTGGTGGGCATGTAGCACTAATCTTGCCACTCACTTAAGTAGCCCTCTAAAAACACATCTCAGATATGGCATTGCAAACTGTGTGCAGTTTTTTTTCTTTATAAAAAATGTGATTGGTTTTAAAAGGCATACAAATACAAACAGCAGCATAGACAGTTCTTACAGTTAGCACATTGAATGTTGTCATAGGTCTTATTGGTCTATCCTCAGTGTGACGTATTGATAGGCATGATTGGTTCCAGTTCGTTTCTCAGTGTCACCTTCCTCCAATTACATCAGTAATGCCAGCAATTTCCCCCACACATGGCCATGCTTGGAAGGACAGCCTTTCACTTCATAGATGGGGTTTTCTTGTGCAGCGCACCAACCAACCCCCTTATGCCATTTAGCGACACTAGGGGAGGCAGGATCTTTCCATACCGCTGCTATGCCGCATGTGTCCATCATACAAACTTGAACGGGTTTGGAGAAGGGTTTACTCCCCCTCCGCTTGCCTCGTTTATAAAACTGAACTGAAGCAATATCATAAAGCCTGTGCCCAGTCTATAGCTAGCTACGTGAACAAAATGATCTCTGAGGCGGCCAACAAATCTAAATTATTGTTCAGCGTGGTCAAGGAACTTGCTGGCCCCAGAACTACGGACACACTTCCTCCCCTATCTAACGATAAATGCAACGAGCTCGCACAGTACTTCATCTGTAAGATCGAGAATATTCATCAGGACATTTCTGCGCAAGGAGTTAACAGCATCAGTAACATTTCTGTTAACCTGCCCCCACGAAGCTGATGAGGTGACTTTCCACACTCAGACATCAGCCCCACTCTTGTCCTGGCCTGACCTCTCCCCTTCTATTTTCTTAGAGATTTTGGTAAGGTTAAGCCAGGTTCGCCATTGGACCCTGTACCCGTCTCCATCTTACGATCATTGGAGCCACCCCTGCTTTCTACCATTTGCACTTTGCTTAATCATTCCTTGAATACGGCAACTGTTCCCAGCTGCTGGAAGCATGCTATGGTCACCCCACTCTTGAAGAAGCCCACTGTGTACCCCAGTGTTTCTTCCAACTATCGTCCCATTTCCTTACTGCCTATTTTTTCCAAAGTTTTGGAGAGACATATCCATATACACCTGTCTCAGTACGTGGCACTTAATAACTTCTTACATCCTTCCCAGTCTGGCTTTCGCCCGGGATTCTCTACGGAGACCACTCTTTTGGGTGTGACAGAAAATCTACGCCTACATTTAGATCGAGGGAAACTGCTACACTGATTTTGCTTGATCTCAGTGCAGCATTTGACACCATATCCCCCATATCCCACAGCATTCTTATCAGATCCCTTTCACACATCGGCATTGGTGATAAAGCCCTAGAATGGCTTCCGTCCTTTCTGAAGGACCGGACTATTCAAATCTTTTCCCATCTTTCCACTTCCAAAGTTTACTTGTCCCCACACGGTGTACCCCAGGGTTCTATCCTGAGTCCCCTTTTGTTTAATCTTTATGTCACTCCTTTGGCTTATATTGCTCAGAGGTGCGGGCCTAATCTATTCACCTACGCTGATGATTCACAAATTGTTTTTTCGTTATCCCAAGCTGACCCCACTTTGCCATCCCCTTTGGAAATTGGACTCAGTGACATAGCCAACTGGATGAACAGCAATTTGCTTAAATTAAATGGCAGGAAGACGGAGGTTTTGGTTTCGGGCAACAAACCTGATCTCTGGAGTCCGAGTCATTGGCCTTCAGCCATGGGTGCTCTGCCGGTTCCGTCTGCTCATGTGCATAACCTTGGAGTGATTATCGTTAGGGGGCTTTCTATAAAGGACCAAGCCAACAAAGTGGCAGCCACCTGCTTCACCATCTTGCGATGGCTGAGAAAAATCTTCTGGATGCTTCCTTCGAATACTCAGAGATCCGTGGTTGACGCTTTGGTGGCCTCCAGATTGGACTATGGTAACGTGATCTATCTGGGGTCCACCAAGGCGGTCACACGCCATCTCCAATTAGTCCAAAATGCCGCCGCTCGGCTCCTGTGCGGTTGTCGTAAATCAGACCACATCACGGAGCGCCTGAGGGAACTCCATTGGCTCCGCATAGAAAGCTGTGTAAAGTTTAAGGCGCTATGCTATATGCACAAGATTAAAACGGGTGTGGCTCCCCTTTATCTTCAGTCGCTGGTTAAGCCTTATTCTCCCTCCCGCTCGCTCTGTTCCTCTTCCCAATTTTTATTCTGTGTCCCCAAGTATAGACTGTCCAGAATGGGGGGCAGTGCTTTTGCCAACTTGGGACCCAGACTCTGGAACTCCCTTTCTCTGGCTGTTCGCATGGAGGTCAACCATGCTTGTTTTCGAAGAGCTGTGAAAACTTGGCTCTTTAATCAGTAGATTTCACTTTGTTGGGTATCAGGTTACTTTTGTCAATCAGCGCCGGGAAACCCGTAAGGGTAGCTGTAGCGCTTTACAAACGTAATAAATAAATAAATAAATAAATTACAGCAGAGCCGAGAACAATTTTGTCCACCCGGGTCCCACCCAGGCCATCCATGATTCCCAGGAGAAGGGCTAGTGGGCTAAGTAGGACCTCCCAACCCAGTACAGTACTCAGCTCGGCCACCACTGCCTCCAAGTATAAAGTAAGGGGGCCACAGGCCCACACCATGTAGTAGAAATCCGCTGGTTCTATATGGCATTGTGGGCATGTGGGGGTGGCCAGAAACCCTGCTCTGTATAAACAGGCCACGGTCAGAGAAGCACAGGGGTGATAGTAAAGTTGGACTAGCCGAAGCCTGGCGGAAATAGTGGTTGTACTGGGTGTCTCTTCAATCCTCCTCCTCCAAGGGGCCTGGCCAGGTCTCCCACCGACGTCTACGTGGGTCTAGGGAGGTTGGGGAGTTGTTGACTAATGAGCGATAGATCTTGGATAATCCTCCTTTCCCAAGGTCACCCATCAGGATTTGGGCTTCTAGGGGACTATATTCCGGGAATGTGATGTTTACAGGTGTGTAGGGGGTGAGGGGTGTCGGAGATGCAGGTATTTATAGAACTGGGTGGGGTGCAGTGCAGATGAATTGTATAGGTCTTGAAAGGGGCAAAAATGGTTTCCTCTCCATAAATCTCCAAGCTGTGAGATTCCAATCAAGTCCCATATGCGAAAGCCCTCTAGTATCCCTATTTCACCAAGCCAGGTGCCATTCCACAAGGGTGTTTGCAGTGTCATTTTTGTACCATTGTGTGTATCGCAATGCTGAGCACCAGGCAACCAAGACTGCTCTAGTGACTGCGGGGAGTGAGTCAGGAATCTGAGCTCCATAGAACATGGACTGGATCCGGGAGAAAGGGAGGCTCTCTAGTTCGATTCGACACACCGGGCCCGCCCTGCCGCTGGTGAACCACTCGTGCATCGCAGGAGGCAAGGGGCCAGATAATATAAAAAGAGGTTGGTCATGCGGAAGAGGTGTGCTTCCCGATGGCCCCCAGCCACGGGACACCTCTCTGGAGGTAGCTGTGCGCTTTATAAATGCTGATATTTAATTTCATGCCCATTCCTCCTTTGTACAGGCCTTTTGACAGGAGGTGAGGGCCATATGTGGTCTCAAGGTACCCCATAGGAAAGCCAAGGCCATGCTGTCCATCGGCAAGAGAGGTGGAGTGTGAGATTCTGGATGATGTAAAGGAACTCGGGGAGTACCATCATCTTAAATAAGGTAACTCTACCCATCGGGTTGAGAGGACAGGATTGCCACTTGCAAAGGTCAGCTTTTGTTCTCCGGAGTAAGGGACAAACATTAAATGACCAGGTGAGTTCCCGGAGCAGTACCACCCAAATGACTAGATATTTAAAGGAGAGGATCTTTATGGGGATAATCGTCTGCCAGTCTACGCATTCTCTGGACATATGTAGAGGGACCAGTGTTGATTTGGCTGGATTTAGGCACAGGCTTGAAGCCGCCTCAAAGGAGCAAAGAAGCTGGAGGCATCTGGGGCCAGAGCGGGCCAGGTCTGCAAAGAAAAGCAGTGCGTCGTCCACATAAAGAGCGATGCAGTCCTCATGCACTCCTTGCCAGTGCCAACCCTGGATCTGAGCATCTGCAAAGATACGGGAGGCTTGTGGCTCAATGACAAGGGCAAAGAGGGGGGAGGGCAGAGGGCACCCCTGCCTCATCCCTCGACGAATCTGGAAAATGTCTGAGAAGCTCTATTTATGAGCACTTGTGCCAAGTGGTTAGAGTATAATGCTCGCAATAGACTGCGGAAGTGGTGCCCCGTGCCCACCGCCTCCAAAACCTCCTACAAATATCGGCAGTCTACAGTATCTAAGTCTTTTTCGGAGTCAAGCAGTAAAAGGGCAAGGTAAGGGGTGAGAAGTTGACGGTGAGCCAATGGCAAGTGAAGGCGCTGTATGCAGTGTCTCGTGCTGCGGCGTGGCATGAATCCGTATTGGTCCGGGTGGATGAGACTGTTGAGCACCGATTTAAAGAGCATGGCTAGGATCATCACATACATTTTAACTTCAGTGTTGATTAATGAGATCGGGGGGTACTCTGAGCAGGAGGATGATTGGGGCTGCGTTTTGGGTATGACCCAATTGTTGCCATATCTTTCTCAGGCGGAAAGGCTCCTGCCTCTATTGCTTCTCTATATAGCGCATGTAGGTGAGGTATTAAGGCATCACGGTATGCTGTATACTTATTCCGTTGGTAACCCATGGGGCCTGGGCGTCTTTCCAGTCGCAGCCAAGGAAATAGCCTCTCCCATTTCTTCTGTTGTGATGGGTTGGTATAGTAGGGTCTTTACTAATTCTGTTAGACGGGGAAGGAGAGTAAGGTCCAGTGTCCCAGGCTCAGGGCTGTGGGACCGATCTACTGCGTAAAGCTGGGAATGGTGATTGGCGAAATCTTGGGCAATGGAGGTAGGCGTGTGGTGGGTTTGACCTTGATGGTCAAGAATCTCTGGGACTATTCGGTTCGCCAAGGTTTGGGAGGCCAGGAAGTAGAGCAGTTTACCATGTTTATCTCCCCATCCGTAGACGCAGGACACAGAGGACCTCCACAGGAGCTTCACCGATTCGAGCAATAAGTGTTTTATTTCCTCCCTTAGAAGCTCGAGTTGTCGGGTTTCGCCTCTCTCTTGTCAGTCGCTTGGCTTTGAGATGCCCTTTTGCGAGCCTTCAAATCGTAGCTTTGCTAGCCTTCAACAGCGTGCCTTCTGAGGGGACTGAGTTTTGGTTATCCTGAAAGAATTGTTTTATATTTTCCCTGAGTGTGTACCGAAACTTACCATCCTGGTGGAATCAGTCATTGAGTCACCAGAGGGGATGCAGGGTACCTGTAGGGCCCCCCACTTTGAGGAGGAGGCGAGAGTGGTCCGATATGCCTCGAGGGAGAATACGGATCTCCGCTACCGCATGACAGTCGGCGGCTGGCATAAATAGCAGGTCAATGCGCGCATGGGTGTGAAGTGCTGCTGAGGTGTGAGTGCATTGTAGCATTCTGGGGTTCCAAGTCCTCCAGACATCTCATAGCTCAATTTGTACTGCCCATTCCATCATTCGTTCAGCATGTTAGGTGCTATATGGGGAGGGTGTGCCAGTCTCATGAATGATCGCATTGCACACCTCAGTTTCTGAAATTCCTCTTGTCGTAATCATCAAAATTCATCCTTTATACGTACTTTTTCACTGCTGACGTGCCTAGCCCAAACTGCACGTTATTGCTAAACTACATGACGATCAGTTGGGCTAGGCACGTCACCAGTGAAAAAGCACGCATAAAGGATACATTTTGATGATTACAACAAGAGGAATTTGGTGGAGAGGAGGAGACCTGGAGGGGCCACGGCGGGAGTCACGTCCGGTGCACCAGGTAGGCAGGGCGATGGGTACTTAAGTCCCCATCGCCATTTTACTAGCCTCTTTGTTGCACCGGACGTGCCGTGGTCGCCTCGCTAGGGGACACGCAATCTCCCTCCCTACCGCTTACCCGGCGTGTTGGTTTGGGGAGTATGGCCAGAACCTTTTAATATTTTCTTTCTCGTTGCAGGCGGAGTTACAGTGCGATCTGGAAGCAGATGGGTACAAAAGGGTACCTCAGCGTGGCACATAGGGGTGCAAGAGCCTAACACCATGGGCCTCATGGGAGGTTCCTGGAACCTATGTCGGCGCCCCAGTAGTCCTTCGGGCGGTTGTGGGCCTGAGCAACCGGGGGCTTGCCTAGCTACGCTCCGCCCAGAAAGGGGTGTGAGGCATAAGGACCAATGGTCAGGTGTTCCTTGACAGGATTACCAGAAGGGGCAGCACAGAGGTGGGTCGCCACGGTGCTGCCTGGCCCCTCAGGCGGGCAGGTGGCTAGAATGCTGCCTGCCCTTGGATCGCCTGTAAGTTAACCCACAATGATTACATAACGTTGTATGTAATAAACCTGCAGCAGCTTTTCCCAAGTTAACATTTGTGTGGTGTGTGTTATTTGCGGGACGCATGCTATGAGGGGTGGGGGCCTGTTGCCATGATGTTACTATGCATTTTTTATAACATTGATACTGGCAGTGGTATGTTTAGAAAAAGAAGTAGGGGTTATCATTTGAATCAGTATAACAGCTTTATTAAACAACATGAGAATGGTTTGAGCGAGCAGCTGGAGTGCATTAATGGAGCTGGAGTGTTTCAGGAAGGTTAGTTGACTACTATTGGTCCAGGGTAACAACATCATGTGACAGAAGGGGGAGGGGCAGAGATTAAGTTTAAATGGAGGAAGGAAAAACGGCAAGTAAATCTTTCGGTGCAAGATGAGAGGAGGACAAGCTTTTATGTGAGGGTTTTGAATGAGAAGAGAGTTGTTTTCTTGTAGTATACAGAGGGTTGATCTTGAGAGGGTGTAGAGGGAGAGGAGCATATTTGAAGTAAGGTGCTGTTACGAAGGAGAGGCAGACAGGGAAAGATGTGAGATTGAGAAGGATTGAAGTGAGGGGGTAATCTTATGAAGGAAAAGGAATTTAAGTGATATAAATGAGGGATGTGTAACTAGTGGAGGCAAGAGGATGAGATAAGGGAACAATGAATAGAGAGGGTCATACTCTAGGATAACAGAAGTATGTGGGGTGACAGATTGTGGTTGATCAGGAGGATGGGAGTCTATGACCAAGGGAATAGTTGTTATGCACGTAAATGGAGAGTAAGCTGCTGCTACAGTCCAGTGAATATATGTTGTTTTTAATCATGAAGAAAATATCACTAGGGGTTCAAGGCATTTGATATTTGTATGATAGAGTGCAACCAATATTGCTTGCATAATATAAGGAAATTGTGTGCATATTATAGTTGTGATTTTAATGTATACCCTATTGTTAATTTCAGTTACCCCTGACGAAGGGCCCCTGCGGCCCAAAATGCATTGGGTGCCAATAAACTGCTTTCAATGGACATTGCCTTTGCACGTGTTTTTTGAAGAAGAGGTTCGGATGGCCCACTTTAAACATGAGAAACTTAGGAAATTGCAGTTCCTTGCATGAGGATCGGAAAGGTTACTTTGAAATAATGGAAAAAACATGGAGTAGAAAGGAGTAAATTGAAGTAAAAAGTTTAAAGTAACATGAACACTTGTAAATATAGTTATTGCTGTGCCATTGGTTTTGGGGTTTAAGATAACCCCATCGTGATGGTGTGCTAGTGGCATCCTGGGTTGGTTGTATGACTGCATTAAAGTTGCCCCCAATTATTGTTAAACGCTGGGGGAGGGAGGAGATGGTATCGACCCCAGCGCTCAGGGTGGGCATGAGGGTTGCTGGAGGCACGTAGAGCGAGACCAGGTTAATGGTCGCATCTCCTAGGGTCCCAGTGAGGGCCCCGAAGCGGCCCAGTGGATCTCTGGATACGCTCCTGGTAGTGAGAGGAAGACTACATCGCAAGATAGCCGTAGCTCCCCGGGATCCCCGATTAAACCTGGAGTGCCAGACCCTGTCAAACCTGTTGCTGGCAAGGAAGGGGCATAGGCTTCCCACGAGATGCATCTACTGGAGCAAAAGGACATCGGGGGCTAGCCTTTGGGAGTCCTTCAGTACCACAGTGCATTTCACTTTGTCAAGGAGCCCATTGACATTCCAGGAGAGAATCTGCAGGGGTTCTCCCTGATACTGAGTTATGGACATATTGCATGCATGGGATTAGGGGGTAGCAGCATCATATTTGGTGGGCCGGGGTGTCTGAGGGCCGGAGCAGTCTGAAGGCCTATTTCGTCCACACTGGCAGCACTGTGTGCATGTGTCTAATACGGTAAGTTGGGTGCTGCATCTACAAAGCAAAACTGAGCTTAACTTTGGGACAACAGTCTCGATTCCTTTGCCCAACCAACACTGCACCCTATACTTCCTAAAAGGAAGCATCTGTCGCCCTAATTACAGCACGGTGTAACAAGACTAAACTATAGACTTAGTGTGTGAGTTACGTGCTGGACCCCTCTGTGTGGCTGGATGTGTTTGAGTCTCAAGCAAGTCACATTAGTTACACCAGAGCCATTAATGTCCAGGGCAGCATTCATCAGATGCTGTCTATAGATGGCTGCAGGCACTGGTTCTAATTAGGTGCTTAGTAGATCATCCGGGTCTCTGAGAGATTGGTGTCTTTAGATCTAACAATTGTCGGTGAGTGGGGCACCTCTTCGGATCTTATCTCCTCCATTTCTTGGTTTTGCGGCAGCCTGTGGTCCTTGGACGTTTGAGCAGTTGGAGGCTCGGGCAGCAGCCGTGGGTGAGGCAGACATGTCTCTGCGGTTGCTCCATCCTCTGCAAAAGCGGGTGCGTTGTCTCTGGGGCCTAGAGCCTTTGGGTGCCTCGGTTCTGATGTGCAGTGCAGGGGGAGAAGCCGACGCTCCTCAGTTGCTCTGGTCCATGCCTCTTCTGGAGTGTCAAAGAAGAGGAATTTGTTTTGGAAGACCACCCTGAGACGAGCCAGACACAACAGTCTATTTTGGAGACTCACGGCTCGCAGTTTCTGTTTTACCTCCACGTAGGATCAGCACTGCATATGGACCTCCCTGGAATACTCCGGGAAAATCATGACTTTGCATCCTTGATAGGACACTGTTGTCTGGGACCGAGCGGCTTGTAGGATGGCGTCCCTGTCTTTGAAATTTGGGATTCTGGCAATCATCGGCCGGTGTGGGGCACCCAGCAGTGGCTTGGGTGCCAGAGATCGGTGGGCGGGTTCCATGGCGAATCATGTTTATATTCAGTCTGCCGGCATCCATGATTTAATGCAGGTCTCAACACTGGTTGCCATTTGTCTGGGTTCTGCTCCTTCGGGAAAGCCTACCAGGCGGAGATTGCACCATGAACTGTTTTCCACATCTTCTGCATGTCTGTGCAGCTCTCTCGTGTGGGATTTGAGTTGCGTGACCTGTTATTTTAAACACTGTACATCGTCCTCCACTGTGGACAAGCAGGATTCTGCTTCCGTAATGCGGGCCGTGGCATTGTGGAGGCCTTGTCTTATGAGGGCCATGACGACTTGCTGCTGTCCTATTTTGTTCTCCGCGGAGTCCTGTGAGGACCGTATGGCTTGTAGGATCGTGACACGAGATCTCCTTCGGGGAGGGGGGCCTTGCCATAGCCGGCCTTGCCGGCACATTCCCAGCACATTCCCACTCATGGTGTACTGCTCCTTTCGGGTTTGTGTAGAGAGGGGTTTTGTTGCTTTATCTTTCCCCATGGCTGATGGGACTAGCAGGTGGGGAGCCTGGTCAATCCTTTCGGTTGCACACTAGATGACCGGTGAGTGGTCCGCTTTCACCTGGAGGGTGGATTTCATCCATGTAGATGATACTGCCCCCAACGGGTCTTTCTCAATTTTGTTCTCTACTGGTGGTGTCGTTGAGCTCCTAAGGCCACAGAGTCTCTTTCCCAGTCAGCTATGCGCCTTCAGTATGGAGATCGAGGTTGCCTGTGTCCCACACCTGTGTTGACTCTTGCGTGAGGGTTTCAACTTCAGGGCATGGGTCTCCGAGGTCCAGCGCTGCGCTTGCTGGTTGTGGTATCTCAATGTCAGGAATCTCAGATCCGATCGCACCTAATGATGCCTCGCCGTTCGTCTCTCCCACACACACATGCCCTTCCGGGCCAACACCGCACTGGGGGGTTGTGTCTCGGGCCCCAGGATCGTGCGCACCAGACCCAGTGCACAGGGGTGGAGGTGAGCCCACAGGAGGGGTTGTCCCCCAGTTGAAGGGCACCAGGTAAGTGTTGGGAGCTGTGCGCCCGGTCCCTCCGGCTGGGTCAAGGTTTGGGGAAGGGGGGAGGAAGGGGTCTCACAGCCCGCTGTTGGCTTCACTTATTCCCGCTTTCTTGGGCGATCTGGGTGTGCGGATATCCCTGTATCTTAGTACCTAGACGATTCCTGTGTCTCACGGGTCCTTGCTTCCTTTGGCGGAGGTAGTTGAGTCTGATTGGCTCAGCGCCAAAGCTATAGATAATGCAGGATGGTGATTTTCGGCTCCCGGTCCACTGCGGGTACAATCAGCGTACTACGTCTGCGGGTTCTGATGACTCATAATTGGTAGCGAAAGGACCATCAGGATACGAGTGGATGGCGGAGGGGTCAGGAGGACTTTTGGAGTGCAACTGCCATTTTGACGCTTAAAGCCATGCCCCTACACCGTGTGCAGTTCTTTTTTTTTTACTTGTTTTTATTAGTATTTAATATAATCTCACAATGCAGTTCTCAATATTATTATCAACCATTTTTTCACATTATTACACCATATCAGTCCAGCCAGTAATCAGTCACTATTGTACATTGCCCCTTATTGTCAGCTGCATAGTTCAACAAAGTTGCTGTCAGGAACATTTCATTCAGCACAGGATAGCGATTGTATGGAGGGACACTACATCAAGGTCAGGCCTCCTGTGTTTACAGCCTTGGGTTTTGGTGATCGTGAGACTGTTACCTAACTATAAGTGCTCAAGACTGAACTCCAACCCAGTAGAGCTAAGCCCAAAGGGCAGACATTTCAGATTTGCTTGTGGGAATCACAATTGCAACTGAGAACAGTATATCCATCATAAAAACAAAGAAATAAAGATAGAGGGAGCGAAGAAGGGGCAGATGAGAAGGGAAAGAGAGTGAGAAGTATGGCAGGAGGGTGGGGGAATCTAACGCTGCCAGGAATGTGACCTACAAGAGTGCAAGCGCTGCGGCAACCAGAGCCATTAGTGGTCCCTAATGGCTTGCGAGTATGGGTCAGGGTCGATTATCATGATAGGAGAGTTGGAGATCTTGGGCTCTGAAGGGGATGGGCCGCCTGGGGCACAGTTCGAATAGGCCCATGGGTGGGTTTCCAGAGACTATTTGCATCTGGGGGGTATACTGCGTCCTCAAAGAGGCGTAGAGCCCGCAACCTCAGTGGTTGAAGTTGAGCATGTTCCAGCCGGAATAGATAATCCACCAGTGGTTTCCATAATTTGGTAAATTTAGTGTCCTGAAGTTGCAAGCGCGCTGTGAGTAACTCCATTGCCACTGGATGCCACAGGTGAGTGAACCATGCATTAATCGGGGGCGTTTCAGCTTTTTTCCAATAAAGAGCAATGATTTGTTTAGCAGCTCCAAGCATGTGGAGGCTGAGATGCAGATTGCGGTGGGTCATGGCATGCAGGTTCACCGGCCGGAGGCCCAGGACAATCGTAAGCGGGTTCTCAGGTAGCGGGTAGGCTAATACCAGTTGAATATGACTGAGAACTTCCTTCCAATAGATGGTCAAGAGTGGGCACGTCAACCAAATGTGCAGAAAATCCCCCGGGGCAGCAGCACAATGTCAGCATAGAGGCGATGTGGTGGGGAACATTTTATGCAACCTGTGAGGAGTATAATACCATTGTGTCATAACTTTATACGCAGACTCCCGCTTGGGTATGCTACAAAAGACCTGTGGGACGTCTCACCATAGGTGTTTCCATTGGGTGGGACTGATATCAGTGTCGGTGACTGACTGCCACCACAGCTGATAAGGGTGCGGAGTGGCTCATTGTGAATGTTGGAGAACTTGATGTGCGAGATATGAATCCCCTGGAGTTATCAAAGGAACTTACCAGCCACTCAAACGAGGCGAAAGGCCGAGTGACCACCAGTGACAGAGAAGATGCCTGGACCCAGTGTCAACATAGAATATGCTGAAATCTCGCCCCCTCCGATAGCTGGAAGTTTACATTGTTCAAAAGTTTCAAAAGTATCCCCCACAAAAAGATCCCGAATCGTCCAACATCCCCTTCCATCCAGTCTGAGGAATAGGGCGGGTGGTAGGCAGGCGGAAAGTGGGAGTTGCGAGCGATGGGACTATGGGGAGACGGGAAGGATGTGAAACAGTTGCGTGTTGCTAATTTGTCCCCCGATATAAGTGCTGCGGACCGTGCTTCCTGAGAGAGCCACGCTAGGTCCCAGATGGGGCGACAGGTCACTGCCCTGTCCATATGAAACCAAACTTTCTCGCTTTCCCATGCCATCCAATCCTAGATGAAGTAGAGGGGCGACGCCCAATAATATTCCAACAAGTTAGGGCAGGCCAACCCTCCCCTGTCACGTGGTAGCATGAGTATTTTACTAGAGAAACGTGGTCTACTCCCTCCCCATATAAACTCGGTGAGCTCACGCTGAAGGCCCTGAATCTGATGCTCCGGGATGGGTGTGGGTAGTGTCTGGAATAGGTAGAGTATCTTTGGAAGGATCGACGAGCCCATGATTTTGCATGGTTCATTTTAAGCCAGAGACCTGCTTGAACGATTGGAGCAACTTATGCAAAGCAGGTAGAGAAGAGGGTGGGCGTGACAGAGTGAGGAGGTCAACCGCGAACAAAGCTATTTTGTGGTCCAGGCCCCCAAGTTTGATGCTGTGAATGTCAGAGGATTAGCTGATCATGATGGCCAGCGGCTCCACTACGAGAGCAAATAGGAGAGGGGACAAGGGACAACCCTGTAGGGTGACCCTGTGGATGGAGATGGGTTGCGTGAGCTGGCCGTTGAACCGCACCCGAGCAAGAGGGGAGATATAAGGAGCCATGATTCTAGCGATCATCTGTGGGCCTAACACTATTTTCAGCAAGACAGCTCAGAGAAATACCCAATCTACTCAGTTGAATGTTTTTTTAGCATCGAGCAATCACAAGCAGGAGGGTATCCTCCAATGGTATGCCTTCCCAACTAAGTGAGCGCCATACGTTGTCTGCCCCTTGGCGTTGGTGAATAAGCCCACCTGATCTGGCTCTATAAGGCCAGGGAGGTGTGAGCTGAAGCGTTTACCTAGTATTTTAGAGTAGAGTTTGAGATCTGTGTTTAGGAGTGCAATGGGGTGAAAGGAGGAACAAAGCGTAAGTTCTTTCCCCGGCTTGGGAATTAGGGTGATTTCAGCCATAGCCATATCCGTGGAAGGTCCTACTGCCTCCGAGAAAGAATTGAAGAGGCTGAGTATATGAGATTGAAGTCGCGGTAGAACGAGAAAGGTAGACCGTCCGGGCCCGGAGTTTTGCTGCGAGGGAGATCCTTTAGAGCACTGGTGAGCTCCTCCAGAGTGATAGGTTCCTCCAGCAGTTGAGAATGATACTTGCTAATCGTAGACCACTCACAGGCCTCCAAGGTGGCCAAGACCTGGCCCGGGTCAGGTGACTCCTTGGCATAGAGAGACGAGTAATAGTTCTGGAATGCTTGCAGCTTGACAGCATCAATAGTGGCCCAAGTACCGTCTCCCAGTTTAAGTTTAGCAATGTGCGCCTTGGCTGCCTGCGTTCAAAGGTGGTGTGCCAGGACTGTGCCCACCTTGTCCCCCCCATCAGAAAGTTTGTCTTCAAACAGGCGAGCGTCCGAGCCTGAGCAATAGCAATGGATGTGATATTACCGTGAATCATGGCCTTGAATGCGTCCCAGACTACAGGGAGTGGAGTCTCCGGGATGTCGTGGGTCTCAAATTAGGACGTGATAGCGTCTCGAAGTTCCGCCGTGTCCACAGGGTCTCTGAGGATATGAGGGGGGAAACGCCACCAGGAGGGATGTTTGGGGCGGGAGAAGCGGTCATGAATAAGGAGTTCCATATGAGTGTAGTCAGACTGAGATATCATACATAGACGCTGAGAGGGTGCCCTTAACAAGGGAGTGTGAGACGAAAAGGTAGTCTATGCGCGAATAGGAGCGATGAACATGAGAGTAATAGGAGTAATCGCGTATGTCCGGGAATGGTATCGCCAAATACTCAGAGGGCCGAGCGCAGTTAGTTGCCTCTTCCGGTGGAATGAGCCTTCGCTACGGTCGAGTCCCACCTCCCATACCAGATTGAAGTCCCCCCCAGAATGAGACCAGTGTCATCTTGTGTTATGTGCTCCCACAACAACCACCGCAAAAATGAGTCTTGAGCCTGATTCGGTGTGTAAGTGTTTCATAAGGTGACAATGTGGTGCCCAATCTTGATCATCACTTTGAGAAATCTGCCATCTTTACTATGGACTACCCTAGAGACCCCTGGTGGATACCACCCGCAAGACAGAGGATTGCTACTCCCGCTGACTTGGTGGGGGCAGATGCCCAAAATTGAAGAGGGTATCGAGGATGGGCCATGGTAGAAACATCGTCCCTCAGTAGGTGGGTTTCTTGCAAAAATATGATATCCAGATTTTGCAATATGATATATCGCCATATCTGGCGACGCTTGTTGGGGGAGTTAAGACTCTTCACATTGAGGGAGAGGAGTTTCAGACAGGGTACAGAGGTCATGATATCAGTGGGATAGGAGTGAGTGCCAACACAAGAAGAAGGGTGGGAGTGGGATGCAGCGCAGTTCACCCCCCCCCCCATGTAGTTCCAAATAACAGAAAGGGAGTAGTGTTGTCTGCAGAGTGCTAGGTGAAAGAAGGATAACCTGCCCAAAGAGAGCCCCAATATTTTCAGGTCTGCCCCCACTTGGGATGGGAGTATTAAAAGGAAAAAGAAAGAGATAAGAAAAAAAAGGCATTGTATCTCGAACATAACAACGGCCAACATGGCCAACAAGGTCTATTCCAGTCCGGGGACAGGCCAGGAGCTAAAGCACAGGCCGTCCCAGAGATGCCACTCTCGAAGGAATAGAGGTGGAGGCGGCTCATAGGAGATCAGTAGTGCCCTCTAGTAGTATAGTCCGGAACCGCCGCCAGGATGCAAGTCAAGTCAAGTCAATTTTTATTGTATAAAATTATTAAAAATTATTACAAAAACATTTCTAAAGTTAAAAACACATATGTAACTATTACTTATATTAGAGTCTGTTGATCATATGAAGAATAAAATGAAATATATTTCAGTTTTTTGCTATAATTCCCTGTTCGGCCTGCTGTAGGAGGGATTGGGCTTCCATCATATATTTAACCCCCCTACATGCCAACATAGGAGATAAACCATCTAGCCATCGAATTACTGCTTGCCTACATGTACGAATGCTCAATTTGTTAAAAATGTCCTTTAAAAGCCATCTCCTCAAATCATTAAGCGCCGGGCAAGCACATAGTAAGTGAGTTAATGATTCATTTTGATATCCACATAGACGACAGTGAGAGTCAAGGTACCAATTTTGCCAGGATGGTAACAAGTCCTTTGAAAACTGTAGGCCTAATCGATGGTTTATATATCTTTGTTTTAGGAACCTATTAAAATGACTTTCCAGATACGTCTGTGGCTTTATCCCGGAGTATGAATTTATCACGGTCCACCCGTGTCGTCGTTTTGCTATACTTGTTTTATCTTCCAGATAGGATTCTCATTTGACAGCATTGTTTGTGATTTCGTCAAAGGTATTTCTATCGGGCATTGAGGCCCAGGTTTCTTCAATTCCTATGCGGGTCAGGGATTGGGACAAAAAATCTCCCCAACTATTTGGCACGTGTTGTTTCTGCTGAGTGGCGATTTCTTCCCAACACAGGTTATCCAGTGAGCCTTTTTCTGACGTTCGTAATTTGTGGCAGAGTTTCACAAAGGTTCCCATACTGCAAAACTTCTGGTTCAAAAGGCCAAATTCTAAACGAATCTGCGCCGGGGCTGCCGATTTAGGGAGGTTTAGGGTGGCTTTATATATCTTTGTTTGTAAAATATTTAACAGACCCGCTTCCTTACCACACCAGGTGACCAATGCATATGACAAGGTAGGTAGGGATTGTGTTTTCATCACTTCCAGCAGATGTCTGTAGTTTGGGCAGCTTAGTTTTTTTTGCAATTGTCGGTATGCATAGGTCAGGATGCAGTTCAGGCACAGGACAGCCATATCCACAGGATGTTGATAAGTGAGTGGGGCGCTAGTCCCACTTCCGCAAGGTACTGGCTCAGGGTGCAGAGAAGGAAAAAACAGGCAGCTTGCGGGTGCATTGACCAACTATTTGTCAGATGTCTGAGAGCCTGAAGGTGATTGTCCACCCTCCAAGGAGCGTGCTGTATAATGTCCTGCTTCTCTTGGGATGAAGTGTAAACTCCCCGGAGGAAGGGCGTCTGGAGCAATGTACCTTAGTCATTGGAGTTTTGCCGGCTCACGGACCCTGGGAGGTAGGCGGGAGGGACTCGTGGGTGGTGCATCGGGATCTGGAGCAATTGGGCAGCTTCTCGGAAGGATGGCAGCACCCGGAGCTTTGACTCCCACTGAAAGATAAGTGCAAACGTGTGTCCCCATTGGTAGCGAACACCCAGCTCCTGTAACTTATCCGTTATAGGCCAAAAATCTGTGTGTTGTGGGCGCAAGGTCCTGAAACAGCTGGATGGGAGTACCTTTGAAGGTGAGTTCCGGTTTGTCTCGAGCTGCCTTGAGGATGGCCTCCTTCTCTGTAAAAAATGGACCTGGGCCAAGATGTTGGGGATGAGGCCCAGTCGTCTAGGTGGACCAGACACTCGATGGGCGTGGTCCAAGGCCGGCGGAGATGCATCTCTGTCTCCCCTCATGTCCTGGAACAGGTCTGCTGCAAAAGTCATAATGTCTGAACCTTCCACCCCAATTGGGACCCCCGCAGGCGCAGGTTATTTCGGGGTCCCCTATTTTCCAAGTCCTCCTTCTTGATCTGCAACTCAATGTGCTGTTCCTCCAGGGTGGCCAAGAGCTGTCATAGGTGTTCTTGATCTTCCGAATGGGCATCAACTGTCTTTTCGAAATTCGTCCACCCTCCCTCCGGGCTCCACCACATCCCTCTGGAGCTCCTTGTTGCAGGCCTGAACCTCTGTTCTAAGAGAGCCGATTTCAGATTTGTGTTCATGCATGAATGTGTCCATAAAGGATTGTGTGACCGGCTGCTGATGCCATGTCTGCTGCTGAGGCTGATCCTGATTTGTTCCATAGGGCTGTGACTGGGTTATCTTTAGGGGCCGCTGGAGGTTCCTTCCTGGTCTCTGAGCTAGTCATGTACCCCCAGGGGTGATGCCACAAGCAGGAGGCCCCAGGCAAAAAGATGCAACAAAAGTACAGACTACTGTCTGGTCCGGGTGAGAAGGGCAGACCCGCCCACAGAAGCAGGAGGCCGTTGAAGCGATGTCCGGCAAAGGCAATGTGACACGGAGGCCGCCGAAGATCAGTTCCTCAGAGTCCCCCCAAGTGTTCTACCAGCCAATTGGGCAGGTGTGAAGCACGGACAGGGTTAGTCCGGTGGAAGAGCAGAGGCCAGGTCAGATCAGTATTTGATATTGTCACGCCTCTACCAGGGCACATAAGGAGGGCCGCCCACACTGACCGGGCAGTGGATTCCGCAATTGAGGTGGCACTCAGTGGTAGCACAGGAGGTCGGCCAGACTCTAAAAGGTTGCTTGTGGCGTTGAATGGCGAGGCGTCTACTTCCCCCAAGGAGCAGTCAGGCAGCCATACTCAGCCTGCACTCACTGGGGTGTTCCAACAGGGTCAATGCGCCACAGCGGAGAAGCACGGCAAAGCATCAGGCTCCACAGCCCGGTAACCGGAGGCCAAGTCTGCGGCGAGAGTAGCGTGGCTGTATGGCTCCAGAGAGGCTGCTTACAGGTGCCTTGGTCCCCGGGGCATCATTCCAGGCCTTCAACATGACAAGAAGCACCGCAGAACAGTGTGTCAGCAGTGTAGGGGGACCAAATCCACCAGACACCCCCAGGGGCCAGGGAGACCCAAGGTGACGCCCGCTTCGCCTCAAGCAAAGTCATGATCTGGTGCTGCCCCACGCCCCGCCGCGTGCAGTCCAGGACCCTTGGCAGCATCAGCAGGGAGTCTCCAGGGCTCAACCGTATTCAGGGAGACACCACCAGGGCAGTAAAGATGTCAGCTAGGCCCTGGATGGTTGTGGGGGCCTGAGATGTCCAGCGGCACACCTCCGCCGAGGCACAGTCCGGCAGCATCCAATGCCCCGCTGTGCTGTGCTGTGCTGGATGCCCCTGGCAGAGTCAGCAAGGGTGTCCCAGGGTCCAGCAACAGTCAAGGAGGCCTTGCCAGGGTGGAGAAAGTGTGTATCCGGGCCCACAAGGATTCAGGGAGGGAGATCAACGAAGGTCAAAGGATGGCTGCCATGTTGAACATTGGCAGAGGTGGCTGCCTGTAGAGACCTCCCAGCCTGCAGATCAGCACCTCCAGCAGTGTCAGCATGCAAGGTCCGGGGGTCCAGCCGGGTGAGAGGTTCTTGAATAAGCAGCGCCAGCCAGGCCCCGTGGATGATCAGTACTTTGGAGGCCCAAGATGGTAGCTAGGCGGGTCGCTGGCAGGTAGGGCACCACCCGGGTAGTAGTGCCGGTGCACCCCAGCCCCTGTACCTCCGCCGAGAAATCTGTCCTCCTGTTGCCAGCGATCCCCAATCAGAGGCTGTGGGCCAGTCCGGGATTCATCCACTCAGGGGCGCTCCAGGTTTGGATCCTCAAAATGGTGGTCATACTCTCGTCAGCCGGAGCAGTCCATCTCCCTTCACGTCGCTGCCGGCCGAGACAGAGGGACAGTATCGCCGGTGTAGCCTAGCCCCCGCACCTCCACTAGGGGCTCAGGCTCCTTTCCGCTGGTGGTCCCTGGCCAGTGGTTGCAGGCCCGTGATGGGGATTGCCTTCTCAGCAGCACGCAGGGCCGGGTTCTGCAAGATGGCGGGTGCGCTCCCGAGGGCCAGAGCGCTCTCTCTTGGTCTCTACCCACACCACTGCTGGGCAATTTGTGGGGTCCCCAGGCCTCTGGACAGCAGCCTTGGCTCTCCCACCGGTCAGTCACCCCCAGCCAAGGCACCCTTGAGGCTGTAGTGCCACGTTAAGATGCTGATTTCCCCGGCGGAGGCCCAGAGCTCCAACGGCGTGCGTCTCACTCCACCAGTAGCGAGACAACTCCCCCCATGTGCAGTTTTAAACTGCAAATTCGACCTGGCAAAATAAACCTTTTGCCAAGCCTACACCTCCCTTTTTAATATGTATGTCATCCCTATGGCCCATTAAGATATTTGCAATATTATCTTCAACAAACTGGTGGTCAGGAGGGGATTTACTCCTCGTTGAGGAAAGAGAAATAAGAAAGAGGAGAACACAGAAGAGAGGGTCAGATAGAAAAACGGAGGGGGTGGCTGGAAGGATGGTGGATATCCAACTGTTCAGACAAGGTGTTTAGTTAGGTGGGGTTTTGTTTGTTTGTATAATTTGTTTGTCATGTCTGTTTTTTGTATGTGAACAAAACAACACCTAATGAAATGCCAATCTGAATCTAAGGTACATTGTATTTAAAGGAAAGGACATGTGGTTTTAGGATTAACATCTCCCAGTAGTGAGAAACACACTAATTCGTTTTTCTCTAATATCAGGGCTTCCACTCCCACAGGATAACATTGGGTTACCTTTTTACACTTAATAAGTGCTAACGTTTGATTGGTAAAATGTAGAAATATTATGTCCTAAACATTCTGAGGCTTTCTAGGATGTTTTAGCTGCCTGGGCCTGTTAATTGCTCTCCCATCAGGAATGCGGATTTGGCCTAGACACAGTGAACAACAGGACCTGGGTGTAGCTGAGAGAGGGCCTTCAGCCAGGATGGGACAGGTGGACCTTGCCGCAATCACATTTCAACGGGCTGCCTCTAGTACACTCAGAAAGGAACTTGAAACCAGCCTTTTGTCACACTAGACCTCTTGGAACCTTGGATGGGGAAGAAAGGAACTTTCAAAAATCCGAATTAGGGTTACAGAATAAGGACTGCCTTGTTGCCCAGAGCACTGCCCTGGTGCTTGAGCCCTGCCTTGTTCCCCAGAAGATTGCCCTGCTGCTTGAAGCCTTCCTTGTTTTTCAGAGAACTGCCCTGCTGCTACCACAACCCTGCCCTGCTGATTGAGGTCTGCCTTGTCACCCAGAGGACTGTCCTGCTGCTCGAAGCATGCCTTGTTTTTCAGAAGACTTTCCTGCTGCTTGAGGCCCGCCCTGATCTTTGAGAAGGAAGACTGGACCGGCTCCCTTCATCTCAGGCTAATCTTAGCGACTCTAAGGGTCAGTTGGCTGACCTCCGGTTCTGAGCTACAGGGACAAAACAAGCACCTGAGGCTTCCCTGCAATTGCCCAGTTGACCTGCTGCAACTGACCCTGCCTTGACCTACAAGTGGTCCTACCTGGACCTGCAGCTGGACCTGTCAGAGTCCTGATGGTCTCTGATGCAGTCAGCTCCTGATCCCCAATTGGTGACTCCCAGGTCCTGGACCCTTTGCTGGCATCAGTTGAGCTCCTCTTGTGAAATCCTGAAGTTATGAACTCTATTCGCCAGAATTTGAGAAGGTAACCTTTTCAGTGAGACAAACTTGGTGTTAACCGTCAGGCTTCTTGTACCTTGTCCCTGCTTGATAGCAGCCAAAAACTACCATTCCCATAATGCACTGCAACGGCTACCAGATTGTATGCATTCCCATGCAGCACTAGTCTAAGGTCAGGTGACATCTGCAGCATATAAGCTGCAAGCTCCCGTCTCAGGTGCTTGGCTTTTTTGCTAGGACCATGCCCTCCTTGTCTGTGAGTTCCTGTTTCTCCAGTACCTGTGCTGCAGTGCTTCTGGTGATTTCCCCCTGCCTAAAGCGTTTTTGTACGAGATCTTCGTCCATGATCTACCCTTGGAGCCTGTTTCCCCTTTTTGTTTATTTTGCTCATGCCGGGACCCATTGCACTCTACAGTCTTGTGGATTTCCCTGAGCGCGAGGACGTGCTGGAGACTGTCTTCCCTTTTGTTTTACTTACGCGCTATCGAGTGCTGTGCATTCTTTTGGTTCCTCACTTTTAAATCTCGCTTTCTGTTGGTCCGGTAGACTGTTATGTCCCTTGCGAGTAGAGTGCGAGGAACGCTATTACGCTAGTGACTTCTCCTTTTTATTTTGTTGTATTCGCGTGCACGTGAGCAACGGAAGTCAGTTTGTTTTCTTTATAAAACGCGCTGGCAGAGTATGGCTGATACTTTGTATCCCTCTAAACCTGTTTGCGTCTTTCAGCAAGATTGAATGCTACTTTCTGCAAAGCAGTCTAGTGGGATACACGGACTGCTGGAGGACTTCCAGTTTGTTTAATTGCTTACACTCACAGGAAGTTTTTGTAAGGAAGGCGATTACCTTTATTTTTATTTTTTTTTGCCTTTCAGTTTGGAGAGACCCGATGTAATCCTGAGACTGGCATTTCAGAAGAGTACCAGATATACCGATTATCCCTCCTCCTTATAACTAGAGGTTCTGGTGGTGCTTCCGGGTCTCTTCACTCCCTGAGGGTATCAGTCTACCATCGCTGTGCCTAATTGGCTCGAGGTGGCTAGATCCTATGTGAGTGGAGAGGCGTAATCTTTGCTCCCGTGGATATTGGTTCTTCTGACCTGGGACAAAACCCCAACACTTGGTCCCTGCATCCGGCCCACATACGATGTGAACTTATGACTTTGTCTTAGTCTAGCACGACCAGATACCAAATTTAGCACTTTCTACTTATTGGCGCTATAATTATTATTTATTGAAACCTTTCAAATTGCATATCTCCGGTTCTCTAGATTGGAGTTTTGTCGTTGTTGTATCATTTTGTTTATTACATTTTACTTTATTTTTCTAACTTGGTGGGGGATATCTTTTGGGTTGTGTTATGACTTTATTGCTGTTTGTGTGCTGGATAAATACTTGACGAAGTGTCTCTAAGTTAAGCCTGTCTGCTTTTGTGCTGGGCTACCAGAGGGTTAAGCACAGGTTAATTTAGTGACTTTTGTTGTTCACCCTGACAAGATTTATGGTTGTTGCTTGAGAGTCAAGTCAAGTCAAGTCATAGAATTTATATAGCGCACTACATACCCAGAGGGTTTCAAGGCGCTTAGGAAGGGGAGGAGGATTACTTGTCAAATATCCACGTTTTAAGTTGCTTTCTGAATGCTAGGTGGTTCTGGGTAAGGCGAAGGTAAGCGGGAGTGAGTTCCATGTTTTAGCAGCCAGGTATGAAAAGGATCTGCCTCCCATGGTGGTCTTGTTGATGCGAGGTACAGTGGCGAGGGCTTGGCTGGAAGAACGTAGTTGGCGGGAGGGGGTGTAGAAGGATAGTCGTGAGTTGAGGCATTCTGGACCGATGTCGTAGAGTGATTTGTGTGCGTGGGTAAGCAGTCGGAAAGTGATCCTCTTATTGACGGGTAGCCAGTGGAGGTCTTTAAGGTGATCAGAGATGTGTTCGTTGCGTGGGATGTCTAATATGAGTCTGGCTGAGGCGTTTTGGATTCGTTGGAGTTTCTTCTGGAGTTTAGCGGTAGTACCTGCGTAGAGGGTGTTTCCGTAGTCCAGTCGGCTCGTGACCAGAGCGTGGGTGACTGTTTTCCTTGTGTCGGAGGGGATCCAGCGAAATGTTTTTCTGAGCATGCGAAGAATGTTGAAGCAGGAAGGAAATCAAAAACCCAGTTTCTTATGCCCTGCGAAATAGGAAGAAGCAGAGTGAGTAGAGGTGGCCACAACAAGATGCTCTACAAAGTGACCCCAAGGTGAGGTTTTTGGTTAGATTTTTGGCTGGTGGACTCTAATGTGCTCTCTCTTGTACAATCTGGCATACATTTAGAATTTCAGCCAGCTTTCTATTGTCACATGAGATTGTTTGAGCCTGTTGGAATACAAGACGCAGTGCAAGTGGCACTTGTAAGGGCATCCCTTTTGTATTGTCTAATTTTTTCTGCTTATAGGTTCCTCGTTTTAGGTTGTGGTCTGCCTTTGGCAAAGAGCTTTCTTGTTGACTCTATTCCTTTCCTCTTATTTGAATCAATTTCTAATTATCTCCTTCTGAGGTTGTGGTCCAGGTTCACCTGTTTGACATTCGCCTGTATGGGTGTGGCACGACCGAGCTCCTTTTACTGTCCCTGAACACTCCTCCAGGATAATTTCTCAGTGTACTCTTCTGAAGTTCTTAGATAGGGTTTTTGAGATATTTCCAAACATAGATATTGCTGAGAATAGGAGCTGATTCTATGAGGCTGGTGGGGCCTAGGGATTTCTGGTCTCTTCCCCTTGGTATGCCATTCAGAAATATCCCTGTCATGGATTTGACGCAAAATAAAGCAAAGCAGTGCAAAGCAATACTTTGTGTTACTTTGGGCTACTTTCCAGCTCAAATCAGGATCTACACATTGAAAGTAAATCTCAAGTCAAGTCTTTGCACTCGTTTGCGTCACTTTTGATGACGCGGCATTAGTGCAAAGGCTTGATAAATCTGGACCTTAGTGTGTTCTCAGTAACTCTATGGCATTATATCACAGTGCAAGGTTCTGTCGAAGTCGTGCCTATCTCATAGTAGTTCTCAGTATTGTTTCACCAAAACGGTGGTATCAAGCCGTCCCCAGGCAGGGTCTGGACAAATTGCCACAGGGCAATTTGTCTGGACTGTCTTCATCTTGTTAACTCCTGGTGGCTGGTGTGCTCTGCAGCTGAGCGGTGGCTTGTGGTACAACCTGCAGGGTCCTGGGTGGGAAAGAGCAGCACACGAGAATCACTTGACACATCAAAGAACCACTACTGGGATTAAAACTACATCATTTTCTGGGAGGCTATTTTGTATCATGTGAATAAAAAAGGATTATCCCCCATCTATCAGCACCCAGTATTATGAACATTTTTCAGATGTAGCCAACAAGGTGGCCTCTCAGTGCAAACTCTGGTTCTTCTTCCGGGTCCTCGGCAGAGAAACATGGGATCCATACACCGAGGAGTCTATGGCAGGTCATTTTTAAGGGTAATGTTTGTGTACAGCAGCATTTGCGTTTCCTACTTGAGGTCAGGTTAGACGCTGAGCATCAAAGCCCTCATTAGGCCAATCAGATCTGTCACTCATGCAAGGCAGAGTTGGTGCAGCCGGAAGAAGAACTTCTGAGAATGAGCTGCAATCTGGCTCTCGCACATGAGGCAAACAGAAGCTTTGCATATGTGGCCACCGCATGCACTGTTTTCTTCTTGGGTGAGATATGGGGTATTCCAATATACAGTAGATTGTAGATGATGTCCTTTGTGGGAAAGAATCTCTGAAGACATTCCTGGTCCTTGACATCACCAAGTGTTCTCTCTTATTGGAGACGTCTTCCCTGGTAGCCTCTCCTACTTATTCTGATGTCCAAATATGTGTGCTTTTTGAGTAGCAGGGCCACGAGGAACAGCACTTCTGCCAGGTTGTTAGCCTTGCCTTAGTCCGAGTGTATCTTCCTCTTAGTTTTTTCTTGGGGTAAAGTCGTGCATCTGCATACGGGTATCAGAAATTGAGTTCTTGTTTTTGGGGGGATATTGTGGATGTATGTTTACATTTGACTGCAAGGGCCATGTGTAAAGGTGCCCTATGAACAAGCCAGCTGGCATTGCTTACCATGTTCATTCGTATTTTTTATTTTAACTGTAGTTTGTTTTTCTATTCTGATTGACAACCGCTGTAACAACAAATGCACACCATGAACTTCTGCTCACTCACCAGCTCAAACAAATGTAGTCTTGGTTTTCCAAATATTGCAAAGGTCGCCAGGTCAGTTTTCAGCTGTGCCTGGTCAGAATCCAGTTAGTTTGAAAAAGCACTGCCCCTCTCCAACCTGAAGCCAGAACTCTGCCAGGAACACAGAGTAGGCTGGAACACTTAGTCCTGGCAGAATGGAAAGTAATAGCAGCAACACTTTCAGGGACACTGAGGGACAATGCTGATACAATTATGGAACTCGTAGAATAAACTCCTGCAACTTTTGCAGGTTTATGGCATTTCCTAATATGGTTGCAGTTACTGTTCCACATATCACAAAACTAGAGACGGGCTTATTAGGAGGTTGGGGGTGCTAAAGGGTTGTCTTTCGCATGTATATTTTTAAACAGCTATATAAAGCTGTTGTTTGTTCAGGGGGGGCTGTTGTAAATATCAAGGGTTTTCTCATTTATCATCTATGTTTGAACTATAAATATAGAATGTGTGTTTGTTTAATGTCATTTTTAATCGTCTTCTTGAATGTACTCACAGTACTGAAACTGAGCTCCATTTTCTTTTCTAAAATAATTATACCTGAATTTTGAAAAAGACTTCAATAAAACTGATAAATTAATGTCTCTCTTATTATTGTTGTCCAAAGAGCATGGTTTCACTGTATTAAAATAGGTAAAAGGGCATGATGCTAATTGTTTATCTTAAAAGATTCAACAATGGCTTGAAATATGATATTTGCCTTTTCTGTATGGTCACCTCAGACTTTCCACCTTTTGCTGAACCCTATATTGCTGTTGGCTTTTGTCATACTCCTAATTGGTATATTTAACTTGCCTATAAATCCCTAGTATGTAGTATGCAATTTATCCAGGGCCTGGAAGGTAAATGCAACAAGTGGACTGCAGCACCTATTGTACCATCTACTATAGTGGCAGTTCAAACATGGCTTCAGGTCTACGACTGTAGCATGATTTTGACAGCATGAAACATGCACTATAGCCAGTCAAAATAAACCTTTTTGACAGGTAAAAACTCCCCTTTTAAATATTAGTAAATCACTCCTATGTGAGCCTTGTAGACCACAGGGTAGAGTGCATGGGATTTAAAAGTGGGAAATGCAGAATATTAATATTACCAATTCTCTACAGTGACAAGAACCTAAAATCTATTTTCACTGTGGCAGGTTGGCAGGGCTGGCATGGCAAAAGCAGGCTTAGATTGCTTATGTTCGGATTCAGGGAAGATCTGGCCTGGCAGTTTGGGCTGGGCTGTTCCTATTGGAGCAAGGCCAATATTGAATTGTATGTGACTGGGTATAAATTGAGGTGGCCTGGTAGGCAAAAGAGTGATGGGCTGGAATGCTACTCCGAGTGATTCCAAATAGTAAGACAAATTGCAAGCATTCCTCCCATCACCTTTTGTGTGTTTGATGCACTGCTGCCTGTCAAAATAAATCCTGTTGACATGCATAAGCCTCAATTTCAAATATTAGTATGTCATCTGTGTATGGGCCTTGTATAGTCCACACAATAGGGTGCATAGTATTTAAAAGGGGGGCATGTAGAACATCAATATTACCATATCCCTACAGTGACAAGGCCCTTAAATAATTTTCATTGTAGAAGGCCTATCCGTCCTATCTAGAAAATCAGAGTACTGTTTAAAATGTGAATACTGTATCTCATGTTGTGCGGTTCATACTATATCAGTAAGACTGCAATTTGACAACGTAAACTTCAAAGCGACACTTAGTCCAGGCACACCATCAGGATATGTTGGCCTTTTTCCTGGCAGGCACCACAGTGCACCATCTAGACCTCTAACCTTACAAGTAACTTGGGCGCAAAATCCGTTCCGTTCACAGAATTTGTGAATTTTTGGCAATTTCGCGGTCCGCAAATCCCGCAAATTTGCCCAAAAATCCGCAAATTCGCAAGATGGTGGATTTTTTTTGCTTGGTCGTGCTTGAAAAATACAATATCGGGCACGCAGCGTTGATTTACCGTGATTCTGAGTTCGAAGAGTTGTTTTCCTCCTTGTTTGCGTGTGCTGCGCCATTTTGGATCTTGCTGCGTGATCGCCCGAGAGTTTTTCGACCGCGAGTACGTCATCGCGGCCCGCCATCTTCCACAGCGAGAGTTTGACAACATGAGCACGTCATAAGGGCCCGCGGTCACGCATCGCTGTAGATGCGGCGCGCAGCTGACTTACGGCTGGAGATTTGAACAGCTCGCGTTCCTGAACCTGCAAAAATTGCAATTCTGCACAAGAAATCCACCGCAGGCAGCATAAAGCTTCTGAAGATCATGATTTTGATCAGAATAACTCCTCAGATTGACACTTGGCCGCACTTTTTGGGGGGGAGGGGGGTGGGAGGAAGGAAGTGCCCCAGAGTCTCCAACTTCCTGTTCCTGTCCAGCAGGCTCCTCCCAGTGCTTTGTCCATGTCCTGGTCACTTTTCATTTGGATCTGGAGCTGGAAGGATTACTTTTTGTGGCTGCTGCTGGATATTTGTATTTGAGGACTTTTTCTGACTTTGGAGTTTGGATCACTTTTGGATTTGAGATTTTACAAGTAAGTTGGTGTTGTTTGTTTGGGGCATTGTAGTTGCTGCCACTACAATTTTTAAACTTTTTCACAACTTAAAAAAAAACTGTTTCTGTGAGTTTTGTTGAACTTAAATCTCATTTATGTCATGGAATTTTAGGTCACTGTTATATGTGTTTTTTTTATTTTTTTATTTTGGGGTTGCCTGTAAAGCCTCACTAGCCATTAGGCCCAGGGGTAGTGAGTGGTGCATGGACCAAGTCTTTCTGTGGGGTGTCTTGAATTCAAACATCATTGAGGGCATGGATGGCATTGGATTGTGGTGATTTCTGTGTGTTTATTGACTTTTTGGAGTGTTCTTGTGGCCTGGCCATGTGGGTGGGGGCCATTTTGAGGCCTGGTCCAGGCAGGGCCTGGCTATGTGGCTGGGGGTCAAGGGGCCATTTTGAAGCCAGGCAGTGTGCTCAGGCCTGCACCCAGTTTGCCTTGCTTTCATCCATTATGCCCACGGGTACTCAGTGGAGCATGAACCAAGTCTTTCTGTGGAGTGTCTTGAATTTAAACATCATTGAGGGCATGGATGGCATTGGATTGTGGTGATTTTTGTATGTTTTTCCACTTTTTGGGGTGTTCTTGGGCCCTGGCCATGTGGGTGGGGCCATTTTGAGGCCTGGCCATGTGGCTGGGGGCCATTATGAAGCCAGGCAGTGTGTTCAGGCCTGCACACAGTTTGCCTTGCTTTCATCCTTAATGCCCAGAGGTACTCAGTGGTGCATGGACCAAGTCTTTCTGTGGGGTGTCTTGAATTTAAACATCATTAAGGGCATGGATGGCATTGGATTGTGGTGATTTGTGTGTGTTTTTTGACTTTTTGGAGTATTCTTGGGGCCTGGCCATGTGGGTGGGGGCCATTTTGAGGCCTGGTCCAAGCAGGGCCTGGCCATGTTGCTGGGGGTCAAGGGGCCATTTTGAAGCCAGGCAGTGTGCTCAGGCCTGCACCCAGTTTGCCTTGCTTTCATCCATTACGCCCAGGGGTACTCAGTGGAGCATGAAACAAGTCTTTCTGTGGGGTGTCTTGAATTTAAACATCATTGAGGGCATGGATGGCATTGGATTGTGGCGATTTTTGTGTGTTTTCCGACTTTTTGGGGTGTTCTTGGGGCCTGGCCATGTGGGTGGGGGCCATTTTGAGGCCTGGTCTAGGTAGGGCCTGGCCATGTGGCTAGGGGCCAAGGGGCCATTTTGAAGCCAGGCAGTGTGCTCAGGCCTGCACGCAGTTTGCCTTTCTTTAATCCTTAATGCCCAGAGGTACTCAGTGGTGCATGGACCAAGTCTTTCTGTGGGGTGTCTTGAATGTAAACATCATTGAGGGCATGGATGGGATTGGATTGTGGTGATTTTTGTGTGTTTTTCGACTTTTTGGGGTGGTGTTGGGGCCTGGCCATGTGGGTGGGGCCATTTTGAGGCCTGGTCCAAGCAGGGACAGGCCATGTTGCTGGGGGTCAAGGGGCCATTTTGAAGCCAGGCAGTATGCTTTGTGCCATAGGCCTGCTTTACCCAGGCCAGTATACCTTGCTTTCATCCATTATGGCCAGGGGTACTCAGGGGTGCATGAAACAACTCTGTCTGAGTGGTCTCTCTTCTATTATTGTAAACATCCATTTTTTTATTAGAAATATATTAGCAGTTTTAGTTTTGGTCTTTCCGTTTTGGCGTGTGTTGTAATAATATAAATGCCCAGTTGCAAAGTATTAATTGAAGCACGACATATGCAACATTTATTTAACTGATGTTCCTCTGGCTTCGTTTGCTTTTAGGTACACAAAGACGATTCAGCCTCATCGTTCATCATCAGTGCCAGGAAGAAGTCCTGCTGCCGTGTTTGCAGCACAACGTCACGTGTGGCCACAGACAACTCTGCAACTCGTGCAACTGCGGCCTGCTTTTCTGACATCTGAATAAGATTGGCCAAAAAAAAGGTGGCCGTAGCTCCGCTACCAAGAAAGTTGCCAGTAAGAAGGAGCAGAAGAAGCAAGTGGTGCCACTTACCAAGGAGACTGGTGTTCCGACCAGCACATTATTTTGGGAAAAAAAACTACGCCTGCAGCGGTGGTATCGCCCGGGACCAAGCTGGGAGCAGCACCTCCGCTTCATTGGGCTCAGTGCCACCACACCAAGTTAGGTCCAAGTCCTTGAGTGCTGAAGAGGCAGACCCTGTAATAATTGCTCAATCACCATCGACCAGTGATGTTGGCTCATCGCAAGAAAGTAGCATCCAATCAACGCAGGGTGCAACTCATCTGATGAGTGTTCAACACCACAGGCGCAACAACAACCACAGGTGCAACTAGTACAAGCGCAAGTACAAGCCCAAGTACATGCGCAAGCGGCGCAAGGACAGGCGAAACTAGAGGCGCATGGAGCGGCACAACTGCCCACAATGCTTGTTCCTCCAGAAGTAGGGGCACATCAGGAAATCAAAATTCAAGCAGAGGTATCATCCGAGGAAGTCACTCCTCCTGATGATTCATTGTCTTCCAGATCCCCAGCAAGAAAAAGATCAAGGAAGGCTACTACAAGTTCTTCTTCAAGACCCCTTCCTTCTGATGATCTTGATGTTGATTGGAACCCACCACCAACAACAATGCATTCTGAGTCTGAGAGTGAGGCACGCCATTAGCCGACAAAGGTAGCTAAGCCTAAAAGGAAGGTTCCCGCAAGGCTTTCAATTATGGGTGATGACGACGAACAAGAAGTGGTGTATTCTGCTGCTGATGAACAGTCTGACGATGACCCAGTCATCACAGACATCACTCCAGCCCCAGCGGGCATGCAGCAGACAGTCATTTTTACTCTATCCCTAATTGCTGCTGACCGGGATGTGGGCAGTGTGGCACTGGTACCATCACCAATGCAGTTAACTAGTACACCAACACAACCTACAGCTTCCATATTTTCTCGTCAGAAGGGCCGGCAGGGACCTCCATGCTGCTCGACCTCCATTACCTCAAGTAGTGGTGCTGTAATAAGTGTACAACAGGGTAAATTTCAGCAACGCCCATCCTCCACTTCATCTGGCATTGAAACTGAAAATAGCACCTCCACCACCAACAAACATCTCCAGTCCCCAGTTTGGGACTTCGTTAGTGTTGGCACAAAGGCGGAAAACATGGTCATTTGTTCAATTTGTAAACAAGTAGTTAGTCGGGGTAAGCTTGGTACCAACGATGGTACCGGAGGCCAGAGAGGTCATATCAAAAAACACCACACTATCGTTTGGGATGCACACCTAAGGAAGATTCAGGGAGCCAAAAGTACAACATATCCAAATGTATCCATTGATATTGCATCTGATGATGATGACGAGGGGCTTATTGTGCAGGGGGGGGGGAAGTGAAGAAGCGACAGACATTTTTTCTGGTACATCCAGTACCCCTGGCACCAGCACACCCTCTACCCCTGCAACATGTATGAGGCACACTAAGAGTCTGGGAGAGTCACCAATGTGAAAAAGTAAATCAATGAGCCTAACTGGTTTGAAGAAGTCTGCATCATCATCATCATCATCATCATCATCACGTAAAACGGTCCAGACCACCATTAGAAGCATGTTTTGGTCGGATGCACCATTTGAAGGCAACCACCCAATGACACGTCTGCATAACGCAAAGCTGGCTAAAATGCTAGCGCTGCACTTTCTCCCTTTTTCTTTCGTGGAAGGGGTGGGTTTTCTGCAAATTGTGGCAACAGTCTGCCCTAAATGGAAGGTTCCTAGCCGATCCTATTTTGCCAGAGTTGCGGTTCCAGCACTACATCAAGATGTGCTGGAGGTGATTGGGGCAGCTTTGCAGAAGAGTGCTGTTCACACTTTCCACCTGACAACAGACATGTGTACCAGTTGCCAAGCCCTTGATTACATATGCATCACTGCACACTGGGTCTCTTTTGCAGGGGTTAGAGACAAGATAAATGCAGGTGTTGACCCGGACACTGTTTTTCAAGCTACTCGGAAACGTGCAACAGTAGCCATGTTTGGCATGGAGAAATAGCATACTGCAGTAAACATTTTGGAGGAGTTTAACAGTAAGGTCTTTGAATGGCTGCATCCAAGAAAGCGCATGATTGGTTATGATTCCACGGATAATGGCACTAATATAGTTAAGGCCATGCATGATGGTGACTATTTCAGAGTGTCGTGTTTGGCGCACAGTATTAACAGTGTTGTGCAAGATTTCTTGAAAAAAGAAAAGACAGTCAGCAAGTTATTGACTACCTGCCGAAGAATCTGCACACATTTCAGCCATTCTTTTAAGGCTCAGAAGCAGCTGAGGAACATGCAACATGAACGTAGACTGCCAGTCAGAGGACTCATCCAGGAGGTGGTAACACGTCGGAACTCAACCTTCTACATGCTTGAGCGTCTGTCTGAGCAGTGGGTGGTAATCAATCAGTATGTCTATGGACTGGGTTCTTCTATGAAATACATGTGGCTAAAGCTGGAGGAATGGAAGCTAGTTAAAAGCCTGACAGACATGCTTCATCCTTTTGAGGGCTTCACGCGTGAAGTCAGTAGGGAGGACTGTACTTTGGGCAAATCTATCCCATTGTTGCGCATGCTAGAGCACCAACTGAAGGCGGTGTCTTCAATGTTCCGAGATGATGCTGAAAAGCAAGACGTATATCAGTTGGCGGAGAGGTTATTAAGCCGCCTAGTTGACAATGAAAGGCTTAAAAAAATACATACAGAACAACATTACATTTGTGCCACTATTCTGGATCCACGGTACAAAAAGGCCGTGGCTAGCAAAGCATTCATTCCTTTTGATGAAGCAGATGTTTCAAAGTACAAACATTGGCTAGCTCTGGCAGCCACTCGGTTCGAAAAAGAAAGGTAGAAAATTGAAGGAACCGGCAGAAGTACTACTGAATCAGCAGGCCATCCAGCGTCAAGGTCCACTTCTGAATCTGTGGCCGAAGGGAGTCACTTTCCCTCACAGGGGTTAACGACACCAGCAACCGTATCATCATCCTCACCTGCACCAGGCCCAGCCATAATATTGTCGGAAGCGGACTGGCTAACTCATCAAGGGTTTGCTAGTTCATGTGATGCAAAGGCCACAGATGGTACACAAAGTGGAGCAACCCTGTAGAACCTTGAGTAGATGGTGCAGGCCTTTCTGGATGACACAACAGAGGTCTTCGTTAAACAGAACCCTGTATTGGTATAGGAAAAGGCATCTATGGCCACTGGTCACCAACCTGGCTCTAAATTATTTGTCTTGCCCACTCGCAAGCGTGTCTTCTGAACGTGTTTTCAGTTCTGCTGGTGCCATTGTACCTTCAAAAAGGACCCGCCTCTTGCCCAAAAATGTGGAAAGGTTAACAATGATCAAGATGAATCAGCACTTCATACCACCAGATTACAAAATGAAGTGAATGCACGCAGGAAGAAGAGGAAGACGCCGACTTAGGTGACGGAGGTTCTTCTCTGTTAGCTGACCTACTCCCGTCTCAATTCACAGAGTTTGAGGACGAGCTCTACTTCACTGATACCGAGGCCTGAAAATGACTTACTTTTTTTTCGTCCTTATTCACTTTTATTCCTGTGTGTCTTTCTTTCTTTTGCAACTTTTATCACAACAAAACTCTAATCACCTAATCATAACAAGTCCATCAGCAGCACTGTCTTCATCTTATTTCCTTATTGATTTGAAGGTGCCGCAGTCTGCATTCCTGAGGTTCACAAGTTCACAACTCAATCATGCTCCTCTATCCTCCTCCTCCAGACTCCCCCCTATCCATTTCCCTCAAGGCAGATGGCTGGATTACGCAGAATCAAGAAACTTTGTCTTCGTAGACGAGTCCCCTCAAGTGGTATTGGAATTACTGACTACATGCTGATTGCTGACAGCTACTTCTGAAATTGACAGGAGAGGCTGCCCTGTGGGCCTTCACTTTCAGAAGAAGATGCGGACAAAAAGTGGAACAGGTAATGAATAATGAGAAGAAGATGGCATGCTGTGGACAGCAATGGCTGTCTGGCTCTGAATAAAGCAATTGCTGTGTTTTTGTTGTGCATGGAATGAATCATATGTCTTCTGTTATTATTTAATCTTTTAAACACTAAATGTAACTCAAGTCTACTCTGCTTTTTTATACCTTGTTTAAATCAAATTGTACTTCAACTGCAGGGGCCACTACTTTGCATTTTCCAAGATGCAAAATATCCTTGTTCTTACTGTTTGCCAATATACCATGATGATTGATTAAATAGTATATCTTTTTTCTTTACAGTCACTCACTGGGATGGATGGATCATCAGCGTCGGTTTACCGAAGAACTATGGCCAATTCGTGAGTGGCAAACAGGTAAGCCAGTCTACAACTACTACTACAGCAGAACCACATGTCTGTCTAGTCGTGGTATGGAGTGGTCGAGGCTGTGTAGTGTTGTTATGCCAGGCAGAGCCCAGACAGCAGTTCATGTGAAATTGGGGCTATGTGGCTTGCTGCATACAATTAGATATGCTTTGTCTGTCTGTGTCAAAAAGCCTAGGTATGCTACATCAGGTTGCTTCACTCAGTGGTGCCTGCCTTGACCGTCGGCATGGCCCTGCCGCAAGCATGGGCCAAAAATCTGTTCCGCTCCCGAAACTTATTGATTTTCGGCGGCAAATTCGCAATCCGCGAATGTCGCGAAATTGCAGAAAATTTGCAAATTCTTGAGCGTAACAGATTTATGTCCCATGCTTGTGGCAGGGCCATGCAGACGGTCAAGGCAGGCACAACTGAGTGAAGCAACCTGATGTAGCATACCTAGGCTCTTTGACACAGACAGACAAAGCATATCTAGGGTTTAGGGCTGTTTTGGGTGTTCAGTGCATTTTACTAGGGTTTTTGGGTTTAATTTGGTAGGGTCCCAGAGTCTAGGGCTCAGGGCCAGATGCAGGCTCGTTCATAATGATGTTGGCAAGGTTTTAGGGGGTTTGGTGATTTTTGGTCCAGAATTGGCAGAAGTTTGGCCTTTTTTGGTGTTTTGCGGGAGCGTGTGTTTGGGTGAAAAGTGGTACACCTTCTAGTGGATCGATTTTGTTCTGCCTTGCTGAGATTCTTGGGAATCGCTGGAACAAGTGTCCTGGTAAGTTTCAAGAGGATCGAAGTAGTGGAAGTGCTGAAAGCAGCAATTGTTTGTCAAGGCGCGATTTGCCATGTTATCCAATGGGCGGTTTGGGGGCGCAAGGAGAAAGTGTGTTTGCGGTGTTCAATTTGAGCTAGGGGAACGGGGATTCTGTGAGTGGTAGGGAGGGGAATTGGTGGTTGTGCATGAAATTTGGGAGGAATCGATTGATGGGAAGGGTGTGTTTAGGCAAAGTCGAGGAAGGGAAACCGCAGCCATAGGCGCCTTTGTTAATTTTCAATTATTGCGTGTTTTTATGGTGCGATTGGAGTGTGTTGTAGGTGGTTCTTAGTGGATTTGCTTAGCTGGGATGAGAGTTGGGAATATCTAGTTTTGATTGCAAGTGGTTTGAAGAAAATCCATGGTGGAAAAGGGGGTTTTGGCCTAGTTGCAGAGAGCGTTTTGGCACGATTTTAAATTAGGGCTCATGCCAGGTAGCAGTATTGCATGTTTTTGGGAGGGTACTGTGGGGTGTTCTAGTTTTTTGGGACTGGGTTGAGGGATCTGGGAGCACTGCTGGGTATGTCTAATTTTGATTGCAAGTGGTTTGAAGAAAATCCATGGTGGAAAAGGGGTGTTTTGGGCCTAGTAGTTCAGGGTGCGTTTTGTCACGATTTTAAGTTAAGGTTCATGCCAGGTAGCAGTATTGCATGTTTTTGTGAGGGTACTGTGGAGTGTTCTAGATTTTTGGGAGTGGGTTGAGCACTGCTGGGAAGGTCTAATTTTGATTGCAAGTGGTTTGAAGAAAATCCATGGTGGAAAAGGGGGGTTTGGGCCTAGTTGCAGAGAGCGTTTTGGCACGATATTAAGTTGGGGCTCATGTCAGGTAGCAGTATTGCATGTTTTTGGGGGGCTGTTTGGGGGTGTTATAGATTTTTGGGGATGGGTTGAGGGGTTTGGGAGGCACGGTGGGAAAGTCTAATTTTGATTGCAAGTGGTTTGAAGAAAATCCATGGCGGAAAAGGGGTGTTTTTTTAGCAGTATTGCATGTTTTTGGGGGCTGTTTGGGGGTGTTCTAGATTTTTGAGAGTGGGTTTAGGGATCTGGGAGCACTCATGGGAATGTCTAATTTTGATTGCAAGTGGTTTGAAGAAAATCCATGGTGGGAAAGGGGTGTTTTGGGCCTACTTTCAGAGTGCTTTTTGGCACGATTTTCAATTAGGCCTCTGCCAGGTAGCAGTATTGCATGTTTTTGGGGGCTACTTGGGGGTGTTCTAGAGTTTTGCGACTGGGTTTAGGGGTCTGGGAGCAATCATGGGAATGTCTAATTTTGATTGCAAGTGGTTTGAAGAAAATCCATGGTGGAAAAGAGGTGTTTTGGGCTTTTTTTCAGAGTGCGTTTTGGCATGATTTTCAATTAGACCTCTGCCAGGTAGCAGTATTGCATGTTTTTGGGGGGCTACCTGGGGGTGTTCTAGAGTTTTACGACTGGGTTTAGGGGTCTGGGAGCACTCACAGGAATGTCTAATTTTGATTGCAAGTGGTTTGAAGAAAATCCATGGTGCAAAAGGGTGTTTTGGGTCTACTTTCAGAATGCGTTTTGGCACAATTTTCAATTAGGCCTCTGTGCCAGGTAGCAGTATTGCATGTTTTTGGGGGCCTACTTGGGGGTGTTCTAGAGTTTTGCGACTGGGTTTAGGGGTCTGGGAGCACTCGTGGGAAGATCTAATTTTGATTGCAAGTGGTTGAAGAAATTCCATGGTGGAAAAGGGGGGTTTGGGCCTAGTTGCAGAGAGCGTTTTGGCACGATTTTCACTTAGGCCTCTGCCAGGTAGCAGTATTGCATGTTTTTGGGGGGCTGTTTGAGGGTGTTCTAGATTTTTGGGAGTGGGTTGAGGGGTCTGGGAGCACTGCTGGGAAGGTCTACTTTTGATTGCAAGTGGTTTGAAGAAAATCCATGGTGGAAATGGGGTGTTTTGGGCAGACCCTCCAGCATTTCGCGATTTCGCGATTCACGAACAAATCGCGAAATCGGCAGATTAGCGCGATGGCCGCAATATTTGTTGATTTGGCCACTAAAAAGGGTCTCTCTGAATAAAGGAAATAATGAAGGATTCTTATTGCTTGCAATGTGGCGCACACATCACTAGGTGTCACTGTGCAGCCGTAAGATAGCTGCTTCCTAATGGTCTGAATTCTATTGCTAACTTTTACAAACCTTCTCTGTCTTCAACTAGGGCGGTGACGGTCCCACCTCCAATCCAACTTTCGCCAGTGCTTCTGCTGACTCGATGGAAGCACTTGGGTCAAAAATCTAATGCTCGCTAGACTGACTTGTTATCGTGTCACACACAGCTTATTTTTTATTCAGCAAAACAAAACCTGCAAGTGGGGGGCCCGGAGAAAAACAAAATCAGAGAGTTTCCTCCCGGCAAGTGGATGACTTTTCACCCTATGGCTCAACTATTGGGTGCAGGGCCTGGAATCGAAGTGGGGGGGAATTTTTTGTGTAACTTGGGTTTCGTTCATATCCACAATTGGACCTGTTTATTGCCTCTGGGTCAGGTTGACGGTGCTCACCTGATGAGTTTAGGCCTCAGCCAGGCCTGGAGATGCGAAAGGTTCGCTCTTCTGTACACAAGTAGTCCTCAGACTATATAAAAACTTGGCACGGAAACTAGGAATACAAAAACAAAGTTTAATAAACCTTTAAAGGTGGTACTACAGCCCACACAACACCCTTCAGTATTGTACAAGGTAGCACAAAGAACACGGACATGCGGTCCCCTTTTATACACAAAAGAAGGGGCTCATAAGTGGGCGGTTACAGCAGAAGAACATGATTTACAACCATATAAGGACATTTCTTGAACATAATCATTACATGGGTGGAGCAAATGGTCTCACGAAGCCCCCTGAATGCACATTCCAATCCCCTCTAATCAGAAACAGATGTTGCACGTACTGAGCATGCGGTAGATTGGCTGAGGCTATTTATAGCTTGTTGCTGGGCAAACTCCAGAGGTGATGGTCAGTGAGGTAGGACTTGCCTCGTGGCGAGCACATGGCACGATGTAGCCTACAAGATGGAGGCCAGAAAACAAAATGGAGTCTGGCCGTAAAGTAGTGAAACATAAGAAAACTACCTTGAAGACGTTATAATATGTCTTCAGTGGATGCTTAACATTTATCGCTGTTTTATTTACAACAGACGACCCTTTCAGCATTTGCTGAAGACATTCGGCTTCTTTGGATAATCTAGATACTCATCGTTTATATCGATGCTCATCATGTCCGCTAGTCTCTAGTTATGGTTTTCTTATGGGCAGCATCCGCAACAGTCTGTTTATTAGGCACACAAAATGAAATGCATAACGAACATATCATGGGACTACATTGAATACACACACAACAGGTGAATAATATGCCAGCAATTATACATAGTCCAGTGAGGACCTTCCAACCCCATGTGGAGATCAGGGTCCAAAACCACCCAGAGAATGTCCAAGACCCATTTTCTTGATGTATATCTGCTGCAATTTTATGCAACTTATTGATAGCTTTGTATACAGAAGGAGTGTGATCAGGTATAAAAACACAACAACTACTTCCGATAATTCTACAAGCTCCACCTCGATCTGCTAACATAACATCAAGGACCATCCTGTTCTGTAACGCAACAACCCTAGTAATCTGTAGCTCTTCAGTAAGGTTCCCTAGAGCTGCCGCAGTCTGATTTGTAACAGCCTCCACTACTCGCGTTAATCGTCGTATCTTTCTGCTATTCAATGCTGGTCCCACAAAAAAGAACAATCCTAAGTTAAAATCTATATACTGTTGTAGACTAGTGTCTGTTTGATCTACGTCATCCACAGATAGAGTGCGTTTGAATCTATTTACAGTTACATTGTTCAACAATTTCAAATCCTTGTGATAAGATGCTGGTGCTAAGAATACAGGTGGTAATAGGAATGATACATAACATACTCCAGACCATCCGGCAGGCAATCGATAGTAACCCTTATTTCCGCACACAAAATAAGTGTTATGTGAAGCAAGAAAAGTACTGTTGTTCAAACCATCAATGTTTAATACACCAATGCAATCACTAACACCCACAGGAATTTGGCCTACACTTTGTACACACAAATCAGCCTGTGCTTGGGCCACAGAAATTACAAATTTCTCCTGTCCAGCAGTGTCTCTGGTGTTCGTGAAGATATATGGAGTTGATGCATTGTCCGGATTATATTCTTCCCATTCCCATATAGTTCCATTGGCTTGGAGATAACCATCTTTATCTTGGTGGCATTCTTTGTTCAGTTTAAAGATCAATCGTCCCACAGTAGGTTTTCTTGTAGCAAAAAGCAAAGTGTACCATGCTCTACAAGAGCCATTGTGCGAAAAGGGGAGCGGTATGAACGGTGTCCCCCCCTTCTTTTGGTGTGCTGGCATCATCCCACATATCCAGCAGTCTGTGGCATTTGTAGCAACGTGAGTATGATGCAGCATCTGTATAAAAGTGTTATTCAAATAAGACTGCCGATGCTTCAACTCTTGATAAGGGAGTGTGTAAAAGAAATGCTCATCAGGAACTGGAGTAGAAACAACATACAGTTCACGGGCAGGAGCTTTCTCCTCAACGAACCACATGGCTGTAGCAATGACTGCTATGACAAAAATGAACCCTATAGAACCAAAAATCTTCCTCTTATCCATTTCAACCGAATAGTCACAGTATCTTCCAGTTTCTAAAGTGTTGTCGGAACTCTTACCCCTAGGTAGCTGTGGTTTTCTTCACCATCGGTCCAAGACGGGTGTCACTACTCTAATGCATGGCTGATCCCCCCCCCCCTTGCCTCATCGGCTCTCCGTTTCACAAACCTAGGGACCGTTCCGACAACTTCTCACACAATCGCAGATTCTTTTCTTGGTCGCAAGTCGTATCTCCTCGATGCAGGCGTTGTTTGGTCCGGAAAGAACTCCTCAGAATCGTCAGGTCCCACAGCACGGCCTTTGTCCGTAGTCAGGATGTCTCGATGGTCTGTCAGCACAGCAGGCTCCACCAGGTCAGGTTGTACCTTCCGACGATGAACTGAATGAATCCAATTTTTCCGATTCGTCACTCGCACTGCTGTTCTTGTGGCCAGAAGAACTTGTTCAGGACCACACCATCTTGGCTCCAGACTATTCGACCTCTCAAAGGATTTCACAAGGACGAAGTCGCCAGGCCGGAGGTTGTGACCTTCTCCTGTGGACCGATCAGGGAGTGCTTCTCGAACCTGTTGGTGAATAGAAACCAAACTATCAGTTATTTGTGCCAAATAGTCATTCATTAAAACACAAGGTACATCATACACTGAACTCGGTTTGGGCACCCCCCATATATTCATGGGGCGCCCGAAAACAATTTCATAAGGTGTCAAGCCTGTCCGAGAGTGTGGTACCGATCTGATAAACAACAACGCCAAAGGCAGAGCATCTGGCCAAGTCAGAGAAGTAGATGCCTGTATTTTTGCAATTTTTAATTTCAAAGTTCCATTATACTTCTCCACCAATCCTGCTGATTGCGGGTGGAATACTGCATGGAACTTTTGCACAGTATCTAATCCTTTCAGGACATACTTAATAACGTCCCCCACAAAATGGGGCCCGTTATCACTCCACAATAATCTGCAAACACCAAATCGAGGAAAGAATTCCTTCAAAAGCACCTTTGCAGTAGTCATTGCAGTATTATCCTTAGTAGGGTATGCTTTGATCCATTTACTGAATGCACAAACCACAACCAGGACGTACTTCAGATTATTACAGCGTTCCAGCTGAATGTAATCCATTTGCAATACTTCAAAAGGTGCAGTGGGTGTTGCAAATCCTCCTGCTGAAGTTCGCGTCCCTTTTCCTGGATTGTACTTTAAGCAAATCATGCAAGTCTGTACTACTCTCCTAGCCGTGTTAGCAATCTCTGGGTGCTCCCAGACCTGTGCAAGCAATTTCACAATCGCTGCAGCTCCAACATGTGCTAGGCCATGTGCCATTTGAACCATGGGTTGCACGAAGGCTGTAGGCAACTTCCACCTATCCATCTGCTTATTCCTCCAGCAGCCTTCATCATCCAATTCTCCATCTTTGGACCACTGCTCTCGTTCCTTATCAGTAGCAGTCTTTTGCATCTCTAACACCTTCTCCCTTGCATCATGCCACCGTTCAGCTTGGGACTTGACAACATACATAGAAGTGGAACCAGGCTGCATCGCAGTTTCTCGTGCCACTCGATCTACAAAGGCATTTCCTTGTCCCACCTTGTCTGTCACTTTCTTGTGCGCACTGCATTTTACTATAGCTATTCTTCTAGGGAGTGTCAGTGCAGTCAGAAGCTGGTGTACTAGCTCTCCATACATGATCTGTGTTCCGTGTGATGTCAAAAAGCCCCTTTCCTTCCAGAGCAGGCCGAAATCGTGCGCCACCCTGAAAGCATAGCGGCTATCAGTGTAAACATTCACACATAATCCTGTGCTAAGCTCACAAGTACGTATCAATGCTATTAGTTCAGCTGCCTGTGCTGATTTCTGTGGTATGCGGGCTGTCTCCACTATCGTATGTAATGTGGTAATTGCATAGGCCGCAGAAGTTGTTCCATCTGGTAACTTTAAACAAGACCCATCCACCCACAGTTCTCCATCTACATCTGCAAAGGGTGTGTCTTGCAAATCAATGCGACCCTTTGTCTGTTCCTCGGTCGCAAAGACACAGTCATGCGTCTCTTGTGCTTCAGGCCGGGTCGTTGGAAAGGGCAACAATGTGGCTGGGTTTAATGTTGCACATCGTTTCAAAGTCTCGACGCCATCTTCTCATCCAGCAAAGACATCGCCTTTAGCCACGCCACAGAACTCCACTGGACGCACCAGAGATGCATCCACTTCACCTTCAGAAGAACGACGACCCACCACCACTAGCAACAGGTTGCCCGAAGAAGCTGGAACAAGATCACAGCCGACCAGCTCGCCGCTTCCCTGAGCCAGCACCCTCCGGCCAGATCAGCAAACCCCAGCCAGGCCGCCGACAACCTCTCGAAGTGGATCAGCAAATGCGCAGACGAACTCGCCCCTCTGAGGATCCCGCCCAGCAGACCCGGCAGTAAGAGAGCCCCATGGTTCACCGACGAACTCAAGAGCTCCAAGAAGAACTGCCGAGCCCTCGAGAAAGCCTGGAGAAAGGAACCCACGCCGGACAACAGGACCACCCTCAAGCTCGCCACCCGGAAACACCACCAACTGATCCGCAAAGCCAAGAAAACGGCTTTCAAGAACCGACTGGACAACAACGCACACAACTGCATGGAACTCTTCAACATCGTGAAAGAGCTCTCCAACCCCAACGCCGGAAACAACGACATCACCCCATCGCAAGACCTCTGCAACTCCCTCGCCTCCTACTTCCACAACAAGATCGTGGACATACACAACAGCTTCAGCACTCAACCGACGCACGCCACGACCGCAGCAACGCCACCCACCACCACCCTCCGCGCCTGGACCCCGGTCAACACCGAAGACACCGTCCACATGATGAACTCCGTCCACTCCGGATCTCCGACCGACCCCTGCCCTCACCACGTCTTCAACAAAGCCGACACTGTCATCGCACCCCACCTGCGGGACATCATCAACACCTCATTCGACACCGCCACCTTCCCCGAGAGCTGGAAGCACGCCGAACTCAGCGCTCTACTCAAGAAACCTTAAGCAGACCCCACCGAACTCAAGAATTACCGCCCCATATCTCTACTCCCGTTCCCAGCCAAAGTCATCGAGAAGACCGTCAACAAACAGCTGGCCGCCTTCATCGAGACGAATGGATCCCTCGACCCATCGCAGTCTGGATTCCGTGCCAACCACAGCACCGAGACCGCCCTCATCGCCGCCACTGACGACATCCGAGCCCTGATGGACAACGGAGAAACAGCGGCCCTCATCCTCCTAGACCTCTCCGCAGCTTTCGACACGGTCTGCCACCGCACCCTAGTGCAGCGCCTCAGCAACGTCGGAATCCAGGAGAAGGCACTGGATTGGATCGTCTCCTTCCTCGACGGAAGAACACAGAGAGTCCGCCTACCACCGTACAAGTCAGAGGCCACCGAAGTCATCTGCGGCGTCCCTCAAGGATCCTCGCTGAGCCCTACTCTCTTCAACGTCTACATGAGCCCCCTCGCGGCCATCACACGCCAACACAACCTCAACATAATCTCCTACGCCGACGACACCCAGCTGATCCTCTCCCTGACCAACGACCCCGCCGCCGCCAGAGCCAACCTGCACGAAGGGATGAAAGAGGTAGCCGAGTGGATGACGACGAGCCGCCTGAAACTGAACTCAGATAAGACGGAGGTCCTCATCCTGGGCTCCTCGCCATCCGCCTGGGACGACTCCTGGTGGCCCCCCGCCCTGGGCACCGCACCCAAACCGACGAACCACGCACGCAACCTGGGCTTCATCCTGGACTCCTCCCTCTCCATGACCAGGCAAGTCAACGCCGTCTCCTCGTCGTGCTTCAACATCCTGCGCATGCTTCGGAAGATCTTCTGGTGGATCCCCACGGAGACCAGGAAGACCGTCACCCAGGACCTTGTCACCAGCCGACTGGACTACGGCACCGCACTCTACGCCGGAACCACCGCCAAGATCCAGAAGAGACTCCAGCGCATCCAGAACGCCTCAGCCAGACTCATCCTCGACATCCCACGACACTGCCACATCTCCGGACACCTAAGAGACCTGCACTGGCTCCCGGTCAACAAGAGAATCACCTTCCGCCTCCTTACCCACGCACACAAAGCTCTCCACGATCAAGGCCCGAGCTACCTCAACAACCGCATCAACTTCTACGCTCCCAAACGCCACCTCCGATCTGCCAGCCACGCCCTCGCCGCCGTCCCACGCATCCGTAGAGCCACTGCAGGAGGAAGGTCCTTCTCCTACCTGGCCGCCAAGACCTGGAACTCCCTCCCGGCCGACCTGCGCCTGACCCAAGACCACCTCTCCTTCAGGAAGAAGCTCAAGACCTAGCTGTTCGAGCAGTAGCGCCCCCCCCCCCCCCCCCCCCCCCTAGCGCCTCGAGACCCTACGGGTAGGTAGTGCGCTCTATAAATGTCTTTGATTGATTGATTGATTGAAAGTTATGTGGGGGGCCAATAATGTCAGTTCATATCCTGTGAGACGAGCACTAGTCAGATGCTGCGGCTTTGTCTGATTCAACAGGGCATCCACAGCATGGGGGACCAACACTAACAGCTTATGTGATAAGACAATCCCTTCACTCTGGCGTATTGACACAGCTGTTGCCGCAACTGAACGAAAACATCCAGGTAATGCTCGGGCAACCGGATCAAGTACTGCAGAGAAGTATGCACAAGGGCGCTGCTTGTCGCCGTGCATCTGCACTAACACTGACAACGCGCATCCATCTCTCTCATGCACATACAAGGCTTCGTGTAATCAGGGGTGCCTAATACTGGTGCCGAACAAAGGGCTTGACGTAATTGGTGAAAAGCATTCTCACATTCATCTGTCCATGGAAGGGGAACAGGGGTATCTTTCGTCAAGAGGGCTAACAGTGGTTTGACTATGTGTGAAAATCCTAATATCCATTGCCTACAAAAGGAGGTAAGACCCAAAAAGGCTCGAACTTCTTTCTGCGTGGAGGGGACTGGTGTATCTAAAATGGCTTGAATGCGATCGGGTGTAAGTGCACGCCCCTCCTTAGACAAAAGGTGACCTAAGTAGGTTACCTTTGGTCTACAGAATTGTAATTTTTTCTTCGATACTTTGGGATTGTGAGAGGCCAAAAATGTAAGTAAAGACAAAGTGCAAGTTTCACATTGCTCTGGGGTGTCGGCGGCCAGCAAAATGTCATCGACATATTGTATGAGTGCCACGCCATCAGATAAAACAAAGGAATCTAGTTGCCGCTTCAATGCCTGACAACAGATACTTGGACTTTCAGTATAGCCCTGGGGAACTCTACAAAATCTATACGATCGATTATTCAAAGTGAAACCGAAAAGGTATCGGCTGTCAGGATGAATAGGGATCGAAAAGAAAGCGTTCTTCAAGTCTATAACAGAGAACGTCGTAGCAGTTGGTAGAACCAAAGTGAGAAGTGTCGTAATATCTGAGACCACAGGGTATTGAGGTATTACAATTTTATTAACCTCCCTTAAATCGATAATAAATCGATAAACTCTGGTATCAGTGTCTTTTTTCAAAATTGGTAGGATAGGGCTGTTACACACATTGTAAGGGACTTCTTCAACCACTCCAACTTTAATCAAATCCTGAACTATTTGAATGAGCGCCTCCTCCCCCTCCTGTGAAATCCGATACTGAGGCAGGCGCGGCAATACAGCTCCCTCCTTCACACTGATGTGTACCAGAGGGATGATCATTTGTCCTACATCAGTATCAGACGTAGCCCACAACGATTCAGGCAGAGAGGCCAATGCAGCTTCTACCGAAATCAAATACACCCTCTCCGTGGATGGATAATTGTCATTCAAAATAACACGCACTCCTTCAGGGGAGCACCGTATCGTGGCTCGAAAATATTTGAGCATATCCAAGCCAACGATATTGTCAGGAAAATTTGGAGAAAGCAGAAATGGACATGGTGCTGCAAACTGGTCAACATAAAGCGCAAGAGGTTGTGATAGTGGGCTAACAGAAGGAGTTCCATCGAACCCTATTGACGTAATCGATGAGCCAGACAGGGGAGCCCTCGGAACCAATTTTCTAGACAAAGCGCTACGAGTAGCCCCGGTATCAACCAGGAACTTATCAGTAGAGCCCAAAATGTGTGCTGTAACATAAGGACCCCTCTGATCTACTGGCACTTCAACTGGTTCCTTACCCCATCCTACGCAATACTATGCAAACCGGGAATCATGTTGTTCAGGAGGTATGTAGTCAGACATTTGATACTGATTTCGTCGATCAAAAACATTGGACCCTTCACGGGACCGCACATTCGAATCAAATCTAGCCCTGTCATTCGTGTTAGATCGGGGACCTGTAAAATTTCCTTTACCCCTGGCCCCGATGGGTGCGTAGCACCGAACAATCACATGCCCAATGTCCCTTCATTTTACAATACGCACATTGATCCCGGGCTACATCAGTATGACCCTGTGAAGGAGTAGAAAAATTCCTACCACCCCGGTCACTTCCTCTACGCTGCTGCCCATAGACTTGCGCTAGCATGACTTTCGTTTTTAAATCTTAATTTTTCTTATCCTCGCTCCCTTTCTCTTCTAATTCCTGACGCTCATAATACTGAGCCATCGTCAGGAGGGATGCTGGCGTTGAGGTGGTCCAAGAACTTTCACTCGCTTTTAGTCGAGCTGCAATACTTGGTAATAAGTTTGAAACATATTTATCGACAAAGAGATGGCGGCCCGTATCATCTGTAAGAGACTGACCGCTAAAGTCATGAAACGTTTCTTCGAACCGTGTAAAAAAATCCGACACGGACTCATCTGTTTTCTGTTTGCAGGACGCTAACATAGTCCAATCAATCTTTTTAGGGGAAATAAGCGGTTTCAATTTAGTTACTATAGCAGCGGGAAGATCTAAAATCGTTTGGGGCGGTTTCTGCGCAGGTTTTCTCTCCCTATCTTCATCCTCAATATCCGCCCATCTAGCTTCAAAAATCATAAGATCATCCACTTTTCGATTCGAGCTCCACATATCTGGTGGTAAAATAAGCCCAAAGAATAAATCAATATCAGCTAAAGTCATAGTACAAGAATTCAGAGCCCCTTCAACTTCCTCATAAAACGCTGCAGGATTCTTTCGGGGATCGGGTAACTCTGCTTTTAATGCCATGACATCTGCTCTATTCCAAGGAGTATATACCCAGTTATAAATAAAATACCCTTGCGCATCAGGCGACCCCCTATCTGAACTAGTTCCTGCTCCCTTAGGGGGAACGTACAACGGCGCTGCCTCCCGCATCGGTTTAGCATGCACGGTATCGATCTTATCTGAATAAAAGATGGGTGACTGCTTCCCGGCGCCAGACAGGCCCGAAGACTCGTCTCCGTGCCTCCCGTCTCCGTGCCTCTTCCCGGAGTCGTAACGCTTCATCCCGTAACGTAAAAAGTCACCGAACAGCATCGGGCACCTGGGAAGAAGGAAAAAGACCTTTACGTAATTCTTTAGCATCAGCTACCACATCCTCTGGTTCAAAAACATCAGTGCATTTCCGAAATGCAGACACCACTTCATCAGAAAGAAAACTAACAAAATACAATCTTTCTCTATCCTCCCATTTTTCAAGATCAGTTAACACATCAGTCAGAGACACAGTATCCTTGATGACCCGATAAGCAATCTTACGAAGTTCGGTCATACGATCGGTCGATAACATATCCCTCTTCTGATCGGACGGTCTGGAATCCGAGTCTCCTCCATGGGGGGCAGACGGGCCAGCATAGGGCAGAGGTGAACGATCTAATAATGAAAAATCATCAACCGATTTATTAAGGACAGGATAGAGTGGCTGGCGAACGGGGTATTGACCAGATATTTGCAATCGCCGTTCTTTCTCCTGTTTCTCCTCCAATTCCTTAGCTTCACGCTGTTTCGTTTCACACGCCTTCTCACGCTCACTCTTTCGCTGCTCTTTCTCAATTAGTGCTTGCTCGCGCTTCTCACGTTCTCGTACCTCTTTCACCCACATACGTACACACTCAAACATATCTGGTCGCACTCTCCGCTTACACAGACACTGCTCCACATACTCAATCTTTCTCAAATCAAACGATCCATACATAGGCCATCGCAACTCAGGATCCTTCTTGGTATATTTCCTCCACAACGTGCTGTACATTATGGGGGAAAGACCAAACTTCACATACATGTCCCTATTCGGCGTTCCCTCTGGGGGAGCCGGCTGAGATTCTTCAAGTACTAACCGGTCATTTCCAAAACAGCAGCACCACTTACGAAGTGCGCTAAAAACAGGCATGTCTCAAAATAATGCAGAATATGCAATGTTACAATAAAATGGCACTTAAAACGTTGCGCCGTTCAAATTCAAAAGGTCAGGAGAAATATCCCCACATTGCCCGCCTATATGGGTTGCAACTTATATATCACAAACAAAGACACATTCACAAATGACTAGTCAATTTCAAATTCAAACAAATTAGCCGGGGCAAGCGTATCCTAAAACTGCCTTGCCAGTCAAGACTCAAAAGCTCGGGGCAAGTATCGTACCACGATTCTTACCAATCAAGAGCGTCCAGATTCCAACTGCCAAGTTCCGAATTCGCCCAAACTGCCACTATACGGCAAACCGACAGAAGAGGTCTCAGTCGAGGACCGGCGCCACTCAGACGGTCTGATCGGAAGGGAAGGAAGAATACCTCGGGATTCCAGGACTAAAGGCGCCACTGGCAGTGATCACGTCCTCGGCAAGGTTCCAATCCTTCGTCACGACCAGTCCTTCGAGCATCCGAGTCGCCGATGAGCTCTACGTGACGGGCGCCAATTGATGAGTTTAGGCCTCAGGCAGGCCTGCAGATGCGAAAGGTTCGCTCTTCTGTACACAAGTAGTCCTCAGACTATATAAAAACTTGGCACGGAAACTAGGAATACAAAAACAAAGTTTAATAAACCTTTAAAGGTGGTACTACAGCCCACACAACACCCTTCAGTATTGTACAAGGTAGCACAAAGAACACGGACATGCGGTCCCCTTTTATACACAAAAGAAGGGGCTCATAAGTGGGCGGTTACAGCAGAAGAACATGATTTACAACCATATAAGGACATTTCTTGAACATAATCAATACATGGGTGGAGCAAATGGTCTCACGAAGCCCCCTGAATGCACATTCCAATCCCCTCTAATCAGAAACAGATGTTGCACGTACTGAGCATGCGCTACATTGGTTGAGGCTATTTATAGCTTGTTGCTGGGCAAACTCCAGAGGTGATGGTCAGTGAGGTAGGACTTGCCTCGTGGCGAGCACGTGGCACGATGTAGCCTACAAGATGGAGGCCAGAAAACAAAATGGAGTCTGGCCGTAAAGTAGTGAAACATAAGAAAACTACCTTGAAGACATTATAATATGTCTTCAGCGGATGCTTAACATTTATCGCTGTTTTATTTACAACACATCAAGGGACTGTTTTGTTCCCTATTTGGGAATTGTTCCAGTAACATAACAAGAGAATTCTGTTGGCCTTTGCAGATTGACTTTTTCAGTGCGCACGGCATGGTTTACAGTGTGAAAAGGTTCCTGGTTTAGAGAGGGAGCTGTAATCTCGCTTGCTAAGAATCTTGAAGATGGTGCACCTCCACTTTGTGTGCGCATTGCTTCTTCTTCTGTTTGATCTTAAAGGGGAGTCGGAAACCTTTTAGTTAAAGCATGAGTCAATCAATCAATCAATCAAAGCATTTGTATAGCGCGCTACTCACCCGGAGGGTCTCAAGGCGCTTGGGGGAGGGGGGTCTGCTACTGTTCGAACAGCCAGGTCTTGAGTTGCTTCCGGAAGGCGAGGTGGTCTTGGGTCAGGCGGAGGTGGATGGGGAGGGAGTTCCACGTCTTGGCAGCAGGTAGGAGAAGGATCTTCCTCCCGTTGTGGCTCTTCGGATGCGGGGAATGGCGGCAAGGGCATGGCTGGTCGATCAGAGCTGGCGAGTGGGAGTGTAGAAGGTCAGGCGGTCGTTGAGGTAACTTGGGCCTTGTTTGTGGAGAGCTTTGTGTGCGTGGGTGAGGAGTCGGAACGTGATTCTCTTGCTGACGGGGAGCCAGTGCAGGTTTCTCAGGTGTACGGAGATGTGGCTGTGTCGGGGGATGTCCAGGATGGAGCGTGCTGAGGCGTTTTGAATGCGCGGGAGTCTTTTCTTGAGTTTTGCTGTGGTTCCGGCGTAGAGGGAGTTGCCGTAGTCCAGTCGGCTGGTGACGAGGGCCTGGGTGACCGTCTTCCTAGTTTCGGTGGGGATCCACCGTAAGATCTTACGTAGCATGCGTAGGATGTTGAAGCATGACGAGGAGACGGCATTGACTTGTCTGGTCATGGAGAGGGAGGAGTCCAGGATGAAGCCCAGGTTGCGTGCGTGGTCTGTTGGTTTGGGTGTGCTGCCCAGGGCAGGGGGCCACCAGGAGTCATCCCAGGCGGAGGGCGAAGATCCCAGGATGAGGACTTCCGTCTTATCTGAGTTCAGTTTCAGGCGGCTGTTCATCATCCACTCGGCTACGTCTTTCATCCCTTTCAGTAGGTTGGTTCTGGCGGTTGCGGGGTCGTTGGTGAGGGAGAGGATCAGCTGGGTGTCGTCGGCGTAGGAGATGATGTTGAGGTTGTGTTGGCGTGCGATGGCCGCAAGGGGGTTCATGTAGATGTTGAACAGCGTGGGGCTGAGTGATGATCCTTGTGGTACGTCGCAGATGACTTTGGTGGCCTCTGATCTGAACGGGGGAGGCGGACTCTCTGTGTTCTTCCGGCGAGGAAGGAGATGATCCATTCCAGTGCCTTCTCCTGGATTCCGATGTTGTTGAGAAGCTGCACTAGGGTGCGCTGGCAGACCGCGTCGAACGCCGCGGAGAGGTCCAGGAGGATGATGGCCGCTGTTTCCCCGTTGTCGAGCAGGGTTCGGATGTCATCGGTGGCTGCGATGAGGGCGGTCTCGGTGCTGTGGTTGGCCCAGAAGCCAGACTGCGAGTGGTCGAGGGATCCATTCATCTCGAGGTAGGCGGCCAGCTGTCTGTTGACGGTCTTCTCGATGACTTTGGCAGGAAAAGGAAGAAGCGAGATGGGGCGGTAGTTTTTGAGGTCGGTGGGGTCTGCTGATGGTTTCTTCAGTAGGGCGCTGAGTTCGGCGTGCTTCCAGCTCTCTGGGAAGGTGGCGGTGTCGAAGGAGGTGTTGATGATGTCCCGTAGATGGGGTGCGATGACGGAGTCGGCCTTGTTGAAGATGTGGTGAGGGCAGGGGGTCTGTTGGAGATCCGGAGTGGATGGAGTTCATCATGCGGATGGTGTCTTCGGTGTTGACCGGGGTTCAGGCGCGGAGGGTGGTGGTGAGGGGCATTGGTAAGGTCGTAGGGTGCGTTGGCTGTGTGCTGAAACTGTTGTGTATGTCTACGATCTTGCTGTGGAAGAACGAGGCGAGTGAGTTGCAGAGGTCTTGCGAGGGAGTGATGTCGTTGTTTCCGGCGCTAGGGTTCGAGAGCTATTTAATGATGTTGAAGAGTTCCTTGCTGTTGTGGGCATTGTTGTCCAGTCATTCCTTGAATGCGGTTTTCTTGGTGGCGTGGATCAGTTGGTGATGTTTTCGAGTGGCGAGCTTGAGGGTGGTCATTTTGTCTGTAGTTGGGTCTCTGCGCCAGGCTTTCTCGAGGGCCCGGCAGTTCTTCTTGGAGCTTTTGAGTTCGTCGGTGAACCAGGATGCTCTCTTGGTGCCGGGTCTGGTGGGGGGGTCTTCAGTGGAGCGAGGTCGTCTGCGCAGTTGCTGATCCACCTCGTGAGGTTGTTGGCGGCTTGGTTGAGGTTCGCTGAGCTGGCGGGAGGGTTCTGGCTCAGGGATGTGGCGAGCTGGTCGGCTGTGATCTTGTTCCAGCTTCTGCTGGGGACCTGTTGCGGATGGTGGTGGAGCGTGGTCCTTCTGAAGCTGAAGTGGACGCAGCTGTGGTCTGTCCAGTGGAGTCCGGTGGTGTGGCTGAAGGAGATGTCCTTGCTGGAGGAGAAGATGGGGTCAAGCGTGTGTCCGGCGTTGTGGGTGGGGGTGGTCACCAGTTGCTTGAGTCCGAGGTTGGCGAGGTTGTCCAGCAGGGTGGTGGTGTTGCGGTCGTTGTTGTTCTCCAGGTGGAAGTTGAGGTCCCCGAGGATGATGTAGTCAACGGAGGGGAGGGTGTGCGAGCAGATGAAGTCGGCAATGTCTTCGCTGAATTGTGTGCGTGGTCCTTGGGGTCTGTAGATGAGGGTGCCTCTAAGGGTGGTCTTGGGGTCGGTGTGGATCTGGAAGTGCAGGTGTTCGGCGGCTGTGAGGGTGTCGTCGGATTTGGTCGTGATGCGGGTGGTGTTCTTGTGGACGATGGCGATTCCTCCTCTAGTCTGGTTGACGCGGTCCCTCCGGGTGATCTTGTATCCGTCAGGGGTGGCGATGTCGGGTGCTGAGGAGGCGTTCATCCAGGTTTCCGTGAGGAAGGCGACCTCTGGAGATGTGGTGTCGAGGAGGTTCCAGAGTTCCACGGCGTGTCTGTGGACGGAGCGAGTGTGTAGCAGGATGCACTTGAGGTGGTTGCTGCTAGTGTTCGTCTTGGCGGGTGCATTGCAGGTCTGGATGCATGAGAACTTGCAGGATTGGCAGGTGAAGGGTCCGTGGGTGCGTCTTGGGGTGGCTCGGTAGCAACCGGGGATTCGGCCGGTGTTGAGTGCGTTGATGGAGGCGGCGTCGTAGGTCCGGCGGGTGGGCTGGCATCTGCGGGGGCCAGGGGGTCTGGCGCTGGGCGCGGTCCAGTCGTGGACTGGCGCAGACGGGCTTGCCTTTGGCACGCCTTCGGCACACCATTGGCGCGCCTGCTGCACGTGGACACTGCGCGCACGCGCGGACTCTGCCATAAATGGAGAGTGGAGGGGGCGGAGCGAGGGAGGAGCAGCTGGGAGGCGGGAGCGGGGAGGCGACTAGGAGGGGAGAGGGAACAGATGAGAAAAGGGGGGCGGGCCGCGGGGGAGCAGCGGCAGGGAGCGGGGAGAAAGCGGTAGACTAGGCGGCAGAGCAAGCACAAAGAAAACAAGTACAGGGGCACAGGGGCGAGCGAAGTACGTTACAGAGCACAAGAACGTTACAGAGAACAACACAGAAATGGGCACTGGCGGCAGAACGAGCGTGGAGTTGGGAGTACAGGCACAGAGCGGGATACAGGCGAAAAAGGCGCAAGGCGGCACAAGCAGAAGTGAGAACAGCAATCTACAAACTACAACCAAGGCACCTGAGTCCAGGGGCAGCGGCGATCAGGCGGCACGAGCAGGGGGACCGGCGCACTCAGGAGGAGTCACGCGGCGGGAGGAGCGACCGGCCCTGACAAGGTCAGGTCAGGTCACAGCTCCCCATCGCGTGCACCCCCTCTAAGTAGTCAGTGGGAGGGAGGAGCAGCTGGGAGGCGGGAGTGGGGAGGCGACTGGGAGGGGAGAGGGAACAGATGAGAAAAGGGGGCGGGGCAGCGGAGGAGCAGCGGCAGGGAGCGGGGAGAAAGCGGTAGACTAGGCGGCAGAGCAAGCACAAAGAAAACAAGTACAGGGGCACAGGGGCGAGTGAAGTATGTTACAGAGCACAAGAACGTTACAGAGAACAACACAGAAATGGGCACAGGCGGCAGAACGAGCGTGGAGTTGGGAGTACAGGCACAGAACGGGATACAGGCAAAATAGGCACAAGGCGGCACAAGCAGAAGTGAGAACAGCAATCTACAACCTACAACCAAGGCACCTGAGTCCAGGGGCAGCGGCGATCAGGCGGCACGAGCAGGAGGACTGGCGCACTCAGGAGGAGTCACGCGGCGGGAGGAGCGACCGGCACTGGCGATTGCTCTCTCAAATTCCTATACTTACAAAATGGCCTGTTTGCTAGCAAAGAAAAAACAAAGTCAAACGCTGCAAAAAGAAAACTTCAAACTAACATGTGGCTCCCTGGTTGGTGATAAACATTGGAGTGCAGACATTAGGAAAAAGTAGTCGAAAAAATGTAAACTGAAAATGTTTTAATTTTTTAGTCCAAGCTAAATCTAGCGTCTCCAGTCCCTAAACTTCTTCATTTACTTATCGTTGTATTGTACTCTAGAACTATTCCTGTAATTCTTGTCTTTGCACATGTGATTGGAGTGTTGTTTTTTACCGCTGTTATACTGTGCCCTTGAACAACTCCTGTAATCCTGTCTTTGCACTTGTAAAGCGCTCTTATACCCCCGGGTCTAGCCAGCGCTATATTAAACCTTTCAAATAAATAAATAAAATAAAGTACGGGTGTACGTGTTCCAGCGCGCAGAGGCGTGTAGATTAATAACAAAAAACACAGGGCTTGCTAAATGTGAAACTGGTGCCAGCAGGTTGGTACAGCTCTGTTTAGCTCCTAATAAATGCACAGGAATAATTTAAACAGGCAGAGATAATTAAAGAAATAGCCTTTTATGTCTAACCATGTGTTTATTGGAATGGCTTTAATAAATCTATGCACTTCAAATTACCAGAAAAAAATAAAACACTAAAAAGGGTAGGATCAAGTAAAAAATATATATTTTGACAGCCACTCTGTTCATAATTTACCCAGCACATGGGAAAAGCAAACTGAGGTGCACCAATATCTGCATATTTTAATAATTCTCTGCATTTTTCTGTTTTCATGTATTGTGGGCTCAGAGCCTGGTTTTTTGTTCCAAGTTTTTTTTATGTAGGCCGAGATGGGCTTGGCTAGCATTGGTGCAAAGCTCTGAGGGCCCACTGAGTCTTGACAATGCTGCATTTTACTACTCCAACCGCAGTCAAATGAGCTATTGCCTTTACTTGCACCAGGGTATGAATTTACTGTATGCTTGTGAATTTGTAGTTTTGGCTCTACCATTTTTTTAAAGGTAAAGATTGCACCTGATATTGTACATTTACACAAATTGGTGAAATAACTAGTAAGCAGGAGGTGACCTCCCTATGCAGTCTGTCTCACTTATTTGGATCAGCCACTACGATCCTGTCCCCCAGGGTGCCTGAGGAAGAGGTTTCCTGCCTCACAGATCAAGGAGGGAGTGGTACTTGGCAGGGGTACATACATGGGCTCTAGAACATCCCAGGGAGAAATCCAGCTCCTTCCTGCGAGGTTAGGACCAGAGCTGTGCTTCTGTAGAGTTCCAGATACTTTAAACATGCCTATTGCAAAGTGGAATATTCTGCTGAAACAGTTTCCATTGATTTCAAAATGAATGATTTTGAGTAAAATAAAGTGCCGCAAAAATCCCACTAAATTTCCTTATTTGTGCAGCTAAATTTCCATATTTGTGCCGCTAAATTTGCTAATCCATGCCGCTATATCCTGGGGGTCTGTTTGGGCCTACTTTCAGAGTGCGTTTTGGCACAATTTTCACTTAGGCCTCTGGCAGGTAGCAGTATTGCATGTTTTTGGGGGGCTATTTGGGGGTGTTCTAGATTTTTGGGAGTGGTTTTAGGGGTTTAGGAGGGACGGTGGGACGGTCTCGTTTAGGGGAAAAATAGTAGTTTGTCTGTAAGTTGAGGGGAAAGGTGATTTGGCCCTGTTTGTAATGTGCATTTCGGCCCATAGGCTAACATTGCCAGTAATGCGTTATTGTAGATGTCACTGGAGACGACTCTTCTGGAACTTTACGCAGCTGTAGTGTAGGAAAAGCACTATACATTTACCCACCGAGGTAGCACTTACTGGATTAGCCAGTAGAAAGTACTCCAGTAATAGTTATGCAAATCGCAAACAAATCCGCGAGTTTGCGGGAAAATCCGCAAATTCACTTTTTTTGTGCGCTTTCGCACAAATTCACAGACCGCAGATCCGCACAATTCGCCCATACAGTTACTATCCTTGAAAAGGAGACTCAGAGTACACACTTTCGAAATGATGCTTGTATGTAATACTGTCGCCTCTGTGAAACTGAAAGTGTTATTTTTGCACTACACAGCGTACCTTATATTTTTTTCTCCGTGGTGTTTTAATATCACTTCCTGTTTAACATCAACAATTACAGGTCGGCTTTTACCCTGTGCGATTGGAAAAACGATTAACTGAGGCTCACCATTAGCGATCCGCAATTCCGCATCCGCCAGGCAGGCAGTGGACAGTGTGCCTTCTGGTCACCAACATTGATCGACTGAGCGTCAGATGGAATGGAGGAGTACCGCGAATAAGAGGATTGGCTGGATGCATGCAACTTCCCAAATTCAACAGGACAACTACAACATACAGTTACAGTATCCATCTTCATTTCTACTTATCTTTTAAGTAATGTTATTGCTGTGAACTTCTATGAGTGTGACTCTGTGCATTTGTTTGCTCTCTGTTTCAATTCATCCCTCCAACCATTGCATACATTTTTCTTTGCTATTTTTTAAACTAATTAATGTACTAAGTGGTTATTCTCTCTGAGGGCAGATAGGCAAGTGAAATTGTGTAATTACTGCAGCCCTGTACTGTCATGTTGTTTCTTCATAGTTAGTACGTTGTAGAAAGTACTACTTACTTTTCAGTAACCTATCCATTTAGCAAACAACTTCATGCATGCAGTACTGCATGTACTTCCATTATGTCCCTTAAAAGATTTATGGATAGGTTTGTGTCCAAAGATTTGTTTATCTTCATTTGTTTGATTTTTTTTCCTCTCTCAACAAAAAGTTTTTTTTAAAACCCAATCCCATCCAATTTCCAAACCATAGGGTTAACTTCATCCGAGCTGTGTGGTTTTCATTGAGGTGTGAGTAAATGACAACAATAATTCAACAGACTTGCTGGGGAGGATAAGGTCATAGCAACAGAAAATGAATTAAATTTCAAGTCTTATAAAGGAATCCGAGGATATATTCCTACTCAGCTTGACACAGACCCATGACTATTTGCTTATCAAAGCTGATTTTCATGGGCGAAATCAACTGGATTGCTCAAGAACATCCTCCTCCTACACGTGGCGAATGATTACGCTGCTGTGTCCTTCACCTTCAGTACTATTTCTTGTAGTAGCCAAAGCCAAACTCCACGCAACTAGTAGTTATACTTTGAATACTTTAGCATTTGGTAGGCTAAATTATGGCACTGTTCTTGTGTACTGTGCTATCTATCGTACTGTTCTAATGCTACGCTCAGGCCACTCAAGGTTTAATTTTCTATTTTTTCATATGCTGCTACTGCCACTGTGTACCACCACTACTACCATCACCACAATGCCATTTCATCTGCCCAGGATTGCCAACCTTAATCGCCATTTGCCATGCAGTCAGCCCTGTGTCTAGCTCTATTTTCAAACACGAATCACAGGTAAGATAAGTGTTTGGGGGGAGGAAGAATAATGGAGTAGGAGGAGAGAGTAGAGACTGACGGTAGTACTAGTAAAGTAGTAGGACAATTGAATTCACTAACTCTGTGAGTGGCACTTACTTTTGTAAACATTTGGGCGATAACTTAGACAATTTGAATCAAGCAGCCAGTTAAGTTTCAGGAAAACAAACGTACAGTTAACCCCCCCGCCTCCCCTGCAAAACAGTAAAAATGCGTATGCTATGTTTAAGTTGAAAGTAAATAATTATTTTTATCCCTAACAAAAATAAACTATCCCACAAGACCCGACCCACCCCCCTCCCTAACCCCAAAGAATGTCAGTGAAATAAAAAGTCCCCAAAGTCCAAAAAACCCAGCTCCCAATTCCCAACCCCCAAAAGTCCTCTACTGCCGCCGGCGGTGTCCTTTGGCCAGGTGGTCCCATTGCTCCTTGCGGATGTTCTTCTTGAGCAGGGTTTTAACTCTCTTCATCTCCTGCTCAAGGTTGGACACCCTGAGGGTTAGGCGGTGTATGCGTGCCTTGCACCTGCTGTGGGGGGGCAGCTCATTTTTTGGCTGCTTGGCGGTGGCGGGTGGCTGCGGTACCACGGCTCCGTACCGCTGGAAGCTTGCGCTGACTGGCTGACCCAGGGTGTGCGGAGGAGGATGCAGCTGTCGTGGTGGATGTTGTGGACTGAAACTGCGTGTCCTCCTCCTCCCGGGCCACCAGCCGCCGATATTCGGCGACAATCGTCTCCAGCTTCCTTTGCCGGGCCCGTCTAGCCAGCTCCTTCTGTGTTAGTTTGGAAGGAGCATCTATATGAAAAAATAAAAATATACTGTAACCAATGTTCTTTAAGATTAACACAAAATAATTCAGCAGAAAGTTGTGTCACAGTAGCACTAGCAACTTGCAAGCACAGTACATAACATTTGTGGCCTGTATCTATCTAACCTCCTACTTCGTCGGCCTGTGCTCTAACATTAGTGGGAGTTTCAGGAATCAATTCTAGTAGCACTATATGGACTCACTACATTAGACTCAGACAGTACACCAGTCTTCTTCTTCTCTCTTGTTTAGCGAAATTGGTACGTAAACTTCTGGAAGCCGGCATAATGCCAGCGCAGTCAACTTGCACCCGAAAAAAACAGACGCAAGCCATGATGACACAGACTTCCGTTACTGTACCACTCTAGTACATGCAGGTGGTAAAGCTCTTACTTTTCTATTACGGGTGGCACTGGCCATACTCTGTTACAAGGGCTACTACTTCATTAATTTAGTTTTCACCCTGCAGTGCCAAGGACTACTATAAAAGGAAAATGAAGAAGATAAATACATTTATGATTATCTATCCTTTCACAGGATATTTGTTTACATATGGGATGACTTTAGGTGCTTTGTTTTTTATTGAGTGAACATTGATAGGCCACACATGAATGACAGAATTGTAATAAAATGATTAACAGAGTTAGTGAGTGGCCCCCGTAATCGCAGGATATATGCTGTGCTTGCAAACTACTGTTACTAGTCATGGTAGTATTCGGAAAAATTACAACTTCTTTTCCTCGCCTTTGCTACACTGGAACGGACGTGCGGGTGCGGTGTTACATGCTCTTCAAGGTAACACTTACTTCATCCAGTGACCGTCTACTCTGTCTACATGCACCTATGCTATCTATGAGTAAGATAGTACCATGATCCAGGCATCCATCCATTCAAAGTAAATGTCAATCATTCTTCTTAATGTCTCAACTGGACAAACCTTAGTTTTTCTCATGGAAAAACAACCTTTTTATTTTATTTTGGAAACTGCCAGCCATGCATCCGTGCTTGACTTGCATTTGAATTTGAACCAAAAGATATAATGCGTACTCATACAGTTTCTGTTTCACCCACCCAGGCAGTCCTTTTCCCTTTCTCCTTCCACCCATCCTTGCTTCAGCCTTCAACCGGCTATGCATCATATTCCCAGCCACCTCGGGCAGCATTTAAAAACACGTATCATTCTTTGCCAGTCATTACTTGTAACTTGCTCATCCTTCCTTACACCCTTTTTTCCCTTTTCGTTCATCACATCCATCAAGTTCATCTCTGATCTGACTTGGCTTCTTGATAAAACTTTCACAGCTGAGTTGAAGTCAAATTTAGAGGAGACCATTGGCTACTCGTCAACTATCGCCGCTAATGCTATTGCTAATGCGAAGTCAAGGGTGAATGTCTTCTACCTGGTTGACAAAAACTTAGTTCTAAATTTGTAAGTCTTCTTAACAGTAAACTGTACTTGTACTGTACAACATATACACTTGTGCAGAGAGCACACTCTGCAGTCAGCAATATCAATAAGTAAGGAATATAGTTTACCACTGCCCACCACTCCCGTGGCATCCCCCACAGCAGTTCCCGATGGCTGTTCCACCGCCTCCGCCCCAGGAGTACCCACCTCGCGCTGGCCCCGGCACTGGTGGATGGCTGTGCCGATGGTCTGCCTAGAAAATACATTTCATATTCTTAGACGCCATATACACCACTCCCTATTTTGTCTAGGAATGAACAAATGTTACTAGCACTACATAAACAAATGTAATAATTTGTGACTCTCTAGTCTCTAAACTACAATTTTCCCTTTCTTCAGGGAAGGGTGTTTTTTTTAATTTATGCTTAGCTGTAACATGTCTTGCTACACTTTTTGGCACAACCAATGAATGCTTGCTTTTTAACACGTACCATTGTTCTCATAACAGACAGAACCTTCCCTTCTAAGAACAAGAGCAAGATCAGATCATCATCACTTGGACGGAGTCAGCAACGATTCATCCCCACAAAGAAAACTTGAAGTTCCAACCAGGTGAGGGCTCTCCCACAATTAATGTGTGAAATCAGCCACTTTTCAGTTTTGAATCCTTCACCGTTTATCTTATATGATGAAGTTGATTTCAATAAATGTTTTTACTTTTAATAAAGCTTTAAAACTTACATAGACTCTGTGGTTTTTGGTCATGAGTGAGTGAGTGAAAGGGTTTGCAATTTGCAAGCATGAGTCCGTGGCTCAGAGAGGTCGGGACTCTGACTCCGTAGTCTTATGTCCTGGGTTGTTTTATCATTGGGGATCAATCATCGCTGCATTCGGGAGCTATAATGACTCTGACACACTAGCTAGTCAGTAAGGAGATTGGAGGTTCAACTTCTGTTATGACTGAGGTATGTGGAAAGTCTAACTGCGCCTATTATAATTTATAACCAATTACCTATTTCTTGTCCATAGTTCTGTTGGTGCAGAATAGTCCCTGCAACAGTAGTAGTATGGATTGTCCTCCCTTCCAATCAAAAAGTAAACTAGTATCTTATTCTTGGTGGCCATTGGCATTTTATTGTTGGGAATTGTCAAAGCATAAACATTTAGAAGACTTCAATAGACATTATGGACAACCCAGAGGACTGCACTCAGTGCATAGAGCTATTGCTGAATAGAATAGGAGTTTTGTTTAACACCTTTTGCCAACTGTGCAAGCTTAGTTAGCTACACAGACAGACTAATAATAATCTAGTAGTACCACAGGGAGTCATACTAGAAGCAGGATAAGAAGTTAGAAACAGTCTACAAGAAGATCAAAGACGATTTAGGAAAAAATAGAATGAGGAACGTTTGGAAAAAATACAGGTGCCGTAAAAGATAGGGAAGTATAATTATTAATATAACAGGAAAACTTACTGGGGCCAGCAGAGGAGCCCTCGCCGGACTGATCCTGCCCTTCCTGCTGTTGTACCTGCTCCGCCAGCGCTGGTACCTCCTCCTGTGTCCCCTTGCCCCTGGGGGGAGCTGATGTACAACATGAAAGAAAGACACAAACATGGATGATTGTTGTCAACCACATCAAACATTTCAAAAAAACAATAACAACTTATTTCGGGGAAATAGACAACAATTGCACTTAATTTATTGACCCATATCTGATGTGGTCTACTAGGATATAGTATTGCTGGATTCACGGACCGTCTACTTGGAAAGTTATGTAACTCACTAAACCAACTACAAAAAGGTTCTACTAGGACTGGCAGGCAGCACTCCACAGCACGCGAAGTGACAGACACAGTCCGTCATGATTGCAGACCACTAAAAAGTTTCCTACTCAATAACCAGTCATAATATACTCAACTACCAATCCACCACCACTATCTCTACTTAGTGGCAGGAGTACAAAGGAAGAACTGGACTTGAGTCTCTGGTGTCTAGCATTACGCAGCTCTGTAAAGTACACTGATGAATAATTATCACCCAGGCCAAATGAGCACAAAATTGAAAACAAGTAAGCATAGTAGCACCGCCAGTGAGCAGACGAGCACCTGCAATCACAAAAGATTTTGAAACATAATTTACCTGCAATGTAATCGGCAGCATTCTTGCTCTTCGGAAAAAAACAATTTGCAATATCATAACACAGAGCAGGAGAAAACAAAGTAGTGATTAAATACTAGCTACTACTACTCACCAAGGCCCGGGATCTCGACTCCAAGCAGGTCGAGCAGGTCGTGTTCCCGGTCCAGGATGTCGGACCACCGGTGAGTCGCCTGGCTGTAGGTCCGCCGGGCCCCAGACTCCCAATACATGGCCCGGCACACCTTCCCCCATAGCTGGCGACGCTCCCGGAGCCCGTACCCGAGTTCGGGCCTGCTGCCTGCCACGACGGTCTTGGGGAGGTGGCGCTGGACGGAAAAAAACAGTGCGGCCACCTCCACCGCGCTGAAAATCTCCCGGGCTATTACTGTCTCCCCCCTTAAGTGCCTGCATGGGAGCCGGGTACGGGGTGCAGGACCCTTCCCCTTGCTGTTTTTCCCGGCTCCCTTTGCCATGGTCCTGGACAGTAGGAAAGTTAAATAAAAAATAGGAAAGAATAGGGAAAAAGTAAATAAAAGAAAAAAGTTTTCAAAAGTAGTTTAAAGTAACCAAAAGTAGAAAAAAACACAAAATATAGATGTAGAAAAAGATAGGGATAGATAATCAGTAAAAAAGATTAAAAAAAAGTTCGAACAAACAAAGGATTGCAAAGATTAAGGGAGGATTGAAAAAGCATGCCCAGAACCATAGCAATGAATGAAAAACAAGATGGCCGAGCCCATTGAGGACCGCGTGGGTATGTTTGCGCAATATTTCCCCCGTGAGCACGCAAAAACGCACGGGACCACGTAATCACGCCCCGCGCACAACACTAGCATGCAACTAGCGCCCAGAAATGGAAATACGCAACGCGAACAAGATGGCAACGCCCATGTACGACCGCATGGGTAATTTCGCGGTCGTTGCGCTGCAAGAGGCCCGCGAACACGCAAAGCGCCCCGCGAACATGCCAAAAACAAATCCACAAATTCGCGGATTATGCACACGTACCGCGAATTCACGCATTTCACCCATACTTACTTACAAGATACTGGATAGTAGGTGCAACCTCAGAACATGACAACCCTGACTCCCCAAGGAAATCCTGGAACAGATCCATCCCTTCCATTAATAACTCATGCATGCTCAAAGGGAGACTCAAGAAATACTCAGATTGACATTTCAAATATTTATTGAAACAATAGGAGTCTTGCATTAAATTTGTGTGCTGCAATTATTAATAGAAGGAAACAGAACAGAATGGTAAAGAAGATAAACAATTCAATCATTGTGCTATTACATTGATTGTATGCATGAATATATAATCATATCTATTCTCCTATAGCGCTTCCTAACCTAGTGGGTTTAGAGGCGATGAATCTACCAGAACACCCTAGGGTGATCTAACTCTCCAGTTACCTGTGGCTATGTTTCATCTGGGAGCCCGTTCTTGTGCAGAGTAGGTCGTCGTCCTTCTCAGGAAGGTGCACAAGATTCAGCTGGGCTGGGCATTGGGCTACCTCAACAGTGACAGCAAAATGCTCCTCTGTCTAAACAAAGGATTGGTGTCTATTACATAATATATTTCACCCATGTTACCATGCTGGAGCTCTAGTCAGGCCATCATTATTGTTCTACCCTTGCAGAGCTGTTGCCTAGCGGACAACATCAAGCATCAACATAATGCGCAGTGAACTTAAGCCTGGTTCGGAATGTTTAAATCCCTGATAATATGCCTACGAAGAAGAGTAAATGTGAGCAAATCCATTTCAGAGAATATTATTCCGTACTGGCGCGCATGCAAATGTGCGTTAAGAGTCCGCATTTATGAAAGATGCCAACTTTAAATGTGAACATCTAAAATGGTAGTGTTCCCTGTTCCCTGTTTGAGGCCTATGGAACCACATGACAATGGGGCCAGCTAGAAAAATAATTAAGCCACTATTTTTAATAGTTATATAAAATCCAATTCAATATTGGTCACATTTTTTATAAATATTAGGGAAAAGTATTGTTTAGAAAGTTACAGTTTACCTGCCTGACTGTCAGAAGGCTAGTTAGCATAAGTCTTTGCAGCTTTCAGCCTGTGCTCAGCCTTGAATAGCTGTGAAAATAATGAAAAATGCCTCCCAGGCTGACCTGAATGGGCAGAGATGACTCCTCTGAAGTTTACAGAAGATGCAGGGTAGAGTGTGAAATCCTGCTTGACAGGTCTGTTGAGCCACATGTAACACCTGGGGCATTCTTGAGTATATTCTGTGTTGGTGCTGGAGAACCCTGCTTTTGTCTTACAAGACCTCTGTCTTTAGGTTTGTTGTGGGTACAGTGCCTGTCACACTCTGCATTTTAGTGTTATATGTGAGATAACTGAGATGCCCTCAGTAGTGCCTTCCACACACTAGATTTTAGTGTTAGTGACAGAACATTAGGATTACCATAGTACACTCCCACACACACACACACAACCCTCAGAGCCCAAGTTTGGGTAGCTGAAGACTTTTGCCATCTTGAAAATGTCCCAACACATTTTGTTTTAGATTGGAACTGCTGTAAAAGTGGTTAGGGCTATGCATGGGAACTTTTACCCCATTGATTAGGGCATGCCCATGAGTCATCCCACCCCCTAGCAAGCACCTAGCCTAAATATGACACCTCCAGGTACCCACTTTAGAACACTTTCTGGACCAGCAGAAGACCAGAAGGGGACTGGACCTGTTGTCTGTGACCTCAGAGGAGCCCTGAAGTACTGGACCTGCCCCCTCTTGTACCCATCACAAAGAAGTGGACTCCAAAGCTCAGTTAGCTGACTTCCCGTGTAGCTACAGGGAGACACCAAGTTGCAAAAGGCCTTTTCCTGGAAGTACTAAGCTGTCCAGTCGCATTTTTACATGAACTGCACCTTGTTGTAGGCCTCTGCCTGATACCCTGTGAGTCTCTAAATGCCTCCCTGAGGTTATGGAGGCTGTAGAAGTGTACTCCTGTGGTGGATAGAGACTTGAAAGATTAGGTCAGAAGGTAAAATCTTTTGACTAGGCTGAACCTGGTTTGTGTATCTGCCCCACTCTCCCAAAAAGAAACAAAAAGAAACCCCCTTAGACCTATATTTCTTTAACCAATGATTCAATCTAGCATGGGTAAGAAATGTTGACAAACATCAATATTTATAACATTACATAAGGATCATTTATATAAAAACTTTATTTGTTTTTGTCATAAATTTCTTGTTTCATATTTCTTAATGCAAAATATCATTTTTGTGAATAAATATGAGGCTTTTTTGTCCTTTTCAAAAAATATAGTTTTTTTTGTGTTAAATACATATAACGAATAACACAAAAATGTATACAATATGAAAGGTTCCCTGATTAACAAATCTATTCTACTCATACATGCTTCACATATGTCCACATTCATAAAAGACACTTATGCACATCTGGAATAAACGAGAAACAAAAAGGTGTAATTCATTTCCATCAAGATGAAAATTGATACAAGGTCTGGACACACGAGGTCGACGCGCATTTGGGTGGGTTAACACAGGACATGAATCACCTTCTTCAGGACCTTGTCCAAGTCGAGCACAGTGACATTCAGGCACATATACTTAAGGAACAAGATTCCAAAATAAGAATTCCAATAATTTAGACCGGAACAATGGAATAGGTGATAAATGATTATAGTTGTTACTATTATCACTAGAAATTAGCGCAAGCTCTCGTGTGATCTGTTTGAGTTTTTTCCAGGACCTGAACAGGGATAGAAGTCCAGCAAATATTTTCAATTAATTTGTAATTCTCACACTCTATTTTCAGACTAATTGCAAAGGCATGGACTGCCTAAACCATGGTTGGCAGCACCACCAAATGTTCGAAATGCTGAGTAGGTAGAATAAATGTAAAGGATGCCTGGATGTATGAATAGATTCCCGCAAACTGCTCCGCGGCCCTCACTGACCCACTCTCCATCCCAGTCATCTTCAAATTGCCCTTAGGTCCTGGACTAAAGCGACCATTGACTATCATTGGTATTTTGAGCTGTTTGGTGCAATTTCTACGTAAAACTTTAAAAATGTATATCTCTGGTTCTCCTTTTTTGGATTTTTTTAAAGTTTTGCTTCATTTTGTTTTTTAAATTTTACTCTATATTTCTTAATCAATTTATAATTTTTTTGTTATGCATTTAGATGATGTTACTGTTCTTTATACTGCATAAATGCTTAATGTGTTGCCTTAAGTTAAGCCTGTTTGTTCTGTGCTTTAGCTATCAGGGGTTTGAGCTCAGGTTACGATAGTAACTTTGAGAGTTTATCTCCTTGACAAGCGTTGTGATTATTCCGTAAGGTAGGTAGTCACCCACCCCTAATACTAATCCACTTTCTTACACCAGATAATTGTATATGTTAGGAACAACAGGGCTTATTTACAATCCCCTTGCGCCACTGGTGCGTCACTTTTAAAATATATGAAAATGTGAAGCACCGGCAGCACTAGGGACTTGTAAATAAGGCCCAAAGTGTGTAGAGGGAGAGAGGGACTTCATGTCAGGAGATAGAGACAAGATAGGCCATGCAGAACTGCTTCACCTACTTTTGCTGAAGGCTAACAGGAGGCACATTTAGCCTTCACTTGCAGGGGTCTTGTCAGTCTTCCTTACACTGGAGACGAGAATAGCATAATAAGCTGTTGTAATGAACAATAACTTTATTATTCAAAGCAGATATGAGTATGTGAACCATCTTTGACTCTCAAATTAGCCTTTTTTGGTGCTGAATTTATCTAGGTAAACCTAAGATATGAGGGTGGGGTTGATATAAAGCTTAATAGTCAATATGTTGGAATATTTTCTTCTGTGTATATTCTCATAAACAATGCAACTACTGTTATGGTTGACTTTATTATAGTTACAATTCCTAATGTGCACACTAGGATAGGATTTTAATTCTAAAAATAAGTCTTTAGAATGTATCTATTGTTGCCTAGTGTTCTTGAGTGTGCCTTTCTATCATGAAAAAGAGATTGGGTTCCACTAATCATCTCTGTGATATCTCAAAGAATTGATTGTTCCTTGAAATGCATTTTACTCGGGTACTGCTCAGTGGGTTGCAGAGTGATTGCATCCCAACTGTCTTTCTTTCTTGGGCTGACACATTGACAAAGGCCTTAGTGCTAGGGGTTCTAGAGAGCATCATTAACAGACAAAGTTGTAGGAAATCTAGCAAATAATCAAAATATATCATAACTTTAGCACATGATCTACACGAGTGAGGCTCACATTAAACCTGGTCTAGCTACTTGGAGCCTCAGGGAGTGTGTGTCTACATTTGGGAAGCTGTGTCTAATGGAGCTGCACGGTATCGCAAGGTGACCTTAGCTACAACTGAACTCACTCCTCGTCAACCGGCTGGATTCAGATTTTGGGCATTGCCCATGCAGGGTATCCAGATGAAGTCACATGAGAGACCAGAATTGATAGATAAAAATGTAATGCACACAATGTAGTTAGGTCATGGCACAGTTCCGTGTGAATGTCTACTTAACTCCTGGTAGCTATGGCACAAAAACAAGTAATTCCCCAGAACGACATGTGCCAATCTGAATAGTAGCAAACAACATTAAAGTTAAGAGCAAAACAATGAAATTCCTAATTTTGAAAATCTTAAGAATTGAATATGCAAAAATACAGGCGAATAATGGAACCAGGGACATGAATCTATAACGTTTTAAGGCACAAACCAAAAAGAAATAGCAAAGCGTGAATCAGACTCAATGTTTGTGTTAGACTAGAAGCTAGCTGTGATTTCAGGCCGACTATGATGGAGTGGAGATTGAGTAAGCCTAGCAGGTCACACTGTTAAAGTTTTTTTACCCAGGGACTTGGTTTTTTTGGGGGTTCTCAAAATTCTTCAGGGTGACAAGGTAAGATGCTGAATCCTGCAAAGATTCTTTGAAGTCAGAGTCATCGAGGTCAAGTTCCCCTTAAGCCTTCAGTTTAGGCAGCAAAGAGCAAAGCGGGGAAAAGTCGGAATTCATAGCTGCTGAGATCCTTTTCCCAACAGGATGAATTCTTCACCTGAGCCCAGTCCTATGTCCTACATTTGGAGTCAGCCCCAATTTTTGTTTTTATTTTCCTTCAGCAGAGCAAAGTAGGAGGCTATGGCTGATGAAGGCTTCAAAGGCTCAGATACATGTCTGCAGCAGGTCCACAGTAACCTTTCAGTGCTCTGTGAAAAAACTCTCCATGTTGGGCAAACTACAAATCTTCAGCATGCAAGGTTGAGCTTCCCTCCGGGGACTTTGGTGCTGTCAAGACTGGAAGCACTTACCTTTTGGGGCAAATTTTCTTTCAGGAACATTGCTGATCCTCACTCCAGGTCCTACTTACTCCCACCTCTATAATTGGCACACCAAGGTGTAAAAAAACAGGTAGGAGAGAGTGAAATGGAAATAAGAAACAGAAAGTCCGAGCTGGTCGTATCACTCTAGCATCTTGTACTCACTCTGCTATGCTGCTTGATATATGGATGATCAGTCCCAGTTGTGGACCACTGGCAGCTTGTCCAACAAGAAAACAACAGATACAAGCAAGAGCATGTGCACGCACCTAACCAGACAACGTATTTGTACATATGGAGCAACACACTGTATGCAACTCATGGCCTGTATCATTCAGTGGTAAGAAACCTGATGCATAATAAATCCCAGATTCATTGTGTGGTGTACTTATATTATGATTAGTGAATCCTCGTGCCTTTAAAGGAAAAACAGACACTGATGAGTCATGGATTTCCCACTCCTGATCCCTGTATACTTGTTGACTACACTTGAGGATTTCCCCAAGCTTCATTCTCTCAAACCAGCAAGGAATAATTACATGCAGGATCAAATCTGCCACAATAGTCAGTTCCAAACCTATTTAAGCATTACTGCATACATAGTTAACAGGTTTAGATTAGAGACTTAAACCACTGAGTGCCACAGTCAATAACAGATTACAGCATGTGTGATTAGAAAGCATGGTTATTTTCCAGATTTCAGCAAATCCAATGCTTTTGTTTGCACATTTCTTTTGTTTGTTTATTGACTGGCCTACAAGAACTGACGGTGGATGGGTCCAACAGCTGCGTTACTACTTGCCACTAAGCAGATTTTCAATACCTTGTTCATATGTTTGTTTCTTCCAGGAGATGCTCAGCTGTATCTGCAATGGTCTAGGGCTTAGATCCAGAATCAGAAATGTAATTGTAGAAAGTGCAAAGACTTTAGAACTGCCCTGCTACAACCTGGAACGTTGCAGGGATGTTCAGTTGGACTCTTCTCAAATATGGAGCTTTGTCCAAGACGCACATACATTTGTCAATAGCTGCAGTGATATTCGGTGGCCCATGCCAGCTGGTTCAAGACCACCCACTGGCCTGCTGTGACTACGGCACCTGAAGAAGATCCCAAAAGGGGAGATCCACACTTAGGAGCCCATTAGGATGTCGAGCGGATTGCCCCCGCCAGGCTGGCGGTAGCCACCGCCAGCCTGGCTGGGGCAATCTGCCCGACATCCTTCCCTGAATTCCCCTCCGCCATATTACAATGGCGGGGGTGTTAAAACCTAGACTGCAGTGTCAACATTATCGGCGCCATCTTGCCCCTTTTCGAGCCCATTCGTGCGCGTAAGCGGCAGCCATTTTAAATACCATGGCCTCTCTGCCCATCGCCGACAGCCAGCGCGTCTCTCTCTCTCTCTCTCTCTCTCCTAACCTCGCAAGCATCCCCCGCGCGCTGACAGCCCCCGCTCCCACATGCCTTGGGCCATAAAACCCTCTTCAGCACAACTCTGACTCGGAACCCCATCCTGTTCCCAGCTCAACGCCTCCCTTTATTCCTTTCATGATCCCGGGTCCTTGATAAAACCCCCTTTCCTCTGTGCCCATTTGTCTTACTCGTTCCCAGGCCGCCACCTGGCCCAGCGGATGCTGTTTATTGCCCCCCCCCCCGTACAGTAGGAAGCTTCTCCCTTCAAAGGATCCACGAGTTGATCAAAGCCCTCACCCCATGAGATCCGATCAACCACATACATTCCGTGAATCGGCGGAATGTCCAGCTGCGCGACAATCATCACCTGTTGTGACCGGGGTGGGGACTTCCACTGTAAATGTGTGTGGGAACGGGCCTGAAGCGGGGATTCCGAGGATGTCCTTTCATACTTCAAAGCATTTGCAGGAATGTGCCACATGCAATAAACTGTAATAAAGATCATAAACCTGTGTACAAGAGGCGAGGCCTCAGAGATGCGGTTAGAGCACCTCGAGAAGATACCCTGTTGTCTGATTTGATGTGTTCTGCTCTGTCGGAATAAAACTTCAGTTTCCTGCCTTCCAGTCTCCAGCGCCTGCCTCTTTGTTTGGTAACTTGAGTGGTAATAGAGGCGGTTAACGCCGGGCAACTCTGAAAAAGGTCATTGCCCCAACCTTTTTCCACAATTGGCGTCCCAAACGTGGGGCCCATCAGCGACTAGTGGATCCAGTGGGAGAGGTCCTGACGACAGAGTGAACGACTGCAACGATCGGGAGAGCTCCTGTCCGATAGACCCTCGTCTGACAGCCGATCATCCGAACTTCACTGGTTCCGAACAGACCTCTCTCGAGTGATCTACGGTCCTGACTGGGAACCATCAGGAGTGCCGCGAAGATCACGAAGAATAGAGGACGATCGGGCGCTGGATTCGGAAGACAAGAAACTGTCCATGCGGTCCGGGTAAGGTCGTGTAAACGCGACAAATTGCGAAATGATTGTTTGATTTGGATAATACTAGTATTACTCTTTTTGTTGGTTCGTTTGGAGATTCACTGTCTGCAAACGGAGAAACAACAGGCTCTCTCTTTGCAAGCAGTGAAGGATAGGTAACGCAGACTTTTGTCCCCGTTGTAATCCGTCGTGCCTATCTTCCTCCCCCACTGATTGATTGTTTGGCCCGAACTGTTGTTCGCGGATTGTTTTCTGGAGATTCTCTGTCTGCAAACAGGGAAGAACAGGTTCTCTCTTTGCAGGTAGTGAAAGGGTAGGTAACGCAGACTATTGTCCCCGTTGTAACCCGTCGTGCCTACTTATTTCTCCCCATTGATTGTTTGATTGACCGAACATTGACTGTTCGATATTGGTTCTTTTGAGGTATTCACCGTCTGCAAACAACGAAGAATAGAAATATTCTGTCTAGTCTTTGCACGCAGTGATAAGATAGGTAGTGCAGACTTTTGTTCCCGTTGTAATCCGTCATGCCTATCTTCTCCCCACTGATTGGTAGCCTGTTTAGCCCGGACCGCTTATTAGAGATGAACCATCCGGCTCCACTGGAAGGCACCCCTAATAAGGACATGTTTATGAAGCATGGATTGATCGCTATAGCTTATAGCAAGCTGTGGCATAAATATACGAAGAAGGATCGGGAAAGTCAGTGGCCACTGATAGGATCCTTCGACGAGGATAAAATAAGCGTGCTAGAAACAGCCCTTGGGAAACACAAGACAACACCCACTATGCTTGATAGTCTCGGCATGTGGCGCAAAGAAACCGAACAGCGTAAAAAGAGAAATGAGAGTAGGTTGGGAAAAGAGCTGCGAAAGGCAGCCCACCTAGCTGCTAAGAAATTAGAAGAAGAGATTAAGGAAAGAGAAGAAGCCAAACAGAAACTAGAGGTAGAGACATCAAGCCAGTGTCCGGTTAGAACGCCCTCTACGCTCTATCCTGAATTGCCCTTGAAGCCTCCGATTATCTACATGCCCCCTCCATATGCCCCTTCCCAAACCTTAGCACAGCACCCGCTATCCCCAAGCACAGACGAGAATGGTACCAGAGCTTCGGTCCCTATGGCCTCCGCGCCGGCCGAACCCCTTGTACTAGATACAGCACAAGCGACAGTGTTAGATGACCCAGAGACCCGAAAGGCTGATTCTGCAAGAACAAACAGATTAAGCAAGGATGAGTGAGCAGGGATTGACAAGACAGTGAGGACACTGGTAGAAAGAAAGGAAAGTGAAGAGCACATCACGGATATGTTCAACTCATATGCAGGGAGCCACAGACGACATTTTGCCGTACGACTGTGTTATCATGTCCTGAATGCGTATGAGGACCGATATCGAGACAAAGGTCCCGAGAGCCTAACGACTCTGTATAGGAAGGTTGATATCGGGGATATCCACATCAAAAAGCTCCACTGGCTTCCAATCAGGAGTAGAATCAAATTTAAGGCCCTATGTATAGCCTATAAGACCCTAAATAATACAGGACCACAGTTCCTAAAAGAAGCTCTTCGCCCAGTGGAGCAACGCAGGACGCTACGATCCTCTGCAGCCCTCTTGATGAACGTACCTCGCACAAGAAAGGCCACCTGGGGAGACAGATGCTTCACCACAGCTACAGCTAAACTGTGGAACACTCTCCCACTCCATATCAAATCCGCTGCCACGCTTCTTAAATTCCGAAAAAGCCTTAAAACTTGGCTCCTCTCTTCCTCCTAACTCCCCGTCATTCTGCAGTGAGTTCTGAGATCACCAGCGCCGAGACACCCGTATGGGTATTTGTGCGCTTTAAAAATGGCAAAAAATAAATAAATAAATAAATAAATAAATGTGACGGACCTCCTTACGCGTACGCTTGAGGTTTTCCGCCACCTCACTGAACAGGAATCGGAAGCTAAACCCACGACACCCGTAGCAACCGAAACACGAACTGAGCGAGCTAGCACCATGATGCCAATAAGAGAGGCTGCCCCCTACTGGGTTCCTCCACGAGGTCTAGGAACACACGATGACGTCAACCACCAAGATGCAAGAGGGAGGGTAGTGTACAACTGGGTCTACCAACCATGGGATCGGCAAGATATTTTGACGTTCCGGAAATCTTTGCCCGATTTACGTAAAAACCCCACTGCCTTCTATACTGAATTAGGTACGGCCCTAGGTTCAATGATTATGACCCTGGCTGACATCGACTTGTTTTTCGGGTTATGTCTGCCAGCTGATGTGTGGAAGAAAATCCGGAAAGTCGACCACCTTGAGCTGTTCGGACATACCTGGTCACAACTCGATGGCATAGATAGGCAACGAGAACCTGGACAGAAGCCTTTGAAATCCATTTTAGACCTCCCAGACAAAATTGTACAGAAATTGAAAACCCTGATCCCAGAAAAGAAAGTGGAATGGTCGATAGTAACGGCTTGTCGTCAGAAACCCCAGGAAGACGTATCGGACTACTTCTCCCGGTTTGAAACGGTGTTCTCCGATTACAGCGGCCAGGACATGACCACTGCAACCGGACACCATCTGTTTGTCCAGAATTATGTTAAGGGTTTGTCGCCGGAGGTCTCTCAGAAACTGCAGGCCAGTGAGAGTAGTTGGGCGGCCTCCAAACCTGCGTCTATCCTTCAGATGGCCCAATATTACGAACACCAGAAAAATGAAAACGATAGAGCAACAGAGAAAAAGAAGAAAGACTTAAAAGAGAGGGTGATGATTGCGCAGTTGCAAGGGGTGACTATAGGACGAGAGCAATACAAAGGAAACTACCAGACAAATGTCCCTAGGAACGCACCTCCTAAAGACCGCACCTCAACACCCCACATTGGACGTACAGACATTAGCGAGGACCAGTGTGCCTTCTGCAAAGGATTCGGCCATTGGAAATCCCAGTGCCCGGTTCTGTTGGAGATGATCAGAAATAGGGACCCCAAGGACGTAGCGGGTGGACCGAGAAATAGAGGACAGCAACGGGGGCCATGCAAATGACACGACTAACGATAAATCAAACAGACCAAATACGTTTGACCGACCCAGACAGAATCAGTACCAGCAGTCTGACGGCGACGATGCCCACAACTTCGCATAGGACTGCCAAGGGCAAGGGAGGGATCCAGTCGAGCTCTATGTTGACCAGCAAGGTCCTTATGTCATTGCTAAGGTCCTGGGTACAAAGTCTCCATTTCTGGTAGACACTGGCGCGACACGTAGTGCGTTATCTAAACGACTGATTCCAAGGGCACCCTTGTCTGGCTCACTTGTGACATCGATAGGTTTCGATGGAACGCCCTCCACTAACCCTTTGTCCACTCCGATCCCCTTTGACTTAGAGAACAATACAACTGACACAACGTTTTTGCTTTCCGCCAATACTCCTGACGCCATTATGGGACTTGACTTACTGAAGCATTTCTGAGCGACTATTAGATGTTCCCAAGACGGAGTTCGAGTTTTCCTGTACGACAACCCCATTCTACTTAGACATTGCCCTTCCCGACGCATGTTTTCTATCACTGGCGCTGACTCGTCCCTACTTGACACTCTGCCTCCGAATCTGTGGGCCAAGACAGATTCGGACGTAGGACGCATGATGATTGACCCAGTGCACATCACTGTTCGACCGGACGCAATACTCCCAAAACTTCCACAATATCGGATATCGCCCGAGGGCGAGAAGGCATTGGTAAAGATTATTCAGTCACTGATAGACGCAGGAGTGGTAGAGGAAGTGGTTAGCAACGTTTGCAACAGCCCTATCTTGCCCATCATCAAGAAACAAGGAGAGGGAAATGAGAAAGCATACCGCTTCATCATCGACCTTCGAGAGATCAACAAAGTAGTTGTACCCCAGTACCCCGTAGTCTCAGACATCACCACTATCCTGACTTTGATTCCTTCTACTGCCACCACTTTCACTGTCATTGACCTCAAAAACGCATTTTTCTCTATCCCCATCCACCCAGACAGCCGATATCTCTTCGGCTTCACCCTAAAAGCCCGCTCATATAGATTCTGTCGAGCACCCCAAGGCTACACAGAAAGCCCCAGCATCTACAGTCAGGCCCTCAAGAGACAACTGGATGAGGTCCAGTTACCCGATGGGGTGGTGTTGATACAATACGTCGATGACATCCTTTTGGCGGCCGACACCACTCCACTAGCAGTCACAGCCACCCTTCAACTCCTGCACTTCCTTGCGGAAAATGGCCACAAGGTCTCCAAGAAGAAGTTGCAAATCTGCCAACCCCAGGTCACTTACTTAGGCCACCTTCTGTCCAAAGACGGAAGGAAACTTACCCCCGACCGGATCCAAACCATTCTTGAAACCCCTGTCCCTAAGACTCAGAAACAGGTCCACTCCCTACTAGACCTCACCTCCTTTTGTCGGCAGTGGTTACCAAACTTCAGCCTCATTGTAAAACCGCTGCTTTCTCTGCTAGCTAAAGATGTCCCCTTCCCCCTCCCTTGGACCCCTGAATGCCAATCCTCCTTCATAGAGCTACGAGATGCCCTTTGTTCAGCCCCTGTCCTAGGTACCCCCGATTACACAAAGCCCTTCTCCCTCTACACTCACGAAAGTGTGCTTTATCTGTCTTGACCCAGCCCATTGGCCCAAAGCAATGACCATGCGCTTACTTCTCTGCCACTCTTGACCCCGTAGCCAGAGCCTTACCTGCCTGCCTTCGAGCTGTAGCTGCCGCTGCTATCTCTATCCGACAGAGTGAGGGGATCGTGCTCTCGAATCCTCTCACGGTATTGGTACCCCATGCAGTTGACACCCTCCTGAACCAAACCAAGACGCAACACCTGACGAGTGCACGACTGACCGGATACGAACTGACTCTGCTCGCACCCCACATCACCCTGAAAAGATGCACCACACTGAACCCGGCAACTTTGTTGCCCCTACCGGAGAACGTTCCCAATGTGCCCCCTGTACATGACTGTGTGACCCTCACGGACGAACAGACTAGAAGTAGGGTTGACCTCAGAGACACAGCTTTTCCTGACCCTGACGGAGAGCTGTGGGTGGACGGCTCTTGCATCAAACTCCCCGATGGCACCACTTCAGCTGCCTATGCAGTCACCACCGCCCGAACTGTAGTAGAGACAGCCCGCATCACGCAACGATCTGCACAGGCAGCAGAACTGATTGCCCTGACACGAGCATGCATCCTAGCAGCAGGAACCACAGCGAACATTTACACCGACAGCCAGTATGCCTTCGGGGTGGTTCACTATTTTGGGCTCCTTTGGAAGGAAAGGGGATTCTTGACCTCGCACGGCACCCCCATCTTACATGGAGATCTAGTCTCCACCCTGATCGAAGCTGTCCTTCTCCCCAAAAGACTTGCGGTTATCAAATGCCAGGCAGACAAGAAAAGTGACAGACATTATTGGACAGGGAAATGCACTAGCCGATATCACTGCTCGAACCACAGCTGAAAATAGGACGACGACACGCATGTACGTGACCAGGTCACAAGCAGAGCAATGGACCGATGCTAGGGACACTATTAGGGACATTCAAATGGCTAGCACACAACACAAATTGACTGAATGGGCACGGGTGGGACTGAAAGACGATGAAGGCTGCTGGCGGACAAAGGACACGAACAAATGGTTGATACCTGACTCATACCTGATTCCCATACTGACTATGGCACACTCCCCTACCCACATAGGATCAGCCCCCATGATTGAACTTGTCTCCAGAGTTTGGCACAACGACAAAATCACAGACTCCGCCAAACGTCTGGTCCAACAATGCTTGATATGTCTGCAACATAACCCCGGGAAAGGAACTGTGGTACCCCGGGGAGGGTTTGGGGTTCCCAATCACCCGTTTGAAGTCCTGCAGATGGACTACATCCAACTAGACAGATGCCAAGGCCTGAAATACGTACTTGTAGTGGTGTGCGCATTTAGCAAATGGGTGGAAGCATACCCAACCCATGATAACACTGCTATGGCCACTGCAAAAGTACTGTTAAAAGAATTTTTCCCTCGCTACGGCCTTTGTCGAATTTTATGGAGCGACAATGGCCCCCACTTCGTAGCCGAAGTTATCCAGCTCATCTTAAAGGGGCTGGGTATCAAACAGAAGTTCCAAGCAGTCTTCCACCCCCAGTCTGCTGGACTTGTTGAGCGACACAATGCCACACTAAAACTAAAGCTAGCCAAGACAGTGGCTACCACGGGACTGAAATGGCCAGACGCTCTCCCACTGGCATTGCTATCGATGCGTTCCACCCCCACCAAACACCACTTGACACCTTACGAGGTCGTTTTCGGCCGACCCATGAGCGTCTGGTCTGCACCAAAACCGACTTCCATTCATGACGTCCCGGACGTCCTAATGTCTGATTAATTGTAAAAATTGACTGAAACTCTGTCTGTCATTCACCAACAGGTGCTGCATGCCATCCCTGATGCTTCCAGGGGTCCCGGACACAACCTGCAACCCGGGGATTACATCCTGATAAAGAACTTCCAGCGTGCCAAGAGTCTGGAACCCCGGTGGACGGGCCCCTGGCAAGTCCTACTCACCACCCGAACAGCTCTTCGAGTGGAAGGAAAGCGGACCTGGGTGCATGCGCACCATTGTAAGCGGATTCCCCCGACTCTGATGACAACCGAAGACGTGACCACCCAGGAAGAGCTCCTGAACAAAGACCGACCATCGCTGAATTGCTACCCAGACACAGAGACACTTGAACTTGCAAAGATTCCTGACCCTACCGTGCCATCCAAAGAAGGGTATAACCTGCGACGAAAGGAGAGAGTTTCGGCTAAGCAGACCATTGACTAAGTCATAATTCTCAGATCGGTGGCCTAACACAACAAGGGCTGTCAGGAGAGAAAGCCAGACGAGGTCTTTGGTTCTGCCCGCTACCGAGCTCCCTTGAAGGTGATGGAAGCGCCCGATAAGAAGGTGATGGAAGCGCCCGATAAGAAGGTGATGCAAGCAACCGGACATCCGAAAATTCGCTACAGAAACCCAAAGACAGACAGAATCCACAGTTCAAAGACAATTGCACTTTTTATCACGATCCTCTTCTGCCTTCTCTTCATGACCACGCTCTGGATTGTGGAAGAAAATGCACCTGCTCATGAAACATTCCTGACCACTGCACAGCCTACCACCATGAAGGAACATTATTTGATCTCACTCTCTCCCCAACACAGAGAAAGGCGAAAGGAGTTTTGGAACAACTCCTTTGTGCAGCTGCTGCACCAGCACAATCTTGCCACCAATGCCACCAACTGCTGGATCTGTGGGTTGCTACCCCACGCCACTGGACATTCGATACCTTTCATCCCTTCACCCTTCTCAATTCACGGCTCCTGCCTTGCCTGGCTGATCCTCCTGCAAGAGAGCTATAAGGACAATGCCACCCCCAGCAAAACCATGACGCATTTCTTTCACGAGGTCTGGCGAAACAAAACAAAGACACATTTCTGCCCGCAGACCTCCAACGACTCTATCCACATGGACATCCCTGCTAAAGAACGAATTGAAATGCAGGTGTTCAACAATCCAACCACACCCACCTTCTCCTACCTATGGAAACAAACAGCTGCCACTCTGACTGTGGCTTTATCTGTCATCAACGTCACAGGCCATATGTGCATAGAAGGGCTTGGGACACAGCTGGTGGGCCGCAGTGCTTGCCGCTTCACCAGAACTTTGGACTCTACCGATCCACCTTCCTTTGTATCCTCTCCAAACATGTACTTCGTTTGCGGCACAAAAGCCTACACCTGGTTCCACAAAGGCTGGGGAGGCACTTGTTTTATCTCCTTCATCCTTCCTCCGACCTATGTGGCTCCAGCGAATCACCATAGACAAAAACGAGCCAAGGACATTGAACAAGCCGACTCTACAGGAGCACAGTTCCTCGATGCCATGAAGGGACTTGTTCCACTCTGGGGCCCGATGGCAAACAGCTGTGCCATCCGAAATCTGACTCAGGCAGTCGAGACAACAATGAACATCACAGCTGGTATCCTTGCAAACAACACAGCCGAGCTTCAAGCGGTCCGCCTGGTGGCTCTCCAGAACCGCCTTGTTCTAGATGTGGTTCTAGCGGACCGTGGTGGAGCATGCCGCATTATTGGGTCCAGCTGCTGTACATATATACCGGACAATTCACCCTCAGTGTACAAAGCCATCGAACATCTCCACAGACTGTCCTCAGAAGTCCACCAGGAGCAGGAAGAATGGTCGCTTGGTGGATGGTTTTGGAATACCATTAAGAACTGGGGCTGGAGACTGTTTACCATTATTCTGATTCCTGTGGTTGCAATATGTGGGTTCTGCTTAGGAATTCAATGCCTGCCGCCTCTGTGTTCATTATGTGAAAATTGTATCTGCCCTAAGACTGTGGACTTTGAAAAGGAACGCATGGGAGCACTATATGATGTTGAGGTTAGGAATTTAATGCAGATAGACCTGGAGTAGACAAGCTGGCTAGATATGTTGAAAAGGGAGGACTGTTAAAACCTAGACTGCAGTGTCAACATTATCGGCGCCATCTTGCCCCTTTTCGAGCCCATTCGTTCGCGTAAGCGGCAGCCATTTTAAATACCATGGCCTCTCTGCCCATCGCCGACAGCCAGCGCGTCTCTCTCTCTCTCTCTCCTAACCTCGCAAGCATCCCCCGCGCGCTGACAGCCCCCGCTCCCACATGCCTTGGGCCATAAACCCCTCTTCAGCACAACTCTGCCTCGGAACCCCATCCTGTTCCCAGCTCAACGCCTCCCTTCATTCCTTTCATGATCCCGGGTCCTTGATAAAACCCCCTTTCCTCTGTGCCCGTTTGTCTTACTCGTTCCCAGGCCGCCACCTGGCCCTGCGGATGCTGTTTATTGCCCCCCCCCCGTACAGTAGGAAGCTTCTCCCATCAAAGGATCCACGAGTTGATCAAAGCCCCCACCCCATGAGATCCGATCAACCACATACATTCCGTGAATCGGCGGAATGTCCAGCTGCGCGACAATCATCACCTGTTGTGACCGGGGTGGGGACTTCCACTGTAAATGTGTGTGGGAACGGGCCTGAAGCGGGGATTCCGAGGATGTCCTTTCATACTTCAAAGCATTTGCAGGAATGTGCCACATGCAATAAACTGTAATAAAGATCATAAACCTGTGTATAAGAGGCGAGGCCTCAGAGATGCGGTTAGAGCACCTCGAGAAGATACCCTGTTGTCTGATTTGATGTGTTCTGCTCCGTCGGAATAAAACTTCTGTTTCCTGCCTTCCAGTCTCCAGCGCCTGCCTCTTTGTTTGGTAACTTGAGTGGTAATAGAGGCGGTTAACGCCGGGCAACTCTGAAAAAGGTCATTGCCCCTACCTTTTTCCACAGGGGGACGGCAGCGGCGAAAAACACCGCCCGCCACTATTCCGCCCCAGTCACCTTGCGGCCGGGGAGGAAAATGTTTAATATGGTGGCGGTGTCTATTAGACACTGCCAGCCATATTACAATGGGCATTGGTAGATGCCTTTCCGTGGCGGCGATGCCGTCACGGAAAGGCATGCGGTCTTCACTCTGGGGGCCCCCTGTGGGCCCCCAGAGTGAAGGAGGGATGGGAATTGCACATGGGGGGGTACCTGTGGTACCCCCCTTCATTTGCAAAAACAAAGCGGCAGGCACCGCTGAGAGCACCGCCCGCCACAATGCTAGAAATGCAGGATGTGCCCACCACAGTGGCGGGCACATCCTAATGCCACCCCCGGGACCCCCGCCCTTATGGCGGGCGGTCCCAATCCCCGTTAGGATGGCGGGAGGGCAAAGTCCGCCCGCCATCCTAATGACCCCCTTAATGTGGTCCTCTGTTGGTAACGGTCAGTCCTGTGCTTAGGATTACATTATGGTTTGGAGTGGACTGTGGTATGCTGTTGTTACCAGGGCCTTGCCTGCGGGTTCTCTGCATGTTCTCTGAGTTGGGGCTATTCACATGGTTGCCAGGAGGCCCGAATTGGCCAGGTGCATAAAGATGACAATGGATAATATTTTTGTAAACAATATTTAGGGCATAGTATTCATGTCAGATGATATTCTGAGAACAATATTTTAGTACCATCACATTGGGAGCGAGAGTTCTGGGATAATGTTCTAGCAGTGAGCTCCATCTTGGTGAGCCCCCAGGCACATTTTCGGTAAAAGTAGACATACCCCAATCCTACCCCAAACCATTGCCCCAATTCCAGGCACAGCTCTGACCATTACTCTGTGGCCATTAACCTATGACAGGCCCCCATTGGAATGTCATGGTGTATGCAGAGGGTCCACCCCTGTCTTTTGAGTGGGGTGAAGTCATGGATAGACAAGTGCGGCATTGACGATGACTGTATCAAACCTCATATTGCATCTAGGTCCACTAAAAAAGGGTGTGAGCGGGGTTCTCACTGTAGAACCAGAGTTTTACAGCCCTGACACATTTTCTGGCTTGGTGAATCTTAGTTGGCCTGTAGGGAGGAGCCACTAGACGACTAGGGAGGAGCCAGGGACACTCCCCCTGTGGTGCGCAGGCCAAAGTGACACCACTCTGTTGGAGTCACTAGATGATCCCTAGGGACGTCATTGCCATCACCCCACTGGATTGGACCTATGATGGCGTTGATCCTGCACCCGGCAGGAGCATGGGAACTCCAACACCTGTTCTATAATGTGAGCATTCGCCAGGGTGACGTATGGTCACTGATTTGCATGAATCAGGCCCCAGGGAAATCAGGGAACATCGACTCTTTGAATAGAGCCTGTGCATTCGTTGCGATAGATGTAACCAAAGTGTTCCTTGTGTAAATCGAAATTATCTCACAACTGTAATAACTGCTGCAATCAACCACCGGTTGCACAGCACCGGCGTTTTTACAGACCAATAAATAGTATTGTAGTGTTTTTCAACACTGTCGTCTCACTCCGCTTTTTTCCAGCTATATACATTTAGACATAATAAATGTGCCAAAGTTTAATTTTAGAAAAAGCCAACCATTTTAAATAAAATAAGAATTTGAATACTTTGTGGGTATTGCTATGCGTTCTATGGCCGAACCTCATTTGGTTAACTCGATTACATCGGCAGGGGGTGTTGGTTTGTTTACAAGTAGCTTATTTTGTATTTAGCTTTCATTAGGATTAAAGCCTGTAGCTACCTTGCATGGTTTATATGAGAAGCTATAAGTAAAGGCTACACTTCTCGAAAAAAACAGATTCTACTTTAATTTCTGCCTCGTTTAAAAGCATTACGACAGGTCTGAAAAACTACCCTGCGTTATTGGCCTTTTCATCTGTCAAACCTGGCATTTTTTCGAGACAAGAGAAATATCGGTGCTTGCTGAGCCTGTCCCCTGGGAGCTGGTGTGACTTTGAGCCTTGACTCTCAACCATATGCCTCTCGAATAGCAGAGTAATGCTTTTAACAGATATGCTACCTAATTAAATTGTTAGGAAACGGGCTTTTATATCTTTAACACCTAATTTACTATTGTTTCTTTGTGAGTGATTGGATTCCCTGCGGTTTGTGTGCCTCCCTCCTTAGTTTTATGGTCACTTTTATGTTTTTTATGGGCGTTCCACTAAGTACCCACCTCTGAGGCCTGCTAGGTGTCAAAGGCTAAACTTGTGCAGAGAAAATATGGATCACACTTTATATCACCACATATTGGGATAGTTAGCAGTGCAGTGCTAATTGCATAATTATTCCTTTTTACAGACCACTCTAATCAAATTATTCCCTTTGATTGGCTCCTGCGAATGTTTTTTGTAATCTGCCACAACTAAAGCCAGCAGCACAGAACACACACGTGCATGTGACATAAATCTCTTAAAACATCACTGCTATGAATGTAAGCAGTGCAGTAAACCACCCTGTTGCTCAGGGATACTGAAACAATGTTAGGACACTTACAGCCTGATGAATGAATCCTATACAGTAACTCATTCAAAGTAAATCATGTGGAGACAACAAAATGTACTCCAGATGTGGCACTCCTCTAAGCATGTAAAACAGGCACAGAACGTCTTTGTCGGTATTAATATTCAGCACTTTGCATATGCAGATGTGACGTTCTTTCAAATGTTCACACAATGCGGGAAACATGGGTTACATCTAACACACATTCTGGGCTGCATTCTTGCCACATGAACACCTACAAATACCCCTTAGGCTGCCAAGATGAGCTCCTGTTCCTGATTGGTAAGTATAGGAGCAGAGATAAGCCAATAGGGTTGTTGGGTAAAGGGGATGGCTCAACCGGAAAACTCGCCATGGAAAAGAGGGGAAAACGTTCATAGAGCCCCGAATGGGTTTATGATGACTTCCTAGACGTGGCAGGGGAACACACAGGACTCAGAATGTCCACATACAGAACGTTTAAGGAAGGAAGGAGCAGAAAGAGGTACTGATGAGACATGGGGAGGCTCTGGAAGTCGTGATAGACCGAGAGGGGCTCTAAGGGAGTGCACATTGGCCCCTTAAACTGGGGCACAATGCACTCACTAGGTGTGTCCTTACATTAGCAAAACAAGAAAGCGATTTCTCTGGAGGAGATGCTCAAAGACACTGTGAATGCCTGCATAAGAGAATACAGAGCAGAGAGCTGTGGAGCCCCGGGTTTTCGTCACTGTGTTGGTGTGTACCTCTCTCTCCCTGGCTCCTAAAAGAAGGTACCCTTTAGCAGCCATAGTGGTTCACTCCTATTGTTGAGACAACTCCCTACGCTTCATGTGGGGAGGTACACCACAACCCTCCCTAAAGTTGCGATCCATCCCAGAAGTGCCTTCCACCTTCTGTCAGGCCTGGTTAACTGTTGGCCTGTGACTCTTGAGCTGTTTGGCAATGGCCATGGGCCAAAGTCGAAGGTAGGAACTGCCTCGGAGTGTGAGCTTCCCCTGGTGCCAGTACATCACCCACTTGCATCCCACCAGGGAAATGTGGGTTTATGTACGGGATCCCCTCTCCATGTGCTGCTCTCCTTATCCTGGTGAATGTGTATTCCATGATATGAAGAGCCTAAAGGGATATGTCTAGTTGTGGCTTGATCATGTATAGATCCTGGCCGTCCAGTCCTTGGGTCCTGGTGTTTCTTTCAGGCGGGGCAATGTTCTATCACGCATGGTATCAGGCACCCGCCACCCATGCCTGGCATGGTAGGGCGGAGGGGTGTCATTGCTACCTCATAGGCAGCACCTTTGAGAGATGCTTTGCTTTCTAGAGAATTTGAACTTTTGAATGTATTTAATAGGTGCTTTTGGCAACAAGATTTTCTTTTGCACAAGAAATGTGAAAATAACACAAGTAAACTAAAATTCAGGCAATCAGACAATAAGAAGACAGATGATATTCTATGGCATCTTGGCTAATGCGCTGGTGGGCCGAGTGGTCTTCTTTTTCTGGTTCTTTCCCTTATGTCCAAGCTTTTTAATGAGATAACTTCCAATGCACTTAGTTAGTGCCTCTGACATGTTGATGAGCAGAAAGAAAATGTGTTCTCCATCGTTATTCAGCTGCTCATGCTCCGGTGTGTATTTGATGGTGTAACCACGAATCCTGTCGTAAAGTGAGCAGCTTTGTAAAAAGTGGATTATGTCTTCTGTTTGGCTACAGAATCAAGCACATGAAGGTGCTTGATTTCTTTTCTTTAGTAGGGTTTTCAAAGGGAGCGCGCCGCCACAGATACCAGTCTTTCCCTGCAATTGGGTAATTTTAACAAGTAGAACTGTACAGCCTCAGATCGATCAAAAAGCCCAGCTTCACGAGCTGCTAGAAGTTCTCTAAGGCCTTGAACTTTCTGCCCATCTGTAGATTTGTGAACCGTATTAGATTTGTGAACTGCTTGGTGATGGTCATGTTCGTTTTTCGTATTAACATTAGCCTCAGGGCAGGTTTCTCAGGCATCAGAACTAGGCCTGGTCTTTTAGCTTCTTCCTTCCAGCTGGTAGCACACTTTGACGTATGGCTCAGGTTGAATTACTCTCTCAAACTTTGTATCTGAAGAGATCACCCCCTGATCTGTCATTAATTTCTTGTATATTCTATGCCTACACTGCAATGAAAGGGTGGTCAGTCAATCAGTTGTCTGTATTTCCTCAGGTCATCTAAGAAGCCATTACCTGTTTCATCAGCCTTCCTTCCTGGAGGAAATACATTGTTAGTTTTCTCTAGACCTTGAAAATGTGACTTCCCGGGTGGTCTACAAACAAACACCTGCTCCAGTCCTTAAGCAAGCACATGCATGTGGCACAGAGAGCAGATTGGGTGAGTGCACAGATTCGATAATCTGATATCAGCAGTTTAATGATAAAATTGTGGAATTTAACATCCCTTTTTGAGCAGTGTACTTCAGGAGCTTCAGCATTTTTCCGCGTGCTCAGCTCACATGTGCATGTGTTTTCTTCTTGATGGGTTCCCAGTAAATTCAGGAAAAGTGTCCACCAGAATCTGGCAATGCATTCTTTACAGATTCCAGTGCTTCTCTGGGGATCCCTAAAATGTGATGGAGGACCGAGTGAAGTTTAAATTTAAGTTAAAAGTGTTACTCTGGAGTCTTAACATTATGGATCCTTGTCTAGTGAATAAGTAAACATAACCTGAACTCCAAAAATGCAAAATGTTAAAAAAGGCATGGGAAGAATTATTGCAAGCCAGATTGGCACTTTATCGAGTAATGTGTCATAGAGGCAGAGGAGATACCTCCCCCTAGACCACAGCTTTCCTAACTTTTCATGTTGGTGACACACCTTATAGACAATGTTCATCTCGCGACACGGTAATGAGCGCGAGCACAGCAACCGTGCCGGAACCACCTAAGGGCGAATCGGGGGGTTGTCCCCCCGTGAAAATTTTGAAAAAATAGTGGACAAATGGTGCATTTTCAAGCAAATTTGAGAAAGAGGGAAAGGTTAATAAAACATTTGTGAATCTGTTCTAACAAAGACAGTGGCTGGCAAAACTGGGTGTAAGGTTAGGTTTGTGCCTGAAACAAGAACATAATCATGCACACATTGACACATGCCCCAGTGATTTATGGCACAAAAAGGGCGGGTGCACTCACTGCCAACCCTTCCAACCATGCACAAAGTCCGCCTGCTGCCTTGCTGAATATGAGTTATACAAAAATCCATTCAGGAAGGTGAAATTGTGAGTGGTAAAACAATCATGCAACTTATGAGCTGGTCTCTACGCATTGAACTCAGATGGGACCCCTCTTCGCAGTGTGCCAAAAGCCAACAGAGCTTAAAGTAAAAAGGCCAAAAGTCAACAAGAGCTAGACAAAGTGCAAACACTGATTTTTCATACCGAAAAATAGCACCAAAAAAATGGTGTCAAATAATGCAGAAGATAACAACTAAAGAGTGTTCTAGTGCAGGTAGGGTGGGGGTTTGCACTGAGCACAAAGAGTCAAACACAAGCCCATTTGGTTTGTTATTAAAGCCCTCACTCACCGACCTGGTTGGTGACTTGCTTCATCATCGGGCCCCACCGGGTGTGACCGAATGTCACCCCGGTGTGCTGCAACACCAGAGTTACTGCGGAGCTGGTCTTTGTGAGGATTGAGGGGCTATGTGAAGAGTAACGTGAGAAGTGTGAAGGGTGGTGGTTTAAAATTGTCTTGTATGTATCAAAAATGATTTAATAACTGATCATCAAGAACAAAGTAAAAAATGTGTCGGTAAACAAGGCCAACTAATTGGATGGTCTTGTACCAATAACATTAAGTGAAAGTGTGATTGGTCAACATGTTTCTGCCCTAGCGGTATAGTTAACCAGGCATTCGTCAGGACCTAGAGTGTAAACCCCGGCGGTATGAGCACGCTAAGGCTCACCCGACCGTAGGCCTTGAAAGTGAAAAAATCGTGTCTGTGAAGTAAAAAGAGGGGGGCTCCACCAGCCAAAAGGCGGGAAGCACACAGCCTCAGGTCTCCAGAAATATAGAGACAAAAATTAAAACCTGTGAAGATAAAAGGTACAGACAGACATACAAAAAGACAAACAGAAAGGTTAAAATCATTTGTCAAAGAGGCTCATATGTTTAAAGCCTGTGACTAGTGCTCAAGGTGCTTGGGGGTGCACAACTCGTACAAATTAGCAGAGGTGCGTGGCTCTGCCTGTGGTCTAGACAGGAACGTATATCACTAAACTTTTAGTCGTGACTGAACAGGCTCACTAGTGTACTATTTGGATTACTAACAGTGCGCGTGAGATTGGCCATTTGTGGGAGTGAGAGATGGGGAATAGCGATGTGATGGGCATTCACACACATCTCTGACACTCGAACGAACAATGGGCCAAGGGTCAGTGATCATACAACCAAGAGTTTCAAGGGTGAAAAGAGAAGAATATCTCACTTCACAGGGGGTGGTATTACCCCCCATAGACCTCGGGAGGGGGGAGGCAGCGCTTTTTGGCACATCCTGTGAAGGAAAGGGGGAAAGAAGGGAACAGAGGACGAACACAATCAGTTTACTGAAAAAAGCACTTATCTCGTAAGGTTTGTAGCGGTCGCAGACACACTCACGCCCACTACGCCAGTCTCCCGTAGATACACCTGCTCAGCCCTCGGAACCGGGTCTCGCCGATCCAGGCTGGAGGAGTGTGAGTCTATTTATGGAGGATGGGAGGCTGGGTTGGGCTTCCGGGTCCGGAAGGTGTGTGCGATGCGCATGCGTCACAGTGGATGAAGTAGAGCGTAAACCAACTTAAAATAATCCTACCCATTTCCGGGTTGGAAGGTTGGGAGTGCGCATGCGTGGGCAAGGTCGGTTTTTCAATTGGTAGACTCAAAAATAATGCAGTTATTTTAGGACAGAGGCCCAGGGAATATCGTCATTGAGACCAGTTAAATGGGTTCCCAAGCGGTATACCCATCTCTGTTCCTTTTCAAACAGTCTGTCTGGGATGTTAGAACCTCCGATGATTTGTTCGATCACAGTCCATCTGAGATCGTTAGTGGTATGATTGTTACGCAGGAAATGATCGCTCATTTTGGTTGTAGCTTTCTTGCACCTGATGTTGCTCCTATGTTCACATACCCTCTGCTTCACTTTTCTCGTGGTCATTCCAACGTATCGGAGAGAGCAGGGGCATGTGACAAGGTAGACAACATTGATGGAATTGCAGTTGGTATGTGCTTTCTGGTGCCAAGTTTTCCCTGGTTCCAGATCAAGGGTTTTAGATGGAGCAGTCAGGTGGCAGACCGAGCAGTTCGCACAAGGGAAATGGCCTGTAACTTTGAGGAGATTCCAAGCGTCTGTAATACTCCGTGTCAGGGGTACTGTCAGTTGTCTAGGTCTCGTGTGAACCAGAGAGTCCTTTAAACTGTGTCCCTTTTTAAACGAGAATAGAGGTTTCTGCCAGTCTTTCTTCGTACTCGTGATGATTTTCCAGTTTTTGTTTATCGACTTCTTTACTAGATTCGATAGTGTACTGTAGGTAGTGACGCACGTGAGTGGTATTTCCTCCGTTGTTCTCGTAACTGGTTCAAGGAGGACTTCACGCGGTTGGTTTCGAGCTCGTTTGAAGCCTTTTTGGAGGATGTGCTTGGGGTAGCCTCTCTGAGTCAGCTTTACTGTAAGGTCGGATGATTGGGTCTTGAAGTCCTCTAGATTGCTACAGTTTCTACGGATTCTTAAATATTGCCCATAGGGTAAGTTCTCCCTCAGTGGGCGCGGATGGAAACTGGAAAATTGCAGTAAGTTGTTTTTTGCCGTGGCCTTGTAATGAGTTTTGGTCGTTAGTGAGGTACCGCTGTTCGTAATGACCACATCCAGGAAGACCACCTCCGTGGTGCTCACTGTGTGGGTAAATTTCAAATATCTGTTCGTTGTGTTGATCCACACCACGAATTCCATTAGACGTTCCATGCTGCCTTTCCAGATGAGCAGCACGTCGTCTATGTATCGTCTCCAGAAGGTGATGTTCCTCGTAAACGGATTGTTTATGGATTGGATGTTTTTTGCCTCGAAATCTGATACGTATAGCCCCGCCACGCTGGGCGCAAACGTGCTGCCCATCGAGGTCCCGGAGCATTGCAGGTACAGCTGGCCTTTGTGAGAAAAGAAATTCTCTTTGAGTGCGATAGTAGCGCACTGTAATACGAATTCCTTGGGGGTGTTGTATTCCCATGTGACCGAGTTGAGAGCCGTACCCAGTACCTTGATAGTTTCATCCTGGGGGATACTGGTGTACAGACTTTCTATATCAAGGGTAGCTAGGATGATGGTATCGGGCTCAAAGGTGATGGCCTGTAATTCATACAGGAGATTTTTTGTATCCTTTAAATATGTGGGGGTGTTTTGGACAATGGGTTTTAGAAACTGGTCACAAAAAGTAGACAGTGGTTCTAGTAGAGACCCAATTCCTGAAACTATAGGGCGGCCTGGTGGCGTCAGCTTGTTTTTGTGAGTTTTAGGAAGCGTGTAGAAATACGGGATGATATTTTTACTGGTTGAGAGATAATCCGCCTCATTCTTGGATAGATGTCCATTCTCTTCGGCTTCCTTAACCAGGTTTGTGATACGGTTTTGTAGATCCGGAGAAGGGTCTGTGGTGAGTGGAATATAGTTGTTGGTGTCGTTCAGAAGTGCCTCACAGACTTTCTCATAATCCGTTGTATTTTGAATGACGATCCCACCGCCCTTGTCGGCAGGTTTTATAGTGATCTCACTGTTGTTTTTCAATTTCTCCAGTGCCTGATATTCTTCGGTGCTGAAGTTTCCATAGGTCTCGGGTTCAAGGCTAGTTTCCAGGTCCAGAAGCACTGCTTGTTCAAAGGCTAAAATAGCTGCAGGCACCGTGTGAGGGGGGGGAACAAAGGTTGATTTTAACCTTAGTCCAGTGTCCCCTTTCCTGGTGTCTGCATTAGGATCCTCTTTTCCTTTGAAAAATGCCTTTAGCTTTAATTTACGAAAGAAGTCTGTTAGTTCGCAGTGTAATCTGAACTTGTCCGGGCGGGCAGTAGGTACAAAGCCCAGCCCCTTCTCTAGTACTTTTGTCTCAGCGGTAGTCAGTTGGTAGTCCGAGAGGTTGTTCACTAGACTTGTTGGTTGCTTGTCCCCGCTTGGGGTGTCCTGCTCCTGGTGTGATGGCCAACTGCGTCGTCTGGTTGCCAGGAGACTTGGTTGGAGGTTCTTCTGTTTCTGCCTCTTCCTCTCCGGCCCCTCTCTAAAAAAGGCTGCTGGTATTGGTTTGCTGGTAGCGGTTGGTGCCAACCTGGATTCCATCCCATCATTGGAAATTGTGGGTGTGGAAAAGGGAAAGGTGAGGGCCCAAAACCTGCATGTGGTGCCATTGGCCAATTAGGTATGTGATTATGTTGATACCGCTGGTTGCCTCTGTTGCCTCTGTTACCACGTCTTCGGCCTTGTTTGAATGAACTTGAACTCGATCCGCTACTGTTGGAGGAATTATCATCAGTAGCATCAGAATCATTAGCACTCTTTGCTACAGCTTTATAGTCAGGATCCGCATATGGGTAGATTTTATTGAACTCGAATTTTTTCAGATCCTTTTGGAATTTTGTTAGCTTGGCCTGTAGGAGATTCTCCTTATATTCATTCATTTCTCGGTTAATTTCGTCTAGTTTTTTCTTATAACCGGTCACGGTGGTTTTGATGTGTGTCTCTGTTTCTTGAATTTCTATTAGTAAGGCCTCCGACAGGCGTAGGGCAGTCTTGATTATTAGCACAAGCCAGTCCCTGGTGCAGTGCCATGCAATCATGGCCCAATCTTTGCGAAATTGTGCGTCATTCAGGAAAATGCGTGGAGCATTGGTTACCAGGAGGCCCCTGGGTGCCGAGTTAGAGGAGAGGTAATGTTTCATTATTGTACCGTGTAGGATCGTGCGTATACGGTCTCGTTTATGTTCAGTTAATTTTTCCCACTCCGAAGTGTGTGCTATAGCTTGAGAGATAGCCGGGTCTGCAAAAAGGTTGGAGTCTGCCATAAGTGCGTCAATTTCAGCCTCAGAGAAAGTGAGTCCCAGGTTCGCCATGGTGGTGGATGGGGGTTAGTAAACTCTCACAGCTGTGCGCTGCTATATATCTAACAACAAAAAGAGAGGTAGGGAGAAGTGCGAACACTCTTAGTCCCCAATGGATTTAACAGAAGATAACAACAAAAGAGTGTTCTAGTGCAGGTAGGGTGGGGGTCTGCACTGAGCACAAAGAGTCAAACACAAGCCCATTTGGTTTGTTATTAAAGCCCTCACTCACTGACCTGGTCGGTGACTTGCTTCATCATCGGGCCCCACCGGGTGTGACCGAATGTCACCCCGGTGTGCTGCAACGCCAGAGTTACTGCGGAGCTGGTCTTTGTGAGGATTGAGGGGCTATGTGAAGAGTAACGTGAGAAGTGTGAAGGGTGGTGGTTTAAAATTGTCTTGTATGTATCAAAAATTATTTAATAACTGATCATCAAGAACAAAGTAAAAAATGTGTCGGTAAACAAGGCCAACTAATTGGATGGTCTTGTACCAATAACATTAAGTGAAAGTGTGATTGGTCAACATGTTTCTGCCCTAGCGGTATAGTTAACCAGGCATTCGTCAGGACCTAGAGTGTAAACCCCGGCGGTATGAGCACGCTAAGGCTCACCCGACCGTAGGCCTTGAAAGTGAAAAAATCGTGTCTGTGAAGTAAAAAGAGGGGGGCTCCACCAGCCAAAAGGCGGGAAGCACACAGCCTCAGGTCTCCAGAAATATAGAGACAAAAATTAAAACCTGTGAAGATAAAAGGTACAGACAGACATACAAAAAGACAAACAGAAAGGTTAAAATCATTTGTCAAAGAAGCTCATATGTTTAAAGCCTGTGACTAGTGCTCAAGGTGCTTGGGGGTGCACAACTCGTACAAATTAGCAGAGGTGCGTGGCTCTGCCTGTGGTCTAGACAGGAACGTATATCACTAAACTTTTAGTCGTGACTGAACAGGCTCACTAGTGTACTATTTGGATTACTAACAGTGCGCGTGAGCTTGGCCATTTGTGGGAGTGAGAGATGGGGAATAGCGATGTGATGGGCATTCACACACATCTCTGACACTCGAACGAACAATGGGCCAAGGGCCAGTGATCATACAACCAAGAGTTTCAAGGGTGAAAAGAGAAGAATATCTCACTTCACAGGGGGTGGTATTACACCCCATAGACCTCGGCAGGGGGGAGGCAGCGCTTTTTGGCACATCCTGTGAAGGAAAGGGGGAAAGAAGGGAACAGAGGACGAACACAATCAGTTTACTGAAAAAAGCACTTATCTCGTAAGGTTTGTAGCGGTCGCAGACACACTCACGCCCACTACGCCAGTCTCCCGTAGATACACCTGCTCAGAGTCAAATAATGCAGGACAAAACTGAACTACCTGGGAAATTTATGTAATCCGGCACTGTGAGCTTGCTACCCTGGGCGCGGCACAACAGGCACCGCACTCATGATTTTTCAAAACTATATTTATACCTTATTTACTGTAAATACAATGAGAGACGCAGTTTTTACTGACATCCGGTTGAGGGATGGTTAGATGGAAGAAAATGTGGCACAACCAATTCTGTCTATCATGAGCTTCCGATGTCTGTGGGTGGGTGATGGCCCTGCTCCTATTAATGCAGGAGTATTGGATTGTACAAAGCATCACATGTTTCACACCCACAGGCAAGCACGTGGAGTTTCTTTGAGTACCTGAGTCCTAGTTTTGAAAATGTGTAGGAGTAAGATCTAATTAGCACCTTTAATGACATGAGGACAAATCGGCACTCAACTTTTTACCTCAACAACAAGGCTAATGACATCAATGAAATTAAACAAAAATAAAATAAATGTGTCAAATTAATAGAGTGACATCAGATCCTCTTGCAAATAGACTCCTGGCTTAAAAATAGCATTACAGCCACCTGGTGGGCCCAAACCAGCTCCTCCCACCAACTAAACGGGTCTGTGGCAGTGATCACTCTGTGGTTGCATAGGTTCAACGCCTCCCATGAGCTACGTTGCTTAGAGAACTCTGGAGACAGTTCTAGCCCTTGGTTGACACATTTATCCTCTTTTGAGTGACAACTCACCGCACTTCCAACTGCATGAGTCTCACTCGCAATGAATGGGACTATAGTTCTCTGTGGAACCGGGCTAACAAAAGGCTACACAGTCACAAGCCTTAATAGTCACAAGATACCATTTTGAACCAGAGTGGAGTCTAAATATAAGGGCTAAGGTGTAACTTGATGTCGCTGTCCAAGTCCCTGGCTTCTTTCGCACTGCCCACAGAGGATACCTCACCACATGTGCCTGCGGTCCCTTTGCCAAAAGAGGTATGGTACCAGCCTCACTTCTTGTCACCAGACAATGTTTCCAATATCTGACCTTTAACTTAAAAGGAAGGAGTGAGTGGAACCTACAGATAATAAACAGGGGTAGCAAGAACAGCCAGGGGCCAAGGAGGGCAAGCAAACCACCCCTTCGGGGATGCCTGTCTTTTTACACTCATACCACGAACTACAAGTCCCAGGATGCAAGTGCTTTTCGATAAATTAGGCATAAATGCAGGTGCCACACATGACGTAGAGCGACTTGGAGAGCAGTGCTCTGCTAAATTAAAATAGTGTGACCGAAGATTACGGTGTGTGTATAGTGGCATAGTGCCTGTGGCATTTCTCCAACCTGGCTGTGCAACACAGCTGGGTTGTTGAAACATAAGTGTGCATGTCTGTTTGGCCGGCCTAAGAAGGCCCTTCAAACCGACATGCACACTTATAAGTGCATACTACTCCTCCTCCTCACTGCTATGCCCGTCCCGTCCAATTCTCATTGCTCGTCTCAGATAAAAATAAAAAACAAAAAAATAATAAAATAATAAAACTTACCTTTGCCGCTGGCCGCTCCAGCATTGCGTCTCCTTGCACCGCCTCTCCTCTTCCTGCTTGCTGGTCCCAGCAGTCCATGGGTCAGGCTACCTGTCCAACCCCCACGTTGCAGAAAAGACGCCTGCTCAGACCAGGAAGTCTGTAGAGTTTCTCCAGTCCGGCTGCTCAATGCATCTGAGATGGGGAAAACCTAAGTGCGCATGTGTGTTTTGGTCAGCCTGAGATGGCCGGCTAAAAAACTTATGCACACTTCGTGAGTGGAGTGCACTAGCACTCCTCCTCCTCCTCCCATACCTCGGCCCCGCCCATCCCAACCGCTCTGGCCAAGAATCGGCAAATGCGAATTAAAACGATACAAGAACATCATCCTAATTTCCATTTACTGGCTCTGAGCCAGGCAGTGGGGCGACGCTCCTCTGCCATTGCGGAGGCGCCGCTACTACGCAAGGACAGTGCCAGGGGTCACAAAGAGCCATATCAGGGGCCGCAGGTGGAACCCTAAATACCGTCTATGCAATACTGTTAGTATATTGTTAATGTTAGATTTTCGCTTTGAGCAGCACCCTCAGGGCAGAACTTCAGCCAATGCAAAATTCCCAATTTTTCAACTTTACCCCAGATATGTGACTGGATCTGCATTCGAGGATGTAGTATGTGCACAGGATTACAGGTAACGCTGTAAATGCAGTTTCTGAGCTTTAAAATGAAGCCGAGTTCATCCCTCACAAAAACTCTCTTTTGAATTGTGCTAAAGAATCGAGCTGTGACTAGTCTGAAAACCTACGCCTATGAGCTGAAAAGACACATTTTAGTCAGCCGTGTGCTGGGCTACATCACAGCAGATGGCCGACAGGTGAAGGGAACCACCCCGAGTCTCTGTATGGCCTCAGTCAGCGGTCTTCCCGAAATGTTCACGTTTTATTACAACATCAATAGAAGCCGGGTAGCATGGCGAGCAGAGAATGGAACTGGCAATAATTAAAATACCGCTCTTGGCTTATTTGATTTCTTTTAAATGTAAACAAAGAGATTCAATACATTTAACAAATGACTAGCACATGTCTGCCCAGATAAATGAGTATTTTTTAAAGCACCCTGCAATTAACAATAATTACAACGGTATGAGATAATTTATGTAGAACATACTGGCAGTGGGCAGCAACGTTCTGAACACACTTAGCAAACTATCATCTGTGACCAAAAAACATGCTTAGCTTTGTCTGGCACCCTCGGGGCATTTTAGGGGAACGTTAATGGTTTTCTGAAGGTGTCCCACCCACTTCGAGATGCGCTGCTTTTTTTTTTATCGACCACCCCATTAGGTGAGGCCACCATGTTGGCAGATCATTGTTTAGAGTTATACTAAGGCAAATGCTCGAAGATGCCAACGCATTGTATTTTAAAGGAGTGTTCTTTTCCAGCAAGGAGCAATAGTTTTTTTGTGATCAGTAGCTATGACCGTGGAAATTATTTCTTCTCCAGTGAAGAGAACTTCATAAACGAAGTTTGTAACATTTTAAATTGCAGTACGCATGATTCAGCCATCATGTTTTTTTCATTTACTATTACAAGATGGTGGATGCCTATTTTGGAGCGGTAAACAAAAAAAAAAAATACGCTAACCTGAGTAAAAGTGTGTTTTGAAAAAGTAGAAGCTGAGAAAGATTTTTAACAATGTGCAGGATGCATTATCACACTCAGTTAAGCTTGTACAAACTAATATAGTAATGTTGCTTTTTAGTTTCTCTATGATGTGTAGCAGTGCGTTTTTCTAACCCTTGTTAACTAGGTATCTTATAGGGCCTATACATCATGATTTTCAAAATGGATCTCACCCTTGTCTTCTCCCTGCACCAGTGGCGTAGCTATGGGGGGTGGGTCGCCCTGGGCAGCAGAAGTTTTGGGGACGGCGGTCTCCCCCCGCTATCACCTGCCGTCTTGAGGTGGCAACAGTCTCCGCTCTTCAATGCGTTTGGCACAAGGGGGTGTCAAAAGGAGGAAATACCCCCGTCTTCACTGCGGCCTCCGCGGGGCGGCAAACCGCCACGGGCGCCCATGGTGCTGGCTAGCCACTTCTCTGCACTTCTCACTGCCTGTCATTTGTTGCAGCAAGTAGTCAACTAGAATATTAGTTGTTTATTCCAATGTGATTGTTCATGCTGTTTTTGATGATTTTCCCTGCTCATTCACAAAACTGCAACTATGTCCGGAAGGTTTTTGCGCTTGATAACTGTGCTGAATACATTCATATAACACGCTGTTGGTTATGTATCTAGTTTTTTCTAGCATCTCTAGATGACGAGCCTACAGGGGGCAAAATAATTATTTAAGTTGTGGGATAGTGCTTAGGTTCAAAGGCAATATGACGTTTTATGAAACTGTGAATATAATCATACAGCCAAATGGACTGCCCGCAACTTATTTATTAAATAACGCGACAACATCTTAATATGCAAAAAGGGGAAATAAATAACCTCCTCACTATCGAGCATGCACAGTGTATGGACAAAAGGGCAGAAATAAACACCTAAGTGATAAATAGTTTTTCATTTTATTAGGGATGTACAGTCTTAGTTTATAGTGCAAGTAAGTAATGCACAATCTTAGCAAAACCCATACATAGATAATAAACAGTCAGTAAAATAGAAATACAAGACAGTTAATTATGTCCAATATTACTACAGGAACAGCTCTCAGACCTACGCATAAACCAAAATATGATGCATGAAAACCCCATAAATTCAAATTGTAGCCACACTCATAACCCATTCATTCAAACACATGGACAAAACACGTAACAAGACTGGTCAACTCCACATAAACCAGATCATAGACACATAGATAATCAAACATATAAACAAAAAGAAATGTAATAACCACTGTATCCTGGTACAGAGCAATGAAGATATCAATACATGCTATACTCTATTATCATACACTTTAGGCCGACAGTGAGCCCCATGGACTGAGAATCAGCTGGAGAATTGTACCCACTGTGTAGAAATGTACATTATATATATCTATGTACATTAAATGGTGTTTGCAGTTCAATGACACTGTCTTAATTTGTGCACATCAATATTGGCAGACTTTATCATCAATATTTATTCCCAAACCCATTTCCCATATCTTTTTTGTCCTAGTTTCTGGTATCACCCTCGCGTCATTGTACATTCTGGGTATTAGTCCTCACCATGATGTGCCCCCATTGGGGATGGGTTCTCTGAGTATACGCTGAAGCCAGAGGTACAAGTACCAGTCTCGTAGTGTATCCCACCCTTTGTTTAAAATGCTCCAGTGAAATGAACTTCCCATCGACAAAGAGATCCAAAAGCGTTAGCAAGCCCATGCTTCATAGTTGTTTCTGTACAATCGGCTCATATGATGCAGGGATCAGTGGATTCTTGAATATTGGTAACCAGTGAGTATCTTAGGGTTGCCATTACTGATGCCATGCATATGTAGTGCATGTTACTGTGTCTGAGGGCGGAACAGGTCGACTGGCTCTAAGGGCTATGGTAGAGGCTGGGGGAGGGGGTGTTCCTGGCTATATTCTATTCTGTTGTGAATGAAGAAAGTCGATGTTCATGATGTATCCATGAAACATATTTTTAGGCAGGGCCACCAGATAATAATATTCAAAATTAAGGGCTGCTGCCAATCCTCCACATGCATAAGCAGGTGTCAGAGTATTCCCACCCCACCCTTGGTTGACATCGCACCCACACATATCCTGGCAATATCAATTTGAGCATGTTAAAGAAGGCCTAAGACAACGACATGGGTATATTACTGAATAAGTAGAGAAGTATGGACATAAATATCATTGGTAAAACCTCTATGCGCCCTGCTAAGGATAAGGGGGGCAACACCAACATTTGGCCTATTCTTTGATTTTGTCCACTGCTGTGCCATAATTCTCACAAATGACTAGTTCTCGATTCCAGCATACCAAAACTCCTAAATATCTGACTGGCTGTTGACACGTTGAAGGAAGAAATTCAGTGGCTGACTGGGTGGTATTGCAATTTAATGGTATCCGAAATTTGCTCCAATTTATTTCAAGTCTGGGGAAGCCTCAAAATACAGCAGTCTCCTGCAGCTTGACATTTAAAATAATGTCATCTGTGTAAAGTGACATCAAAAACACCCCCTGTTCACAGTGTGAGTGTTTGATGCTTTGGGCAAATAGAAGTGGTGAGAAAGGGCACCCTTAGTGGATGTCCTGCATTACTGGATGGGCACAGAGAGACTACCATTTCCAAACAATATCAATAGCATGGAAATGTACAGTTCAGAATTAACTTCCTTTAACCAATGCCAGATAGGTGGATTGTGTACTAGAGTTTGGCGTTGACGCGTTTCGATGGGTCAATTTATAAATCCATCTTTCTCAAGACCAGTATATAGACTCTCTGTGCTTGTTAGATAAATTCCTACGGTCACCTTTTTCAATATGGTAGACTTCTTTAATCGTATTTGTGCTCGTCTATACCATGGGGGTGTAGATAATAACCCACGATTGATAGAAGTATCCCTGTATATAAACTCAGAGCTGGATATGTCAGGGATCTTGGTTAGGGCACCCTGTGCATGGTTCCAAAACAATATTATTTATATTGTGCAAGGACTTGAATATATCCTTCCCTTAAGCAGAGGGTGGTAGCAGTCAAAAAGCAGGTTGTCGGGGGCGTGGCTTGCGCCCGACTGCAATGGCGGTTTCTGCGTGATGCTCTGGGGCGGCTGCCGGGAAAACAGAGCGAATGCTTTTTACGACCTCACGGACAGCCTCATATTTCAAGGACGAGCTGTGTGAGGTTATGGAGCTGTGATTGCTGCCTTTCCGATGCCGTAAACTTGCCGGGCTCGGAACTTTCTGCCGACAATTCCCTGTGACAGAGATTATTAAGATTGCGGCCGCCATTTTGTAGCCCTAGTGCCGCGGACAGAGTTGCATTTCCTAGCGGTATCTTAGAAGCGCATTTCCACCTAGCAGTCTGCTCTCTCCTTCGAGCACCTCACATTGACCTACCTACTCTCCTGCATGTATTTTTAAACGGACAGCCTTCTCTGCAAGCCTATTTCGACATGGTTCTCTCGCAATACCATGACTTTCATTCTTCTGGCGCCATCTTGTGACTTTTTTTTTCCTTTAGCCCTTCGCATGTATGGAGTTTTTGACTATTTAACCTCCATTTAGCACTACTACTTTTTACCAATGTTTTCATAGTTTCTTGCAAGGCACTACTGCATTGTTGCTTTATGGTATTTAAGCATTCTACATGCCTGGCTTTCTCTGGACACTTATTTCATTGAAACATTGCATTATTGGTGTATTTTTTCTTTCTCTTTTCTGATCATTTCATGACATGCTCTATTTTGCTTCTCATTTATGACAGAATTCCTGCTATTTTATGATTTTTGGCCACAATTGAATGCATTCTAATGCTATGGTATTTGAATTGTTAACTTATTGAGCATTATTCTTGCTGCTGCATATGCTTTTTATGTTTGTTCTTCGTATTATTTTCTTCATGTGAGCTTTCTTATTTTTTTTTATATATGCATATTGCCTCAAGATACTTGTCACATTTTACTGCTATAACGCTTGTTCCAGGCTTATGGGAAAATTGTCTAAAGTTTCTTCCTTGCCTCAACCTCCAATTCGCAGATTTTTGATACGTACAAGCTCTCGCTTTGATTGTCTCTCCATGGAGTCCTCAGATTCCTCTCCTAAGGGTGCTACAGCGCCTCCTACTACTTATAGTTCTGTTGCCACCAAAGCTTCTAAGAAACGGTTGAAAAAAAGACCCCCCTTCCCCGCCTAAAGAGTCATCCTCTGTTACAATGGACTTATTACTTGATGAGATTAGAGCGCTGAAACCTTTCATTGAGGAAATTAAATCTACACTTCAGATGCTTTCAGATAAATGGTCTACCATAGATCAACGTGTTACGGTGTTGGAACAAAATGTTGAATCCATCTCTTCTTCCTCCTCCAAAGTGGAGTATATTTCTTCACAAGTATCTGTACTCCACAAACAGATTGAAAATGTAGAAAATAGAAATCGAAGGACCAACCTTGGTATTCTTGGCCTTCCTGAAGGAACGGAGGGGTCGGACCCACCTGCCTTCTTTAAAATATTTCTTCCGACTCTTCTTAAGTTACCTGAGGGCACTACTTTAAATATCCAGAGAGCGCATCACCTAGGACCTCCATCACGTGCAGAGTGGTCCTCTTCATTCACAAACAAACCAAGAGGGGTAATCTTGTATTTCCTTGAATATACTGACTTATTGATGGTCCTTTCAGCTGCCAGAGCGATGAATCGCATAATGTGGTCAGGAAAACCTCTGTTTTTTTCTCAGGATTACGCTAAAGCGACTGCAGATCGACGCAAAGAATTCTTAACTTTGAGACCGCAACTACGCTCAATCAATGCAAAATATGGTCTTTTTCATCCATGCTTATTCAAGGTGACTGTCAACAACAGAACCACAACATATGAAGATCCACTCACATTAAAGAACTTTCTCTACTCCTTTCATGCTGATAACATGGAGACTGCCTCATTGGTGAACTCTCTTTAAGCAATAGACCCTATGCAGTGAAGGTTATTTTTTCATGTTGTTCAGCTTTACTGACAAAGCTTTTCCTCTATTTGTTTTATATTATGAGGTTATTATGTTGAGGTTCATTATTTTATATTGTTAATCTTCATTATCGAGGTTACTTAACTGCCATTTTTTATCTCCACAGGTTGTATTTCGTACTCCCTTTTTCCCTCCACCTTTGAAGTTTGCTCGTTCGTTCCGTTCTCCCTCCTGCCTACCCCTGTGGGTCCTGGATGTGTCATTGTTCAGTGTGGCCTTCCATCCCTCCACTCCCCATATGTTATGGAGTTTATGTAAGTTCCTTTTTTCATCTTTCTACTCGTTTTTTACTACTATCTTCTACCTTCTTTTCTTCTCCCTTTTTTTACCTGCTGTATCTGCCCATTCACTCATCTCTTTTTGCTTTTTCACTTCTTATCATGGCGCATCTTTTCATCTATCCCTTTTTGTCTCTTGTTCTTCTTTCCTCATTTCTTCTTCTTGTTTCATATTCAGTTGGTTGGATACTTATTGTAATTTATTTGTTTTGAACTATTTTACTCATTGGAATCTATTATTATGTTGTAACTTTCTCCTATGCCCTTAAAAGTTATTTCATTGAATGTCAGAGGTTTACATTCACCCATTAAACGCCAAAGAGTTTAGACGCATTTAGCTAAATTAGACGCAGACATTGCATGCATACAAGAAACTCATTTAACAGATGAGGAATCCGCAAAACTGAAGAGAGGATGGGTGGGAGAGGTTTTGTTCTCTCCAGGTGACGGTAAACGTAATGGAGTCGCTATTCTTTTTCGTAAGTCCCTGGCTGTTAAACTCCTCTCACATAGTCCTGATCAATTGGGAAGATGGGTATTTGTTAATTTTTTGGTAGACAATATCACAGTCTCCCTATTGAATATCTATGCTCCTACAGTTGGTGACCCTTCTTTTTGGACCACTCTCTCCCAACAAATTACACAATGTTATGATGCTAATTTCATTCTTGCAGGTGATTGCAATGATGTCTTTGACCCCTTTTTAGATCGCAACTCATTGACTCGGTTTACCCCTCACAGATTTCATAAATCATTTGTACACACCATAAAACAACACAAATTTATTGATGCATGGAGACTTTGCAATCCTATGTTACGGGAATTTTCCTTTTACTCACCTACACATCACACTCAGTCTCGCATAGATTATATTTTTGTTTCTCATAATATTTCCCAATCATTAGTCCGGTCGGATATTGGTTCCATTTTGATTCCAGATCATGCTCCTGTTACTATTACCCTTGATGTTCTACATAAACCTACTTCCCGTCGTAAATGGCGTTTTAATAATGCTCTTCTTCTGGATCCTGTTTTTTCTTCTTCCCTCACTTCCTTTTTCACAGAATGCTTCACTCTTAATCAAACAGATGAGCTATCCTATCATACAATCTGGGATGCTTTTAAAGCCTCAGCTAGAGACTTTATTATTCGTTATGTCTCCAATAAGCGTAAAATAGCACACCAAAAAAACAATAACCTTCTTACTAAGATTAAACAATTAGAACACTCCTATTATTCCTCCACATAAAAAGATTGCTTATCAGATTTCCTAAAAATCAAATTTCAATTTAATCAAGACACCACTAATAATGCATCTAACTATCTCTTAAAATCGAGTGCCAAATTCTATGGCGGCCAAAACAAAGCTGGAAAGTTGCTGGCTAATTACCTAAAAACCAAACAGAAGAAACTTAATATAGAATCTATCTATGGCTCCGATAACTCATTAAAATTCAAGGATGAAGATATCTTGAATGAATTTCTTCACTTCTATTAAACACTTTACACTTCTGAACCCTTATCATCTGATCATTCTATCTCTCAATTTCTCTCTAATATTCGTCTCCCATTTGATTCTTGTCCAGACATGTCTTCCTTGAAAATGGATATTACCTAGAAAGAACTCCACGCTGCTCTTAAAATTCTTAAAAAGGATAAAGCTCCAGGACCAGATGGTTTTACGGTCACATTTTCTACTCATTTTGCCTCTTTATTACTCCCCAAATTACACACCCTTATTCTTTCCTTTTTAGAATCTGGAGGTTCCACCAGTTCCTTTTTCGCTGCCCTTATTTGTCTGATCCCTAAGGAAGGTAAGGACTCTCAGCATTGCAAAAATTACAGACCCATTTCTCTGGTTAACGTGGACTATAAAATCTTTTCCAAGGCTCTGGCGCTACGCTTGGAAGCTCAATTACCAGAGTTGCTAGGCTCTGAACAATCTGGCTTCATTAAGGGACGGCTTATCACAGATAGTACCCGTTTATTTTTTGATATCCTCTCCAAAACTTCCCATCTATCTCAACCTCTGGCTGCCATTGCTTTGGATGCGGAATTGGCATTCGATAGAGTTGAATGGCCTTATCTCTTTAGTAAGAAGAGGATTCTTACAACGAGTAAGAAACTGTCCTGAGCACTCTTCGAGCACTGGAAGTGCGTAATTATAGGTAAACCAAGCGTAAATCACATGGGAATCAAAAAGGCTTTGTGGATATTTTTATTCCTTTGATAAATCCAAAAGATGTCCATTGAAACAAAAGTCTTGTTATATGGATTTACACATCCATTTCAAAATAAATCCATTGTAATTTCATGGAGCATATTTAACACAAGGTAGAATGGATAGCCCCAATGCATTTCGTGCTAGTATAGCACTTCTTCAGGGGGATATATTTCCATCACCAAAAGAACGGGCGCGTGAAAGGAATCACATCGGTAAGCTCGGACCGCAACCCGGAAGACTCTCTTTAGTGCACTTAGATGGTTTGGCTTTGGACGCAAAATTCTTTCTCTGATTTCTATTCTGTATTCTAATCCAATGGCTGCTGTCACTGCCAATTGGAGCATCTCCTCCTATTTCACTCTTGCAAGAGGAGCTAGACAGGGATGTCCTCTTTCCCCGTTCCTTTTTAACATCGCTCTGGAGCCTTTTTTACTTAGGATTTGTCAAAACACGGACATCCATGGCTTCACTTTTTAAGACTCCACAATTAAAATGGCAGCATATGCTGATAATGTTCTTTTATTTTTATCAAATCTTCAAGCTTCCTTTCCAGCTTTTTTAACTGAGGTTGACTTCTTTGCATCGGTATCCGGCTACAAATTAAATAAAGATAAGTGTGAGATCCTACCTTTGACGAAGTAAACGTTTAGTGCTGATTTTACTATATCCGGTTTTTCTTGGAGTCCCAATCCATTTAATATTTAGGTTTACATTTTTCCCCTTCTATTCAGGGGACAGTATCACGATGTATTGATCTGTGATTTTCCTTGATGGCAAAATGGCACCCTTTGTATTTGTCTTGGTGGGGTCGCTTAGAAACGATCTAAATGATGCTCTCTTCCATTGTTCTATACACGCTCTCAAATATCCCAGTACCAATTCCCCTTAAGTATTTAAAAAAAGTTAATTCTATCTTATCTACTTTTCTTTTGGGTAAAAAGAAATCACGTATGTCTCTTCGCAAACTAATCCGTCCTAAATTGGAAGGTGGGACTAACTTCCCGGATTTCCCTCTCTATCATAAATCTTTTCTATTAGTCCAATCTTCTCGCTGGCCTATAGATTCATCTACCAATTGTCCTCTCTGGACAAAACTCGAATGTTCTTTTCTTTCCCCCTTTTCTTTCCACGAGTATTTAGCCTTTACACGTAAGCGTCAATACGTTTCTACTCCTATTCTTAAATATACACCGAAAATTATTCCTGCGCCTTCCCTCATGTCTTTTTATGAATTTCCTATTTGGATTATTTTATGAATTAATTAATTTTAATTAATAATAAACCCCTTTTCTGGAAATCTTGGTATTCCCGGGGAATTATATGGGTTCATCAATTATATTGTAATAATCTATTTATGTCCTTTGCAGAGGCGAGCGCTGTTTTAGGTCTTCCCTCTTCATTCCGCATCAAATACTCCACTTTAATACAGGCTATTCAACCTGCCCACCTGCAATATGGAGTATCCCTTCCAGACACACTTCCTGCTCTTCCGCATGTAGATACTCTACGTACTCTAATGCTTCGTGGTTCTATTACTTCTCTTATTTACAAGTGTTTACACTCCCCATCCCTCCTACAAGACAAAACTAAATTAGAATTATCTTGGGAAAAGGATCTAGATATCTCTTGGACTATGGATTTTTGGAGTAAAATATGGCTTAAAATGAGGAAATCTTCTAGAGCTGCTAATACTACGCAAACTCTGTTCCTTATCTATAATAGACTTTTACTTACTCCTTCCACTCTACATACATATTGTCCCACCACTTTGCATACTTGTTGGCCTTGCTCAACACCAAATGCTGATCTTCTTCACCTGTTATTCACATGTAAATTTGTTCACCATTTTTGGGACCAGGTTTGGACGCAAATTAATTCCATTTTTCACCCCAAACATTTCTTTTCTATCCTACATATCTTCCTAGGTAGTTTGTCACCTATTTGGGAACATACTCACACGAATGTCAAGATTATCGATTTAATGTTGGCAGTGGCCTTCCAACAAATAACCAAAAATTGGAAAGATTTCACCAAGCTTTCGTATCAAGCTTGGTGGTATGCTATTTGCTACAATCATAGACTGGACACTACCTTTGTATATCCACGACATTTAGCACCCAAACGACTAGATTGAAGGGAAGCAGTTATACTTTTCATTGACACTAGTGCCAGGCGACTTTCCTCATCCACACCTATACAACAAAAAGTACCTAAGTCTCTATGACTTCCTTTTTTATTTTTCTATATTTCTATTCATATTTTTAATGCATTACAATGTTTTCTCTGCTTTGCAACAATCTCTTTCTCATTTTTTGATAGGTTTCATGATAAAATTTATCTAATTCCTTTAGTCATTATTGGAATACTATTTAACTCATTTTTATGCTTTCCAATCTAACTGATGTATTACATATGTTCTCATTATTTTTCTTGTTTTTATACAATTGTATACCAATGTGTTATTCAATCTTAATAAACATCTTTCTGAACTAAAAAAAAGATCAGGTTGTCCTATTGATCACAAATCCCCTTTCTTGCTTAATTTCATGGAGCAGAAATCTTGCTCAGCGTCCCTTTGATAATTAGGGACAAGTTTCCATAATCGCGGGCTGCTCCTGTGCTCCTTATTTAAGCTACATTCGGCTGACATGTGTAAATTGTCAAGACACATTATACTTGTCTGGATTTTTTACTGCCTACGAGTTTTTATGTTATATTGCATCAATTCTTAATGTATTGTGTGTTATTAATTTCTGAGATATTTAGTTTATTAACTGTTGGGCAATTTAATTTAATGAAACTTTGGTTATGTAAACAATAAATGTATGTGAAATTTTAATCCTTGTAGTGGTTCCCCCTGTTACATATGGTTCAATCTTCAGGTCTGGAAGAAGAGCAAGTTGAAAGAGTGTAATTTCTGGGTGTGTGAATTCGTGTTTAGAATGTATAATTTGCAATAAAATCTACTCAAAGGGATTTTTTCTTTTTTACTGTGTAAGTGCCCAATTCCCGTAGGGTTTTCAAGGGGCTCCTCTTTTCTAAGCGAGACTACCATTTCGACACAACTTAGCAGTAGCTCCAGGTATAGCAATCTGATCCACTCCAGAAATTCCTCACCCAGTCACCATACGGGTAAGGACGCAAAACATCTACATATCCAAGAGACAGAATCAAAGGCTTTATGAGCTTCCAGAAAGGCTGTTGTCAAGAGAAGATTAAGATCAATCTGGGCACTAGAGTAAGGAATGTCCAGGACCGGAGTGGGAATCCGAAGCAGCCCTGGCAAGTTTTGTCAGACCAGCCCCCATGCGGTGTATAGCGAGCGAGCACAGCGTGCAAGCCTGACCACTACAAGGGGAGTTAGGGGGTTGTTCTACTCCCACGAGAATGTGGGAAAAATGGTGCATTCTACAACACATTTTTCATTACCTATTCAATTGCATTTGTTTTTAAAGCATAGTAAATGATGACCTTACAGTGCACCAGGATATGGCAATCTTTATCCCTCTCTATCACCCCCCCAACATGCCTCTCTTCTCTCCATAGCCCCTCTCTCACATGCATTTAATATATTGTATAGCACCTCTCAAACAAGTGTAGGGTGTTGGATCATTTCACATCACATACAGAGACAATGAATCATACGTATGTACATCAGGGTATAGAAAATGTTACATAAAACAAAGGGGACTACAAGTTGTAGGATTCACATGTCATCCATACTGGTAGGAATTGTTTAAGAGTGCTTGGTCTGGAGAAGCACAAACTCAGGATCCAGAACGTAAAACAGTAGTTGGGTTGACTATACTAATAAGAATTATTTTCTACCCATTCAAACCCTTTTTAACAGAATTAGGATAATGAAATACTGGGGAAAAATGTAACTTTCTAACCTAGATTATGATTGTAACTTATGAACTGCACAGTAACAAAAGGATATCTGTGACAAAAGCAGTAGCCCGCTGAGCTCTGCACATAAAATACTGTTCTGTGATCTGCATAATATACACTCTTTGCTGCAGGCATATTAACTCTCCGTACTACATTAGATAAGTCAAAAATGCCACCGTTTAGGAGGCCAGCCAATGGAGAAGAGGGGCGGGGCTTAACCTCGCTACTCCAAATCATTAAATCTTGCCAGTTAGACTGCGCATGTGCGCAGCCTACGCTAGCCGAGACCTAAAAAAACTGGTTTTAATCTCCTTCCTAAATGCCAACAATGTAGGAATGGCTCTATTTCATGCTGGAAGACCATTCCATAACTTTGCTGTGCAAAATATGATATTCTTACCTCCTCAGTTTGCCATCCTAATTTTAGGAGTTACTAAAGTTTCTGAATTTATGGATCGTAAAGATCTGTTAGGGATGTACTATCGGAAAGCATTCCTAAGAAATTCTGGGCATGTATTGTAGAGTCATTAAAGCGCGAGGCATAGGGCTTTAAATTTTGCCCGGCTGCAAATCGGAAGCCAATCTATCTTTCGGAGTCCCTGGTATATAGGATTACATTTTGGCAAATTCAGGATCATTCTGGCTGCAGCATTCTACACTAGTTGCAGCTTACTTGAATGCTTTTCTTGCAAAATTATGTACAGACTGTTACAGTAGTCCAATTTTAAAAGGACTAATGCAGTCATCCCATTTTTCCTGAAGTTATTAGGAATGTATGGCAAGATTTTTCTAATCATTTTGAGGATGTGATAAGATGAAGATACTACTGATGACACTTGAGCGCTCAGATTGAGTTTGTCAACAATGATGACTCCCAAGTTTTTCGCTTTGGGGACCGGAATTAGTGAATGACCCAGACTTTCTAACCAACAACTAGGGGACCAGGCAGGAGAGGGATTCCCAAATACAATGGCCTCTGTTTTTCACGAGTTGAGTTTCAAACAGTGCCTACAGTGTCAGGTTTCCAGAGACCATTACATCTTAAATACCACTGAATGTACTCTAGATTGTTTTATTGCTCTTTAAGCAGAACATTAGGATTTACAGGGGTCAAGGTGTGGCCATACGGCGCTGCCACCCCTAATAGGCTCCTCACCAGATTAGATAATGGGAGGATTGAGGCTTTGTGAAGGTAGATTGTTATACATGGCTAAAGTTTGTTCTTGTGCACCTGGGAGTGGTGTTGATAGAACCTTGCACTGGACTTTCATTCAGTCTGAACTAAATGGGATCCTCCCCGCCCCTTAGGGTTTGCTGTCTAATTGTTCTACATATGTGATGGATGAAGGTGTGTTAGAAATTGCAGTGTTTCTAAGTTTAATTTTAAGTTTGTGAGTTTCTTTGCTGCGCTACTGTGGATTCAGAGCTACCAACGAACAGCTGCATGGTGCAGAGAAGTCATTGTTCTCCCAAACCTGTCTTTACATCTAGTGTAGTGTATGGACAGTGTTGCTCCCCTTTCTCCTTAGTGTAAAAAATCTAAGATAAAGCCCACAAAGTTATTTCCTGGTATGTAGGCTAGAGAGTCTATATAAACAGCTGCAACCTCTATTGCTAACCTTGTCTCTATTTTGGCATCTGCACCAAAGAATAAAACTTAGGACAGTCCCAAGGCACTATGATCCATGCTTCTATCTAGACCTATGGGATTTCACATGGCAGTAAAAAATATTCAGGCCCCACTATTCCTCAGGCTGATGAGTTTGTGGATACGTCTAGTGCTGCAAAGTTCTCTGACAACTTTGTTTTTCATAGTCTGTACTGGTAGATTGGTTTTGCTCTCTTATGAAGGAGAAGATAATATTTTGCACCACATGGGGGACTCTACCAGTGCAATATTATGCCATCTGAGCTAAAGAGTGACACAGCAACATGTCAAGGAGTGGGGAGCAAGGCACTGGCTTTTTTGGATGGCTTATGTTCAGCCTACTTAGACAACCTAACTTTCTTATGTAACAGCAGGCAGGATTACCGGGACATCTCCAGAGGGAACTTTAAACACTGAAGAAGGTCATACTGACCACCAAGGTCAGATAGGTCAGGGTTCTCTGGTGTTTATCGGACACCAGCTGAGGACTAGAAATATACAACCTCTCGAGGCCTGGATCCAGCCAATACTGGTTTGGGAAGTTATCATCATCCAAATAAAGGTGAAACTGAGAGTAGCAAAAGAATAGCTATTTCATATTTCAGGCTTAGAAGATGCTAGGAACTTCTGATTTTCTTTGATATGCATAATTGTAACTTATTGGTGTCTTGGGACAGTCAGTGGTTACTGGGCTGTACCTGTGTGTGTCCCAGTGCCACAGTTTTCATTCACCCCAATCCGATAGGCAAATTACTTGCTTTGGCCACTTCACCCTCTCATGATAGTGAGGGCGAGCAACCAATGCTTACTCCAAGACATGGAGGAGGTTAGAAACTCAGGCACGGGAAATGACACTCATCAATGTAAAAACAACAAGTGATGGACCGAATGTGGATCAATGTCACACATTCCCCCAGTCAAAAGATCTGGGCCCAAATCCATCGTTTTTTTGCACTCCACACCACCCTGGGTTAGACAATGGCGATATGCAAATCAGCTCTGACCCTGTTGCCCCATGGGAACAGTCCAGTCCGAACTACAAAAGCCATGTCCTTCCCAGAACGGAATCAAGCATCCGAGGACCGGACCGGTTTCGAGGCAACACCTCTCATCAGCCCAGGGTGGTGTGGAGTGCAAAAAAACGATGGATTTAGGCCCAGATCCTTGTACTGGGGTGAATGTATGACATTGTTCTACATTCTGTCCATCAACTGTGTTTTTTGCACTCATCAATGTTAGTCAGAGCTTTACTTTAGATCTTAAAAATAAGATGTACAAAATAAAAATGTAAAGGCCAGCATTTGTAATGCGCGCAGCTACCTCCGATGGAGGTGTCCCTGCGCTGGGAGCCGTCGGGAAGATAAGCAAAATATTGCCCAGAGTCACACGGTGCTGGGTTAACCTGCTGCCAGGGCCGGGGATTGAACCATGACCCCTGTGGTCCGGAGTCTGGCACCCTGGATGCTGCGCCACACCTCTTCCACAGTCTGACATGTATTATTAAATACACTACTCCCAAAGAAACATGATTATTTAACTGTATCACACCTTTATATAGCTTTTGAAGCATTTGAAAAGATTAATACAGTTTGCATGATTTAACTAAGGCAAGGTGCCCTTTACAGTCCTTGTATGATCATCCCTAAAAATGGGTTTTTAAAGTATTGCTCGTCCGTTTTTTAAACCCATCCAAACACTTTGCCCCCATATTTGCTAGGAAAACAATATCGGATAAACTGCAGTTCTCACTGATTTCTAACCCCCTACTGTTCATGTCTACCCCGTCCATTATTTGGTATTTGAACGTTTGCAGAGCACAGTAAAGGCATAAACTCAATACCAACAAAGGAGGGAAATTAGATGCATACTTCAGTTAAAGAAGCTAAATCTAGGGTGAAAGTAACAAACAGATTAATGAGGCCACACCTTACCCTTCCTTCATCACGCGATAACTACACTCCACGCTGTTACTTGAAGCGTAAAAGGCCATTTTATTAGGACAAGGTTGCAACCATTAGACCTTATTAAACAGCACATAAATGCAATAAATATACTTTTTCCAACCCATCCCATACCGGCCCATACTCCATTCATCCTTCTTAAAACCATCTCACCTGTTTGACTCTTTCCCATTGACTTGGTGACCTCCTTCCTCTCCCCATTCTCACCTTCACTTGCCCTCCAAGCATCCGCTGTTGAATCTCCTTCATTGCCTCCTGCGCCCCGCTATCAGTCACCCTTGTATGGTTCTTCCCCCCGAGGGGTGGATCCACCTGTATGAGACTCACCACCCCTCCAAAGTACCGCCAACCAGGGAAACCCCCGTAGGGCGGTTCCCTGCCCACCCCCCCAGTTTCTGGGCACCTTTCGCCTTCCATCAGCTGACACTGCAGCACCCATTGGAGGACCAATCCACCACCTAAACTTGTGTTCCGTATAAAATTACTATTGTTGGGACAGTCAATGGTCACGAAAGGTGCCAACCCTATGCAGGACCACTTGCTCCTCCAGTTCCTATGCACCTAACTCTTCCCGGTGAACGACCATCCACCACTTCAACGTGCGTCTCATGTAACCAGTAACATTTTCGGGCCAAACCTCATCCGTAAAAGATGCCCCCCATTGCAGTGAACAATCATCCACCACCTGGCCCTGCTTCCTGTGTAAACAAGTAACATATTCGGGCCAATCCTTGTCCATGAAAGGTGCCCCATCGCGGTGAACGACCATCCACCACTTGTACCTGCATCCCGTGTAACAAGTAGCAATGTCAGGCCAATCCTTGTCCAAGAAGGAGCCCCCCATCGTGGTGAATGACCATCCACCACCTACCCCTGTGACCCGTGTAAATAAAGTACATCTGGGCCAACCCTCGTCTGTAAAAAGTTCCTCTTTATAAACAAAACTACCCGTTTCCCCCCTAAACAGTCTCATCCCCAGCGGGCCATTACCTGGCAAGTCAGCTCGATAGCACCCCGCCACCACGTCTGCAAGGCACAATTCATGCATGTGACCAAAATTGCCCCACGTTCAATTTCTGTGAACTAATTCCCTTTCCATGCCTCATGGTGAAAAGCCAAACCAGATATATCCCAGAATACTCTTTCCTCCCACATGTACCTCATATTGTGGCAACAATGTCAGCCGTACTGGCCACAACCACCCCCCATTTTCATTCAACTTTGCGGTGAACGACCATCCACCATCTGTATCTGCATCCTGTGGAACAAGTAACATTGTCGGGTCAATTCTTGTCCGTGAAAGGTGCCCTCCCTCATCGCGGTGAACGACCATCCACCACCCAAACTTGCGACCCGTGGAAATAAAGAACATCCGGGCCAACCCACATCCATAAATTGTGCCCCCTTGTAAACAAAACCACCTGTTTCTCCTCGAAGCAGTCTCATCACCAGCGGGTGATTACCTGGCAAGTGAGTTCGATAGCACCCCGCTCCCCACGTCTGCAAGGCATAATTCATTCACGTGACCAAAATTGCCCACTTTCCATTTCAGTGAACCAAATCCCGTTCCACGTCCAATAGTGTTAAGCCAAACCCGACATATCCCTGAACACTCTTTTTCTCCCACATGTATCCTCATATTGTGGCAACTTCTTGTTTCCTGTGACACAAGGCCAGCCGTACTGGCCACAACCCCCCCCCCCCATTTTCATTCAACTGTTTCCCCCATCATCTCACAGCCCGATGGCTGTGTTCCGCACCCGGTGACGTCTGTACACCTGTTAATTCTCCTCCTTTGCCGTCCAATGCCTGGGTGAATGGCCTCCCATCCAGGCGACCGCCCTGGAGCCCGATCTATACCCATTTCCTGTAGTAGAAAAATAATGATTAGTCCTGCAAGAAGTACGTCCCCCTTTCCCTTAGTTCTCTCCTTGCGACCCCGCATTCTATGTCCCCATGCTCCACTGCACCCGTCCACTGCGTCCAAAAGAACAACTCAACCACCCCCCAAATTGGCCCTGTCCCCAGGCACAAACCCTGTTCTCACAAACGCTTCAACTGCGCCGACTCTGATCTGCCCTGCCGAAATAAACCCTTGCCCATGGACCACCTCCCAACACACCAGGTGCACTAAACAACCCTTTCCTCCCAGCCCATGACCATGACCCTTTGCCTATGCTTCGTCCTCACCATATCGTCCCATCTCCAGGGTCCCTCCCCAAAACACCCCAGTCCAACCTGACCTCCGGAAAAATGCCACTATCATTGTGCTTTCGACTCCCACCATGTGCAGCCCCCCCTACATCCTCAAACCTTCTTCGCCCATTGTCTGCTGTACAGGATGCCGTTGCTTACACCCACATTGCCTCTGACAAACCAACATCCTCCCGTGACACATTCCAGGCCTCCCTCACACTGTCCCACCCCAAACCAGGTCTCTCCGGTCCAGTCCCTTCAAATACCAACCATAAACTGTGAAAATAATTTCCTTGGAAGAAGACAAAGCAACACTAACCAGGAGGTCCCATGGGTGGTTCGTGATCCAAGGCTACACCAGCGCCTTACCACAGTCATACCTCAGCACCGGCTTCTCAAGGAAGACGAAGGAATATTTTCTGCGGTTGAGGATGGGGGTAATTCCATCATAAGAACATCTTCCCCCGTAGAAACGCCTGGAGTCCAACCCTAAGTGTAGGCTCTGTGACAACCCAAAGGAGGACGTTCTGCACTTGTTATGTAGCTGCAAAGCTTTAGATAGAGCCCGAAGGGGTCAACTAACACAGCTCTGGAACCAAAGTGGTGTGCGAACCCGCAGACAAGCTCTGCTGATTAGCTTTAAGGGAGAAGACATCCAACTAGCCTGCAGAGTAGTGCGCTTCATGAAAACAGTTAACACGACATTAAACCCAGCGGCCAGTGATTGAACTTGATATATCAAGATCTGCTTTCGCACTTTAAGACAATTCTCTTTAAATAACTAAAGACTCAGTAAACCCTGAAAGGTTTTTTATACAAATGCACGGTACTGTATCAGTTTGCACTGTTTTTTCTCTTTTATTCGTAACTTTTGTACTGCTTTTACCCGTTTTTGCAAAACTCTTGATTATGTATTTCCTTCTTTCTTATAGAGTAATTGCAAAGATTTTTATTAATCGTGCAATAAAGTTCATTATTATTATTATTACCAACCATAAACTGGTACAAACAGGAAAAGCCAGAAATCTGAGAGCACCAACCCCCTTTTACTCATCCCCCCGAACATGACATGAAAGCACGACCCAATACCAATCCTCCTCTGGTAATGTTCCCCAGGATGCGGAACACACTCCCCATTGACCTCAGAGGCAACCCCTCCGTCTCCTGCTTCAACAAGGACCAGAAAAATTCCGCTCACACAATACATGACCAACCAAGTCAACCAGCATCGGCGTCAACAGCCCAATGGACTCCCCTCTCACTTTGGCCCTCAAGGATGCTGGTTATCTGACTGTTTTAACCCCCTGTGACTTACGCCTAATCACGTGCTACGTAGGTCCGAAATCTGTGCATAGATCATTATGCATCTTCGCGTACTGTGATAGAAAGCAATTGTTTCCCCCACCAAGTGCGCAAAAAACTAGTCCATTAAAGAGTCCCCATTCCTGCTCACCCCCCAGGCCAGTCCTTTACCCCTTGTGCAAATAACCTGACCAAGTTCATCGGTACGGTGGCCGAGCAATGGGACCACTCACACCCGTCATTGACCTCGTTCCCCCATAGTCCGTCATCCCCCGCCGTAGCCCCCCAATTGCCGATCGCCTGCCTCCCTCAACTCTCATGAACCCGTCGTCACCCCCAACCCACTGCAGAGAACCTCTATATCATACGTCGTAGCACTGGCTTTCTACTCCTAACTGTATACGTCGGGTGCCATAAGCCCATGGCCTCTAACGAACCGTGTAAGACCTCCTGTCCTGAACTACCCCCCAACCCATCCCCCTTCGAGCATTTGACCTCCAAGGAATGGTTGCCTCGCAAATCCCCCGCCCCTGGTTAAGTGATCCCTCGGAAATCCGATAATGTCCTATGATACACTCGATTGTCAGAGAGGCTGAGCAGTAAATTGATGCCCCTTCCAATTCAGGCAAGTCAGGGATAACCTTATCCCTCCTCGTGCCTTGCAAAGCAATACGAAACCCCCATCCTTCCTACCACTCAGCTGCCAACCATGGTGTATCCGCAGGGCAAATGCCCTGCCCCCGAGCCGCGCCCACCCACACCGTACGATGTAAGCCCAACAGTGGAGACCGATGTCCTCTTTCATGTTAGCTGGCACCCCTGACCCATGCAACACTCCCGTTCGGCCCATTGGTTGACCCCTCTTTGCGAGTGGTCCCACATTGTCCAGCTGGACCCATCCCCACCAATTTGCCAGGTTCTCGTTTCCCCAGCTGCATGCCGCCAATGCATCTGCCTCCGTGCCAAATCCCCCACAACCCCTCACACATCCCTGCTGAGTTCCCCCACACCGGTACTCTCTTTGACCCGTGCCCCTGGCCAGTTACCTGAGAGTCCGTCCAGGACCTCCACAACCTGACCAGCGAAGCTGCGCCCTTCTGCTCCCTGTCCACAGTTCCGTCTGAGGCCGTACACGCCTCCTGCAAAACTAAAACAGTCTGGTTACCTCAACTCCCCCCATCCCCGAAAACCTCACTCAACCGCACCTGTACTCTCCCTTCCTCAATGAACCAACACTCCCATCCCGTCACACCATGCCACACTCCCCATTCATTCTCCTCTCACCATACAAACCATCCGTCACAAATGTATCAATCACGTGGTAGTATGCGCTGCGCAATCCCTTGTTGGAGGGAACGCGCCGCGGACCCTCATACTGCTGCTGGCCAGCGCCCGGGCCCATCGTACACCCCACTGGCGATGCCCCATTATCTGCCGGTATCAATTGCCGGTCCTGGTCCCCCCCAGGACGCTCCAAACTGGAGGGTCCCAAGCACCACCGGGCCTCATGTTGTGCTGGCAGTCCCTAACCCCTACCCAGGGGACCATGTAGCAGCTACCGCCCCACAAAATGCTGTGCCGGCCGGAGGGGTTGGGATGGAGGACCACCTCTCCCCTGCGTATCTGACACCCACTGAAAGCCCTTCCTAGAGGGGCCCTACCCCCACAGAAAAATGCCTACATCTGTCCCAGCCTGGCCCTCCCCAGTACAGCCTGCCCCAAAGGGGCAGCCCCCCGAACCCGAAGACGGGCTGCCTGGCCCAGGCCTGCCGCACGTCACTGGAATGGAGCCCGCTGCTCGGCCTCCCGCCGAGGCTCAATATTGAATGGGAGCCTGCAGGCCCCCCATGCTGTGGACAGATCCAGTCCTAGGCCTTCTGAGGCCCCGGGCGATAGGGAAGATGTGAGGCCCCTCTAAGTGCCTTACTGCCTGCGCGAGTGCACGCACCGCTTTTCCCGCATTTCATATCGGGCACCCTGCTCTGCGGTCTACTCTCTGCGGGCCGGCGGTGGGGCCCCCTGAGCGCGAGGCCCTGGGCATCTGCCCATACCACCCATGCCTACGACCGGCCCTGGCTGTGGAGGCGCATAGTGATCCCGACGTGCCTCACAACCTCTGAGTACGCGGGGTTCGCGGTGCCCTCGCCAGGTGACATCCCTCCCCAATTTAGTGCGGAGCTCCGCGCACGCGCGGCCGACTGCACGTTAGCAAGCAGGGCCCTCTCCATCCTCATATGCTGCACCTCGTCACCATGGGGAGCCATCATCCCTCGGGAGATGTAGCCGGGCGACGCTGGCTGCCAAGAGTCAGCTAATTTGCTGAAGGAGAACGGACCGGCAAGCATTCGAGCCTGAGTGAGGTAAGGGGGGGTCCTGAAAACCTTGCGCCACAGAATGCAACTGCGCCCTCTCCACGGCACGTACCTGCAGCTGCACTGGCCGGCATGGGGAAAGATGGCCCAGAGGCCGCATCTGTAGGAGCGAGGTGCACAGCCCCGGCGCCGCTCACTCGGGGTCCACACCACGTAAGGAAAGTTCCCAGGCCAGAGCAAAGCCCCTGCCCCAGACCTATATTGTCACGTAGGGCACTGTCACAACCCACCAGATGCCCGCGGAACATATCCCCCCCACCAGAAAAACTGCCCGCCCTAAAGGGAACTGCCCAGCATGTTGCCGCGCCGCTTCGCCGCACCCGTCATAGATACCCCAGATCGGCCGGGTACGCACGATCCCATCATCGTGGACCCTTATAATGCAATATGCACCCCGATAAGTCGACCCAACTAACCTTCACTGGTTCTGCCTACAAACATTTGCTCTAAACCCCGAGGAGCTAAGGTGTCAGGAAGAGGTCGGATTCTCCTCTCCTGACACCTTATATGCAATCTTAAACTCCCACCCCTTCCCAATCCTCAAAATCCCTCCCCCACCTTGTCCTTCCGGCCTTGCGCGAATAGCCCAGGGAGAAGACTGTAATATGTTTATTTATACTTTAGATGAGTGTCTGCATGAGTTATTTTAGTTATTTTGCTTCAGCTGGACCACAATATGAGTTTATTTATTTTATCTATTTATTCATGCGATTTTATATAGCGCAGACTTTACCCGAAGGTGTCAGAGCGCTTCACAATAGGAACAGAACTGATACACGAGAACATTACAAGTGAACAAATTACAAAAGCAAACGTTATATTACATGAGGCAAAAGTGACAATCGTGAGCAAACAAAATACAAGAGGTAGCAAACGGTGCATTACAGGAGAAAAAAGTGACGTGTGCAGGTTACAAAAGCTTACAAAGTACAAGTAGAGGTATAATACTTCAATAAATGGAGGACACTCAAACACAAGAACAAAAGTTACGTGGGCAATGGTGGCACTTGTGCAAGTATCGAAAGCAAACAAAATGTAACAGCTCGCAAACAGTGTGTTACAAGAGAAAAGTGACGTGTGCATGTTACAAAGGAGTACCAAACACAGGTAAATGGGTAATACTGCAATAAATGGCAGACTCTCAAACCACAAGAACACACTGTAAAGGCAATTCCATAGTCATGAAGAATAGAGATTTTCTATGCTAAAAGGTCTTCCTTCAGATAATATAGAGGGCATGAATTAACTTTGGAAGTGTCTTTGAAGGAGGAGAACTTTGAGGTCAGTTTTGAAGGCCTGGGAGGAGGTAGTGGTCCGGAGCTGAGGCGGAAGTGAGTTCCAGATTCTCACTGCGTTGCCTGAAAAGGATTGGGCCATCGATCTTTCCTTCTTGAAAGTGGGAGGTTCAAGCAGTAGATTTTCCGCATTTCGTGAAGGTCTAGAGCCTCCAGAGAGTTTCAGTTTATTCGCCAGGTAGTGAGGAGAGGAGGAGTGCAAGGCTTTGTGGGTGATGCAGGCAGTCTTGTAGATAGATCTTGCCTCGATAGGAAGCCAGCGGAGGGTGGATAACATGGGTGTGATGTGGTCGCTTCTTTTGGCCCCATAAATGAAACGAGCTGCTGAATGGAGAACAGACTTAAGGGGGGACAGGTGGGATTTGGGGAGGCCAGTAAGAAGAGAATTGCAGTAGTCCAGTCTGGAGAGGACCAGCGATTGGACCAGGGTTTTAAGGTCATGCTCCGAGAAGAAGCGACGATTCCCCCAAAGAAGGCGCAGTTGGTATCGAGCAGACTTTGCAATTGAATTAATATGGGAGAGTAGATTGAGTTTTGTGTCGAGTATGACACCAAGGGATTTTGCGCTGTCGACAATGATGGATTTATTGTTCAGCAGATTCATCTGGTCCATCCATGATTGAACCGGGGGAGGAGAAAGTGAGGAGGAGAGGAGGAGGAATTCAGTTTTGGAGGGATTCAGAATCAGCTGATGTGTTGACATCCAGTTTTGAATGGAGTCCAGAGTAGGGCGTTACTTCATTTTTTGATTAAAAAACGTAACTAGTGGGGACGCATTAATGTCACCTTCTCTTTTGATTTGATTCTCCTCATATGTGCAACAATTGATCCCACATCCGTAGCTGTAGCAGTGCTTGAGCGACCTCCCTTAGGAAACTAGATCTTTTGACCACAATGTTCAGTCTCACATCGAATTTAATGGTTTTGGCTCACACAGCAAACACAGTAGGCTTTCTTAATGTGTGGGCGGATAACAAACACCTGCGGCTCCAGAGTCGACAGTCCATTTCTGCCATGGAAATATGTCATGAATGCATTGTGTTCACCCATGGGTGTAGTTAGTAACAGAAAGCTCAAATCACTGCAGGAGATAATGTCATCATATAATTTAGCATCTTTGGTTTTAAGCAGTTCAGTGATTCGACACTCAAACTCATCTGTAAGCAATACACTGACTCCAGGGCTACATTTTAGAGATTTTTTGGACTACATGTATCCAAAATATGAAATGTATAGTAATACTACAGGGCTCTTTTATAGCCTAGTATGCGGCCTGCCGGCTTGCCACGTACGCTGTGTCACTGGCCTTCACACCACTGGCGAGGACCATGCGCCTACATACTAGCACACCCGATTCAGGCAGCAGACTCATCATTTTTTAAAAGTTAATAGGGAAAATAAATTCGCCTGAGCAAATGTGTTTCTAAATATGCCTCTTTTTTCTGTTTCCACCGGTTGGCGCGAATGGACCTGCGCTTGAGAGGTATCCCCGTCTGGCTGGAGGGGACCTCTATGCCTTGAATTGAAGGCAGAGCAAAATGTTGGCCGAGTATTTGTTTTTTCGCACCGCTGGGCATTCTGTTTATATATCCAAAATTATCTTCAAAGGGGGGGTTTGTTTGTGAAATACTGAAGCCTCAGTGGCCCTGACTGACAGCCTGTGGCAGATGGACTTCCTAGGGTTTCTGAGTCTGTTGCCAGATGAGACTTTAGCTGTGGGAATCCTGTGGCTTCCCGACCACAGCATGCTGTGGGTTAAGTACGGAGTTAGTAGACGTGGCATGCACTGTTTGAGGTGGATGTCCAGCATCTGAAGACGTTTAAATGACCCTCTAAGTGACTTAAGGAAGCACTTAAAAAAACTACAATAAAGTGGAAGAAGGAAATAAAATATGCATACCAGCAAGAGTAAAAGCAACTACAAAGAGAACATAATCTCTAAGTAACACAGAGAACTTTATATAATCCCCGTAATACCATCCCATCATAGTTGTTCTTAAACAGTTTAATGAGAAAATCCTCCATAAAAAGTGAAAGCACACAATACAGCGTAGTCTATGAATAATCATTTAGAACTATCAACTAATGCAAATGAGCAATTTAAAGAAATTTAAAGACAATAAACTCTAAAGACTCTGGTGTTAAATTATACAAAGAGCCCTCGGGGCCTAATGTGTGAGTGTGCCAGGTCAGTGCTCCCGCGAGGGGGCGCCTTGGAATACAGTTGCAGGGACCTAGGGGCCCTGCCAAGTATCAAGGCGCAGGCAGTTGCAGTGACACTACACCTGCCTGCAAGAGACCCCTCTACCTAGCCTGAAATACACAGAATAAACAGTGGGGACATTTTCAATAAGCATTTATTGAACCATTGCCATTCTAGTGGAAGATAGGTGTGCTGAAACAACCATAAGACAGAAACAGATATAAATAATGGTAAGTACCAAGAGTAAAAGGATGGTGGATTCCTACCATCGTGCTAAAACAATGAATACAGGCAAGTATAAAAGTACATGGCAGGAGTAATGCGTACTCCTACGATGCGACCCTAACTAGATGTACCTAAGTGTACCTAGCATGTATGTACGTGTAGAGCCAAGAATCCCTCTAAGATAAAGTCAACCCCATTATCTGAAGTGAGAGACTGTGGGACCCCGTCTTAGTCTCGAGAAGGACACCCCGCGAGGGATGTCAGACCACTGTGTGCTGGAGTGTCTGCATGCAGGAACCTCAGCATCTTGCGTCAGTGTGCCAGGAGGGAAGTCCTTTTCTCCTCTGCCTGTCTCGGCAAAGATTTGGGGCAGATTTACAAGCCCCTTGCGCCACTTTTCCCATGTTCAAAGTGAAGCAAAAGCGGCGCAATGTGCTTGTAAATCTGCCCCATAGTGTTTATATACCCAAAGTGTTACCCTCAGGGGATATACCTTGCTGTGTCATGTCAGACTAGGATGACGGAAGGAATTACCCTTATACATAGTTATTATGCAGGAGATGGTAGTCCTGCTGAGATTCCAAGAATCCTCATGCATAATGAATGAGGCTAGTTTCAGAGAAAACCCCATGTCATTTAGGCATTACCGTAACTAGTTAAAAGGTCAGTAATAAGAACCGGTATGTAGTGTAATGTCAGGGGGAAAAAAGGCAGAATTTTTCCCAGCACACGATGAGCCAAATGTTTGTGTCCTGTGTGGGAGACACAACATCATTGCTGCTTGCCATCGCAGATGAAGATCCCTGCAACCCCTCACAGATCAGGTCAATTAAGCACAGATGATCTTCTGGAGTGCCCACAGCCGATGCTGGGGAAGCCTGTATGGAATCCATGACTTGTGTGCCTGTAGAAGAGCCGGTCTCCGTTCCAACAGGAGCTGAAGCTTCCTGTGGTGGCTCTAGGAATGCAGACATCAACATCGGAATACGCTGAGGACACAGTAGTACATGTGCCTTTAATGGGTCTAGTAAAGCATCCACATCCGGTGGCGCAAACAATGGAAGTGTAAGAAAGAGATCCAACATGCATTCTTTTTTTTTTAAAACTCTTTTTATTAACATTGCTCAAGAGATTATACAATACAATAGGCATTTCTAATGGTACACAGTGAGGTGGACAGAGTACCCAACACACATTCTTCTCCGTAGAATAGGCAGCGGAGTACAGGCAGAACACAGTCAATCCAGAGTGATCGAAATGATAGAAACCAGGACTAGCTCCAGTGACCATGTGTGTGTTACTATGCCATCGCGCCGAAGGGCGCAGGGGTCCCTTGAGTGAGCTGTCCATCATAGTGGGTAAATGGCGGGAAGACGGTGCACACCGCTAGTGTGTGGGCGGGGCCAAACGGGCAGCGCTTTTATGCGAGTTCCCATGCCTCTTCTGTGCATAAAAGGTCAGAGACCGATCAGAGCAGCACATCAGGAGAAAGAAGCTCCTGGTCACAGGAACTGCACGGGGATTGCGCTCGTGAAAGTGCTCTCGATTGTTTTTGGGCTGATAAATGCGTTACTGAACTTGAGCTTCAACTCGGGCACCTGCTTTATTTGTATCTGTAAGTGCTTCCTGTTGAGGTTTAATTTTTTTGACAGGAGCATCGTGACAGAATGAACACTGCCCTTCATATTTATCCAAGAAGACGCCACCGGTTTGTGCGATACCTCTACTCAACTGCCCGCGAGCGGATTTGTGAATTTTTCGGCAATTTCGCAAGATTCGCGGATCACACTTAGACCAGACACTGTACGATCTATTCGGAATCACGCTGGGGCTACTCCCGCCTGGACTACCTGATTACGCACTATACTGATATACATAGACTCAGGGGTGCGACCCACTTGGCAAGGGGGATATTGGATCACTTGCCCGTGGAGGTATTCCTACAGGGGCCTACTAGAGATACTACATTGCCACCCTGACTTGACCCTTTGCTTTTTAGGGGCAGACAGGTCAGTGATAAATTGACGGAGCAGATTTAACATTACTACCAGGACAATGTTGGAACTGTAGAATCGTCATGTGTACTGTGGGAAGCATACAAGACAGTGCGAGGGGAGTATATCCAGCCATAGCTGGGGGGATGAGGAAGGAAACTGTGACTTCACTACGATGCCCTAGAGAAAGAAATGACGAGGCTCGAGATAAGGGCTGCGGAGAGTGTAGTAATGGACACCCTAGCTTGACAAAATATACGGGTTAAACAGAAAGTGATGAAAGATATAGTGGAGGAGACAGCCAGGGCACAGGCCAGGGCGATCCAGAGACGATTGTATGATGTAAGGGATAAGGCCTATAAACTGCTGGCCTGGTTGCACAAGAAGATAAAGAAAGAAACTGGGTGCTGGAAGTCTGAATCCAGCAAGGGAAGATCAGTAAGACAGGAGAAGAAATAGCTGCCACATTTGCAGACCACTACAAACAACTATATACGTCCACCTCGAATCAAAAGGACTGTGCTGAGCTTCTTAGGGATGTGGTACAAAAGGGGGTGGTGATGGACGGAGCATCTGAATCAATCAAACACTCACACCCAGTCAAAAGATCTGGGTTTAATCCATCACCGTTCTTTAGCCCACTCTGCCACCCCAGTTCAGACATGGCTATATGCAAATCAGTCTGACCCTGTGCCTCATGGGAACAGTCCAGCCCGAACTGCCAAGCCATGTCTTCCCTGGACCGGAAACAAGCTTCCGAGGACCGGTTTCTGGCATTCCAGCCGTCTTCAGCCCGGCTTGCTTGAATCCAGTGGCAAGGTGAGCAAGGGACTCACGTCTGAGCATACCCTGCCACACTTATGGCGGCCAAAAGTGGTACAAAAGGGGGTGGTGATGGACGGAGCATCTGAATCAATCAAACACTCACACCCAGTCGAAAGATCTGGGTTTAATCCATCACCGTTCTTTAGCCCACTCTGCCACCCCAGTTCAGACATGGCTATATGCAAATCAGTCTGACCCTGTGCCTCATGGGAACAGTCTTCTTAGGGATGCCTGCCTCACCATATTATTGCAGGAATAGAGAGAGGAGTTAGATAAGGACTTGACAGTTGAGGACATCGGGCAGGCCATTAGGGAAGTACGGTCAGGCAAGGCAGCAGGCCCCAATGGCATACGAGTTGTGCTATACAAAGGGGCCAAATCAGTGGTGGCCCCACACATGCTTAACATGTTTAAGGAGATATTAAAAGAGGGTAGCCTACTGGAGGACCAAAGGTCGGCCACTATAGTAGTCATTCCAAAAAAGGGAATACTCCTGATGAGTGTGGGTCATACCACCCCATTTCACTATTAAATGTTGTGTTAAAGTATTTGCGAAGGTATTAGCGACCAAACTCAATGGTGTTATTACATCCATAATCCAAACGGACCAGTCAGGCTTCATGCCCCTCAGGAGCACCTGACTCAACTTAAAGTGCCTATATGGAGTGATCCATGTATGAAAGATGAGGCCAGACGAAGATGCAGTGCTATTATCTCTGGATGCATGTATGGCGTTTGATAATATTGAATGGCCATATTTATTCTGGGTGCTGGAGAGGTTTGGATGTGGCCCCAAATTTTGCACCTGGGTGCAACTCCTATATTCAAACCAACTTGTTAGGGTGAGAGTGAATGGCGTGGTATCAAGCCTAGTGACGCTACACAAGGGTACAAGGCAGGGGTGCCCACTTTGCCCTATGTTATTTGCTATGACATTGGAGTTACTAGCTGCATGTGACAAGGGGAGACCCTTTAATACGAGGAATAGCAGGAGGGGACTTATGGGAGGAGAAAATATGGCAATATCTTCAAATGGCATGCTCTTGAATGCTACAAACCCAAGGTCTTCTAGAGGTCGGGTACTACATATTTTCCAGCTATTCAGTGGATAGTCTGGCTAACAGATAAATTGGGACAAATCCATCCTTTATGTACTGGCCGGGAATGAGCCGGCCATGCCGCCCAGCGCTCGGGCCTTAGTGATTGAGAACAAGTTTAAGTATTTGGGCATAATAATCTCGAAGATGGACAGCGAGTTCTTTGAGGATAATTTGTTTCCTCAGTTGGGTAGACTGTGCAGTGATATCCATCACAGGAGGCAGTTACCACTGTCCTTAATGGGGTGAGCTCCTCTGTTTAAAATGATGCTACTCCATAGACGACTATATATCTTAGAGAACGTGCCCTGTAAAATACCACCCGATTTTTTCTGGAAAGTCAACAGTGAAATCCGACTGCTTTTGTGGGACAGAGGTAGTCCTAGAACAGGCCTGCACAAACTGCAGAGGGGATATATTAAGGCGGACTGGCGATCTGTCATCAGGAAATACTACTTGGCGGCCCAATTGGTGACAATTAATGCGTGGGTGTTTATGGGGAGGGAGGGGCAACCATTCAGTGTCGATCATTACTTGATGGGACAGAGGGGGTACCCAGAGGCACTCTATCGGTGGCAGGTAGATCATCAGTTGCCACCAGACACACAAATGACAGTATGCATATGAAGGGAGACAACAACTTTTCTGGGCTGGGAAGGGAAATTAACATAAAGAATTCCATTATAGGATAGCGACCTACTATAAGAAGAGGGCAGACTGCATGGTTTGTGTAAGTGGGAAGTACTGGGGATTAAATACTCAGGGGGCGTATGGAGGGGACAGAAGATGATTGATTTTGAAGACTTGAGGAAAGAATACCAGTTGACCGACTCCGAACAGTTAAGATACATTCAACTAAAACAGGCGCTAAGACGCCACCTCTCTGAAGGTGAACAATTGGCATAGTACACACCATTAGGAGATAGGATCCTACTGGATCCTATGATTGATAAGGCCACATCCCTAGTATATAAGAAAATAATTTGCAGGCCCTCCGGGAGAAATTTGGGAGGTTGAGTTTGGGGTACCTGAAGACGCCGACTGGGAGGAGGTGATACAGAGCCCTAGGGAGGTTGAAATTCTGCACGATTACGCCTTATACAACTACGTATCCTGCACAGATCATACTGCTTAAGGGTACTGTTGCTTCGTATACACCACACAGATACCAACCTCTGTACACTGGGATACGTCGAAGTGGGCACTGTTTTCCACATACTGTGGACATGCCCCCAAATTCAGCAGTATTAGAGGGAGGTAACACAGATAATGTCCGAAGTGGACGAGCTGGAGGTCTCACTAGAGGCCAGATGCCCCATGCTGCGTATGATGGGCAAAGAATGATGGCCCAAGTATTCCACGATATGACTTATGCTCGCAGGTATAGTGCAAAAAGAATTGAAGCGAGATAGTAAAATGGGGGCCATTAATTTCTGCAAGACGTCTATAAGGCTAATGGGGCGGTAGTTGACCGGGTCCAGTTTTGTGGATGGGAATAATCTCGGCCCCCAATCAAGTTGGAGGGATTTCCATACCGTAAAGGATGGTATTGAAATAAAGACAGAGATAGGGGACCCAAACCTTTTGTTCGCTCAGAAACAAATCACCCGGTATGCGATCCAAGCCCAGGGCCTTTCCACTCGCCAAACTTTTAAGGGCCTCCTGAGTTTCCCTCAGATTGATTGGATGGTAATCCGGGTCTAAGGAAATCTGAGGAAATGGTACGGATGTAGTTAAATCTGCTGGAGGCTGAGTATTAGTATGAGCGAAAAGGGGCTTAAAATGCGCTATCCATTCCTCTTCACTCAAATTTGGTGTTATAGCACACGCCCCCTCAGACGAACCAGATCTGACCAGGTTCCAAAATGCCCTATAATTGCGTGTATCCAGAGCATCCTTGATGTCTTCCCATCTACGGGCCTCCCAGTCTGACTTAGACTCTGCAATAATCCTTTCATAATTGAGTCTGGCCCCTCTTAAGCTCTCAACTGTGCCGGATTTAGCCTCTCTAACAAGTGCACATTTCGCCTCCCTACAAGATTTATTGAACCACTGCTCCTGCATTTTAAACCGTGCCCTCCCATTAGCTGGTGTGTAAAAGTAGTCTGCTAGGGAGGTAATTAGATTGTTGTGGATAAGCTCAAGCGCCCGAAAATTAGAAGGCTCATTAATAGCCGGGAGATCAAAAGCCTCAACTAAGGAGGAGGCAACTTGTTGATAGAGCTCCGCTATTTTATCCGGCACTTGGTCCACTTAATACGTCTGCCTCCTGCCGCTGCAATTAAGTTAGAGTTACTATGTAAATCACACTCCCTCGCTCCCGATTGACTATCCAATGCTAAGTTTAGTTCCAGGGTCAGAAGGTTGTGATCACTGTCCACCCTATCGATTACACTAAATGTAACCGAAATTCGACATTAACCATGATATAATCAATGGTTGTGGTTTTCCCCTGTCTGTTAAAGGTGAACTTCCCAGGAACATCGGGAGCAATCCTGCCATTACAGGCTCTAAGAGAGTGAGAGACTAGGATCTTATTAATCTGTAACGCCAGTGGGGTCAGGCGCTTAACTAGGTATACAGAGCACTCCTGGATATGCCAGATAGCATCCTCCTCTGCGGTCACAGACGATATACCTGCCAAGGGTTCAAAGTGGCAATTTAAGTCACCTCCCAGTATTTTATATTTGGGAGAGGAGTGTGCTGAAAGAAGTTCATCAAGGGCGTCAATCAAAGGCGACCCCTTCGATAGAGGACAAGGGCGCTGATAGATGTTAAATATCGCCATTGTCGTGCCATCTAATAATTTAAGGGCAATGGCCAGGATATCCAGGAAAAGTAAATCAATCGCTCTCACAGAACACCTCAAGTGAGTGGCCACCCATATACACGGTCCCCCCGATGGCCTACCCCTCGGACCCTGTAGAGCTGGTATATGATAGGTTGCAAAACCCACCCTAGAGGGGGCAATAGTCATCCAGGTCTCTTGGAACAGACACACACTATAGCGATCCACCAGTTCCCCCCATTCTGGGTCTGATAACTTAGCACTCAGCCCTGCTACATTCCAAAACACTATTAGTGAAATACGAGGGTGTTGCCTTACTGGATCAACTATGATCAGTGGTGAACTAATAATACAGGGAATACCTTCTCTATTATCCATCCCACCCCCTCCCCTTGAGGGCACAGCTTAGAATTTACAGTAGGTAGGAGCATCCATGAGTCCGCCTGCGGGGGCCCACCGACGATCTTTAGATGCTCCCCTGCTGGCCTCACCCCCTCTAATGCCTCCTGGCACCCAACTGATTCAAAGTCTATATCCAAGTGTCAGGGTTGGAAAGTTAGTCAATCTACATTATTCAGTGGACTGAATCTGTTCTCCACCGGGATATTGTATTCAGATTTCTCACCACTGTTGTGAACAGGAGGTAAACCGTATACCCCGGGGAACCTTGCCTGTGGATAGAAATACCCAAGGGGTAGGGGGATGATAGGGCCCTGTTGTCGGGGGCCATCCCAATCCAGGATGTGGTTAACCACACCAGGATCTCTAAAATGAATCATCACACAATCCCCTCCCCTGTCCTTAGGTTCACCCCCAATCCAATTAACTCTTCTGGCAAATAGGATTTCCCCTTGACCCAAGTTCAATAATGGTCTGCATTTGTTCAACCAAAATATGAACTTATTCTTTAACTCGGGAAACATTTCTCCTCGCTCTCCTGACAACTGTGGTACTCCAGCTAGAACCACCGCATACGGAGAGGCCTCAGGTGGGAGTTGAATACTGGGTAGTGGTTGTCTGGTGACTTTAATAGGAGATCTAGTGGTAGGCTTCTGTGTCACCAACCCTTGGTTTAACATCTGATTATCGGGCCCTGCTGAGGTTGATAATGATTTACTAGGGCCATGACTTGCACTATTTGTGTGACTGCTTGATGGAATAACGGGGCAGGGTGAAGTGGATGCAGTGGGGCAGATGGTCAATGTCAGTTGGCCCGGCCCTTGCACCCGATTATCTGGACACAGCTCTACATCTCGACCTAGGCTTTGAGAAGGATGTTTAGTGTTATCAACAGCTGGGGTCGGGGGAATAGTCCTAGTAGGTGGGGATAGCTGTAGGTTTAAAGTGCTCTTGTTATTTAGCATATAAACAACTTTGTCAATTTTACTCATTACGATTTCAAACTGAGATTTAACAAGTTGTTCCATATGTTCTTGCAGGTCAATTAATAAGTGAGTAGCCCACAGCGGAGGAGCAAGGGTGGAAAAAGAAGGCCCCGCGTCAGCCTGATAAACATCCGAAGCGGATGTATCTCTCCTAGCAGTTTTCTTTTGTAGTCTGGACTTCTTTTTTTTTGGGCAATGTTTGGGTATCTTTTTGGCCACCCGGGAACCCACAGAGGAGGGTGGATCAATGCAAGGATTGGCTACCTTCTCGATCTGTGCACATGGTAGCCCTGCAAAGGAGGATGCAAGCAGCGAGTCAGGAGAGTTGACTGTTAGTAAGGAAACATCCACAGGTGTCGTGGGATGAGGTATGGTAGTTAGCGTAGAGTGGAGCATGGCAGGTGTCAACGAGAGACGTCTTTCAGTGTTTTCTATGGCCGTGGCTACTACCTCTATTGTCTTTTGAAGCATTTTATCAATTGCTGTTAAACTATGAAGTTGAGTAGTAGGAGAAGCCTTTTGGTGTGTATTAGGGCGAGTTATGTTATGTTATGTTACATGTTTTTATATAGCGCTCAGCTGCTCCAGCTAAGGGGCGTCCCGGCGCTTCTCAAACAGTAAGAAGAGGATTGCCTCAGGCCCAGTGCAGCAGGCCCTGACATAACAGTGACAGCGGTTCTAGTCTAAGGGGAAGAGATGAGTCTTGATGGCTTTCCTGAAAGTCAGGAGATCATTTAAGCACGCAGCTGGGCTGGCAAGGCATTCCACAATTTTGCAGCCAAATAGCAGAATGAGCGACCCCCCATACAAGAGCGTTTCACTCTGGGGACCACTACCAGGTACTGGCCTTCCAAACGCAAGGATCGACGGGGAACATATGGGGTCAGAAGAGAGCAGAGCATAGGTGGAGTCGCGAGCTTCAGGATCTTAAATGAGAGGCAAAGCACCTTGAATTGGATCCGTTTGGCCACAGACAGCCAGTGGAGTTTACTCAAGGTGTCCGCAACCGGATGAAAGCGGGGGAGACCTATCAAGGTTCTCACAGCTGCATTTTGCACCCGCTGCAATCTTCCAACCTCTGCCTGGTTGACCCCTAAAAGCAAGGAGCTCGCATAGTCCAGGCGAGAGAGGATGGTCGATTGCACAATCAGCTGGCGAGTGGAAGGGTCGAAAAATTTTAAGATGGATTTGAGGTTCCGTAGGATTCCAAAACAAGTGGCTGGCACTTTCTTGGTGTGAGTGATGAAGCTGAGGGAGGAATCTACCCAGACTCCAAGGTTTTTTACTTCTGGTTTAAGGTCGGGGAGGTTTCCCAGAGTCTCGGGCCACCATTTATCTCCCCATTGCGAAGCATTTTTTCCCACTAATAAGACCTCAGTCTTACTGGCATTTAGCTGTAAGTAGTTTGAGGTCATCCAGTTAGCCACGGCCGTTAGGGCACTCTTAAACTTGGATGCGCTCAAGGCGGAGTCGTCACTCAGAGCTACCACTAGCTGAGTGTCGTCAGCGTATGAGACCATTGAGAGCTCCCACCGCTTGTCGACCTCAGCCAGTGGTTGAACGTAAATATTAAATAACAAAGGACTGAGTGCAGAGCCCTTGGGGACTCCTTGCTCAATGGGTCGTTCCTTGGACAGAAACAGGGGGTGGAGACCCGGAATGATCTTCCGGTTAGAAAGGCCCGGAGCCACTCCAGCGCGCATCCACCCACACCAGCCGCCTCCAGCCGATGCAGCAAGACCGCATGTGAGACCGTGTCAAAGGCGGCACTGAGATCCAACAGGATCAGTGCCGCCGTTTGCCCCGCGTCCAGGATGGTCCTGAGGTGTTCCGTCATTCACAAGAGTGCCGTTTCGGTGCGGTGGCCTGCTCAGAAACCATATTGTGAGGCATTCAAAATTTTATTCGAGTAGAGAAAGTTCGTCAGAGTATTATTGACGTGTGTTTCTGCCACCTTAGCTGGCCAGGGAAGTAAGGAAATCGTCCTAAAGTTCTCCGGCTTGGTAGGGTCCAGCGTGGCTTTTTTGATAATGGGGGATACCCAAGCCTGTTTCCATCTTGCTGGTATTACGGCTGATTAAAAGGAAGAATTGATTATCTGGCGGAGATGGTTAAGCACCAGCGCGGATGCCTCTCTAAATTGGGCAGGTTTTAAAGGATCTGCAGGAGAGCCCGATTTAATTTTCCCATATAGTCTGAGGAATTCGTCCTGGGCCATTTCCAGAATAGTCGTGAGTTTGTTGATCGACTCAGGACTGGAAGGGGTGGAACAAGGTGCAAATACGAAGGTTCCATAAATCGTCCATACTTTATCCACAAAAAAGGAAGCCAAATTTTCACAGTGTGTTTCGGAAACAGTCGCCGTTATAGATGCTTTTTTGGCACTGAGATCCTTCAGAATCTTAAAAATTGATTTTGAGGGATTCGGGCTGAGCCCGATCTCTTTAGCATAGTAAGCAGCTCGTGTATTACATATTGTTCTGTGGTAGTTTTTTTGTGCGGTAATGTATTGCCCTTTTATTTCTGGGTCATACGATTTCCTCCATTTGCGTTCGATTTTTTTACAGCTTTTCCTTAAGGTAGTTAGAGATTCATTGAACCATGGGTTCGATTCTTGGGAGCGGCCCATGATCCAGCTGGCCGTGATCAGGGAGTCCAGAGCTCGGGTTAGCCAGGTACAAAACTGCTCATACCCCAACTCTGTGTTATCAGAGAGTACAGGAGGATCTACTCTTAGCAGAGCGTAGAAGTCATCAAGGCGTAGCTTTCGCCAGGGACGCTTGTGTACAGGTTGATTATTACTCATGCCTGAAGGGTCTTTTAAAGGCAAAGACATGACGATCAGCATATGGTCCGACCAAGGGACCGGGATAGGAGTATCCACTACTGCCTCTTCCAAATTAGAGAAGATGGGGTCTAAGAAGTGTCCTCCTCTATGAGTGGGGTTAGTGACCAGTTGACACAGTTGGAATGCTGCAAGGTTAGCTAGCAGGCCGTTTATCTTTTTATCCAAAGTAAGGTCGAAATGGAGATTCAGGTCTCCAAAAATGTTGAAGTTAGCAGTTCCTATTGCCAATGCCCCTACTGTTTCCAAGAGAGCCTTGGAAAAGCTGCTGTCTTGTCCGGGGGGTCTATAGATCAAAACGCTGGATAGGGTCAAATGAGGGTTAATCAGGATGCTGAAGCGAGCACATTCGCATCCTTCAATATCTACTTTAGTAAAAAGGCAGGGAGAGTGGGATTTGGCTATCACAGCAATGCCTCCACCCCTAGTTTGCCTATTTAAAGTGTGTATTGAATACCCAGGTGGTACAGCCAGATTGAGAACTGTAGTCATGTCGTCCTGTAGCCATGTCTCAGTGAGAAACAAGATGTTCAGTAAATTGTCCTCAATGAGATCATGCACTTCGATATAATGTTTAGCTAAAGATCTGGGGCCTTATTTATGAAGGCCTTGCGCCGCCGGTGCGTCACTTTTAACATGGGGAAAAGTGACGCACCGGTGGCGCAAGGCCTTCATAAATAAGGCCCCTAATGTTTAGCTGCGAAATTAACAGCCGTGGTTGAGGGCAGGTGGTAGTGGGGGGCATGAGAGCCGTTGGTTTAGGTAGAGTGAACCCACAGATGCACTGGAAAGGGCCCTTCAGATGGTCTAGTGGGGACCTAGTACAAGCGGTTGTTGACGTATTAAGGCTTAAGAGAGTTTCCCTGGCGTAGATGTAACCGACCGGCTCGTCGCAGCCAGAATTCCTGGCGAGAGGCGACGTACTGGCGCCGACAGGCGTAGACAGACTTGCCTTTGGCGCTACTTCGGCACACCGTCAGCGCACCCGCTGCGCGCGTCCGCTGCGCGCGTCCGCTGCGCTCTTGGAAAGACATCCCTTTATATTCCTAGGGACCGTCCAACTGGAGCAGGATGTACAACGAAAGTCTAATCACTTCCGGTGTGCTCGGCGAACCCGACCTTCCTCCACAACAATCTGACGTAAAGTCAGCGGTGGAACGGGGAAGCGGCAAAAGAGAGGTTTTTTTTTTTAAAAACAACAAAGTGAAGTTAAGCGCCAAACATAGTGAAGTTAAAAGAGCAGCACTGCAATGTAACTAATTACAGTCCTTCGCGCTGAGCGTCGTGAGCAGCGTCTCCTTACTTTTTAAATCAAGCAGGGTGGATGAGAAGTTGCCCCTTAAGTAGTACAGCCCAGGATCACTGGAATGCTAACTATGCTAACTGGAGCAGGATGTACAACGGAAGTCTAATCACTTCCGGTGTGCTCGGCGAACCCGACCTCCCTCCACAACAATCTGACGTAAAGTCAGCGGTGGACCGGGGACGCAGCAAATGTGAATTTTTAAAAAACAACAAAGTGAAGTTAAGCGCCAAACAAAGTGAAGTTAAAAGCGCAGCACTGCAATGTAACTAATTACAGTCCTTCGCACTGAGCGTCGTGAGCAGCGTCTCCTTACTTTTTAAATCAAACGAGTGGTGGGGAAGTTACTCTTACCCATTGTTCTGGTCATAAAGGTACTCACTAATAATGCAAATACTAAAGGATATATATAAAATGACTAAATTACAACTTTTAAGAATAATGAAAGTACATAAAAACCTACAGAGGCTTGTTATATTAGAGTCGTCCCAGTTAAAAAAGTGATTACTGACCAAATTATTGCTATAAAATATAATTAATTACCACTGTGCTCAATGTCCCATCAATATCAACGTTGGACTGCCAAATGAGGTGGCCCAGCCCGGCCTCCTTCGGCCCCTGACGGCCACAGACGGCCCGCCCTTTTCCCGGGCTTAGCCCGGCGCCGCCCGCGCGTGTCCTGCAATGCGAGAGGCGTTCTGGTCTTTTCAAGCGCCTCTGGGCGCTGCGGTGGCGTGGCAGGTGCGCCCTGACCCCCGGGGCACCTGGGAGTTGGAGTCCTGGCGTAGGGAGCACGCAGGATTCAGGAGCCGTTTCCCTCACGGCTGGAACTGCAGCAAGGTAGGTGCTGCCCAAGCGTTTTTTCCCCGTTATCAAACGTGTGCACATGACAGCACTATTCAATAGTTTAACATCGTTTACTAAATGAAAACCTTGTCCCCTCGTCCCATGGTAAGAAGGGGACATTGGCAGCTGCCCCACTGTACCGTCGCACAGCACTTTATTGGAGTTGTCGACCCCTCTTTATCATTACCAGAGGGCGACTGGCCCAACTTGGTTGTGGAACCTGTCTGGGGCCCTTTCAGAAACTTTTCTTGGTTAGATTATCCAATAAAGAAGAAATCATTTCAACTGGAGGTGAGCAGCCTTTTCTGTAAAAATAAATACAGGAAACGGAAATCGAGCAGGCCCACCGGTGTCAGACAGAAGATGCGGAGATTGGTAGGTGAAGCGACATAAAATGTTGTGTGGTTCCAACCTTTAGAGCTCTCCTTGGCAAAGAAAAACATATGAAAGTGCATCAGAATGCGTCAGCTTGTGAGAAGTGCCAGAGGAGCTGCAGTAGCGTTCATGAAATACACATGTAGGCGCATCAGGTCACCCCTTGGGCACCATTCTGTCCTACCTCATAACAGCGTGAAAATACATTTTATTCAACATGTGTATTATTAATAGCGTTAAAAGCAATTCATCTACACTCGAATTCACTTGCATAGACTGCCAAGTAGCTAATGCAGGTAAAAATAATTTGCTATAACTGTTAAAGTGTGTTTTTCAAGATTATGCTAAATAGGCCTGTTAGCCCTCAACACCATCTTATCCAAAATGTATGTCACTGCATCATGTTCCTTCTTTGTTTATGTATCTGCTGCACATAGTCAAAACAGATGTGGTTTGTTCATTACTGAATGGCACTGTTCTTGCAGAAAGTCTTCTAGCCTACTTGAACACTTTTTAAGCTCCTCCCACTTGCACGTGGTATTGCATTCATTCACAAAGATTCACGGTTGTTGATGTTACTAATTTGTTGTGACATCACCAGATTATATTTGGGGGTAATACACATTACTTTGCCTGCTACTGAGGATTCTGCCTGTTTTCTTACGGATTTTGCCGCACATTTGAGACAGCCTATTATGAAATTTGCCTATTAGTGTGCACTGTTGCATTACTGACAGCCATCAGGGCAATTATTTTATGCATTTAAATTAGACTTATTGCATTTGCACTTTACAGTTTCTGCATTGTACTCCTTTTATTTTTTGTGTAATAAGCCTTCATGCTTTTCCTAAATTCTGCTGTGGAGCTCGCTTTTTGCGTCAGCCTTTTCTTTGACTGTATTTTGAAATGCAGCATTAAACCTTGTTTCTGGGATATATTGCCTCATGCAATTGAGGTTAACACCGTCTCCTGTCCACCCCATTCTGGCGCACTACGGAGCTGCACACGTTTAAGGGCACAGCTCGTATACACAGATAGTATACACCTGCCGCCGCTTCCACGCATTCAGGAAGACAAAGGCAAGAGTGCCACTTGGAGGATAGATGATCACGTTTATGCCTGGTCTGCCCTCCACTCAGTGTGTGTTCTTGAGCACGTGACAAGCCGTGACAAGCGAACACGACAGCGGGAATGTGAAGTGTTATAGTAACCCATTAGGCTCTTTGAATGAATGAATGTTGGATTTATAGAGCGCGTGGTTACCCTGGAGTGTCCCAGCTCTGTACCACTGGGGAACCCGTCCTGGCTTTCCCTGTGAGATGGTCCCTTTACTGGGCATCCCCAAGGTGCAGCCAGGCATCCCCGGTGGTGATGGGGCCGGAGTGGAGATTGAGCAAGCTATTGCCCCGAGTTGCAGCATGGGACCCCATGGTTAGAGTGGCACAGAGGCAAGATTTATCAATTGAACCCTGGTCCCGGGCCGACCTCTGCCTCCGGGTCTGCCGCCTCTAAACGTTGAGCCACACTTCTCCACCTACTATAACAGGACACTGTATGAGGTAGGCACCGATAGATGTCTCTTTACTTTGACGCAGGTAATTTGCTTTGGTTAAATTGCCTGTCCTGCTCTGGGCATCGACTCTATTGAGTTACTACGTCATATGCTGTAAAGTGGATATTGTCTTGTACTTTATCTTTCATTGACCTGTGTGTGATATGATTTGGTAATATTTTGTATTAAACACCGGTGACAAATTTCTCATAACTCACAGAAATGGTGTCAGCAGTGACACTGTATTCATAGAAAAATGCCAGTCTCGTGCATTTTTGATTTTTCTCCTTGCAAGTACCTTAGTTGCGTTAGTAGCTCTATAGCTTTCCTCCTGAGCCATAATCAGCATTCCTGCCATCATGTCAAGAACCACCCTTTCCTATTTAAGCCAGCTGTCAAAACGTTCTTCCACAGGCCAAGTAAAATAGTCATTTTTCATAAAACTGACTTCTTTACTGGCTTCTGCTCACATTAAGAAAGCTCCCCGCAAGAATGTTTCCCAAGCTTCTCCTGACATCATTCCTTTCTCCTCAGAGAGACTGATCTTCCTGAGAAAACCAAATGCACCACGTGGCAAACCCCTAAACAAGAATCCATGCAGTGATGCCTGCACCACAGCGGGCTCTCCACACAGGCCTGCCACATACACTTCCTGTCAGCAGGGGGCATGGCGGCAGAAAAACAGTGACAACCCTTCAACTCACCGCGTACTTACCGCTGACTGACTTCGAAAAATAAAAATAAAATATATCATTCTGCTATGTCAACTTCCAGAAACCAGGTGGACTGATATTAAAGTCCATCGATATTTAACAAATGTTGTGTTTTCATGCCACGTTAGTTTTCAATCATTTTATTAGCCCACATAGGCCATACGCGACAACGAAGAGGAACCAGAACACCAACTCCCTAGAGTACAATATGTTGATCATATGATAACATAGAACCCCGGTGCTGCCACCATTCCTTCCCCTGTGACACGGGGTGCCCAGCCCCACCGCCTGGCTTCTGCTGCAAGCTGAATACCAAAAACAAGATGATAATACGAAACAGTATTATCATGTTACTTTTTGTAGGCAGCTTGCAGCTGAAACAGTGGGGCGACGCTTCTCCACCTTAGCGGAGGAGCCGCCACTGTTTAAAAGTGCAGACAGGATGCGCCTGCACTGTGGAAACTAAGTGGCAGATTTACAATAACTGGCGCATCTCTGCTTATCAGCAGGGATGCGCCAGTTATTGTGCGCCACGCCTCCGCCACCATGGATGCGCCGCATTTACAATGCGGCGCACCATGGGGCAAAAACGGCACAGATGCGTCACGCATCTGTGCCGTAAAAGAGGCGCATTGCTGGAGTTGCGCCGCAAGTGGGACGCAGCTCGAGCAATGCTCTGTGGGGGCCCTATTTTTACAATGCTGCGTCAATCCTTATGCCTGCTTCAAGCATGGGCTCAAAAGTGACTGAGTGAAATCTTGTAGATTTCACTCAACCACTTTTAGGAGGCGCTCCTGCGCCAGAACGCCTCCCCCTGCGCAGGAACGCCTCTTTCTGGCGCAGGGCTTTACAACGCAACGCATCTCCCAGATGTGTCTCGTTGTAAATACCCCGCAGCATGGCGCATCCTTTGTGCCACCGCTGTGTCACAAAAGTGACGCAACGGCGGCATAAAAGAGGTGCAAGGGGCTTGTAAATCTGCCCCACAGAGCGGCTTAAAAGCTCAGTTTTTTCACAGGTATGCGCTGTCCCCAGGGCAGCGTGAGTTCGCAGCTGACCTGGGGACAGCGCATTCAGCATATTGTGGCGCATTTTCATTGTTTGCGCTAAGCGCACTTTTTAAAAGGTGCGCCCATCGCAAACAATGAAAATGCACTGTTTGCATAATATGAGCCCTGGTGTGTGTGCTTTCACAACCTTTTCGAAGAGGTTGGCAACATTCTGCCCTTCTAGAGCATAGTGAGTTACTCTGTGGTGAGGCTGTGCCAAATAACAATGACCCTAGTAGGTGAGATCCACTTCTCCATACTTGGACCACCAAAAAAGAACGCAAACAGAAGATCTGCAAGTGACAGCAGCAGGATTTTCCGGATCATCTCCAGGAATTTCACCTACAGAGAAAATGGTCTCAGAAATCACATATTCACTAACTCATCCTCCTGTACATTCATTCAGCGACGTAAACACCCACTAGATGGAAATGTAAATGTGTTTGTATTTATATAGAGCCTTCTACCCAGAGGTCTCGTAGCGCTGTATTCATACCGCTGTGGAACCCTTCCTGGCTTTCCTGTGAGATGTCCACTCCTGCGCACCCCCAAGGTGAAGCCAGGCATCCAAGCGCAACTAGAGAGATCGGTTTATAATCTACATGTCACTCATGCTTTACCTGTTGATGTTCTGTTAGAAGGAAAGTTTGTACCTGTCTGCCCGTCAGGGTCAGTTCTGCGGAGAAAGGAAGATTGCACATATTGTCTTCTGTGAGAGAAGGTAGCTTGGCTTGCTGCCACCATGTGGTCCCTCTTCTGTGACTGAGCAAAGCGCTTGCACTACCTGCTAACTCAATTTGTATCTATCCTGTGATGGGAAAACGTGTGTTGATGCTACCCTAGCTAAACTGTCCTCTGAAGTTGCGACGCTTGCACTCTTTCTGTCCAAGGCACACCATGAAAAGGATTATCTTTTTGTACTTGCATAACACACGCAGGCCAGTCAGAAGCTTTTGTTGAAACACCCGTTAGTTTATTGACCTCACACTGCTATTGATTGGTGAAAAGGCATATTTTTGTGACGCTGAAATCCTTCACTGTCTCTCCAATTGAGTTATGGTTGGCAGTCCTGGGGAAATCAGTATATGTGGAAAATGACATGCTTGACAGGGCACGTGTCACATGAGCCATGCAGAAAGGGGTACTTAATCAGAAAAGCTGCAAGCTACTCTCCTGAATTTTTTGCCTTCTGACCTCCTGTTTTGCTAACTTCATTTTTGCTGGCCTTAGTATTCTTGGAACTTTCCTACTGCTAACCATTTCTAAAGGGCTTGTACTCTTTCCCTAAAACATGGTAACATTGGCATATGTAATTTATTTGTAAGTCCCTAGTAAAGTGCCCAGGGCCTGTAAATTAAATACTGCTAGTGGGCCTGAAGCACTCATTGTGCCACCGACTTGAGTAGCCCTTGAAAAATGTCACAGGCCTGCCATTGTTGAGCCTGAACATGCAGTTTCAAACTACCATGTCGATCTGGAAAGTTAACCCTCTTGCCAGACCCAAACCTTCCTTTTTAATGCATTTAAGTCACCCCCTAATGTAGGCCCTGGACAGCCACAAGGGTGCATTATATTTAAAAAGTTGGGCATGTACTTTTAAGTTTTACCTGTCCAAGTAGTGAAAAACTCCTAGATTTGTACTTCACTACTGGAATGCCCATTTCTCTAAAAGGTTAACATTGAGATTTTTTTATTAAATTCCAAAAGTATTATTTCCAATTGTGAAAAGAACGATATTTTGAGTTTGGTGTCTCTGGAGTCACAATATAAAATCACAACTTATGATAAAGTAGGATTTTAAGTTATAGGTCTGAAAATGCAACTTTTAGAAAGTTGTCAGCATATATGATAGACTGCGCACCTACTGTAGTCAAAATATCATATTCATTTTGAAATGCTGAACAGCAACATTTTTAGGGTTTCTATCCTGGTATGTGCTCCATCCCATTCCACATGAAAATATTCTATTACAAAACTGATTCACATACTTGCGCCAGTCCCAGGATGCGACAACCGTCAGAACTAAGATGAAATAATCATCTATGTAAACCAATTTATTCATCAAACTTTATCAATGTTATCAATTTCATTCATTAGTTTATCTTCATTCTTCTCCAATTTGTATCCAAAAATTGTGATTCCGATATTCAGATGCAGTAATGAGCCCATCCAGGCATTTTCTACTACATGTCAAAATTCACAGTTCGTCAAATAACATGATATTGTAATCCCAGTGAATTTCTGTCCTTTCTCAGGGGTAACTGTGGTATTAAAAAGCGACACATCAGGACTGGCAGAAGACAAATCTCACATTAAAACATACTTAACCTTTGATTAGACTGACACCTCATGCCAATTAGAAATCAAAACATGCTACGTGCTGAAATCTCGATGAATAATATGTCAGTCAAACTTGGAACCTGTGCCCCATGCAAAACAATAAATTAAAAGGTGAAAAATTTAAGTAAACTCATGTCCACAAACCGATTAAAAACCCACTGCCATAAGCTTCTAACTAAAATGTGCTCCTGCTGAAACAAATCATTCCCATAAATCTTAAAGCGTGAATCACCAACCTTTACAACACCATGACTCCGGCATGCAGGCTGATCGGAACGAGCAGCCTCTTAATTAATCCTCCATGAGTGAAAGTCGAGTGCAACCAACGCCCTTTTCTTCGTGGTGTGACACTGTTTCAGACCACGTGATCCATAGCCCATGTGTAAGCATAGACATAACCAAAGTGTGTGAGATCCATTTGAAAGTGCGTTGTGTCGGAAAAAATAAAACACGATCAGGCTGAATGTTGGAAACTAGATTGAGGGATTGCACAATTATAAACCAGTGAATGTACAACAGATCATACATGACAAGTGAAGGTAAATTGTATTATTAACCTGCAAATGAGCATCATGCTGTACATCTATACCAAAAAGATGAATCTTAATAAAGTGGTGAATCATATTAAAATTACATAATTAAAACCACAAGCTACTGAAATCTACAGTGAATGATGTTTAAATTGTGCATTCTGCGCTCAAATAATGTATGTGTGAATAAAATCGAACTTTAACATGTAGGAAGCGTAATCCATGCTGGCCATTTATTTTTAACAATGACTTTAAAAAATTCGCTCCTGCTGGTATGTACGAAAGACCTCAGGGTAATGTTAATGGAAAGGGGCGACCACTCGGTCCCCCCGAACGTATGGTTGGGTGCCCCGATCCTCCCGGGAAACCATTTTGGGCGGGGGGCGTGTCTCGGCTGGTATGCCCGAAGCGGCGTAGCCGGGGCGCGCCTTTTCCCGCCCAAGAGGGGTTGTCCTAGACACCTACACCGATGGCCACGCCCAGTAGGCGTACCGGCGGAGGGTACACGCCCTCCCGAAGAGGAATAAAGAGAGCGGGAATCCGAAGAAGCGTCCTCTTGTTCCTGTGCTTGGAAGCTGCACCCACTCGTTGCACGTGAGCCCTCGATGGAACAAGGAGCAATTTTGAGAACTTGTAATTCTTGTGTTTCTCTTTCAGTGACTTCGAGGCGAAGGATCCAGGACCGTGTTGATCGACTCGGAGCGGATAATCGAAACGATGTCTGGCAAGAAGGCAGGAAAGGGTTCCGAGACAGACAAAGTGCTTTGCATGTTGGTGAACAGAATGACGAGAATGGAACGAAGCATCGGACAAGTCCCAGCGCTTGGTCGGGATATGGCGGGCATCAAGAAACAACTGGCCGCAATGAACAAGCCGGGTAACCCGAAAAAGGTAATAGGCCCGGCATTGCCGGGAGTCGTCCCCGAGGGTAGAGGAATAGCGGGTCAAAAGGAGGGCGGGGGCAGGGGAGGTTCCGGTCCCTGAGGTACCCCCAGTTCTCCCTGCCATACCAGCCGATGGCCCGGTACCAACCCCAGACACGGGTCAACCGATTCCGGTTGTGATTACGCCCGCCAACGACGAGGATATGCCTCCCGAATTGGCCACCCAGTTGGCCGCATGGCTCAACAAAAAGGCAGGGGGTGCTACGGCGCCCGGAGACACGGCCGAAGAGGCCAAATTACTGATCCAGCAGTTGCGGCAGTCATGAGATGCCGCGAAGGCGAATCTCCCTCTTGTCTCCCCACAGGTGACTCCGGAAGGACCGGCAGCTGGTCTCGAGAGAACGGCGGGAAAAACGACCGAACAGGGTAAGCTCGCTTTGCCAGTGGCGGGGGAGGGCTCATTGCCCTCAAGACGGAAGAGGGTGGTTCAACATATCCCGTTGGCCACGAAAGAATTGATATGGGCAGACAAGTATGTTAATATGTTTTCGTTGTTGACTGACCATCGCGAGAAGGAGTATGCTAAGACACAGAAAGATTTGTGGCACCCGAGTGTCTGGCGAGCCAAAATGGCGGGATTCAGGGTGGAGGAGACGATAACAAATTGGGCCAAGGCCTTTGCAATGTTTACTGCGATTATTGGCGAACGTAAGCCCGAGGTATTGCCCGAACTGTCTTGTTATCAGGCACGTATAATGGATTTTTATGAAACATATGAGGGGAATGAATGGATGGGTTACGACATGAATTTCCGTAAAGCGAAAGAGTATGATTCCTCTCTGACATGGGATTGCCTCGACTCGATTTCTTGGCAGAAGCAGCTCCTGCCTGGCGCGGCAAGGACGTCCTCGCCAGGTGGGAATGGGTCGGGGGTTTCCCGCCAGCAGCCCGCGGTGCCCTTTCGGGCAGGCGCCGGTGGCGATCACCAGCCGAAAACCGGCGGGAATGGTGGAAAGCGGGGGGTCTGTTGGGGCTTCAATAGAGGCAACTGTACCAGACCGCAAGGGGCATGTAAGTTCAAACATGCGTGTGCGGGTTGTGGGAATTCCTCTCACCCGGAGAGTTCATGCAGGTCAAAAAATAGCGGGTCGGGAGGTAGAGGAGGGTCCAAACAAGACCTAGGGGGATCGTTGTGTACAATTGCCTACCCCCGTTGATATCATGGCTATGACTCCCTGGTTAAACAAATACCCTGATTATGTCTCCGCTGGGGTGTTGAGGAAGGGATTCTTATATGGCTTCCACATCCCGGCGGGGGATTTTCGTGGGGAACCTTTTTGTAAAAACCAGCTTTCGGCACAGCATAATCGAGGTGTGGTGGAGAGAAAAATCGCTAAAGAGTGAACCTAGGCCGAGTTGCTGGCCCTTTTCAGCACCCGCTAGTAGCGAATTTCATCTGTTCCCCATTAGGGGTGGTCCCCAAAAAAGACCCGGGGGAATTTAGGCTGATCCATAATCTGTCGGCTCCAAGGGGTTTCTCAGTGAACGATGCGATTGACCCGGGAGTCTGTTCAGTGCGGTACGCATCCTTCGATGATGCCGTCACCATGTTGAATCGCCTGGGCCCCGGGGCGCTGATGGCGAAATCAGATATCGAGTCGGCGTTCCGGTTGCTCCCGGTACACCCACAGCATCAGCGTCTGCTAGGTTTTGCGTTCCAAGGACGTTACTACATGGATAAATGCATGCCGATGGGTTGCTCCATCTCTTGGGCTTATTTTGAAAAATTCAGCTGTTTTTTAGAGTGGGCATTCACCGAGGCCACAGGGCATAGGCATGTTATGCATTACCTAGATGACTTTCTGTTCTTGGGAGCTGCCTGCGACACGAAATGTGCGCAGGCGCTACAGGATTTTTGCAGCCTCATGGAGGAGTTTGGGGTACCATTGGCACCAGGTAAGACGGTGGGACCATCTACTTCACTGGAGTTTCTGGGAATTGAGCTCGATTCTGTGGAGGGGTGTTTCCGCCTGCCAGTGGGTAAGTTATCGAAATGTAGGGCTTCCTTGGAGCTTTGCCTTGGTAGGATGAAAGTGACCCTGCACCAGTTACAGCAAGTTGTGGGTCAGCTTAACTTTGCCTTGAGGGTTATGCCAATGGCTCGCCCCTGTTCACGCTCTATTGCACAAGCTATGGTTGGTCTCAAAGAAGGGCATCACCGCACGAGACTGTCTGCAGAGGTTCGCCAGGACATGCGCATTTGGTTGGCATTCTTGGCGGACTTCAACTGTCGAATAGTGTGGAACAAGCCGCCAGCGTCTTCGGACGAGCTGGGTTTGTGGACCGACTCGGCGGGGAGCGTGGGATTTGGCACCATCTTCGGTAATCGATGGTCAGCGCAAACATGGCCGACGTGGTGGCACGCCAGCGGTCTCACAGGTAACATAGGGTTCCTTGAGCTATTCCCAATTTTTGTCGCTCTGAGGGCATGGCCGGACGAGTTCCGAGACCGCTCAGTTGTATTTTGGTCTGATAATATGACTGTTGTAGAATGCATTAACAATCAGGCAGCACGCTGCAAATGGATCTTGAGATTGCTGAAGGAAATTGTGCTACTTTGCATGAGACTAAATGTACAGTTCAGGGCGAAACATGTGCCGGGTGTACTGAATCATGCGGCTGATGCACTCTCTCCTTCACATATGCAGGCGTTCAGGGGTTATCTACCTACAGCTTACTTAGTGGCGGCACCGTTCCCTGAAGCACTCTGGCTAATCGGTGCCCCGGATTACAAGACCTCGTGGCAGCAAGCTTAGCCCCCAGGACGAGGAAGGCATACGAAGGAGCGTTTCGTTCCTATTGTACATTTTTGGGTCCGACAGGGAGTCAGAGCTGGGGGCAGGAGGAGTCCTTCCTGGGGTTCCTGGTAGCACTGCACAGAGAAGGCCGATCAGCGGCAACGGCCAATAGACACAGGGCGGCCATCTCATTCATGGCGCAGGTGCATGGCATCAAAGACCCAACAGGTTCCTTTTTGGCTAAAAAAGCCCTTCGCGGCTGGCAGCGCCTCGAGGGTCGCAAGCAAGACGAGAGACGCCCGATTGGCTTGGAAAGGTTGTCCCTACTCATGGCAAAACTAGTGACGACATGCTCCTCCCAATTCGAAGCAGTTCTGTTCCGGGCAGCTTTCGCATTAGCGTTCCATGGGGCTATGCGGGTGAGTGAACTGGTTGCAAGGAATAAGAAAGATGTGGAGGGAGGCTTGTGCAGGGATCACATCCTACTTAGGGGTGATTCGATGGTGGTCACGATAGCTAGGTCCAAAACTGACCAGGGAGCGATGGGAAGCAGCGTTGTTGTCCAGCGCATGCGAGGGTCTCCCACGTGCCCGATAATGTGCATAGAGGAATACTTGGCACTGAGGGCGGATACATGGGGGGGGAGTTTGCTGAGGCACATCGATGCCACCCCACTGACGAGGTTTCAGTTCCAGAGGGTGCTAGCACTGACAATCGCGGCAGGGGGCATGGACCCGTGCGATTTCGGGACCCACTCCTTTAGGATAGGGGCTGCTACTGAGGCTACAGCCAGGGGTCAGCGTGCGGAAGAGGTGAAACAGTTAGGACGATGGTCCTCGAATTGTTTTAAAAGGTATGTGCGATTGCACATGTTGTGAAGTCAAGTTACATGCACTCACGCTTCTTGTCTTCTGTTTGATTTACAGTTTCGCGAGCATGTCATGCGGGGCGGAATTTGCAGTCGACCCAGTACCAGGGGACCAGCAGTCATGGATCACCTGCTGAGGAGAGAGTGGTTTGGGTCGTGGGTCACTCATACGTGAGGCGGGCCGGGGACGTATTCAAAGCAGGTGACGCGACTCGCGCAGCTGGGGAATACGGGTACAGAGTGGCCTTCCACGGAAGGGGCGGGCTCTGTATTGACCAGTTCGAATCTTTTGTGGAGGGTCTCTTAGGGCGGCAGAGGTCACCGCCATCTGTAATCATAGTACACCTGGGGGGCAATGACTTGGTGACACTGGGTAGGCGAGTATTACTCGAGCAAGTTTTGTCTGCCGTTAGCTGGTTGGCAAAAAGAATCCCGGGGTGCACGATTGCCTGGTCCCACATGATTCCCAGAAGGGTTTGGCGGGGGGGCCTTTCAGTGTCAGCACTGAACCATTCGGTGAAGAAGGTTAACAACAAAATTGGTAGATTGTTTTGCTCTGCGCAGTTGCATAGCATTCCGCATGGGTGTATTCGGGGTGATCACATGTATCTGAATGAGGGGGTTCACCTGTCCCGGGAGGGGAATGTCTTACTCATAGGAGACTTCATAGCATGGCTAAGGGGTTTGAGGAAGCATGACCTTTAGGAGGAGTTTGTGGGGGGGCCGGATAGCCGGTCAACTATTCGGCCTGTGGCGGTAAGGTCATGATCGGTGAGCAGTAATTTCAAGGTCCCTAGAGGGGGGCGCCACCCACTATGGATGGGAGCGCCCGGTGGGAGGCGGCCATTGGCCCCTCCCACTGGGAGGCGGCACCCACTAAGGATGGGTCGCCTAAGGGGCGACGGCCATAGGCCCCTTCCAGGGGAGGAGGCGGCTATATGCCCCTCCTACGAATTTCCCGGGGCCCGATATCCGCGACGGCGGATGTGATAGAGAGTGTGGGGGTGGGGGGGGAGTCCACGCTGTCCTTCCTACAGATACCTCACACGGGTGCTCGGACGACCTTTAAGATGGCGTCGAGCGGAAAGGGGGGCCCCCAACAAGACAAGGGAAATTAGAGTTGGCACGGAGGGTACAGTCCTCTGCACGGCCGCCACTCACACCGTGAGGGCAAGAGTTTTGGTAGTAGGGATCTGACACCGGTTGCGACCTTGCCGTTGGCCCTTAATGCTAGGATGTACAATTTTAATTTAGAATGTATGCATTTGCAGGATGTTAGACTCGGCTAGGAAACCTTTGTATTAGAGATTTGTTAAGGTTAGCCAATGAACATGTCTTCATCGAAATGTAATAAATGAAAATTGTACATGATATGAAACTTTTATTTAATGTTTTAATTTTGTTTCATATTTTAATAAATACGGCCGGGAGGGTGACTCCCTCCCGCCTTCCAAAATTCAGAACTGCGTCCGTCTTCCCATCCTTGGGGATTGTGTTGGGAGAGGGTGACAGGCATCCCGGCCATATGGAAAGGGGCGACCACTCGGTCCTCCCGAACGTATGGTTGGGTGCCCCGATCCTCCCGGGAAACCATTTTGGGCGGGGGGCGTGTCTCGGCTGGTATGCCCGAAGCGGCGTAGCCAGGGTGCGCCTTTTCCCGCCCAAGAGGGGTTGTCCTAGACACCTACACCGATGGCCACGCCCAGTAGGCGTACCGGCGGAGGGTACACGCCCTCCCGAAGAGGAATAAAGAGAGCGGGAATCCGAAGAAACGTCCTCTTGTTCCTGTGCTTGGAAGCTGTACCCACTCGTTGCACGTGAGCCCTCGACGGAACAAGGAGCAATTTTGACCCACCCACCAGCCCCTTATGGCAATGTTAGTTTTGCAATAAAGTTTTGCTCTGATAACATCTTCTTTCCCTCCGTATAGAAGAAAATTAATGTCTAGTTTAAGGATGTGACTTCTGTCTGTAGGTACTGTTTTTCTTTTAGGAGTAAACAATTGATACAAGTAGACAGGATGATATTTTCTCCCTTAGTAGGTAAACAAATGTCGTATTTATTTTTTGGTCGGGCGGTAAGGTCATGATCGGTGAGCAGTAATTTCAAGGTCCCTAGAGGGGGGCGCCACCCACTATGGATGGGAGCGCCCGGGGGGAGGCGGCCATTGGCCCCTCCCACTGGGAGGCGGCACCCACTAAGGATGGGTCGCCTAAGGGGAGACGCCATAGGCCCCTTCCAGGGGATGAGGCGGCTATATGCCCCTCCTGCGAATTTCCTGGGGCCCGGATATCCGCGACGGCGGATGTGATAGAGAGTGTGGGGGTGGGGGGGGGGAGTCCACGCTGTCCTTCCTACAGATACCTCACACGGGTGCTCGGACGACCTTTAAGATGGCGTCGAGCGGAAAGGGGGGCCCCCAACAAGACAAGGGAAATTAGAGTTGGCACGGAGGGTACAGTCCTCTGCGCGGCCGCCACTCACACCGTGAGAGCGAGAGTTTTGGTAGTAGGGATCTGACACCGGTTGCGGCCTTGCCGTTGGCCCTTAATGCTAGGATGTACAATTTTAATTTAGAATGTATGCATTTGCAGGATGTTAGACTCGGCTAGGAAACCTTTGTATTAGAGATTTGTTAAGGTTAGCCAATGAACATGTCTTCATCGAAATGTAATAAATGAAAATTGTACATGATATGAAACTTTTATTTAATGTTTTAATTTTGTTTCATATTTTAATAAATACGGCCGGGAGGGTGACTCCCTCCCGCCTTCCAAAATTCAGAACTGCGTCCGTCTTCCCATCCTTGGGGATTGTGTTGGGAGGGGGTGACAGGCATCCCGGCCATATTAATGATTTTTGTCTCAAAATGAATGTTTGTCTGTTTGTCCATGTTCTACTCGAAGTTATATGCAATCATGTGATTTTAAAATGGTGAATGTTAGAGATGTCAGTATCATGCCCAAGGTGTTCTGAAGGCACCCGAACACGTTGATGTATTTCTTCTGTTAAGAATATTAAAACTACATCACCAACTGCACCGGAGTGCTGTAGAATTCTTTTTACTTGGGAGAAGATGTTTTGTGAATCTATAGTGAGCATGCGGTGTACCGCTGAAGACGAGCACCGCTGGCGATATATCTATCTATATCTATATCCATACTTATATATATATATCTATATATTCACTGAAAAAAACATAGGTTTTACAGACGTTATTAGGAATTAGCATTTAAAAAACCTTAGAAATTCACAGAAAAAAACATAGGTTTCAGGGACGTTATAGTTAGTTTTACATTTCACTCATACAAAACGATAAAAATTCTGCTGTTATAGTTAGTTGAGCTAACTATAACTCGCGCCCCCGCAATGCACTGCTGATGACATCACATATTACATCATTCATGACATGGTCAGTGACATCACTGATGACATCTCAAATGACATCACTGATGACATGACTGATGACATCATCCAGTGACTATGTGTTTCTATAAAATATAAATATGTTTTATATATATATATATATATATATATATATATATATATATATATATATATATATATATATATATATATATATATATATATATATTTTTGACACACCCAATCCAATACGCCTCGAACTCCACATCCAAAGGAGCACACCAAGGGAAAAGAGAGAGGAGCCGACCCAAAATGCAGTGAGCAATTTATTTTATATTTGTGGAAGCTCGCCCTGCCAGCATAACGTTTCGGCCTTCACAGAGGCCTTGGTCACATGACGCCACAATGGGAGGGAGGACTATTTAAAGTGCCAGTGCAAATAGGAAATGGGTTAGCATTGGATCACAGCACCCAAGGGTAATAGACATGAAAAGTGGACACAATCCTTGCATAAATGCAAACTGACATATTGCTAAGGCGCTTTTTTTTAAAACCACCAACGTTAATGGCAAGGTTAAAAAACATGTAAACAATGCGCTTGAATATAATGAGTAACAGCAATAATTGTTAGATTCCTAATGCCAGTAACAATGAAATAAAGGGTTTTTTTTTGTTTCCCCTTTTCATCATTTAAAAAATACCATATGTATTACATAGATAAAACAAGGCTCGTGATTATATACATATAAAAACATCTTCTCAAATGTAAAAACATATATGGTTAAGATCATAAAGTGCTAGTGCAAAAACAGGAATCCTACTCATAGCAGCATTGAATATTGCTACGTCTAATCAGTACCTAGACATAGAAAAAAATGGCGTTTCTGAAAAATTCATGTCCAACATGTCTATACTTATAGTGCCTGAAAATATTGCCCAAGTGGACTACAATTGTTCATTTGTGAATCTATATTGAAAACCCATAAAGTGCAAAATAAAAGTGAACAGTGCAAATGGTGTATAAACATAAAATAGTCAACTATCAAGTGAAGACTAACTGTTTTTTTAAGAAATGTCTTGTGACTGGATGTCAGAATACATATACGAGGTTTTGTGCCTGGGGAAAATATAGTCAATTATTTCATCCATAACCACCTTGCTATGTACAGATACTTTACTTTACCGGAACCCTCAACGACCTGAGTTTGACTCCTCTGTATATACTTCATATGGTCGAGATGGGTCTAGGGGCCACCCACTATCACAATTAGAGGCAAGTATAGAAATCCTCAGTGGCATTCAGCCCACCCGGGGTTTTACTGTCGAGTCTCATGATACATTTGGTCTCAGTAAGACGCAGGAGTGCTTCCCTATCACCTCCTCTTCTTATAGGGCCAATGGCATCCACGACAAAATATTGCAACAGATCACTTTTGTTGCCATGGTGTGTTTTAAAATGTCGTGCAACCGGGTATGATGCATCACTGGTATTGATCGCCCTGATGTGCTGGAGTACCCTCTTGTGAACCTTCAATTTGGTGCTTCCAACATAACGCAGGCCACAAGGGCACTCCAGCACATACACAGCAAACTCCGTTTTGCACGTGAGTTGCTTGTTGATTTTATAGGGAATGTCTGAGAATGGAGTGGTGACTTCAGTTTTGTTAATACCGTGCTTGCAAGCTTTGCAAGTTGCACATTTGCGAAAACCTCTACTCAAACTGAGCCAATTGACTGGATTCATAATCTCAGGGCTAGATTTGGCTAACTCATTGCCCAAAAAGCAGGCTTTCCTGAAAGTAATCAGCGGCTTCAAGGGCATCACCTCACCTATTGCTGGATCATTGCGAATGAGATTCCAATACTTATTCACAATTTTCCTCAAGGCACCATGCTGTTTATTGAATGACCAGATTAATCTTGCCTGCTGCTGAGGCTCCACAACCTCACAGGTCCTATTTTTCTTATATATTAGGGCCTCTTGTCTGGACAATGCATTGGCCTTGCAAATAGCCATGTTGATATCTTTCTCCTTATACCCTCGCACCAGAAATCTCATGCGGCTGACTTGCTGAGCTGACTCACATTCCTGGTCTGTGCTGCAAATGCGTTTTATTCTAAGCATCTCCCCATAGGGGATGCTTCAAATAAGATGGGGTGGGTGGTGGCTGGTGGCATGCAGCAAAGTGTTGCCTGCCGTGGGTTTCCTGTAAAGTTTCGTCTGTACATGATTGTCAATGATAGTTAACTCAACATCCAGAAAATAGGCAGTGGTTTGACTGATGTTAGCAGTGAATTCCAGATTATATACATTTACATTGATGTTCCTTACAAAGGCTTCCGCCTCCTCAAGTGACCCACGCCAAATTAAAAATATATCATCGATATATCGATGCCACTGTACAATGTTATTGCAGCAAATGTCTTTGAAGTCACCATGGAGGACCTGCCTCTCCCAGTAGCCCATATGGAGACAGGCATAACTAGGAGAGAAACAGGCCCCCATGGCCACTCCTCTGACCTGTTGGAAATACTGCTTGTTAAACATGAAAAAATTGTTGTTTAAACAGTGGCTGATCATGGCAATGAGCATCTTGTTGTGCTGTGACAACACTGCCGGTCTGAAGTCTAAGAAATATTGGACTGCCCTGACACCGTCCTGATGCTGAATGGACGTGAAGAGCGATGTCACGTCCAAAGTAATTAGCCAGCAATCAGGGTCCCATACAATGACGTTGATTTTTCTAAGGAAATCCCCTGAGTCCTGAATAAATGATGGTAAGCCTCTCACAAAATCCTGTAGAAAAAAGTCTATGTAGGTGGCAGTATGCTCCAATAAACTCCCGCAGGCCGAAATAATTGGTCATCCAGGAGGGGTAGTTGCATGCTTATGAATTTTAGGAATGAGATAGAAGACTGGTATTATAGGATTCTCATCCTTCAAGAACTTCAGTTCTTCCATACTCAATAAGCCCATGCTCCGCCAACCTAACAATAAGGAAAAGAATTCAGACTGAGACCTGGTAACAGCTATTTTGCCACACCGTCGATAACACAATGGATCGTTCAATTGTGATTGGGCCTCCTCCAGATATAATGTTCGAGGCCACAGAACGACGTTGCTGCCCTTATCAGCTTGGCACACAATTATGTTTTGGTCTCCTTGAATTCTCTTAACCAAATTGGTATATTGATTATTTCTTCGGACCTGATGGTGGGTATCTTTCAAAACTTTGGTGTGTAGTTTCTTGATTTCCTTAGTTGTCATCTCATGGAACACATCAATATTATCGTGTATCATCACCGGAGTAAATGTGGATCGAGTTTTGAATTGAGCGAGGCCAGCCGTACATAATCTCACCGGATCTTCGGTGCCCTGGTAATCAGATTGCTCAGCTGATAGGGATTCCAGGTTCTGTACAGCACGTAGATCATGAGTATTCATCTCGGCTGCATCCCTAATGACTGGCACATCATTCAATGACTTGGGGCCTCTGTTGTGTAAGAAATGTTTTTGAAGTTTTAACTTACGCACGAATTTGAACAGATCCATCCGTGTATTGGGATAATCAAAATTGCATGTTGGGCTGAAAGACAAACCCAATGCCAAGATGTCAATTTCTGACTTGCTGAGTGCAACCTCAGTTAGGTTGATTACTGAGGGACAAGAGAGAAGGTCTATTGCTGTTGCTTGCGTGTATTGTTCCACTTCTTTTGGAACGTTTTTTTCTTTTTCTGATTTTTTTGAACAACGTCTGCTGCGGGCTTGTCGGCGTTTGCGGCGCTTGATGTTGTTGGCTGCCCTCCTTGCTGCCACTGCCTCCGTGGATGCAAAGTTTCTCATCGGTCTTGGCGCAGGCAATCCACCTCCTGCTCCAACGAGAACAGGGTAAACCCCAATTGAGCATTGCTCCTTGCCGCCTCTGACTCTGACCCGCTGTCACACAGGGAACTCACATTTGATGAACTGGTAGACGCCCCAGGTGTAGGGATTGTGCTAGGGTGACTAGATGAGGACGCATTAACAGAGGACTTGGATGCTGCAGCTTTTATGGCATCATATTTTTTGGCAAAAATAAATATTCGCCCCTGTTTATAGTCTATTTTGTCCCTCTGAAATTTAAATGCTTTTCTCTTTTTGATTACATCCTCTTCCTTGCTGAGCCTCGTCAGCATATCCTTTTTTAGCTGAACATACTCGGCTGTTTCACCCAGCTGCATTGCTTCTATTTCAGAATTGAGTTCATCTATTTGTCCCTCCAAAGTTGCCCGATCACTCTCTGCATATTGCACCAGAATAGTCATAAGGCGACGTGAAGATTCCAAATTGCATTTAACCCAGTCTCTCAACATTTTTGGATCCGGAGCCTCATAGCTCGGGGCCAGCATGATCCTTAACCCCCTGGGCACCCGATTCACCTCCAAATATCTGCTGAGGGACCGGTGCTCCCACCATTTGCCTTGTTCCCTATGCATCAGTTTTTCTAATTTCTTCATTTTATCTCTTAAGGTGGTGCCAACCTCGCTGACTGTATCTGACATCGTCGTCACATTTGACTCCCCGGCCGGGGAGTCACTGAATAGATCAAGAGCTGCCAGCTCTCTACCCCTCTTAGCGTCTGCTGACATGGCGAAGCGCTTCAAAATAGTTACACGCTGATGCGTACTCACGAGACTCCAGGCAGCTTGCCTTAATGATTCCTGCCGCTGTGTCCCCGCAAACACTCCTCCTTCCGATTCTTCGGCTGATACCGCCGCTGCAGCGGAAAACCAAAACCAATCAAAACCACTGTTTTGCAGCTTCGTCCCCCCGGTTTCAGTTCCTCGATAATCCAATGTCAGTATCCGAGGGCTTGGGATGGCGTCTCTCCAACTAGAGCAACAAAAGACTTCCGGATAACCAGAGGTCACAGCTTCTTGCCGTTCCGCCACGAAGATGGAGGAGGGGTCAGCTCAGACCAGAGAAGCCAAGAACCGGTCAAAGGTATGGTTGACACACCCAATCCAATACGCCTCGAACTCCACATCCAACGGAGCATACCAAGGGAAAAGAGAGAGGAGCCGACCCAAAATGCAGTGAGCAATTTATTTTATATTTGTGGAAGCTCGCCCTGCCAGCATAACGTTTCGGCCTTCACAGAGGCCTTGGTCACATGATGCCACAATGGGAGGGGGGACTATTTAAAGTGCCAGTGCAAATAGGAAATGGGTTAGCATTGGATCACATATATATATATGCCGAGGTGTATTGAAGAATGAATGGGTGTATACAAGTCAGGATGCATGATTAAGTAGGTGTGCGACTGACTGTATAAGTGAGTGATTAATTGTGTCTTACTTAATGCATGTGTTAGTGACTGATACAGACATCCACACAGTTTAGGTTGTCAGATGGTGTGTAAGTGGTGGGGGGCGTGGCTAAATGCAGAGTATGGCGGACGCTGCTTGATGGAGCTCAGTACCGAGCCCCAACACTTTGCCCACTATCCTGTTAGAACGGGGGCCATAATCTAACCAAAGTGCTGCTGGGCACAGAGGAGTGCCTGTGGCACCAACAGCTCAATGGTGGAGGGACCAGTCATTGCTCAGCTGGAGGGTTTGCACAGACTTGTCCGGAGCTGCAACCCGGTGGGGCACGGCCGGACGAGGCGATAGGAGTAGCCGGGGCTGCCGGAGACTGGAGTGCACAACCGGAGAGGCAGTGACTGACGACGCCGTGAATACACACATGGTCAGTGGGGGCGAGGACTGGTGCGTACTGTGTTTCGGACAGGATCAGAGCCGACTCCCTGGCCGGGAAGAGACAAGATGGCAGATGAACACCGTTTGAAGTGACGACTGGCTTCCGAATCCTGAGAGGCCATCGGTCAGTTGCGAGGCCCCCGCACAGGCCATCGGGACTACAGACACACCCTTGTTGTGCCACGCTGGGGGATCTCCCTATCGGTGTGCTCAGAGAGACTGGATTCTGGCTGCCAGCTACTGCGTCACGGTCCTAGGTGTTTGGTGCGGAGGGAAGGCTCCGCTGCTGTTCTACTTCTGCCTGGCTGCTATAGACTACTGAGAGGAATTCAGCGAATGTGAGACTGCAACACTGCCGTACAGTTTGTGAGGGCACTGGCCGTGCTGGATGGGCGCTATTGGGGAGAGCTGCATTCCTGCTACCACGTGACGCTTTGCTGAGGAGGGGAGACGGGGCCTGATAGAGGGGCCCAGCCCATGGGGTCCACACTAATACCGGCACTGCATAGCTGTCCTGCGCTCTGTCCTGCACTGCGGAGCAACACCTCAGTGTACCGGTTGGGTGGTGTTTATAGCTCCTCTGTTGTGGCGTGTTGTTGGATTGCTGGGTGGGTACCCCATATGCGCTGTACCTCGATACTTGTCTTCCCTGGGAGGTCTGAGGTGTGCTGGTAAGAGCGGGGCCCCCCCTGCCTGTCTGCGCATATTCAGAGAAAGGCGGACCAGTCCGACTGGCTGTGAAGCCTGCATGCAGTGCACAGTGTGACGACCAAAAGGGGGATATTTCTGTGAGCATTGCTGGCACGACTCCTGTGGAGTGAAAGTTTTGTTAATTACTCCAATGGGCCGCCCGAGGGCAAAACAACCTGATCCTCCTGCGTCTGGCGACCCGAACACTTTTATACACGATGATGGGACGCAGAGTTCGGACATTGAGGTGGTGCCACCCACGGGGTCTGTCCAACACCACGATAAGTTGGACCTTATCCTCAAAGATATAAGGGACTCACGTGGGGTGCTTGAAACACAAATTGGGACACTCACCACTAGCTTGAACCTACTGCAGGCAGACCACAAGAAAAGGTGAAATAAAAAATTGTGCTGGATGATGTGATACCTCAACAAACTATACATACCTCCCAAATGGAACAATTCCAATGCCAGTTGCGAGGACTGCAGGACAAAGTGGACTAGCCGAAGGACGCTCCAGTCTCAACAATGTTCGCTTGCTGGGTATACAGGAACGGAGTGAGGGACGCAACCCTACCCAATTTGTGGAAACACGGCTGTGGGAACATGTGGCGAAAGAGGGCCTATCGGAACTTTATAGTGTTGAAAGGGCGCACAGGGTACCGTCCTCCCCCAGTGAGGGCACCACCTAGAACATCAATAGCAGGAATTCTGAATTATCAGGACCGGGACACGATCCTGCGGGCTGCAAGGGAGAACGCCCCCATCCGTTATGAGAACAAAACAATTTCTCTGTACCCGGATTTTACAAACGCATTTCAGAAAGCGAAAGCTACTTTCCAAAATGTCAAAAAGAAACTGCAACAACGCAACCTGAAATACACCCTGCTTTTTCTGGCCCGCCTGAAGGTCATCTATGGCAAGAAAACCCTATTTTTTGATAATCCTGAGGAAGTGGAGGACTGGCTGGAGATTACGTTTACACCACCTGCACCACAGACTGGGACATCACTGAGTCGATCTGCAAGGTCCCTGAGGCGCAATAAGGGGACAACGCCATTGGAGGGGGATCAGGAGACGTGGAGGCGGGACCGGTGTGAGTCTGTCACTGGACCAGATATCGGACAGTCAAAGAGACGCTCTCCTGATGGCGACGGCTTTGGCGGATCACGACGCCCAGTCCCGAGATATGACTGTTCACTCATCGGAGGATGATACAATCCAATCAGGCTCTGAGAATGGTTTGACGTTGTTTCCATCGGTTGCTCCACAGACTATGAACGACTGTTGATGTGGTGTATGGGTCCCTCCGGGATATGGTATTGTATACAGAGATGTTTACTGTGTTTCAATGTACATACTGTCGCTTGTAGGTCCTGTTCTTAAAGATAACATTGTGTTGAAAGGGCTGGAGTTGGATCGATGCAAAATTGATGTACCTGCATGTGGGCTGCTGTATGCAACAACATGGTGGTTGCTGCTCCCCCTACGGCGTCAAAACTTTGCTATTGTTTTTAGTTATTAGTTTGGTCCTTTAATGTTCTTTGGGGGAACCTAGTATTGGGAGTTGTATTGGGTAGTTTCAACATGAACCATATTATGGGTTTGCAACACATTCCACCAGGGGCAGGGAAAATGAGACAGGTTCCTGACCGCAACATTGACATAGATGGCGCACTCTAGCACATACACACTCATGTCTTGGAATGTACCAGGGCTAGGTTCCATACACAAAAGACATAGAATCCTCACACAGCTTAACTGCAGGAAGGTGCATATCGCTTTCCTGCAAGAGTCTCATCTCACAAAGGCTGAAGCCCTTGAAATACAAAAGAAATGGTGGGAACAATTGTTCCATACCTCATATTTGGCATTTGCTAGGGGTGCAGCAATTTGGATACGGAATGGCACTCCCTTTGCGCTGTTAGGAGAGCGAGTTGATGTGAATGGCAGATATATGCTTTTATTGGGTACTCTGGATGGGCGTAGTGTGGTATTGGGAAGTATATATGCCCCAAACTCGGAACAGGATACATTTCTGAACCTGTTATCCACAGCGTTGGCGGGATGGGACTCCTACCCTTGGGTGATAGGTGGCAATTACAATGCAGTAATTATTGTAGAGATGGACAGGTCCCACCCACCTTTGAAAAATACAGGAAGCAAGAAACAAGCTGAAGCTCTGCGTAGGTGGGTGGATGGATTGGGAGTGAGTGATCTGTGGCGCATGAAACACTCGGCAGCTAAAGAGTACTCCTTCTACTCCCCACCTCATGGCCTTCATACCTGTATTGACAGGATTTTTTGCTCGATGCCCTTAGTAGCTACCATGTTAGCCACTACATACTTAGGTAAAACTCTCTCCGATCATAGTACATTGGAGGTGGGTGTGAGATGGGGACAGTGCCTACACCTGTTCCGACATGGAAACTGCAGCCCATGCTGCTGGAGGATTTAGTGTTCAGGGAGGCGCTCTCCACAGAGATAACTACTTATTATGATGTGAATGCACATACAGCCAATACGCGTCAGCTTGAGTGGGACGCATTCAAGTCAGTGCTGCGGGGAGTTGCAATTAGTACACAGGTGGGGGCCCATTCTGCTATACTTAATCGTCTCAAAACTGTTGAGAGTAAACTCGGTGAGTTAGAACGGGTGGCTATACAGAATGACTCTGGGAAGGAGGAACTACAGGAAGCAAATATTCAATATGCAGACCTGCTGGAAGACTTGCGAGTGCTAGATTACACCTTATATACCCAAAATCAGCATACAGAGGCTCATAAGGCAGGACCGTTGTTGGCCAGGATAATACGTAATGCCCCACAGTCGGCCCGAAACTTGAAATTAATATACAGGAGCGGCTACTCGCCACCACACAACTAAAAATAAATGAGGTCATTCACTCATATTATGAGATGCTATATGCCTCTCTGGCAGAGCACAATCAGGACAAGTTTGACTCCTTCTTTGAGGAACTCCCCCTCACACAGATCTTGGATGAGATTAGGAAAGAGCTTGAGAGTCCGTGACGGAGGCAGAAATCAGAACTGCTATTAGGGCCCTTCACAGAAATAAGACCCCGGGGCTGGATGGTTTACCAACTGAGTTTTATATGATGAATATATGCCCTTGCAGGTCGCACACCTAAGGCAAATGTATCAGGAATCGCTGGAGCTTGGCTCTCTGCCCATCACCACCCTTCAGGCGCTGGTGGTCTCTATACCCAAGCTGGGCAGGGACAGTAGAGATGTTGCGGGTTATCAAACCCTTTCATTACTCAAGCGGTTGCAAGGTTTGGTTAGCAGCTAAATGAGGATCTATATGGGCTATTGATTGCTTGTCTGTGTGCCTGAGTGTCTGTGTGGGTGGGTGGGGGTGTGCCTGTGCATAAATGTGTGGGGGGATAATTCACTGCATATATGTGTTTAAGTCTGTATCTGTGAAGGGCTGTATGGCTGGGTGAGTTTGTGTATTGATGTCTTGGTGAGTGAATGGATGCCTCAGTGGTACATGTGTGAGTAACTGCATATGTTAAAGGCAGTATATGTGAGTGTTGGACTGTATAAATGACTATATGAGTGAGTGATTGTGAGAGTGCCTGTATGAAGCAGTGTGTGCTTGTATTAGTTATTGTATTAGAGTGAAAGTATGTTTTAGTATATGTTTAAATAAGTGAGGTGGTATGTGTATAACTGTACAGGTGAGTAAATAAAAGTGTGATTCATTATTTCCATTACTGACTAGGTGTGTGAATAACTCTATGACTGAGGGGCTGTGTCTGTATGGTTATGTAACTGGATATAATAATGCTGTGTTGATGACTGACTGTATGTATGAGTGACTGTATGGGTGAATGAATTAATGTGTGTGTAGTCCTTGGAATTAGTCAGTGGATATGTACTAACTGGTATTAGTGTGTTCATGGTTTCAAAAAATATAGCCTGTATTTTAGAGTGGGTGTATCAAGTGTTATATTAGGGTCTGATGAGGTGCATCAGATTGTCACGTGGATGATGTCATCAATGATGTCATCAGTGATGTAATTTGAGATGTCATCAGTGATGTCATCAGTGATGTCACTGACCATGTCATGAATGATGTAATATGTGACATCATCAGCAGTGCATTGCGGGCGCGAGTTATAGTTAGCTCAACTAACTATAACAGTGGAATTTCTATCGTTTTGTATGAGTGAAATGTCCAACTAACTATAACGTCCCTGAAACCTATGTTTTTTTTCTGTGAATTTCTAAGGTTTTTTTAAATGCTAATTCCTAACTATAACGTCTGTAAAACCTATGGTTTTTTCAGTGAATTTCAAAAGTTTTTTAAATGCTAATTTCTAATTATAATGTTCATTAAACATATCTTTTTTTCTGTGTTTTTTAATTAGCATCTCATTCTCAACCTGGTGAAAACTGCAAATCTCACCACTCTTCCATCGATACCATCTGCCAACAAAATCACAACAAATGAGAACCACAACTAACGCTAATGATATGCAAAATAGGTGTTTCCATGCAAAAAAAATGAAAACACCACTTTCCCTTATTTTCACCAACCAGCCAAATCTGCAATGCGATCCAAAAAGCAGACGATAAGCGGACTTACCAGTAACAAATGAACATCAACCTTTAACTGGTGTAAGGAGGTCGACTATCTACTGCGTAAATTAGACCCAGCTCACAGCCACATCGAAACACCAAAACCTGATAGAGCTACTGATCATGCAGCTTCGACACCCAACAAAGCCACAACACCCAGCACCACCACCACCAGAACCTCCCCATCGAACCACCCCGAGCTACTACCACCGAGGCAGCGCAAAACAGGACAACGGACCTTCCCAAAATACCATGGCCCCTCAGCCGCACAATAGCTGAATGTTGGGAGATGTGGCAACCAACTATATATGAAGAACGCAAGTCACCCATCAATAATATTGCACACAATGCCAAGTGTAACGCTGATGTGCTGAACAGACCTACCAGTAACAAATGAACATCAACCTTTAACTGGTGTAAGGAGGTTGACTATCTACTGCATAAATTAGACCCAGCTCAGAGCCACATCTAAAGACCAACACGTGATAGAGCTACTGATCATGCAGCTCCGACACCCAACAAGGCCACAACACCCAGCACCACCACCAGCAGAACCTCCCCCCCCGGACCACCCCCGCTACTACCACTGAGGCAGCGCAAAACAGGAAAACGGACCTTCCCAAAATACCATGGCCCCTCAGCCGCACAATAGCTGAATCTTGGGAGATGTGGCAACCAACTATATATGAAGAAGGCAAGTCACCCATCAATAATAATGCACACAATGCCAAGTGTAATGCTGATGTGTTGCACAGACCTCACTATACAAAGCACAAACCTCTCCATGTGGAGATAGACTATTGATACTTGTAGTGTAGTGCACAGTGGACGCAACCATGTTACCGCAGGCAGTGGGGAAGATCTTGGTCATGTAGCTATGTTGTCCCCCCTAGAAGCGGAAACAGAGTGTGCTGGTCCAACGTATGCCACTCCAGCATAGGAGAATGAATAAACAGGCCAGGCCCTGGGCGTGGTTCACTTGTGGGAAGACCAACGAGTCTGCAGAGCGGCTGCCCTCACCCTGGCATGTGGCTGCTGCCATTACCGCGGGCCTCCTCCACACAGGCCCCCTGCAAACCCAGCAGCACAGCACCACAAACTTCACTCTGTAACGACTACTGCCTTTGACCTACACTGCAGACGGCAGGGTTCACAATTTGAATTCAGCCTTGATTTATTAATCGCACAGAGATTTGTACTCTATGTCCTTGGATTTGGTCAAGAAGAAGTGACAAAAAGCCTTCCTCGATGTCTATGCTAACTACTGCCTTCGATCTACACTGAGGACAGCAGGGCTCACAGGTCAGATACAGTGGCGATTGCAGATGATGCTGTCTAGTTCGCAAGACACGTTGCTCCCAGTGCAGCCCGCCGGGACCATGGATCATCGCAGGATGCGCACACTCTGTGTGCTTTAGGTGCTACTAGCTCACTGCACAATAAGTCATCTCCACATGGCCTTATCAAGGCAAGACATTCCTCCCAGTGTGGCCCGCCGGGACCACGTGTCATTGCACGGTGCGCACATGCCGAGAACTCCAGGTGCTACTAACTGTGCAGCTCAACTCGCCCATCGTGACTGCTGCCTGAACCCTACACTGGGGTTACACTGTTCACAATTCAAGATTAGTAGCAACGCAAATTGTGTAAGAGACTATAATGGGTTAAGAAGACCAAATTCCCCCAATCTGTGCAGCTCAAGTCAACGTCCCCTGCCTGTGAGCCTTTGCTGACCGCTGCCTCCGGTCTACACTTTGAAAGACCGGCGACACGTGGTGCCAACTAACCCTTTTCAACGCAAGCCGATCCCACATGTGCAACTGGTTCCTGAGTCCTGAATGGCAGTGACCCCAACTTCGTGGCAGTGACCACAGCACCAGACTCCCTTCAATCAGTGAAGGATATTTGCATATGGAAGGCCAGCGACACGTTGTGCCACTGATCCTGTATTAAAATGTGAAGGTATCAACCCAGGCTATCTTTTAAACAAAACACTAGCTATGTTCAAACACATTCCTGTTACCAAAAAGAGCATAAACTATAACACAAACAATGAAATTGATATCACAAACGATTTGTTTTAATTAAAAAAAGATTAATTTTTACAGTTAAATTTTGCATACATGATGAATTGATGCAATAAAACAGATATTCTTTATAGATAAAACATATAGATTAAAAACACTGAAAGGACAATAATATTTGTCCTATCTACTATCGCTGTGGCTGTAGTCTGTCAGTCAACGCGTTTCGACACGTCGTGGTGTCTTCATCAGGACAATTATATTTGCAGCCAATTTCTCTGGTGGGACTTTTTTAAGGGTCTTTTAGTTCTTCATTTTAGTACAGGATAAGTGAGGCACCTTTATTTCTAATACGGCATGTGAAACCTTCGTCTCAGGATTTCACTGCTCCCTTCCCACTTAACGTGTTCTAAATTCCTTATGGATTTTCTTCATTCAGAAGGTCCCGGTCATCGGTCTTTTTTTTAAACGCGAACTGCAGCAATTTTACAAAATCCGCCGGTTTCTGATGCAAATACTACGACAGAGAAGGCCTCACAGACTCCTGTAAAGAGTAAGAAAATCGAGTCTTGGTGGAAGTACACGCCCCGTGACGCTAATTGCTGCAGTTCGCGTTTAAAAAAAAGACCGATTCACACTGCGATAATCTCCCTGCAGAAACGAAAGACTGAACGTGTGTTTCTTTAGGAAAAGAATTCTAAAAGAGTCACTTGCAAACATTGGTCTAGCTCGCGGTTGTTTGGAAATCTCCACCGGCATCAGTTACCGGCTCCAAGTGTGTGATTGTTATATTTGGAAGGCAATCCCGGGAACGCTATGAAATAATTTTTTAACAGTTGACACGGGACCTTCTGAATGAAGAAAATCCATAAGGAATTTAGAACACGTTAAGTGGGAAGGGAGCAGTGAAATCTTGAGACGAAGGTTTCACATGCCGTATTAGAAATAAAGGTGCCTCACTTATCCTGTACTAAAATGAAGAACTAAAAGACCCTTAAAAAAGTCCCACCAGAGAAATTGGCTGCAAATATAATTGTCCTGATGAAGACACCACGACGTGTCGAAACGCGTTGACTGACAGACTACAGCCACAGCGATAGTAGATAGGACAAATATTATTGTCCTTTCAGTGTTTTTAATCTATATGTTTTATCTATAGAATATCTGTTTTATTGCATCAATTCATCATGTATGCAAAATTTAACTGTAAAAATTAATCTTTTTTTAATTAAAACAAATCGTTTGTGATATCAATTTCATTGTTTGTGTTATAGTTTATGCTCTTTTTGGTAACAGGAATGTGTTTGAACATAGCTAGTGTTTTGTTTAAAAGATAGCCTGGGTTGATACCTTCACATTGTATGTTTTCCCTGACCCAGGATCTTTATCCTTATCAGGGGGCCCTTGATACTTCACAAAAAAACTGATCCTGTATTACGCAGGCCGGTGGGGCCACCAACGTATGCACATGGCTATCGGACCTTGCTCACTGCTACCTCTGACCTACACTGTGGAAAACCGCCTACACATGGTGCTACTAACCGTCTTCACCACAAGCCAATCCCACATATGTAACTGCGTCCTGACTCCTGAATAGCCGTGACCCCAACTCCGTGAGACAACTACAGCAGCAGACCCCCTTCAATCAGTGAGGCCTATTGCCATATGGAGGGCTGGGGACACGTGCTGCCACTAACTCTGTTTAACACAAGTTGATCCTACATGTGTAACTGTGTCCTGAGTCCTGAATGGCAGTCACCCCAACTCCGTGAGTCAACCACAGCACCAGACTCCCTATGATCAGTGAGGCATATTGCCTCATGGAAGGCTGGTGACACGTGCTGCCACTAACTCTCTTTAACACAAGCCGATCCCACATGTGTAACTGTGTCCTGAGTCGCACTGACCCCAAGTCAGGGGCAGCAACCACAGGACCAGACTCCCTTCAATCAGTGAGGCATATTTCTATAAGCAACAGCGGCGACACGTGGTGCCACTAACTCTCTTTAACACAAGTTGATCCCACATGTGTAACTGTGTCCTTAGTCCTGAATCGCCCTGACCCCAAGTCCGTGGCAGTGACCACAGCACCACACTCCCTTCGATCAGTGAGGCATGTTTCGACATGCAAGGCTGGCAGCACGTAGCCCTACGAAACCTCTTTAATACAAGCTGATCCCACATGTGTAACTGTGTCCTGAGTCCTGAATGGCAGCGACCCCAACTTTGTGGCAGCGACCACAGCACTTCACTCCCTTCGGTTAGTTAGGAGTATTTACAGATTGAAGTCTGCCTACAAGTGGTTCCACTGAACCTGCACTACGCAGGCCGGTGGGGCCACCAACATATGCACATGGCTGTGGGCCCTTCCTCATCGCTACCTCTGGCCTACACTATGGTCAGCAGGCCTCACAATTCAGATACAGTCCCGATTCCACATGACGCAGTCCAGTAGGCAAGTCACATTGCTCCCAGTATGACCTGTCCACATCAAGCATCATCACAGGCTCATACAGTCTCAATGCTTCTGGTACCACTAACCCTATTTAACACAAACCAATCCCACATGTGTACGGCAGTGACCCCAACTTTGTGGCAGTGACCACAGCACCAGACTCCCTTCAGTCTTATTTGTTGTTCTTTTCTTTAAATATTTTTTTTATATGTAAATCTATACATGACTAAGCTTCTTCTTTCTCCAACCACACAGGGACATTTCTGGGCCCAAGAAGGTTGTTGGGGGTATGTTGGTAATGTGGGAAGAGGGTATGTTACCTGTTAATGTGGGGAGAGGGAGCGTCAAAGGGGTATCAGTCACTGAAAGAACTCCAATATGTTTTCACAAATGCCTCGGACAGCTGCCAGCTGACGGACTGAATCACAAAATGGTTTTTCAATACTCATGTAGTGTAAGTTATGAACAGTTCAGACCCAGGCTCACAGAGGGACAGCTGCGGCCCGTGCGCTCGACTCCCAGACGCAGTACTGTGAGCCGTCTGCGTCATTGTGTCTATCCCTGCCCTGTTCATTCGTATGCCACGCCACGCCACTCTGAATTCGTTCCAACATTGGCCCCACATAGTTACGTGTCGCATGCGTACTCGCTGTTGGTGTGCAGGTCAGTGGTCTAGTTCTCAACATCTCACGGCCACTCCCTGAGGGCAGGTTTGCACACACATCACACCCATCCGGCACATGCCGCACAGGCCATGTGACCACGAAAATATAATAGATCAACAACGTAACATCCTTTATTGTCAGTGCTGACTAGCTGGCAAACGCTCCATGGGTCTCAACCATAAAGAATCCATGAAACTTTGCGCAGAAGGTTAGTCACCCCCTCAGCTGTATTGCCGTCAGCGGCCTGCCATCCCCTTGGCACAGACTTCATATGCATAGGGTTAGTGCCACCCCAAACTCTTGTGGCCATCAGGAGCCTACCACCACGTGGCACGAACTTGAGTTCCACAGGCTCAGTGACACCAAACCCTGAGGTGGTCTCGCCATTGACGACTCAGGACTCAGCGACATCTACCGGGCCGCAGAGAGGCTGTAGTGGTCTCCACCATTCAGGACTCAACGACAAATGTGAGATCTGCGAAGAAGCTGATGTGGTCTCCGCCATTCATTACTCAGGACTCAGCGATATCTGTAAGATCCGCGCAGTATCTGATGTGGTCTCCGCCATTCATGACTCAGGACTCAGCAACACATCTGAGATTGGCGGGGTTTTGACGGGCACGTGGAGTCTGCCCACTGCTGCACACTCCGCTGGCACCAGGTAATTATTTGCTCATGGGTGCGCAGAGGTGACAGTCTCCCCCTCCCCCCTCTCTCTCTCTCTCTCTCTCTCTCTCTCTCTCTCTCTCTCTCTCTCTCTCTCTCTCTCTCTCTCTCACACACACACTCTCTTCATTCCTTTCCTGCTATCTCTCTCTCCCTTCTCCCTTTCTCACTACCTTTCTTTCCTTCCCTCTCTTTTTCTCTCTGGCTTGTTTTTCCTTCTCTGTTTCTCTCTCTCAGTCCTTTGATGTGCTCATGACACACGTCCTTATTTTGTGCTTTACTTTCCAGGCTCTGTCGTCGACATTCATGGTCTCCACAGGAGTCTTCCACCTTGTTGTTTTCTTTTATGTTTGTTACATTTTGTTTATTGGTTTATTTTTTATACATATATTATTAAATAAATAAAATTTAAAAATAGTTTATGGTTTATATATGTTTATGAAAAAATATAGCTTGACCCAAAAACATTATTAACCTTTTGGGTTGTTTTCTTAACTGCTGTGTGACTCTTGTTCTTATTACTGTTATTTGCTGGTATCCACAATTTTTGTTAAATTTTGGAGCACTTATCGCGGGAATACTGGTGATCTCTGAAGTTTGCACCAACTGCTAAATACTGTGTTAGATTTATCTCAATTTTAGTTGCAATAAAGTGCTGATAATGAAATGCAGAATAGCCGTCCCATGCAAAAAGACACAAGGTGCACCTTTGGGATTTATTCTAAATACTAAAATCCTGTATTGAATTGGACTGAGGTAGTGCCTGCACTTACAGTGTACACACAAAATCAATGAAGAAATCTAATTGTATTTATATTGATTAGGAATAGTGCCTCAGTTGCTGGATATTGATGGGATATACTGCCCAGTTTGTATATTGTTCTGCACATGAAAAAATGACATCACAACTTTCACAACTGCAATGCGAAATTCATTTAGGCGGTAACACACGTTACCACCAGGAATTTTACACCTGCTTTCTGCTGGTGTTAAGCAGGACGACTACCTGCAGCATGAAAGGAAACACAGCCAAGAGCCACACTAGAAAACCCACAGGGGCTTTAGACTCAATGAGCACGATACAGTGATACCCATGAGGGCTACAATACTCATCACAATAACCCCAGGACCACCAACGTCCCCACACCTGCATCTGAGCGAGTGTGTCCGTGTGGTCATTGTGTTAGCATGATAGGCACGGGCCCTGTCACCGCAGCGTTGGCAGTGACCCTGGACATGTAGCTATGCACGCATCCTCCTGCAAGCACAACATATGTGTGCTGGTCCGGTGTACACAGGTCAGCACAGGAGTGTCCTATCTGGCTAGGGAAATGGGATGTCTCGGACATGTCCATGTGCAGGAAGTGCGGTAAGTGTGTCTCTGTGTTCTGGTTTGGCCTGCCACAAGGGCCGCAGCAGACGATGTTGTAAAGTGGAATACACCACGGTATACAACCGTTTCAACGCAACTTTTACAACGGACTACTTTTACAAGGCAACTACTACAACGCAGGATCCTTTACAACGAATGCCTTTACAACGCATGACTTTACATAGCAGATGCTATTACAACGCATGCCATTACAACGTAAGTATATTATTTTAATTAAACATTTATTTAATTCCAATTTTTTTAAATTCATTTAATAAATATTAAAAATAAATTAAATAAATTAATTTAAGTAATTTTATATATATAGTTTTGGGTTATGGGGTACAGGGGTATTATTAGGGTTCAGGGCTAGGTTTGGGTTATGGGGTACAGGGGTATTTTTAGGGTTCAGGGCTGGGTTTGGGTTATGGGGTACAGGGGTATTTTTAGGGTTCAGGGCTGAGTTTGGGTTATGGGGTACAGGGGTATTTTTAGGGTTCAGGGCTGGGTTTGGGTTATGGGGTACAGGGGTATTTTTAGGGTTCAGGGCTAGGCTTGGGTTTCGGGGTACAGGGGTATTTTTAGGGTTGAGGGCTAGGTTTGGGTTTTGAGGTACAGGGTATTTTTAGAGTTCAGGGCTAGGCTTGGGTTTTGGGGTACAGGGGTATTTTTAGGGTTCAAGGCTAGGTTTGGGTTTTGGGGTACAGGGGTCTTTTTAGGGTTCAGGGATAGGTTTGGGTTTTGGGGTACTGGGGTATTTTTAGCGTTCAGTTTAAAAAAAATACTTTAAATAAATTAAATGAATTCATTTTAATAATTTTATTATTTATTAAAAATAGTTCTTTAAAAATTAAAATTAAAGTAATTTTTACCCCTGCACTATCCAGCACTTACCCTACTATTACACTGCCCCGGAGTTAGAATATTATTTTAAAACACCTACACTTTAAAAAAAATATATATATATTTACAATTAAATTAATAAAAAAATAAATTATTAAATACAATTAATTAAATATTTATTAATTACATTTTTTATATAATAATACACTTACCTATACTTACGTTGTAATGGCATGCGTTGTAATAGCATCTGCTATGTAATGTCATGCGTTGTAAAGGCATTCGTTGTAAAGGATCCTGCGTTGTAAAATTGCATTGAAAAGGTATGCGTTGTTGTAGTATGCGTTGTTACGTCATACATCCATACACCACCACCAAATGGCACTCTCATGCACCACCACCAAATGGCACTCTCATAGTGTAGTTCGAATGCCGCAGGACATGTCGGAATAGGCATTACAATGCTCTGCCGTATGAGTGCACAGGATACAAAAGTGCACCGTACAAATGTGTGGGGGCTCATGGGAGGAAGGAGCAGCTGTTAAGCAATGTAACACACAGTGAACCCGTCCATGTGCCACATGCTGGGCATCTCATCCATGATGACCACGGTTGCAGACGTACCACAACGCCCACGACCACGCCCACTTTGTACACATCCTGCATGAATGCAGTGTGGTTTTCAGTTCTATGCTCGTTCAGTGGTGTGATGTTGCGAGGTTGTGTGACTTATGCTCTTTGTTGGTGTGTTTCATTTTGGCCATTGTTTGTCTATACTTGGGCTGTACTTCATCTTACATGTGTGCCATTGTGCCCATCTCCCCCATCCCCCCACTCTCTCCTTCTTCCTCTTCCTGGTGCTGTTTCTATAATTTTGTTCCTCCACACATAAAAACATGTAAAGAATAAATTAGAATAGTTCCTTGATTCTTTTACATTTCAAAACTTCTCTCTAGTAGTTTCTTTTTAATTTTCCTTATAAACAGTTTTTTTTATATTCAATGACACATCGAAGTCAGCAGTGCAACGTATTCTATCAACACACTTTCTAGAACATTCTACAACACGTGCAGGTTAAAAGTTCATCAATTTTTTTAAACTTCATATTTTTTTGCAACATTTTCTCGAACATTTAACGGCACGTGCAGGTTAAAAGTTCACAATTGTTTTAAGTTCGAACAGTGCCTTCCAAATGCAAGTAGCAGGTGTGGTTGAGTTGAGCAAATTTTATCCTATAACTAGCAGCCCGTCCCGAACTTGTCCGGGAGATATCATGGCTCAGGGCCCCCGCCCGCCCTGATGTTGTGTAACCTGCCCACGTCACTGCTCACGTCACTTTTTCCTGCTGTAATGCCCCGTTTGGTACCTGCTCAACTTTGTACGCTTTTGTCACCTGCACAGGTTTCTTTTTGCTCCTGTTAACCTGCCCACGTCACTTTTTCCTCCTGTAATGCCCCGTTTTGTCACCTGCACACATTTTTTGCTCCCCGCTCAACTTTGTACGCTTTTGTCACCTGCACACATTTCTTTTTGCTCCTGTTAACCTGCCCACGTCACTTTTTCCTCCTGTAATGCCCCGTTTTGTCACCTGCACACGTTTTTGCTCCCCACTCAACTTTGTACCTGCACACCTTCCTTTTTGCTCCTGTTAACCTGCCCACGTAACTTTTTCCTCCTGTAATGCCCCGTTTTGTGACCTGCACACGTTTGTTTTTCCTCCGGTACCTGTGGCTCGCTCACCGCTTCTCCCCGCCGCCGCTCCTCCCTCACGTTTGCTTGGCTGATGACGGCTCCTCCCTGCCGCAGCTCTTCACTGTCTGGCTGCCGATCCTCACCGCCTGTCCGCCGGTCATGTCTGCTGCTCCCCGCGCCGATGTCCGCGGCTCCTCGTCACTGCGCCGTGCTGATCTCCGCTCCTCGTCAGTGCTCCTCCCCGTGCTGAACTCAGCCGCTCCTGTACGCCGCTCCTCGCGTGTACGTCGCTCCTGACATCAGCACGCACGTCGCGGCCAGCGCTACTTTCAAGGGACTACTTTTTTTTTAACTTATATTTTTTAATAACGTTTATTTTTTCACATTTATGTAGCCTATGTCCATCTGCACACCCTGAGGGTTCCAACGATGTATCGGGTGTGTGGATTGGCGCTGTGGTTCCTGAGTTTACCTGCCTCAAAGAATGAAAGTTCTTCCTTTATAATAGTAGTATAGATATGTACTCCACGTTCAAACTGCTTTTTCTTAACCAATCACAAACATGCTTTTCCACAAAACAAATGTGCACCCTACTTTTAAAAAACAATGCTTTTCATCTCCCAATCAGGTATCGTTTTGTATGTGAAAAAAACGAGTTCCCCGTCTTTAAACATATCTCTTATTCTATGAAGGAACTCCATGAGCTACAGACATCTTTCCACACCTTCCAGCCATACCTTCAAAATGCTAGTGTGGATCGTAGGACATAGCTATGTTTTCTGGTGCAAGAGGTATGCAGAACAGAGACATAATGTGGACATTAAATGGTTTGCACAGAGAGGATTGAAGTGGCACAAATTGTTGCCTTTGGTTAAAACCTGTTTGCATCTCCAACACCCTGACCTCATGAGTGTGCACTGTGGTGGAAACTACCTATGCACATTGACTGGGGTAGGTTTGGAAATACTTATGAAGGACACCTTTGGACAATTGATGTTACTTTTGAATCTGAAGAACTTGAGGAGGCTGCTATTGCTCTGATGTTCTGCCTCGAAGTGTCGAGCTACAGGGTAATTAGAATCCTTATTACTAATTGCCCGCAAATGTTCTAATATGCGTTTTTTGGTGGGATGAATAGTGCTTCCCACATATTGTTTTCCGCATGGGCATGTTAAGCAGTAGACAGTATGGTCTGAGTTACAATTGAGGAGCTTAGAAATGGGGTCTTCGTTCTATTTCCAGGGATTTGATAGTCTTTCTTCTGTCTAGATCAAATTGAGAAGAGAGAGAGGGGTGGAAATATGGTCAGAAGGTTAAGAACATTGGAGTCAAAGTATATAATTAAATTACAGACAAAGACTCCAAGAGGGCTTAATAATGAAGAGAAGATGTGGATTCATTTAGGCTGAAACAAAATCTTTATTGTTAAATAAGCTGTCAAGTATAAACCAAATAGTGATGATAAGGAAAAAGAACAAAAAATGTTGGAAACAACTAAAAAACTTAATTCCCAATACATGAAATGACCACAGGACCTAAAAGATGTGAAATTTTTTAAATAGTACTACAACACGGCTGCTTCGAGAGCCCATTCAGGGCACTATTAAAGGTGTGGCGGCATATAGTGATGAAAGTCTTACAAAATACGATACCGTATGAAATGTAAAAATTGTTCATCTCTGGGTGATTCGTATTAATTTTGTCAAACTAATGATGCATTATCAATACAAATATGAGATAATCTATGCATAGAAAATAATTGATTCACGAATGAGGTTGACTTCGTAAAATGTAATATAAACAATTCACTCGGAAACACATTTAACCAACACACTTAAAAATGGCCGTCACAGCAATGTTTGTGTACATCACACTAAGACACTTTCTATTTCTGTTGTTTTTTGTTTGAGCACAACTTTATTTAAATTCACATAATGTTAATAATGAATTGACACTGACGAAGGCGGTACTCGCAGAAACGCGTTTGTCGATTTGTTTCCTGCAGCAAATGACTAATGAATTAATGGAATAAATCTTTACTTTGAAATTCCGCACTTGGGATCCGAGATTGCTTTATGAGTGCACCTTATTTGTGGTTCGACGAAAAAAACAAAATGTGTGTGAGTAATTTGCAGCACACTCCACCGTGCGCAAGGCGGCACCCGCGACGAAGAGGTGCCACGGCTTGTGGAATCGAGTTGTTGAATATATATATAGATAAATAAATAAATATATATATATATATATATATATATATATATATATATATATATATATATATATATATATACATATATATATATATATATATATATATATCTATATCACAAAGCTCACAGATCCGTCTGCTCTCCTCCACTCGCGGCCGGGTGCTTTCAATGGCGGGAGACGGTACCACGCCAGTCACGATCAGACACGGCTCAGATGCAAAAAGCACGCAGCACTCACGGGGGACTGTTCCAATATGGTTTATGGGACAAACACTCTCACAAGACGCGTTTCGGCCACCGCCTTTCTCAATGAGAGGCCGGCGCCACCCTTAGGCAAAGTTTAAATACAGCCAATCAACAAAATAAAGAAAGGACATGTATAGTGCATTACCAACCACCATTTCTAAGTGGTGTAAATGCAGTTGATATCACTGACAAAATTACGCCCTGGATGGGTTATTAAACACACAAATAATGATTACTGTTCAAATATACATACACACACACACACACACACATATATATATATATATATATATATATATATATATATATATATATATATATATATATATATATATATATATATATATATATATATATATATATATATATATATATATATCCAAGAAAACACCTCAGACTGGGGAGCCCCCGACCCTGCATGGCGGCCTCTTCACACCAGGCACGGAGAGACCCGGCAATTGCTCAAATTTCATGCTTCTGTCCGTTGAATGGTTGGAAGGGGAATCATCCCCGGCCAAATGCCTTCCAGCTCTGCCGTCATTTTTACCAATTGGTTTTTCCTTCGTAGGTCTGGCGGCAGCATTTGGGTCATGCTCCCTCATTAGACATCTAAGAAAACACCTCCGACTGGGGAGCCTCCGACCCTGCAGGGTGGCCTCTTCACACTGGGCATGGAGAGAACCGGCAATTCCGCACAACGAAGCACCACACTAGAGGCCAACTTCAATGAACAAGGAGCCTTTATTCGAGCTACAGCACAGCATTCCTTATTTTCCCAATATATATATATATATATTGACCAAGCCTGCTTCGCAGGCGAAACGCGTCTGCCTTGCTATGCGGGCAGCAGGAGACCTGAAGCTCAATAAATAAGCCTTATTCTTACCTGCCTCGTGTACCTACCTCTTCTTGCTGGGAGTAGGATTGTCTTCATATATATATATATATATATATATATATATATATATATATATATATATATATATATATATATATATATATATATATATATATATATATATATATTAGTAGGTAGTTATAGTTAGAATTTTTTTAATGCAAAATCTCAAAATTCTATTGTGAATAACTTTGGCGCCGGTTGACGAATCTGCCTGAAAATTTCTTCAAATTTGCCTCGCGGAGCTCCGGTCCTTCCTTGAAAGTTTGGGGGGGATTCGTCAAGCAGGGACCGAGATAAAAGGGGGTTCCAAAACGTGTTCTCCCCATGTTAATTTCCATAGGGCGGTCGACCTCACTTTTAGCCCGAACGGCTGAATGGATTTCCACCAAACTTGGCAAAATTGTAGGGACTGGTAGCCCGATGTGCCTTTGCTATGTCTCAAGATATGTGCTCCAGTGGATTTTGAGTAATTTAGGTTAAAAAAAATATATATATCTATAAGCGCGCCCCGGTACGCGCACCGGGGTGCGAACCAGCGCGCTACGTGAGTTCGCGCGCGGAAAGCTGATTGGCTCTCGGGTGTCTGTAAACATTCGAAACAGTCCGGAGCGGCCGCCACCTTGTGTCTCGTTAGGATCGAGACACAAGAGGTGGCCAAAACAAAGGGGGAAATGACCAAAAAGGGGGCAGGGTAGACCCCCCTGATCCCCTAGGATTGATGTGGGGGCCATAAAGGGCCCCGCGGGCCAATAATAATTTTTTTTTTCGATTTGCGCGGGGGTGCGCCCGGTACGCTCACCGGGGAGCGTACTGGGGAGCGTACCATGGGGAAAAAAGAATGACAGAGTTTTTAAAAAATGTAGTCTTTTTTAAAAAATTGGAGGTAGTTCTAAAAATAACTGTTTTTTTTCTTCTTTTTGTTGTTTTATATTTTTTTTAATTGTTTTTTTGAACATTTTTTCTTTTTTGGGGTCAAATGGAGCAAAAAATAACCAGAAAAAATTTGGGATTTTTCGGGCATTTATGGTTATTCCCAGCACAGATGATAAGTTTTATACTTTGCTCACCATAGCAAATTAACTTTCCACAATATTTGCACATGATTTTTAAATTGTTAAATTTTGGTTGGATGATAGGCATTGTCTCTGTTGCCTCTGAACCCGATGGAGTTGGTTCTTTCGATGTTGAGGGTCTTGATGTTGATGGGGGTAGCTTACTGCAGAGGTCCCTTACCTCTGCATCAGAATAGTTGATTGGGTGCCAACGGATCATGTGCCGAATCATGGTATGATTCCCGAAGGAATATTTTTTGTTAGGGTTCCCCCTGGACAGCTCTGCATCACAAATCAGACAAGTTACCTTCGAAGCGTTGACTTTTTTTAAACCCCTTGGGATTTTGTAGAACTGCCATATGAAGTGCTCTTTGGGTTTGTAGGGCTGATTAACTTCAGGCAGGAAATGCCTTGTCTGTCCCTCCTCTTCATCATCCTCCTCCTCTTCTTCTTGACCACCAATGTGATCTTCTGGTGGTCTTTTTGATGGTGGTGGTGGGGCAGATGCTCCAGCTGCTGCTGCTACTGCAGCCATTTAAAATTAGAAAAGATTAGAGACAGATCTCAAAACAGGTCTTCCTCAGTCAAAGGACAAAGTCAGAATAAGGAAAAAAGGTGGGGGCTTTCATCATTTGGAGAAAAAAAACTGTTCTGGACCAATGAAAAGTGTTATTTTCAAGTCACATGAGCAGGGCTTACATCATTTGGAAACCAAAAGTGTTGTGAACCAATGAAAAGTGTTATTTTCAGGTCACATGACCCAACGCGCTTACGCTACGCGCCCCGGGGCGCGCCGCGTAAGCACGTCAGGACGTTTCGCAATCGTATGCGCTCGCGTACTTCCGGGTGCGCTTACGCTGTGCGTCATATGACGCATCACGCGGCTACACGATACGTCACGATGTTGTTTTCGTACACGGCAATAGCGCTAACGGGAAGCTCACTGGTACGCGCCCCGGGGCGCTTCAAAAGACTACGCTTTCCGGGGCGCTCACCGGGGCGCGCACCGGGAGCGCTCCAGGGAAAAAAAACCAAAAAACAATATACATAAAAAAATGTTTAACATAAATATATAATATAGGATTTATTTTCACAAATATTACATTTCATAGCTATAAACATTTGCTATTAAAACAACTGAAAAAAAACATAGGTTTGGGGCCTTATATATAGTTAGGAATTAGCATTTAAAAAACCTATGAAATTCACTGAAAAAACCATAGGTTTCACATCAGTTTTAGTTAGGAATTAGCATTTAAAAAAACCTATGAAATTCAATGAAAAAACCATAGGTTTCACACTAGTTATAGTTAGGAATTAGCATTTAAAAAACCTGTTAAATTCACTGAAAAAGCAGAGGTTTCACACCAGTTATAGTTAGCTGGAAATTTTACTGACATAAAACCATTGAAATTCCCACGTTATAGTTAGTTGGACTCACTATAACTTGCGCGCTGCAATGCACTGCTGATGACGTCACATATTACATCACTCATGACATGGTCAGTGACATCACTCATGACATCACTGATGACACCATCCTTGTGACAGAGTGACAGGCCTCCTTTCAGTGTAATGTAACCCTTGAAACACATATTCAAAAACACAAACTTATTTAAACAGGAACTTTTACAATCTCTCACTCTCACATATACTCACTTATATACATCAATACTCACATATACTAGATTAAAACATATGTAGTTACTGATAAAGACACTAGTGAGACAGTCATTCACTCACTAACACACACATATACACACTCATCCACCCATACAGTCCTGCACATATGCTGTCTTCAAAACACATACAAACAGTGAGTCAGTCATTGATGCATCTATGTGCTAAGTAACACCCCCACCAAACCATACAGACACTCATACTGATACTAAAAAAAATCTAATAACCCATATACACACACATGTATCTACTCACCAACACATGTAGCCACTTATACACACAAAGTGAAACACTGATACATATATTTAAATGTTTAAACATTACTCGCTAATATATGTATTCACTAAGACACACTTAATAAGCCAGTTAACCAATCAATTTTTTTTAAAACATCCATTTATTCTATTCTATTCTATTCTATTGTTTTGGTAGAGCGCAAACAGCTGCCCCAGCAATGAGGCGTCCCGGCGCTAGAGAAACCGCAAACCCTGGCCTGAGCGAAATAAGATGAAAGGGAATTAGGGAAGAGGGAATAGATGCGTTTTAATTGCTTTCCGGAACGCCGGAAGACTTTCTATGGAGCGGATGTTTTGACACTTACTTAAACATTTATTCTTCCATCGACCTTTTCCATATACATATATAAAACATATTTATTTTTCAGAAAGACACACATTCACTGGATGGTGTCATCAGTGATGTCATGAGTGATGTCACTGACCATGTCATGAGTGATGTAATATGTGACGTCATCAGCAGTGCATTGCAGGCGCGCAAGTTATAGTGAGTCCAACTAACTATAACGTGGGAATTTCAATGGTTTTATGTCAGTACAATTTCTAGCTAACTATAACTGGTGTGAAACCTCTGTTTTTTTCAGTGAATTTAACAGGTTTTTTAAATGCTAATTCCTAACTATAACTGGTGTGAAACCTATGTTTTTTTCAGTGAATATATATATATATATATATATATATATATATATATATATATATATATATATATATATATATATATATATATATATATATATATATATATATATATATATATATATATATATATATATATATATATATATTCGGTACGTTGTCGTCTCAGCAGCCAGTGAAACTGTAATAAGACGAGGCAAACCCAATAGATGGTGCGTGTTTTTTATTCTTCAACCCAACACCACTCTTCCATGACGTGTTTCGGCCTGACGAGGCCTTGATCACATGACAACGTCACGGAGGCGGACTAACCAATGTAAAGTGCACAGTGCCATTGTTGTACATAGACATAGAGAAAATACTATGTACATGCATTACTTACGTTAAAATAACGCCAATGGGAATTTATACAATACCATAATGTTAACATTGGAATTGCACACAAATATTGTACACATTTGCAATTAAGAATAGTAATAAAACACAATAAATAATTATCTCAAATTTTTTAAAATATAAATATTCCAATTCATTGCAAAGGTAAAAGACGTAACTTCCCTCAAGCCTTAGTAAAATGTGTGTATAAGACCAGATCAGCTATGTACAAATATCAGCATCACTAACCAGTTATAACCTATACACATATTTACAAGGAAGCTAAAACCAATTCCGTCAACATACTGGAAAGTGACCGAAAGGTACATATATATATATATATATATATACATATATACACAAGAAAGAAGTGACTCAAACAGATGGACTAAACAGAGAACAAAAATGTATTTTCCCTATATCGTTTCAGCTTCTACCTTCCTCAGGTAGTACAAGATGGTTCGCTCAGTGCCTGCACAGCTGGCATTGCTGGGTTTTCAAAGCATCAGGAGAGAAGATTCTATTTGGAATGTGGAATCAATGCAGTCCTGAGATATCTTTAGATATGAAGTTATCAGGTGGTATTGTTAGTGATTGCAGTTCATCTGGGTGTAATGATTTTAAATGGTACATCCAGAAGTTTTCTTTGGAGTCTAGTAGTTCTTCCTTTAATACATGTTCCGCAGCGAAAATCTTGAAATCTGATAGTAAATAGTCCACTAGGTTAAAATGATTGGCTACAGGCTGGTCAAGTTTCTTATTAATTATTGCTGAATTGTGGATCGTGTATGGAGCAAAACTGCCAGTCATTGCTTATCACACGGCTCCCAATTTACGATCTCTTACTGTGAGAGCTGAACTCAAGCAAGTTGTAACAAATACAGGGGTTCATTACTGTGATTCTAAAAGGTGCATCACATGTGAATACCTTTTACAAACATCATCCTAGCTAGTTCTATGATGAGATGAGCCTATGACATTTTTTGTGATTCAGTGCAAATGCCAATGCTGTAAAAAAAATACGAAGGCCAAACTGTGAATGACCTCCGTACACAATATAGGCTGGTTGGAGTCTTTTCTGTCCCTGAGGCTTGGATCAAGCGGCCAGCCAACTAGCACTTAAAGTCACTCTGGTGGTCCTGGGTTCAAGATGCAGGTCCAGTCCTTCTCACTCAGGCAGCAGATCAGCAGGGAAGCAGGGCAACAGGGTAGCAGCCCTTCTTGCAGAGCAGGACAGCAGTCCCTCTGAGTCTTCCATAGGTTTAGAGGTGTCCTGCAGAGTTGGATCTGAGGGGCAAATATTTATACCTGGTGCCAGCTTTGAGGTAGGAAAAGGTTCTGGAGTTTTCCACCTCCAGAAGGGGAATTTCCTGCCTCTCTGCCCTTGCCCCAGCTTGTCTGGGGCACAAAAGACTAGTGTTAAACCCTTTGTGAGTGTGCTCAGGCAAAGGCTTTGAAATGTGCAAGTGTGGTAAGGGACAGCTCCTCCCCTCATCAAATCAGAGATAGCCCATCCTGCTAACAACTATTCTTGCTTTGTTTCCTTGTCTGGGAGCAATACACAAAAATCTACTGCCAGCTACACTCAGAATACAGGCTACAGGCACCAAATGGTTAGGACAAGAAAATGTACATTTTCTAAAAATGGCATTTTCAGAATCGGGACTTAAAATCCAACTTTAACATTAAACAAGGTTTAAATTGAATTTATTTGGACACCAAACTCAACATTCCTACTTGATCCCAATTGAAAGCTAGCAATTATCCTCTGACCTCCTGGCCAGAGTCACACTCTTTGTCCCAGCAGCTTTGCTGTTGTGTCGCCTGCCGCTGCTCCCTACACCTATCTTCTGGTAGGTGTTCAAGGCCTTCCTCCACCATCAGGCTCCTGCCTGCGCCTCATCCCTGGTGGTCCAGTGGGAGAACCTTGCTCTTCTGCCGGTCGGCTGTTGTCTGTCTGTGTGTTTTGTGCCAGTTCTTGTCTCTTTGTCTGTCTTTTTGATATTGCGCCTTGTGTCTGTTTTCTGTAAATCAGTTTTAATCTGTTTCTTTCCATATTGTACCTGTGTCCTTTGTCTCTGTCCTCCGTGCCTGTTTTTGCCGCCCTTTTCCTGCCGATGCTGCCCCTGCGGCCCCTACCCCTGCTGTTCCCACTCCTGCCTGCCGCTGCCCCCTACACCTATCTTCTGGTAGGTGTTCAAGGCCTTCCTCCACCCGCAGGCTCCTTCCTGCGCCTCATCCCTGGTCGTCCAGTGGGAGATCCTTGCTCTTCTGCCAGTCGGCTGTTGTCTGTCTGCGTGTTTTGTGCCAGTTATTGTCTCTTTGTCTGTCTTTTTGTTATTGTGCCTTGTATCTGTTTTTCTGTAATTCAGTTTTAATCTGTTTTTTTCCGTATTGTACCTGTGCCCTTTGTCTCTGTCCTCCGTGCCTGTTTTTGCCGCCCTTTTCCTGCCGCTGCTGCCCCTGCGGCCCCTCTCCCTGCTGTTCCCGCTCCCGCCTCCCAGCTGCGATTCCCTCCCCCTTCCCTATTTAATGGCGGTCGCTGCCCGGGTGTCTGAGCAGGACCTCTGACCTGGCCAGAGTCCTGCTCTTTGCCCCAGCAGCTCTGCTGTTATGTCACCTGCCACTGCCTCCTACACCTCTCTCCTGGTAGGTGTTCGAGGCCTCCTTCACCCTCCGGGCTCCTGCCTGCGCCTCATCCCTGGTGGTCCAAGGAGAGAGCCTTGCTCTTCTGCTGGTCCGCTGTTGTCTGTCTGCATGATGTTGCGTGTTTGTGCCCGTTACAGTCCCTTTGTCTGTCTGTTTTTTATTGTGCCTTGCATCTGTTTTTCTGTAATTCAGTTTTGACCTGTTTTATTTGTATTGTACCTGTGCCCTTTGTCTATGTTCTCCGTGCCCGTTTTCGCTGCCTTTTTCTCACTGATGATGCCCCCACCTGCCATTCCCGCTCCCACATTCCAGCTGTTCTTCCCTTCCCATTCCCTATTTAATGGCAGCCCGTCTACACCGGACAACGATACGACCGTGACCAGCGCCAGAGACCCTGGATCGCTGACCACCCACTGCTACGACTCAGCTGCGCTTCCCGCACCCAAACCCGGAAAGAACAACTGCCAGCCACGCAGAACACCACCCACGCCCAGTTCTCCTGCTGACACTGCTGACAAACCTTTACCACCCTCCGCACCCCCACGGCCACTGCCTCCACGCCAGATGGCAGCACCCCCTAAGCGCTGAGGTGCATTCTCCTCAACGTGCGCTCCCTCCACAGACACGGGGTAGAGATCTGCGACCTACTTGACAGCTTCTCGCCAGACGTCGCCTTCTTCACAGAAACATGGACCAACCCCACCTCCACCCAGACATCGCCACCTCCATCCCTGATGGATACAAGATCCAGAGAAAAGACAACCACAACTGCCCAGGAGGAGGACTCACCACTGCACACAAGAGCTCCCTCCAACTCTTCACCTCCAGCACGAGCGACTCCATACCCACCACCAAACCCCTCCATTTCCATATTCAGACCAGCCCCAGAATTACCTTACGAGGCACCCTCGCATACAGACCTCCCAGACCTAGAACCGCTTTCACCACTACCTTCACCGACCTCATCACCGCCCACATCATCGCCTCCTTGGACTACATCCTCATTGGAGACTTCAAGTTCCACCTTGACAACCTCAGCGACCCCAACTTCGCCACCCTCCTGGACAACCTCAGACTGAAATAACTCGTCACCAGCCAAGATAATAGCTTACGCAGACGACACACAGCTGTTATTCACCTGGCCTAAGGGTGTGTCCAATCCATCAGCAGTCCAGCATTGTTTGTCGGAAGTATTCAGGTGGCTTGCACAAGTCCAACTTAAGTGCAACGAAGACAAGTCCGAGGTCTTATTCTTCGGCTCTTTTACTGACAACTTTAAGGATCAGATTTGGCCCCCGGACCTGCCCTGTCCCAGTGCGACGGGAGGCCCAGCTAAGAACTTGGGGGTCTGGTTCGGTCAGGATCTGAAGTTCGCGGATCACATAAAAAAATTGACCGGCATCTGCTTTGGTACCTTGCGAGCCCTGAGGAAATTTTTCCCTCTTCTGCCCAGGGCAGCCAAGGAGTCTGTCATTCGAGCCCTGATTTTATCTCGGCTCGATTACGCCAATGCCTTATTTAGTGGCCTACCTACGTACATGGTTCATCGCCTACAGGTGATACAAAACGCTGCAGTACGTTTGCTTTTCTCTCTCCCTAGGAGGTCGAGCGTGCGGAGCCACCTACGTAGTTTGCACTGGTTACCAGTACCACATCGAATTTTGTTTAAAGTTCTTGTGTTGGCATTCAGAGCAGTCCATGGCCAGGGACCGACGTATCTGCAGAAACGGTTTTCATTCTATACTCCTAACCGTGCCCTACGATCGGCCAATCAATGCCTACTGGCCACCCCTAAATACAAATACGCCCGTCTAGGAGGCCAATCTATTTCAGTTAAGGCAGCTTCTGCTTAGAATGCTCTCCCCCTGTTCCTTAGAGCCTCGCCGACCATCACTGTTTTTAAGAAGGAACTCAAGACTCATCTGTTCAATGCCCCTCTCTAACAGTTCGTTTAGGTTTTGATCCAGCACTCCTGTTGTCAATTTACTCACCGCGCCAGGATACCCCGTGGTAATAGAGCGCGCTATAAAAGTTTTAATAAACATAAATAAACATAAACACCCCTACCCACAAGCTGGGACACACCCTTGACTCCATCTTCTCAGGAGGCAACAATGTCCACTTCAGCCACACCACGCAACCCACCTGGACGGACTACCACTGCATACACTTCTATGTCAACAAACCCACCGTCCCCAAAGCTGTACCCCGGAGTCCGTGAAGGAACTGGAGCAAAGCCACAGAGGAGCATCTCAACTCCACCTTCAACCTCAAATCCCCCCCACACCGCGACCGATGCCAACTCCGCAGCCAAAGAACTTCACAGATGGATCACCAACTGTGCAGATGAGCATGCCCTCCTCCGCAACACCGACAGACAGCACCACAGGAATGCCACCCGGTTCACCACCGACCTCCAATAATCCAGACGTTCCTGAAGACGTCTCAAGAAGATTTGGAGAAACAGCAAAACCTTGGAAGACTGCTCCACATATAAGAACGCCATGACAGAACACCACCAACTCATTAGACCCACCAAGAGGACCTTCAACCAAAGCAAAATCTACCCCAACACCAGCAACTCCAAGGAACTCTTCAACATCATTAAGGAATTTGCCAAGCCCCCCAGTGAATCAATCAGACGTCACACCCTCCCAGGACCTCTGCAACAAACTCGGCTCCTACTTCCACCTGAAAATAAGATTCTTCTATGACCACTTCAACAAACAGAGCCCGGACACCGAACCCACTCCACCCCCAGACACGACAGTCAGCCTATCATCACCTCCTGGACACCAGTCAACACCGAAGACACTGCATCAACCATGAAAGGTATTTACTCATTCACACAGGAGCCCCCACAGACTCCTTCCCTCTGCACATCTTCCACAGAGCTGCCGCCACCATTGCACCAGAGCCACAACGCACCATCAATGCCTCATTCGAAGCCAGCACATTCCCTGATGACTGGAAATGCATAGAAGTTAAGCCCCTCCTGAAGAAGCCCTCAGCAGATCTGACGGACCTCAAGAACTACCGATTCAACTCTCTCCTCTCTTTCACAGCCAAAATCACCGAAAAGATCGTCAACGTCCAACAAACGAAATTCATCGAAGAGAATGCCATCCTCGACCCATACCAATCTGGATTCCGCAGCAACCACAGCAACGGGACTGCCCTACCCACCGCTACAGATGACATCTGCACGCTCCTCGACCAAGGACACACTGCAACCCTGATCCTGCTCGACCTCTCTGCAGCCTTTGGCACCATCTCCCACCACGCTCTCACCGCCAGACTCCATGATGCCGGCATACAGGGGACCGCCCTCAACTGGCTCCACTCCTTCCTCACTGGCAGAACCCAAAAAATCAGACCTACTCACTTCCTCTCCGAATCAACCGAGATCAACTGCGGAGTACCCCAAGTGTCATCGCTCAGCCCCACGCTCTTCAACATCTACATGGCCTCCCTCACCGCCATCGCCAGACAGCATGGACTCAGCATAGTATCCTACGCTGACGAACCCAACTCATCCTCTCCCTCACGAAGGACCCCCTCAACACCAGACTCAGCTTCCAGTAAGGAATGAAGGACGTTGCTTCCTGGATGAGCAGCAGCTGCCTGAAGCTCAACTCAGAGAAAACAGAAGTCCTCGTCCTCGGACTCTCCCCCTCTGCATGAGACAACAGCTGGTGGCCCACTGCCCCCGGCAGCCCCCTCACCCCAGGGACCACCCCCGGAACCTCAGCATCATACTCAACTCCTCCCTCTCCATGAAACGACAGATTAATGCTGTTGCCTCTACCTGCTTCAACACCATTCGCATCCTTTGCAAGACCTTCAAATAGATCCCCCTGAATCTAGAAAGACCATCACCCATGCACTCATAACCAGCAGATTGGACTACGGAAACACCCTGTACATCGGAATCAACAAATCTCTGCTCCGCAAGCTCCAGACCATACAGAACACCGCAGCCAGACTCTTCCTCAGCATCCCTAGACAAAAACATATCACCCAACACCTGCAAGACCTCCACTGGCTGGTACACAGACAAAATATCGATTTTTAAATATCGATATACAAAAATATCGAAGTTTAAATATCGATGGGACAAAATATCGAAGGTAAGTAATATCGACAGTCTTAATATCGATATTGGTATGATATCAGTAATATCGAAGTTGTAAATATCGATGTCAATATTATCGAAATTAATAACTTTGATGTTACTAATATCAATTTTTAAATAAATTTAGTGTATATTATATTGTATTTATTATGTTTTATTATTTATTTTTAATGTAATTTAATTAAATATTGTCTTTTACTACTGTAGCGGGTTGTGGGTTTAAAGGGGAATAGGGTGGGAAGTAATTTAATTATGTTAAATTAATTATTAATTAGTAGGAATTATTAATTAATTAATTGAGAATTAATTTTTAATTATTTTTAATTAATTGATTAATTGATAAATATGTTCTGTAGCGGGTTATGGGTTTATAGGGGAATAGGGTGGGAAGTAATTTAATAATAATTAATTAATTGATATATGTTTGTACATATTTTAATTAATAATTAATTGGTAATTAATTTCTATTAATTAGTTAATTAATTAATATAATTTTTTACATATTTATAATTATTAATTAGTTGGTAATTCATTAATATTAATTATTTAATTACATTAATTATAGTAATTTTTTTATATATACTTTATTGTTATTCTTAATTAATTAATTGGGAAACATAATATTAATTATTAAATTAAATTAATTACAGCAAATGTGCTAATATATTTACTTTATTGTTATTGTTAATTAATAATTAATTGGTAATTAAATAACATTAATTAATTTTGGGTAAAGGGGTATTTTTAGGGTTCAGGGTCAGTTTTCAGTTCATGGGTAAAGGGGTATTTTTAGGGTTCAGGGTCAGTTTTCAGTTTTTGGGTAAAGGGGTATTTTTAGGGTTCAGGGTCAGTTTTCAGTTTTTGGGTAAAGGGGTATTTTTAGGGTTCTGGGTCAGTTTTCAGTTTTTGGGTAAAGGGGTATTTTTAGGGTTCTGGGTCAGTTTTCAGTTCATGGGTAAAGGGGTATTTTTAGGGTTCAGGGTCAGTTTTCAGTTTTTGGGTAAAGGGGTATTTTTAGGGTTTAGGGTCAGTTTTCAGTTTTTGGGTAAAGGGGTATTTTTAGGGTTCAGGGTCAGTTTTCAGTTTTTGGGTAAAGGGGTATTTTTAGGGTTCAGGGTCAGTTTTCAGTTTTTGGGTAAAGGGGTATTTTTAGGGTTCTGGGTCAGTTTTGGGTTTTTGGGGTACAGGGATATTTTTAGGGTTCAGGGTCAGTTTTGGGTTTTTGGGGTACAGGCGTACCGGGTAAAAACAAAAAAATATTACAATAAATCAAAAAAATTAGATGAAAAAAATTAAAATGACTTTAAATTTTTAAGTGTTTTATTTATTTTAAATGTATATGTATTAGTTTTAATTTTGTTTTAATATTTTTATTTAATAGTTGTAAAATTATATGTATTTAAAAATTATTTTTACATTATTATTAATACATTTAAAAAAACGATATTTTTGATTCCGATATTTTTGTACTACGATATTATTTTTTCGATATTTTTGTACTTACCTTAATGAAGATAGGATTCCGATATTTTTGCTGTCGATATTTTTGCTCCGATATTTTTGCATGTCGATATTCTCTCTGTCGATATTATGTCAGACATTCCCACTGGCTTCCCATCGAGAAGAGAGTAACCTTCACGATACTCACCCACGCCTACAACTTTACAGCAACAGACCCCACTATCTCAATGAAAGAATTGCCTTCTACGTACCCAAGAGAAACCTCCGATCCGCCAACCTTGCTGAAACCCAGTGCATTTGCAGAGCCACGACGGGTGGAAGAGCCTTCTCCTACATCGCGGCAAAGACCTGGAAGGAGCTTCCGATCAGCATTAGGCATGCCCCCAATCTGCACATCTTCAGGAAGACCCTCAAGACCTGGCTCTTCGGCTGATTGGAGCTGACCCCACAGCGCCTTGAGACCCTTATGGGTGAGTAGCGCATTTCACAATTCCCTGATTGATTGATTATCAAATGAAATAAAGTAATCCAATGTAATCCTATGGGAGAGGTAGGACTTGCAGTAGTCAAAAACATTGAGATTTTCACTGCCAGAACATGTAAACCTTAAAGGTACATGTCTATCTTTTTTACATACACCTCACCCTGCTCTCTGGGCTGTTCAGGGTCTACCCTTGAGGTGACCTATATGTAGTAAAAAGGTCTGGGCCTGTCAAAAGGTTTATTTTGCTAGGCCAAAATGGCAGTTTAAACTGCACACACAGGCTGCAATGGCAGGCCTTCAGAGGCTGCAATGGCAGGACTGAAACACGTTTAAAGGACTACTTCAGTGGGTGGCACGATTAGTGCTGCAGGCCCACTAATAGCTTTTAATTTACAGGCCATGGATACATGTAGTACCAATTTACTAGGGACTTACAAGTAAATTAAATGTTCTAATTGGGTGTAATTTAATTTTTCTACGTTGAAAGGAGAGAACACAAGCACTTTAGTAATAGCAGTGGTGATGATCGCAGAATACTAAAGCTAGCAAACACAAAGTCAGGAAAAACAGAAAGATGGAAGGCAAAATGCTGGGGGAAAACCAGGCTAAGGATGTCTGGTCCAACATGTGCCCCCCCAGATCAAAGCAGAGAAACCTACCAACCCTCATGGGAGTTCTTGTTGCTAAGGCAGAAGAACCTGGAGAGACCATCAGCATTGGTGTGGTCAGCTCCACTGTAAAGTCAATTTCCAGTAGGGAGATGGACCACCTCAACATTTTGGGATTCTGCCCCCTCATCTGCATTAGCCATTTGAGGGGTCTGTGTGAACCCAGAAGTGAGCCTTAAATAGGCATTGTCTCACCTTCTTCAGTGACCCGACCACTGCAAATGCTTCCCTTTCTATTGCTTCCCAGTTCTGGTCTATCGAAAGTAACCTCCTACTGATGAAGGCTACTGATTAATCCAGGCCCCCTTCGTTTAGCTGTGAGAGCATGGCACCTGAGCAATTCTCTGAGGCATCTGTCTGCACAATGGACTCCTCCTGGGAGAAATCAGGGCCTTGAGCACAGGTGCCGTGCACATGGTCTTCTTTAGAGTTTCAAAAGTTGTCTGGCACGCCTCCTCCCAGATCACCTGTCTGAACTGCTTCTTCAAAGTCAGCTCTGTCAAGGGAGCAACAATGATGCCTTACCCCTCGACAAACCTCCTGTAGTTCCTGGTGAGGCTCAGGAAGGCCTTCACCTCAGTCTACGTCTTGGGGAGTTTCCAAGCCAGAATGGTTTGAATCTATGCCTGGAGGGGCTGTACCTTGCCTCCTCCAACTTGGTGACCCAGGTAGACCACTAAACCCTGTCCTATCTGGCACTTGCTGGTATTGATAGTTATTAGTTTCAACGGGGTTTACCCTGAAAACTACCTGACCTGGGTCAAAGAGTAAGTACGTTAAATGTGGGTCAGTGTTTGAACATTATCACATATGCATACAAAATTTAAAAAGGCAACAGTTAACCTCAATGCTATATCACATTTCATTTTTAATGAACAATTCTAGAAGATCAGTAGCACAATTTTATCATTACAGAAAGAATGAATCACTGAATTTAAAAAGTTCCAATAGAGGAATGCCAAAGTTCATAGGTAACTCTTGTATATCAAAGTAATATATCTCATAATCAAATTTTGTATGGTCTTGATAGTGAGGCCTGCTCTATGCTGAGCCTGAAACGCTTCTCTGAAGTGGGCCAAGTGGGCCTCTCAGCTGGAACTGAAGACCGCATTGTCATCTAGATCCGCAACACTGAAGTGCTCCGATCTAGCCAGGGCCTGATTGAACAATGTCTGGAAGATGTAAGGGGCATTCTTCATCCCAAATGGCATCGCCCAGAACTGGAAGTGTCCTTTAGTGGTAGACAACGCAGACCTCTCTTTCGCCCCCTCCGTTAAGGTGATCTGCCAGTACCCAGATGCCAGCTCAAACATGATGAGGAACTTTGCAGCCCCTAACTATTCAATGAGCTTATCAGCTCAGGGTGGACACCAATCTTTAAAAAAAAAAATGTTTAAACAATTTTTATTGAAATACGACGTAGTATGAAAAGCATTAACAGCCATACATTTCCATGAGACAGTCTTGTTTAGCACATGATAGTGATTACATAGTAGTCTAACATTTCTGATGCACATTAGAGGATTATCACTGAACTGGCATGTGTTATTAGTCATCATCATCATCTGGTGAACACCAATCTTAGTGACTGAATTGAGCCACCAGTAATTCATTTAAAACTGGAGTTCTCGGGTTGTAGTTGTAGGGCAGCCTTGGGGCCCAGCACCACTGGGCTGGACGAAGCTGCCTCCGGACTCAACTATCCCTAACTGTAACAGTTTGGAGACCTCCTCCTTTATGCTGGCTCTCACCTTGTCAGATAGCCTGTGGATCTTCTTATTCACAGGCATACTATTCCCAAGTGTAATGAGCCCTGTGGTTAGGGAGAAGAGAGAGGTGAACTGACCCAACACTTGGTGACAGTCCCTCTGTTGCTCTAGGGCCAGGGTAAAGAGAGGTTCCCCCACACCATTTTCAGCAATCTCCTACCCAAGCCTTGGTGCCTTCCCACCAGTACGAGGCTGTGCCCTCTTGGGAACCTATTATTGTGCTCAGGTGGAGATTGGGAATCCTGCACCATAGAACTATTTTGGGGACCTTTACAGAGCCCCTTGTTTTTATTTTTAGCTCCCCCATCTTTCTTCTGGTAGGGACTCTACCCACCATTGTGGTGATACCCCTAAATACCTTCTTGTTGACTATCAATCAATCAATCAAGGGGTTTGTATAGAGCAACTATGGTGCTGAGCCATCAGTCTGCCTCCTTGACAAGCTCTCTTATCAAGCTATTTAGGATCAGTGAGCTTGCTATCAATCAGGTGTTGGAGAATGCTCTGCAAAACCAAGACTGAACATGTGCTCTCTTGCCATGAATTTGTACAGCCCCTGGTAATCTTTTGCTTCACTGATATTCACCTATCTGAGGCTTAGCTCATAGGCCATTCTCTTTTCTTCCATGTCCAGATTATTTTCCTCCTTGGCTATCTGGGCTACTGCCTCCTCCATCTTGAGTTTGGCCATCTGCCGCCTAAAGTCCCTTTCAGCCTTCCTATCTGCCAGCTCCTCTGGGGACAGTCCTTGTGAAGACACACTGCTATCTACTCTTGCAGGAAGTTCCAACTCTGGAAATGAGTCATCCCCCTCCCCTGAGTGCTGCATCTCAGGACTTGCATCCATGCCCTGCTGCTCCATATCTGTAGTGACCTGCTAACAGGGCACCAGGACCCTGCAGGTCACGAAGTGGACACTGAAGGAACCAGACAGGGGTGTGGGGAAGGGGCATTCAGTGCTGGACAATCAAGGTGGGCAGACGTGCGTGGGAACGTAGATACCAGGCTGTAACGAATAAAAAAATAAAGATCCTTACCTGTCTCCTGTCCCTCTATGAAGTAAAAACACGACAACTGGCGAACGAAGGCAGGATCTGAGGAGCAGAAGTGGATCCGATCATCTGACCCCAGGATAGGAGCCCACCCTGGTCCACTGGCCAACCCAGGAAACACATGTGTGGAATGGCATGAAGTTGAAAAGAAAGCGGAGCCAAGAGCCCACCCTGGTCCGAGCATCAGCCAGAAGCAACGCGCGCGGGAACACACCCCGATCGTCGACATCGGTAGGAGCGCTGTGGCTCTGGAGGCTGAATAAAAGAAACAAGAAAAGGGCATCCGCTGGCGAGCCGATAAGCAAAATACTGCAAGGGAGCGCACAGCAAGAAAAAGCGCCGAAAGGAGAAAAGCGCGCGTTAGTTTAAAGGAACTTTTGGGAGATCACGTCGGCCATTTTAGAGTCAGGCGGGCCAGGCCAATCAGAAGCCAGGAAAGAGCAGCAGCCATTTTGAAGTCAGGCAACGCGAGAGAGAGAAGGAAACCTCTCGAGAATGCTGTGGCCATTTTAGAGTCAGGTGAACTGGGCCAATCAAAAGACAGAAAAGAGCGGCGGCCATTTTGAAGTCAGGCGGCCATAAGAAAACATAGGAAACACAGAAAATAGTGCAAAAAAAGGCCAAAGAGACACAGAAAAGTGGAACTAAGGAACAAGAAAGGGAAAAAAACAATAAATAAAGAAAATAAGAAGAGGAAGAAGAGCAAAGGAGTGCTAAGAAAGAAGATGAGTGACAATGAGGAGAAACAGAGCACCAAAGCCATCTTCCGCAGGCCATTACTGTTCAGCCTATCAGAGCTGCAAGCAGGCATCAGGTGGGAAAGATGGGTCAGGAAGTTTGAGCACTACATGATCGCCACGGACGTCCCGGACAACAAGCAACTGCACCTACTCCTAAATCTTGCAGGGGATGAAATAGAAGATCTTTTACTAACGTTCCCCACCGACCAGACCGCGGATTACAAGGGAGTGATGCAGTGTCTCACACAAAAATTTGACACACAACGCAATGTCGATTTTGAAAGATACACATTCAACACGGCGTGCCAGCAAGGAGAAGAGAGCCTGGACGACTTTGCAACGAGACTAAGGAAGCTGGTCGCATACTGTGAGTTTGACAAATTCGACAATGAGCAAGTGATAAGACTGCGCATCATTGAAGGTTGCAAATCAGTGGAGTTCCGAGCACGTGTTCTGAAAGAACCAACAACGCTGGAAAAGATATTGAAGATAGCTCGCATAGAAGCAAGAGCCACGGAACAAGCAAAGCAGATGGAGATGGGAAAAGGGAAGAAAGTGGAGGTAGCGCATCGCGTCACTGGGAACTTCAGGAAGAAAGAATCCCACCAAAGAAAGGGGTACAAACATGCTATCGATGTGGCCTCGAATTCCCGCATGTCGGTGCTTGCCCCGCAATGGGTCAAAAGTGCATGAAGTGTAACAGAGACAATCACTTCTCGAGCACATGCATGACCAGACAATTCAGAAATTAAAGAGGCAGAACGATGAGACCACAAATAACAAGTAACAGATACGCACGACACATTGAAACTGCAAATCGCAGCTCATCGGGTGAGTCAGAGGAGACAACAGCACCTGTGAGGGAAGAGAGACTGTATCTGATGTCAGACACACCAAGAGAAGACACAGAGACAGAGCACGTTCACCTCGTGGAAAAAAGATAAATAAAGGAAACAGCCACTGTAGACATTGAAGTAGGAAACCACTAAGCAAAGTTTGTGCTTGACAGTGGAGCAACATGCAACATCATGTGCATATCAGAATACTAAAAAATTAGAGTGAAACCACCGCTATCACCGTCGACTGTGGATGTGTTCACGTGGGGCTCCTGACGGCTGGTAGAAAATGTGGGGAAGTTCAAGGAAACTCTTACGTACAAAGGCAAAGTATACCAAGAAATACATGTGCATAAGGGTGACATCCCAGCACCATGCCTGCTCAGCAATGTGACCGCCCAGATAATGGGGCTACTGGCTATGACATATCACATGTCGGAAACTGAAAACACCCTACACGAATACCTAGAAATATTGAAGGGTCTTGGGAAGCTAAAAGGAAAACAGATAACTTTACATATCAATGAAGCGGTCAAACCGGTGGACCAGCATCATAGAAGAGTACCAATTCACCTACAGTCACAAGTTGAGGAAGAAATAAAAAATCTGCTAGCACAGGATATAATTGAACCTGTTGAAGGACCATCGCCTTGGGTGTCTCCAATCGTGGCAGTCCGTAAGAAGAACACCTCAAAGATCCGCATTTGTGTGGACATGAGGAGCCCAAATACCGTAATCGCAAGGGAACGACACTCAAGGCCCCACTTGAGTGTCATGATCAGCTGCCTCATTGGGGCCTGCCGGTTCACGAAGCTGGACCTGTGCAAAGGATATCATCAACTTGAACTGGACCACAAATCGAGGTACATCATGACGTTTTCCACGCATCTGGGCCTGTTCAGGTACAAGTCCTTGAGCTTTGGAATCTCTTCAGCAGCGGAGATATTCCAAGACAATAAGGCAAGTGATAGGACCAATACGGAACAGCCTGAACTACAGCGATGATATTCTGTCAAGTGTGCGCACAACCGGAGCTAGCAGGCCTAACGCTAAACGAAGGGAAGTGTGAGCTGGGAAGAAGGGAACTGGTGTTTTTCGGTCATATCTTCTCCAAGCAAGGGATGAGGTCAGACCCCGCCAAAGTTGAAACACTGAAGAACGCAAATGCGCTGACGGATGTTGCAGTAATACGATCATTTCTAGGCCTCGCCAGCTATTGTGCGCGATACATACAAGACTTTGCCAAAGTGAGCACACCACTAAGAGAACTAACAAAACAAGGACAGAAATGTATTTGATCTCAGGAATGCAACAAGGCATTCGAAGAAGTAAGAAGAGCAGTGGTGACTGTGGAGCATTTAGCATACTTTGACCCCCTACTATGCAGTGAACTGACTGTTGATGCAAGCAAAGTTGGGTTAGGAGCCATACTAGCGCAGCACCTGCCAGGAAGAGACCCACAAAGGAAGATTGTTGCATATGCGAGTAAAAGCTTAACAGACATTGAAAGGGCATACTCACAACCAGAAAAAGAGAGCCTAGCAGTGGTATGGGTGTGTGAACACTACCACATGTATGTCTACGGGAAGCCATTCAACATCATAACTGACCAACAGGCGCTAGTGACAATCTATGGCAGCCCGTCAGCCAAAATGTCACCCAGGATTGAACGCTGGGGCATAAGGCTGATGGTTTATGACTTCACGATTGTGCACAAGCCAGGAAAAGATCAGAACACGGCAGACCACATGTCGAGACACCCACTACCGCTGGCACAGGAGACTACATCGATGGCAGAAGAATACCTAAATTTCGTATTAAAACAAAACACCCCGGCGCCAATAACGCTAACAGAGCTAGCAAGAGAGACCAAGAGAAACGCCACAATGCAAGCGACCCTGGAAATAATGAGAAGGCAGAGATGGAGGCATGTCAACAATAATTGCACCTGTGGAACAGGGTTATGCAAGGAAGAAATGCTAGCTCTCAAGAAGATACATGAGGAACTGTCAGAAACCGACACCGGGATCATGATGAGAGGAACAAGAATAGTGATACAGGGCACACTCAAGAAGCAACTAGTGAACCTAGTGCATGGGTCTAACTGAGGCATAGTAGCAACGAAAAAAGAGATAGGGGAAAAAGTGTGGTTCCCTGGCCTAGATTGCATGGTAGAAGACATCATAACGACCTGCAACCTCTGTCAGGTAACAGGATCACAGGCCAGAAATGAACCTTTACAAATGTTGTAACTTCCAAGACCGGTGTGGACAACGCCAGCAGCTGATTTCTTTGGGTCCCTGGACACAGACAACTACCTGCTTGTGGTCATCAATGAATACTCACGGTTTCCAAAAGTGTGCCACGTCTCGTCGACATCAGCAACAGCGACACTACCGATATTGGATGACATATTTGCAGCATGGGGTTCACCAGAAACACTAAAAACAGACAATGATCCTCCATTCTCAGGGGAAGATTTCCACAGATTTATTACCTACCTGGGGATAAACCACAAGAAGATAACTCCGCTGTGGCCTCAAGCGAATGGAATGGTAGAGAGATTCGTGGGGAACATCAAAAAGGCTGTTCAGAGGGCAAGGCTGGCACAAATATCACTTGGTCAAGCTCTGTGCAAAGTTCTACGAGACTACAGAAACACACCTCATAACTCCACATGAAGATGCCCAGCAGAGCTAGTACTGGGAAGAACAAGCAGAACGAGGCTACCACAAATAGAAGCAACCGTGGCACCGGGTCGCAGCGACATTGCAGAAAAAGATAAAGAGGCAAAAGAGAAAATGAAGAGATATGCAGGCGCCAAGCGACACGCCAGCTTGCCAGACCTAAATGAAGGAGACGTGGTGGTAGTGCGTCAGAGGCAACAATGGAAATCCGACAGTATGTTTTTCAAAGACCCGTTACTAGTGACGAAAGTAAAGGGACCAATGATCACGGCAGAGTCAGATCATCAGCGGATAACACGGAACAGTTCACATTACAAAGAACTAAAAAAGGGAAGACCAGGACAAGGAAACAATGGACCAAAAAGAGCAAGGGCCAGCAGAAGAACAACCGACAGAAGCAAGCCAGAGAAGAGTTTGCAGAAGTCCAAAACGACTAATAGAAGAAATGTGATGATGAGAGGCACACTGACCTGTGCCAAGGAAAGTCTGCATCTATCTTTATCTCTATCTACACATCTCTGTGTTTTCAACTTTCTCGTCATGTCTTTGTGACAAAGGGGGGAGATGTAGTGACCTGATAACAGAGCACTAGGACCCTGCAGGTCACGAAGTGAACACTGAAGGAACCGGACACAACATCCGGTCAGGGGTGTGGGGAAGGGGCATTCAGTGCTGGACAATCAAGGTGGGCAGACGTGCGTGGGCACATAGATACCAGGCTGTAACGAATAAAGATATAAAGATCCTTACCTGTCTCCTGTCCCTCTATGAAGTAAGAACACAACAATATCATCCTCCTCATTCCCATCCTCTGTTGCTGCCAACAACTGGAGAACCACTGCCCAGGCCCTCAGAACTTTCTGAAGCTCCAACTTCTTGCTGCCTTTCTTGGTTGCAATTCCACTTTCCTTATAGAACTACTTGAGCGGCACGTCCAACTTTTTAAATACATTGCACCCTGACCTCTGGGCTGTTCAAGGACTGCCCTAGGGGTGACTTATATGCAGTAAAAAGGCAGACTTAGGCCTGGCAAAAGGTTTTTTGCCAGGTCGAAATGGCAGTTTGAACTGCACACACTGGCTACAGCGGCTGGCCTGGGACATGCTTAAAGGGTCACTTAAGCGGGTGACACAATTAGTGCTGCAGGCCCACTCGTAGCACTTAATTCACAGGCCCTGGGCACATGTAATACCACTTTACTATGGACTTACAAGCAAATTAAATGAGCCAATTTGGTGTAAGCCAATTTTATTATGTTTAAAGGAGAGAACACAAGCACTTTAGCACTGGTTAACAGTGGTAAAGTGCAAAGAATCTGAAAGCCATCAAAAGGAAGTCAGCAAAAACATGAGGCTGGAAGAGAAAAAGTTGAGGGAAAAAAGGCCAAGGGTGACAGGTCCAACAGTTATGATCTGAGATCGTAATTCCTAGGTATGCACTATGATATACTGTTGGCAGTAGTGCTCTAGAACATTGCTTCCCACGCTTTTCAGAACCACAGCTCAGTTTTTATGATGGCAGGCTTATGACACTCATATAGCTTTAATGGACATGAGGGTGGCGGTTTTATAAAGTATCATGTGGTGGAGCACTGTCATTAACAAACAGTACATTTTCCATTGAAATGGATCTCTAATTTTGCACATACAGTTTTGCTGACAATACTATATTGTACACAAATGATAATATGCGGAATGTGGGTTTCATTAAGTATGTATCATGTGTGCATCACAAAAGTAAAGTGTCTTGATTTGTCTTGATCCCATTAAAATATTCGATTCCTTCACATTTTAGAATTACAAAAATAGTGCTTAATTTTTGCTTTCCGAACTCCTAAATGTGTACAGTTAATTTATGAGTATTTACATTTGTTATGTGTTACTAAAAAAATACAGATATTTCAGGGTATTGTGTGGTCGAAATGTATAATAGCCAGGAAAATGTTAAATGAAAAACAACAATGAAGGAGTGTGAAATACATGTCAAGTGTACGTGGTTAAAACCTAAGTCGTTTTTTTCTACTGCTGGCAACTACATTCTTACAGGTTCTTAGCACAATAATTAACATATGTTACTTTTAGGACTGGCCTAGAGACATTTATAACTGCCTCGGCAGCCTCATTTTAAAAAAAGTATAAAAAACATAGAGGCTGGGGTCAGCCATCCATAATTAATTGGTATATTCCTCCCTCCACAGCATACAGCATTGGGTAATGGGTCAGCACTCTTGCACTGTAAGTGATGATAGTTCGCCTAATCACATGCATATATCTGCCTAGAAAGGTTGACACCTCAATGCCACAGTTGGTCTTATGCTTTACTTTGCTATTGATTGCATTCTTACCCTTTCTTTCTTTAAAAAAAAAACATTCAGTCACCCTGTGGTTAAATCATGTCTTCACCTTACAGTAATTTAAAGCCAATGGTACACTTTCTTTGCCGCAAGAAGAAGCAGATTATCCTGTGAGGGGTCCTGACACTACTCGAGCCTCTATATCTGTTCTACCTGTAGGAAGCACCCATACTGTTCTATCAAACCTACATACATGTTTAAATTATGGTGTGTTTTATTTTTTCCTTCGTTTTATATTTGTGGGATATGATTGCAATTAAAAAAAAAATAAGAACTATTGATCTAGCTGCCAGGATCAGACCTCCTGGCTTTGACAATCAGTGTTTTCACTGTGTGTCTTTTTGATGTTCCTGCGGCAATTAAGAATAGAAATCAAACCTTTGATTCGCAAATTGCACACAGATTATTTCAGCAGGTGCATTAAGCCACTGGTCTCAATGGCAAACAGTTGTGAGGCTAGTCACAATTCGAAGTTTCATTGTATTTTACATTTTGATTTGAATGATTAAAAAAATATTTCTCAAGTGCAGACTTACCTTTGATGGTGTTTCTCCCTCGAAGCTGCAGGGGGAGCTTGGAGACCAAGTTGGGGCTTCTTCATGTCCCCAGGTAGGATCAGGTCTCCCATGCAAGTACCAACGTCCTGTTGTAAGAATTTACTTTTGATGGTGCATTCAAAACTGTACAAATGTACTCCAAATATCGGCTTCAATTTCTATTCTCAGAAGTCAAAATAGGTGTGCATATGCATTTGTGAATAGCTATTTATTTTGCTTCTTAACTGTTCATAAAGGGTTTTAACACAACACACTGCACACATCTACCATTCTATATCTTCTGTTTTTACAAGTAACTATTAACATTGCTGTCCTTGCAACCCCCCAAAACTCATCATTTTGAAGCAAGACTTATGTGTGCACTAAAGTAGAAAATCTGGTGTAATCCCACTATAAAAAATAGAATTACACCTGCACTTTACCTCCCTGTTTTTTGGAGAGCCGTAAACACGAAGAGTGATGCGCATTGGCACTGATACAGATTTCTTTACCTTGACAGTTTCTGCCAGCATGTGTTTCTCTTTATCGTACTGAGGTTTTACATTAATGTAAATGTAGTGTCCTTACTTCTGTATGACTTGAGTGTCTCTTCCCTGGCGCAGGGAACACCTCCCATGTGTTAAGGAAGTGCGTACATGTGAACGAGGGCGGCAAAGGGCGTAACCAGAAGCGTGGAGAGAGAGGATGCTCCACAGAGAGCCCCGTGCGCACTCAAGTCTTACACATGCTCCATGACAAATTCAGTTGTAAATTCAGCGACTGTAATCTCGTCCATCCTTTACCAATGCGGATGGAGGATATTAAATAATATTGTAATGGCATATCTGTGTAAGCGGCGATCACTACAGTGGCGACGAGGCGGTCCTGCTTGATCTTCACCCTTGGTGCCCAGCACTTTGTGAGCCCCATGCTCGTGGACTCCTAAGCGTCACGTCATCCTCTGATGCGGAGCCCAGCATTTCACCTGCTGTGGATGTCCAGTCAGTGTGCACGTGGCTTCTGACTTACCATCTATGTGTGCCCCGCTTACCTTCAGCCTTATAGACATGGACAATGTCAACCCAAGATGGTGCAGATGGATGAAAGAACTTGACATTTATGTGGGAGTTCTTGGCATCGAAAAACAACCAGAGGCTGCTCTGCCTTCTGGTGCGTTGTGTGGGCCCTGACACCAGAAACATCATTTTTCAAATTAGTGAACACGAAAGAGATTCTTGCGCCAAGCTCAACGAAATTCTGATGGTGCCCTTTCTGCCAAAAATAATATTAACTATAAAGGTACATTTTTCAATTGATCATGCAAAAACCAGGTGACATGATTGAAACTTTCGTAATGCACGTAAAAAAGCAAGTTCAGCACTTCAACTCTATATGCAGCAGCGCGCTTCGTGTTACGTCTCTAGAAATGTGATGATCCCTGCTAACCTTCAAATGACTTCCTGATGAAGATCAGGCTCAATCCAAAACTGCCTGCATTGCCCACAGAGTGATGTACCACCTTCCATTTAAGTGATGAAATGAAAATCTCTGGAGCAAATCGGGGTTCCAGAAATGCCCAATCCCTGCTCCTGGAATCGTCACCTTCGGTCCAGAACGTTACATGAGCCAGTCGTTCTCTGGTAGGAATCTGGAACTCCTTACCTCCCTCCCTTCGCCTAACAACCTGCATAATCACCTTCAAAAAGTTCCCCAAGCTCCTCCTATTTGACAGACCTCTGGGTTAATCACCCTCGACCAGAACTAAGTACTTTACCTTCATTGTGTGTCCCCACCATCTTATTCAATGCTTGAACCGTGTACGTCCCTGTCCAACGGCTGCTTTTGTCCTGGTCGCAGCTACCGATGCAATATGTCTGAACGTAATTATTGTAACTGTAACCTTCTGTGCCCTTGTATCTTGCTACTGTTGTAAGGCACCCTGATGCCTCCGGGCCGTGTATGCGCTATGTAAGATGACAAAAATAAAAATAAATAAAAACGGTGACTTTGAAAACTATACCTGTAAGGAGGAGCTTCGCTTGCAAGTCACCGTGCGGTGTGATTCTGTCACCTCCCATCAAAATGTTCTTTAGGAATTCCATAATCTGGAGGCATGCTATCTACGGTTTATGCCTATGGCAGTCAATGCACGCATCAAATGCGGCAGAAGAGCAACTGAACAATGCCAACAAATAGTATTCCAAAGACAGAACAGTGTTCATGCCTTCCACAGTCAGGTCAACGCATCATTACCTACAACACCTACAGCAAGACAGGGAAGGTAGGTCATTTACAAAAAATATGCAAAAGTCAAATAGAACCCATAGCATGAAGTTAAACTTCTCTTTGAGGGAGGTCCATGGTTTTAGAGAGGCAGCAGCTCATGAGGACTCTTCGTCTTCATCATCGCCTGCATCATGGTCAGCTGGAATGGAAATCAGAAGGACGGCTTAAGGTTTCTTCGGTAGCAGCAGAGTCTTGACTGAAGATGACCATGAGCTATACAAGCTCTTGCTGCTTATTGAAGCTCATAGAATCACTACCCCATTCTTGGTGGACCTTGGTCCACAATAAATGTGATGACTGACAACACTCCATGTGCAAGCTTGCAGAATCAACCCTCATTGACACTCGTCAACGTGAACATCAATGCATATGGCTCAAGTAATTCTCACAAGTGCCTGGGACGGTTTCACATGATGCTCTCACACTGCTCCCACTCCACAGAGACGTGCATGTGGTGCTGGGTGCCTGCTTAGCTTCAAATTGACATTTAAGTTGGGAATTCATCAAGTGCTTTGTAAAACTGCAGTGCAAACTGCAGAAGAGAAGAAGAGTGTGGATGTCAAACAGATATTTTCAGAACATATCCAAGGTATCGGCAAACTGAAAGAATGCATATGCACCAGTTTATTGATGAGTCTGCGGAGATGGACGGTGAACTCCATAATCTGCTGAAGCAAGCTATCATTGAGCCTATCAGTGGCCCCATAGTCCCTGTGACAAAAAAAATCACTGGAGACAAAATTAGAATCAATGTGGAAATGTGCCACCCGACCTTACAATTCAAAGGAAAAAGACATGTAGAGCCTTGTATTGAAGACATGATGCACCAGCTTAATTGTGCCATTAGCTGGAGCTGAGGGAGAGGTTGAAGGATATCACCATAGTACCTGTACAATAGTTTGTACTAATACAAGCAACTCAATTTTAGTGCATCATTGGTGGCTGAGGTATTCAAGACGAAATCCACAAAGTTATAGAGCACATTCCCACAGTTTAAATTAGAATGATGGCATAATTATGTTCGGAACATACAAAAGAGAGCACGATGAGACCCTTATAAAGGCATACTATGCACTAAGAGCCGCTTACCTAACCTTAATCAAAGACACGCCTAGTTTTTGCAAGGCTTCTCTTAGGTTTTATGGTCACAACTTTTCAGGTGAGGGCATACATTCTGACCACGACAAGATCACATCACTCACTTTAGTTCTAGCACCCCTGAATGTTTTGGGCTTCTTCGTGCTCCTTCCTGGTCTTTTCAGTTATTGTGTAGGACACATTCCAGATTTTGCCACTGTCAGCACCCCTTTAAGAGACTTGACACAAAAGGGACTCCTCCTTAATAGTCAGAATGTAGTGTATTTTGTAAAGTCAGAAGATTGTCTAAATGCATTTGAATCAATTTGCAACAGGATTACATGTGCTTGGTTCTGGATTTCACCCAGAAATTGTGGTAGATTCAAGTCTGGGTGGCCTGGGAGCCATACTGACTCAGTGGGACAATGACACCAGCGGCCCAATGTCACATTAAGCCCTATACCAATAGGAGTCTCACAAGCCCAGAACAAGCCAATTTGCAGGTGGGAAAGGAAAGTCTGGCTGTGGGTGGACCTGTGAGCACTTTCATCTGTTTGTATCGAGGAAACCATTTGCCATCATCCCTGATCATCAGACGTTGGTTTTCAGATTCTGCAATCCCAACAAATGCCCCTGAAGACCGAGAGGTGGGGACTTCGCCTGCAGGATTACACATTTAATACTATACACCTTAAAAGGGAAAGACAAAAACCAGTCAAATGTTGTCTCCTGATATCCTTCCTGTCACCGGAAAGAAGACCTTCAATTGAAGGAGAATACCTATGCCATTGCCCATGTGCTCTCAAGACAAGAGCACTAACACAACCGATAAAAGAAGTTCCAACCCTGTCATCGATTTCTTGAACACCCAGCAGTGGAGAGGCATTGAGCATACTCACAAACAATTCAGAGCCGCTGCCTAGCTGATGTCAAAGCTTTCCACTACCTTCATAATGATCTCGCCGTGCACCACACCAGACTGGAGCGTAAAGGCACTTGTCTCGCCACGCCTTGTTCGCTGCAAAAATATGTGGCTGAGCTGGTTCTTAATAACCACTGAAGTGCAGTGGTCACCAAACGATGTCAGAGGCAGGCTGTCTGGTTTCTGATCCTTGATCTTTGGGGGAGAAGATTGTAAGGGACTGTCATGTCCTCCAGCCTCTCGGGAAACACCAGGCCCCAGATTCATTGTAAACGTCACCCTTGCCCGTGGGCATGTGAGAGGAAGTGCCAATAAAAATCTTTGGAGCTATTTGCATAGGACAGTATCCAATAGTGTTTGTAAAATGGGTAGGAGGGTGGAACCTGACCCAGGATGTTTGTTTCCGGTCCAGGGAGGACCTTGCTTGGCAGTTCGGGCTGGACTGTTCCCATGAGGCACAGGGTCAAGAATTATTTTCATATAGCTGTACTGGGGTGGCGAAGTGAGCTAAAGAATGATGATGGATTCAACCCAGATCTGTGACTGGGGGTGAGTGTCTGAAAAGTTTTAGTGCTCCGTCCATCATCTTGTGTTTGCAAGAAAGTGACAATTACTTTTTTAGAGCTATTTCCATAGGACAGTATCCAGTGGTGTTCGGAAAACGGGTAGGAGGATGGAACCTGAACCAGGGTAGTATATAAGATGAAATAAGCAATAGTTCTGAAGTGTTAGGCACAGTATCTTGCATCAAAATATTCAAAATGGAGCTCTTCAGACTTTGTCCGGGCTTCAGGCTGTAACTACCCCCACCAACCCCCACCACCAGAAGACATAGGTACATTCTGAAGAACCAAAGAAGAAAGAAGCATGAAAAAGGTGTCAAAACAGCAGAACATTAAATATATTTGACATACACGTCTAGCATAGTCTGACTGAAGAAAGGTTCTGAAGAGAACCGAAAAAGGGAGAAAATAAAGTGTAGGGATTTAGAAATGAGGTTACAGGAGGTGACAGAAAAGCGGCAGGAACTTACTTTTGGCAGCAGAACCTGGGGGAATTTTCCTGGCATTAGCGCAATCGGCGCTTGTGAGAACACCGGCTGTTAGTCCCCCCCCCGCTGCCGCAGCAGGAACATTGCGCGGCCACCGAGCGGGGGGACTACAGCCCTCACAATCCCCTGCGTGTTGGTTCCGCCCCTTCCCGCCCGCTGACGTGCCCGTAAGGCGCAGAAAAGAGCAGAGACCCTTCTGGGGAGCGGGCGAGGTTACAGGAGGTGACAGAAAAGTGTCAGGAACTTATTTTTGGCAGCAGAACCTCGGGGAATTTTCCTGGCATTAGCGCAATCGGCGCTTGTGAGAACACCGGCTGTTAGTCCCCCCTGCCGCCGCAGCAGGAACATCGCGCGGCCGCCGAGTGGGGGGACTACAGCCCCCACGTGTTGGTTCCGCCCCTTCCCGCCTGCTGACGCGCCCGGAAGGCGCAGAAAAGAGCAGAGACCCTTCCGCGTCACGGGACGCGCGCGGGCGGCGTCGGGCTAAGCCCGGTCAAAGGGCGGGCCCTCTTAGGCCCTCATAGGCCAGAAGAGGCCGGGCTGGGCCCCCCCTTTGTTTTTTTGATGTGCGACCCATGGCGAGGTCATACTGATTGTAATTATACGTACCTGGGTCCAGCAATTTGTTCCATTTACCCCTTTATACAGCATATTTGATTACGTTGAGTACTGTGTATTGGGTGTTTAGTGCCTGGCCTGTGATTATATACAGATTATATACAGATTAAGTGTGTTTTGGCGAGGTAACCACAGTGTTAAGTTGGCACAATGACTACACCTGCCCCCATAGTAACACCCTTAGTAGGTGGAGGAGAAAAACAAGGGACATTAGACAATTATTTTATCAGGGCTGCTGCAGGAACCGATAGGGACATCGCACTTGTTGAACGACGGGCTAAAAGACGTCGTTCTGTTGAGCTAAATAAAAACAAACGCTCATCCCTGCGACCGCTACAGCTAGCCATGTCTCAGCTTCCCAGTGTGCAGGGTGAAAGTGAGGGACTGGATATATCGTCAGGAGAAAGTATTCCTTTACTCTTTCAAGATATAACCCCCCCTCCTAATCTAAATAACGATTTGCTCATAAACTTCTCTGTCTCCTCAGGTAACATGACGCAGGAGGCAGAAATCTTGGTAGATATATCGATACCACTGACAGAGCCTGTTAAAAAACGTAATAAACCTTCTAAAAACCCACGGCCACAAGGTCCTCACCCGAAAAGAAGGAGAAAGGGGGGTAGTAGACCACAGACAAATAAGATCAGTCTCATAGACTCTGCCAAACCCAAGAACTCTTCATCTAATGCTCTTACACCATCAGTATCAGCAACCAAATCACCTTTCCCATTGTTAGATCCTTCTAGTATTGATTTATTGGGAAACATTGAAAAATGAATTAGATCTTTCATATTGCCTTTAGTAGTAAGGTTACAACAAAAAGCCCAACAGCTGGAGAACTTAGAACAGGCAATTGATGAAATCAAAGAAGGAATTAAGATAGCCCCAGTGTCCTCATCGGTGTCCATTAGTACTGTATCACTCCCAAACGTAATTGATCATTTGGCGGCTAAAACTACAAATCAAATCAACCAGAAATCCTCAAAATTAACGTCCACTAAAATATCCCGGCAAAAGGCAAAAAACAGTGACAAAGTGGCTCAGGCGGGTGGAAAACCTAATCCTCAAGAAAAACCTAATCCCCCTGGAAATCCTCATAAAATCATCGATCACGAAGACTCTGTGAGGCCATCCTTTTCTAAGAGGTACAATGTGGATCTACCCCTGGAAGCAGCTCCACTTGTGGTGGTCCTCACAGGAGTCCCGGCTCTGGAAGATGGTAAAAATGAGAACTAAATACAATTAAAAAATAAAGTCATATTTTGGCTCAGGAAGAACCGACCACTTCCTCCAAATATGAACGGTGAAATTCTATACGCCAGGCGTCTTTCCTGGCTAGGTCCTAGTACAAAGAACATCACAGGGGATATCATTAAAATAAACTTTAGCGACGCAAGGGCAGTCAGATATATTTTAGACTGGTTTCCTTATGACGGCAGTAATGCAATCACAGCCCGTGATCTAACATACTTTTACCCTAGAAATCTGATAACCCCTCTGAATAATCCTAGGCTGCCATTTCATCGCCAGGATGATTATGTTAGACCTGTATTCCAACGTGAGGTCGATGGCTTTAGGCCCCATTTTAATCATCGAGACGATCACATTAGACCTCTATTTCGATACCAGGATGCCCGCTTCAGATCCCCACCCTTACATCAGATTGATCACTGTAGACCTTCATTCCATTTACAGAATGACTATTTTAAGCCCCCAGGTACCCACTATCCCCCACTATGGAATAATTTTCCTAGACAGGAACGCAATTTTAATCATCAACTGTCTACAAGACCATTCCTGATTCCCACCCAGAATCGATTTAACATTCTGTCAGGAATAGACAATATAGAATGACTGATAACCATCCCAACTCCTTTGGATAATCTTAATTTACGCCCCTAGATAACCTGACTGCACCCAAAAATGTTTCATTATTGGAGGACCATTGTGGCAGCTTCTTGTCCTCTAGTGATCCTCCAAATAAGGCCCTGGAAATGGAATCTCAAACCCATTCCAAACAGCCGCATTCTCCTCCCAAGGTTCTATTATCTAGCAGCCAGACCCTTTCTATTATATTCTGGAATATAGCAGGCTTGCGCCCTAAAGTCGATCAACTTAACTGGCTAGAAATAATTAGAAATTATAATATAATATGCTGCCAGGAAACATGGTCGGTAACCGCTATCCATCTTCAGGGGTACAGATTGTACAACTCAAGTGCACGTCCCTCCCTTTTTGGTAGTCCTCAGGGAGGTCTATCTGTATATGTATCCAATATCCTCTAATTTAAGGAAATTGTAGAGATATCAACAGAAGAGAATTATCAGATACTTAAACTCTCAGTGAACCAAGGGCACACATATTTCCTGGTAAATTTCTATAACAACCTGTCACTACCTGACTTTGTGAAAGTCCTCACTAGGTTAACCCTTGTTTTAGATGAGCATCGAAATAGAAGTCCCTCTTCGCCTTTTAAATTGATCTGGGGTGGCGACTTTAATATTACTTTATGTAAAGAGTATAATACTTCAAGTAGTGGTATTGTAGACAAGAGAGGGAGACCTTTGACACATTTTGCACACTCCAGTGCTGGGAACATTTTGAACGAAAAGTTTTTTATCCTCGGACTGGGGTTTGCAAATGAATTAGTTGAACCCCCAATTGATTCCTCCCCCACCTTTCACGACAGGGGCTGTAACAGCATAATTGATTTCATTTTGACCTCCAATCTAATGAAGGACGAGTTGCTGTCATTTTTAACTGGAGATGACATTAGTAGCGATCACTTCCCCAACAGTGTTACTATCTCACTGCAAACTGCACGTAATACAACTGGTAACCCTGGATTACTAAACCAAAAGGCCATAAGTATAGACAAAATCAATGGCTACTCGGTCAAATGGTCCAAAGTAGATCCGGATGCTATCTCAACCGCGGTCATTACCAGAGCCCTCGCTATGCTAGAAACTTGGCTAAATTTGGACACCCCAGCAGATCAGATTCTGTCTACTTTTATTAACATTACCAAGGTAATTAGCAAGGAGTTGCAACGGAAACAAAAACAGAATTTCTTACATGAAAAGGGTCGGTTTAATTCTGACTGCCGTAAGGCTCTTTCAACTTTAAAAAAGCCTTGTGCAAACCTGAGAGGGACCAACTTGAAGTTAGGAAGCTGAGAAAGTGTTATAACTTGGCCAAAAAACAATGTAGGAAAGATAGGAAAAAAAATCTGTGGGAGAAGCTTCACGAGAGTTGTAACAGAAAGGATAGTTTAATGTTTTGGAAAGTGGTCAACTCTCCCTTCCTGAATGACTGGAACTCAGGACCCAGCATTGAGGTAGCAATTACACCTGAGGGATGGGTGTCTCATTTTTCAAAAATATTTTCAGCAGAAGGTGTCAATCCAAATGAAAGTGGGGAGGAAGCTATCACATATGCATCACCCTATCCTATTGAACTATCCTTCAGTCACGATGAAGTAATTAATGCCCTGACATCCTCAAAGTCTGGTAAAGCCCCTGGGCCGGATGGCGTACCCCTGGATATTTACATTCATACTCAGGAGCTCTGGTCGCCAGTGCTGACCAGAGTAATTGAAGCAGCTCTAAAAGGGGGACTTATAAAATCCTGGCCAAGCTCCATTTTGTTGCCCATTTTTAAGAAGGGCGATCGCAACAACCCCGCATGCTACGGGCCCATCTCACTCCGGGATTCTCTCGGTAAAGTCGCAGGCCGTTTGATCCTAGATAGACTGCGGGCCTGGTCTGAGGACAACAACATCATGACAGACCTGCAATACGGCTTCCGGGAGGGTCTGGGCACTGTGGAGCAGGCGCTGAATCTCTCGCTTCTCATCGGGAAATACACCCAGGCTAAGAAAGGAAATCTCCACTTAGTCTATGTTGACTTGACCGCAGCCTTTGACAGTGTCTCTCACTGAAGGTTATGGTCAATTTTAACAGACCTGGGCGTAGACCTACCGATAATATCCTTTCTACACGAGTTGTACTCAGAAGCATTGGCCAGGGTGAGATTTGGGGTGAATGGCGAGCTTACTCCCCCTACGCAGTCACCAAGGGAGTCAGACAGGGGTGTGTCCTGGCTCCTTTCTTATTTAACCTCTATACTAACGGTCTTGAGAAGGCCATGTTAGAGGGGAGTGAGGACCTGCCAGAAATCGCCCGTCGTCCCATTCCTGCGTTACTTTACGCGGACAACGCAGTGATCATGGCGCGCACCCAATTACAACTTCAGAATCAGTTAAACTCCTACTGTAAATTTATGGCCTCACTGGGCTTAATGATCAATATCAAAAAGACTTTTGCTATGCATTTTGGTAAAAAGACAGCCAAGAAAAAACCGATACATATTGAAGAAACCAAGCTGGATTGCACCAAGACCTACCCATATTTAGGTATTCTATACGATAACATGTCTTCTTGGAAACCGGCCATTGCTAATAGGCATCTCCTGTTTTTGAGAGCTACTTCTGCCCTTATTGCCTTTGCTCGTAAAATAGGGAACCCCCCCCAAAAGAACTTTTACAAATTTATCATGCAAAGTGTCACAGCGTAGCTGTATACGGTGCTGGGGTGTGGGGTTATGTACCCGTGGATATTTTACAGAGGGTAGAGAACAATTTTATTTGTTTCTTGTTGGCCGTTCCACAATGCTCTCCAACGTTCGCTTGTCATGTTGAATTGGGCATGGATTACATTGTTGATTATATTAAAATTCAGCCAATATTAATATGGCATCGTATTTGGTCTACGGAGCAATGTAGTCTAACACGTGGGCTAGTCTTAGACTGTTTGGGCCTAGACAATTGGTCAGATATCCCGTGGCTGTCCTTCGTACAGAACTTCCTTAAGGATTTGGATGTTTCTATTTATTTTAAAGAACCTTCTATTTTAACCACTATTACAAGAATGACCTTGAGGACGTTATGTTTGTCACATTTAAGGGAACTACGTATAGCCAAAGAAATTAATAAAGTGTCAAACTAACATATTTCAACAATTCAATGTACCCAGGGCATACAACCGTATCTCACCTTCTGTCTGACCAGCTATGAAAAATATTTGCTGACACGATTTAGGCTCAATATATTCTTCCGTTTGGTTACATTCCCAAAGAGACAAGATTGGTCTATTACAATTACCCGGTGTCCTTGTGATGGTATTTTTGAACAGACCACTATCCATGTATTACTGTTCTGTAAATTTTATAAATCACCACGCAAACGATGGATCATTCCATTACTGCAATCCTAGGGTCTGCGCAGATGCCGCCCTGCCCTTATGGCATTACAATATCTAGAATCAGTATCAAATGCTAAAAGGATAGCTATGTTTCTTAAAAACTGATTGAAAATTCGTTGCAAACATGATTAATTGGAGTTCCTGGGTGGTACAAAATTTTATGGCTTAAAATTGAAGTGCGTATAGTAATTACGTTTGGAATTGTACAAGTCTTCGGTGGAAATCAAATCCAAATTTTTATTCAGAAATTGTAGTTATGTAAGACTTTACTCTGTAAATGCAAATTTAATGTTTAATAATATTTTTAATGTATTTCTATAATTGTGTATGAAATTGTATATTATGATTGTTGCTTTTATGATTTTAATCTGTTTTAAAATCGAATAAAGCTTTCTACTACTACTAGAAATGAATACGAACTACATCACTAAAAGAGATCACAGATATTCTGCACAGCTGCTATTTGCATGACATCTGCCCCTGACCCCGCTGCCCCAAAAGTACACTGTGTGGCTTGCGGCCTTTTGTACTGAGCCCTGCCCCTCTGAGCCTGTCTCACTTTCATAGGGCAGCCCTCCAGATCTGCCACTACTGTGCTTCCTGAAGCTGTTTTCTATGCAAAAGATAGGAATGTGTGCTTCAGTGATCTTATCAGCCGGGTGCTTTCTGTCACTGATGGTAGCAGAAATGCGTGACTTGACCCCTTGAACATCTATGGAGGATTATTATTTAATCAACTGAGGAAATCACCAAGGAATGGTATGCAACTACTCAGCAGGAACATATTCTGCTAAAGGAGGATAGGCACTCCCAAAATATGATGGCCTCACGAAGTTTTGGTAATTTTATAGGAATTTTGCATATATTTTATGCATACATTTACGTTTATTGGCATTCTGGAGTAACGTAAATAATCAGAGATTTATTTTCTGTGGGATTTTAAATGATTCCATTCTGTGCCATGTGATGTAATATATTGTTAACAGTGTGAACACATCGGAAATCCCAGTCAGCTCTGAGGTATCTGAGAGGGATACCACTAAAAGCAAATGTGCACAGACAAGGGGAAAAGCTAATGAAATGTTTATTATTTTACTTGAGCCTTATTGTGTGCCTCATTTATGAGGCCCTACCGGCACTTTTACACCACTGTAACATCACGTTTTTGAAATTCCAGTAGCTCAATGTGCCACTGGCATATTTATGAGGCCATGTAAAGTCACTTTTCATGGCCCTATAAATATGTGCCCCTTTCATGCAGAAAACTGTGTGAAAGAGGCGTACCATGGGTGTTGATGAATGAGACCAAAGGACCAAGGCAGCAGACCAGGTCAAGCACTACGGATGATATAGTTCTCAATTTTGGATGGTGCAAACTTCTTCCAACACCCGCTGCCGTAGGATGTATGGATTAGTAAGATACAAAAAAGCAAAATGGAAGGTGCACTCAAATAAAGTCAATAGAAATGGTAATTTAAAGTATCTTCTTCTTTATTCAAAAATGTTCATGGAGCATAGGCACAGCCAACGCGTTTCGTTCCTCTTGCCTTTTAGGAACTTCATCAGGGCGCATTCTTTATACAAGGTGAGCTGGAATCAAAGAAGTCAAGTAAGTTTAGATCAGAAGTGGCGGTAGTTCGGTGGATCAGAACAGAATAACCTTTAAACTTGGAAAACCCCACGACAGAAGCAATATGGGGTGTGTTAGGATTGTATCCTCTTCAACAGAATTTCTAATACAAGTCTTGTGGAGCATGTAACTTCAGATCCTACAAAACCGACCTCCGAGATAAAGGAGTCAAGCAAATTACTTAAACCACCACCGGTCCGGTAAAGACCCGAGTGTTTGTGGCAATAACCATGGAGCACCTGTGATAGGGTACCCATTCTCGTAGTTCTGGCAATTCCGGTGTCCTGCAGCGGAAGACCACTGGCATATTTATAAGGCCATGTAAAGTCACTTTTCATGGCCCTATAAATATGTGCCCCTTTCATGCAGAAAACTGTGTGAAAGAGGCGTACCATGGGTGTTGATGGGGCGTTCCCAGCAACATCCATAGCTTTTTGACATTGCCCCAGATTTGCCTGAAGCAGTGTCAAAACCTTACACCTCCCCAGGGGAGGAGTAAGGGAGACTCAACGAGGAGAAATATCTTTATTTCTCCTCTTTCTATGTGTGCTGCATTCTGCAGGAAGGCATTTGCGCAGGAAAGTTTCTCTTCCTACACAAAAATAAACATTCCCGCAATGCAAGCACCCTTGCACCATGGAGCAAAGGTGCCTGCGTTGGCTCAGGCAGCCCATTGAGCACCGATGCAGGGGAAAAGGACAGGAATGCACCATTTAATAGATACAGCGCCTTCCTGTGTGGAAAGGTAGGGCCGATGTCGACCAAGAACCTTTAAGTATTGCCCGGTGTTAGCCGCCTCTCATACCACTCGAATTTATCAAACAAAGAGGCAGGCGCTGGAGACTGGAAGGCAGGAAACAGGAGTTTATTCCGACGGAGCAGAACACGTCAAATCAGACAACAGGGTATCTTCTCGAGGTGCTCTAAATGCATCTCTGAGGCCTGGCCTCTTATACACAGGTTTATGGTCTTTATTACAGTTTATTACATGTGGCACATTCCTGCAAACACTTTAAAGTATGGAAAGACATCCTCAGAATCCCCGCTTCGAGCCCGTTCCCACATACATTTACAGTAGAAGTCCCCACCCCGATCACAGTAGGTGATGACTGTCGCGCAGCTGGACATTCCGCCGGTTCCCGGAATGTGTGTGGTGGATCGGATCTCATGGTGTGGGGGCTTTGATCAATTGTAGATCCTTTGAAGAGAGAACCTTCCTACTGTATGGGGGCAATAAACTGCATCCGTAGGGCCAGGTGGCGGCCTGGGAACGAGCAGGACAATCAAGCACAGAGGAAAGGGGGGTTCATCAAAGGATGTATGATCATGAAAGGGATGGAGGGAGGTGTTGGCTGGGTATGGGATGTGGTTCCGAGGCAGGGTTGCGCTGAAAGGGTGGTTTATGGCCCAAGCAAGTGGGAGCGGGGGCTGTCAGCGTGCGGGGGGATGCTTGCGAGGTTAGAGGGAGAGAGAGAGAGACGCGCTGGCTATCGGCAGTAGGCAGAGAGGCCATGGCATTCAAAATGGCTGCTACTTACGCGCACATATATGAGCCTGAAAAGGGACAAGATGGCGCCGATAATGTTGATGTCGCAAACTAGATTTCAACAGTCCTCCCTTTTTAACATATCTAGCCAGCTTGTCAATCTATGTCTATCCCCATTATATTACGGACTTCGACCTCGTACATAGCTCTCATGCGTTCGGCTTCAAAGTCCAGAGTCTTAGGGCAGATACAGTTTGCACAAAGTGAGCACAGGGACTGCAAGCATTGAATACCCAGGCAGAACCCACATATTACGACAATCGGTATCAATACGATCATAAACAACCTCCACCCCCAGTTCTTTACAGTACTCGAGAACCAACTCCCAAGCGACCATTCTTCTTGTTCCTGGTGAACTCTGAGGAAAGTCTGTGGAGGTGTTCAATGGCTTTGTACACTGAGGGTGAATTGTCTGGTATGTAGGTGCAACAGCTGGGCCCAATGATACGGCATGCTCCTCCGCGATCCGCTAGAACCACATCTAGAACAAGGCGGTTCTGAAGAGCCACCAGGCGGACCGCCTGAAGCTCGGCTGTATTGTTTGTGAGGATGTCAGCTGTAATGTTCATTGTCGTTTTAACTGCCTGGGTCAAATGTCGGATGGCACGGCTGTTCGACATTGGACCCCAGAGTGGAACGAGTCCCTTCAAAGCGTCCAGGAACTGTGCTCCGGTGGAGTCGGCTTGCTCAATGTCTGTTGCTCGCTTTTGTCGGTGATGGTTTGCTGGAGCCACATAGGTCGGAGGAAGGATGAAGGCAATGTAGCAGGTACCCCCCCAGCTTTTGGGGAGCCAGGTGTAGACTTTTGAACCACAAACAAAGTACATATTCGGAGAAGTGACAAAGGAGGGTGGATCAGTTGAGTCCAAAGTTCTGGTGATGCGGCAAGCGCTGTGGCCTACCAGCTGTGTCCCAAGACCTTCGATGCATACAAGGCCCGAGACATTTACGACAGATAGGGCCACAGTCAGGGTGGCAGCTGTTCGTTTCCGGAGGTAGGAGAAGGTGGGTCTGGTTGGGTTGTTGAACACCTGCATTTCAATCCATTCTTTGACAGGGATGTCCATATGAATAGAGTCGTTGGATGTCAGAGGGCAAAAGTGTGCAGCAGTTTTCCCTGTTTTGTTCTGCCAGACCCCATGAAAGAAATGTGTCATAGTTCTGCTAGAAGTGGCATTGTCTCTGTAGCTTTCTTGCAAGAGGATCAGCCAAGCAAGGCAGGAACCGTGAACGGAGAAAGAAGGGATGAAAGGGATGGAATGTCCACTGGCGTGGGGTAACAACCCACAGATTCAGCAGTTGGTGGCATTGGTGGCAAGATTGTGCTGGTGCAGCAATTGCACGAAGGAGTTGTTCCAAAACTCCTTATGTCTTTCTCGGAGTTGAGGTGAAAGAGAGATCAGGTAGTGTTCTTTCATTGTGGTAGGCTGTGCAGTGGTTAGAAATGTCTTATGAGCTGGTGCGCTCTCTTCCACGATCCAGTGGGTGGTCATGAGGAGGAGGCAAAAGAGAAGGGCGATAAAGAGAGCAATAGTCTTTGAGCTGTGTATTTTGTCAGTCTTTGGGTTTCTGTAGTGAGTCTTCGGATGTCCGGTTGCTTCCATCATCTTCGTGTCGGGGGCTTCCATCATCTTCATGTCGGGTGCTTCCATCATCTTCAAGGGGCTCGGTAGCGGGCAGAACCACAAACTTCATTTGGCTTCTCTCCTGGCAGCCTGAGTAGTGTTAGGCCACCGCTCTGGGAATTGTAACTTAGTCAGTGGTCTGCTTAGCCGAAGCTCCCTCCTTTCGTCGCAGGTTATACCCTTCTCTGGATGGCACAGTGGGGTCGGGAAATTCTGTCAGTTCAAGTGTCTCTTTATCAGGGTAAAAGCTCAGGGATGGTCGATCTTTGTTCAGGAGCTCTTCTTGGGTGGCCACGTCTTCGGTCGTCGTCAGGGTTGAGGAGATCTTTTTGCAGTGGTGCGCATGTAGCCAGTTCCGTTTACCTTCCACTCGAAGAGCTGTACGGGTGGTGATCAAGACTTGCCAGGGGCCCGTCCACCGAGGTTCCAGACTCTTTGCACGCTGAAAGTTCCTGACTAATACATAGCCACCGGGTTGGATATCGTGTCCGGGGCCCCTGGAAGCGTCAGGAATGGCGTGCAGCACCTGTTGATGGATAACAGACAGTGACTTAGTCAGATTGTACAAATAGTCAGACATTAGGACGTCTGGGACGTCGTGAATGGATGTCGGTTTTGGTGCAGACCAAACACTCATGGGTCGGCCGAAAACAACCTCGTAAGGGGTCAAATGGTGTTTGGTGGGGGTGGAACGCATTGACAGCAATGCCAGCGGGAGAGCATCTGGCCATTTCAGTCCTGTGGTAGCCACTAACTTAGCTAGTTTGAGCTTCAGTGTAGCATTATGCCGCTCAACTAGTCCAGCAGATTGGGGTGGAAGACTGCATGACATTTTTGTTTTACACCCAACCCTTTCAAGATGAGTTGGATAACTTCGGCTACGAAGTGGGGGCCATTGTCGCTCCACAAAATTCGACAAAGGCCGTAGCGAGGAAAGAATTCTTTCAATAGTACCTTTGTAGTGGCAATGGCAGTGTTGTCGCGAGTTGAATAGGCTTCCACCCACTTGCTAAATGCGCACACGACAACAAGTACATATTTCAGGCCTTGGCATCTTTCTAGTTGGATGTAGTCCATCTGTAGGACTTCTAATGGGTGGTTGGGAACCCCAAACCCTCCCCGGGGTACTACAGTTCCTTTCCCAGGGTTGTGTTGCAGGCATATCAAACATTGTTGGACCAGACGTTTCGCAGAGTCTGTGATCTTGTCATTGTGCCAAACTTTGGAGACAAGTTTGGCCATAGGGGCAGATCCTATGTGTGCAGGAGAGTGTGCCATGGTCAGTATGGGGATCAGGTATGAATTGGGTAGCAACCATTTGTTCGTGTCTTTTGTCCGCCAGAAGCCTTCATCGTCTTTCAATCCCACCCGTGCCCATTCGGTCAATTCGTGTGGTGAGCTGGCCATCTGGATGTCCCTAATAGTTTCCCTAGCGTCCCTCCATTTTTCTGCTTGTGACCTGGTCACATACATGCGCGTTGTTGTCCTATTCTCGGCTGTGGTCCGGGCAGTGATGTTGGCCAGTGCATTCCCCTGCCCAATGATGTCCGTCACCTTTTTGTGTGCCTGGCATTTGATTACTGCAAGTTGCTTGGGAAGGAGGACCGCTTCAGTCAGAGCAGAGACTAGATCTCCGTGTAAGATGGGTGTGCCATGTGAGGTCAGGAATCCCCTCTCCTTCAATAGGAGCCCAAAATGATGAACCACCCCGAAGGCATACTGGCTGTCAGTGTAAATGTTTGCTTTGGTTCCTTCTGCTAGGATACATGCTCGTGTGAGGGCAATCAGTTCTGCTGCCTGTGCAGATCATTGTGTGATGCGGGCTGTCTCTACTACAGTTCGGGCTGTGGTAACTGCATAAGCAGCTGAGGTGGTGCCATCGGGGAGTTTGATGCAAGAGCCGTCCACCCACAGCTCTCCGTCAGGGTCTGGGAAGGCAGTGTCTCAGAGGTCAACCCTACTCCTAGTCTGTTCGTCCGTGAGGGTCACACAGTCATGTATAGGGGACACATTGGGGTTGTTCTCAGGTAGGGGCAACAAAGTGGCCGGATTCAGCGTAGTGCATCTTTTCAGTGTGATGTGGGGTGCAAGCAGAGTCAGTTCGTACCCAGTCAGTCGTGCACTAGTCAGATGTTGCGTCTTAGTCTGGTTCAGGAGGGTGTCGACCGCATGGGGTACTAACACCGTGAGGGGGTTCGAGAGTACCATCCCCTCACTTTGTCGGATAGAGATAGCAGCGGCAGCTACAGCTCGAAGGCAGGCAGGCATAGCTCTGGCTACGGGGTCAAGAGTGGCAGAGAAGTAAGCACATGGGCGTTGCTTGGGGCCGATGGACTGGGTCAAGACCGACAAAGCGCATCCCTCTCTTTCGTGAGTGTAGAGGGAGAAGGGTTTTGTGTAATCGGGAGTTCCTAGGACGGGGGCTGAGCAGAGGGCATCTCGCAGTTCTTTGAAGGAGGATTGGCATTCGGGGGTCCAAGGGAGCGGGAAGGGGACATCTTTAGCCAGTAGGGAAAGCAGTGGTTTTACAATGAGGCTGAAATTTGGCAACCACTGTCGGCAGAAGGAGGTGAGGCCTAGCAGGGAGCGGACTTGTTTCTGGGTTTTTGGGACAGGGGTTTCTAGAATGGTCTGAATTCGATCGGGTGTAAGCTTTCTCCCGTCTTTGGACAAGAGGTGGCCTAGATAGATAACCTGGGGTTGGGAGAATTGCAACTTCTTCTTGGAGACCTTGTGGCCATTTTCCGCAAGGAAGTGCAGGAGTTGGATGGTGTCGGGATTGTAAGCAGCGCAAGAACAGCCGCGCCCCACTAACCTTATGTATCTGCCAGCAGGAACGATGGGATGAAAGTCCCCTCGACTTGTTTAAACACAACACCCAGTGGTGATGTATTAATCACTTTCTGAGCGTGTATTGCGAGAAGCCGTGAGGTGATAAGGTGTAGAAGAGTCGGGGTTAGCGGTACTGCCTTCTGGGTCTGGTCTGAGTTATCCACGAGATCTCGGTTGAGGGACGTACTGCAGCGTGGAGAGACAAAGGGCAGGAGTGAGTACCTTGTCCAACTAATGTCAATCCCCCCCTGGCCCCGGGTTACTACACTTACCAGATGTAACGCTATATCGTCGTAAAGCGTAATCGTGCAGTTCCTAAATCCGAGATAACCGGATACTTGTGATGAGAAAGTTATCGTCACTTTCTTCAATAGAGTATATTCCAGTGAGACTCTTCTACCCTCCGATACTGAAAAGTGCTTTTTATTTGCGGGCGCTTTGCTCTCAATGATTTTTGGGAACAAACAAGATGTCTAATGGTTCAAAGAAGAGTATATTAAGTAAGAACCCTTTCTTACTAAGTCGGGAACCTCTGGTGTGATAAAGAAACAAAGAACGCGTAACACGCGGGATAATATCAAGAAAGTAAAAAAGGTTTGGAAAGAAGAACGAGCCCGTTCTTCTTTTGTATACTTGCGACTGCAGCAGGAAAACTTCTTGAATCCTCTGACCTCGCAGGCTTTTCATCGGCGTTGGCTTGAATCCTCTGACCTCACAGGCTTTTCATCGGCGTTGGCTTGAATCCTCTGACCTTGCAGGCTCTTCGTCTGCGCTGGGTTTCTAGGGTATACATCCGGCGGGGACAACACCTTCCGCCATAACCAAAACCACAAAAAACAATTGTCAAGCAACTACCTGCTGCAGGGGAGGAGCTTATATAGGCTCAGCCTTTTTTCCTGCCTTCCATAGCCGCTTTGCCTTCTGGGACATGTAGTCCGTTTGGAGAGATCGCGCTATTCTACATCTCTTTCTTCTCGCCGTGGCGGCGAGAGCGATCGCGACAGAACCCCCTCTCGAGGACAGCCGTCCCGGCGGTCGACCCGGCTTACCAGGGAAACGCTCGTGGAATTCAGCGACCAGATCAGGGCAATGCAAATGGTCCACAGGTTCCCAAGTCCTATCCTCGGGCCCATACCCTTTCCAATCGACCAGATACTGGACCCTGCCACGCACCATACGAGAAACCAGAACTCGCTGTACCTCATATTCCTCCTGGCCTTCCACCTCCAGAGCTTGGGGACGCTCCGGCAACCGCATACTCAACGGACAGGGCCGGAGGAGGGAGACATGGGACACCGGATGGATAGACCAAGAAACAGGCAGGGACAGTTTCATGGCCACAGGATTCACTACTTCACAGATCCCATAAGGACCGATAAACTTAGGCTTAAGTTTATTTACCCCTTTCAGATGTATGTTACGTGTGGAAAGCCACACCTTGTCACCCACCTTATAAGCCGGCTCCTCGGACCTCTTCCTGTCAGCAAAAAGTTTATGAGCAGCTTGTGCAGTCTCCAAACAGTTCCGAACATCGATGAGGATGGACCTCAAATGAGCATGATGTTCATGTATGGTAAAAACCAAGGATTCCGCAGGCCAGTCGAACGGAAGCATGTTCGGATGGAAACCGTAGAGGCAGAAGAAGGGAGAACACCCCAAAGTGGTATGTACTGCATTGTTACAGGCGAACTCCGCCATCCACAAAAGGGTGGTCCAATCCGTGGCATTCTGCATGGTAAAACAGCGGAGGTATTGTTCCAGTGTCTGATTCAGACGTTCGGTTTTACCATCTGTCTGGGGATGGTAGCTAGATGATAATCTTGCGTCAATTTGTAAGATGGCACAGAGAGCCTTCCAAAAATGGGATGTGAATTGCGTGCCGCGATCAGTTATCAGCACACTCGGCAATCCATGCGCCCGCACAATGTGTTGGAGGAATACCTTAGCTAACTCCACAGACGTAGGTAGACCCAGAAAAGAAATAAAATGACCCATCTTCGTGAGATGGTCTACTATCACCAAGATGACCGTCTGATTGACGCAGGGAGGCATCTCTACAATAAAATCCATGGATAATGTATGCCAAGGTTTAGGAGGAATGGGCAGTGGATGGAGTAAGCCTGCTGGTTTAGTATGGACAGATTTGCCCTGGGCACAAATCGCACAGTTCTTTACATATTCCTTTACATCAGCTCGTACATCCTTCCACCAAAAGGAACGTTCCACGTTTGCTGTGGTTTTGTATATGCCCATGTGTCCGCTTAATACAGAATCATGCGCCCACATCAACACCTGTTGTAGCAACGCAACCTGGGGTATATACAACGCATGAAAATGGTATGCTAGGTCGTTTTCCGTATGTCGGTGTTCTGGCGCCTCTTGTATCCAAGAGGCGATATCAATATCAGTTAGTGCCACTTTTACATCTTCCAAAAAGTCCTCAGACGTGACCAGGGCAATCGATGTTGTGGAACATTCAGCTTCTTGAAGGATATAGGGGGGTTCCTCAGGTTCCACCGTCTCTTCTTCTCCTAGACGGGATAAGGCGTCCGCTTTTCCATTGCGTGATCCAGGCCTGTATTTGATTACGAAATCAAAGTCGGAGAAAAACAAGGTCCATCGAAGCTGTCGCGGTGTCAAGGCTTTAGCCGTTTTGAGGAACAACGGGTTCCGATGATCCGTGATAATTTCAACAGTGTGCAAAGCACCTAGGAGATAGTGTTGCCACTCTTCACACGCTCTTTTAATGGCAAGGAGTTCTTTATCTGTGAAGGTGTAGTTTGTCTCACAGGGTGTAAGTTTCCTCGAATAGTAGGCCACCGGGTGCAGCTGCCCAGTGGTGGGATGCCGTTGGGATAGGATCCCTCCGAGGGCGAATTAGGAGGCATCGGTCTCTAGGATAAATGGTAGTTGAGGATCTGGGTGTCTGAGAATCGGGGCCTGGGTAAACCTGTCCTTAAGGAGTCGAAAGGACACTTCTGCTTCTGTTCCCCATACAAACGGTACGTTCTTTCGTAAGAGGGCTGTGATGGGGTGGATGGTTTTAGAAAAGTCCCGAATAAAGCGCCGATAATAGTTGGCGAAGCCAAGAAAACTTTGCACAGCCTTAACATTCTGCGGAGTCTTCCAGTTAAGGATCGCCTCAACCTTGCTCATGTCCATCCTGAACCCTTGGGCGTCTATAATGTACCCCAAGAAGGCGACTTCCTGAACATGGAAAAAAGGCACTTTTCCAGCTTAGCGTACAACGAATTTTGTTGTAGCTTCCTCAACACAGTCTTAACATGGACGATATGATCCGACATAGTTGACGAATAAATCAAAATATTGTCGATGTAGACCACGCAGTAGGACTTCAAACACCCTCTTAGCACCTCGTCCATGAAGAATTGAAAAGCGGCGGGGGCGTTGCAGAGATCAAAGGGCATTACCCGATATTCGAATAGACCGAATTTGGCCCTGAACGCCGTCTTCCACTCGTCTCCTCTTTGCACTCGAACAAGGTGGTATGCTCCCCGAAGATCGAGCTTCGTGAAATAGCGTGCTCCCTTCAATTGATCCATCAGGACCGGAATCAGGGGCAGGGGATAACGGTTTTTTATCGTCACCTTGTTAATGGCGCGGTAATCTATGCAGGGTCTTAGCTCATCACAGTCCTTCTTGGCAATGAAAAACATCGGCGAGGAAGCTGGGGAGGTTGAGTGTCTGATAAACCCGGTTGCCAGGTTGTCCTCAATATATGTTTTCAAATATTGGGTTTGCTTTTCCGTCAGTGCATACACCCTGCTGCAGGGGATATCTGCCCCCGGTACCAGGTCAACACAGCAGTCATAGACCCTATGGGGTGGTAAATGGGCTGCCTTTTGTTTGTCAAACAAGGCCTTATACTCCTGGTATTCAATGGGAAGCGCTGTGGCACAACAGAACTTCTCAAGGGTGCAGGCATTCGCCAAATAGGTGGCAGGTGAGGGTTCAGTGAGTGAAGGAAGGAGTTCATGATTCGTACAATGTTCCTTACAATAGAGAGAGGTCATATTGACTGTACGGGATGACCAACTCACAAAAGGATCGTGTAGGGTAAGCCATGGCATACCCAGGATGAGACGAAATTGTGGGGCGTCAATCAGGTCGAATTGTATATGTTCTTGATGGTCCACCCCGAACTCCATCAACAGTGAAAGGGTGTTATATACCACCGGGCCTGATGACAGGACTGTGCCGTCCACTGCCTTTACTGTTTTGGGTCGAAGCTTCTTTTCGCAAGGGATGCCCATCCGTAACGGAAAGTCTTGGTCGATGTAATTACCAGTGGCCCCAGAGTCAAGGAGGGCATCGATCTGTAGTTTGCCTCGAGAAGAAATCCAGAGAGACACACTCACGTTCATGTGGGCCACTGCGGGATGAAGGGTGTTAGCAAGAATGGGGGAGATCATGGAATGCTGGCATCTCAAGTCAGAGACCTCCGTCTGATTTGAGATCTTCAGTTTTCCGACTGTTCTGCGTTCTTCATCGTAGCTTGGACTCGAGGAAGGGTAACGCGTCCTGGAACGTAGTTCCGGGCTCGGCATTCCTTGATGAAATGTCCTCCTTTCCCACAATAAAGACAAAGCTTAAGACGTCTCCGTTTATCTTTTTCTTCTGGGGTAAGGGGGCCTCTAATCCCTCCTATCTGCATAGGTTCCGACTCTTCTGGTACCTTAGTTTTTTCATCTCCTCCTGTTCTTGGTCGTGTCAGAGGATAGTAGACGCGATTTTCTCCTCTGGGTCTTTCTCCTTTTCTTTCTAGCAAACGGTGATCTAACTGGACGGTCAGATCAATAAGTTCTGATACCGTTGTCGGTAATTGTACCACTTGGGCTAACACGTCCTTCAATTCTCCTCTTAAACCCTGATAAAAGAGGGAAATCCGCTTTTCCACTGGCCAGTCTGTTTCCACTAATAGGCGATTGAAAGTGGTAATATAAGACAAAAGATCTTGCGAACCCTGTCTCAATGTCATTATTTCACGGTCAAGGGTTAACATGTGAGACTTTCTGTTGAACAATTTTCTCAACTCGAGACAAAAATCGGGAAAGTTATGTAACACAGGGTCGTTACGTTCCAATAAGGGTATAGTCCAACTTGACGCATTCCCTCCCATGTAGGACATCATAAATGCCGTTTTAGCCGCTTCATCCTGAAAGACCGCGGGTTTACACAAGAAATGAAGACGGCACTGATTTAGGAAGGTCTCAAATTTTCGAGGATCCCCGTAAAACCTCTCCGGTGGAGCAAGAGGTATCCCAGTGTTTTGGATTATCTGAACAGTGGGTAAGACATCCGTGGTTGGAGAGGGAGTAGACAAAGGCAAAAAATAACCCCATGACTGGGATGAAGCAGGTGGGGGCAACGTAGCCGGTTTGAGTATAGGTCTCACCCCTGGTTCCTTAAGTGCCAAGTCAGACAACTCCTTGCGCATCTGGGAAACCTCGTGGTATAAAGTTTGGTTCTCTGCACGAGAGGTAAGGACCTCCTGTCGCAGTTCCGAGAAACTTTCCAACAAGGTAGCGAGGGTAGCATCGGCATCCATTGTCCGGGCTGGTTAGTATTCTTGGGCTTAACAATCTGTCGGGATTGTAAGCAGTGCAAGAACAGCCGCGCGCCACTAACCTTATGTATCTGGCCAGCAGGAACGATGGGATGAAAGTCCCCTCGACTTGTCTAAACACAACACCCAGTGGTGATGTATTAATCACTTTCTGAGCGTGTATTGCGAGAAGCCGTGAGGTGATAAGGTGTAGAAGAGTCGGGGTTAGCGGTACTGCCTTCTGGGTCTGGTCTGAGTTATCCACGAGATCTCGGTTGAGGGACGTACTGCAGCGTGGAGAGACAAAGGGCAGGAGTGAGTACCTTGTCCAACTAATGTCAATCCCCCCCTAGCCCCGGGTTACTACACTTACCAGATGTAACCCTATATCGTCGTAAAGCGTAATCGTGCAGTTCCTAAATCCGAGATAACCGGATACTTGTGATGAGAAAGTTATCGTCACTTTCTTCAATAGAGTATATTCCAGTGAGACTCTTCTACCCTCCGATACTGAAAAGTGCTTTTTATTTGCGGGCGCTTTGCTCTCAATGATTTTTGGGAACAAACAAGATGTCTAATGGTTCAAAGAAAAGTATATTAAGTAAGAACCCTTTCTTACTAAGTCGGGAACCTCTGGTGTGATAAAGAAACAAAGAACGCGTAACACGCGGGATAATATCAAGAAAGTAAAAAAGGTTTGGAAAGAAGAACGAGCCCGTTCTTCTTTTGTATACTTGCGACTGCAGCAGGAATACTTCTTGAATCCTCTGACCTCGCAGGCTTTTCATCGGCGTTGGCTTGAATCCTCTGACCTCGCAGGCTCTTCGTCTGCGCTGGCTTGAATCCTCTGACCTCGCAGGCTTTTCATCGGCGTTGGCTTGAATCCTCTGACCTCGCAGGCTCTTTGTCTGCGCTGGGTTTCTAGGGTATACATCCGGCGGGGACAACACCTTCCGCCATAACCAAAACCACAAAAAACAATTGTCAAGCAACTACCTGCTGCAGGGGAGGAGCTTATATAGGCTCAGCCTTTTTTCCTGCCTTCCATAGCCGCTTTGCCTTCTGGGACATGTAGTCCGTTTGGAGAGATCGCGCTATTCTACATCTCTTTCTTCTCGCCGTGGCGGCGAGAGCGATCGCGACAGATGGTGGCTGTGACTGCAAGTGGAGTGGTGTCGGCCGCCAAAAGGATATCATCGACGTACTGTATCAACACCACTCCATCTGGTAACTGGACTGCATCCAGTTGTCTCTTGAGGGCCTGGCTATAGATGCTGGGACTTTCGGGGTAGCCTTGGGGTGCTCGACAGAATCTATATGAGCGGGCTTTTAGGGTGAAGCCGAAGAGGTATCGGCTGTCTGGGTGGATGGGGATGGAGAAGAAAGCGTTCTTGAGATCAATGACAGTGAAGGTGGTGGCAGTGGAAGGAATCAGGGTCAGAATAGTGGTGATATCTGAGACTACAGGGTACTGAGGAACAACTACTTTGTTGACCTCTCGTAGGTCGATGATGAAGCGGTACGCTTTCTCATCTCCCTCACCTTGCTTCTTTGTAATGGGTAGGATAGGCCTGTTGCAAACATTGCTAACTACTTCCTCTACCACTCCTGCATCTATCAGGGACTGGATAACCTTTGCCAATGCCTTCTCGCCCTCGGGCGATATCCGATATTGTGGAAGATTTGGGAGTATTGCGGCTTGTCGAACAGTTATGTGCACTGGGTTGATCATCATGCGTCCTACGTCCGAGTCAGTCTTGGCCCACAGATATGGGGTAGAGTGTCAAGAAGGGACAAGTCAGCATCAGTGATGGAATACATGCGTCGGGTGGGACAAAGTCTGAGCAGAGTCGGGTTGTCGTACAAAAAGACTAGAACTACGTCTTGCGAACACCTAATAGTAGGCCGGAAATGCTTCAGTAAGTCAAGTCCCATAATGGCATAAGGGGTGTTGGATGAAAGAAAAATGTTGTGTCAGTGGTGTTATTTTCTAGGTCAAAGGAGATCGGTGTAGACAAGGGATTAGTGGAGGGCGTTCCATCGAAACCTATCGATGTTACAAGTGAGCCAGACAACGGTGCCCTTGGAATCAGTCGTTTAGATAACGCACTACGTGTTGAGCCAGTGTCTACCAGAAATGGAGACTTCGTACCTAGGACCTTAGCGGTGACATAAGGACCTTGCTGGACAACATAGAGCTCGACTGGATCCCTCCCTTGCCCTTGGCAGTCCTATGCGAAGTCGTGAGTGTCGTCACAGTCAGACTGTTGGTACTGGTTCTGTCGGGGACGGTCAAAGGTGTTCGGTCTGCCTGGCCTGTCGTTGTTGGCCTCGTTCGTGGACCCTCATCCCTGTCCTCTATTCCTAGGCCCACCCGCTACGTCTCTTGTGTCCCTATTCTTGTTCATCTCTAACAGAACCGGACACTAGGATTTCCAATGCCCGAATCCCTTGCAAAACGCACACTGGTTCTCGTCAATGTCTTTACGTCCAGCATAGGGTGCGGGTGTCCGGTCTTTAGGGGGTGGGTTTCTAGGAGCATTCGACTGGTAATTTCCCTTGTACTGCTCTCTTCCTATAGTCACCCCCTGCAACTGCGCGATCATCACCCTTTCTTTCAGGTCCTTTTTCTTTTTCTCAGTCGCCCTAACATTCTCGTTCTCCTGATGCTCGTAATACTGGGCTATCTGAAGGATAGCCGCAGGCTTGGAGGCCGCCCAACTACTTTCGCTAGCCTGTAGTTTCTGAGAGACATCCTGTGACAGACCTTTAACATAGTTCTGAACAAACAGATGATGTCCGGTTGCAGTGGTCATGTCCTGGCCACTGTAATCGGAAAACACAGTTTCAAAACGGTAGAAGTATTCTGATACGTCTTCCTGGGGTTTCTGGCGGCAGGCCGTTACTATCGACCAGTCCACCTTCTTTTCTGGGATCAGGGTTTTCAGTTTCTGCACGATCTTGTCTGGGAGTTCTAAAATGGATTTCAAAGGTTTCTGTCCAGGCTCTCGTTGTCTGTCTATGCCATCGAGTTGTGACCAGGTATGTCCGAACAGCTCAAGGTGGTCGACTTTCTGGATTTGCTTCCACACATCAGCTGGCAGACATAACCCGAAAAACAAATCGATGTCAGCTAGGGTCATAATCGTTGAACCTAGGGCTGTACCTAATTCAGCATAAAAGGCAGTGGGGTTTTTTCCGTAAATCGGGTAGGGATTTTCGGAACGTCAGGATATCTTGTCGATCCCATGGTTGGTAGACCCAGTTATACACTACCCTCCCTCTCGCATCTTGATGGTTAACGTCATCATGCGTTCCCAGACCTCGTGGGGGAACCCAGTAGGGAGCGGCCTCCCTTATAGGCATCATTGTATTAGTTTGTTCTATTCGGGGTTCGGTCGCTACAGGAGTTGTAGTTTTAGCTTCCAACCTCTGTTCAGTGAGGTGGCGGAAAACTTCAAGCGTACGCGTGAAGAGGTCCATCACGTCACACTCGCCCTCATCCCCAATGTCAACCTTTCTATACAGAGTCGTTAGGTTCTCGGGACCTTTGTCTCGGTATCGGTCCTCATAAGCATTTAGGGTGTGGTAGCAAAATCGCACGACAAAGTGTCGTCTGTTGCTATCAGCATATGAATTGTACATATCCATTACGTACTCCTCGCTCTCTTTCCGTTCCACCAGTGTCTTTACTATCTTATCGATCCCTGCTCGCTCATCCTTGCTCAACCTGTTCATTCTAGTGGAATCTTTCTTTCGGATCTCAGGGTTGTCAAATGCTGCTGTTTGCGCTGCGCCGAGTACGAGGGTTTCGGCCGGCGTGGAGGCCATGAGGACCGAGGCCCTGGCACTATTCTCATCTGTGCTTGGGGGCTGCGGGTGCTGTACTAAGGGTTGGGAAGGGGCATATGGAGGGGGCATGTAGATGATTGGAGATTCCTAGTAATAGATCATCGTTCGCTCGCTGTTTCGAGGGTAACTCGGGGTAGAGCGTAGAGGGTGTTCCACCGGGACACTGGCTCGATGTTTCGGACTCTTGCTTCTGCTTGGTTTCCTCTCTCTCCTTTATCTCTCCCTCTAACTTTCTGGCAGCTAGGTGAGCTGCTTTTCGTAGCTCTTTCTCTAATCTGACTTCGTTTCTCTTTTTTCGTTGTTCTGCTTCTTTGCGCCACATGCCGAGACTATCAAGCATAGTGGGCGTTGTCTTATTGTTTCAAAGGGCTGTTTCCAGCACATTTATCTTATCTTCGTCGAAGGATCCTATCAGTGGCCACTGACTTTCCTGATCCTTTTTTGTATATTTGTGCCATAGCTTGCTATAGGCTATAGCGACTAGTCCATGCTTCATGAACATGTCCTTATTAGGGGTGCCTTCCAGTGGAGCTGGATGGTTCATCTCTAATAAGCGGTCCGGGCTGAACCAACTACCAATCAGTGGGGAGAAGATAGGCATGACAGATTACAAAGGGGGACAAAGGTCCGCACTACCTATCCTTCACTACTTGCAAAGACTAGACAGAATATTTCTATTCTACGTTATTTGCAAACAGAGAATATCTCAAAAGAACCAACTTCGAACAGTCAATGTTCGGACAATCAATCAATCAGTGGGTAGAAAAAATAGGCACGACAGATTACAACGGGGGACAAAGGTCCGCGTTACCTACCCTTCACTATCTGCAAAGGAAGAGAGATTATTTCTATTCTTCCCCGTTTGCAGGCAGAGAATATCTCAAAAACAATCAATAAGCAATACTAGTATTTTTTTCAAACAATCGTTTCGCAATTTGTCGTGCTACACGACCTTACCTGGACCGTGTGGACAGTTTCTCGTCTTCCGCTTCCAGCGCCCGATCGTCCTCTATTCTCCGTAATTGTCACGGCACTCCTGATGGTTCCCAGTCAGGACCGTAGATCACTCGAGAGAGGTCTGCTCGGAACCGGTGAAGTTCGGATGATCGGCTGCCAGGCGAGGGTCTATCGGGCAGGTGCACTTCCCGATCGTTGCAGTCGTTCACTCTGTCGTCAGGACCTCTCCCACTGGATCCACGCGTCGCTGATGGGCCCCACGTTTGGGACGCCAATTGTGGAAAGGTAGAGCCGATGTCGACCAAGAACCTTTAAGTACTGCCCGGCGTCAGCCGCCTCTCATACCACTCGAATTTATCAAACAAAGAGGCAGGCGCTGGAGACTGGAAGGCAGGAAACAGGAGTTTATTCCGACAGAGCAGAACACGTCAAATCAGACAACAGGGTATCTTCTTGAGGTGCTCTAAACGCATCTCTGAGGCCTGGCCTCTTATACACAGGTTTATGGTCTTTATTACAGTTTATTACATGTGGCACATTCCTGCAAACACTTTGAAGTATGGAAAGACATCCTCGGAATCCCCGCTTCGAGCCCGTTCCCACATACATTTACAGTAGAAGTCCCCACCCCGGTCACAGTAGGTGATGACTGTCGCGCAGCTGGACATTCCGCCGGTTCCCGGAATGTGTGCGGTGGATCGGATCTCATGGGGTGGGGGCTTTGATCAGTTGTAGATCCTTTGAAGAGAGAAGCTTCCTCCTGTATGGGGGCAATAAACTGCATCCGTAGGGCCAGGTGGCGGCCTGGGAACGAGCAGGACAATCGAGCACAGAGGAAAGGGGGGTTCATCAAAGGATGTATGATCATGAAAGGGATGGAGGGAGGTGTTGGCTGGGTATGGGATGTGGTCTCGAGGCAGGGTTACGCTGAAAGGGAGGTTTATGGCCCAAGCATGTGGGAGCGGGGGCTGTCAGCGTGCGGGGGGATGCTTGCGAGGTTAGAGGGAGAGAGAGAGAGATGCGCTGGCTATCGGCAGTGGGCAGAGAGGCCATGGCATTCAAAATGGCTGCTACTTACGCGCACATATATGAGCCTGAAAAGGGACAAGATGGCGCCGATAATGTTGATGTCGCAAACTAGATTGCAACACCTGCACTTTTCTTTTGTCGTAGGGCAGAACAGCAACAAGGCCTGCTGCACTGCAGTACGGCAAAAAAAACTACAAATGAGGCCCTTAGAGTTTTTTGGAAGGGTTAGTCTGTCAAAATCCGTTGGATATTCCATCCTCCATATTGCAAGTGCAGGTTCGGTTTGAGGAACTAAAAGCAGACCATGTGAAAATGCTCAAATCAGCCCTGCTCCCCATGTCTCCTCGCACAATCACTCTCTTTCCACCTCCCATCCATCTATTCTCTCCCCTTTTTTCTCCCTCTCTACTCCCTCTCTGAAGTCCTTCTCTCTACCTTCCCCCTTTCTTTCTCTCTCGAAGCCTCCCTGTGGCTGCTGCAAATAATCTTGGGTGTTGGGAAAGTGACAGAGGCAACATGTGCAGACCCCCCCTTTCAAAATCAGCCTCCACTCCAGCTGACTGGGTAAATGCCTGGTGAAATAAAAGACCTGCCTGGCCCTGTGCAAGTGCGGTAATCTATAAAGCACTTGTAATACAGCCGACAGAACAACTACCACGTTTGTGACAGAGTACCCGTCTGCCGAACTCTAAATAAGACCACTTTCCTGAGGAAATAGAAATTTTACGTGGTCAGTGTGTCCCCTACATGCACCCTATGTATGTACATATACCCCATGTATGTCCATGTCATCATGTAATTCCTTTCTAATGCCTGTAATAATAATGCCCCTGCATTTCCGTCCAATGTTAGTATGTCAGTTACCAGGCCCTCCATGAAAGAAATGTTAATTCTGCACTGGGGCCTATGTTGCCAATGCATTTACATGGTGCACGTTTAAAAGTCGAGATGAACTTGTTTTTGTGGCTCAGCCAAGCCAGGACCCGAATTCAGGCTCCATGCCTCCTAACACTCCGAAAACTGCAGTTCAGTTATGTATCCCTGACCTCTCACATACTTCCTGCTCAGCCGAGAGGTGCCCAGCTAGGCCTGCCAAGACAGTATTATGCCTACAGTTATCTGCCCTGCTCTACAGAAACACATTCCTGCGTAATGAAAAGGGTCACATATTCCCCCTGCAGAAGATAGGGCCTAGCCTTTCTGTCTACATTCAAGTGATTTACAGAACTCGCATCCATAGAAGGCCCATGGCCCCCGCAATGCACGAAGAAATATATGCACACACTAGCCTTTAGGGATGAGCAGCCTTTGCTCGAGCGACCTTTACTTCAGACAATATATCCTCCAAACTCAAGATTAAGTATGAGCGGAAAATCCGTTCCGCTCGCGGATTTTGCGAATTTTCGGTAAATTCGCGATCCGCGAACTCCCGCGAATTTACCGAGAATTCGCAAATCCGCGAGCGGCGGATTTTTCCGGGGGCAAAAGTTCAAGCCTGGCCTGTTGTAACTATTTTACGATGGCGCCGGCAAGCTGCCAGCGCCATCCTAAAATAGTTACTAAGTTAGCTTCAACAGGAAGCTCTAATAGATAAAATAAAGCAGGTGCTCGATTTTATCTATTAGAGCTTCCTGTTGAAGCTAATTTAGTAAGTATTTTAGGATGGCGCTGGCAGCTTGCCGGCGCCATCCTAAAATATTTACCATGCCCTTCCTGTGACTCATTCATCAGCCCAAAAACAATCATGAGCGTCGTCGAGGCAGGTGTGCCTTCTTCACAAATCTACCATGGAAAATCAGCTGTGATGCTGGATAGAGGCTTTTGCATCCGTGACTTTCACGAGCGCAATACCCGTGCTGTTTCTGTGACCAGGAGCTTATTTCTCTTCATCTGCTGAACTGATCTTTCTCTGACCTTTTATACACACTAGAAGCATGTGTGAACTCGCATGGTAGCCCTGCCCGTTTGGCCCCGTCCACACACTCGCGGTTTGCACCGTCTTCCCGCCATTCACCCACTATGATGGACAGCTCACTCAAGGGACCCCTGCGCCCTTCGGGGCGATTGCATAGTAACACACACATGGTCGCTCCAACTAGTTGATGCTCAAATTCAGTGACTCATTCATTAGCCCAAAAACAATCGTGAGCGTCGTCGAGGCTGGACAGGTGTGCCTTCTTCCCAAATCTACCGTGGAAAATCAGCTGTGATGCTGGATAGGCTTTGCATTCTTGACTTTCACGAGCGCAATACCCGTGCTGTTCCTGTGACCAGGATTTTCTTTCTCTTCATCTACTGAACTGATCTTTCTCTGACCTTTTATTCACACAAGAGGCACATACTGGGCACATTGTGTTCGCACTGGTTTCTGCAAGTTCGCACGCGTTTTGTACAATTTCGCAATTTGTGAAATTGTACAAAACCCTCGCGAACTTGCAGAAACTTGTGCGAACATAAAAAAATTAAAGAAATCCGCAAATTCGCGGGAATTCGCGGATTTTGCGGATTGCGAGTTCGCAAATCCGCAAAATTCGCGAATGCGAGATTCGCAAAATTCACCCATGCCTACTCAAGATATCGGATAATACCAGAGGTGCAGGTCGTCCTGACATCCAAGACTCCTCTACTAGCACGAAAGTCAGCTCCCCCCAGCTTCCCCCAGTTACACGTAAATTCTACGTCACGACCAAGTTTGCGCGCACAAGTAGGGTAAAGGTTCCTGCTGACCGTGCAGACCCCCTCCATGTATCCACCCACCTATGACACACCTATGACTCGTCAAGTGAACACCCACGTGTACGCCTTCTTACACGCCCTTTTTCTCACCCATGTGCTCTTATCTCTCTCTTTCACTTGCTCCGCCTTCTCCATGCAAGTTAATGTATGTTTTAAAGTATAAATGATGAATTCTGTGAATAAAGATTCAGATGACGATCCTTCCTGATCCCTAGTGGTGATGGAACCCGATTCTCCCTTAACTCGAGTTACTGAATTAAAGCCCTTCTGAATCGGACACCACGGACTCTGCCTCTCATTATATGCATGATCCTTGTTAATGTATAGAAATTCCGACAGGGTAATTATTTTATTTACCACATAATCTGGCGCCCCAATAGGGACAAGTCCCCTTCCCCACGCGCCGGAGATGTAGGTCCAGCCCCCTGCCCCCTTCTACAGCCGTGACGGACTTCAAGTGTACACGACAGCGGGACTTCCTGCCTACTCCCTCAGGCCCACGGAGGAGACGGAGACTGCGACCAGGCATCCACACGAGGCGGTGAGGATTGCGGACCATCCCAACCAGAGCCCAAGCCGAGAGAGCAAGGTCCGAGGTATCCCGAGGCCCACCTGTTCCGAGGCGCATGCGCATGAGCAGCAACAGTAGCAGTCACGCAGTATCGAGTTTCCGAGGCCTTCAAGTTCTGCTTCCCGGTGAGTACCGTTATTGGGAACGCATAGAGACGGGTTCATTTATTTGAGCCCGGTAAAGACGTGTCTGGGTACACAGGCACGGTAAAGACGTGTCCATTTCGGTGGACGCGGTAAAAGACGTGTCTCTTCACGAGACCGGTATGGTTGTACTGTTTTTCAGTACATAAAGTAAACAGGTTTTCAGGATCATGTTTTCTCCTATGTACTAGTTAGGATGTATCTTCTGTTTTTAATGTTTTAATGTTGTAGTGTGAATGATTGTTTTCAGTCTATTCTTGTGTATATTGTGTTTTCGTTAAAGTTAGTTCCAACATGCCACTGTTTTCGAAATTACGTCAGATAGGGACCAGGAAAGGGATACTCGAAGAGTCAGTTCCCGTCCCGCCTAGAGACACACCTGGTCATTTTATGTACCAGAAACATGGGCTAGATGCCATACTGTTTTTAGACTTATGGGTAGATTACACGAAGGATCTAGAAGAGAAGTATAGATGGCCTGCCTCAGGAACATGGGATGCTGAATGCATCATGAGAGTAGAGGAAGCATTATGGAAAAAGAAAGTAAGACCGTCCCAGAAAGATGCCATTGAGTTATGGCGTAAAGAAGCGCATAGGAGAACAGAGAAAGAATTCCACAAAGCAGAGAGAAGTAAAGAGGCAGCAGAAAAAGCCAGAGAAAAAGAACTAAAGGAAGAGGGGGAACGGGTTAAGGCGGAACAAACAGATCGAGAAAGAAATGCCCTTATTACAGGCATGTATCCCGTCCTCGCTGGAGGACTAGCTAAAGTGACCCCCTCTGAAGTACCTGGTAATTTACCGCCACCACTGGTCCCGACTACAGTACATAGGCATAAACAGACAGAAGCTGAGGCTTTTATTTCTTCCTACCTAGCGGAGCCTGCTCTGGATTATGTTAACGTAGTTCTCCCTGCTCCTGTCCCCCCCATCAACAATCCTTTTCTCCCCCTTACACAACTGCCTCCTCCACCGACCGTGAAAGACAACTTAGGACAAGGGGCAGTGGGAGGGGGGCCCCCAGCATCACCACAAACATCCTGAGCACTGCAAGGGTTAGGACAACAACGAACGCCACAAATGACAGCATCAACCTATAAGCCTAATGTGACGATTTCACATTGTATATATGATCCAGTACCAGGTGTGGGTGCAATGCTCGTGTTTTCACTACGACTAAGACGCGCTGCAAAGTATCTGATTACATTACCAGGCATGAAGGAAAAATTAGACAAAATATACGATTTCATTAGAACGGGGGAGGGACCCGAGAGTATAGAAGAGGCCATGGAACAAAGAAAGGTAGAGGTTAAGAATATAATTTTACGTTTTTTGATTAACTGTCTGATCAGGGAACAAGACCAGCCAGACAAAGGAGTAACTAGAGGTATGACTGATTGGAGTGACAACATAGCTGCCGGTAAACATGACACAGTGGGAAAGACAGAATGTATGTACAGGAAAATACGAAAAGAAATTCTAAACTTACACAGGAAAGAGTCTGACGAGAATGAGGATTCAGCATCAGATGAGCTTGAAACTGAGGAAATGGGTAAAATAAATTATGTAGGCAGAGCACGACAGTTTGACAGGCCTAAGTGCCTCGACTACCGCAAACAGGGACCTCCTATAAAAGAAAGGTATTCTCTCGAAAATCTATTCCAAGCTACCGAGAACGCACTGAAAAGACGAGTAGAGTGCGATAGACCCCACACCGTACATGAACAGGAATTAGCACGATCAGCCGTTCAATGGGTGTCTAATGCCAACATATATAACGGTGACGTAGTGGCTCAGACCTTTTTGAGTCTTCCATAGAACGAACAGCACTTGGCTGGTATTTACATGGTTCAACATCTGATCACGTTGTACGAGAGTCAATGTGCTGATCCCGGTCCCTTGTATAAATTACTGGATGATATATTACTAGATAGATGGATAGGTTTAGGTACCGATCAAATTAATGTGATTCTAGACCAACGACATAGGTACTTTACTTTTCTGACCACGTGCATAATTCCTGCCCCACACTACGACAGAAAGGGTTTCCCCATAGACAGACAAAACCCCCTACGAGAGGTACATCCCGTTAAAAATGCAAACAATGAGCTTCAACGAGTATATGTTTACACCCCCTTGACGAAGATAGAAATACTGGAAATGAAAAGGATGCTGCCGTGCCATGATAAAGACCCAGGGGAGTTCCACCGTGAATTAAAAGACATTCTCCGTATAGGGGATTACACGTACGCTGACATTATTAAATTATTGAAAGTACTGTTACCAGCCGGTATTTACGAAAAGCTTAAAGAGAAAGACTGGGAGGTGGGAGAGAAAAAGATAAGTTGGGCAGAATTGGAAACAGAGGATAAAGGACGGCTCCCTGGTGTTGGTCTTTGGGAAAAAGCTAAAGCACTACCTGAACTCTTGATACAGGTCCTGCCGAGATTGTTGATTACTAAAAAGGAAGATTGGGATGCTATTTCAGCCTGTAAACAGAAACCAGACGAAGACACTAGTGACTTTTATTCCAGATTCGAGAAATGTTTTTCTATAAATAGTGGCCTTAAGCCAAGTAGTGAATCATATCCACATCTTTTTGTGAGCAAACTAGTAGAGAATTCCCTACCTCCGATCAAGAATAGAGTACTGAAGGTTGAGAGTACCTGGCAAGTAAATAGCCCTTCCCAAATGTTGCAAATGTTACAATACCATCAGAACAGAATTAGAGAGGAACAGGAACATGAAAAGAGACGCATGAAAGATACGAAAATGAAAGTGCTATTTGCACAATCAGTACCAGCTGATGGGAATAAAAAGGGCACGGCACCTGTTAAAGGGAACTGTAATTATTGCAAGCAACCAGGTCACTATGTAAACAAATGTGCTGTACTGAAACACAATATAGCTACAGGCAAGACAAAAGAAAGACCGCATCCACCCAGACAGAATAGCACCCCACAGAACACGCAACAGACAGTAGCTCCACCCCAACCAATAGCTGCCACACAACATGTCACGCAACAAATGTACCAGTACGCACAGTCAGACTATCCAGAATATCAACAGTACTCATGAAATAGCCTAGAGAGGGAGGTTGGCTTGCCCCTTATTGAAGTTCCTGTAGATCAAGAAGGTCCCTATGTACATAGTCGTGTATTGGGAAAAGACAGATAATTTCTGATTGACACAGGGGCGAGCAGAACTACCATCAGTCATGACGAGGTTCCAGGGGCACCCCTCAGGCTCACAGAATATTTCCCTGGGATTTTCAGGAAAGCCTATTGTTAACGAAGTGTCAAAGCCAGTTTCCCTAGGAGTCGGTCCATTGTCCCGTACCACAGACTTGTTACTTACTAAGTCATGTCCAGAAAATTTGCTTGGTATAAAGACATTGAAAGAACTAGGAGCAGTTATTTGCTGTTCTCCGGAAGGAGTGCGATTGTTTTTACGTGATTTTAAAGGACATTATGTGTTGAGAGATTTTGATCCCAGACTCCAGAATGTACCACAGCATTTATGGGCACGAGGTCCGACTGATGTAGCTTACATGCACATTACGCACACCGTGTCACTCTCAAACCAGGAGTAGTACTGCCACGAATCCGACAATACAAGTTACCACCTGATGCCGTAGTAGCATTACTGAAAATTGTTGATGAACTCATTGCACAGGGAGTGGTAGTATAAACTGACTCGAATGTATGTAATTCACCTATCATCCCTATTCTTAAACGAACAGACCCTAATGCACCACCTGTCTACAGGCTAGTTATTGACCTTCGAGAACTGAACAAATGCATAATACCCCAATACCCAGTGGTCCCAGACATTTCTTCATTACTGACTGCAATTGATTCCGAAGCAACGTTCTTTACTGTAATTGATCTAAAGAACGCCTTCTTCAGTGTTCCAATCCATCCAGAGAGCCAATATCTCTTCGGATTCTGTTTAAATGGACGCAGCTTTAAATTTACGAGAGCTCCTCAAGGATTCACAGAAAGTCCTAGTATCTATAGCCAAGCATTGAAAAGACAACTAGACAGTATTCACATGCCTGCCAACACCGCACTGCTCCAATATGTAGACGATATCCTGGTCACAGCACGAACAGAAATAGACTGCGAACATGCATCACTGACAGTCTTATACTTTCTGGCAGACAAGGGGCACAAAGTGTCCCCTTCGAAATTGCAATTCTGTGCACAGCAAGTGGTGTACCTTGGACACTTGCTGTCCAAGAGGGGTAGACAGCTGACACAAGATCGCATTCAGTTAATTGCCAATCTTTCACAGCCCAAGACACAAAAGGAAGTACGGGCCTTCATTGGCCTCACTTCTTACTGACAATGGATTCCCCAGTATGCATATCTAGCCAAACCACTCATACAGCTAACAACACAGGAGGCAGCGTCTTCGACTGTCCTCCCTTGGACACAGGAACATACACTTGCATTTGAAGAATTGAAAAAAGCTCTATGTCAAGCACCAGTTTTAGCGACTCCTTGTTACAGCAAGCCTTTTATGCTTTTTGTCACTGAACGAGATGGAACAGCATTATCCGTCCTTACACAAGATCAAGCAGGAAAACACAAACCTTGTGCTATTATTCTAGTACATTGGATCCAGTTGCCCAGGCTCTGCCTGCGTGCCTGAAATCAGTTGCAGCAACAGCCCTAGCAATAAGACAGAGTGATTCCATAGTGTTAGGACACCCCGTGACAGTACAGGTTCCACATTCCGTAGAAGTTCTCTTGAACAGAACACAGACACAACATCTGACCGTAGCGAGACTGACAGGATATGAACTGACATTATTTCAGCCACACATAGAGATCAGACGATGTAATATTCTCAACCCTGCTACACTCTTGCCCTCAAGCACAGTAGACACTGCACCACATGACTGTGTGGAAGTAATTAATACAGTGACGAAGCCAAGACAAGACCTGACAGACATTGCATTGCCAGACCCTGACCTGACACTTTATGTGGATGGTTCATGCATGAGAACGAGCACAGGAGAGTTAGTGGCCGCATATGCTGTGACCACTGATACTGAAGTCATAGAGACACAAAGAATTGACACATTGTCAGCCCAAGCAGCAGAGCTCATCGCTCTGACACAACCCTGCATACAAGCCAAGAACATGAAAGTAAACATATACACAGATTCACAGTACGCTTTCGGAGTTGTTCATGACTTCGGAGTGTTATGGCAGGAGAGAGGTTTCCTGACCTCTCATGGGGCCAAAATTCAGCATGGTCCCCTTATTCAGGCCCTGTTAGAAGCTATACACTTGCCTACAGCCATAGCCATCATGAAATGCAAAGCACATACGAAAGTCACTGACACCATTTCCCAGGGTAACGACCTGGCAGATCGAACAGCTAAACTTACAGCCCAGACTCCAACAGACACGACGAAGACAAAAGTACCATCACTGACAAACTGCATGACAGTCAGGGATCCCTCACAAGATGTACTCGACATACAGACACATGCCACTCCAGACGAAATAAAGAAATGGACTGAACAAGGAGGGGTCCAGACTGACCAGGGTTGGATGACAAAAGGCAAAGCCACATGGTTTCTTCCAGACTCCATGGTACAATAAACACAGCACATAGTCCAGCACACTTAGGAGAAAAGGCTATGTTAGACAGTTTACAGAATATTTGGTTCAACAAGCACCTGCGTGCAGCAGCAAAACAGAAAGTGCGTACCTGCATGATCTGTTGCCAGTTCAATCCAGGCAAAGACATTCCAGTGGAACAAGGTGGATTTCATCCCCCTGACCACCCTTTTGAAGTCCTCCAGATGGATTATATCCAGATGGACAGATGTCGAGGATATAAATATGTCCTAGTAGTTGTATGTGCACTATCTAGATGGACAGAAGTGTACCCAGTCCCAGATTACACTGCTGTAACCACTGCCAGGCAGTTGGTTCGAGAGTTCTTTCCACGTTATGGATTGCCCCGTGTCGTGTACTCAGATAACGGTCAGCCATTCTCCTCTGAATTGATGAAACAAGTATCTCTTCTGTTAGGGTACCAGTGGAAGTTCCATTGTGTACGACACCCAGAGGCAGCCGGACTTGTAGAGAGGCACAACCAAACACTTAAGACAAAATTAGCGAAAGTCTGTGCAGAAAAAGGCGTGGATTGGATGGTAGCCTTGCCGGTTGCCCTCTTTTACATGCGTATGGTGGCTCATTCCAGAACAGGACTGTCCCCTTACGAGGTGGTTTTTGGTAGACCACCGAATATGTGGGGTACGCCTATGCCAAAGAGAATTACCGATGTTGACAGTAATATGCTGACAGATTACCTGGCTTCCTTGATGTCTGCACTCCTCTCTTGTCGTTCACAGGTTGCAGCCGCTTTCCCCGACAACACCCAAGTTAAAGAACACTCCATCGTTCCTGGAGATACAGTGTTGGTGCGGAATTTTGATCGTTCAAGTCCTCTCGAGCCCCGCTGGCGAGCACCGAAGTTAGTACTGCTTACAACGAGGACTGCCGTCAAGGTCGAGGGAAGGAAGGGCTGGATCCATGCCCAAAATGTCAAAAAATTCCATGGAACTGTGATCGAAACTAAGGACTGCCCCGAAACCAGTGACTCAAAGCCCCCTTTGCTAGAAAAGACTCCGCAACAGGAGTATAGGTCAAAGTTACGGTCTAGTAAGTCAGACAGCGTTTAATTGTTTAAGTCCACCCTGTGGTGAATCGGTTAGACAGGTTCCTGACATATATAAGATCGTAGACCAGAATAGTAGACAGAGAGATAAGAAAGAGAAATATTGCAAGACCTTACGCAGCAGATGTATAGTAACTCTGATTTTTATGTTTCTTCTAAGTATATCGATTATATGTATCAGCTTGACGCTACATGTTTTCTTTCCTCCTATTGGTTCACATATACATTCTTCCTTTAATGACACTATAGAGCACACTTTCAGTGATCTGCCACCCCATGAACTGTCATATTGACTAGCACTGCGCAACAATACTTTTATCCGAATGTTGCACCATTCTCATCAGGCCAGCAATGTAACAAATTGTTGGGTATGTGGCCGACTCCCACCTTATCAGAAAACGAAGGGAGTTCTGCCCCTCTTTCCTTTCCCGTTCTCGCACAATGGTTCGTGCGGAGCATGGTTTGCTTTAATGTCATCACAAGACAGAAAGTTCACAGATTCCCAGAGTGAATGGATCTGGGGAGACTTGAATATAGTAATGAATAAGGCATGTTTCCCAGACAAAGATGGTGTTCCCTAAAGGAAAGGAACTGATCTAGAAAATGAGGTGTACGAACAAGGAAATACTTCCCTTAACCTTATGATTCTGAATGTCCAGTCCGAGACAAATACAGGTCCACCGTTCATATCAGTCTTACCAGTAAAAGGTGAATTATGCGTCAGAAAGAAAGGATCAGTGCATTTAGGACACAGTGATTGTAATGCTGTAGTCGAGTTCAACGATAAAGGAAAGTCTACTTTCAAAGCTTCCCGCCATTCTTATTTCATTTGCGGTCAGACCGCCTATGTACGTCTGCCCTTAGACTGGGGTAGAACGTGTTATATAGCGTTCCTACTGCCACCTGTTTTTCTAGCCCCATCCCATTATCATCGAGATTCACGACTAGTACATGTTAGACACAAGAGGGAGACCGATTCCCCAGTAGTTGATCAGACTGAGACAGCTTGGGAGCAATATAAAAATTTCATTAAAGGATACTTCTGGTTCATAGGTCCCGTCCAAAACAGTAAACTCATATGCAGGTTAACAAGAACTTTGGAAGCAGTAGTGAATGAGACTACTTCTGCTTAAGGAAACTTGACGTAGGAGCAGTCAGCTATGAGACTTGTTGTTCTTCAGAATCGCCTTGTTCTTGACGTCATCTTGGCAGATAGGGGCGGGGCTTGTAGAGTGATCGGCTCCAGTTGTTGCGTGTTTATTCCTAATAACGCGCCTTCCGTGTATGCAGCAATAACAAGGCTCCACAAGATAGCTCATGAGATGCATCAAGACCCATGGTCTTGGTCCGGTTGGCTCTGGAGTGTAATATCAGGATGGGGTTGGACAGTGTTGTCATTCCTAGGACTGATACTGTTCATAATATTCAGTTGCTGTCTCTGTCTGCAATGTGGCCCAGCGATTTGCGGCTTGTGTGCCACTGCCTGTATTCCCCATCCACGTATACAAAAGAAAAAAGACGAGCAAATGATGCTGTATGATCAGATATATGGTATCATGAATATCGATGTGTCCTGAAGGGCACAGTAGGGAACAAGGAGGGAATGAGGAAATAGAAATTTTACGTGGTCAGTGTGTCCCCTACATGCACCCTATGTATGTACATATACCCCATGTATGTCCATGTCACCATGTAATTCCTTTCTCATGCCTGTAATAATAATGCCCCTGCATTTCCGTCCAATGTTAGTATGTCAGTTACCAGGCCCTCCATGAAAGAAATGTTAATTCTGCACTGGGGCCTATGTTGCCAATGCTTTTACATGGTGCACGTTTAAAAGTCGAGATGAACTCGTTTTTGTGGCTCAGCCGAGCCAGGACCCGGATTCAGGCTCCATGCCTCCTGACACTCCGAAAACTGCAGTTTAGTTATGTATCCCTGACCTCTCACATACTTCCTGCTCAGCCGAGAGGTGCCCAGCTAGGCCTGCCAAGACAGTATTTTGCCTACAGTTATCTGCCCTGCTCTACAGAAACACATTCCTGCGTAATGAAAAGGGTAAACATATTCCGCCTGCAGAAGATAAGGCCTAGCCTTTCTGTCTACATTCAAGTGATTTACAGAACTCGCATCCATAGAAGGCCCATGGCCCCCGCAATGCACGAAGAAATATATGCACACTCTAGCCTTTAGGGATGAGCAGCCTTTGCTCGAGCGACCTTTACTTCTGACAATACATCCTCCAAACTCAAGATATCGGATAATACCAGAGGTGCAGGTCGTCCTGACATCCAAGACTCCTCTACTAGCACGAAAGTCAGCTCCCCCCAGCTTCCCCCAGTTACACGTAAATTCTACGTCATGACCAAGTTTGCGCGCACAAGTAGGGTAAAGGTTCCTGCTGACCGTGCAGACCCCCTCCATGTATCCACCCACCTATGACACACCTATGACTCGTCAAGTGAACACCCACGTGTACGCCTTCTTACACGCCCTTTTTCTCGCCCATGTGCTCTTATCTCTCTCTTTCACTTGCTCCGCCTTCTCCATGCAAGTTAATGTATGTTTTAAAGTATAAATGATGAATTCTGTGAATAAAGATTCAGATGACGATCCTTCCTGATCCCTAGTGGTGATGGAACCCGATTCTCCCTTAACTCGAGTTACTGAATTAAAGTCCTTCTGAATCGGACACCACGGACTCTGCCTCTCATTATATGCATGATCCTTGTTAATGTATAGAAATTCCGACAGGGTAATTATTTTATTTACCACATTCCTCCAGCACCTAGCAGCAAAGAGGCTACTGCTGAAAAAAAATAAGAGAAGTTTAAATTTGCTTAATTGAATCCACTGACAACTAATTCATAAGTACCTCAGAAGCAATACAGAGTGATGAATTCAAGCAGCCACAGAATGCTTATCTTGTGTCTGACTGAAGAATATTCGTGAAACTTATATGTGGACATGCAGCAAACAAAACAGGGAAATAATTACCAGACCATTCTGAAGCATTGCTCACAAGCACATTTCAGTTCCTCTGAGGAAATACTGAGTTTTCATGTACATGTGATCTGCCATCATAAAACCATTAGACAGTTTCTACAAGAACATTTAATTCCAGGTCAGCCTATTTCTGGCAACCAAGGACAACTTTATTTATTTAATGTGCTTTATAATTTATAGGTATATGTGCATATATATTGATATGACTGCATTAATGTGGAACACACCTTGGGCTGTATAATGGAAGTGCCCCATTGGCACAACGAGTGTTAGCGCCTACTTTGCGTGCCCCTGGGGCGCTTCGGTGTTACAGAAAGGGCTGCAGATGCTTGTGCGGCCCCTTCTGTAATACAGATAGCACTGGCGCACTTAAAGCACCACTGCTATCACCAGAGGGCGTTCCTTCATTTGTATGGGGGTGTTGATCCATGTAAATAATGGAATCCCTTTGCCTCTGCGCCCGTGCCGTATAGACTCGGGGGCAGAGACAAAGAAGTTGTAAGGAGGTGCACTGCACTGTCAGTGTGCCCCCTGATGACAGTCCTTTGGAGGGGGGGAAGGGGCTTCTATTGACCCACTAAAAATACCCTTGCAGGTAGGCGCAGTCACTGACTGCACCTGCTTGCTAGGGGATCTCTCTCCCCTTTCGAAAGTGCAGGTGGGTTGTCACAAGCACAGAGAAACACGGAGCTGCTGCTTCAAAGCCGCTCTGATCTCACTTGAATGAGCTGTTCCCATGGCAGTGCGAGTACGCGGATGCCCTGGGGAAGCCCATTCAATGAAATAGGGTGCACTTTCCGAGTTTGCACCGACACACCTGTTTTAAGGTGCAACGTGGTGACAAAAAAAAAAAGTAAATTGATACTTGTATAGCGCACTACTCACCCGCAAGGGTCTCAAGGCGCTTGTACGAATACCGCTGTGGAACCCATCCTGGCTTTCCCTGTGAGGCGTCCACTCCTGTGCACCCCCAAGGTGGAGGCCAAGCATCCTTAGCTTTGTGGGGGCCGTTGTGGAGATTAAGCAAGCTATTGCCCAGAGTTGCAGAGTGGGACTCCATGATTGGAATAGGCACCGAGGCGAGAATTATCAGGTCCGTGGAATTTTTGAGCCCAAGACCCGCCGAGGCGGGGAATTGAACCCTGGTCCCGGGCTAGACCTCTGCATCGGGGTTTGCTGCTCTAATCATTGAGCCACATTTCTCCAACAGGAGACAACAGGGACAGTGCTCCCTATCCATGATACGGTCCAAGTTGTTTATTTACTATAGCCACTTCTAAGCAATATTTATGGTGTTTGAAATTTTCACCCCTCAAAATAATCTTAATGATTAAGCCGAGGCGCTAAAGAAAGTGAAAGTGCAGAGGATTATGACTGTACAACCTTGCCTACTGTAGGTAGCAGAAGTGTCAGATTAGCTCCATACATATCATGTAGTGTTTATATCAGGATTTATATTATCCTGTTAACAGAGCAGCGTCAAGCTGCATATGTACTCAGGGTTCTTTGTAGGCCTGGGTAGAATCTTGATTATGCCAGAGTAATTGGAGTAATTTTGGTAATGTCGTATTACTCTTTATTTTTAAAAATTATTTTATTTTTCAGCTTTTTTTTTATACCATTCTGACAGCAGCCAAAATAGTGAAAGGAAAAATTAGAAAAAAATAAAATATTGTACAATAAGTACAGCTTGGCATTATAAGTCACACAGAGAAATGCAATTTCCAGTGTCGTCAGGGTTTATGCGGCGAGCATTCGGACTGTACTATCGCAAAGTCCACATCCCATTCTGCAGCCCAAGTCATCAGGGGCTAGACCAACCCCTCCATCCTGGCTGTGCACTATCTGTCTCTCCACATTCCTCTTTGATGCAGAATTAGTGATAATTATACGATTACTCCTCCTTGCATAAATTGAGAGTTATTTGCGGAGGAAAATTCTACTGTGAGAGCACCTTTAGCGTACGCCTACACGCTATTCATGTTCTGCTGCATTTAACGCCATTTCTTAGCCCAAAATGCATGCATGCATCACGTAAGAGTGCATTTTTCGCTAAGTAAATAGTGCTAATGCTGGTAGTAAAGGAGGTGGAACCCACAAAAGTCGAAATTATGTATTTTTCTTTTTTGCATTGTAAAGGTGTCTCAAGTTGTAGAAGGTAACAAGTGGCCGTCGACGTTGTAGTACCCTTGGATCTTGATAGTTGGTGCTTCTGGGGAACAAGCTTAAAATTAAATATTCTGCAGACTTGCCAATGACTGAGTTATATGAAACACTCAATACTTGGGAGAACAATTCAAAAAGGTATTGATCAGTCTAAGATGTAGTACTTCTACAGTACTACTTTATGTACTCATAAAGGACTTTGTAAATGGGCTCCTTAGTATTTATTCATTGAGTCCTGTAATTCAAGCACCCAACATGCTGGGAAGAATTAATTGCTCTTCCTGCTCAATTGGGATAGGGTACAGTTTTTTCTATGAGCTACCAGAACAAAAAAGATTGACACCTTGTTCCATTAATGATTACAGGCAGTTCGATCCCCTCTATGTTTTCAGGTAAAGTCCTTAAAGCAAATCAATGAGAATGTCTTGGATCTTTTCAAAGAGCTTTCTTGCACAGGCAAATAATGTGGACTGATAAAACGCCAACTTCCTTCAATAGAGGGCATGGGGTATCATAGAGTTGCCTCCCAGCATTGACTTCAAAAATGGCACAGGTTTTCACATGTTGAGATTTTTATAGGACTTCGGAAGAGGATGCAGGAGGACACCCTGCCCCAGCTGAAGGCACAGGCATGCCTTATTTTGGAAGTATTTCCAGTCTTTCAGGGACTATTTCCAGTCTTTCAGGGACTATTTCCAGTCTTTCAGGGACTATTTCCAGTCTTTCGGTGACTATTTCCAGTCTTTCAGGGACTATGTCGTTCTAACTGGCAGGAAGCCATTGATGCTTCCAAAGGTATGCTATTAGTCGCTCAATGGTGGTTTATTGATGTGCACATCTTGCTTGCAGATTGTCCTGGCTTCAACCCACTTAATGGGCCAATAAATGCTCTCGAAATACATCAAATTGCATTCAATTTATTGTGGTCATAAATGATGCTAGTTTAATTAATGATGAAATAACTCCCTCAAACTAGAGAGGTAAATGTGCTGTTTGCTCTGGCTTGATGCTTTTCTATATAATCCATATCTGAGTCTTCTGCTGTCCAAGGTAAGAGGACTGTGTCCGAAAGACACAATGCCAACACAAACTAGAATATGTGGAAGCCAAGATTCTGAGCAATAACTCTCCTTTCAGTTAGAGTCAAGTTTCTCTAGAAAATCAGCAGCAGCAGACACAAGCAGAGTAGACAACGGATAAGAGGGAAAGGAATGAAGGTGGAATACCTGGATGCAATTGAATGGGAAGACTTTAGTAGCAGAGTGTACAGAGATCTTATGAGAGAACTCTGCTATGGATAAGTAAAGTATTCTGCCAAGTTGCTTTGAGTGGCGTTGCAGAAGCACCTCAGATGATTATTGCTCTAGGCTCGGATTGACCTTTATTGTCTGACTGATTGTGGATGGTAATCTGAGGACAAAGCTTGATAGATACCCCGGGTAGAGCAGATTGAGCGCTATAGAACCTAGAAATGAGATCATGATCACTCAGTTTCCATCTTACAGGGTAGGTCCACAATAAAGTCGGTGAAAATGTGAGGAGGAATGGATAAAGGCTGAATAAAACTAAACAATGTTTCATGGACTACCTTGAACGGTACACAAATGGGACAGGACCCAGTGGTGGCTGACACAATAAAAAGGTGGTGAGGCGGGTGGAGGTTATGCGGGGGTGCGCGGGAGTAGGAGCGCATGGAGGTAGATTAATAATACAAATTTTAAAAACACTTTCCTGGAGCTGCCGGATGCCTCCCATGTTGTGCTTCGGTCTTCCTGGTCCCAGAAGGCACTGGGGCAGCATTAGAATCCCTGTGCGTTCCCTACGCTGCTCTCATGCTATGAACGCAGCATGGGGATTTGGCCTGAGAGGGCTAAAAAGACTCTCTGCTCTGACCAGGGAGTCTGTTCTGTTTTTCCAGCCTGGCTGTTCAATACAGCAGGGCTGGATAAACCTAAGTGCGCATGTGTGTTTTGCCAGCCTAAGATGGCCGGCACAACAGACATGCGCACTTAAAAGTGCACATAGCACTCCTCCTGCCACCTCCCATGCCCTGGCCTTGCCCCTTTCTGCACACGCTGGCTCAGAGCTGGCAAATGAAAAATAAAACGATTATAGTTAATCATTTTATTTTTCACCTGCTGGCTCTGAGCCAGTGGGGTGATGCTCCCTGACACGACCGGACATAGAGTTCTACATCCTGGTGAACAGTAGGCTAACATAAGGAACATACAACATTTGCTAAGGCTGATTTCACTCCCTGATGGCTTGCTGCCACTGAGTCATAACACATATACAGAATCCTGGTGTAAAGAGTTTTAGCTGGAATCAACAAGGCCTGCAAGGAAAAATACAGATTCTTGACCAGACCAAGTGCACTTGACTTTGCAGAGCATCAAGGTCTTCAGGAGAGCCCTCAACACGAGAGTCCCTCGCACGCTTGCCAGACAGATAACTTTGTAAGGGAGCAAAAAGACAGGTGTCTCCGAATCCTCACCAGCAGTGTCCCTTTGAGACACAAGGCAACAGCAAGAATAATCAGAGTGCCAGGGATGTCGGTTACAAAAATGTAATCGTGTGGAAGGTAATGGGCCCAGCTAGCTTGTCTGCTGTTTCTATACTGCAAGCTCTGCATAAAATGGAGTATAATCAATAATACCCCATGGATTCCCCACCAGCCTTGGGTTCCGCCGTAGCTGATACTCGCTGTAAAGTTGTTTGCTCCGTCCTCAAGGACGGGAAGCTCTCTATAAATGCAATTACAACAGAGAAACGGCTTCAAGAGTATTTGAAGGTCTTACTTCCACTATGACTACATTCACAGCAAAATATTAAACATGTGTTGACTAACAATCCATGGGTTTTACGGGTAACTCGGATCTGAGACTCGTGAAATAATTCTGAACTCCTTGCCTCTGCCGCAGTGTCCAGTAAAGTACAGACAGAGCTACACAAACCACCCATTTTGCACAGCACACGTGCTTGCTTTGTGCTCCAGCCTGTTCCAAGCAATCTCAAGCAATCCCCACCTGACTTTATTAGCGCCAGTCAATTTTCCAAGGTATGAGAGCGGGATTTGTTTGACCAATATTTTAAGGCAGAATGCCTGCCCTTCCATCGGGGAAAGAACACCAGGCCCGAGTTTCTGCGTTGTTCTCTCGTGCTCTGTAATGAACAACAGCTGTCCCATCCCCAGAGCCTCCCGAAGGCTGTAAAACTATCAGGGAGCTCAAGGGGCCCTGTGCTATGGAACACTTTGGCTGTCTTTATGATTTGTGATCTCTCATTGGCTCTGTAAAATGCTTACTAGTCTCAATCTGCTGCGTTCGGCAGTCGCTTCAGTTATTTTTTTACGTCCATTGTTGTCCTTTAAAACGCTTTTTTAATGTCTCTTGACAACTGCAGCGTGTCCTTCATGGAAGTGCTTTCCTTTTCACTATGCTCCTGCCTAGTTTATAGGTCTGGTAAATGTATTTATATGCAGAAAATTCAAACAGAGAAGCATTTAAACACTTTGCTTAAACCTTTGACTCAGTTTGCGTTAAATCGTGGTGTATCTGCTCAATTAATTTCCATTTTTTTCCAGACACTTTTAATGTGACCTTGACTTTCAGTATCAAATCAAAAGCACTCCTTTCTCTGTAGACCCCTCCCCCTCACCTCACAATAAATGCTTTTCTGTGATCCGAAGGAAGTACGTCATTGTTAAGTCCCTTTGATACTGAGTGGAAGTCACAGTGGGATGTGAGGTTGTGATCCAGAGTGCACCCAATGTAGGACCTAATGAACGATCAAGGCCTCATTTCAAACCACCCATTCAGAGTGGTGAGCCTGACAGAATGAGGGACAAGGCTCGGAAGTCCCAGCAGCACGAATCTTCTGGCTGGGGAGAGAGAACGTGAGCATTCATTTGAGTCCATGTCAACTCCATTTTGCCATTGTCTTGTTGGCAAATGTTTTTTGCTGTTATTTGGAGAACCATCTAGCCACTATGTTTGGTTTCCTCATTTTGTGCTTACTTGAGGGAAGGCACTGGCAACCTTTTATCTCTATACCACTGTGTTACCTCCATTTAGAATGCTCACCTGGCTACCCATCCTGTTTCCTTTGCCACAGGTGGCATTTGTCACTTCTCTTTCTCTTTTATTTTACATTAAATAAAGCTACATTTCTGCTACCAAAATCTCACTGCCTTATAAAATCTGGTCATTCTTCTATTTATCACCGGTTTAAGTAATAAATGTTAAAAATCTTTATGATGAGAGTAAGAGGGTAACAGGTGTCTGAAATTGCTCTATTATTTTGGGAGGGGGTGACACCCATCAACTTAAAAAATACATTCCACATTACTGTTCTCTAATCTCTGTTCAGCCGTTGGCAACAGGCAATCCCCAGGGCAGTGCTTCTTAAATTCAAGCAGTGCCAACAATATTAAAGTAAAGAATTCAGCACAATAAAATAAAACCAATTTAGAAAAATAGAGAAAATGTTAAAGCAGCAACGCACTATACATGGTCAAATGGTCAAATAAGCAAAAAGGTACTAAAACTATTACAATTTGTTTAGGGGAACCAGAGATATGATTTTTAATAATTGTTAGGGCAAAAAGCGCCTTGGAGCAATAAAACTCAATTGAAAAAGAACAATTCACAGTTGACTAGCACCTAGACACAATTTCAGGCTGACCAAAATGGAGCGGAGTATGAGTATACCAACTGGATTTCTCTTGGCAAAGATTTAACTTTCCAGATTAGTCTCTGAAATGGAAGTCAAAATCCTTCTGCAGGGGCAAGGTCCAATGCAAACCCCAGGGATGGTTCACGCAGTCGGTTATGTTCCCATCAAACTTCCACTGTATCTATTGGTTCTGAGCTGGGCACAACCGGATTGTGTATCCTTTGAGTTCACTTCACCGGTTAGTTAGATTTACGGCTTCTCCCTTGTCCAAGGTTTTAATCTCAGACAAATATGATAGAGTGCCTTGCATGCTAAACCCTGAGTCTGCCCACCTTGTTTAGAGTTGGGTGGACATTTACTTATTCTGTCTACGAAACCCCTCTTGACTCTAGCGACTGAATACTTCTTCTAACGCCCAATGAAGTAGGTGCCTTCAAAGGATGGACATTACACTATCTGCTCTAGTTAGGGTGAATGGTGTAAGGTCTTTTTGTTCTTGTTGGCTGCTGCCAGACACAATTTGGAGAAAATTCCCGGGGTGTGAGGGGCATTCGTTGTTAGTTTTTCAAAAACAAAATTCTGCGTTGGGAGTTTGGTGTTTATCCATCAAAACCGACGACGGACATACATCAAACATTTTGAACATTAAAAGGAACCACTGTGATGGTGGTCCCTTATAACCAGCGTTATCCACTGGGCCGGTGGACAACTCTAATTGCAAAATGATAACTTGTTACTGTCGAATCACAATTTAGTTTTTAAGTTGATATCTGAAAGTGGCATGATTAAGACTTTACTTTCAAATACTGATTCACATTGGTAAATGTTAATGTTTTGTGACCGAATTCCGGTCACAAAACATTAATAATAATCATCCATATTTGTAAAGTGCGAACATATCACCCCTTAAAGTTTCAAGGCGCGGGCCGTCGGGGGGATTAAGTAAGCAATTGCCCAGAGTCACATAGTGATGAACCAAGCTGCCACCATCATCAGGGATCAAACTGTGAGCCCCACGTTTAGGAGTCAGCTGCTCTGGCTGCTGCGCCACACCTCTCCCATGAATATTTTGCCAACACTTTGAAGGAGGAGGTAATCCATTCGCAAATGAGAATGGATCCACAAAAGGCCCCTTGCCCTTTGAAAATGTTAAAAAAGTATTTCTTAGGAGCAGACAGTGACCGCATGGAACAACCCCTACTCCTAATAAATGAAACTTAAAAGCTTAATTGTTTTTTAAACAAATGTCATTTTTCCTTTAAGGAATATGGGCTGCATGTCAAACAAAAAGTTTTCCTTATTAAAAAGCAATTACAGACATGGTGGTCTGCAGACCCATCAGGCCACCATTCCTGTGATTGACGCGACTCCTAGTGGTTCACAAATTGCAACCTACCTCAAAAAAGTTCATGAGAAAGGTTAATTTGTGACCAGACTTGGAATCTGTATTCTAAAAAAACGTCCTTACTCGATTAGGAATTGCGATTTCCAAATTGCGATTCTGTAATCGCAATTCCAAATGTTAGTACATCTGCCCCAATATTTGGCAGGTGAAGCACCCCGGGGGGGGGGGTGGAGGAAATGTCCTTCGCCATCCCTACAGACACTATTCTGTCTGCCAAACACAATACCAGACCCAAAATCAAATTTTTGCTTTCAAACTCCTCTAGCTATGCAAGTCTGAAACCTATAGCAAGGCAGAGCTCCACATAGCTGGATACCTTTACCACAAGGTCTAACTGAAAACATTTTCAGTGCACAAAAAGCTTATAGCAGGGCAAAACTAGTTTTCTTACCGTCTTGGGTGCAACCTCCCTTAGCAAGCCTCAGCACATTGTGCCAATCCTTCGGACGTGGAGAAAATGACAAAGTCCCCCTGTTCTCCAACTGCTGGGAGAAAAAACAGTTTGGTACAAATAAAGAGATCCATTCCTTGGTGGTCCCTGGAAAAATGCAGATAGATCATGAATTTCTCTTTGGCAGATGCTTGCTTTCCCTGCTGTTGTACAGCATTTTTACCACGTCTATAAAAACCGTGTTTAAATAAGTATATCAGCATTACATCGACATCTTAAGAACTCTCTTCACTTTCTGCATCCTCTGTAGGCTTTGTCTCCTTTATGGAAATGAAACTGCCCTTCTTGGTGTTTGGGCTGGCATTTGCGCCACTAAGCACAATTGGAACCTATGCATAGTTATTGTTGTAGGCCATTCTGACCTTGGATATGATTGACTGCTGTTCTACTGGAAAGGTTAGAACAGATTCCGGCAGATGGTCTTGAGTAATGGGGTCCCATTACTCACGTTGCAGACGTGGGTGACTTTAGCTGTAGGTGGCATATCTACTGAGGTTTGATGTTGCTTGTCCTGGAACAGGGGTTGAATTGAGGTAGACACATATGTTGCTTGCCTGGCATATCATTGTGATGATGTCACAAATTGTATTTATGAGTATATCCGTGAAAGCTGTTAGAGAAGAAGGTAAAGAGGTTGGATGTAGCCTTCTGGGTTTTTAAAAGATTGCGTTTCATGGGGCTGTGGTCTCACACTGTCTGTTGCTCCTTATGTAACAGTGATTTTTTAAATTGTTTTTATTTTATTTTGAAGGTTTTATATAGCACTAGCTCCACCTGAGTGTATCACAGCGCTTTACATCAGCAATGGAAGTATACAATAAAAAACAATCATGGCAGTTGAACTTAAACAGGTTATACAGGTGCTCAAACCAATAACAAATACAGGGAGTAATTTAGGGAACATAGTGATTAGAGCTACATATAGATGGAGATAGAGAAAGAGAAGCAAGTTGCCGGAACCAGGATGATTATTGAAGATAGTAAATTTAACAGTATGTCAAGGAGGATTCAAAGGAAATAGTAGGTAGTGGGTGGAGAAGAGAGGGGGAAGAGATGTGGGAAGAGAAAAAGAAGGGGGTGATTGTGGGAAGGGGGAGAAGTCTAAGTAGGGAGAAGGAGAGGTAGTCATAAAGGAGATCTGGGATTTAATTTCCCCAAAATGTAGTGAGAAATGAATTTTAAGGTATTTTCTTAATCTAGAGTAGGAGAGGTTGCAACGAAGGTCGTTGGGTAGGGCATTCCAAATGGTTGAGGCCTTACCAGAGAAGGAGCGGGATTTCGAAGCAGCTTTTTTGAGTATGGGAGTATGAGAAGAAGAGTGTTGGTGCTTCTCAGTGTTCGGGCACAGCCAGCTTTTTTAAGTTTAGTTGAGAGGTAGGATGGGGTCTTCTGGTAAAGGGCTTTGGGCCCGATTCACAGAATGAACTTAAGACTCAATCTTAAACTTACTACTGTTTTGGTATTCACAGATTGCACTTACTACTTTTGGTATTCACAGAATGAACTTACTACTTTTGGCATTCACAGAATGCACTTACTAATTTTGGTATTCACAGAATGAACTTACTCATTTCGGTATTCACAGAAGTTAGGACTCCTAACTTTATATTCCAAAATATGGGCTAAGAGACTAGGAGGGATTATAGGTCAACTTGTTTCACCCTGGCAGCATGGGTTTGTACCAGGGCGAGGTACTACTGAACATACAGCTAGGGCTATATCACTATTTGATGCTGTCACAGCTACAGGAGGAGACATGGCTATGATTTTATTGGATGCCGAGAAGGCGTTTGACCGTGTGGTCTGGGACTTCATGTGGGAGGTGTTGGAACAAAGGGGTTTCGGAGAAAAATGTAGGAAAGGTATTAAGGCAATGTATATGGACCCAGTTGCCAGAATCACTACAATGGGGCTTCAATCGGAGGAGGTAGTGATTAGAAGAGGCACACGCCAGGGGTGTCCGTGTTCTCCTATACTTTTTTCATTATATATAGACCCGTTAATTAGGAAGATTCTTGCTTCAGATAAAATACCCCCTGTTATATCTCATGGACATACCACTAAACTATTGGCGTATGCGGACGACCTGGCAATTGTTACAGATAATCCGAATATGGCAATACAGGAACTAATTAATTTGGCTCAGCAGTTTGGGACCTATTCAGGTTATAAACTCAACACGGAAAAAACTATAATAATCTGCACAAAGAACATTCAGAAAAGGGATCAAAGATATGTCGACTCTGCAGTCTATTTAGGAGTAAAAATCAATGCTGATGTGGGTAAAATCATTCAGGAAAATTATGTACCGTTATTAGCGTCAATAGATAAGGATCTTAGAAGAATTGATGTACTGCATTTGTCTTTGATCGGTCGAGTGAATGTTCTTAAAATGACAATGTTCCCAAAATTATTGTATTTATTCCGTGCTATTCCGTTATTAATTAACGAAGAGCTGATGAAAAAAATGGAAGCAGTGTTTTCACAGTTCCTATGGCAATATGGTAAAGTGAGAAGATCACTAGCTAGACTTTCAATACCATTAGGGGGAGGAGGGCTATCTGCTCCTAACCTAAGACTGTATCATTGGGTCTGTTTACTGTTGCATATGAAACATCTATTGTGTTATGATACACCCGTGCTGTTGCCTGGTCTGCTCAGAATGCCCACAATATACGAATTATTAATTGGTGAAAAAGCTATGGGGATTTTAACCCGTGAAATTAACGTGCGGTATTATAAGAGGAGTAAAAGCAAAGTGATGTTAAGTGTTTGGGGTGTATGGAAGTCGATGCTGAAATTTCTTAAGATTCCTAAGATCAATGGCACTATAGACCTTTGGAACTCAAGCCCATTCCTACATCTTGGACAGAACAGGAATAGCGCCCTTTGGAAGAGTTTGGGTATCCGATACTTGGGTGACGTTATGTGTAAGGACGACTTGCTAGGGTTCGAGGTCCTGCAACAAAGATATGGTATCCCTATGAATCACTGGATGTTGTATAAACAGTTAGAACAAACAGTGAAATCTTTAAGACCTAGGATTTCTATTCAGGAGTTAAACCCGATTGTTCAATATATAAGGAATGGAGGCAGAAAGATCAAAATAGGATATGGTCATCTTTTACAAGGCATAGAGGAGGATGTGGCACAAATAGAAAACGCCTGGGCCCTTAGAATAGGTGATCCAAATGTAGACTATGCCCTGGCATTAAATAAGAAAGTATTAAGAGCAACCAACTTAAAAGCACAACATTACAAGATGATCTTTAATCTCTATTACACCCCCGCGAAGTTGTTTCAATGGGGTAAAAGGGATACAGACAGATGTCCAAGATGTAACCAAGGTCCGGCAGATTTAATTCATATGTTTTATTCCTGCCAAAATCTTAAACCTGTTTTAACTGAAATGGAGAAACTCTTATCGGGGCTGCTAGAGTGCCAAATCTCTCTATCCCCAACGACTGTTTTAATTGGCAGGGATGAAAATCTTAAAGTAGGACATGAAGCCGAAGCTTTTATTTTTCTGTGTGTTGCAGTGTTAAGAATCCTAATAGCGGCGGCCTGGAAAGATCCGGTAGCCCCCTCATTTCAGATGTGGCTAACTAGACTGCTTGGGATCCATAACATCGAGGAGTGTTTATATAATTTTAAGGGCAAAAAGAAGAAAGAGTATGGCAAAAAAATTTGGGCCCCTCTTAGTAACTGGAGGGAAACAAGATGATGAAATTGAAGAGTCTTTGTCCTGTATGTAATGCACGCAAAGATAATGTCTTTTTTTTTATATAATCCCAAATGTATTCTCCCTTAAGCTGATCGATTTAAGCCGCATAAGAAGTATTTATTTCTGTATATGTGTTTCTTTTTAATTCCTATGTCTGTATATTGTCATGATATTTTTATCCAACTGATATCTCAAATTGTATTTATGATCTTTGTTTCTTTTTATGGTATTCTGATCCATCTCAATAAAAATAAAAAACATAAAAATAAAAGGAAGTACATAATAAAAAACAATCATGGCAGCTGAACTAAAACAGGTTATACAGGTGCTCAAACCAATAACAAATACAGGGAGTAATTTAGGGAACATAGTGATTAGAGCTACATATAGATGGAGATAGAGATAGAGAAGCAAGTTGCCGGAACCAGGATGATTATTGAAGATAGTAAATTTAACAGTATGTCAAGGAGGATTCAAAGGACATAGTAGGTAGTGGGTGGAGAAGAGAGGGGGAAGAGATGTGGGAAGAGAAAAAGAAGGGGTGAATGTGGGAAGGGGGAGAAGTCTAAGTAGGGAGAAGGAGAGGTAGTCATAAAGGAGATCCGGGATTTAATTTCCCCAAAATGTAGTGAGCAAATGAATTTTAAGGTCTTTTTTTAATCTAGAGTAGGAGGGGTTGCAACAAAGGTCTTTGGGTAGGGCATTCAAATGGTTGAGGCCTTACCAGAGAAGGAGCGGGATTTCGAAGCAGCTTTTTTGAGTATGGGAGTATGAGAAGAAGAGTGTTGGTGCTTCTCAGTGTTCGGGCACAGCCAGCTTTTTTAAGTTTAGTTGAGAGGTAGGATGGGGTCTTCTGGTAAAGGGCTTTGGGCCCGATTCACAGAATGAACTTAAGACTCAATCTTAAACTTACTACTGTTTTGGTATTCACAGATTGCACTTACTACTTTTGGTATTCACAGAATGAACTTACTACTTTTGGCATTCACAGAATGCACTTACTAATTTTGGTATTCACAGAATGAATTTACTCATTTCGGTATTCACAGAAGTTAGGACTCCTAACTTTAGGACTCCTAAATGGAGTTAGGAGTAGTAACGCTACTACTACGAAATTGAGAAAAATCCTAATTTTAAGACTTTCGGTATTCACAGAAGGCATTTAGGAGTCCTAAAGTTAGGAGTCCTAACTTTACTACTACTAAATTATGAAAAATCCCAATTTTAGGACTTTCGGTATTCACAGAAGGCATTTAGGAGTCCTAAAGTTAGGAGCCCTAACTTCCGTGAATACCAAAAGTAGTAAGTGCATTCTGTGAATGCCAAAAGTAGTAAGTTCATTCTGTGAATCCCAAAAGTAGTAAGTGCAATCTGTGAATACCAAAACAGTAGTAAGTTTAGGATTGAGTCTTAAGTTCATTCTGTGAATCGGGCCCTGTGTGAGTAATACAGGCAATTTTATAGGAGGATCTATCTTCAATGGGGAGCCACTTGAGGGACTTGAGGAGATGTGGTCAAAGAGTCAACAGTTTGTTGTTGGCCTGGCGGCGAGGTTGAGAATGGATTTGATGGGGGCCAAAGGATTTGGGGGGTGCCAGAGAGAAGGGCATTATCATAGTCAATTTTGGATAGAACAAGAGACTGGATAGTTAATTTAAAGTCTTCAGCTGGGATAAAAGGTTTGATTTTTTTGAGATGTCGGAGAGTGAAAGGTGCACTTTTTGCTGAGTTCTTGACATGGGAATTTAGGGGCCGATTATGATCGCGGACGGACTTGCGTTCGTCCGCGATCGCTGAGGAGGAGGGGACGTCCGCATGGGCTGCGGAGTCCCCTCCAGTGCAATTAGGATGTGACCGCCACCCTGGCGGTCACATCCTCTATTTTTAACATTGCGGCGGGTGCAGCTTCAAGCTGCACCCGCGGCAATGTTAAAATGCAGTCATTGCATTTGCATGCAGAAAGAGGCAGGCACTGCACGGTGCCTGCCGCTTTCTGCATACAAATGCAGGGGGGTACCATAGGTACCCCCCATGTGCACCCCCCACACCCCCCTTCACCTAGGAGGCCCGCAACGGGCCCCCGCAGTGTACATCTGTATGCTTTTCCACGGCGGAAAACCCGCCGCGAAAAAGCATATTTGACAGCCCATCCTAATATGGCTGACAGTGTCTGAGAGACACGTCACCATATTAGAGCTTTTCCGCCGCGGTTGTAAGCCAACTGCGGCGGAAAAGCTGCGGACGGAAACCAGGACCCATCAGCCATCCTAATGTGGCGGTGGGTCTTTGGCCAGTCCGCTGCGGTTTTTCCGCATCCTCTGGGCCGGCGGTGGTTTCCGCCGGCCCCGAGGATGTGGAAAAACCGCAATCCTAATCTGCCCCTTAGTGTGAATTTATTGTTGATGGTGATGCCGAGTGATTTAACTGAATCTGAGAGGGAGAGAGAGCAGTTTAGCGCATTAAGGTTGGCGATCCACGATTGGATGGGGAGAGGGTTGTTTTTTGGAGAGAAGAGGATGATCTCAGTGTTGTTCGGGTTGAGTTTCAGATGATTGTTGTGGAACCAGGTTTGGATCCTGGTTAAGGCCGTGTTAAGGTGCAGGATATCAGCATGGATTTTATTTTATAGTACAATTGAGTATCGTCACCATATAGGTGGTAGTTGATTTTTTCTTGTTTGAGTATCCGGGTAAGGGGTTCCATAAAGAGGTTAAAGAGAGCGGAAGAGAAAGGATGGATCCTTGAGGGACACCAAGGAAGACAGAGGGTGGGCTAGAGAGGCAGTTTTGAATTTTAATTTGTTGGGTTATATGTTGAAAGTAGGAGGTGAGCCAATTAAGGACAGTGCCGGTGAGGCCGAAGCGATTTTTGAGTGTGTTAAGTAGGGTTGGGTGGTAAACTGTATCGAATGCCGCGGAAAGGTCAAGAAGGATGAGTAGGTAGGTCTTGCCCTTGTCCAGGGCTAGGTGAATATCATCGACTATATTGAGAAGCGCGGTTTCCGTGCTGCACCCTTTGCGGAAGCCAGGTTGAAGGGGGTCAAGCAGGTTGAACGTGTCAATGTGTTTGTCCAGTTGGAGAAGGGCACATTTTTCCAGGGCTTTGGAGAGGAGGGCGAGGTTGGAGATGGGTCGGAGATTATTAGGGTCGTTGGGGTCAGCTTTGGGATTTTTGGGGATGGGAGTGATTTGCCCGAGATGAAGGGAGATGGGCACACTCCGTGTTGAGAGGGAGGCATGGATGATGTTGGTCCAGTAGGAGACAATGACATGTTGGATGGTGTTAAGTTGCTGGTCATGGTAGCTAATGTTTTTCCGTTGGCTATGGTGTTTCATCTTAGCCACGGTGCTGGTTATGCAGTTAGGACCTGTGCGCCTTATTATTCAAGGATTAGTGTGATGATGGGCAGGATGACTGTTGCTATCAGTATGTTAGTGCTACAATCCATATGAGAAGTTGTATGAGTATGGATAATTTTATAAGGTGCACCACAAAATATGAAAATGGCGGTGGCTGAAGTTTTCAAAATGTGGCATCTCTTTCTTTCCCTCCACCCTTTTTCGTGTTGGTTTTTAAAACTCCTGGATATTGAGGGTCCAGCGCCAATGGAGCTAGATACATATTTTGCTTCTTTATTAGGTGTAAATGTTTTATTGTGTGAATTGGTGTGCTTTGTGTAAAGCTATTGCTTCTTTACCTTGGCTTGTTGTCCATGAGTGGACAATAGCTCACAGCTGTCTTCCTGTCCAGCAGCCTTTTGAACCCATGCGTTAAGGGAGAGTTAAATTGGATCAAGGTATAGCTTGTGCCAGGTAAAATTTGTGGACCTCATTCTGGCCTCATTGTTTTCGATTCACAGGTGTTACATTGCGTCATTTATTGTTTGTTCATGGCTAGATGTGCTCATAGTAGGGCACGAATATCCTGTTTAAAACGACTGCACATGAGTAGGTTTAAATCTGAAAGCGCTTTCCCATTTACCTGTTTTTATGAGCTAGTCTTGAGAGCTTCAAGGCGCTGTGGTTCATGAGCATTAATTATGATGCCAATGATCAATAATCTATAAACATAACTATGAGACCCAATTAAGGCTTTCAGGTAAATCAACTGCTTATTTGATGGCCCAAAGTTAAAATATAAATAGTGAAACTATCTGTCGAGACAAATATTTGTTTATACTTAAGACTGAATTTCCATTAAAATACATGTGCTGTTCGCTTCTTCCCAATCCAATTTCGCAGTTAGAAGTGTTTCTCTTTGCATTTCTTTGTACTTCATTTCTGTCTGCACATGCATGCATGAAGTCCTTGCTGTCTGCCCACTATTTCTCTACTAATGAAGACCAACAAACATAAAAACTGCAGCAATATTACCTTGATGCAGTATTATTACTACAGTTGGGAGGGGCATCAAAACTCCTTATTTAGGGTTTTTGAACTATATTTGAGAAATATTATGCCTTTTCCCCTGAAGAGTTTCATGTAGCTTTGCGTTTCACCATGTAGGACCCCAAAGAGCAGTCAGGAAACTGACCACTAAAAAGCTAGTGTTACAAACAAGAACAAGCATTTGCAATGCAATAGGTCTCGCATTAGGAACGTTTGAGCTATTGGTATTGTAAACAACAAATATTTTATTTATGTGTTGGTTTTGAAAATAGCGAAATGAATAGCTTTGCCATTTACAATGCCAATAGTTTTAACTTTCGCAAATGTGACACCTATAGCATTTGTAATGCAATAGGTGTTGTATTTACGTGACTTAGATGTATTGATATTATAAATAACAATGGCTTTTTTTTAAAGAAAAATAATTAATACTTAAATGAAGTTATTGTAATTAATAATGGCAGTAGCTTTAACGTTTGTAAATAACTTTTGTGAAGAATATGTTCAGTGTATTTTATTGTGACGAAAATCCAAGAACAGAAGTGAAATATTAACACATTTTTGTGACATTTGTAATAAAGCTTGAAACATTAAGAGAACATATTTGAACCAGTTGTTATTGAATGGTTGCACAGATTGATGCTGTGGTGGCACTTGATGCTGTGGCGTTCACTGATGCTGTGGTAGCGCATAGTGATGTTGTGGTGCCCCTGAGTGATGTTGTGGTGCCCCTGACTGATGTTGTGGTGCCCTGAGGGATTCTGTGTTGGTGCTGAGTGATGCTGTGAGGATGCGATAGATAGATAGATAGATAGATAGATAGATAGATAGATAGATAGATAGATCGATAGATAGATAGATAGAGTGAGTGCGATAGATAGATAGATAGAGGGAGGGCGATAGATAGATAGAGGGAGGGCGATAGATAGATAGAGGGAGGACGATAGAGTGAGGGCGATAGATAGATATATAGAGTGAGGGCGATAGATAGATAGAGTGAGTGTGATCGATTGATAGATAGAGTGATGTTGATAGATCGAGTGAGTGCGATAGATAGACAGATAGTGAGGGCAATAGATAGATGAACATATAGAGTGAGGGCGATAGATAGAGTGAGGGCAATAGAGCGAGGGTGATAAGATAGATAGAGTGAGGGCGATAGATAGAGCAAGGGCGATAGATAGATAGAGTGAGGGCGACAGATAGATAGAGTGAGGGCGATAGATAGGTAGATAGAGTGAGGGCGATACATAGAGTGAGGGCAATAGAATGAGGTTGATAGAGTGAGGGAGATAGATAGATAGATAGACTGAGGGCAATAGATAGATAGATAGACTGAGGGCGATAAAGTGAGGGCGATAGATAGAGTGAGGACAATAGATATATAGATAAGTGGTTGTGTGTGTGGAGGGTTGTGTGTGTGTGGGGGGTTGTGTGTGTGTGTGTGGGGGGTGTGAGGGTGTGTGTGTGGGGTGTGTGTTTGGGGTGTGTGTGGAGTTGTGTGTGTGTGTGGGGTTGTGCGTGTGTGGGGGGGGTTGTGTGTGTGTGTGTGGGGTTGTGTGTGTGTGGGGTTGTGTGTGTGGTGTTGTGTGTGTGTGTGGGGCTGTGTGTGGTGTGTGTGTGTGTGTGTGTGTGAGGTGTGTGTGTGGGAATAGTTTTAACTTTCGCAAATATGACACCTATAGCATTTGTAAAAATAATAATACTTTAAATAAAGTTATTGTAATATATAATGGCAATAGCTTTAACTTTTGTAAATAACTTTTGTGAAGATTATGTTCAGTGTATTTTATTGTAACGAAAATCCAAGAACAGAAGTAAAATATTAACATCTTTTTGTGACATTTGTAATAAAGCTTGGAACATTAAGAGAACATATTGAACCAGTTGCTGTTGAATGGTTGCATAGATTGATGCTGTGGTGGCACTGAGTGATGTGGTGGCGACGAGTGATACTGAGGCGTTCATCGATGCTGTGGTAGCGCATAGTAATGTTGTGGTGCCCCTGAGTGATGTTGTGGTGCCCCTGACTGATGTTGTGGTGCCCTGAGTGATTCTGTGTTGGTGCTGAGTGATGCTGTGAGGATGCGATAGATAGATAGAGTGAGTGCGATAGATAGATAGATAGAGGGAGGGTGAAGGATAGATTAAGTGAGGGCGATAGATAGATAGAGGGAGGATTATAGAGTGAGGGCGATAGATAGATAGATAGAGTGAGTGCGATCGATTGATAGATAGAGTGATGTTGATAGATCGAGTGAGTGCGATAGATAGATAGACATATAGAGTGAGGGCGATAGATAGATAGAGTGAGGGCGATAGAGCGAGGGCGATAGATAGATAGAGTGAGGGCGACAGATAGATAGAGTGAGGGCGATAGATAGATAGATAGATAGATATATAGATAGATAGAGTGAGGGCGATACATAGAGTGAGGGCGATAGAGTGAGGTTGATAGATAGAGTGAGGGCGATAGATAGATAGATAGACTGAGGGCAATAGATAGATAGATAGATTGAGGGCGATAGAGTGAGGGCGATAGATAGATAGAGTGAGGGCAATAGATATATAGATAGATGGTTGTGTGTGTGTGGGGGGTTGTGTGTATGTGGGGGGTGTGGGGGTGTATGGGTGTGTGGGGTGTGTGTGGGGTGTGTGTGTGTGTGGGGTGTGTGTGTGGGGGCGGTTGTGTGTGTGGTTGTGTGTGTGGGTGTGTGTGTGTGGGGTTGTGTGTGTGTGGGGTTGTGTGTGTGTGGGGGGGGTTGTGTGTGTGTGGTGTTGTGTGTGTGTTGGGTTGTGTGTGTGTGTGTGTGTGTGGTGTACGTGTGTGGTGTGTGTGTGTGTGGGGTCTGTGTGTGTGGGGTTGTGTGTGGGGGGTTATGTGTGGGGGGTTGTGTGTGGTGGGGTTGTGTGTGGGGGGGTTGTGTGTGTGGGGTTGTGTGTGTGGGGGGGATGTGTTTGGGGGTTGTGTGTGAGGGAGGATGATCAACAGATGAGAGAGAAAGGAGAGAGTGAGAGAGAGGGAGGAGAGATATAGAGAGAGAGAGAAAAAAGGGGGGACAGAGAGGAGAGGTATAGAGGGAGGGAGGGAAAGAGAAGGAGGGGAAAGAGAGATCGGGAGAGAGAGAAGGAGGAGAGAGACAGAAAGAGAGGGAGGAGAGATAAAGAGAGAGAGGGAGGGAGAGAAAGGGAAAGAGTGAGAAAGAGAGAGTGGGGAGGGAGAGCGAGAGAGGGGAGTAGAGAGAGCCAGAGAGGAGGAGAGAGAGAGCCAGAGAGAAAGATAGAGCGGGAGAGACAGAAAGTGTGAGGAGAGATAAAGAGAGAGAGAGGGAGGTAGAGAAAGAGAGAGAGAGAGAGATAGAATGGGAAAGAGTGAGAGAGAGAGAAGGCGAGAGAGGGGGAGAGAGAGAAAGAGAGCAGGAGAGAGAGAGAAAGAAAGCGAGAGGAGAGAGAGAGGGAGACTATGCGCCCTGGTGGGAGCTGTGGCCCCGGCAATATTTCTAAAGAATAACATAATGTAATTTTAATTTCCTTCCCTATTTATAGAGTTATTTTGAGAATTTCCCTCTTTTTTCTATACCGGTATTTTTTGCTGGCATATTTTTACTGTTCGTGGAGGAAGAAAGAGCTGGCGGGGATGGATGGGTGGGTGGATGTTGGTGAGGATGGGAGGGAAGTGGAGAGACCCGGAGGAAGGGGAGTATGAGAGTGAGAGAGCATGAACACAAGAGAATTGACGAGCGAGAAGCAGACAGATAGAGTGGAGATGGGGGTGAGGAGGGGTAAACACAAAAGGAAGAGACAGAGGGTGGATGCTGGGCTTTTCTAGTTGAATAATAATTATAGCGCGTAGTGCTGAAAGTAACGGGAGTGCAGTCAGAGCAGCGCTTGTTTGATGGCATCGAAGTGCTTCAGACCCCCTGGGAGGCATGATGGGGAAGTTTGTAGGCGTGACCTCGTACTGTGTTGTAAAGCAGTGTGGGATTTGGGGGGGCGAGGGTCATTGGGAAAGAGGGGAAAAACACAACTATGGGTTTAGGGGTGGAATGTGTCGATCCTAGAGCCGGAGGTAGGTTTTCAGGGCAGAAACTCTGCAGTCTGTCAGCGGCTCTGCAATGCTGGCTGTTTGTGCCCGATGCAACATCTGAAGATATGAACTCATCGCGCACACAGACTCAATAGAGCATTAATATTCTGAACCTTTATGAATGAAACATCTAACTGGCAAAGAGATATCCAGGCATGCACACATCACAGCTTCAGGGGTGTTTACCCACCAATATGTCTTCCCAGCAACAAGTAAACTTTCTGGGCATTTCGAGTGAGCTTGTTGGTTCGCCGCAAGAGGAGCTAGAAAAACAAGCATTGGCCATGAAAGAGACACGGCATCGCGGCCGTGAAAGTGAAATTGAAAGCACGGCTGTGAGACACACTCTATAGTGGGGGAGGGGGAGGTGCAGGGGTAAATGGGGGAGGTGCAGGCGATATGCAGAGTTCAGAAACTCACAGGTACATAAACGAGCAAAAAGACCACCGACCGAGGCCAGAGAGGAGAGACTGTCCATTTGGTACCTTGCTTACATGTAGCCAGAATTGATCAAAACACATTGGGGAAGTGGTGGCAGCACCATGATGTGGAGAAAGGGTGAACGAATGCAAGCAGAGAAAGGCCCACAGGCCAAGTGAAAGCGGAAGGGGAGGGAAGAGAAGAGAAGCCGCGTGAATGGGATGGGGAGACAGAGCGAGAGATCGGAGCACGCGGTGAGCAATATCCAGAAAGGATTGGCAGTTAGTAAAAGGCACCGCATGACTTAAAAGTGAGTGGGAGCCAACAAGAAAAGTCAGGGGAACGAGCACAAGGGATGGGCGCAGGCAGAAAGGGAGGTGTGCGGGATATGACAAAGCTAGAGCAATAGAAAAAAGCGCTAGTGGCCGCAAATGGTGACCTGCAGAGCGCGTGAAAAACAATCACTTCAGAGCATTCAGCACATTGCTTTGAAGTCTCATGGCGGGGGCGGGGGAGCAGGTTGGTGGGGGGGGCGGGGGAGCGAGCCAGTGGGAGGGAACGCATATGGGGATGGGGTGTGAGGCCAAGCGCGCGCCTGGTGAAGCGTCACGCTTCAGTACACAACATGCATTGGGAGGAATCTGCTTGTTCAAGAGTGTTGTTTCCCCTTCAATAGGTCAGAGCTATAAATAGCTCGACCTAAAAACCTTACAGGCGCTTTAAGACACTGCGGGCCAGCGCTATCTAAAATAAATAAAAGTCTGCATTGAACCTTTTGAACAGGGTAAGGAAGCTATGCTCAAAATGAAACCCTGCTGCTATCAGCAAGAAACCAAGTTAAATGTTCGGGCCAATGGAGAGATAATAGTAGAATATTAGCAATGCTCCTGGAAGGCTGTTTGCAAGTTGACCTAACAACATAAAAGCGAAGTTCGTATCCAGGGACCAAGGGGGTGGCCCTGTCCCGTCTCCTGCTGGCGCTGACAGGCACAGTACGGGTCCACCCTTGGCCCGAGGTTCTCCTGGGCATGGCCCGCGCACGCCCCATGCTGCAGGACTACAGCGCGCCTGATGCAGCAAAGTCAACTCACTCAGGTGTGCAGACGCACGGAATCCTGGGACTAGAAGTCCCCAGCAGTGGTGGCCGTAGAAGTTTCCGGACCGCAGAGGCTGTTCCTCCATAAATGGCGTAGATGGCAGTGCTCTTTGAACCGGTTGAACAGGGTTCCGGATGTCAGCAGCAGGTTCTTAGCCGCGGACAGGATCAGCGAGAAATATTATATAGTAATAATATTGCGACAGGTTTGCCACATGTATGTGTTCAAAGTTAGCACAAGCTTTTTATTGGCAGTAACCTATTATTGTTTTTCCTTGCAGTGATGTGGTTTTCCTGCTTTTGTGATTTGATGTTACTGCATCACTCAAGCTTCGCAATGATGTTAAAATATGTAGCAATTTTGGTACTGTACATTTACATTACTATCCCCCTCTAAATGAGTATAACAGCTTATTGGTTTACAAGTAAGAAATGTGCGTCAGTCACCCTTTGATATTGCCCTACATGCAAGGGACTTTCTGAGAGCAAATAAAAATAGTAAATAAGCATTATCAAAACCAAGAAGTCTAGTGCCTTTTGCCATCCTCTTGGCTTTGTCAAACCTTGCTTTGTTCTGTCATGATTTTTGAAAAGTGTTATTGTTGGGGAAGCTGCAAAGGCAAAAATACCTTTTGGTCTCTGAAAAGCATACATTGCCATAGTAGTCCCTGGCACTGAAGCCGACCAGGTTGTGGATGTGCTCCTTGTGAAAGGGAAGCATGCTGTAACTCACAGTGAAGTCAACCAATTGATGAAGTGGGCTAACACACTGCCCCATGATGCATGCGGCAGTAGGCCGAAGAACAATGTGAATAACACAACAGTAGGCTAATGGATGAAGTCTGGCTGGACACCCTATAAGTAAACATGCTATACAGATAATTTTAGAAAAATCGAAAGATCTTGCTAACTTTAGATCTATGAAAAAGTTAATCGGTCTGGCGTTGGCGGCAGCCTCTTACCTTAGACAATACTTATTTTGTAACGTTTTCATACAATTTCATTACAAATAGAGAAGGTTGAAAAGATAGATAAATAGACACAATTACAAGACAGTTAGATAGCTAGAGATAGAGGGTCTTTAATAGATGGAGTGAGTTGAATTGATAAACAATGATGCATAGATAGTGTTGCCTATATAGATTAATAGCTAGTTTTGCATAGATCAATACTTAGATTGACAGTTGCATAGATAGAGATGGTTGCATAGGTAGATAGCTGGATAGAATATTTCTATTGAATAGATGCCTTTGGCAATCAAAACTATAGGGCCTATTCACAAAGAGCCTTCACAGTCGTGGCCGAGGCTCCATAGTCATTACAGAGATTCCTCCATGAGTGCGGAGACACCACCACTACTGCAGAGGCACTTTGTGAATCAGGCCCATAGATATTTATCTGGATGTCACATAGGTATTCTCTTCCTGGACATTATTTTTTAGGCGCTTTTCTCTGAGTTCCAGGCTTTTCACAAGAAATCTTCCCATTTGCTTGGTTGTTTCTCCTGAGATATCGCTCAGCAGGAAAAAGAGGTGTTTAGTTTTTACCTGCTAGGTACACATGTGAGGGTGTGGCCTCTGACACTGGTGTAGAAGGGACAGTCCAGCAGGACGTTGCTCAGGTCATCTGATTCCCCATATAAACAGGTGTCAGAGCTTACTTGCTTCCATTTGTTTAAGATTGTATTAAGAGGTAGCACGCCACTTCGTGCTAGAGCAACAAGATTCCGTTCTCTTTGATTTAACAAGTTTGTTAAATAAGGCTGGGCAACTGGAGACGAGTCATTAAGAATAGCTTGTCCAATTGGCCAAAAAGAATCAAGAGCTTTCTGTTTCCTTTCTTTTTCTACTGTGGTAAGTTTTTTTATTAATCGCCTTACTCATCTGTTTGTTGACATTATTTGTAGCGCTGGATTTGCTGATGAGATATCTATGCCTAGTCTCATTTGTTCTGTGATCCAACATATTCATAGCTTACTTTGTTGCTAAATTTAAAGTGTATGTCGTCTAGGTTGTACCCTGCTATGTTTAGCCTCTTCATACCATATTTTATTGGTGCAGTTTTGCATCTTCTCTGGATTGAGGAGAAGCTGTTATCTGTGTCCAGAGCCAATGTGGGAAAACCTGATGGTAACATTAGCAAACACTGCTAAAAGTTTCTTTTGTGAGTTTCTATTTTTGATGTTAGTTTGTCTAGGCCCCCTAGTTCAATGCCATAGGCTGGATGTATGATGTTACAACGCATACCTTTACAACGTATACCTTTACAACACATTTTTTACAATGCAACATCCATTACAACGCACTCCATTACAACGCATGCCATTACAACTAATTTTTAAAAACTACCTTTACAACACATTCCATTACATCGCATACTACCTTTACAACGCATACCATTACAACGCATAACATTACATTGCATGTAATTTAAGTATTGGATAGTGTAGGGGTGAAAATTACTATTCTAACTCCAGGGGGTGCAATAGTAGGGTAAGTGTTGGATAGTGTAGGGGTAAAAATTACTATTCTAACTCCAGAGGGGTGCAATAGTAGGGTAAGTGTTGGATAGTGTAGGGGTAAAATTACTATTCTAACTCCAGGGGGTGCAATAGTAGGGTAAGTGTTGGATAGTGTAGGGGTAAAAATGACTATTGTAACTCTAGGGAGGTGCAATAGTAGGGTAAGTGTTGGATAGTGTAGGGGTAAAAATTACTATTCTAACTCCTGGGGGTGCAACAGTAGGGTAAGTGTTGGATAGTGTAAGGGTACTTTGTGTTGTAATGCTATGCGTTGTAATGGTATGCGTTGTAATGACTGCGTTGTAATGACATGCGTTGTAGTGGTATGCGTTGTAGTGTCATGCGTTGTAATGGTTGCGTTGTAATGGCATGCATTGTAATGGATGTTGCGTTGTAAAAGTTTTGTTGTAATGGTAGTGCGTTGTAAAAGGTGCGTTGTAAAGGTTGTTTCCCCCATAGGCTATTTAGCTTCCTGCCTTTGCCTGGAAGACTTGGGTGAAATAATTTCCATAGTTATGTGAACTTATACGTATGGCAATTAGAGTTGGTACTGATTTGTCTATGACTGTCTTAATATGTGTATTCCATTTAAGGTTGTTTGAAATCAACAATCCTAGGTATATGAATGTTTTTACTTCTTCTAGTCGTATGCTATTAATTATAAAGACATCACAGTAATTTCATTTTTTTCTAAAGATCATTACTTTGTATTTTCTTTGTTTATTTTTAATCCATTTCATGGCAGTACCTCTCTACTGCCAAGATTTGCTCTTGGAGACCCTTTGGTGTCCCGGCAATTTGAATGGAGTCATCAGCATATAAGAGGGGTGGGGAGATTTGAACGTCTTCCCTGTTTGTCTTCACGGTCTTGATGTACAGATCGTTCGTGTATACTGAAAAGAGTAAGGGCACAAGAAAACATCCCTATTTCACTCCACCTACGGTGCTAAATCTTTTGTTAAGATGGCCTTTTTTGTTAAGCCTGACTTGTGAGATTGTTTTTAATACAGTATTTCTATCACAGTTAGAAATGCCGGATCTGGGTCCAATTCATTCACCTTTTTAAATAGCTTGTGATGAGGTATTAGATCAAAGGCTATTGTGAAGTCCAGGTACGTTACATGAACTGGCATTTCCTTTGATGAATGAATGAATGAATGAAATAAAATGTATAGTGCGCAACTAAAACCCGGAGGCATCAAGGCGCCTAACAAAACAGATCAAAACATAGAAAGGCAGAACACAACTACGAGTATGACTTCGTAAAAAGCCGAGTTTTCAGAGCCTTTCTGAATGACTGCATGGTGGGAAGGGACTTAAGATCCCCCGGAAGGGCGTTCCACCACTTAGGTACCAGAGTGGAGAAGGCTTTGCCACCCCATTTAGCTCTACGGATGCGGGGCACTGATGAAAGAGAATTGTCGCTAGAGCGTAGATTCCTCGAGGGGCTGTAGGGAGACAGGATGGATCCGATCCCAGTGGCACTACCTCTGGCCAAAGCCCCATAGGTCATGCACAATGTTGTTAAATGTTTTGATATACTGTATTTGTATATAATGTGTAGGAAAGTGAAAATTTCATCCACCGTGGATAGGCTGTCTCGTAAGCTCCCTTGAAAGGGAGTTAGTATTTTATAATTTCGAACCCATTTGTCAAATGTCTTGAATATAAGTTTGCAGAAGAGTTTGCAGTTGTTTACGGCAAACTGGACAATAATATTTCGAGTTGTTTTGGGGCCCTTTTTCTGCAAATAATGTTCTGCCCAGATTCCGGGCAAATATTTGTTCTAGTGTTTTCAACAAAAGGTTTGGTTAAACTGGTTGCCACCAATCTTTGTTTAGCTTGAAGGCTTCTACTGGTAACATGTTAGGCCCTGGTGCCTTATCTTTTGGTAGTTAATTTATTGCTGATGTTATATTTTGCTGCGTGAAGCTATTGAAGCTATTCTACTGCCTGGCCGGTGTCGGAGCTGCGTTCAATGCCCGACCAGTCTCTGCATGGTTAGAACTCTTTATTTGTTTTTATTTTGACGCTGAAGATACCCTTTTTAACTCTATGTTTTGAAATTACATTTGCTGTTTACTTGCGGGGTCACTTTACTCATTTTGCACAGTTTCTCACTTCGAGTGGGCGGCAATCTTGGGTATCACAAGGTTAGCGGTCCAGTCATCGTACGCAGCCTATTTAGGAGGCACGCTGACGTGGATGGGCTTAGGGCCACTCCCCCTGGTTGTGAGACCCCAGTAAACAGGAGCTCCTGGGGCTAAGGCCAGGAGGGGGATCATCAAGATGCCCAAGGCATGCTTGTGAGTCAATACATAAACGCCCACCACGGGCATGAGGTTATTGTGGCTCCCAGCTACCCAATATACTGGATCAAAGATAAGGGACCCACAACTAAGTGGGCACTCTTAAATGCCAGGTCCCTGATCAAACATAGCACAGAATGGGCGCTATTCCTAGAAGATCATAACATTAAAATAGCCTTCATCACGGAATCCTGGGCAGATCAAGCCTTAGGTCCTGATTTAGCAAAGGCCACCCCCCCAGGTTTTTTATGTCATACCCTGAACAAACCTCTGAGGAGGGGTGGGGGCCTAGCGTTTATTTATCATGACTCAATGAATCCCATTTTATACTCTGCCTCTAACACCTTTTGCGAGGCACTCTCCTTTAACTTCAATATTGACCATCACAAAAATTTCAAAGGGCTACTAATCTATCTCCCTCCTGGTCCCAGTGCTGGGTTCCTGGAGACAATAGGTACCCTACTTAAAGATGGAATGTGTTCAGAATCATTCGCGGTATTAGGGGATTTCAACTTTTCTCTCGATGACACCACGGACCCTGATACCATTAACCTAGACAGACTAATGGAGACTGGGTAACTTAAGTAGTTGGTGGCAGGTCCTACACATCTTAAAGGGCACACTTTGGATGGGATATACTCTAACAACCTTGATTTGTATTATTCTGATGTATCTTGGGTGAGAGAACCTGTGCAACCTGTGCGAACCTTTGTGAGCCATGAGCCGTGAGCCGGAGCCGGTGGATCAGAGGAGCTGAGCCTTGAACAGTGATCAGCAGTGGTAAGAGGCCGTGCGGTTCACAGGGGCGAAGAGTAAAAGTTGTCTTCCCAAGTGAGTCACCCCCCCCCCCCATCGGCACCATCGGCTCTGTCGGCTTTCATCGTTGCCATTACCGCGCGCAGCCCAGTTACAACAACATGGGAGAGGCAGCGTGGCAGTAAGTGGCAGGAGGGGGCTATCCGAACGGGAGAGGCAGTGAACGCGCAGGAGAGCCAGCGGCGGAGGCAAACGGAGTAGAGCAGACCGGGAGTGAGTTGACCGCTGGTGTGGCGAACTGGTCCCGCGGCCCTCTCCCGGCTCTCTTATGTGGACCCCCCGCAGCGGCACCAGCAACGTCAACGGAACCAGTAACGGCATTTGGATTGCCGTAGGAATCAGCTTCTCCACTCGCCAGCCCTTACCTGCCCTTGCGCCCCTGTGCCCTCGCATCAGCTACCTTAGAAGTAGCAAAACCGCCCTAGCATCCACGGGTTGTTCTGGTAGCTCAGGGGCACGACGCCGAGCTGCAGCGAATCAGCCACAAGCGTTAAAGAGGTAACTCCTGGAGTGAGAGTGGGAGTGGGAGTAGGTGCAGGCCGGGATCAATAGAAAACAAAAAAGAAGAAGGCAAGAATTGCAAGATAAGGCAAAACAAAGCAAAAGCCAAGCTAAGGGGCAAAGGGCAGTAAGGCAGAAGGACGCATAACCACAACATTCATAATTACCCAGATTATTGTCACTCCAGAATTTCAGTAATTTCATCAGCATCTCCAGCAGCCCCCCCAGGATCTCACTCCTAAAATCTGCCACCACTCACTCGTAGACACAATTGACCGGGTGTCCGCGGGATCCAGTGGTACGCAGCCCAGAGAGCTGAGTGCCGAGCGGTGGAGCGGAGACCGGAGGAGCGAACCAAGCGGTGCGGATCACGCCGACCCGAGGCGGGCAGGCCATCCGAGCTGGAGCAGGAAGCGGGGAACGGGAAACTGGGAACTTATTTCTTCCTTATGATCAGGATTTCCCTCATAAAACTCTTCTATCCGCTATTGGAGGTGGCAGGAGGTGTAAGGCTGGGAGTGAGACCTTTGAAAGTCGTCTGAGGTCCGACCCTCCTCTCTTGGAAATTAAAACCTACCCCATAGAGTATAAGACACATCTAGTCCGTACATTGCACCTTGGCATACAAAAAGTTGAGATCACGAACAATATTTATGAAAAGATTAGGAACCGACCAAGCAATAAGAAGGAGTGCTGGAAAAATTGTCCGTCCTCTCACTACCGAACCGCCTACTGGAATTCTCAAATACTTTTCAAACCAGAGCACTAAGGATCTGAAGCAAATTCAAATCAACCAAATAAAAGCAAAAGAAGGAAAAAAGCAACACATGGAGTTTATTAGCAACACAGGACAAGAAGTAATAGAACAAATCCAAACTATTCAGACAAAAGAGGAAGGAAAAAAAGAAATATCGGAGGCAATTAACAAAACAGGGCAAGAAGAATCATCAAACAATCAAACTTGGTCTCAATCAAATACTAACATCAAAATTATAAAATCAGAAAAATCCGATGACCAAGAAAACCAAGAACATCTGGAATTCGACATCACTTGCCCCGACATAAGCCTAAAAGATCTAGTCTTTAGCAGGGCACATCAAAAGGAAATCCAGAACAGTACCCCACGAAAACAGTCAGATTCTGAAGTCTCTCCCTCACAAACTCCGAATTTCCTTATGCTAAAATCTATTGATCACACCACTGAGCAAACTTCAGTATCCAAAGCACTGCTTATTCTAGAAAGAATTTTAGAATCAGTTCTCTCTCACTTAGGGAACATCTTGGAAAATACAGACCAGACGTTAGACACCCAAATAGGAATCTTAAAACACATGGTTGAAAAAAAAAGGAACAAACAACAATCAAAATTGCCACTAGATGGTGAAGATGATAAACGAGTAATAGGGGATAAAGTGCCTACTTCACAAGCGCCAAAACTGACAACAACAGTCTACTCAACAAAGGTCGACACGGCTTCACAAACCGGTCGAAGTAAACAAAAAGAAAAAAAAGAAAAGAACAAATATAATCAAACCTATTCGCTAAGAAAACTCTTTAGGGAGCCAAAAGAGTCCAAATCGATGGCACAGACTATAATATATTATCCATTATTTAATAAAATAAAAACAAAAAACCTACCAAAAGGGCTAAATGTGACAAATCAAGAAAGAATAGAAACCCTAATAAATACATCAATAGTCGCATCTCCGCATCCAGTAACTACAAAAATTAGGAGAACAAATGTCAACTGTCGTAAGCGGATAAAGAAAAGAAAAAATAGAAGGTTTGAAAAACAAAAGGTACGAAAAACAAGACTTCCAGAAACAACACCAATTAACAAAGCAAAAACAAATGAACATCAGATATGTAACAACTCGACGGAACAAAGGCAACAGTACACGACCTCTAATGCTCAAGTAGTGTTTTCCCAACCTATTACCCCAAAATGTGTCCCTAGGAATACAGATAAAGAATTAAAGACACAAAAGGAAAGCCAACAACAAACCCCATTGACGAGGGATGTGCCTACTAAATCACAGGTAAATTGTACTTGAAGAGTGGAAATTACAGATCTCTTTCTCTCAGGCAAGGACCCCCTAAACTGGGAAAGAATAATACATTTGCTTCAACGGATACTACCCCTACAGGCGCTTGCAAGACATGACATAAAATTAGTTTCCTTCCCAGACAAAAACAAAATTACATTAGCTGTTGCAGAATTCTGGTCACCAGTCATCCCAGCAATGATATTTAAAGAAAAAGAGACTCTTCATAAACGCGGATTTGACGTGGCACCTTTAAAGGTGGAAACAGGCTCGACACCAGAACGTCATCTAGTCAAACATCATCATTCAGTGGCATCCCGGTATACAAATAACAACTGGTTAAATCCTTACAAAGATGACATTTCGGTTTCAATTAACAATGGACAAAGACGAAGCTGGGTCAAGAATTATCAATCTCAGGAAATAATACCAACGACAACTCATGGGCTTGGATCGCAGAAAACCTTAATAACAAATAAACAGGTTCCGAAATCAAGCGCCCTTTTTAGCCACGGTCTAACCATCTATTCCTGGAACATCGCAGGGAAAACTCAAGAAAAACAAGCAACAATTTCCCAAGACCGTCCAGGGATCGTGGCATTACAAGAAACTTGGGGAACCACAAACTTCGATTTCCCCAACTACTTTGTATATGATATTCTAGTAGAACCGGTTACCCATGGGCACACAAAAGGAGGGATTGCTATCCTCCTATCTGAAGACTATCATTGGGATCAGGAGATTATTCCAACTCATTCTAAGAACTTTCAATGTTTAAAAATCAAAATAGGGACTGATAAGACCAGAAGCTTGACCAAAATGCTTATCTGTAACGTTTATATTCATCCGGGAGTAAAAATGGACGCATTATCGATAACGATATTCGAGGATATTGAAAAAGTGGTAGAAGAACAGAATTTCCCACTGATGTTCCTCACAGGAGACCTAAATGGGCAAATCTCTAATGATTTATTAGAAACATGGGATTCCGGAGAAAAAGATGAGGCCCAGGCAATACCCATTCCCCAATTTCCCTCAGGATGTAAATCAAATAAGAGAGGGAAAATCATTTTAGCATCACTCGCTACTCTCAACGGAGTACTTCTAAATGGCAATATAGAAGATGACATCCCAGCTTCCTTTACAAGAAAGGGAGGATTCAGTGCATCAATCCTTGATTATATGATCTGCTGTCCAGGCCTCTTTGGATTAGCCCATCAACTCAATATAAAGTTCGAGAAAGGAAGTGACCACGGCTATTCTTCAATTAATAACAGGTATAACACTGAAACGAACAACTTCAGTACATTTAATGGAACTGCATAAAACAGCTCTGATAAATCCAGTCCAAGGTCGGCTAGCGTGGAACCCTAAAACCTTTGAAAAAATCACCCAAACAATTGAGAACTCAAATTTACTTTCAATTAACCACAACATAAACCCAATATCAAATTTTGAGGCAGTGGCCAAGAATTTTATTCAACTATTACAGAAAAGTGAAAAATGAAGAATGATAAAAACACAAGGCAAAGATCGACGTCAGATCCCAAGGCAAGGGAATTAAATAAATTAATTAGGGCACAATTCCTGTATTTCTCTGACACCAGAAAACAGGAAATCAATAAACGAAAAAACTATTGCAGAAGACAAAAATTAAAAGAAAAACAAATCTTACAGGATAAAAAATGGATAGACCCACAGATAGCAGCAAAAAGACAAGACAAACGTACATATTGGACTATAATAGCACAAGAAACAGGAACACATTTTTTTTAAAATCTAACCCTGTCCCACCTTCAGACTGGGAAACATATATAACTAATTTATACAAAGTAAACCAAGCCTCCAACTGCGACACAGTAACGCAAGTCGATATAGGACAGGACAAAGTCACAAACATTGAGCCATTAACACCATCCTTAGTAGAACACTACATAAAAAAGGCAAGAAGTTCGGCTGCAATGGGTCCAGATCAAATTCCGATAATGGTCCTAAAGAACAACTCAAAAGAGTGGAGTAAGTTTTTAATATGCATGTATAACCATATAATCAGTACAGGGGAAGCTCCAAAGTCTTGGAAGGGAAGCATAGTTATCCCAATTCATAAGAAAGGTTCTAGATTGCTACCCGGCAGTTACCGACAGATAGCTCTCCTAGATGCAACCGGGAAGATTTTTGCTGCTGCACTTCTAGATCATCTTAAAGAATGGGCATTCTCAACCGGCTCCATTCCACTCTATCAAGCAGGTTTCAGACACAAACATTCAGTCATAGATAATATTGCAGTACTCCAAACAATACTAGAAAAATATGTGATGAAAAAATCGCAGGTAGTATATGCAGTATTTGTAGACTTTACCACTGCCTTCGACAAGGTCGAACAAGTCAAACTCTGGAACAAACTCCAGAAAATGGGAATACCACAACATCTTCTCCATTTAATAACAGCATTGCATTCTGGGACTTGGTGCCAAGTTCAAATGGGGAGGGAAAAGGGTCTAACCTCCCCATTTCCAACTCCAAACAGCCTGCGACAGGGGTGTCTCTTAGCCCCCCTATTATTCTCTTTATATTTGAGTGATCTACCAGAAACTCTTAATCAGGTCAATAACTTCCCGCCAAAGATTGCTACCACCAGAATTCACTGCATGATGTATGCAGATGATGTAGTAATCTTGGACCTGACTCCATTCGGCCTCCGACGAAACCTCACGGCACTCACCAGATATACAGATGAAAACTATTTAATCCCAAATACCACTAAAACAAAAATTCTACCATTCACAGGAAAGAAGACTCATTGCAAATATAACTGGTTACTAGGAGGTAAAGCATTGGAAATTGTTAAAGAATATATATATCTTGGGAGAACATTTACTCAGACTTTGCTTAACCAGCCTCATCTGCAAAAAATGGGTCATAAAGCAGATGCCCATACAGGGGCCCTCCAAAGACTTTACTCATGCACTGGTCGAAGACAATTCTCCGCCTTGCTCCAGGTTTATAATGTAAAATTTCCAGCAGTTTTAACATTCACAATAGAACATATTCCAACAAAAGAATGGTCCCAAATAGATATTAAAGAAGGGAAAATCCTGCTGAAGTTAATTAGGATGCTGCAAGCAGATCTGGTTCAAGCTCTCAGGCTAGAACTATCGTTAGTCAGTTCTTATGCCAGAGGGATCATAAACATAATTAGATGGGCATATAACCTGGTTCATGCCGATCCAGGAACATTCAGAGCACTGTTAAAAATAGAGTCACTGGAGCAGGACTATCCAAAGTATATATTTGGAAAAAACCTAAGTAATGCTTTTAAATTAACATCAGACTCCCTAGAAATGTTACAATCTTGGACACCAGTCCAGCTGAAACTCTGTTTGAAGCACCTAACACCAAGGCTATGCATGGAACTTGATATTCAACACTGCTCCAGGCTCCCAACGTACAAACAGTACGCGGACACAATAGTTTTAAAACAAACGCAACCATATATCTTTTTTAATCTAAATCATGGAGTAAGGCGAACTATTCTTCAAGTACGGCTAGGAATATTACTGCTGAAATTATACACTTTTAAGTGGTCATCAAATCAAGGAGGGACGAATCTCTGTGACTTATGCCAAGGTGGGGTGCAAGATCTAGAACATGTTCTGTTTGTATGCCCAAGTGAGATCGTTGTAGCAGCCAGGAACAGATACATTACCCCGATCTAAACAAAATGTAATATAAATTCGGTCCAGATGTTGATTTCCCTCTCCAATGGTCCACCCAATGAATTTGTGTGTATTAACATGTATAACTATTTTAAGTCTTTTTTTAAATTATATTAATGTGATAATTTTTTTTAGTAAAAATTGTAACTTTTATCGTGTATAAATTTGTTGTTCTCGTAAGAGAACTGAATCAAATAAATTATTGAATTGTTCTGATGTACTTCCCCTGGCCTGGTCAGATCACAGTGTCATCATTTTCGAGTTGCAGGAGTCAATAGCCCTAAATTTAAATCCATGTCTATAAAGATGCTGGAAAAAGGAACATAGAAGGACCTATATGGGGGTCAGTTAGAGGAGGAACTAAAGAGAACCCTACTCCCACTTCCATTGAAGGTAGACAAAGCCGTGACGACTTAGACAGACTGGCTAGATAAAGCTTGTAAATAATTGGTCCCATAAAAAAATGGACCCCCAATGGGGCCAAACCCTCGGACCCTTGGTACTCAGACAAGTTAAAATCTCAGAAACTGGCCTGCAAAAAACTTGAACAGCATGGAGGAAAGGCGATAAAAATAATGATAAAGACATTTATAAGCATAGTCTTAAACTTTATAAAGAACTGCTGCTGGAAACCAAAAAGAATTTATATTTTTATGAAATTCTCCAAGCGCGAAGGCCAAAGCTAAAGAACTATTCTAAACTGTAAAAAAACTTGCCTCACCCAATACTCCAAAGAGTGCAAGTAGCCCATAACTGTGTGATAAATGTGCTACCTTCTTCCAACATAAGGTGGAATGTATATTTTCCACATTCGCTCCAGCTCAGAAGCGAGAAGGAATATACTCACAGGAAATAGTCCAGGCAGAACCCAATCCTGGGCCTGTCTTTGATCATTTCATACCACTACCACAAATAGCAGCAACCATTAAACTATTGAATTCCATACGATCAGGATCCCCCACAGACCCTTGCTCAGTCTCGATTTTGAAATCCATTCTGGGATTAGCCAAATTTCTCAAAAGGCTAAGACTTCATGGCTTGTTAGGAATTTTAACAGGTCAATATCCCCTAATTTTGGGGGAATGCCACCAACATTCCTTGATAAAAGTGCTCCCCCCCCATTTTCTCAGTTTATTTCCTGTTTTACAGGGGACCTGTTCTGGTCAATCTTGATTTGATACATTTAGTTTGACAGCAGGCATTGAGCAGGAATTTTGTTTTGATATGCACATCTGTCCTCTATTTTCTTCCCTGTTAATCATTAGATTTGAGCTACATAGATTTCCAGTAGCTATTGTTCATTCTTTTTCGATTTCCATCTGGTTATTTGCCATGCAGATGCTTCTGGCATCTTGAGATTTTTTTCACATATTTTTCCCTCTTCCTATTTCTCTGTTTAATCGGTCCATCTTTCCTATGTCCTTGTGCACTCATACGTGTCCTTATGAGGCCTTTTCTTATTTTTATCCTGGTTTCTGTGAATAGTTTTATAAGTGGGGCTGATGTCCTCATGAACTCAATCAAATTTAAGCTTCTAGTGCCTACGAGGATCCTATTTTTAGGTCTCGTGTAGCAGCACGCATGCGCTGCATAGGAGAAAGACCGTAAGCTATTGTTTAGGATTTTGTCCCAAAAACGTGCACGCGTTCCATTGCCTTCAATGGCAACACGTGCACGTTTGAAGATTCCCTTGTGGGAGCGAGCTTGACACCATATGTTTGCAATTAACTTACAACACATGGTGCCCCTGGCTCGCTCCTGCAAGGGAAACACTTTGCGTGCTGTCGGCCGACCTCCACACGCCGCCCTGGCTTCCGGCATGTAACCCCTCTGTTTTCTGGCCAGCTTCGATTGTTTCTGCACTGGTAATCCACTCACTGTGCATTCCTTTGTGGCATGTAAAGCAGTAGTTTGACTTTGTATCAGCGCTCGTGTGATGGGGACTGAAATGTCATGGTTGGAAAGAAGCATCAAAATTGTTACCGACTCTAAATGGTTTCGGTATTATTGCCCAGATTCCCTTCATTACTGTTGGTTGTTCTCAACACTCTAAGCTACGCTATATCATTAACTTAAACACGGGGCACGTATTACAAAGTAATCGGGATGTGAAAGGCATGGACGGTGGCGTATTAATTGCAATGCCAGTAATGTATCTGTCTGAAAGTGATGTCGCCGTCACATTTGACCTACCCTGGCCTTGTTGTTATTTGGGGTGCGTCTGTTGTATACATGCTAAGTTCCCGTAGTGGTCTTCCTGCAAAGGTTTTTGTGATGAGCACTGATCTCTCAATCAATCAGGGTTCTTGTAAAGCATGACTACTCAAACGTTAGGGTCTTAAGGCGCTGGGGAAGGGGGTGGCGGGGTCTCTCCATAGGAGCCGTATATGCTGTAATGTTGCTGCCTCTCACACAGACTACTTCCAGCCATCGGTTTGACGTGGTACCGCTTTCGTATGCAGGAGTTTCGTTTTTTGTGACCCTTTAATTAAAGCCTGGCTATAAATCCAACTACCCCTTGTCAACTTGAATGTTTAAGGTCCTACATTTAATCCTAAAGGTGAAACTACAAGTCCCAGAAACAAAAGTGCAATTGCTAACAAGACAGCAGTGGCTGAATTATTGAAGTTTGACAGTTTTTTTTAAACCATAGAAACAATTCAACAGTAGCACTGTGCCCTTACGAGGATTAGATATTGATCGTTTGATAGATTGCTGCCATGACAGGGCACAGAAGAACCAGCCAGCCCAATTCACCCTTTTGTCTTAACTCCTCAATGGGAGATCAATATGTTTCTTAAATCCCAGTGGCCCCTGCTCTTTCTAATTTTACCTGATACATTTCTGCCCATGTAGAATTTTCTCCCAGACAACTTCCACTCCTATTAGGGAGAGACATTTCAGGATAAAAAGACAAGCTCTTGAAAAGAGACTTGACATGCTTCCATTGTTTCAGCTAGGACGCAGCTTCAAGTGGGCAAAACAAAGCTGATTTAGATATGCATGCAGTGTGAGGTATACGTTGTGGGCAAACATGAAGCTGATTTAAATATGCATCCACTTCTCTGCACAAATTGTTGATGAAACAAGTTTATTAAAATATGCACCCTTTGCAAGGCCTTGGTATAGTCTGCCTTCAGGACACCCTCCCGTTGTCTAATAAAAGTAGATTACACAAATATTCCCCCCCTTTCATGTAACACACTATCTATTCCAATATGTTATGTTAATGAATTTAAGAAAATGCACTGCTACCCCTGAGTGTCCTAGAGTCTAGTAAATAGACTGAATTAAAACCAGAGGGAGCATGAAAATCAAAGGAAGTGCCAGGTCTTGAGTCCCTTCTGAATACAGAATGGTTTATTTTGGCTGCTAAGCTAGAAGGCCTTTAATTCCATGTCTTTGTTACCAGAATACTGAACCACTTAACCTACTTTGTAAATGTTGCCTCTTTCGGCTACTTGTGCTGTAGAGAAGCAAAAGCTTCAAGATAGACAGTAATAAAACAATTCAGTTTCAGTTTGTTAATACATCAGGCCTTGTGTAAATGCTCTGAATAACACAAGTGTTTGTAAAGCTCCTTCTCATAAATGGGATACTGATGCTTCTAACCTTGTTAAAATGATTGCTTGTACCACTGTCTTCTAGCCGGAACCAATAGAAACTAACACTGTTTGACCAGTAGCCTCAAATGATGATAGCAGACTGAAACGATTGTGTGCTTTCAACAGCAAATTAACTAAAGTTCCACTTTTCTTTTTTTTTTTTTAAACTCCTTGACCGGATGGGTGATGATCCAAGCTGTTTAGGCCACCAATTCATTGACCAGATGTCAGAGGATCTTACTTTTTGTCAGAGTTAAGTTTGAAGGTATTCTGTGACATTGCGGAAGCAGCAGCTGTCAGGCCACCTTTGAACCTGCTTTTTGGCACTACATCTAGTGGATTGAAGCACTAAATAACTGCAACAGTACTACAGTAATTCGCAAATTGATAATACAAACTTACAATGAACAACATTTATAAAATAAAAAGGGCTAGATGTATCAAGATACCCTTTAGCGAATCTCAAATAGCGATTTTTAAGGAATCGCTATTTGAGATTTGCAAAATGGTATGTATGTAGAAATTCGCAAATTTTTAGCGATTTCTTAAAATTCCTTAATTGCGATTAGCAAATTGCTAATCGCAATTAAGGAATAATTTCCCATTCATTTCTATGGGCCAGGAGGCTCATAGGAAGGAATGGGAAATTATTCTCAATTTGCAATTTTTAGCGATTTCTTAAAATTCCTTAATTGCGATTAGCAAATTGCTAATCGCAATTAAGGAATAATTTCCCATTCATTTCTATGGGCCAGGAGGCTCATAGGAAGGAATGGGAAATTATTCTCAATTTGCAATTCGCAATTAGCTAATCGCAAATTGAGAATAATTTCAAGGGTGCAAGGGTGTTTTAAGGACACCCTGCTGCACCCCAGAAATTGACATGTGTGCGCATATGGCGTACATACATGCCCTAAGGGCATGTATGAGCGTCACATGCCACCTTTACAAATTGCAAAAAGTGCATTTGTAAAAGAAATCGCAAATTACCACCAACTACAAGTTTGTGGTAATTTGCAATTTCTTAAGGGAAAATCGCTAATTGGAAATGCTTGATGCATAGCATTTAAGGAATCTCAATTTGCGATTCCTTAAAATGCTGACGCAAAGTTAAGGAATCGCAAATTTTGCGATTCCTTATATTTGCGATGCAATTTTTTTCATACATCGCATTTCCTGATTTTTTTTGTCGCAAGTGCTGCTATTTTGCGATTCGCAGCGTTTGCGACAAAAAAAAACGCTTGATACAGCTAGCCCAAAATGTATTACATCGTAATACAAATAGAACATAATATATTAACTTTTGCATATCCCCATAATAGTTGCTTCACTTACCCTATGACATTTGTCAAGAACTTGGATATTTGTTCGTATTCTGCTGTGATCCCACATTAGCCAGTCACCTCAGACGCCATACCACTTTTCAGTTTGCATACCCTCAAGCTTTACACTTAACCTGCTATTTTTTCCTTGATTAGCTTATTATTTTGGAGCAACTAAACTAGTACTTGCACAGATTATTTGTGCACATTGATTTTTTGAAAACATTACAAATTTAAGCCACTCATCACAATATGTGCACACCAGGACAGATCCCACTTTGCTCTTACAATAATTATCAAATGTTAGTGGCAGGATTATGGAAAAAAGGCTTGTTTAGAGGATGAATGGTCTAAAGAAGAATGTTTTCAGTTAGTGTCGAAAGAAACCTGTTAAAGTATGTCCACCCCCCCCTCTCACCCCTCATGCCGCTCTCCCTCTGTTTGAACTGAAAGGAAGGTAAGCCATGTTGGTGCACAAGCAAGCAGATTGGAGGGAACTGTGGCCTACATACCAACTCACTTTAGAATGAGTAAGCATTAAACACAGTATCTTAGTTTTCTCCAGTTAAATCCTATTGTCATTTGCCTTAGAGCACCTTTTCAGAAAATTCTGGCCCTGTTGCAGGCCCTCCCACCGTAGGCCCAGGCAACGTTGTCTGCATAAAACAGGCATGCAATCTCTTTGCCTCCCATCTTTGGAATTTTGAACCGGAAATCTCTTTGGGGAGGTCACTTAAGTATATGTTAAAAAACAAGGGTGATTAGTGTAAAGCGCTGTCTTGCACAAGCATACTTAGAAGTTTAATTAGAATAATGTCTGCTTTTTCATGCACATTTTAGAGTTGCTCATGTTTGGCACTCCAGGTCGCTTAGAATGGAAATGAGCAAAGTCAGATGCCTCATTTAACCCCTTTGCCGTGGACGTAATTCACCATGGCGCGGGAGGCTGTGGCTCCGCGGTGCTCGTGACGAGCCCAGCTCGTCATGAGGCACAGTGGAGCTGTGCTCATGACGAGCTGGGCTCGTCACAACTTCGCCCACTGATTGATTCTCCCGCACAGGCGGGGAATTAATTGCGCGTGGGAGGGCTGCGGCCGTTATGACGAGCCCAGCTTGTCATGAGCACAGCTCCACTGTGCCTCATGGCAAGCTGGGCTCGTCGTAAGCATGGAAGGGGTTAATAATTTGCTAACTTTTTGTCCACAGTTTCCCTTTATTCAGTGTCAAATGTTGAGGAGAAGATCAACAATGCATAGTACAGTGGCCCCTCGATCCTGGAGATGGCACAAACTTCATCATGAGCACAGAAGCTACATTGTGACATCCTTGCTCATTTATTTTATCTATAGCTGTGGACAGTTAAACCTCATTCCACTCACTGTAATAAGTGGAGCCCAAAAATGTTAGTGAAAACTCTAGTAGAAGAGCATAATATCAATGGACAATAATTGTGAGGAAAGTTCATGTCCTTTCTTTTTAGGTCTCGCCTACGCAGCGCACATGTGCTGCGTAGGAGGAGACCTCTTGAAATCGATTCGCTTTTTAGGCCAAAAACGTGCACACATTTTTATTTATTTATTTAATTTTAAAAGTTTTATATAGTGCTAGCTTAACCCGTAGGTATCAGAGCGCTTTACATACACACTGTAAAAACAGAAGAAAATTGCATTACATAGTAGGAAGGCGGTAAGGAAGCAAAACAGATAAAAAAAATAAACATGAAAAATAAGTAAACAGTGCAAGGGGAGGGAGAGAAAACAAACAAAGGTGGCTAACACAGTTCAGTCGCCAACTATCCTTGAGTGTCCAAAGAGAGAGTAGTCAGCTCGGATATTGAAGTCTAGGTTAGTTGACGTTGGTCAGGAAAGTAATTATTAAGGAGATAAAGTTTCAGGTCCCTTTTGAAACAGGAGAAGGAGAGGTTGCATCTGAGGACTCTAGAGAGAGTGTTCCACATACTGGGAGAGTTGCCAGAAAAGGATCGGTACTGAGTGGTTTTCTGTTTCATTTTCGGAGGGATAAGAAGGACTGAGTTGGAGCTTCTCAGAGTTCTGGATTGTCCTGCTCTTACCAGTTTGTTGTTCAGTTAGTTGGGGGCCGGAGAGTGAAGGGTTTTGTGTGTGATGCAGGCCAGCTTGCATTGCTTTCAATGGCAACGCATGCACGTTTGGCAATTCCCTTGCGGGAGCGAGCTTTGGCGATATCTGTTTGTAATTAACTTGCAAACAGATGGTGCCCCTGCTCACTCCCGCAAGGGAAATGCTCTGTGGGTCTGTGCTACGTGACACAGCTTTTGTACAGAATGGCTCTGAATACTGCCACGCAGCTCCACTTGAAGGTGGAAGTCAACGTGCCACGTATCATTGTATTCTTGTCACGTTCGTACTCCTGTACCTGCTGTGACAGAAACACCTTTGCACAAAGAAACGTGGGTTTGATAAAGGAAGGTTATAGAAATAAACCGAGATGATATTAAACTAATTCTTGTGTATTCGCACAGATGATGCTGTACTCACAGGCTGTGCAGTGGGTGCATTGTGCACATCAACATATTTACTGTCCTTCTGTCTCTCCATCACATATAAACCATATTTCTACTCGTTACCCAATTTCTCTATTTACCCAATGTGTCTCTATGCAGTAAGCATGATGTAGACCGCTGTGCAATATGACTTAGCATGATCGTGTTTCAATCAATCCACCTTATATTTTGTTTGAACGCAACTCGCAATGCCTTCTTCTAATAAATGAAACGTCCTGTAATAAATACTTTCCAATGCATGTTTTAAACACATCCCCCTTTCAAGAGCCAAACATCAAACACTATGGAGAATTTCATTATGTCTGCACCACAACAACAGGAGGCCGCCCTCGACAGACTTTACAAGAGCTGCCAGCCCTTGGACACTCGAAATATGCTTAATGGCGGGTCACTGTGAAAGCAATGTGCTCCGAAATTTTAAAATATGGTAGACAGTGGGGCGAGTCATCATATACAAAGTACAATATGTAGCAACTGATGCAAATTAAATAGAAAGAGCTGCATTATTTGCGATGGTAAACATGCGGATATGGAGAGCTACTCAGTCTGGTCAGGGGCTTGAAGCGCTATACACATTCTATAGTTCAGTGTAATACAAACTAGCAATGTGTCTAGACCACATAAAAAACTTAAAGCAGATGGAAAATAAACAAGCATTGGCATAGCCAATAGGTCTCACTTTTGGGACCTTATGTGTTTATTTGGAAGTTTTGCCTATGTTGTAGAGTATTGTGACTGATGTGTTTTATGTAGAAAAGTTCTAATAAAAAGTGTTATATGTTGGACTTGGTGGTAATATGTGTAGTGTGTTTTGCATTTAGTAGTGTTTAATTATGTGGTGTGATTATGTGGTTTTGAGTGGTGTTATGTGGAGTCTATTTATAATGTATTGCCTAAAGTGTAACTATGTGGCGTGTTATTAAGTGACACTGATTGATATTATGTGGTTTGTATTTATGTTGTATTGAGTAGAGTGTAATTATGTGGCATGCAATTATGTGGTATTGAGTGGTATTATTTGGGGTGTATGTTGCATTTAGTAGAGTGTAATTATGTGGTGTAATTATGTGGTTTTGAGTGTTGTTATGTGGAGTGTATTTATATTGTATTGAGTAGAGTGTAATTATGTGGCGTGTTAATACGTGGCACTGAATGATATTATGTGGATTGTATTGATGCTGTATTGAGTAGAGTGGAGTAGAGAATACTCACATAATTACACTACTCAATACACATAATTAAACACTACTAAATGCAACATACACTCCACATAATACCACTAAGTACCACATATAACACTTTTTATTAGAACTTTTCTACATAAAACATATCAGCCACAATACTCTACAACATAGTAAAAACTTGAAAATAAACAAATAAGGTCCCAAAAGCGAAACCTATTGGCTATGCCAATGCTTGTTTTTTTACTTGCACCTTAGTTCTATCCTTTCACCATTTGTAGTCCGTTCATTGGGACAGTCCCTTCCCTAGTTTCTTAGATAGCCATTAGTTGACTTTGTTTGTGAGTGAGAGTCCACTCACCTTTAATAGACATTTTATTATGCTACTTAACGTGAAAATATGTGGATTTTCCAGCCACTTGATAATTGTGGCATCTTCCTTTTGAGTCTTATTGATATGGGTAAGCCTTAAATTTTCTCATTCATTGATTTTGTTGATTTCTGGCTGTTAGACCCACTGAATTGCTGACATGGACCTCTGCCTTGCGTTCATTTCTTGATTTGCCATTATCTGCCCCTTCTTTTAAGTCCCCCTTTACATTGCTGATGTAGCGATTAGAATATGGTTCACAAATTTGATTGATTATGGTTTTTGTTGCAAGTCCTGGTTGAAATTTTTTTTTTTCCCCATATCTTTCTGTCCCCCGTCCTTTAGTGTTTATCAATTGTGTTGCACAATATATTTCTGAAGCAATTTCTGTTCAAAGTATCTGGCCTTTCTGTCAATGTTTCCGGCCATACCTGATTCGTTATGGCTTGTCCTTTTAAGTATAACTCTGCTAGAACTTGCCTTGGGTTCATTTCTTCTTTGCTGAGTTTATCAGTTTTGGAATGAACTCTAAGCATACACACCAGGGGCATATTATCAAGGACAGGCGATACATTATCGCCGCTTTTATCGGCAGGAAACTGCCGATAAAGCGGCGATAATGGCCTGGATAATATGCTCTATGAATTCCAATCGAAGCCCATGTTAGATGTGAACACATCTAACATGGGCTTCGATTGGAATTCATAGAGCATATTATCAAGGCCATTATCGCCGCTTCATGCATCGTCTGTTTACTTATTTTTCACTGAATTGTATCACTACACTCGCTTTGTTGTTTTGAATTGCATGTTGTTCCTTTCATTATGTTTTGCTTGTTATTTATTGCAATTTGTTTCCCCAGTATAGGCCACCTTTTTTTAGGTCGAGCCTAGCCAGTGTGCATGCGCTGTCTGCAAAACTTCTTGTAATCACTAAAACAATGTCAGTCCCACCTGCTGCTTGCCATAAGTTCACTCATGTGTCACTCTTACTTGCTACCTCCTAACTCTTTCTGGCAGCTGATACATCACTTCTGTTCGAAGCAGAGAAGTACCAGCCAAGTAAAGCCTCCTTATGGTTTCATTCTTTATCTGTTTTTTGGAGAACTCTTTTTTTTTGAATTGTTGCTTTCTGCCCATCGCTGATTGTTTTCTTTGCTTCCCCCTTCCTCTTCCCGTTATGAGCCCTACCCCCAGCCTCCAAGCACAGCTGCAGCATTTCCCTCAATCAGACCGCAATGCTTTAAGACCACAACTCTGTGTGAAATAATTATTAGACCATATAATTCAGTACAACTTAACTCCAGGTTGCCCTGTCCCTGCACACATTACTAATTACACGTTCCACGGATACATTCAACGCCAAACTGTTTATGTGATTGTTGAGTCTATGATTATTTGGAAGTAATGTGAGCAGTGAACGTGGACAAGGCTTGGTTTAGAAGCACCTTTCACCTGAGCTGGAGGAGGCTTCAGGTGTGATAGTATTTGGTGTAGATACTCGCATCATTCTTTCTCATCACAGTTATTGGTATACACTTGCTTGCCATGGCACTTTTTGTCTACTAGCACTCTAACACACAACTCTCTCTTAGTATATTTCAAAGCACTCATTTTGCAGAAAATTTCGAATATAATTTTATCTGTACACATTTAGTAATGGGACGATTTTATATACAGTTTCTTTGCAACTATCTTATCTCCTTAAGATTTACACCACTTTAAAGTAGACGCAAAGCCTTTTGCCAGCTCTGCCGTTTTGCATAAAACGTGCTGTATTTTTCTATTCTACCTTTTTTGAACACGTGTCAAAGCCGGTGTCATCATCCGATCCTACAGAGGACATTCAGCCGTAGGAGCTCTGTAAACTGAGCTCTCTGGGTGACTAAATAGTTGTTGCAGCGTTGACAGGAAAGCATCCTTCAGAGTCAAGACCTGTCACATGCTTTCCAGCATATGTAAATGCAACAGGTTTGAAATGACATCGCCCCTTTCTGCACAGCACTGACTCCATCCTTGCATTGAGAAAGCCTACTGTCCCAACATGAAACTTGAAATGTTGTAATTGGAGCCTTAAAAATCTGTATCTGTTGAATTGTAATTAAAAATCCTCTTAAATGGTAAAGTTTGATTTTAAATTACAATTTTAAAAATTCCACTTTTAGAAAGTTGCTATTTTTCTGCCCATTGCCATTTGGTGCATGAAGCCTGTCTTAGGTCACATGACTAGGTGTAGTTGGCAGACAGTCACACAATAGAGGGATTAAATGTGCCTAGATGGGCACCTAACTGGCAGGATAGAGGGGTGGGTGGAGCTGGGTACCGCCCCACTTGCAACTGAATCGCCTGTGCTCTGCCTTCACACAGAAGGCGTGTCACCACTGCATTGTTCATGCAGTCAGCTTAGAGCCAGGGCAGGGGAGGCAGGAAACTTTAAGAACTTCAAAATGAATTATCTAGCATGAAAATATTCATTATGAAAATAGTAATTTCTCCTACTCCACTCATTTTGTGAAAGTGCCCTCTTTCTTGCATGGTATGACCCCACTTTTTGCTGAATTGCTGTTGTACTTTGACTGAGTGTGCCCTGGGCTCCTGCCAATGAGGTACCCTGGGCCTGTGTTCCTTCCCTAAATTGCATTGAAGCCTAAACCCAATTGGCATCTCTGGCCACATGTCAGCCCTGATAAATGGTACCCTAGGTACCCAGGGCACTGTGTTCAGAGAAGGCCCCTAAGGGCTGCAGCACTTATTGTGCCACCCTTAGAGGCCCTGTGCCCTAACACACACACTGCCTTGGCAGGCTGCGTGTCTTGGTGCAGAACAAAACAAAGAGTCGGCATTGCACACATCCGTGTGTGCCATGCCCACAAAATACTGCAGTGGCATACATCATGCACCCTCTAGCTGGGTGCCCTATGCCAGTGGCGAGGGTACAGGTGCATGAGCCCTGTACCCCTACAGTACCCAGGGCCATTTCTGGGCACTGTAAGTGCAGTGCTGCCTTTAAGAGTATATGGTGCTGGAAGGTCATCATTACGAACTCCATAGCACCATAATGGCTACACTGAAGACAGAGAAATTTGGTATCAAACTTCTCAGCACATTAAATCCACACTGTGGGATTTAATGTAAAATAAAATGCACAACAGAGGGCCTCTTAGAGATGCCCCCTGAAATTCGACCAACTCCCAGTGACCTGACTGAGTGGCTGCCGTGGCTGCCACCACCAGACATATTTCTGAACCCCTGGGTCGAAAGCTTGCCGCTCTCGGGGGCCTGAAACAATGCACATCCTGGTACGAGGTGCCAAGCCTCCTCCCCCGAGATGGGCATGGTTCCCGAAGGAGAGGCTTCAAAGGCATACTGCCTTTGTGAACTTCTCCAGGCCACTTGCTGTACTCAGCAACTGATCCCCAATGGTTCTATACCCCCTCAGGGTGGGAGAACCGGCGGGAAAAACAAAGTGAGGAAGAGAGGTGTGCCCACCTCTGCCAACTCCACCCCTAGGGTGGGGGAGGCGAGGTGAAGCATAACCTCAAGTACCCGCCATCTTGAAGATGGGGGGACCCAGCCAACCAGGGACAGGCTCCTGCCCCCCTCCCACTGGGGAGTGGCATGATAGGGGGTGTACCCACCCCAGGGAACCGACCCATTGGTCTGTCGTAATTTGACAATGGCCGGGTTAGCGCTTAGCTGTGCTACACGTTTTCCCGCTTAACTTGGCTATACTTGGAAACGCCATTTTGTGTGTTACGGCGGCCATCTTAGATCATGAGCGGCCTCGTGCCCAGCGTGCCCTTTAGTCCGTTGTCTGTGCCACTGACCACTCGAGTTTGCCCAGCAACAGGCTATTTTTAGTAACGGTCAAGCTTGTACATGCGCAGTCCCAACTGACCAGTCGTCCCTCAGGAATGTGCCGCCAAACTGACCAGCCGGGTTGTAACCCCTCCAATGAGCTGGCTGTGTTCCAAAAATGACCATATATGTACATAACGCTCTGTAACTTTGTACCGCCTATCTTTTTATTACCTGCAAAATTGTATAAAAGAACGGGTCACACCGATGTTCGGTGTGATACTTCTTGCATTACCGAAGGGTGCTGTAGGAATGTACCACCACCCCATGGGGTCTTAATAAACTTGTTCTTTGAATTTTTCAGCTTCCGTGCCAACAGTTCTTTCAATGTAAGTGGGTTATCTTTGGAGCATGTAGGCCTTGGGAACCCGATACAACAGTTCCCTGCCCCTACCTACCTGTAAACACTACTAAATTTAGTATTTAGGGGCACCCTGAACCTTCCGTACTCAGATCCTGATTCCGAAACTACAAGAAGAAAGAAGGCCTGCCGTGCAGCTGCTAACAAGAGGACAACACCAACTGACTTGGCCCTAGCCCTACCAGCCTGTCGTCCCTCGTACCTGCTCCTGCTAAACCCCGGCATCTCCTGTGGTCAGCAACCTTAAAAACCTGAGAGGACCTGACTGCCTTGCTCAATCAAAGAATGGGACTCCTATGAGCAGTGGTTCTGCTCAAATATCTACAACTCGTGGTGCCAGCCAGGAACCACGAATCCAGCACACTCTGCACCCGCCGAGCCCGGCCTGTGCCATAGTGAAAAAATACCACAATGACGTCCCCCCGGCGACTGTGACCAAGAATCCAGCACCCAAGGACTCCCCTCAACGCTCATGATGATGCCTGCAGCCTCAACACCAGGGACCCCTCCAACCGCGACCAGCAGAGGGTAAGATTTCCAGATGCCTTAAGACACCCCTACACCTGGTGCCCCCGGCCCCTGTGCCCAACTCCTGGGTGTCTACCCAACCTACAGCTTCCCAACTTACCCCTCAAAGTGGTGGTCGCACCTGAAGAATCTCCATCCCCGTGCTTGCAGCCTTTGATCGTCACACAGCTTTCCCATTGAAATCCATTAGGTGCCCGACAGCCCAAAAGCACCCTGCACCCAGCCGCCCCAGTGTCGCTGGGAGTGCACCATCTGTCCTGTTTGACTTCTCCACCTGCCCTGAGCAAGTGACCAGGAGCTCAGGAAATTCATCTGTCGAGTTTTGAAACTTTGAAATATTCACTAAAAATCATCCGATCAACAAAAACGAAATTATTCACCTGTTACCAGGAGAGGTCCCAGTGCTGGATCATAGCACCCAGCACTGACCAGAAAAAGTGATAATAACTGTAATTTTCCTATAACCTGATTTTCCTCCATAGGATAACATTGGCTGGTTTTTGCCAGAAATTCTTCTGTCAATTTTTGAAACATACAAATATTCCTTAAAAATCGCCTGTTTAACAAAAACGATTTCCTTCAACTGTTTTCAGGAAATGCACCAGGGCTGAATCAAGGATTCAGCCCTGAGTAAGAAAAACGTACGTAAAGTAAATGATATTTCAGTTTGCTTAAAATTCCAATTGAGCTCAATGTTATTATTATGTTAAGTTTGTGTTGCATATTGCAACAACTATCTATTGCATCTAAAAGTCTATTGCTCATTGAAAGTATTCAACTGTAGCATCTCATTCTGAGAAAGTATTTTTATATAAACCTGTGCTTCTAAAATAAAATAACAAGTATATTTTTTATACAAACCAATTGGCCTAGAGTTCAGTCCTTGAGTGTGTGAGACTATTTGCTGACTGAGTGTGTACATCAAATGCTTTACACTGTCCTCTGATACTGCCTTACTGTTCGACCAAGCTACCACTTTATAGCATAAGGTTCTATCTAACTTTAACCTCTGCCAAACCTCTGGGGACTGCTGGACTCTATACATACTGTACCTTACTTTGGTGCAGTATATACACTTTCTTACACTCATGCATATTTTTCAGGCAGCCACTCTGTATGTAATATTCCCTCACAGCTTGCTGTCTTTCCATTCTTTCATGATCACTCATATGTTACTTTGCCTGCCTCCACCTTCAACCTCTGCTATTTTTGGCCCTCCTGGAATAAACGCCTATGGTGTCATTCGTATGAAACCTGGCACTGCTTTCAGTTTCTGCTATAGTTTATTATAAAAACAAGTGGGCATTGAAACAACAGGTATTTTCTATAATAGGCCAAAAACCCACTGCACTGATGGAGTTTCTGGTCGCTAAGCCTGCAATTCACAAAATTATAGTTGTTTGTGAACCACAAAATCCATAGTCACATTGTATCAAAGGCACACTGTGAGTCACAAAATATCTTCATGGATCACATTGTACTTTTTGCAACTTATTCTAAGTTTTAGGAAAGGGGATTTGAAATGGAACCCCCCAAAGATTGACAATTGAATGTAACACAGTAACAATGGTTTGTGACTGCAGTTGCAGTCACAAACCATTGATTGGATACCTATACCCCAAAAGGGGTGTATCAGTTTGCAAAGTGTCACTTTGTGACACAGGCTGAAAACAAAATCAGCGTTTTGCCATTTCGCATACAATAATGGAAGTTTAGTGTTCCTCACGGTGCTCCATTTCTCCTTTTCCAGCTTTCAGTAGGATTCACAAACAGCATAATTGTTTTCTTTGCTGCTGCCTGTTGCTGTAATTTCTTTGTAAACATTTTTATTAGGTGGTAAATTATCAATATAAAATGCAAACAAACAATATTATTTTTTTAAATAGCAGGTTAGCTAGGTATCAAAAGACACCATTCATAAATACTACTATCATTTTGTCTTTTGAAAATCTTTCCTCAAATCAAATGGAGAACGGTATCTATATCATATACAGCAAACTAAGAGATAGAACATTTTTAAAGTGCAAAGTGGCATCAACCTTACAAAAGCACAGAACAAAGTTTAAACTTAAAGTGCATAGCTTCCAGTAAGACTTGTAGTCTACTTGTCATATATATTTAGAGTGTAAAGTGACAGAATCTTGTCTCATAAATGTAAATGGAGAAAGATTCAGCAAATTTTACTGAAAGTTCATTTAGAACTGCAACAAATCCGTACATCTGCCGTGCAAAATAAGCCCTGTAGACGCACAGCTGTTCCAAACAGTGACTGATTGGCAACTGAGCCTTTGTACAACTGAGCCTTTGTACATCCAAGCCTAGTGTTCACTGCCTAATCTATTTGGTAATGCCCTGAAGAAAAGAAACAAGAGAGAGAAACAAATATCAATATAATCCATGCTGAACGACACCAAAGAGCACCAATCTAAATCCTGATCCCTATCCATTCTGCATGATCCTTCTCTTTTGAACATCACAGCACTTCTCATTTAGTTAGTCTGTTTTCCATTTATTGCCTGCTTTCAGCTTTTCTTTAAAAAGTGTGACGTTCCTATAGCACATGCAAAAATGCTGATTTCCTCATGGCCGACCACTCTGTAGGCTGACATTTTGTTTGTTTATGTTATTGAGTGCAGTCATTGCAATATAGCCCTTTACAGTGTACACTTATTATCTACAAAGGTGGATGCTTAATGTCAACATGTGGCTAGTGCTGACACATTTTTCCCCATGCTAGTTTCCTCTCGCAGTAGTCTTAGAATTTCCAAAACTCTCTTTTATTTTTAAAACATTAGATAAAAACAGTGGTTACACAGTATACAAATCCCGGGATTTGACCATTGATTAGGAGAGGTCTTCATTCTAGAGCTATTGCCAGATGTCACGTCAGATTGCCCAGTTCACGCTCCACCGAAAGTGCATATTTTTGATCAGCGACGGCTCGTGGAGGGAGTTACGGTGGGGCAGGAGGGTGGGGAGGGGGAGGGGCAGGGTGGAGGTTGCTAAAAACCGGCATATGGATAATTGCAGGTAAGTAAACAATTTAATTAATAAAACGAATTTCGTAGCTCGCACTGCATTGCATTTTGCGATGCAAGGCGCACTACGAAATTCGTTTTATTACTTAAATTGTTTACTTACCTGCAATTATCCATATGCCGGTTTTTAGCAACCTCCACCCTGCCCCTCCCCCTCCCCACCCTCCTGCCCCACCGTAACTCCCTCCACGAGCCGTCGCTGTTTTTGATTCCTCAAAACACACAAGGGTCTTGACTCGTTACTCAGCACGGCTGAGCCAAACTGAACTAAAAAGCAACACAAGCGCCTCTGCTGAGAAAGATTATTAGCAAACGTGGGTGAGTCTAACTGGTGTTCAGAATAAAGCATAAACAACCTGCTGAATCATTTAGCAACTAGGGATTTATTCCTCTTTTCAAAAAATATTTTTGTTTATACGTGACACAATGTTTTAAGTGCATGGAAAGAACGACAGTTTTTTGTATATATATATGTACAGTGAACAACAATTACATGTGAAAAAATTATTTACACACTCTCAACATTCGTGGCCTTCCAATCATCCAAAACACTTGCATACACAAAAATCAGTAAAACAATACAAACAACAGCTAGGTACAAAAATACAGAAGTACATGAAACCACGTATCGGTCATAAATCAGTCGGATAAATCCCTTGGTGTTTTTTAGAGAAATATTCCTAAAGTCTTTTCAACTGGATTTCTGAAAAGGGGGGGTATTCTTCTTAGAGAGGTTGATACATAGGCTGATTTATAACGCAAGAGATGTAGACCAGATACGTAGGAAAGGTGGTCGACGCGTTTCGAACCCGTACGAGTAATAGGGTTCTCCTCAGGACCTGTACTGGTTCTGTGGAAATAATCAGAAATGGGGTTCTTAGTCTAGCGAACTATTTAGAAAGAGAGAGACACTCACCCTGAGTCAAACCAAAGCCTACCTTTAACAATTGAACCAGAGTCACATAATTCAAGACTAGAGAAGTCAAGGTTTCAAAGGTTTCACCGTGGTGTGCAAACAGGGGCTGTGAATAAAAGAAATAAAACAAGCGCGCTTAGTTTCAAACCTACAGTGTCTTTCCTAACTGCGAGGCGCGGGATTAGATGTTTACCTGCACTGACGTCAGCGGCTGTTCTGACGTTTAGTCCATGCTTCTGGTTATCCGCGGAGCGGGCTTGATTTGCGCCTCTGCTTCGCTGTGAAAGGGGGAGGCCTAGAGTTAGGTTTGTGATGAGACTTGCGTTAACAGAAGATGACGGTCATCGTGAAAGCTACATACCGGGTGAGACAACGGGTCCTTCGTCCTCGGAGTCGTGCTGCAGAGTGGATCAGAGCTGCAGAGCTGTTTAGACTGGTACTTCCTGGTTGATAAGACTCTTAGAGGCTTCTGGGACTTGTAGTTCACTTCATAGCGAGTCTACGGGTCTGAGTAGTTCAAGTGTTGGTTTTATATATCTCTGACATCTCGTTCAGTCCTCGCAAGGCAGTGTTGAACTTCATTATTAGTAATGCCTCACGTTGGGCTAATTTGGCATCCAAATCTCCGCCCCTGGGGTCTTTTTCAATTTTCGACAATACTGTCCATCTAAGGTCCGATTGTTTATGTTTCATGTTTGTCCAGTGGTTGACAAGTGGGGCGTTCTCTACGCCTCTCCTTATCCGGGATTTATGCTGAGTGATCCTGCTCCTTACTTCTTGTGTGGTCTTACCTATATAGACCAAAGGGCACGGGCAGATGATGGCGTAGACAACATTTTTAGTTTTACAATTTGTAAATGTTTCGTGCTTCCAATGAATGTTTCCAAATGTGAAGACAGAGTCCTCAATGGTTTCATCGCAGCATATGCACGTGCCGCATTTGTGGTGGCCTTTGGTGGGAGGTAGTCCAAATAGACTTTGTATGGTGGGTGATTTCGCCGGCGGGAGGGCAGCTCTTATGATGTGATTAGCAATGCTTTTTTCTTTTTTGAAAGCAAACAGCGGGGGGGCTGACAGATCTTCATGCAGATTTTTAAGTAGATGCCAATTAGATAGAATTAGTTTTTTATGTTGATTTGCCGCTGGGCAAAAGGTAGTGACGCATACCATTCTTCTGAGGTCTTGTTTCGTTTTCATTTCAAGTAGGGTCTCTCTGGGAGTCCACCATGCTCTTTTGAGGGAATTTTTTAAGAGTTTTTTGGGGTATCCTCTGAGTTTCAGGCGTTCTTTTAGATGGCCTGCATGTTTGAAATATTCCTCCTTGGTGGAGCAATTCGTTCGGATTCTAAGGAATTGTCCATAGGGCAAGTTCTCTTTTAGATTTCGCGGGTGGTTGCTGGTGAAGTGTAGCGCTTTATTTCTGTCGGATGGTTTACGAAATAAAGTTGTGCTGAGTCCCTGTGCTTGTGGTTGGATTTCCACGTCCAGAAATGTAATAGATTCCTTTGATGATGTGGCTGAGAATTGGATATCGGCTGTTCTTGAGTTAAGCCATTCCACAAACTTATTCAGATCTTCTTGGTTTCCTGTCCAGATTAGAAATAGATCATCTATATAGCGCATATAGTTGGAAATATGATGGCCATATGGATTGTTGTTATAAATGAATTTTTCTTCGAATAGCCCCATAAACATTATCGCCAGCTCGGGGGCAAAGGGACAGCCCATCGCTACCCCTTTTATTTGAAAAAAGAACTCTGAATCAAAAGTGAAAAAGTTCTTTTGTAGAGTCAAACGAGCTAGGTCGAGGATGAAATTAGTTGGGACTCTCATTGGTCGTTCACGATTCTCCAGAAAAAAGGTTAAGGTTTCAAGTGCCTGTTCCTGTGGAATCTGAGTGTATAAGGACACTACGTCTAGTGTCACTAGCAGTTGATTCTCACTGTTGAATTTAATCGACGCAATTCGGTTGAGGAACGCCGTGGTGTCTTTCAAGTGGGCTGGGATGGTCTCAATGAAGGGTTTAAGGAAGAAGTCAATGTACTTCGCCACCGGTTCAAAAAGTGAGTCGCAGCCCGATATAATTGGCCGACCCGGAGGATTGATCTCATCTTTATGCATTTTGGGGAGAACATAGAACACCGGGGTTCTGGGGTTTTTATTTTGTAAAAATATATGTTCCTTGGGCCCGACAAATCCTTGATCGAATCCTTTCTGGATTATGTCAAACATCTGGTTTTTTATGTCTAGAGTAGGATCTTTGCCGATCCGCCTGTAGCAGTTTTGGTCATTGAGTTGACGGAGGACTTCATTCTTATATTTGTTGACATCCCATACAACAATTGCTCCGCCTTTATCGGCCTGTTTAACCACAAGGTTGTTGTCATTCTTAATGGTTGATAAGGCTTCCTTCTCTGCTTTTGTGAGGTTGTATTTCACAAAGGTTTTCTTTTTTTCTAGGGCAGAAATTCCTGAAAGTACAGTTCGTTCAAATGTAATAACTTCCTTGGGGATATTTGGTCCTTTTGGGCAGAACGATGATTTCTTTCTTAGTCCTGTCACCTCTTCTGTTTGAACTTCTTCAGATCCTTGAAAGAAGGTTTTCAGGCGAATTTTTCGACAAAATTCTAATGTCTCCAATTTCATTTTAACATAGTCCGTAGGGCGTGATGGAACAAAGTTGAGGCCTTTTGTTAAAATGGATCTTTCGGCTGGAGTAAGGGTTCTATTAGAAAGGTTGAAGATGGGGGATTTGGTTAGTTCTTGTAAAACTTCTGGCGTGTTCTCATTTCCCATGGTTGAGTGAACTGGGTCCTGCCGCGGGGTTTCGGTTGGCCGCGTCCTAAAAAAGGCTGTTGATTCTGCTGCTGTTGATATTGACCTGGTCGGTTGTCCGTTCTGTTTTGGTATTGGCGATTAGTATTATCAGGCTCACTCCCGGATGATGAAGTTGTGTCAGAAAATGTGATGAATTTTTGGCGAGATCTTCCTTGGTTGCCCTGTAGATAACGACGTGAGTCGGCTCGTGTATAAAAATCCTTATTTAAGTAAGGGTAAGCAGATTCCAACGAAAAACTCTTCTTATCAATTTCGAATTTGTTGCTTTTCTGAGCAACTGTGACGTCTTTAAATTCTGAAATTTCTTTATCTATTTTCTCCAAAAGTGTTTTTGAATCTGAGATTAGTTGGTTGTTTTCAATCTCTCTCTGGAGGGTAGATATTTCTTCCAGTTCTTTGACTGAAATCCTGTGTGCCGTTTCGATGGTCAGGACCATAAGGTCCCGGCTGCACTTGGTTTCAATTCCGCTGAAATCCTTTTTATAATCTGGGTCTTCTGTGAAAATGACAGGGATGTTACGGACAATTAGTCCTGCTGGGATGGTTCCAGCCCGAAGGTGTTGAAGTAAAAAGTGGCCGTGTAGATCCGTCCGGATCTGTTTTTTGCGTATTTTTGTACCTAGCTGTTGTTTGTATTCTTGTCTTGTCTTCTGTTAACGCAAGTCTCATCACAAACCTAACTCTAGGCCTCCCCCTTTCACAGCGAAGCTAGAAATTTCAGAATTTAAAGACGTCACAGTTGCTCAGAAAAGCAACAAATTCGAAATTGATAAGAAGAGTTTTTCGTTGGAATCTGCTTACCCTTACTTACTTAAATAAGGATTTTTATACACGAGCCGACTCACGTCGTTATCTACAGGGCAACCAAGGAAGATCTCGCCAAAAATTCATCACATTTTCTGACACAACTTCATCATCCGGGAGTGAGCCTGATAATACTAATCGCCAATACCAAAACAGAACGGACAACCGACCAGGTCAATATCAACAGCAGCAGAATCAACAGCCTTTTTTAGGACGCGGCCAACCGAAACCCCGCGGCAGGACCCGGTTCACCCAACCATGGGAAATGAGAACACGCCAGAAGTTTTACAAGAACTAACCAAATCCCCCATCTTCAACCTTTCTAATAGAACCCTTACTCCAGCCGAAAGATCCATTTTAACAAAAGGCCTCAACTTTGTTCCATCACGCCCTACGGACTATGTTAAAATGAAATTGGAGACATTAGAATTTTGTCGAAAAATTCGCCTGAAAACCTTCTTTCAAGGATCTGAAGAAGTTCAAACAGAAGAGGTGACAGGACTAAGAAAGAAATCATCGTTCTGCCCAAAAGGACCAAATATCCCCAAGGAAGTTATTACATTTGAACGAACTGTACTTTCAGGAATTTCTGCCCTAGAAAAAAAGAAAACCTTTGTGAAATACAACCTCACAAAAGCAGAGAAGGAAGCCTTATCAACCATTAAGAATGACAACAACATTGTGGTTAAACAGGCCGATAAAGGCGGAGCAATTGTTGTATGGGATGTCAACAAATATAAGAATGAAGTCCTCCGTCAACTCAATGACCAAAACTGCTACAAGCGGATCGGCAAAGATCCTACTCTAGACATAAAAAACCAGATGTTTGACATAATCCAGAAAGGATTCGATCAAGGATTTGTCGGGCCCAAGGAACATATATTTTTACAAAATAAAAACCCCAGAACCCCGGTGTTCTATGTTCTCCCCAAAATGCATAAAGATGAGATCAATCCTCCGGGTCGGCCAATTATATCGGGCTGCGACTCACTTTTTGAACCAGTGGCGAAGTACATTGACTTCTTCCTTAAACCCTTCATTGAGACCATCCCAGCCCACTTGAAAGACACCACGGCGTTCCTCAACCGAATTGCGTCGATTAAATTCAACAGTGAGAATCAACTGCTAGTGACACTAGACGTAGTGTCCTTATACACTCAGATTCCACAGGAACAGGCACTTGAAACCTTAACCTTTTTTCTGGAGAATCGTGAACGACCAATGAGAATCCCAACTAATTTCATCCTCGACCTAGCTCGTTTGACTCTACAAAAGAACTTTTTCACTTTTGATTCAGAGTTCTTTTTTCAAATAAAAGGGGTAGCGATGGGCTGTCCCTTTGCCCCCGAGCTGGCGATAATGTTTATGGGGCTATTCGAAGAAAAATTCATTTATAACAACAATCCATATGGCCATCATATTTCCAACTATATGCGCTATATAGATGATCTATTTCTAATCTGGACAGGAAACCAAGAAGATCTGAATAAGTTTGTGGAATGGCTTAACTCAAGAACAGCCGATATCCAATTCTCAGCCACATCATCAAAGGAATCTATTACATTTCTGGACGTGGAAATCCAACCACAAGCACAGGGACTCAGCACAACTTTATTTCGTAAACCATCCAACAGAAATAAAGCGCTACACTTCACCAGCAACCACCCGCGAAATCTAAAAGAGAACTTGCCCTATGGACAATTCCTTAGAATCCGACGGAATTGCTCCACCAAGGAGGAATATTTCAAACATGCAGGCCATCTAAAAGAACGCCTGAAACTCAGAGGATACCCCAAAAAACTCTTAAAAAATTCCCTCAAAAGAGCATGGTGGACTCCCAGAGAGACCCTACTTGAAATGAAAACGAAACAAGACCTCAGAAGAATGGTATGCGTCACTACCTTTTGCCCAGCGGCAAATCAACATAAAAAACGAATTCTATCTAATTGGCATCTACTTAAAAATCTGCATGAAGATCTGTCAGCCCCCCCGCTGTTTGCTTTCAAAAAAGAAAAAAGCATTGCTAATCACATCATAAGAGCTGCCCTCCCGCCGGCGAAATCACCCACCATACAAAGTCTATTTGGACTACCTCCCACCAAAGGCCACCACAAATGCGGCACGTGCATATGCTGCGATGAAACCATTGAGGACTCTGTCTTCACATTTGAAAACATTCATAGGAAGCACGAAACATTTACAAATTGTAAAACTAAAAATGTTGTCTACGCCATCATCTGCCCGTGCCCTTTGGTCTACATAGGTAAGACCACACAAGAAGTAAGGAGCAGGATCACTCAGCATAAATCCCGGATAAGGAGAGGCGTAGAGAACGCCCCACTTGTCAACCACTGGACAAACATGAAACATAAACAATCGGACCTTAGATGGACAGTATTGTCGAAAATTGAAAAAGACCCCAGGGGCGGAGATTTGGATGCCAAATTAGCCCAACGTGAGGCATTACTAATAATGAAGTTCAACACTGCCTTGCGAGGACTGAACGAGATGTCAGAGATATATAAAACCAACACTTGAACTACTCAGACCCGTAGACTCGCTATGAAGTGAACTACAAGTCCCAGAAGCCTCTGAGAGTCTTATCAACCAGGAAGTACCAGTCTAAACAGCTCTGCAGCTCTGATCCACTCTGCATCACGACTCCGAGGACGAAGGACCCGTTGTCTCACCCGGTATGTAGCTTTCACGATGACCGTCATCTTCTGTTAACGCAAGTCTCATCACAAACCTAACTCTAGGCCTCCCCCTTTCACAGCGAAGCAGAGGCGCAAAACAAGCCCGCTCCGCGGATAACCAGAAGCATGGACTAAACGTCAGAACAGCCGCTGACGTCAGTGCAGGTAAACATATAATCCCGCGCCTCGCAGTTAGGAAAGACACTGTAGGTTTGAAACTAAGCGCGCTTGTTTTATTTCTTTTATTCACAGCCCCTGTTTGCACACCACGGTGAAACCTTTGAAACCTTGACTTCTCTAGTCTTGAATTATGCGACTCTGGTTCAATTGTTAAAGGTAGGCTTTGGTTTGACTCAGGGTGAGTGTCTCTCTCTTTCTAAATAGTTCGCTAGACTAAGAACCCCATTTCTGATTATTTCCACAGAACCAGTACAGGTCCTGAGGAGAACCCTATTACTCGTACGGGTTCGAAACGCGTCAACCACCTTTCCTACGTATCTGGTCTACATCTCTTGCGTTATAAATCAGCCTATGTATCAACCTCTCTAAGAAGAATACCCCCCCTTTTCAGAAATCCAGTTGAAAAGACTTTAGGAATATTTCTCTAAAAAACACCAAGGGATTTATCCGACTGATTTATGACCGATACGTGGTTTCATGTACTTCTGTATTTTTGTACCTAGCTGTTGTTTGTATTGTTTTACTGATTTTTGTGTATGCAAGTGTTTTGGATGATTGGAAGGCCACGAATGTTGAGAGTGTGTAAATAATTTTTTCACATGTAATTGTTGTTCACTGTACATATATATATACAAAAAACTGTCGTTCTTTCCATGCACTTAAAACATTGTGTCACGTATAAACAAAAATATTTTTTGAAAAGAGGAATAAATCCCTAGTTGCTAAATGATTCAGCAGGTTGTTTATGCTTTATTCTGAACACCAGTTAGACTCACCCACGTTTGCTAATAATCTTTCTCAGCAGAGGCGCTTGTGTTGCTTTCTATTTTTGATTCCTCAGCAGGATTCTGACAAAGGATAGATGAAGCCAGCTATTCAAACGTATGATATGGGAACCATCCTAAGAAACTATAAAACTGAAAAAGCAGGTTTGCTATATAATGCTGTAGCTAAAATGTAGCTCAGTGTTTAGAAATAGCTTTAGGGTGTTAGGATGTCAAACGTACAAAAAATGCTTGAAATGCTGATCTTGTTTTCACTAACTATGCTTTTCAAGGCATTTGATTGTACTGCTACATTGATAATGATAGACTGACATCATAGGTGTGTCTTCCAGACTAACTATTTTTTCAGTGAACTTATTATTTGTTCTATATATTTTTATTTTTTTATTTTTTATTTTAGGAGTTTTATATAGTGCTAGCTGGACCCGAGGGTATCAGAGCGCTTTACAACAAGTAAATGATGTGCCAATAGGCAGTACAGAGTATGGTCAAACATGAGGATCAACACCAAGTAAAGGACGGACAGAGGCGCAGTCACGAGGACGGGCATGGAGGATGAAGTTGCTTTGTTCACATAGGACGCATGTCCAGGAAGATTTTCGTGGTCTGGGTCAGTGACACTGGTCAGGATGTAAAGTTAGAAAGAGTGCAGGCTGAGGGGTGTCCTTGGCTTCTATCGGTTCGTTCGAGAGTGGTCAAGGAAGAGGATTTTGAGCAGATTTTTGAATTTGGGAAATGAGGGGATCGTTCTGATGTGGGGGGGGTGGAGTTCCAGATTGTGGGGGCATTTCCGGCAAACGATTTTGTCGCGGTTTTCTGCTTGCGAGATTTCAGTGTTATGAGTAGCAGAGTGTTGGAGCTCCTGAGGTTTCTGGACTGGCCGGCCTTTTTGAGTTTGGCAGCCAGGTATTCCGGTTTGCCTGTTTTTAGGGCTTTGTGGGTGAGGCAGGCTGTTCTGAGCAGGCTCTCAATTTAATTGGGAGCCATTTAAGTTCTTTGAGTGCAGGGGAGATGTGATCAAATTTCTTAGTCCCAGTGACCATTCTATCTGCTGCATTCAAGGTTGTTTTCAGGGGGCGAGGTGAGATTATGATATCCCAGTCAGGGCTGCAATCCGGTAATCGATTCTGGAGAGCACTAGTGCTTGGGTGGCTTGATGAAGGTCTTTGGGTGGGAGGAAGGGTTTTATTTTATACAGTAATTTCAGATTGAGGAAGGCACTTTTTGCGGATCTTGCAATGTGTTTTTTCATGTTCAGTTTCGGGTCTAAGGGGATACCTAGAGAATTTACGGAATCCGCCAGGATGAGATTACTATTGAGGGCATCGATGGCTTTGAGCCCGTCCGCGATTTGTGAGTTTTCATCTTTGTTGGAGATGAGGAGTATTTCCTTTTTCTCTTGATTGAGTTTTAGGTGATTGTTTGAGAGCCAGTCTTGTACCTCCCTGAGCGTGGCGTTGAGTCTCTGGATGTCAGCAATGGAGGAGGTTTCCAGATAGAGTTGCGTGTCGTCCGCATATAGGTGGAAGGGGATGTCGGATTTCCTGAGTAGAGTGGTAAGTGGTTCGATGTAGATGTTGAAAAGCTAAGGGGAGTGAACTGATCCTTGTGGAACACCCCTGTTTACAGGGTGGAGGTCGGACTCGAAGTTTTTAATTTTTATTCTTTGTGAGCGTGTGTGGAAAAAGGAAGAGAACCAGTGGAGGACTATCTTTTCAAGACCTGCCCTTTCTTGAAGAGTCTTGATGAGCAGATTATGATCGACTGTATTGAGTGCAGCCGATAGGTCTAAGAGGATGAAAAGGCATCATTCGTCCGAGTCCAGTGATTTGTGAAGATCGTCTATGACATTAAGGATTGCGGTTTCAGTGCTGCAGCCCTTTCTGAAGCCAGATTGGTGGGGGTCTAGGAGATTGATGTTGTCCAGGTGTTGGGTTGGCTGAGGAAGTATAAATCTTTCCAGGATTTTGGACAGAAGGGGTAAGTTTGATATCGGTCTAAAGTTGTTTAGATCTTCAGTGTCTAGACCGGGCTTTTTCAGCAGTGGCGTGACTTGGCCAACTTTGAGGCAATCCAGAATGACTCCTGAACACAATGAGCTGTTAATGATCTTGCACCATAACAGAGCTCGGACGAGTTTTAGGTCCTTGGTCACCTGGGGGGTAACTGATCCAGGGTGTGGGATGAGGGTTTAGCATTGGAGATAAGATTGATGATCTCTGCTTCCTGAATGGGAGTGAAGGAGGACCATTGTTTTGGGGGGTTTAGGGAGGTGCAGTTGTTTGATTCAGACGTCTGGATCGTGGCGGAGGGTGTGCAATTTTAGCCAAATGCGAGGTCGATGTTAGCAATTTTTTCATTGAAAAAGAAGGTGAAGTTTTCACAACGATCAACGGATGCCGGGGTTGAGGATGTCACTGGTTTAGAGGTTTGCTTCCTGATAATATTGAAGAGTTCTTTGGGTCGGTTTTTTGCGGTGTCTAGTGCGGAGCAGAAGAAAGATGTATTTTTGTTCGTAATGTGCTTTTTGTAGCTGCTTGGAGTTGATCGCGATGAAGGGTGGTGGGATTGTTCCTCCAGATTCTTTCTGAGGCTCTTAGAAGTCTTCTTTCTTCATTGATGTCAGTGGAGAACCATGATCTGGATGGAATGCTCCTGGATTTTTTTAGTTTCATAGGCGCAAGGCAGTCTAGGGTGAGTGTCATATTGGAGTGATTAAAGAGAGGTAAGTTCAATAGTTGAGAGGTGATAAGTGCTGTTGGGGAGGGGCAAGCTTATTTTTCCTTCTAGTGTCGCTCGTGGGATCTGAGCTGTGTTTCTAACCCATTTGGGAGGGTCATGCGTGGGGAGTTGAGTTGGGACCATTTGGTTAATGCAAAAAAGGATGAGGTGATGGTCAGACCAGTCTACGGGAAGGATATGGTCAATGGTGATTGCGTTGCTTTCTGCAATGATTGCATCAAGCGTTGCTCCTCTGTGGTGAGTTTCTTCTGAGCAGTGTTGGGTCAAATTGTTTTCTAGTAGGAGGTTGTTTAGGGATAGATTGAGCGGGTTTTTAGATTCATTCCATCTTAGATTGAGGTCACCTAGAATTATATTGTTTGAGTTACCGAGAGCACAGTGTGCAATTAAGTCAGAAAGGTGTTCCCCGAATTCGGAGAAATTGCCAGGGGGGTGGTAGTGGAGATGGCAGATTGCTGGCCTGTTATCAGATGTCTTGATATTGACTGACGGACACTCAAAGCTGATGTATAGGAGGGATGTAATTTCCGTGATGGAGATGGTGTTCTTGTGAATGATAGCTATACCCCCTCCCCTTTGCTCTTGTCAATCTTTGTTGATCATAGTGAATCCTGGAGGCACCAGCATGTCCATGTTAGGGTGAGAGAGATTGTTGAGCCAGGTCTCCGTGATGAATGCAATGTCTATATCGTGGGAGGGGATGGCTTCTGCTAGTTCGTTTGCGTGTTTAGAGGACGATCTGCAGTTTAGGAGCATGCATTTTTATGGGGGACCCTTCTATGTTCAAATTATTTTTTCGACAGGGTTCTGGGAAGAGAGGTTAGGTAGGCTGGAGGTCTGGGGATTTTCGTTGGAAGGTGATCTTTTCTGACTCCCGGAATTACTTGTATCGAAGATTTGGGGGAGGAATTGGGTGGAGAGTCATAGGTTGAGGCTAGATATGCTGCTTCCCCCCAGGAAAGTGCAGTTTTTGCTCTTATGGGTCTATCAGAGCGATTTTCAGTAGCCAATCTGTTGGTCGAAGGCCAGGGCCTGGGCGGGGCAGGGGCCCCAATTGAGGGCGATGCCTTGGCATGGTTAGGATAGGTAAGAGTAGGGGGTGTTATGGGCGGCTGGGTGGGCTTACGGATCTCGGCCAGGATGGATAAGGTTTCGCTCAGGCCATGGATCAGGGTTTCGAGCTGAGTTTCTAGGAGGTTTAGGCGCTGCGTTGTGATATCTATGGAGGGAGGTGGGGAGTCTGTGGCAGCATTGCAGGGGGTGAGGGGGGAGGGTCGCAAACGTGCTGGCTATTGGGGGAAGTTGTCTAGTATGACTCTGGAAGGAGTCCTGAGCAGGGGAAATATTGGTTCATGACGAGGGTTAGGCCTCCAGTGGCCTGAGGGTGTGGTGGAGCTGGAGGGAGATTGGGCTTGTGAGTGCGGCTTGCTCCTGGATGGCAGGTTAGGATGCGGGGAAAGCGGAGTGGAGGGGTCGTATTCCAATGGGGAGGGGATTTGTGATCGGAGGTGCAACATTGAGGGCGGTGTCATGGGAGGGCGAGGATGGGGATCTCAGAGGGGAGTGAGAAGGTTCTGGTGTCTCATCTGCCGTGCAAGACTCGCTGGTAGGAAGGGGGGGTTAGACCATGTCGCGAGTTGTGCAAGGGAGCCTTTTTAGCGAGAGGAAGAGGGAGTCAAAAGCCTCAAGGTTATCATTGCTGGCTTGTATCAGGACTGTGCCATTCAAGTAAATAGTTAAGGAGATATTACCATATAGCGTCTGGTGATTCAGGAGAGAGGACGTCAATTTGGGCCTATGGGATATGATGGTGGTTTTGGAGACGTGACGATGTGTGTTGAGGATGCTGATACAGGTGTCAGGTCTTTCAGTGTGCAAGATGAGGTCCGTTTTGATCTGCCCTTTAGATGATCAGTGGAAGGAGTCTACGAAAAGTGTTTCAGGGTGCTGTCTGATCAGTCTCTGTTAGAAGTGTTTCTTCCTTTGCCAGAGAGGTAGGGGGGAAAGGAGATCGCGAATGAGTTCAGTCCATGGGGAATCAGATACTTCGGTATTCGAGGGGTGATAGCCATACGCGAGGTCGGAGGCATTATTGCTGGGTTAAGAGGGGGGGGGACTTTCAAGGGAGTGAAAGAGAGACTGACATATGAAGGGGAGAGTGCTAACTAGTCCGTGGGGGTTGAGGAGCTCAGGGGTTAGCTTCTAATGGGAAGAGAAAAAGTGGGGGGAGGGGATTGGGGAGCTCGAAGAGTTACCTTCCGGTGGGGAGAGACCAGAGGAGGGGGGGTCAGGTGGAGTAGGGCTACTTCAAGGACCCGAATTGAGCGAAGGTGATAGTTAGGTATCTGGGGGAGGGGGCCTGTATCTGGGGGAGGGGGCCTGTGTCATTGGAGGTCTATTCTACAGGTGGCCTCTGCCGCGATGTGATGGTGGTTCGGAGATTAAGTCCCGGGTGGGCGTTTCTAGGGGGGCATTTGGAGGAAGCCTACACTACTCTGTATAATCATACACATATTGACAGTGAAACCCTACAGCAGCTCATCCCCAAGGTTGTGAAAAAGGGGAAAATACTCTATAATGTGGGCACACAATCTAAGCACCCACTGTCATGGTACAGTCCTTAAAGAACTTAATAATGTTCAACATAAAAGCATAATCGGTGCACCACCACATCAATAATATAACAAATTACAAAGTCTGTATCCATGGTTTGTTCTTCAAGTCCTCTTTTTTATTGAATAAACATATCATGCAAATGTAGAGTTGACTAGCCAAAGCGTTTTGTGCAATACAATGGAATTCTTCAGGGCAAAGGCGAGTTCATCAAAAAATGAGGGGCCATAGTATCTGTGGCAAATGGAGATGGTCAGTGTGTGTTCAATTCACCGGACACTAGACCGATCAATAACTCCATTAGTGGTATAAAATAGTTGCAAGCAGCTATGTCCTATGGTCAGATACCAGGAAAATGTGGTGCATCAAGAATGAGTAAACAGCTGGATCAAAACACAATTAAAACAGTCCAAATACATATATCAATCATCTCAGCACCATGATAAGTGCCGAAGCCATATGCACAGGGAAGTCTTCTTTCTGTCCTTGGTTTGGGGGACCAAGGATGGAAAGAAGACTTCCCGTGAATTTGGCTTCAGCGCTTATGATGGTGCTGTTTGGTCAATAAAAAAGAGGACTTGAAGAACACACCTTGGATACAGACGTTGTAATTTATTATATTATTATTTGTTCTCTTAAATTTGATATCAACATACTGTCTTACTACTTCAAATATATATGTCTGATTTGCTTTAATATGTTTGTTTGATGTATTCAGTGCATCGAGGTGCTGTGGAACTAAATTTGTTTGACTACATTTATTTTGATTGCTCTTTTTTGTGATCTGATGCCTTGGAAATGTGTTATTATGTAAGTGATGATCTGTGAGCCAGAGGGTGCAATTTCCTACAATAACCTAACAGGAAAACTGCACACAAGCACGCTTTGCTCACATCTGCTTGATTCAAACTTTATTTTCCTTTTTTATACTCTTTCATTTTTTATGATAGCACAACAGCAATCCACCAGTCAAGGTGGTTAAGCAACTAGACTTTATAAGTCTTGCTGCCTCTTCCGCCCCTGCCTGGTTCCCACCTCTCCCCACATCTTGCTATTGTGTGGCTGAGGTGCCCTGCCGTTGATGGCTCATGTACATGGCTAGCCCAGGTTACCACAGTAAGTTGTGCTGTCGTGTCTAGTGGGTGAGCATGTTGTTTGGCATGTTGCATGTGAGTTTGTGACGTGTGCATTACCAGAGTTGTGAGCTGCATGTTTGTGGAGTTGGGGTGTGTGATGTGTTCATTTGGTACTTACCAATGAGCAGAGCGTTTCCGTAGGTGCCATCCTGGAAGCGTCGGTTGATGATGGACTGTCGGAAGATGTAGGAATCATGCACACTGCCTGGGTAGTTGATGACGACATTGGTGAAGAGTCCCCAATGGTCCACCGTTGCCTGCACATTGATTGAATGTGTGTGCTTTCTGTAGTGGTAATTGTGTGCAGTGTTAGCAGGGTGCACAAGTAGGACATGTGTGCAGTCAATTGCCCCCCAACATGTGCTGGAAGCCAGCTATGGCGTGGAAGCCTTGCTTGGTCTCCAGCTGTTCCTGCACAGTATAGGGGAAGTGAAGGTACTGGGGTACCAAGCTGATGATGGCATCCAAGACAGTTGTGATGAACTTTGATAGAGCTGGCTGTGAGACTCCTCCGACTCTGGCAGTTGTTAGTAGCAAGGCACCAGGGGCCAACAGATGCAGCACAGCCAGCAGCTTTGTCTGCGGAGGGATGTTGGCTGTCCGCTCTGTGGTTACCGTCAGCCTGTGGGCAATGATGTTCAGGATGCGGAGGATGGTTGTCCTTTTGAGCCTGTAGTGGGCAATGACACCCTCTGGTGTTAGGTCTGTGAGGCTGGTGCATTTTCTAAAGGTCCACTGTCTTTGTCTGCGCTGCCTCTGTGGTGGTTCGGTGGGGGGTACGGGGGGCACGGGGGTGATGTGCCTGGGGGTGGTGGCAGTGGGTGTTATTGCCCTCTTGGGTCTCCAGGCTGCATGGCCAGTAGCTCCATGGCATCTGTTGTTCTTCAGGTGTGGCTTTGGCCTGGGTTCCCTTTTCTGGTGCAAGTTGTCGTCTGAGTTTACACCAGGTCAGAGCAGGTGTTAAATTCCTGCTGCTAACACGCATTATCGCCTGTTTTGGGATCTTATCGCCGATCTGGCTGGTCGTTGAGAGTGTTGTGGAGTGGTGTTGTTGCTGCTTTTTGCATGGGAACGACTACTCTGCATCTCTTTAGCGATAGTTGCCAGGGTAATCTGTGGTGATGTTTTTGGCGCCTGCTATCACAGGAAAACTGGTAATATCGGCTGTTTGCACCAGCTTGTGAATGGGGCGATAAATGTATCACCACTTTGGCTGCGATAAAGTGACGATAACTCAGAGGTATGTCCTTGAGAATATGCCCCGTAGCTTTTGGTATGTGAGGGCACATCATTTTTAGAAGTATGCATTTGAATGGTAGTTTACTTGCCATTGGTCTACAGGTTTGTAAGCGAAGGGAAGGCATTGTGAGGATCTTGTGCTTTTATAGGGAATGAGGCATAGGAGGCATAGGACCCGGATGCTAAAACCCAAGAATCCATAACTAAAGTGACATGCGATCAAATCATTGATTCCTGACAGTGTCTCCATCTTTCTCCTAGGGATAACATCTTAGAAAACAGGACAATTTAAAGTTAGGAGAAGCCGTACAAGCCTGTTGTACAGAGTTGTCGGATTTCAAGGTAACAACTTCAGAACCATATCTCGAACCAGTTAAGCAAATACTTATCTGCCTGACTAGCAATACCATAGGAAGTTAGCTAGAAAAAAGGGCAATTAGTTCAGTTCGGCCAGTAAAGCAATAGCAATATGTGAGACAAAGTAGCTCCTAACAAGGCAGACATAGGAACACTAACGTCACTGTATTAATTGTAGTAATTATGGTACTTGCCTCTGAGGCAAAAGCTGGACAAAAGATTTCCTTAAACTAAATCAGTTACCTAGCGCCATTGGCAATGCATTCTGCATATACTCAATTGTTGAGCTGCAAAAGTTTACATTATATTAAAACTATTTTAAGTAATTTTCTCTTCAACTCATAAACATTATTTGAACTAAATTATAAATTACATAATGAACACCATGTGTTCCATATGAGGGTGTTGCAAACACTAAGATGACTAGTGAGCATCTCAGCAGCCATCTATCTAAAATGACAATGTTCAAAACTTTAGATTACTCCAATCCTAACAGAATGCATTTACAACAGGAACCCCTAACTAATTGTTTTTAAAGATAGTTATCTAGTTCCATGGAAAGCAACCATAGAGGATTCACAGTTAAAATATACCTTGCTACTAAATTCAAGTAATATTGTCTTTGCTGATTTGATTTTACTTACATTATAGGACCAAGTATTGTTTCTGGAACAAAATAATATTCTTTTGCAACTTCTTAGAATATTGGGAATATTGATCTATAAAGTGTCTGTTGCTTTGGGGTTGCTGGATATTAATATATACCATGTCCCCTTACAACATTATGTTTGCAAATGAGTCACAATAACTTAAGATTTGCAGTTTTAATAGGCTCCTGCATGTTTGTAAACTATTTTGAAGAATCGGTCTGTTTAATGAGGGTAAAGTTGATGGGTTGTTTATGGTCACCAAGGGAGCCTACCATTTTGTGGACCTACGTTTGCTGATTCCATCAGACTGCAGGTGTATTTAATTTCTCAGTACTGTCAATCTGCTGAAGCAGAAACCAGACACTCTACAGTTCTGATGTAAGCAAACACAGGCCCCGAAATGTTTGCAGCTCTACAGGAATAATAGTATGGTAACTTAGAAGGAAAAAATACATATTACACAAAGTTTTTAAAAAAAGTGAGAGGTTCTTATAAGTTATTTTACAATATATCATAAGGATGTCTAGCTTGAATTTAATTTTTAAATGCATTGTATGGTTTCCTTGGAATTATTTTTAGTAGCAACGTTAAATGTGTCATCAAAACAAACAACCAACAAAAAAGCATTAGTATTGCATAGTTGGCTGAATCAAGTTTGAAATTCCAGCTAACTGCATAAAGATTGTCTTCAACAACAGGTTTAAAGGGCACAAGTGATTTGAATGAGGGCCATGTTATTGCCTTTGGTGGACCGTAAACTTTCATTTCCCTTGCTGTCAATCGCACAATTTTATAAAGCACAATAAAAAAAATCACGCATCAACAACGGGCAAGATTGGATATTGGTGTTCATTAACTACAGATACAGTAGTTGGTCATACACATGGCAGACAAAAAGACACAATTAATACACTCTGATAAAGCGACAGAACTCATCACATAGCGGTTTGGAATGTGTACCTGAAAGACAAAACTCTGTTCAGGTTGTTCTTTATTTATATTATTCTGGATAATTGGAACATGCTATTTGTAGTAACATAGAAACTATTTACATGATGTTGCTTTGCATTATTCTAATGTTTTGATGATCTTATCTAACATCTCCATGGAAAAAGCAGGGCATGCTCATTGATGCAATGAGTTTCCTGTGCCTCCTAGCATTCCTGGAGCAAACAGTGGAATTGAGGAGTTTGATGAATATCATGCACACTGCCTTTCTGCAGGTGGGCAGTTTGATGCAAGTTTTAGCATGCACATTTGCTCTGCTATTGTACGCGTCACAATGAAATATTTAAATAAACCATTTATTTCCCACCTCTGTCGTATCTTCCAATCAGGGCTAGCAGTGTATCCAGACCACTGACCAAAAGGATTTCGATAAGTTACAAATCATGTTACACAGCATAAGCCAGGCAAATGGGCTCAGATTCATTTGCTAAATATACTATGCCCATTTTATTTTGATGTTCACAAAACCTAATTTGAAAGTTTGCTACTCAACCAAACCTAAAGAAATGTATTGCATGTGGTTTTACATTGCTGGATAAAAAACTCTGGTAGAATGGCCAGCATGGCATACCCCAGAGAACTGTTTTTGGAGACAATTGTATGCCACATTCTGCATAAGGTTTGGAAAAGAAGTCCGCAAACACTGTATTAATCTGTCTCAAGCCAAACATGAATAAACCAGGTATGTGAAGTCAAGCTAATCTGTACCATAAAGCAGCATGAGACCAAAATTGGGAATTGTGACCCAGATTACAGCCAGAACAATGTCATAATCCCCTATTTCTAACAAAACAGTTAAACACTTGGACTTGCTACCTGTCCACGTCTATGCCTTTTAAGGGTTACATCTATGCAATCATAGTGGTTGTGAAAGTAAACAAAATAAAATTAAAAATAGCAAATGTTGCCTTCGCAATGCAATTGTTCTGACATGAACAGAATCGATAAACAGGGTATAATTACCAATATTTTAAATAGCCACATTGGTTTGACCGCAATAATGTGTTAATGTATTTTTAAATAATATCTTGTTTAAATTGTCGAGACAGTAATACTTGGTTCATTGAATTGCAATATACAAAGAGGTGAAATAAATAGCTTGTATAATTATATATATAATATATATATAATATAGCTGGTTTTAAAATAGTCCTTTATCATTGGTGTACTAGATCAAGAAGTCCTTTCAATGTAGTAGCAGCATTCTCTGGAACTGAGCGCAATGCAGGATCACACATTGTGACGCCTTATGTCGAAAAGATAGAGGAAGAATTGGGCATTGAGTACTCAACAGAAACTCAACGACTTGACGTGCACCCCTTGATTCCTTGAGACAATCTGCAGTACACAATAAATAGACTACTGCAAATTGGAGTCATCAGTCATACTTTGGAAAGAACTTTGGCTTTCTTTGGTTTACTTCTGGGAATACGCTTGACGTTGTCCATACCTAATAAGAGTCCCACCTCCAGTCAACTTAAATAGAACAGTTCATTTTTCAAGTCACAATAAAGTCCTATAGGTTTCCCCAGCTTTTCATTTTCATTTCAAAACAATAAGTACAAAAATAAAGCTTCTTCCTTTTTAATGTAAAAATATTCCTCTGATGCAGTTTTGTGGTCTGATGTGATAATTTATATATTTTCTCTTCCTTTATCCTGTATTTGCGGGCCGTAGTCGTTTAGTCCTCTTGGTAACTGTGGTATATTTGAAAGGTTTCTGTAGCTCAACAATACCTTTTGGGTATCTCTTCATAAAATGAACATCTTGCTGGTTTTCCCGCGTTTTGGGGCCCTTTCGCGGTCTTCCTCTTTTGGTAAAACCAACGTACCATCCGGAGTATTTTGCGGACATCAATGCCGTGTAATTGTTTTCAAGCACTTTTTCAATAAAAACGCACTCTTTGCTGGTGCCATCAGGCTGCAAAAAAAAAAAAACAGAAAAGGAAACATCAGCGATTTGAATCCATTTAGTAAAATTTGCATAGCTTAGATAACAAACTACAGAATGCCTAATCAAGATATTTCAGTAAGATTAGCACTGGAGGTTAAATAAACAGAGAACTGCCATCTTTGAATTTGAGACATTTGAAAAAGGTGGTTGCAGTGTAAAGCGAGAGCATCCCTGAAAATTATTTGGCCAATTTAACATACCAAAAGGACTAGCAAACTGTTATATAGATCCATGCATTTTTGTTTTTCATATGTGCTGCCTGCCGAAAACTGTATGTATCTTCGAAAAATCCAGAATTCTTATGTTGCATAAGAGCATTTACTTGATCTTTGGCCAGATGTAGGAAACAATAGTTGCAAAATACTGTTCGCTAATTGCGAACAGTATTTTTGTGACCAGTGTGGAATTTTTCAAACCGACATATGTACTAATAGGTCTGTTAAGAAAATTCTGAACACCAGTCATTCGCAATCTGACCTACCTCATCAGTCAATGTGAAGGAGGAAGGCTGCAAATTGTTGCTCACTACGATTGGTGACCATCAATGAATGGTGGTATGCTGGATTGCTTTCTGAATAATTGTTTTTTTCTGTATGCAGCCCATTATTGTTAAAGGAAATGGGGCTGTGATAAACAAAAGGTTTTTCAGAATTTTTAAAGTTTGGGAGTGGACAATGGTCCAGTGCATCATTGCCTATTTCCAAAAAAACACTTTTTACATTCACAAAATGGAAAGGGTCCCATGAGTGTGTGACATCATTTAGGCCTGTCTCATGGGAGGGGCGCATAAAGCATGACCCTGGCAGTGATAAAAGGCTACTGCCCTTACCAAGAGTTAAGTAGCATGAGGGCAGTGGTGGAAGCATACTGTTTTTGTGATGGTGATCAGTAGAGTGAACAGGCCTTTTTACCTGTGTCACTGTACTGAGTCCTATCAGCCCACTCATGCAAAGTTATTTTGCTATGTACCTAATTTGTCCTTGGCTTACAACGTGTTAGTTTGTAGCGCTGCGCAGCACGCATGTGTGTGCTGTTATGTATGTGTGTCTATATGTGTTACAGTACACAAAGGTCTGTGGGTTCCATTTTGGAAACCCTGGGCTTTAGAAAGGCATGCGGAGGTGGAGAAGCTATCCCAGACAGACTTGTGGACTGCCTGCGTTCCTGAGAGCTGGGTGGGATGCTCACATTAGAGGAAGAGAGAGCCATGCTGTCTTGGGCACTTCAAACGGGTTCCTTGATTCTGAAAAGGTCACTGGTTCTGGGCAGATCTTTAAATGGAGATGGTGGAATGGGAGTATCATAAAGAAAAGTGGTTGGGGTCTCTGTAACCTTTTGGTAGGTATATGTAAGTGAGGCCGACATGCAAGTATGATATCCTAGCCGTTCCATAACCTGTGTGTGGGGCTATCAAGTTTGGACTCTCTCTTGCTGTGACAGACTTCTTCCTCGACAGAGACTGTGGACGTCAATGTGGGCAACCCCCACAACACAAACTTCAATGACTACGACAATAAGGACCTGATTCGTTTCTGGGATGTCAGTTCTTTGTCAGGGAGATGGATTAAATGACTTAGTAGCCTTGATGTATGTACCGCCCACCAGATTTTCAAATGATCTCTTGCCCACTGGACATTTCTAGCATTGACAGTCACCACCATCATGGCAGTTCCTGTCAATGCATGATGGAGCCATAAGGCAAACTAGCCAATTTTGTCAAAAGAAAATCCCAAAAAACAGAATGCCGATGCACCGATGATGAGGGTGGAATGGAGCACTTTTAAGTGCTGCATACTACCAGGTTTCTTGGCAGTGATGGGTTTTGAAAACCAGCAATATGTTTGTGTCACATTCTGCTCATAAAGAATCATGTACTTCAGGTGAGTGATAATAAGATTTATTGGTACCGCTTCAATACACCATCCATTCCAAGGCTACTTTGGGCTTCAACTGCCGGCCCTGGAGCCAACCGTGCACAATATTCCAAAGAACGCTACATGCTTCTGGAAGCTTCTCTTTCAATGACAGAGTAATGCTCCTTAGCTCCTTTGAGAAAAAGCAATGCATAAGCCACAACCTTTTCATCCCCATCTACTACCTGTAAGAGAACGGCAACCAATCCTCTAAGACTTGCATCTGTAGTCAAGATTGTTTTCTTACACATATCAAATGAACTATATTAGGCATTTTACTAATACTGTCCTTGATTGACTCAAACGCTGCATTATATTCATCTGGCCATGCAAACTTGGAACCCTACTTAAGGATCATCCTCAAAACTTGAACCACACTTGCAAAAATGTTAACAAATTTAGAACAAATTCTGTCAACCCCAAGAAGGATCTTACTTGGTCTTTATCCTGTGGAGTTGAAGTCTGTACAATAGATTCAACTAATTCCAACTTAGGCTTGCTACCCTAACAGAAATTGTGGGGCCGAGATAAGACAGCAGTAAGCCTTCACATACACGTCTCCTTCTGCAGTGTGACCCTCAAGGCCCCCAACACCCAGACGGATCAGCAGCCTCCCTCCCCCAAAACTTTGAGACCCTCACGGTGAGTAGCGGCGCTTAACAAACCCCTGATTGATTGATTGATTGATTGAAGCCAGCCTTACCCAAACTTACTAGAACCAATCTCAAGGTATTGTCATGTTGCACCATAACCTAACTAAATACTAAAATATCATCCTGAAAGTAAAAGATATGAGGAATTTCATCAAAAGCGTTTTCACCACTCTTTGGAAACATGTAGCCTTGGATGCTAACCCATAAAGTATTCTGATGAAACTGTGAGCATCAAGAGGCGTAACAAAAGAAACAAGATACCTAAACTCATCATGTAATTTAACTTGATGGTGCGCAGAGGAACGATCTAAAACACTGAATACTCTGGCACCACCCAGGACAGAAAAGGCTTCTGAAATATAGGGTAAAGGCTCCTGGTATACCCATATGTTTGTTGAAGTCACTGAGGTCCACACACATTCTTATCTGCTTTCCACCATCTTTGGTTGCCATATTAACAGGCACAAGAAATTCTGAGGATTACATTTTCTCAATTACCCCATCTTCTAAGAGTTTACCAATTTCTCTTTTGAGTGGCTCCAACATTAGATTAGGAACCCGCCTGACTTTATGCACACATTGAAGAGCATTTCTCTTTAAAATATTCTTATGCTCAAAGCCCTCTCAAAGACCCAATTTGTTCCTAAATACTCAGGGAACTCCTCATATATTTTGTGGCACTCATATTCACTAGACACTGATATAACCTGTTGAAGTGCATTAGGACTGAGTATAATTCCCATGTCACATTGGTGGCACCCCCCAGCAAACATGGCTATATAAACCTTACCCACAGTCTCTTTGTCAGCAAACTCAATTTTCATAACAACACAACCTATTACATCGATTCCTTAGCCTCCATAACTTACAGTATTTATGTCAGCGTTAATAAAGCAACTTGCTTGTCACCAATAACCTTTTTCCCAAGTTGTTGTCGCTTACAATTGTGTATGGCGACTCTGAGCCTGCCACCACCCTTATAATCCTCCCATCCAACTTAATACTGCCCTCAGGCCTGATGATTGGGCCAATATCCACTTCACTCATATCACGTTTATATTAAAAAAAAACTTCCACATTTTTAGATTTCTCTCCTTTACAAACCCAAGCCTAATGGCCCTTTTCCCCACATTTCCTACATGTAGAATTCCTTGCAAAGTAGCTCATGCTGTTTGAAGAATTATTCGGATTGCCACACCGATAGCATTTTACTTTAAGCTCTCTGGATTGTTTGTTACAGCTGGACATTTTTCCTTCTTTACTCTCTTTCTGCATGAAAGCTCTCTCACTCATACTACCAGAGTCATCAATAGCTACTTCAGCAACGGGGGTGCCACTTACAAGTTTTTCCATTAACAGACATTTACCATCCCATTAAATTGTATTTTCCATACTCTCATTATGGCAACTGCTTCTTTGAGGTCAGGAGTTTTTGCTATAATTTTTCATGGACATTTATGTTGTTGGTACTTCATACCAATTGATCCCTGATCAATGTGTCTGTTAATAGACCAAAATCACAAGTACGAGCCAATGTTCTTAAGCACGCCACATATTTCCCAATGCTTTCCATCTGCCCTTCAGTTCTTGTAAAAAATGTATGATGTTCCAAAATTACATTTTTCCTGGTGTCCAAGTGCTTCTCCAGCTTAAGTACAGAAATGCCATAAATGTCTCTTGGTTCCCCTTCATCAGTACCCAAGTTTAAAGTCTGCAAGCTATCATATATATTCTGACCTTTGACACCAAAGTTTGTTTCCTGGCTGCTGAACATTTTCTCATCCCAATTGCTAGAAAGTATCAGTAAAACCATTTTTCCAACGTTTCCAAGGGAATAGTGGTTCATCCCTCTGTGAGACAAAAGTTGGAGGTTGAGACATGCTAGCCGTAGCCATGTTTGCGAAAAGAGATCAAATAAATTAATAACTGATCTCCAGTTACTGTCTAGTTAATGAGCAGGTGATGCTGATAATGCTGATTCTGCTGAAGGTTCTAACTGTGTTTGCTCACAATAAACAAACATAGAAGGACAATGAGTAGAACCTCAAAAATCTCACGTAAATCACCATTGATGGGTTACAAATCCTTTCTGCACACAGGAGCACAGTAGAGAAATGTGCACTAAAGCTTGCAGGAAACTCCTGAAATTTTTCCCATTTTAAGAAGATGGCCGTCAGTTTAACATGGTACTGTACTGTCTGAAGTGCATACACTTAAAAAACACCTGATCCAAGATGGCGCATCTGTAACACACACGTAACACAATGCACACAAGGTCCATAGCATTCGAAGGAGGGTGAAACCCCAGCCTGCTTTTCACAGTTAAAGTTCAGGCATGAGCGGTAGATTGTAGCCTTACTTCACGCAGTTTGAAGGTGTGGATGAGGAGTTACAGTTCAGGGGCAGTGGTGGTCGCCCGCTTAGGAATAAAATAAAGGAAAACCCAAAACAAGGGACATCTCTGTAATTAAAGATGTCAGATTCACAATGGAAATCGTGGAAATAAAGAATGTGTTACGTGCTGAGCTGGACCTCCTCTCTTTCGATAAATGCTCATGAGTCTACAAGATAGGAGAGGTTGGTGAAGGATGACTGTCCCCTCCCAGGCAGCTCCTCACCAGTGTTACGTTCTGCTCAAAATGGATCACGAACTTCAGGAGAGTGAAGATAATATTTATGGCAAGGTCTTCAATAGACCAACCATCTCAGGGCTGCTTCAGACTTCCACTGCCAGCTCTGGAACCAGATTAGCACAATATTCCAAAGAACATGTCATGCTTTTGGAAGCTAGTAAAAAAACATTTCTAACCTTCAATCGGCATGAACCATAACAGTTTGCCTTTCTAAATTAGGTGGGTAGACATATAGCCAAACCTCAGACGGCCCTTAAACCTTTTGCCATCAGAGATGTTGGAGCACTGTGGAGTCGTCTCTGCCATCATCAAACTGTAGTCCACCTGCATTTAAATTGGGAGGGCGGACCATAGCCTTGGTGGGGACGTAACTCCATCTCCATTGTGATGGTGGTCCCTTTCTGTCAAGATGTAAATTGGACCCTTAATCACATCTATGTTTGGAAACCAATTATAAAAATGGGAGATTGACCCTCCAAACATTGTAAAAATGTAGCTGTACATCAGTGTGGAGAAGCTCAGCACACCTTCTACCTTTTCTGAATAGGACTGGGGACTAAGGTCTGGTAGTCTCCCTGCTGGGTGAGGCGGCATCACGCAGGAGAATCAGGACCGCTTGTTGTGGAGCCTGGAGCATCGGCATCTGCCTGGCTGCAGAGCCCAGAGGACCTTGTGAGGAAGAGAAGGGAGTGTGGAGGAAGTGAGGTCCAGTGAGGATCCTGTCAAGTGGACCCTTGAAGCAGAGTGTGAGGTCCAGGTCCACATTGGGCTCATTGCACTGATGATGGCATCTGCCCATGTGCTGTTGTTTGGGACTCCATTAGGCCAGATGGGCCTGCGATGAAGATTAAGGGTCATCATCCTGATGCATCACTGTGAAAGAAGAGGGCTGCTGCCCTGTGCAAGGCTTTTACACAAAGGAGCTGTGTTCCTTTGTGCCGCTGTTAAAGACGCCCGGAGCAGCATGCAACAGTGAAGCATAGTGCCTTGTGACCCGTGGAAGCAGAGTATTGGCCCAACCACCTGAACCCAGAAGCACCTGAGACCCACAGTCAGACTCAGGAAAGACATACATCCTGCTGGAGGAGCGCTGTTGATGCTGCCGAACCTACAGCGTCCAGATTTCTGCTCATTGCTGGACTGCTGAAATGCACCTGGGCCTTCAGTATCCCAACTCCAGCGAGAGCGGGTAAGAAGTATTATCTGGCCACTATACCACTAAGGGAATTTCCTCTTACTAAAGATCTCCAGGACTGAGATACTTCGACTCATAAAAAGCAGTTGTCGAACTTTAAGAACTTCTAAGACTTGTACTCTCTAGCGAGGTATAACCCAATTTTGCTTCATGTAAATGGGGAGTAACCGCAGTCCACAGACAGGAAAGTGGGACGCCGTATCTTACCAGGAGAATGCTAGAGAGCCAGCTATATGAAAACTGTGTATATTATTTGTGGTGTGGCTTATTTCACTTTGTGTTCATATATAAACACTACTTTTTTCATAAAAACTAGTATCTGGCTATACATTCATTTATTGGGGTTGCTGAGCGTGTTTTGAACCTTGTGACTGTGTGTACCTTGAATCTACCTCCCCCTGAGACGTCTTGGACTGCTCGACCCATGCACCACTGAGATTCATGGGCTAAAAAGGTACTTTGCCCAGTTGCTCAGTCTGTAGTAGAATGGGCAATGAAACATCAGTAATTGGTGCCTGTAGCTAATGCTTGTCCTGTTGCCCTTAGAAAGGGGCTCTGACCAACAGACAAACCAGAATGCTTTTTCACAGAATAAGGCCCCAAGAACTCGCCCAAAATGATAGAATATATATTTTGTCAGACAAAAGTTAATAAGTGAGCAAGATTAGAGTAGAGTTGGCATAGACACATGAGAAAATCACATAAAAAAGTCGTGGGACTAACTCAAAGAAGAAACAGCCTTTAGGGCCATATATACAAACCATTGTTACAGTCACACATACACCGAATCAGAGTTTGCAAATACAAAAACGCTTTTCTAAATGTACTAATTCCATTTTAAAAATCTGGAAACTTTCACTGACTCCTAAAATTGGATTATAACCACTTCCCGATTCAGTATTTGGAAGAGGCATATTATAGGCGTCCCTTCCAAAGACTGATCCAATATGCAGTGTATCAATGATTTACAACCGAAATCTCGTAGTAAAACATTGAAAAGCTACTGACTCCCGAACAGCAAACTTAAACAAGAAAGTAAACTTATTTGTTATAAATCCAGCACTGTTTCCTTCAAGGAAAACTGGCTGCATTTAAAAGAAATGTTTATTGAAAAGCGTTCACAGCCATGGTGGTCTGCTGATCTTAGCAGTTCACCATTCTTGTGATGGGTGTCAACTGGAGTGAGCCACAATAGTAGTAACGGATAGGTCACATTACAACCCACTCTGCATTGTCATTTTCTGAACCGAACTATTACTACATAGGTCAGTTTGTAAAATATTTTTATGATCACAATAAACTGTCGCAAATTGCAGCCAGTTTTTGGCGCCTTGAAAATAGTACTTCGAGGGGCACATGCATCAAGCGATTTTGGAATCGCAAACGGTGCGAATCGCAAAATTCGGCCGTTTGCGATTCCAAAATCACTTTTTGGGATGCATCATTATTTTTCTATTATCGCAATTTAAGAAATCGCAATTTTTTGCGATTTCTCAAATTGCGATAGCATTTAAGAAATCGCAAATTTTGAGATTTCTTAAATGATATGAATGATTATTTTTAATTCGCGAATTCGCAATTTTTAAGGGAAAAATCACCATGAAGTGAACCTTCATGGTAATTTGCGAAAAGTTTCAAAAATGCAAAAAAATGCATTTTTGAAACTTACATGTTACACACACACATGCCCTTGGGACATGTGTGTGAGTAAAATGTACTTACATGACATTCCGAGAGTGCAGGGGGGGGTCCTTGGGACCCCCCCTGCACCCTTGAAATTGCATTCTCATTTTGCGATTCCTTAATTGCGAATTCGCAAAATGAGAATGCCTTCTCATTGATTCCTATGGGCCTCTAGGCCCATAGGAATCAATGTAAAGCGTTTCCTTATTTGCGATTTGCAATTAAGGAATCGCAAATAAGGAAAATTTGGAAATCACAAAAAAAATTGCGATTTTTTGATGCATAGGAATTAGCGATTCCTAAATTAGCGATTCCTTTATTTTCGCAATTTAGGAATTGCAAATTCCTACAATGATGCATGTGGGCCCTAGTCCTTACTACACAAAGAGGTGTTCTGGGGACATGCTTACTCGATGAATTCACAATCTCATCAGCTATCCTTTACTGCATTGCATTCACAGTCCTTAAGTGTCATCAGAATGCATATTACATTTATGTAGCATCTTAAGTGGGCATTCTAAACATATACACAGATGCCTTATAGCTCCTCTGTCCAGGAACTTTCCCCATTGGGAGTACATCATAAATCAGACCCCACCCTTCAAAAAAGGAGAACTCACTCTGGAATTTGCTTCTACTTACCTCAGCACCCAAACTGCTAGGATCCATTTTCTCTGGTAGCACATACACAACGTCCTTGCATTAACCAGTCAAAATGTTATCAATCATTAATGCATGTGGAAACATCCCAAACATAGTGCATTTCTTTAGCTATCTGTGGTAGCAATTGTTTCTTTCAGGGAATTGTAACAGAAATAAATGGATCTTTAAATCTGATTGACGGATGATGTCATTGGTTCCAGATTCTGGTGTCATATATGCAAGCCTAGGAGGCCCAGAGAGAGCCTTTACCAAACGACCCATCAAGGAAAAGAGATCAAATTCCTCTTCTGTCATGACGTTGAACCTTGAACTAAGCTTCTCATCCTTATGAGGCAACCAGTAGCAGCCTTCAAAGTATAAGCCTTTACTTGTAACGGTAGCTCAACACATTTCCTCAATGAATAAACTTCATTTTATCCTTTTTTTATAGTATGATCTACATTTACCTGAGGGCTATAAGTATTTGGGTATGATAGTAGCAGTTTGTGGTATGTTTGCCTAATGTCTGAGTGATAGTAAGCATGGTTGGATCCTGACCTAGGAGTATGTGTTTTTCTTTATTTAACTGTAAATGTTGTTGATATCCAGTGGTCCTGATCATGAGTTTGTCATAGGAGTAGGCACTACTTATTGCACCAGATACAATTCAACTCCCCTGGGTTCAGAATTTACTGGGTACAATAAATAGCATTTATTTGATGTTTTTCTGGAATAAAATGCAGATTTCGGTACCTATCGCTCCAAAATCTGCATGTTACAGTAAATACTGTACTGTTTTCCCCTTTTGAATTCAGGAAGGTTTGCCCTGACGAAATTCAACAATGGGTGATATTTTTAACACACTTGCTAATCACAGGGTGCAGTAAATAACTCACAACTTGCAAGTATGATCCCTGCACAAAGACGGGGTTAAGCAGGGGTCAGAAAACAACAACTCACTCACGATCCGCATGTAAAGATGTTGTCTGGGTGTCTTTACTATTAGAGGCCCTCTCGTCCCCCACCAGATTCCTAAGGCGTATAAACAGCTAGCCTTGTTGGGCTTCCCTCATTTGTCTTATCTTGTTTCTCTATGCCAATGCTATAATTAAATATTGCACCTTTTGCAAACCATGGTTTTTATTAGGTCTCGGCTAGCTTAGACTGCTCATGCGCAGTCTCGCTGGCGAGATCTTATGTCTCAGAGTAGCGAGGCTTAAACCCGCCTGTCTTCTCCATTGGCTGGCCTCCTAAACGGCGGCCAGCCATTGTAGAAGAGGTCTCTGTGATGATCTCTTTTCGCTGTAAGCCCCGTCCTTTTCGGATTGAGGGGCGTGTTTTTTTCGTTTCTTTCTCAAAAGAAAAACACGCCCCCCCAGTCTGAAAAGGACAGGGCTTACAGTGAAAACAGAACAGATCAGAAAAGTTGGTAGCGCCCATTTCTATTGAAAGTGATTTACGTATACATTGGATGACGTTGCGCTCGTGGACTTGGTTTAACGCCCTCTAAAACGTTGGACAGCCTGACCCACAGAGCTACTAATGGTTCCATGATCTTAAGTACTTTATCAGATCCCTGCACAAAGACGGGGTTAAGCAGGGGTCAGAAAACAACAATTCACTCACGATCCGCATATAAAGATGTTGTCTGGGTGTCTTTACTATTAGAGGCCCTCTCGTCCCCCACCAGATTCCTAAGGCGTATAAACAGCTAGCCTTGTTGGGCTTCCCTCATTTGTCTTATCTTGTTTCTCTATGCCAATGCTATAATTAAATATTGCATCTTTTGCAAACCATGGTTTTTATTAGGTCTCGGCTAGCGTAGACTGCTCATGCGCAGTCTCGCTGGCGAGATCTTATGTCTCAGAGTAGCGAGGCTTAAACCCGCCTGTCTTTTTTTCGTTTCTTTCTCAAAAGAAAAACATGCCCCCCCAGTCTGAAAAGGACAGGGCTTACAGTGAAAACAGAACAGATCAGAAAAGTTGGTAGCGCCCATTTCTATTGAAAGCGATTTACGTATACATTGGATGATGTTGCGCTCGTGGACTTGGTTTAACGCCCTCTAAAATGTTGGACAGCCTGACCCACAGAGCTACTAATGGTTCCATGATCTTAAGTACTTTATCAGACTGAAAATTAGCTGCTAAAGGAGTTTATGATTCTTCCAAATTAATGAGAGCAACCAATCTCTCCTGTTCTTCATTGTGGATAGTAAAAAAAAAGTTTAATTCAGCTGCAATATATGCAGTTTGTGTTGCACTGTCTTTAATATGGCTAAACTGGGGATGCGCTTATTTGTAGGTCACCGGTGAATACAAAGAAATGAAGCGCGCTAAGGGGCTGCACACCCTTGTTGACTTCAATTGCAGGACATTCCTCGCACATCACTGACTGGGAGAAAAGCATCCTCTGCCAAGAGCGCAGAGAGACCGCGGCGCCCAGCAAGTGACGTCAGCATCCGCAGCGCGTGGCCGTCATAGGCCGGAACCGAGAGGCAGCGCGGGCACGCCGCTCCAGTCAGGGCACGCTGGGGGCAGGCAGGGCTGAGCGCCCATGGCTGTGGCGCTTGGACTGTGCAGGCTGAGCTCAGGAATCACCCCGATACCAAACTCCATCAGGGCGAGGACACCATTGCGGTCACCCTAGGAAAACATCCACTGCACAGATAGAGTTCAGAGGGTGCAGCGAAACCTCAAGCTAGTCAGGGTCGGGCAACCAATACTGCCCCCAAATGCCCCCAAATGCGGGTTGGGTGCATTTTTATATAGCGCAAACTCGATTCGGAGGTACTGGAGCGCTTTAACATGAGCACCAATTGCATTATTCATCACAAATCAGGACGTTGGCTGCTGAAAGGGTAGGCGGAACAGGGGGCTGGACGGGGAGGTGGCAAGTCCCCCTCCTGTCGTCCGACATTTCCTTGCTGCACTCTGGCGGCGGAACGAGGACAATGCAATATCGTGGTTTTTGGGTGCAGACAGAGTATCGAGGAGGGTGGGGTGGGATCACGACATCGCTCCTCTGAAGCCCTCATGGAACACTGAGGGCCAGAGGAGGTGCAGCGGGCTGGCCCACCTCTGATCACAGTGATCCGGGCTCAGTGGTAGGTGCTGCCGCCGTCTCTGTCCTGGCCAGGGTCATTGTGAAGGGAGAGCATCTCTGCCGACTCATCTGTGACAATGATGTCAACTTGCTATATTTCCTTGAGAAATGTGTGGTGGACTACAAACATGAGTGCGAAGTAAATGTGCGCTTGACACTTGTATACGTTAGCGATCATATTATCTTGCTTTTAACACACACTAACCTGGGACTGCCAGTGGACCTGAAACATCCCTATTGTATTTTTTGTATATGTATACCAGCCCATGCCATGTAAATACATGTCTACAGCAATTTTAGCACTACCTTTCTCTAAAGACTCACTTAAGATGCCAGTACAATTAGCACATCTGTGTCTGGCCCTACACCTGCGTGAGTCTGACATAGACTTGATTTTAATCGCTCTAGATTCACTGGTAATGAGGGTGACCTACTTATGTGGAACTCTTTTTTTGTCCGGCTCGCGATTGCTGCCTGTTAACTCTGGGGGATCTAAGATCAATATTTGACACTTTACTTTTCTAGTATTTAGGTGCTTTTGACTCCCTAGGGGCTAGTGTCATGCTTGCAACTCAGATTGACATGCTTGTGACCCATATGGACATGTTAATGGACTACTGTAGCCTTGCCTGTCACCCGTTCTGTAGGTAGGTATGACCTAAATATTTGACGCTTACATCCAAACACTCCTCTATCAGCATTGCGTATGGCCCTTTAACATATGAAAGCTGCTGAAGCATTCCTATATACCTGTCCCGTCAAAACTTGACTGTATCCCCGCTGGCTTTCTTGTGTCTCGACAAAGACGCCTGTCTCTTACAGACAGGTTTTCACACCTCCTCCTTACATATGTGTATAAGAAGTACTTCTGCCTTTATTTGGGCCTTATAGATCTTCAGGGTTTTCGGAAGCCCAAACAGCTTGTTTAGGTCTCTGGCCGCCTCGTGACTCAGGGTGTACCTCAGCGCACGTAAGAAAATGAGCTGTCTGCGCCTCCACGGTGCCCCGGATGCTTCATCACAAGTAATTTTTTAACTACATTGGCTCTAAGAATTATGCTCTGTGGCTCGGTGTATATGTGTCTGTGTGTGTGTGTGTGTGTGTGGCTCTGTGTGTGGGGTGTGTGTGTGTGTGTGTGTGGCTCTGTGTGTGTGTGGCTCTGTGTGTGTGTTTGTGGCTCTGTGTGGTTGTGTGTGTGTGTGTGTGTGTCTGCGCGCGCGAATGCAATAGGTCTCGCATTTGCGAGACCTTAAGCTATTGGCATCGTAAATGACAATGCCATTTATTTATCTGTTTTCAAAACCAACACATAAATAAAAATGTTGTCATTAACAATGCCAACAGCTCTAACTTTTGCAAAGGCGAGACCATTGCATTGTAAATGCTTGTTTGTTTAGACATCTGCTGTTAGCTGGCAAATCGTTTTTTTCTCCAGAGTTTCCTATATGTGTGCATGACACTCTTGAGTAGATAGCATCAAGTAGAGTCTGTCATTGCTTGTGTGGTGACAGAGCTCACGTCTTAGCATTCGTGGCCTTCTTGCACCGGCTTTCTGTAATTCAGTTGAATATCCTTTGATAGTTTGCAAGACTCTGCATTAGCTGGGGCAACCTTTTCTCATTTCTGTGTACCTGCCCTTTGTTCAACTGCATCCTATGAGGATCTTGCCCTCGAGAAACTGTGGCATTCCAGGGTATTGCTTAAAGTGTACATATAGCGGGTTTTGGGTCTGCCCCTTTCAGCCGCTCACTTTCTGCAGCGGCCCTCACTAAGCCATTGGCTTGAGAGTTTGTCAATCACTCAGCCCAGTGCAGTTTTCATTTCGCAACTCATTCTATTGAGTGTTTGATTATATCTGTCTGTCCTCGACTCAAGTACTTACACTGAACTTCAGCAGGTACTACTTTACAACTATGCACCTAGCTGTCTGCTTTTGCTGACTCCCTCATGTGTGTTTGGCTTTAATATGCTGCTACCGCTCCACGTGTTAGCACATTGAAACCCCAAAATATTGGCTTTGCTAATTCTTGTAACATCGGCAGTCTACAGTGATAGTGCTGAGAAACTTTGTGGGTCGTCACCCGTTTTACATAACACAATACAACACAACTCAACTTCATGTAACAAAGGCTAGGATTACATCTGATGTGGTTAATACTATAAACAATTCAGGAGATATAAAATAAAAATGGCATCCATTTTTAATAAAGCAGATTAGTAATCCAATATAGAAATGTAAATCACAAGGCAATAGTGGCCTCTGTGCAGTTCAACAAAGAGTCATCAGGGTTATACAGCCCACTCTTGCTTGTAGTACATAAACATATTCTAAAACTGTAAATTTAGTATGGGACTGCAGGCGCAATTCACTTAAAGGGTGTTCAGTAAGTGACCAGTCTGGTCTCATCCCAGGAAGATATCTCTTTGAAAAGACATAAATTAATAAAGCAATGAAGTTACTTTAAAGTTTAATGCCGAGGAATCCATGTATTTCCTTTTGTTTGACTAGGAGTGAGCATCATACATCATGCAGGCCTCAGGTGCCTGTAATTGGTCCAGAGACTGTTCTGTAAATAATGCCATTTCCAGGAATGACAAGTAGCACACTCTTATTTAATTTCCAAAGGGGGAACGAGAGGAGTCATTTCTTTAACACGTGTTCATGCTTATTTTAGGGCTTCGCACAACCAGTTCAAGAAGAAATACTGTGGTGCAGCTCACATGGAAGGATTGCAAAGCACTTTGTACAATGACGTTCTCACAATAGAAGAACAATGTAGAACAAACTGAGACAGTGAAAGTATGCACGACTCGATCACTAAGAAGAGCCTCAGACCGAGGAGGCGCAACCGGACGAGATACGGGTCCATATTCAACACCTCCCAAGGGAGCGTACCCAGAAGGCGGGAAGAACAGGAAACCCATGAAAAGCAGGTGCTGTGATAGCCAGAAACCGGTCCTAGGATGCTTGATTCCGGTCCAGGAAAGACATGGCTTGGCAGTTCTGGTTGGACTGTTCCCATGAGGCACAGGGTCAAGGCTGATTTGCATATGGCCATGTCTGAACTGGGGTGGTGTGGAGTGCAAAAAAACGATGGATTTAGGCCCAGATCTCTGTACTGGGGTGAATGTATGACATTGTTCTGCATACTATCCATCAATTGTTGTTTCTGCATTTGTCACCCCGAGTGGAATGGTTATGCTCGGACTTGAGTCCCATGCTCTCCACACCAACCCTAAGTTAAGCTATCCTGGCTGAAGACGGCTGATAGCCAGAAACCGGTCCTAGGATGCTTGATTCCAGTCCAGGAAAGACATGGCTTGGCAGTTCGGGCTGGACTGTTCCCATGAGGCACAGGGTCAAGGCTGATTTGCATATGGCCATGTCTGAACTGGGGTGGTGTGGAGTGCAAAAAAACGATGGATTTAGGCCCAGAACTCTGTACTGGGGTGAATGTATGACATTGTTCTGCATTCTGTCCATCAACTGTTGTTTTTGCATTTGTGATTGGTAGGTGGCATTTGAAAAGCTTAATTGCAAGGAGGACTTTTGTGCACAGCATAGTTAAAGGGGCAAGGAGCAGCACAGGGTGCATATGCTGTGTACTCCAGATGATTGAACTGGCACCCCTAGCCCCAAGAACCGCCAACCGAGAAGACGCTGTGGATCCAGGCTCGGAACCCTGGGTCGATGTTGTTGACTGTCTGTGTGTTAGCCCCTTCGGCGCGTGGCAAATTCTGCCGTGGTGTGAGGGGGGCAGGGCTCTGCGTGGCGCTCAGATACCCAGGATGGCTCCCGGCCGTCATAAATCACGGTGGGTGTGTGCTCATGACGGCCAGGAGCCGTCTGAACTCCGCACGCACGTGGGCGGAGCGGCAACAGTCGAACGGCTCCCGGCCATCATGAGCACACGACTACCGTGACTCATGATGGCCGGGAGCCGTCCTGAGCATTGATGAGGTTACGCACCCCGCAGGGTCAATGAGGACACGGAGCTCCGGGCGGCACAAGAAGAGGGAACCTCAGCTTATTACTACGGCTGTTAGGGATCTCGGCTGAGTTTCCAGAGCTACTCTTTATGGGGAGTTCAACCTTTCATAGCTATTAGTCTTTTACTCCAAATATTACTTCCTGTTTTCCAAACAAACTCTTTATTGGTTCTCACTAGAATAGGTTAGGTCCTTTTGATTAAGATAGGGATTACTTCTTTATGGAACATGCTGTTATTTTGTATGCTTGTTATAACCAACATTTTCTTGATATTTCTGTGTTTGGATTTATTTGACTAATCTGAATAAAAAAGGCAAAACTACATACTAACCTCTTAACGAGAAAATAAACGTTTGAAATTTCACCAAACATCTCATTATTGACTTAATATCTAATGTTGAAGGGTTTGTTTGTTTTAGAGATGTGTTTGGGTTGTGCTCCATTCTAATATGGTGGCAACGATTCATCGACTCAAAGAGGTGTGTAAATTGGAAGTTTGCTTAGTACGTTTGAAGTGGAGCTACTTATAAAATTTCATGAGATTTCCGCGCTCACATACTTTACCTTTATAAGGGATGATGTACTACTCAAACAGGGTGTTCTACTTCAAGATATGGAAAGAAGACATACATTAGCAGTTTTTCTGAAAACCTTAAAGGGAAGGTAAAGGGAAAGGGATATGTGGTGTGTAGACCTGTTATAATGAGTTTATGGAATGCTGACGAGAAATGTGTAACCCAATGTTTAGACAGAACAGGGTCAAATGCATGTGCTGGAAGTGTGGCCCAAGTAATCCCCCTTGTGTGGCTGAGCTATAGCCATGCAAGGAAGCGATGCCCCAAATGTACCCTACCTTTACATCTAGGTAAACCCTGACTTGTTTATAAGTAAAAGTTCAACCGTTTCTTAGCTGTAGTTGGCACATTGAAAAAGAGACACATTTCTAAAAAAACATGGACACATGAATAGACACTAATGATTTATGGACACTTATGACATGTAAGATAGTTGGTACGTCAACTCAGACAGAGTAATTAGAGTGTCTGACAGACATGGCTACCTTGTGCAGTTCAAATGTCAATGAGTTGAATAACATCTTGAAGAGGGATTTATGTTTTAGCATTACTGTGAATGCGAAGGCATAGAGATTTAGTTATTTAAGAAACCCATGTGCAGACATAAGTGTTGATTGAACTGCAATATTGATTTCAGGGAACAGTGCTATGGCCTTTTTCCATATGTGAATGACTATGACTGGACAATGGATTCATAAAAGACTAGAAGGCACCAAATAAGAAACAAACTCCATAAAATTTGGAATTCCGCAACCCTGAAAACAGTCAAGTATCCTCTCCAGTCGTGGTCCATCCTAAAGGGAGTCGACCTCCACCTTTTTGCAAACATGAAGAGTGTCTGTCAGGCTGAACTAAGGTCAGCCTGACAGACTCACTTCATGTTCAGGTCAGGCAGCCAGGCATTGTACATGAGCCTAAATCCGCAGGCACCTGAGCTGAAATTTGCCTGACTGAAGATTTCGCAGCCCTGTGGGCGTGAGCTCCTCAGCCTAGCAAAGCGCTTGTCAAAGAGCAATGTGGGGTCATCAAGTCTCACTCACCCATCCCACTCTGTGACAAGAAAGGGACTGCCGCCTCCGCTCATTAGCTGATCCATAACAATGTCAGCCAATGAGAGAAGGTTGCAGCCCCAATCCTACGTGAACCACCAAGGCTTGCCTCCCACCACCTGATGTCACCTCTAGGGGCCCAGTAAATTCTTTTTTTAATGCTGGGTGCATATGTGTATGTATGAATGTATGAATATTTGTGCATGCATGCTGTGAATGGGTGTGTGCGTGGTTATATGCTTGTGAATGGTGGGTGCATGTGTGCATGCTTGAGAATGTATGGATGTCATTGAGTGTGCATGTAGATGGGTCAGTGTGAGTGTGTGTTTGGCCTGACCGACCCCCCCTGCTCAATTTACCAGCTTCACTGATCCTCTCCCAAGATTCCTACAGTTAATTTGCACCTCGTTATTTACCAAAATTGGACACATTAGATACGGATCTAACAGCCAGAAAATACCTCAATCTCCCCAATCCTTTCCACCTACCTGTATCACTATAGAACCATCTCAAAATATGTGCAACGAACTGGCAGATTTTTTCAAACTTAAGGTCAACGACATATTTTCCAAATTTTCTACAAAGCCTACTTCAGAACCCACCAGTCATAACTCAAATCACTCCCCACTTCCACATCTTTGTCAGAATTTGCTCAAATCACCCCATCTCAGATAATGGAAATTATAGCAACTATTAAATCAGGATCACCACTCGATCCATGTCCACCTATGATCATCAAACCAGTGACCAACTTGATAGCCCCCATGCTGACTAACATCTGCAACGTCATGTTTCGCTCAGGGTCCTATCCTTCGGTTTGGAAGAAAGCAATTATTAAACCGTTATTAAAAAAAATCAAGCTTGAACCCCTCTGATTCTAAAAACTATCGACCTATTGCATGCCTTCCTTTTCCATCAAAAAAATTCGAGAAAATCATAAATCATCCGCTGGCCAAATATATTGACCAGAATAATCTTCTTGATGATACTCAATTCGGTTTTAGGAAAGGCTATGGGACCGAAACTGCCTTATAAAGGCAGCAGACGAGGTCAGAGTAATCATGGATCAAGGAGGCACAGCAGTCCTGATATTATTGGACTTGTCTGCAGCTTTCGACACGGTCAATCACAACATCTTGATCGACCGTGTTGGAAAGATCGGCATTCAGGACAAGGCCAAATCACTGCTAACCTCCTTTCTTTCTGGCCGTGAGCAGTCAGTCAAACTGGGTGACTTCATCTCCCCTATCTTTACCTTGCCGTGTGGTGTTCCTCAGGGATCCTCGCTAAGTCCGACGCTATTCAACATCTATGTGTCGGACTTGGCGAGGGTCATTAAATCCTACGGTATAGGTTTAACATCTTATGCTGATGATACCCAGTTGGTACTGGCTGTTCATAACGATGGAAGAGCGGTTGCAGCCAACTTCCAAGACGGAATGATGGCCATCAGCTCTTGGATGGACCACAATTGTTTAAAATTAAATTCAGACAAGACGGAGGTCATGATATTCAGTAGCTTGACCCCGTCTTGGTCCCCAGCATGGTGGCCCTCCGACTTAGGCCTTCCCCCGACACCGGTGAATAAAGTCAGGAACCTAGGTGTTCTATTTGATAATAAACTGTCATTTGTAAGCCATGCCAACGCGGTAGTCTCGGCATCTTTTTACACTCTGAGGATGATTAAGAAATTATTGCCATTTCTCCCAGCCAGCGCAGGCAAAACCCTGATGTCAACCTTGGTTTTATCTAAGGTTGACTACTGTAATGGTTTACTATTAAACGCCCAAGCACAAGTTCTGAATAAGCTACAACTTATCCAAAACTCTGCTGCCAGAATTCTGACCCACACCCCAAAATTCTCGTCTATCTCTCCGATCATTCGACAACTGCACTGGCTTCCTATCAGGAGCCGCACAAAATTTAAGGCCCTATGTATCACATATAAGGCCAGGAACGGCACAGGTCCAGAGTTTTTAAAGCAAGCCTTCTCTGTTGATACGCCCAAAAGAGAGATGCGCTCTTCCTCTGCTAATCTGCTACCAATTCCCCGCACTAAAAAAGTGAACTGGGGGGATAGACGCTTCATGGTTGCTGCCTCTAGGCTGTGGAACACTCTCCCCCTCCACATAAAATCTTGCCCTTCCCTCATGATCTTCCGGAGACAATTAAAAACTTGGCTCTTTAACCAGTAAGTCCTGATTTCCACGCACTTGATCTGAACAGTGCCGAGACACCTTAGGGTATTTGTTGCGCTTAACAAATTGCATAAATAAATAAATAAATTTCACGAAATTACAATGATGGATTTCCATCCAACCATCCATTGTAAAAGATAGTGGCGAGGGTGGCTTTTTATTAGATCCTTGCTCCCCCATAAATATTTAAGATGATTTTTCCATCAACATCAGCAGCGATCCCTGTCAGAAACATAATAAATATTTCCTTGTCCAAGTGACATTCTACAGAGAACCTAAAGAAAACATACATACGCCTGTTACTCAAGAAAAACAACTTGAACTCACAAGACCCTAACAATTACACTCCAATCTCCTATCTTTGGCTAACTATTGGAAAGAGCAGCATTTCTACAGATCTTGAAGTTTGTAGGAGAAACTCATTCACTTTGGGACAACCATACTGAATTTCACCCATGAAAAGGAACTGAATCAGCTCAAATCACAATTTGGACGATTTAAAAAACACATTCTGCAATAACACTGAACCTGCCGTATTACTTTTAGTGCTGTGTGAAAAGCGGAAGTATTTACAAGGCATCAAAAGCCACACAAGAATGTGTCCTTGTGAACATGGAGCACCAAATTGCGCCGCTGATGCGTCACAAAAAGTGACTCACCGGCGACGCAAGGGACTTTTAAATATGCCCCTACTACAGCCTAAGACAATAAATGCAACTCAACACTACTGGAGATCAAACCTATTGCCCAAGATGACAAGTGCAGTGACCTCCAAAGAATGATATAAGAGCGGGCAAACTGCCGTTAGCATTTTACACAGTTCTTCATAGATTCTGATACATTCTGGAATGTTATGGTGGGCACTACAAACCCCTAATTTCTTATGCCCCAAAAGTCACCTCACAGACTCAGGACGGATGAATCGGGGACGGTGTTAAACCTCAATTTCATTAACAAATGTGTCCCAAAATAAGTCGCCAATCTGCATACTACAGTGCCGGTATTTAAGTAAGGACAGACTCAATCAGTGAGTTCTAGGGAAAAGTGAAAATTTAGAGAAATTTATTACAAAGTTCCAAAGGTACAATACAGAAATCATAAAGTGCAGATGCACAATTCATTGCCATAAAGGCACTCAGTAGTAGGCAAAATCCCATTTTATTCAAAGTACCAATTAGCAACAAAATCAGTAAGAAAATCGTACAGCATCCCTAGATGCATCATAACAGTCTCATGGCTCACCCCCAATCTAAGGGGCAGATTTACAAGCCCCTTGCGCCGCTTTTACACCGCAGTTGCGTCAATTTTGTGACGCAGCGGTGTAGCAAAAGATGCGCCATGGTGCGGGGTACTTACAACGTGACGCATCTGGGAGATGCGTCACGTTGTAAAGCCCTGCACCAAGAGGAGGCGTTCCTGTGCAGGGAAGGGCGTTCCAGCGCAGGAACGCCTACTAAAAGTGGCTGAGTGAAATCTACAAGATTTCACTGAGTCACTTCTGAGCCCATGCTGCGTCAAAATCCAGCCCCTGCTTGAAGCAGGCGTAAGGATTGACGCAGTATTCTAACAATTGGGCCCCCCAGAGCATTGCTGGAGCTGCGTCGTGCTTGCGATGCAACTCCAGCAATGCACCGCTTTTACGGCACAGATGCGTGACGCATCTGTGCCATTTTTGCCCCATGATGCGCCGCATTGTAAATGCGGCGCATCCATGGTGGCGGAGGCTTGGCTCACAATAACTGGCGCATCCCGGCTGATAAGCTGGGATGCACCAGTTATTATAAATCTGCCCCTAAGGGTTTAGGTAAGACATCTTCTCATAGGAATACATTGAAAGTGCAGCTTCATAATGATGTGAGAAAAAAAACATACAATTTCGGCAAATTAGAGTACAGAAATATTATCAAATTGCCTTACCATCTAACCACTATATGAATTTTGCTTCAGCTAGAGGGGCTAAAATCCTCCGGAGATAGTAGAACAAACTAGTTACGAAACAACTTTGAATTATTGTGAATGAATGCAATACAACAAGCTAGCGGAAGAGACCAGGTACAGTTGAAACATTACGGAGTCATGTTGGAAAAGATTTCTTCGTATATAGCAAGAACAATATAATTCGGAAGTAAACAAATATGATTTTGCTTGACTGTGTGCAGCAGAAATAAAATATTGTGACTGTCCCAGGTGAGACATACATTTTAAACAAAATGGTGCTGAAGCCTAATTAGCATAAGCCAAGGAAAGCTGCTTTAACATAGCATAGTAAAATTGTTTCGAAGGCCATAACATCATATAAGTATATACATATGAAATCAATAGATCAATGTTTCACATGTTAATATAATAATGCTCTATTTTTATAAATGCACGAAAACTCCCACACAACCATGCAGCCCCCATTGAACTAAGCAGTCCCTTGTGAACCTAATGTGCAGTACATTCATTGTGGCAAAGGTGCGACACACAACAAAGCTACAGTATTGGCAGCGGCTGTGAACACTTCCCTTACACAAACTACAAGTATAACACAGGTGGCAGCAGCATATGTTTATCACCATCGGAGAACAGGCACAATATGTCCATTAGCAGAGCAGATTCACCAGATTTTGGTAATAAAGTTACTCCTATCCATGTGCCATGTGCTTTGATGCCCTCTTCTCTTTCCATTTTAAATTATGCGTTTCCCACATAGTTTTGTTATAACATTGTTTTCATATGCAAACTATATCTATGCATACTTTGAATCAACTTATATTTATATCATTTACATTTCACATCCCTTGGTGTGATTAGTTTTAAAAAAATGTCAAGATGCAAAACTCCATAAAATATTGCCTCCTTCGCCAGCAATGCCATTACACACAAAGCTTGTTTCTGTTTGCTTTCTTTTAAATTAGCTGATGCATGCATAATTCCCATGGCTTCTTGGTGGTCAGGAGGATTGATAGTGACTAACAGCAAGATTACAGAAACTACAATGGTCTCCAAGGACCAGGTTTAAGAATGAATAAATAAAACATTGAATGATGATCAGATGGTCCAAGCTAAACTATATTAAGGAATTAGAGGTGGATTCCTAAATACTAAAGCAGTTCAAGAAATAAAGCTAGACATGCTTGACTGAGGATAGTGGGGATGTTTAAAACATGAGCTGAGGAGTTAATTTGGTATCTTTTCAGCTTTACTTATCAAACTTAACCGTAGCCCAGCAATTGTGATCATTGCTTGCAAGAAATAATATTACTGCTTACGAAGGATGTGAGGCATTCACAGTAATACGTCTGCAACTTTCTCTTTACTGGGAACCAAGTTATGGGCTAATTAGGTGATCCAGCGACCGAGGCTATGCATTTTTGGTTAGCTACGTTGCTGTTTGCCAGGAGTTCTCTCTATTTTTCTTTCCTTTCTACTAGGCAGCTTTGTGCTCCTTTTTTATGTAGAGTGCTCCTTACTATATGATAGGGCACCCAATGTGTGCACAAATCAGGAAACCCACTTCTGCAAGGCCCTCCAGCTCCCACAGCTTGCACAGTTATTGTGTGGCGGCACATAGCCGGCCTCCTTTTCTTTCTACCAGACCTGTGAGCTGCGCAGTCTGGGAGCTGCATGCTCGGTGGCTCCTGCTGCCCCTAACATGGGCTCAGGTAAAAGGGCTCCCAACATTGTGGGAGCACAGAGGCACTTCTAGTTCTTTGTGTTCCGGGGAAACAGGATCCTCTGGGACAGATCGCGCTATGTGTCAGGCCCCGGGAATGGAGCCAAAATTGATCTTAATGCACATGCACATCCCTCCTCATAAAAATCACATCAATGAAGATGGGCCAACCCCGGGGCTGTGGCCCACCCTGGGGGTATTTTACAATGTTATTCAATGTGCTCAGTTTTTCAAGTGGTCCGTTTGGCTAATTTCCTTCATTTTCATGTAGGTTTGCTTCTGGTGGTGAGCTCAAGCCACCAAGAGCATTTGCTGCAGGCCTCTTGACCATCGGGATTTCCATCGGGAGTTTGATGTTTACTGCTCCCTTGCCAAATCTCTCCTCTGCATGACCTCATTATGCTCTCTCCTTCTTGGGGAACATCTTCCACAGTCCCTCCACAGCCATCAAGTAGAACATCTTCCCTGCCATGCTTCCTAGGTTCCACAAACTCCTGGCCAATTGTGAGGCCCTGTCTGTCAGCGGAGTCAAGGGCCAAACCACAAAAGTCTCAAGATAACACCGACAGGGCTCCTGCAGCAGGCCCATTTCACCAAATGTTCCTCACGGGGCATATTAGGTCCAGTGCCTCTGGCTTTGGAGATACCCATGGGGGACAGCTGGAATTAAAGTCCCTCAGTCCATCCTTGCAATAGAAGCAGGTGGCTTCTCCTGCTGGGCATTCTTTCACCGCCATCGCTCCCAGGTCCAATGTCTTCTCCGGTGTCTCTCCCTTGTGCAGGGGTTTTTAAGTGGGGCTGAAAAGTTCTAGATTGTATCCTCCTGACCATTCCTAGGGTTCCATATTATCAGTCCACCTCTGCCAGACCCTCCTGCACAACATTCTCAGACATTTTAGGATGGCGAGTACAAGTGGTCTATGGAAAGACTTTCCCTAGAATCATCAACCCTGTGCTCACCTCCAGAGGTCTGGGATTCATTCTTTGATTCTGTGGACTTGCTTTTTCCCAGTCCAACACTATGAAGGTCCACTCATAAGGTCTACTGCAGGTCAGCACCAATCCCTGAAGGATCTCTTATGCAACAGGCTACCTGAGTACAGATACCGATTTGCATAGGATGGTGGTCTCCCATGTGCAGCCTGCACAAGTGCGCACATGCATGTGCTCACATGTGTCTGTGTAATCAGTCCAGAACCTCTTACTCTAGCTGTGCAGCAGAGGCCTTACCTCAGAAGGTGGAGTTGACTCTGGCGGTTAGCACTCTAAAGCCATTTCCATAGAATTTCACATTAGAGAGACTCAGTTGGTGAGACTCACTCACATGAAAAGTACACAACCAGGTAATCCAAAGGCAAAAACTCAGGGGGATTAAATGTGCTGAACCCCTTTACCACATTACCATCATTGCTGAATGTGGCTCACCAATGAATATTAATTATGCACTCACAGAGAAGTAAAGGAAAGCACATGCACTCTTGTTACATGGTAAGCTATAGACTTGCACACTGACCTTAATGATCAACACCATTACATTACTTTTTACACCCGAAATAAAGCAGAGCTGTTTCATGGAAGAACAGAAGCAATATACAGACCGGGTCCTTGGACATTCTCTTTTCTGTATCTGGGTTTTTAAAGATATGATCACCACTTACAAGTTGTGGCATGATGAAGAGACTACTCTTTTCCATATGGTTGAAAGGGTGTATAGAGGGGAGAATTACATAGTTTGTCTTTTTGCGTTTAGCATTACCCAATAAAATCCAACCATTACACAATGAGCTAGTCAGGAGCCACATTAAGGTTCAAAGAGAACACCAAGCATTCCCTTTCAAATTCAGATTGTCTCTTTCAAAAATAGAGCTCATTTTACTGCAAACGACGTCAAACTGGTTTCGATCTATCCTGTATCATATGCAATGTCCATTCAATATATTTAAAAAAAATTATCTTCTCTATTCTTCCCAAACTGGGAGACGGGTCATCAGAATACGAGCATCAGTAAGTGCAGCCTATATACATTTCTCATTAGATCTGACAAATATTCTTTTAATCAGAAACATTACTCTTCTTGTGGTAAGTTCAACTGTCTCTCTCTCAATATCTTGGAAATTACCTAATGATTTATTAATCAGAAATACCTTACTGTTTAGAACATATGTAGATCAATGGCCCTTCTTTTATTGAGCTATAGCAACTGGAGGGGTTATGTATTTGGAGTGTAGTGAAGCTGATTCAGAATTAAATACTGCTTTTTCTGATAACTAGAGAGTAAAATATTCTGGTGCACATTTTGTATTGATTATTCCCTTCCTTTCCCTAACCCTTTTAACATTGTGAGCCATTCTCAATAATTTATTTCATTGTTTTCCACAACATGTTTACCTAATTTATGATAATATAATGATAGTTTCTCCCAACAAAATAAGCGACTTCATCCTCTCTGAAATAGGTTTCATGCAACATTAGTAAAGCGGCTTTGCTACTTTGTAGATACTTAACTAATCTTCTTGTATCTGCTCACTTAGTAAATATTAACTTTCCTTAACTACTTATGGTTATAGTATTCACTTATTACCTTTTGTGCATCATCACGACTACAGCTTTTGCCATTCTAAAATGCTTTCCCAAATGTTAACAATTATGTTCACTCACTTTAGTCTCATGCCCTCCAATTCTACAAACCCTCAACTCAGGTTGGACCTCATCCACCATCCCTTAGCCCTGTGGCTGGAGTAACCTCATTACTGTCACCAAATAAATGAAGAGCAACCCTTTACCGAAACAGGACTGCATAACAGATGTTCCCAAGAAATATACACCCCTTAACCTTAAGGAGTTTTTAGAGTAGCCAATTTGGCCACTTAGTGGCTGATTTAGATTTGGGTGGACGGATCACTCCGTCACACCGACGCTGGATGTCCCATCTGCCGAAATCTAAATTCCAATATAGCCAAATGGATTTAGATTTCGGCGGGCTGGCTATCCGTCACCATTGTGATGGAGTAACTCGGCCACCGAAATCTAAATCAAAAGATACACAATGATGGGCAGAATGCGGAACAAATCAAACATTCACCCCAGTCATGAGATCTGGGTAAATCCATCGTCCTTTTGCTCACCATGCCACCCCAGTTTAGACCCAGCCAAATACAGATCAGTCTTGACCCTGTGCCTTATGGGAACAGTCCAGCCTGAACTGCCAAGCCAGTTCCTCCCTGGACCAGAAAAAAGCATCCTGGGACCGGTTCCAGGGTATCACCCCTTATCAGCTAGGCTAGCTTGAATCCAGTTGCACAGTGAGCCTGGGACCTACGTCTGAGCATACCTGGTGCACTTTGGATTCAAGATAGCCTGGCTGATGAGGGTGATACCTCGAAACCAGTCCCAGGATGCTTGTTTCACATACAGAAATGACCAGGAGATATGTGAAACACGTTTTTCTACATTCTGCTTCTTTCGTTTAAGGTGGCATTTCAATCTAGGTGTCGGCATCTAAGCCTCATTCAGGATTAAGTGCAAAAAGGCACAATGAGATGTGAACTACAGGAGGTCGGATAGGAGTATGCCAATGGCCATGGTGCTAGACAAGCAAAATTATCAACTTTAGAACATGCGTAAACAATTAAGCAGCACAAACTGAAGTGTGCAATGTTTTCCTAAAAGAATTTAGCAATTTTTAACAAAACTGTGTTTAATTAGTAGTGTTGCTTGAAGCACACTTGAAGGTCTGTTTTTAAAATGTGAAAATGAGAACAAGATTTTTTGTCAATTTCACATTTTAAAAACAGACTTTCAAGTTTGCTTCGGGCAACACTACTAGTTAACTCCGTTTTTCCTGAAGCAAGTAGAGAAATGTTATTTGTCACCCTCATAAGTCATCAATGTTTTAACTTTCTATTGTTCTGTATAAAGTATGCTAATACATTTTAAATTAAGCAGTGGTTTAGAAAATTTAAAAAAATTGTCAACCACGTATCCAATCTTAAGGAGGCCATCAACATTAATGTCCATCAGGAGTTCAGGTATGGAAGATATGTGAATGGTAGCCAAATAAAATTTTGATGAGCAAATCTCAGGGTGAGAGTACGAAGTGAATTGGGAGAACTAGCCAGCTGAAAGAGGAACAAAAGGTTGGAGTTAGGAATCATGTCCTGGACTGTTGTTGGTAGAGATTGGAAACAAGGTTATTATGTACTGCTTTATTGAGGATTGAGCACCAATGATGGCTGAGACATGGCGGGTCAATGAAAGAATATGAATTACTAGAGAGAACCCTGCCAATTAGAAACATGGAGGCACTAAGGGTTTTTTGCTGGATTATCTCTAGGCTCACTGCTCCATAAAAATATTCAATTTCAAAAGTTAGCGGTGATGGATTAAACTATTTCCAATTGTAGCCCAGCCGATTTGTGACGGTTCTGTAAGACTGCTCTAAAGGTATGTGTTTTCATGTGAATAGCAGCAGGGCTGGATCTGGGGCGGAATGCCGAGGCCTCCCTTTACAAGATTCTTATGTTTAGCTATCTCAACCCATAGATATTGCACAACTCACATGGACAACTCAAGTTTTTACACAACTCAAGTGTTTACCTGATCATCACATGGATAGGATTCTAAAGATGGTTGAGATGTGACCATGTGTGCCTATAACACTTTAGAAGGCATACTTTAGTGGCTTTAGCTAGCCTTAGGATCATTGCATTATTGCACAGAGCTACATCATCTCTATTCTTGGCTGAGACATCATGCATAATATTTGTGGGGATGTGTAAAGGGAACAGGGCTTGCATTATGCACTATGCCACTTGAAGCTGGATATTAAAGTGTCTAACCAAGTGTGTGAGGTTTTTGAAAGATGAAGAAAACTCATATTGAAAGAATATATAAAAGATACAGAATTGACATAAAATCAATGTATCATTTGAGCATAGCAATAGTTTTATTGTGAAAACAACACTATGCAGCAGATAATGTTCTTCCTGTGCCAGAAGAGAAATATGGTGCTGCTGCTGTTAAGTTATGATATGATGTGGGCACTGCTAGTAAGGGTGTGGGGATAAGGTGCAGGCCTTTAGATTGTAACTATTACAAAAGGTCCTACCCCTGGAATGATTATGATTGTGCTGATGCTATTTGATTAGTGTAGGTGCTACTTTGGAACAGTTTATCTGGGTACTGATGGGATTAGCCAGCTTGTGAGAGTCCATTGGGAGAGATTCTTTTTTTCTTTCTAACATAGTGAGAGCAAAAGAGAATTTCAATCTTTGGCAGTCAAGACTGGGATTGATAGAACATATTGGGGGTTATTAAATAATAGATACCAGAACTAAATATTTATCAAAACTGTAAATGTACAGCATTTAGGAGATATTTTTGCTGTTAGAACACTGATGTTACAGAAACGATCGCTAAGACTTAACGCCATTGAACTGCCCAGATGAAGACAGTCCACCAATGGCCAACCTGCACTGCCATGACCATGGGGGAGGGGGGGGCAAGAGGAACTCCCACAAGACTGGGTGCAGGGGCAGATTCAAGGCCTAGGCATCCAGCTCACAGGGAGCGATATATAAGTCGATCATCTCTTTTTTGTAGTTTGGTAGGCGCAGGGGACCAGAGAAGCACTATATGTGTGTACGTGGCATTTGCATAGCGCAAACATAGCCGAAAGGAAGTGGAACGCTCTCTTTGTGGAGGGCAAAGGTACAGTCAAAGAGTGATTGGAAGTGTAGGTGAGTTCTGAGAGTGATTTAAGCAGGATGAACATCTTTCAAATAATAGGCTCCTCAGCCGAATTGTCAGCCAGTTGGAAGCCCTTTTACATTATGCACAGTATCAAAGCCTACAGCTAGCCGATGATAAGGTGTGAGACACAAGGAGCATAACTGGCACACTCTGCACAACAACATAGTATCATTCCTGCACCAGAGTGGGAGAAGTGTAGCCACAAAGTTCTCCCTCTCAATTGGAGGCCCTGTTTTCTGCCAAATCGTAGTAGCAGGGGTGCACATGTATGCAGCCTGTCTGCCTGGCACACTGCCCTTCTGTAGGTATCCTTACGCCCTCTCAAGGGCTATAGAGACATGCTGGATATCCTTACTCACTTCTTTTTAATGGAGTGGTGTGGTGAGATATATGCCTCACAGGGTGCATGGATTGTGTGCACCTGTACAGCAGGCTGGAGTTTTTTATGTTCAGGACCATTACTAGTATGTGCTCTTTATCACAATGTGCTGCAGATTCACGGTGCAATTGTTTACAAACTTCACTCTGCTGATTAAATCATCCTGGATCTTTCTGATAAATTATGCCACATTACATTCCCCCTCATCTTATCGTCTAAGACGGTTAAGTCTTCTGCACGCTCATCGAGTGGCTGTACATATGCACTTTCCAACATAATGCATAGTGAGATCAAAACTACGCACAACACACCATGGAGTAACACAGAATCATGTATGCATCCAAAGAATGGGCTGTTCCTAGTACCTCATCACACAAGGGACATGATTGCATTGTATGCTCCTGTACATAAATGAGCTTTAAAGGTACTTACAAGAAGTCCAGATACTCTAGCACTCCTTGAAGTTATATTTGGAAATAAGCAGAACCATATGTGCACGGATTTCTGAGCTACACCACTCTGGGATAACCTTAGGCTTGCAGAGATCTTCACTGATCCCTACTGCAAACACTGGGAATTTGCTCAAATACCAGCCCTTGTCCAAGTATATGAAAGCAATAACCTACTAATCCTCACACAACTGCTAACACATTTCAGCTTCTCTTGAGTGGTTCTGTTCAAATGATTCACACAGTTCAACTTTTAATTAACTATTGCAATGGCATGTACCAGAAAATGTACATTAATGTAATATTCATGTAAATAATAAGTGGTTTATCAGGTCACAGTACAGAATAATATATATTGAAACATTGGAAAGCAACAACCCAAGTGACTCAATATGAAAGTTGATACATATGTGTAACAGAAGACGTAGCACATGGGGGGGAGCAGAAAAAATATGGCCAGTTATGAATTACATTGTATCCAGTAATTACATTGCATCCTCTTCGTCCTAATGGTTTCTCATTTTAAAATGCTGCATGTGACCGAAAGCGCCAGGGTCAAAAGGCATTTTGGTCGCTGCTATTAGATGCTTGTGGTTGTAAATAGTGCAGTACGAAGTGCAAGGATTTTTTAAGACTGTATCAAGAAATATGATTTGTTCTGATGGTAATATGTAGCAACATGGTTTATAACCCTAAAGCAGAGGTGTTGCAGTTGAGGTTCAGCAACAGTACATAAGGACCCCTGCAACAACATACACCACACTACAATAACACAAAAGAAATACAATACACTGGCCAACGCAAAAAAACAACAAAGCAGTAGCAAAACCAGCAAAACAAAAATGCATGACATAATACCAAATACCAATAAAAAAAATATATATATACTAGCAGCCCGTCCCGACGTTGTCCGGGTATGAATTGCTGCCTGCCAGTAGTGTATTGTTTTGTAGGATTTCGTTTTGATAGCATTTCTTATCTGTGACAGGCCTGTGAAACGCTCCGATTCACAGTGCACTGCTGATGCACTTAAGAGTGCGTGTTCAGTAGTGTGTGAACTCGAGTTCCCCGCTTTATTTTTCCTTGCAATATTATATAGCACAAACTCAACAACATGGCATGAGCACAATTTACATTACAGAAGAACTCATTCATTTGTGGTAGGCACGGGGAGACAAAGCGATTTGCCTGGAATCCCAGGATGTTGAGCTGATGCCGAGATTCGAACGTAGCTCCCCAGCTCTAAAGTTCGCAATTCTAGAACTTGTGGCGGGAGGTGGGTCTAAAAGTGTATGTCGGTGCTGGCCATCAATGAGAGAGACCTGTGCATTTTTCAAATGGGTGGTGAAAAAATATGAGTATGTTGCTGGAGATGTGTGCCACCAATGTACTTACCGGGGGAGGGTAAACACCCATTATTCGGCAACTTTCTTTTCGCATACCATCACTCCGCATACTTTCATTACGAAAGTACCATGACTCCGCAATGCCATTATAACGCATGGCATTACATTTTATATGTTTTTACCATGCATACATTTACAACAAAATTCGTTGTAAATGCTTGAATGGTAAAAGCATTTTTTTTTAAATGTTTGGATAAGGTAAGTATGGGTATAGGGGTATATGTTTTGGGGTACTTTGGTATATGTTTTGGAGTGTTTGGGTATTTTAAGAGTTCAGATATAGTTTTGGGTTATGGGGTACAGGGGTAGTTTTAGGGTTTAGGGATAGGTATGTGTTTTGGGGTACAGGGGTATTTTTAGGGTTCAGGGGTAGGTTTGGGTTTTGGGGTACAATGGTACAGGGGTATTTTAAGGGTTCAGGGCTAGGTTTGGGTTTTGGGGTACAGGGGTATTATTAGGGTTCAGGGCTAGGTTTGGGTTTTGGAGTACAGTGGTATTTTAGGCTTCAGGGGTAGGTTTGGGTTTTGGGTACAGGGTTATTTTTAGGGTTCAGGGCTAGGTTTGGGTTTTGGGGTACAGGGGTATTTTTAGGGTTCAGGGGTATGTTTGGGTTTTGGGGTACAGGGGTATTTTAAGTGTTCAGGGCTAGGTTTGGGTTTGGGGTACAGGGGTATTTTAGGGTTCAGAGGTAGGTTTGGGTTTTGGGGTACAGTGGTATTTTTAGGGTTAAGATGGGTTAGTGTTTAAGGGTGTTGGGGTATTTTAAGGAGTAAGGGTAGGTTATGATTATGGGGTGCAGGGGTATTTAAAGGGAGCAGGGTGGGATTAGCACACAATATGAGACATGGCATGAAGGGCGGAATGTACCACACGCCCCCAGCATTTGCCACGCCCCCAGCACACGCCCACAGCACAACGCAGACACGCCCACAAGGGACTACTTTGCTGGCATGGTTCTTTTACCTTTTAAAAGTATATGGTGGGCGTATGCATAGCCTATGTCCTTCTGCTGCAACTGCCCTTTCCAAAGCTGTATTGGGTGTTGTGATTGGTGCTGTGGTTCCTGAAATTACCCGCCTCAAAGGTTTGGGCTCTCTCTTTATTATATTAGTATGGATATATATAACTATTGGCCATGACATTAGCCCATCCAGGGCAAAATTGTTGGACTACAATTGTGCTTTACAGTTATCTATGGGACAACATCAGGTTGAATATATTGCAAGCCCTTCCAGGGCGACATGTGTTTATTAACATTTGCATTTAAGGTTTGACTGATGATTTCCATGCTTTACTTTACTGATTTATACGTTTAGAAATGGCTGACACCTTTTTTGAAGTAAGACTAGGTGTCCTTTGTTTATGTTTAGAGTACCAGTACTGCTGTATTTAAACTTGCCTCATGGCGGCCCCTGCCAGTATTGACGAAGGCGACAGCCGAAACGCGTCTGGTCGTGTATGCTGTAATCCCAATAAAATCTGGAAATTAACAACGTTCCTGTGAGTGCTGGTGAAATGTTTGGTGTGCCGCGAGCTTGGGATCTGGGAGATCCGTGTGGTGTCTGTCACCACGTCAGAGAAGCACCCGATCGCGAGTGCAAGGGAGTCAAGACGGACAAGTGAGCCTGATATATATATATATATTACCTACTGGCGGTGGCCAGTAGCTAGTTATAGTTAAAACCTAGTTTCCATAGGAATCCGCAACATTCTATTTGGAACAACTTTGGCGCCGGTGGACAATACTTCGTGAATTTCTCCAAGAAAATGGCCTGCTCCGCTCCGCTCCTTCCCTGAAAGTTTGGGGGTGATTCGTGAAGCGGGGGACGAGAAAAAAGGGGGGTCCCAAAACGTGTTTTTCCTCCCATGCAATTTTCCATAGGACCTTTAGTCAGGGCTACAGCCCGAACGGCTCAACGGAATTACAACAAATTTGGCAAAAAGGTAGAGTTCGGTTTGCAGATCACGCTTTTTGTTAAATGGTGTAAATCCGTTCAGTAGTTCCTGAGGAAATCATAAGTAAAATCATAAGTATATCTATAGGAGCACACTGTAAGCTTACTGTAAGCTTACAGTACACTGTACCTTCCCGAGCACGAGCTGAATGCTAATTGGATGTCAACTGTCTGTCAACACTCCAAACCAGGAAGTGTTGGCAGCCATCTTGTGCCTCGGTAGAACCGAGGCACAAGAAAGCTGAAAACAAACACGCAAAACACGCAGCGGGGGCAGGGTAGACACACCCTGACCCCTAGGCCTGCTCAGGGGGTCCCACAAGGACCCCCAAGGCCCAATTTTTTTTTAAATTGCGGGGTACGCATACCCCGTGAAAAAAAAAACCCGGTGTGCTTTTTTTAAAATTAGCCCCCGGGGGACCAAATCCCGGGGGCATATTTTATAAAAAGTGTGGGGTGGGGGGCCCCAATCCCCCCCACACTGCCCCGGGGTCCACCACCCCGGGGGCAAAGTTATTATGCTAGCGGGGGGCACACGGCCCCCCGCAGCCCCGGGGACCACCACCCCCGGGGCAAAGACATTAATAATGGGGCCCTCTAAGTCCCCCCGAGCCCGGGGACCGCCACCCCTGGGGCTTTGTTTGTAATTATGCGGGGGCTCACGGCCCCCCGCAGCCCCGGGGACCACCACCCCCAGGGCTTCTTTTTCAATAATAGAACCTCCTCCCCGGGGCACTAATATGCAAATAGGGGGGTCCGAAACACACCCCTCAGCCCCGGGGACCACCACCCCCTGGGGCTTCGTACATGTTGGGAGGGGGGCCGCATGGCCTCCCTCCTGGAGCCCTTGATGTCCCTGGGGACCGCCACCCCCCAGGGCTGGCTCCTGCAGTGTCCCGGGGTGCCCACCCCCGGGACTTGTCCGTTCCCAGTCCTAGATGTTGGTCCACCCCATGAATTGTATTTAGGGTGGTATGTTCTGTATCAACAGATCTGGCAACAGAGGTGATGGTTCCGATTGAAGTCGGCTCAGATTACCAAATTAATTGGCCATAGAACTTAAGTACTCCACATTTATGGTCCAGACGGTTTTGCCCCAAGAATTAAATTAACCCAGTTCCAACCTGATCCAGCTTCTGGAGAGACAAGGTGGTTAAAGAAGAGCAGTGACAGCAGTATTAATAAGGATTCTGCGCGAGATGCAAAAACAAAGTTGTTGAGGAACAGTGCATGTTGGGGATTTTACTAGGTGTGTAGCACTGAGATGCAGTGGACGACCTTTGAGAGGCATTTGTTTATTTTTTATTATTATGTGGCTATAATTGACAATTTTGTTGTTGCAGTAATTATGTGTTTCTGATGAGATTCCTGGACTTTTGAAAAGAGGTACCTCAAGTTAGAACATTGAATTGTTGAACTTGTCTGCTAGGTGCGGTATGCTGTGAGATGCTGCCAGTTTCCTTAAGCTAGAAACATAATCTTTACTTTTGTGAGTGTACTAATTGAGCTTGGAAGTGGTTCATTCCTTAGCGTACAGGGAGCAGCAGACACACCAAGTACAGTGATATTCGCAAACTCACTGTAGCAGGCAAAACGACGGAAAGTCGTTTTGTAGCTGTCTGTGGTATTGGAGCCCTGAGCCACTAAAGTGCTGCACAGGGATTGGCTGTGGGCACTGTAGTCTGGCTGTGATAGGGTGACCTTTGACAGAGACATGCTGGTATTTGTGAACGGAACATGAGCTTGTTACCGCCGACAAAGCAAAAGATTGAAGCGAGGCGTGAGTGAAATATTGCCAAATCCCTAATCAAAGAAAGTGAAGGAGATAAATAAGGAAGAAACATTTCCTCCTGTAGGTGCCCCCGCTAGGAAAATGGAGACAAGGAAAGGGTTGCACACATGCATGTGGCTTAAACAATTGCACAAATAAACCTTTGGGAGCAAATGACAAATGAGAAAAAGAGAAAGAAGTTTGAGTTAAAAAACCATAATAGTGCTGATTCCTGGAGACGTGTGCTGGATGAGGAAAGGCAGAGAAAGTGGAAGGAGGAAGTTATAGAAACTGTTGGGACCTATCCTCTGCTAGTGAGTGAAGGAAAGGAAAAGGAAAAACCAAAGAAGGGGGCACAATCAGAGATCGAAGAAGAAGAAGATGCCTTCACAGATGAGCTCCTTAGCATAAGTCCACCTCCATATAAGGAGGCAGCTGCAACACTTTCTCACTCTCGATCGATTGAGACTGAAACAACTGCTGAACCCTCAGCAGAGGCCCACGCACCCCCAAGTTATTTAGAAACTTCTGTCTCACCTGTCAATCAGATCCCATGTCTATCACAATAAGCACCCTGCCTTTATCAGGCGCCCTGGTCATTCTCTCAACCAAGGCATCCGTTAGTACTGATCCAAATCAATCTATCCCAAGCATACCTCAGGACCTCACATCAAGGCCTAATAGAAAGAGATAGCTCGGTCAAAGGAGGGAAGGGAGGCCAAACCATAAGCACCGACCTGTCAGGAAATTCACCAGGTGTAGGGCAGATCTCATGGCACATAAATATTGTGCAACCAAAGGCAGAATCTGAAGAGATGGTAAAGGGAAATGTGGGCATGGGATTTCTAGGATATTATGAGGATGAGTTGCTCTACCTAAGCAAGGAAGCCGGGAGAGTGGCTAGAGAGACACATGCAAGGATGTAGAAGGTGGCAAATGAATGCGGGATTTACATAACCCAGCGAAAGAACTTGCAGAAGAATACCAGGATGGCCATTACAGAGAAGAAGTTGTGATTGTTGTAGTTGAGTGGATTGAAGAACCATGTATGGGAGCTGATTGAGAACATCCAAGAATAGAGTGATACCGAGACATTTAGGGAATTGTTGTTGAAGAAGGAGAGGATCAAGGTAAAACAAAATGGAGAAGGGTCAGGAGAGGAGAAGACAGAAAACATGGGAGAAGCAGTAAAGGAAATCCCCTTGTGTGAAATACAAGTGGGGGCTTATGCATATGTTCCATGGTCCAAACCAGACCTCTTCCATTTTACAAACATTCTTCCACAGTTTAGAGAAAATCCTGGTAAATGGTACACACAGTCTGAACAGATTGTGACTATTTCCAAGGTTTTATGGGAAGATTTGGATGTGTTATTTAAGGTAGCAGTCCCAAAAGATCTGTGGGCAGAATTTAAGAGAGCAGTCGATTGGCCTAAGCAGGAACCACCTTGGGTGGCAGGTGACAAATCCCCCTTCATCCATTGTTAGAACCAGTACAATGAGGTTTTAAAGCATCCGAAAACAAAGGTTCCCCAGAAGGAAATGAATTAGCTGAAAATGTTACTAACCTCCCAAGAGTGAAAAGGATCAGTGCATGCCTATTTCGAAAGACGGATGCAGGTATGGAGAGCACAGTTGGATGTCTAACCCGTTGGAAGACAAAATGAGATGGTTCCTGGCAACCTTTGGCATGGACTAAGGCCAGAGATTAGTAACCAAATCACCCAGGTTGTCCTATGCTAGCAGAGCAAGCCTTACAGTACATGAAATACTGCAGTGACATGCTGGAAGCAAAATGAAAGTGGTTTAAGGAGACGTTTATGATAGCTCACACCCTGCTAGCACAGAATGGGGGTTAAGGGACTTAAGGTTCCGTTTCAGGGACTCAAGTTGGGCCCCACTTTCGAAACAGTGATGGAGGAAGTTTCCATGAACTATAGTGGGAATGTTACTGTGTTGGGGAGAGGTGGAGGAAATAGGGCAGGGACAAATATAAGTTCCCTAAAGAAAGTTATCCAATGCTACTTTTAGAACAGAGTGGGGCATTGGAATCGGTAATGCTGTTATAATCCAGACCAAATTGTTACAAATTCTCAAGGTGGGAGTTTGAGAGGCCAGGGAGAGCTTCCCCCTATACCTAGCCCCCTCTATGGGCGCTTTGAATGTTGCAAAACCTGGAGTTGTGCCAAACTATTTCAACCCATGTTGTGGAGAAGTGTGGCTCACTGGTTAGAGGAGGCAGACCCGGACGCTGAGATCAGACCCGGGACCAGGGTTAAATTCCCGACGCGGCAGGCTCTTGAGTCCAAAATGTCTTTGGACTCAGTAATTCTCGCTTCGGTGCCTACTCAAATCACAGGTTTACACTCTGCAACTCTGGGCAATAGCTTGCTTAATCTCCACTACGGCCCCCAGCGGCGGGATGCCTGGCTTTCACCTTGGGGCTATCTCACAGGGAAAAACCAGGACGGGTTCCCAACGCAAAGTGCTTTGAGACCTGGCGGTGATATTGCGCTATATAAAAACCTATCCATCCATCCATCCATGTTAAATGGAAGGAGGTGTTCCCCATCCCAACCAAACCATAGAGCACCTAGGCATGGGCGGAAAATCCGTTCCGCTCGCGGATTTTGCGGATTTTCGGGAAATCCGCAATCCGCGAGATTTGCGAATTTCCTGCAAAATCCGCAAATCCGCGAGCAGCGGATTTTGCTCGCACTGCTCGCACTGTTCGCGTGAGTTCGCGCCCCGCGAATAAGTGCGAAATTGCAGAAATATGATCTAAGCAAAACTGAAAGTAACTACTTACCAGGTTCAAAAGTTCAGGCACATCATTAGTAGCCATTTCCTGTAGTGCTTCCTGAGGGGCCCCTCCAGAGTTCAGTTGCCAGTTGAAACTATTATGTGACCCTGCTCTGAACCTCAGAATAGTTACACATATGCCACAAAGGTCATGAATTACAGCTAAGGGAGACAAGCAGGAGCCAGGCTGGAAGTTAAAATCCATTAATCAGCCCCTAATTCATTATTGTCAGTTGGGGCAGGGCAGGTGTTGTAACTAATTTTGCAACAATGAAAGCACTTAGCAAGTGCAAAAGATCACTAATCAGGGCGCACTAAGGAAGCAGGTGCCAGCTAAAAAAATATTCTGTGACACATTAATCAGCCCCAAATTAATTCAGGTCACTTGAGGCAGGGAAGGTGTGCTTTGCTTTGCCGAAAATAATGTACACTGGACAACCAGAGGGTGTGGTGATGAAACAGAGGGTGGCATGGGTGGGCCAGAGGGTGGCATGAGTAGTCAGAGAGTGGCAGTGGTGACAGAGAGTGGCAGTGATGAAGAAGAGTGTCCCAAACAGGTTGGACACGTAGAAACAACAAGTTCGCAAAACTTGCGACCCGACAGGTAAGTTCGCAAATTGCGAAATTGTAAAAACCCTCGCGAACTGGCAGAAACACGGGCGAACACAAAAAAAAAAAAAAATCCGCAAATTCGCGGGAATTCGCGGATTTTGCGGATTGCGAGTTCGCAAATCCGCAAATTCGCGGATTGCCAATCCGCAAAATCCGCTCATGCCTAAGAGCACCCCCAAAATCCGATGACGCCACAAGGAGGGCCAGCCCCTATGATGTTTAAGACTTCCCTAGACTTCAATCAGGGCCAATGACCATGCTTAAGGGGGGAGGAAGTGTGCGTACTTGGCGTTGAAGTGCCTAACCTACTCCTCTCAGGAAAAGAAGTCCAAGATGTGGTGGGTATTACGAACCAACAGTGCACCAACAAAATCCCTTCCCCTATACTGGTAAAAGGAGATCTCAAAGAGCAATTTCAGTTTGTGATTCTGATTCCAGTACTGTAAACTTACTAGGATGAGATCTTCTTTACAACCTCAACTGCGTCATCTATTGCACACAGGATGGGTTCGGAATTGAGACACGAGCCGCAGACACTGATTTCAAGTTGCAATCCCTAGAGCCTGTCATCAGTGGATTTGCTGCAAACAGGTAGACATTTAGGGATATTAAAGGAAGAGATATTGGGATGATTAAAGGCGCCAAGCCTCCAAAGATCACCCTCCAACTCAATGCTGTTTTCCCACAGACTCACCCTTACATAATGACCCCCAAATCTATTGCAGGGATCACCCCTGTCATTGAGAGCATGATGGAACAGGGCATCCTGAAGGAAGTCATTGGGAGTCCATGTAACTCCCCCAATCATGGCCTTACAGCAAGTAAACAAAAAGTGGAGGATAGGACAAGTAGTCCTTGCCCCTTAATATATCCTCTGTAAAAAAATTGTTGGCCAGAGATTTTCATTTTTGCTTTGTAATTTTGTATAATAAGAGAAGCAATTTAGCGTGGGTGGACATTGCTAATCCGGGCCACATTTTTCTGGACAACATTTTTAAAAATGGTGGATGTGTTGCAGTGATGATGTAATATTTCAGGAACCATGAGACATATATACTTCATTTTGGTGTCAAAGCAAAGGTTGTTTAACCTGTGTCACTGGAGTGAGGGCAACAGGCTCACTCAAAGTTCCACTGCTGTGTGCTTAACTCACCTTTCATGTACATCAGTGGATAGAGTGTTGTGCAGCGCAGGAGTAGTGATTCTGCATTGGATGTATGTGTACAGTACAGGGATAGAGTAGTGATGTGTAGTACAAGCTTGATTAGTGCATGTATATTCGTTTACAGAGTGTACGAATCCCTACAAGGAATACATTACTTGAGTGATGAAGATGTACAATGGCCTGAGTCACTCCAAGATTCTAACCCCCTGGGTCACCTCAACTATTGTCCCAGTTTTTAAGAAAGAGCCCTTACGAACCTAAATGCTACCATCCTATCTCATTGAATGACAATCTCGCCAAATCTTTTAGCAGAGTCTGGTATTATAGAATATTGGAGTGGGTTAACGGGTTGCCATGTTTGGCTTTCGTAGTGGCATATGAATGGCAGAAAAATGCCTCAACCTACATTAAATTATTGGGAAATATACTGTGGCAAAGCAATCTGCCTTATAACTTGCCTTTATGGATTTGTCAAAGGCCTTCAACCGCATTAACCGATCAAAGCTGTGGCAACTTCTCATTGAATTGGGAATGGATACAACACTTTACACATTTTAATATCTTTGCTTCAAGGCACAATAGCACAGGTCAAGATTTGCAACAAAGGGGAAGTGTCCGACAAATTTAGCATAGGATGGGGGGTTTGCCAAGGGTGAGTGCGTGCTCCATTGCTATTCATTTTATCCATAAATAATCTTAGCTCAGAGCTCACCAAGTGCACCCCTGATGTACCAATGATAATGTCCCCCTTTCAGCGCTACTCCAATGCTGATGACGCTGTGTTAATCGCTCGCACCCCCAAAGCTCTGCTTCTCCCGGTTCATTCATTTGTACATTTCATGGCAAACCTAGACTTGTCATCCAATTTTGCCAATCCCTTTATAATGTCATGCGGCCCGAAGTGTACACGATTTTCACCTATCACAGTGGGTTTGAACACACTACTAAGCACCAGCACTTCCTCCGACCTGGGGGTCACCTTCAGTTCCACTGGTTCACGGGCTTCCCAAATTGTACAGAGTAGGGCAAAGTTATCAAGAGCAGTAGGCTTGCTCCTTAGCTTACCATCTCCGCCGGGTGTAGGGCGCTTACACCTGTATACAAAAATATTCCATCCAGTGTGTACCTATTGCACCTAATGAGGTGGAAATGTGGGGGATTAGTGACCCAAAGACACTTGAAAGGGAAGAAATACGCTTTTGCAGGAGAATCCAGACAGCCTTTGTATTGACTCCCCATTTTATTTGCCACAAGGAGCTGGACCCAATTTATTTAAGCGAATTCGCACTTGCCCACCACTTTTGTGGTTAGCCATTATGAGCTCTGAAGAAGCCTCACTCGCAAGGAGTATAATCTCTTATTGCCTGACCTGTGACAAGGGCCCTTAGTTGGCGTATGTGAAAAAGTCTTTGGAAGAGATCAGTCTAACAAATATTTTCTCTGATACAGCCCCACATGCTGGCTTAGGCAGGAGGCAAGTGCAGGCTCTATTGACAGAACACTTACATGCTGAGAGGTCAAGTGCGGAAGCCCGAAAACCAAATGTTGGGAGTTATTTGCACCATAATCCAGGGGTTGTTCCTACTAGTTACTTGTGGAATATCAGTGGGAGCGCTTCCTGTTATCTTGCTTTACTGCTGGTAGAATGAAAAAGTTTCTTTATGCTTTACGCTTGTGTACCAGCATAAGTGTGACTCCAGAGTATGTCCCTGTAACAATTTATCTAAACAATTAATGGTCTATTTTCTCTACTTCCATGATTATCATGACTTTTATACCAAAAGGTTTTAGGACCTGTTATGAGGCTTAGAAATTTTCAAAATTGCTTCCAGGCCTTCCAGCTTTTTACAAGAATTATCAGATAATGAAATTTTCCACAGTGTTAAGTTTGTTTATTCGGGCAGCAGTACGTTCTAGGAGCACTATGCACTTTGATTAATCATGCGTATTTGACTTTTAAACTATCTGTTTTTATTCATGGGATGATTTTATGTATTTTATATGTCTTTTTGTTAATAATGCTGGTTATTTGACTAGTTCTATCCTTGTATGTATTTGTATACTTCTATGGCTGTTTTTCAGCCAAATAAAGCTAATTCTGAGTGATGCAGTGCCGTGCAATGCGTACACAATTCAATGAATGTGCTGGGTGTATGTGTGCTTGCAAGAGCACAAAACATGAAAGGTGAAGTATTGTGCATTGCATGCATAGTGAGTATGTGTGCTGGCAGTGTGTGTGTTTGTAACTAGCACACCATTGCGCAATACAGAAAGGGTACAGTACTAAGTAGTGCACACAAAGTGATTGTGTGCTGGATGTAGTTGCCCCTGGGGTGGCACAATACATAGAGGAAACAGTACTGGACAGTATGTGTGCTGTGCATGTACATTAGGTACATTGCATGGAGGACCCTGGGTTCCATTTTTTGGGAAGCCCGGGCCTGCCTTGTGAAGACATGAGAAGTAGAGGAATCACCCCAGACAGATTTGTGTACTTCTGCATTTCTGTGAGCAGAGTGGGACACACTGCAGGAAAGAAGCGAGAGACTCCCTCTGTACACTTCAAAAGGGTGCTCTCTGATTCAATGAGAGATCACAAGTGAGGAAGGGGCCTGGACACATCTCAGGAAGGATAAGAGGGCTGATAAGGGAATCATGAGAAATAGGGTTGGGAGCCCGGGATTAATCTTTTGATCTTATTGATGCACATGTCAATGTGGCTGACATTCATGTGTGAAGGGTTAGTCACTCCCATAGCCTCTGTTGTAGGCTTATCAGCTTGTGACAATTTCCTGCTGTGACAGACAGCATTTCAAGAGGAAGAAGAGAGAGAACAGTGTTGACTTCAAAGGAATCAACACCCCAACATAAAACTTCAAAGACCCAGACCCTCAATCCCATTTGGTGAATATAAACAGCTTGTAAGAAGAGGGGGTTGAGACCCCAAAATCTTTCATCTGCTAAGTAGCCAGACAGGCTGTGTGAGGAGGGGGGAAGTTTGCAAGACCAGGACTGGGGGTTAAGGCCTGTTAGTCTACTGCTGGATCAGGGGACATCATCGAGGTAATCCACAACTACTTGTTCTGGAGCCTGAGGCACCCGCTCGTACCTGCTTACCAAGACCATTGTGCCCTGTGAGGAAGAGGAGAGCCTTGTAGGGTGTGAGGTCCAGTAGGGAGTCCTACCGAGAGGACTCCTTGTGCGAGGAGATGGCTGCCGTAAACTGAGCTGTGCATCGAGTGCCTTGCCGGGAAAGCCAAGCCTGCACCACTTCGTTGTGGTGACCCCGTATGCCTGAGGCAGCCACCGTAGAAGTGACTGTCTGACAACGTGCCAATACTTGTGTAAGCCTTGACGAGGACCCTTACTGCCAGGAGGGACTACCTTGGTGTTGGCAAGTGCACTGGAGAAGTCTGCACCCTGGCCGCAAGTACTGCGACAATCCCGTAATCCAGGTGTGGCTGCTGATACTCCGTTGTGTGTGGAAATTGATCTTACTGCGCTTACGCAAGCTGGGAGCACCCCTTATCCCTGTTAAGGCTGGCAGCACCGTTGGTTTGAGAGAGCCTGTGCTTCCCAGGTGTTGCCATGTCTACTGTGAGCAGCCCGACTCTTCCGAACAGGACCAGAGCTGCAAGTGCCCATGGTTGGGGGACTTGCTGCTAAAGGCACTGTGGCACCATAAACACTTGTGACTCTTTCCTAAAGGGATTACAGGGACTCTTGAGTAAGAGTACGGCCGAATTGTGAGCATTTACTGGATGCTGCCCCCAGTAAATGGGAAATAACCCCGATCACAGTGCATGGATGAGGGTGGGACAGGGTTTTGCCAGATAAATTCTAGAGCCCCAACCGGATTGTGTTTTTGCTTAGGAACTGCATAATTTCTTTGATTGTGGAGAGTTAAAAATAAAATACTTATTTTTATATTTAAAAGCAAGTATGTGACTGAACATTGACTTATTGACGCTACTGAGTGACCTTTGAGTTATGAGTTCTGCTCATTAATCTGTGTCTCATCAACCCTACTTCCCTGGTGGGAGTCTTTGACTGCTCGTGCACAGGTACCACTAACAGTCAAGTGCAGAAGGCCCAGTTGCTTTAGCCCATTTGCTCAGGATCCATAGTAGGTCAGGCCCTGGAAAACTAAGAGCAAAAGGCCTCAACCATCATGGCTGGGCCCAGTAGTCCATGCGTGGCCCTTGGCCCTTTGCAAGAGGTTCTGACATCGGGTTACCCTGCCCTACTGCATTTTTTCCTTCATTCCGAGATACAAAGCTCCAGGTCTTATCTGGCACCAATTTTGGTGGGAAGAATTGCGGTATTTTCACCGACCGGCTGTGCAATGCTGGTTCGTTCATCAAGCATACCTGTTCTCTAAAATGGCCAAACAAATGTGGGCAAAATATAAATATGAACAATTTACTAAGTGGTGAGGAAAAAGGAAGGGGGGATTTAGAAACACACAAAACTTGATGCTCTTTTGCGCAGGTTGTTTTCCAGTGATAGGTCGCACTTGGCCGGAGCTACAGTCCCATTTTGATTGCTACAGCTGCTCACATCACAAGCCGCATCAAGTATCCCTCCTACTTATTATGGGATGGCCACGTAACGTGTGGAAATTTTAAGTGAGCTTAGGAAATCCTGAAAGGCTGGAGTGTTTAGTTAAACGCTGGTTTTGCTACTGCTGCTGTTTTTAATACTAATTTCTTGCCTTGCACTTGAAACGCGACAGCATTTTGCAGGCATTTCCCGCTTGCATCTGGCATGCATGTTTCAGATCTAGCCCCGCTCACATCTGACGGCAGATTAGATTTCAAAATGCCTTTGTGGTTAGTTAGGAGGAAAGTGTTATGTTGAGGCAGTACAATACTTTCCATGCTGGGATGGGCTACATTTAACTTGCTCGCCAGACCAGAAAAATATGAATTTCTGTTTGAAAAATATGTTACTTATGGATACATAAATCTTTGCATAGATTATTCCGTCTGAGCCTGATAAGTGAACACTCACAAAAAGAAATAACTGTCCAGATGATGCTCCCACAAAAGAGTTGATTAGAGACGTGCTTTGACACAGATCACACACTAGATCCTTTCACAACTTGTGACACAACCTTGGGAGGTTTGAAAATGCTTGCTGCCTCACCAGGTGAGACTAATGACCTCTTGAGGAAATAGGCAGACTGTAGTGATACAAATACACATCGTGACACACATACATTCTACTCATGACCTATAACAATTCTAACATTACCTAAGTGGCACATTAACAATCTAACATTACTACAGTAAATCAATATAATACAAGCATCACTACACAGACCTTCTGCCAACTTGCTGTCAATTACCATCAAAGCCAAACAGCTTATGAATCTCCAAAGTCCAACAAGAAACATGGAGGTGGGTATTGATGAGGTATCCATTAGAAAGTGGCACGCGCAGTGATGTTTGAAGGAAACCAACCCTAGATCTTCTTACAACGTTGTTGGATTGTTTTCTAGGAACACTAAATAAGGGGTGTACAGTATCAAGCTCTCTCAGAGATTACAGGCGGTTATGAATTGTATGTTTCTGGGTGTTTGCTTGTCTCTCATAACTGCAGGAAAGCACACCGGCAGTCCTGGCAATGCCATTACTGGCTGGTCACAGAGGTAAACTGTCCATTCTCTGAAGTGTTTCAACGCTTTTAATTGTGTAAGGCTACCACACAATGAAGCTCCATCTCTCTCTCTCTCTCTCTCTCTCTCTCTCTCTCTCTCTCTCTCTCAACTTGCGAATGACTTTGGATCCTCAGGCAAGAAATCAGACAGAAGGCACTCCAGGAAAGAAATGAATGACTGGATTGGGTGGATGCAAAGTGCTAAGACGATGAGTCAGTAGCGCACTTTTTGTTTGCCTGCCCGGCTTATAGGGTTGCTAGGAAAATATGGTTAAAAACTTTATGCATGGGGCTGGGCCTTAGATGTCACAAAATGGCCCTACGGGTCCTTCGTACTGACACATCTTCTACTGCTGTGGTGTGTGGGGTAGCCGAATTTCTGGGTAGTGCATGGCAGACCCGCACTAGGAGGGCCAAGCGTTCCACCCATTTAGCCTAACTGACGGACAGTATTATGACATGAATTGTTTTTTATGATTTTTATGTAACAAGCCTTGAGCTTGATTTTAGATAATTTAAACTGAGTAGTATAGGAGGATGTTTGTATATGCACAAGTGTTATGTCCCTACTCTTTTATTTTTTTATGTATTGTATAAACTGTATACTTTTATGATGAATTTTCCATCGAATATAGTAAATACAACAGCTAAGACGATGCAACGATGCAACCTTTCATAAGATGATTCATGAGCGAAGATCACTTGCTCACTTCACCTCCCTAAATAATACTTTGCCATTGTTGACCAGTCGTCACAAGTTTGACCCCTTATCACACAACAAGGGCCTGATGGTTTAATCCCTCTTCTCAAACGGAAAGGTGCAAATTGCTAGCCGCCTTGTTTGTGATCAGTTATGCAATCTACTAAGACACCCAAGAGGTCATAATAAATTGCCTATTTGCAGTAGTTTGCAAAACCCCATGCTGAACAAATGGTAATTAGATACGATGATAATTGTGACCCTCTGTGATCTGCTTTTAGTTTAAACTTCAGGGATGAGAGTCTGCAAGGGACAGCAGATCACCATCCTTTGCATTCCCAAACAGTAAGACTTTCTTTTTTTAAAGCAGCTCGTATCCATTAAAGTGAACAGGGGTGCTTCAAAAAATTAATGTGTTCTGTTTTGGACAGCAACGAGGGATGCTTGCATCAGTTCCTAAGACACTGTCAGCCCCCCGCCCTGAACCTGCACCAAATTGTTCCACAGAGAAGCTGTTCCACTGGGACAACTCCCCCCTTGCAAATCAGTTACCACCGCAACTTGGGTGCGGGTAACTGATCAATTGGTGGCAGGAGTTATGGTCACCCAACACTGCTACATTTGATTGTGACTCACAAATAGTAGGGGGCTGCCCATGTCCCCCTCCCCCCACATACACACACACTAACTGGGATTCGGATAGATTTGCAGAACCCATTTTGCGAGTTGGGAAGAGTCACAAAAGGGGAATCGTACATAGATGAATACACTTTTGCAATTGCAACAAGTGTGTTTTGTGATTCACAGACTTTGCGACTACAAAAGCATGTTCTACTTATGGTTTTACATCTCTAAACAGCCTTCTTTTTGCTTTGGTTTGCTTTGGAATGACTGAGGAAAGGGCAGTGTTGTAAACTACCTGTAGGAAGTAAAGAGGGCTACTGGAATCCTGTTCGATTTCGGTTCCTGCTACTCCCTTCCTGACTTGTGAGACAAAGGGAGGACAAAGCAAATGCCACAAGTACTAAAAGACAGGCAGTAGCAATTCCAGGCTACAATAAACCTGTGAACATACACTTATAATCAGTCAAGAGATCTAGCCAGTTTACATATTTGAAGCCCTCACTGTCTCATCTTTTAATAAGACTGTTTAACCAACTAATAAAAGAAACCTTCGGAGATAATGTGTCTAGAAATAACAATTCCATTTGTTACTAAAAAAAAAGAAAGTTTTTGGGGCAGTTGTACTTTTTTATCCTTCAAAGCAGCAAGTCTGGCTATTTAAAGGGTGTCTCTTTTTCTAACTGAAATAAATTCGCGGAAGACTGCATGTTCACTATTTTAAAGATGTAATGTAAACTATAAAAATGTTACAATTCCCCAAAGGTTGCTTTTGGCGGACATTAGCAATACAACTCTGCCAAATCCCTACTTGGCAAGTAGTAACAATTAAGCCTGTGGGTCTGCAAAAGGAAAGTATGTCTGGCCAAGGTCACCATATCATATTCGAACTTTGGTCAATGTAAATGGAGTAGGCTTGGAAATATGTGTACCGTAAGACAAGTTCAGGCTCCTTGGCACACTTCTCTACAGGTGTTTTCATGTATTGTACAAGTGGTATCCACAATAAGAATATAAAGAAACAACATAAAAGAAGTGCATTATAGCAATACACAAGGGAGAGCTGCATTCAGAAATAGTTGTCAGCACTTCTACAGATGCTATGATCCTTTGGGGGAAAAACAACTTATGTTGTAACAATAGTATGCAGCCAATTTTGAGCCACCCTAACTTAAAACAGAGTCCGCTACAGCTAGCAAGCTCTTTTTTCGTGATGCTGCAATTGGGGTTATTTTCCTTCTCTTTTTCTTGACTATATCTAGGTTAAGTTCCTGTTTGAGGGATGGGGAATTAGTTTCCTCCTTGACTGGCAATGCAGTGCATCGAAGGCGGCTTGTATAGTTTGCACTAACTCATGTGCAGCATATCAAGGCGAGCTGAAACAGCTCCATGTCACAAGTCCATCATCTGACAGGCAAACGCTGCATGGTTGCCTGTGGCAGGGGGCGGCTCGGCCATGTCAATAGTGTCCTTGCAATTCAAAGTGATTGGCGGGGGAGCAGCTCTGCATAACCGTTTCCTGGGAGTAAGCGCCATACTCTGGTGATGCTTTATGTGATTTTGGGGACTTTCTGCTTAGACAGAATATTTGTGCGAGAGGAGCCCGCAGATTACACAGTTGCCCAAAAAGCTGTGGAATTTTACTGTGGATTTTTTGTTCATGATTTTTGCAATTTCAATACACTAGTTTTGCTTTCAGAAGTCTTCACTTGGTACAAGACATTGCTTCGGAATGCTCTCAGAGCCATAGGAAACTGGTGAAGTGATTGACACCCTATGTGGACGTTTATTGACTGCTTCAGTTGATAAAGCAATTACATCTGCCATGCAGTCATTGGCCAGGGTTTTGAAATTCACTGCTCCATGTAGACACATGGTGCACACAGGAGCAACAGCAGATTCAAAGCACCAGTTCCAGTGAAGATTAAAAAGACTTTCCTGTAAGAGTCTAAAGGTGTCATGAGGTCAGTTTAATCTTTTAATCGTCTTTCAGAAGATCTAGTTCAAACATTATTTTGCCAAATTAAATCTATCTCTCCCTTAGATTCCTGCCCTCCCAGAATCCTTCATTTAGCACTTGATGTTGTCTCTAGGCACCTCGGGGTCATCTTCAGCAGGATGTTCACTTTTGGTTATTTTCCGAAGGAATGAAAGAAGACCTCCATTCTGCCTCTCCTAAACTAGCCCAACGTAGACAGTAGCAATCCAAATAATTACAGGTCTATCTCGCGTCTTCCCTCCCCTCAAAAGGTTGCGGACAAGGCTACGAATCACGAGCTTTCATACTTCATTAACAATAATTCACTTCTGGAACCCATCTAATTTGGCTTTAGAAGCCAACACAGCACCAAACTAGCTCTGATTACTGCCTCAGAAGAGATAAGGCAAACCCTTGACACCGGTGGAAATGTGATCCTGATCTTGTTAGGCCTCTCTGCGGCTTTCAACACAGTTAACCATAGCCTTCTTATTGGCTGTCTCTTCACTCTAGGGATCAGAAGCAAGGCCTTTAAGCTCCTTAAATCTTTCCTTCCAGATAGAGAGCAATTTGTTGAGCGGAATGGCTTCAAGTCCTCCTCTTTCTCTCCCCCTTGTGGCATTCTACAGGGCTCTTCCCTGAGGCAACTCTTTTTTAACTTTTACATAACCCCATTGGCTAACCTTATAAAATTGTTTGGCTTTACAGTGGTATCCAACGTCGACAACACCCAAATTGTGGTATCTGTGGCCAGCAATCCTGATGACACTGCAGCTCCCTTCCATGACTGTATGCTACAAGTTGATAGTTGGATGTCAAGTAACTGTCTAAAACTGAACTCCGGTAAAACTGAGGTTCTGCTTTTTGGCAGGAACACGTCATTCTGGTCCCCCAACTGGTTGCCATGGGATTTGGGGGTGCTCCCTACCCCGGTTACCAAAGTCAAAACACTTGGGGTATACTTTAACAACAAACTTTCTTTTGAAGGACATGTAAACTTCATCACTTTCTCTTGTTTTTTGTGCTCTAAATCCTCAGGAACATTTTTCCCTTTATCCCTCTTGACTTACAAAAATCTGTGATGTCTGCACTTATTCTTGTTAAAATAGATTATTGTAGCGCTCTATTTACCAACATTCAGAAAAGATTCTTAAATAAACTTCAGGTCATCCAAAACGTGGCCGCTCAGCTGCTTATGCCGATACCCAAATGCGAATCAGTTTCTCATGTTCTTATTTTGCTTCACTGGCTTCCTCTAAAAAATGGATTGCTTTTAAATCTTTATGCATTACATTCAAGGCAGTGCGTAACTTCAGTCCAGAATACCTTAGGCAATGCTTCAAGTGGTAGGTCCCTAAAAGATCACTGCACTCATCTTCTACATCCAATCTCATAATACCCAAAGTCAGAAGAGCTAATTGGGAAGACAGAAGCTTTGTAACCTGCACAGCTAGGACGTGGCATTCTATGCCACGTGATCTCAAGAAAAAATCAGACCTGCTGTTGTCCGTAAATCCTTAAAAACCTGGCTTTTCAACCAGTAGCTTTTCTCGCCTGAATCTTCCCATTCATTCTATCGTTTGGCATATTTTCCTCCTTCTTCGTCCGAGTATCCTGCACCTAGACACCTATGGGTAGTAGAGCGCTCTACAAATCTAAATTTAATTTCCTTTCAGTTGATTCACTGGTCAGTCAGAGTAAGACCTAGGGCCATATGTATGTAGGTAATTGTTAGCGATTACCAAATTGTGAATTTTTGTGATTTGCTATTTGGAAATCACAAACACCAATGTGCAAATGTGTCATTGATACATTTTGGGATTCCTAGTGGGTCGTAAATACACCTACCTCATTAATATTCATGATGTAGATCTCGGTTTGCGCCCATTGCGAATCACAAAAATCACAGACATGGTGGCCTGCTGGGCTCAGCAGGCCACTAATTCTGTGATTGTTTTCAATAAAGCAATTTTTGTAATGCATCCTGTTTTTCTGAAAAGAAAACAGAATGAGTTTCAAAAAGAAAAATGAGAAGCATTCTTTTCACTTTATTAAGAGGAGGTAGTGGTCCGTGTGGCTACTGCCTTCTCTCAAAAAATGTTTTTGCAAACATTCACAAAGGGGACGGTTCCCTTGGGGACCCCTTCCCATTTGCGAATGGGTTGCCACCTACTTGAAGAAGGTGGTAAAATGTTACTCCTATGCGATCGCATTTCGGTCGCAAAACATTCACACATACCACTGTGATTAAGTATTTTGCCTAATATCGAATGTCAAACCCAGTCTGAGATTTGGTAAAGTTACTGAATTGCAAATTGGGCCTTTCTACATTGAAAATGCCTTTTTCATATTGCAAACAGCTTGATTTTGCGAATTGGGCCGTTTGGAAATGACAGAGAGCATTGTACATCTGGCCCTTGGTCTTTGTTAAGAATTGATCTTCAGAGTGCAAATTTTAAGACAGAGTGTTATGGCATGGTTTGTGTTTCGACCTGTGGGGTGTTGCAATGGATCTGGGGTCATTTGGATAGAGGTTGCAAATACTGAAAGAGACCCTTCAGACTGGAGATTGCTGGTCCGTGAAAATAATTCATTGAGAGCTAGATAGGCCTGGGGATTTATTGTCCAGCCTGCATGACAACGTTCTGGATTGAAATATGAGATTTTCAGTTGATTTCAGCATCTGAAAATGGTATGTGTCCTTACATGAGGTTCTGAATGTCAACTTTATAATTCCAGTGGGTACCTAGAGACTCACACAATAGCAGCTGAGTTATTAGTACATGCTTGTGTGCCGGTCCACTGTATGTTTTTCAATATTCATGGTCAACCGATATACAGTATCCTTAGTTTTATATCCCCCTCATATTTCTTTAAGCATTCATCCAAGTTCCATAGGGAGGCTCTGTACTCTTCCTCACCCATGATTGCTTTTACCTCTGCCCGGAGAACTCCAAATTCCTTTCTTGTGTTATTCAGATCCATTTGTTCATTTGTGATCATTAGGGTCTGCCTACTCACTCCTGTTTCTTTCATCAGATCTGCCTATTCCTTTATTAATTTATGTTGCAGGTACTCATAGGTGGATATTACCAAGATTCTATACGTAAGTGAAAAGGTGATAGAGTCACCCTGTTAAGACAGGCAGAGTCATGCTGCATCATACTCTTGGGAACCTGGGAACCATATGGTTTCAACAAGGATGAAGAACTGGAATCCCATCTGGAGGAATAAAGAAGAATGGAAGTACAGTAAAATATGTTCCATACTGTGTATGGATTGACCCCTTGCCATTAGTTTTGACCATTATCCCATCTCTTTTTTTTCTCCACTTCTGCTTTTCTCAGCATTATATTGTACAGTGTTAAGGTTATGGTCATTCAACTGTCAGGCACTAACACTGGTAACACATCATTCACTAATACATGTTCACTGGAACATTGATAGATTATTACACCAATACAGCCCGATTGGGATGGTAGGTGAGTAAACAGATTTGGTGAGATTATTATACATCTGGTTTTCCCAGAATTGACTTCTTTGCGCCAGCCACGTGAGATGCAACATTTGTAGGCTGGTTTACTTAGTATTATAAATGGCGAAATGATTGAAAATCCATTCACAACGCTTCCGAAGACGTAACTTTGTCATTAGGCTCATTACTCACAGCAAGAATATGGGCTCAGCACGGGAGAGCTGTTGAAGTAGTGGTATATACCACTGTCCAATGAACCTGTATCCAACATTGAGTAGGACCTGACAAGTCATTTTGTTTTAGCAAATGGCCTATGGTTACAGTACCCCATGAATTATTTGCTGATTTGTACTGCAAGAATCATGGTTGAAAATGTATTTTACAGGTGCCATACTACAAAAAAAATGTTTTAAAGACTGTGACGGAGTCTGTAGCAGCCTTCATGTATTGTTGTACATATATTCCTAATGGTGGTGGGGCACAGTGATGTGAGGATGGAGGAGCGCGCCGACACGCATAATCACCGAAGGCGGCAGTGATAAAATATTACTTCACTTTGAAAACCCTAGAATTTCACAGTAAAAAAATAAAGATTAAAGTGACATTGTCGCTAGGAATGATAATAACTTACTTTACATTTTTTTTTAAATCACAGGAAAAACAGTTAAAGTGACCTTGTAGTTAGGTGAAAATTGTGAGCTAAAATACCATTTGATCTCCCCCCCTCCAAAAAAACACCGAAATTCACGAGTTATAATTATCTGAAGTAACTCTAACTTTCACACTTGCCATGAACTGCTTATGACCACTCATTTTGGATCAGTCACTCCTGAGATTTCTATGATATGGTTGATAACGTCAATGATGACATTCGAAATGACAATGGCATCACATTTGCATATAATACCACTTTAACCTTGCTGTCAATTTCACTTTTAGTAGTAAGTATTCCCACAGGGAAATAAAGACAAAGAAAAACACACACACACAGACACAAGCAGATGAATACAGACACAAGCATACACACTACTGTACTTATCAGTTTGAGACTACTCCTTTATATAGGTTTGCACGCTTTCGCCGTAGACTGTCTTTGTATTAGAGGTGTACCTGAACAGTATGTTTTCATTTATTTTCACATCTAGTTTTGGACACACGAACCAGAAGGTACATTATCTTTACCTTACACAACATTTTGCAGTGCGCAGCAGTCCAGCTTATGTGTGGGTTTGCTAGTGCCACAGCCTCTGCCCCTGAGCAGCAGATAATCTGTTTACCCGGCTCAGCCCAGGTAGACAGTCAAAAAGTAACGCCACAGCAATTACTGTACTAGCCCACCACAACTTTCAAAATGACTCAAAATGGACGCACAGAAGTGGACCTTTTAGTCCAGCCTTTTGGTATTGCCCAACACTAGGGAAGAACAGCACATGCCCGGTGCTGTGGGTGTGTGCAATCAGAGAATCATACTTCAGAAAAAAGAGGAAGACATTACAGTATAAATACATAATCCTAAAATACACCATAGATACTAGCCGTGCCATTGATTTTCTGAGATCAGCACTCACGGGAAGACATATATTGCTTATGTTTCTCAATGTCAAGAAGCTGCTCAGATAATTTATTTATTTGGAAAAGGATGTTTAGAGCAACTCAGCTGGTCATCTAAGTGAGAGCTCCCAGTTTAGTAGGGGTTTCATAGACCATTGCATAAACCTTCACAAACTATTACAGTACATTAAACATAAAAGGAAAATCCCCAGGCTCCACAGAGTTGTGGGGTGTCATATGTGATCTTCCAACACAGCGCTTCACAAAGTTGGCACGTGATCTTTTAGATGAGGAGATTACAGAGGAAGAGCTATTTACGCCCTTGATCCATCTTCGGATTGGGACGACACCCAGTTTGAACAGATTCCCCGCTGATTTCTTTAAACAGATCTCATTAAAATCCTTGAAATCACTAAAATCATGCTGGTGGCATCTTTAGAAAATGGACAACTACTGCCTGATTTGTGTACAGGCAAAATTACAGTAATACATAAACCTGACAGACCACTAGAACTATGCTTCTCCTGTCACCAGATCTCCCTTACAAACATGGACATGAAGATATTAGCAAAGACCGGGGCCTTTTGACTGGCAGTTATCAGATGCCTAGTTCATCTTGTTCAATGCAGCTTTATGCCCTGTTCCACAACCAGAGGTAGGACAACAATGCCTTAGCTGTGGCCAACTGGCAATATGGCTCGTTTGCCCGCCTAATGGGTGGCTTTGAGAAGGCGTTTGATTCATTGGGGTGGGACTACCAGTTTTGCACTGCTAATGATGATGACTATAGGACCCACGTTCTATAACTACAACCCCCTTCTATACTCACTTGCCACCCAGAGTCAGAGTGTTTGACACCTTCCACATACACAGAGGCATCAGCTAGAGATGCCATTGCTTTGTCTACTGCTTGCCATAGCCATGCAGCCACTGGCAGTCTCTGGCTGAAGGGAGCTGGATCCGTGTTCTGGAAGGGAATTTGAAAGGGTGTCGCAAGTGACAACAGAGTGGGATTGTATTTCTACTCATCTGCACATTTAACTTCAAAATCCAAGGTGGTCCTGCCCTAAACCCTTATAGATGCTCAGAATTTCGGAGAATTGTAGGCCCTCATGAATACATTTACGTAAGTCTGCAACATGCCTAATAAGTACCAAGGAACAAGATCTTCAGTGGGCACTAGATCTCAAAATTGTTGGAGATGAATTGCAATATTTGGGAGTATTCATAACTGATAAGAAATTCTAAACCTGTCAGATGATCATGCTACCCTAACTATACAGATTATCCAGTGACATCTTGTTAGGTCCAATCTTTCCCTATCCCTGATGGACAGAGCAGATCTAATGAAGAAGGTCTTATTATTGTGACCTCATACCAAAATTGCCAATACGATGTCCCGCAAAGTTTTTTCACTAGCCCCAATTCTTTGCTTCACAGTTTCTATGGAGGGTTGTCCCTCCTGGGATAGCCACTGAGAAATGCTTTAAGTCACAATTTGACAGTGGGATTGGACACTGTCTTGACTGACGTAACTATCTACCGACAGACTCAGCCTTTGCAACAGAGAAGTGGATGATGGGAGGCAGGCACCCAATAAACTTACTATCTGGGGAAAAATCACATTGGAACTGCCACCTATGACACATACTGAGATCATGTTATGGCACAAGACCCTCCATGCACAGGAATGGCAAAAGCGTTTAACTAAACAAACCCTTTGCTGGGCCAGGTACATGTTCTGCAGGGTTTCCGTGGATGAGATGTCATTGGGATATAGAAATTGGGAGAAAGGATATCTTCTACTATCCTGAGCTCCTTCAGAGACATCCCAACAGATTTTGAAATACATAAGGCCATTTCTTTCGGTACCTCGAGCTCTGACATGCCATCTTTCCCTAGATCCTGCCTTTAATCCACTTGTAGCTAAACTACTGATGAGAGACATGGGGAAACATAAACTATCCTTAGTCAATCACTCACTGGTGTTTCACACTACTTCCATCTTTAACAACCTTAGACACACATGACAAAGAGACGTGGGGACGCTAACAGACAAAGAGCGTCAGGAACCCATAATGCCACTTGTGAAACCGCCAGAGTGATCCACTTCCGGGTGATTCAGTTCAAATGTCAACGTCGTACATATTTTACCCAACAGAAACAGTGACAGTTGGCGAATGAGATCCTCCTATTGCTTGCGGTGGGCGGACCCACCCGGACACTTCCCCCACACCAAACGGCTATGGTGCAAGATCAGACACTTTTGGAAGGGTCTATGTTGCATTTCGGGGAGGTCATAGGATGGAAACTGAAAGAGGACCTCAAATCGGTTCTACTACACATACTATCTCAGTTAAACCCTAACAGATACACTAGGGCTTATGTGTGGCGTGTCCTTGTCTCTGCCAAAAGCGACATAGCCAAGAACTGGCAAAATAAATAGTGCCAATATCGGCAACACTCCCCAACCTTCCCACAGCAATACTTTAGCGAAATAATCAGATACAACACATTTTTAGTGGAGAAAATTTCTGCAGGTTTATTTTCATAACAAATATGTCAACATGGTGGGTTATCTTACGGGCGATCCCAGGGCAGGCAGCACCTACCCACCTGATGAGTCAATCTACCCGGTGGCCCTCACCAACCGGTGTTTGTCGATTTTGGGGGAAGGTCTAGCCCCTCCCACCGGCGGACCGCCAGTCTGCCCCTTACTCACGCCCCTACCAGCTAAGGGGGGGGGGCGGAGAGTTACAGGCAACCCCCGGTTGCTCAGGTCCACAACCGCCCGAAGGACTAACGGGGTGCCGTCGCTCCTCCAGGGTCCAGCGTGAGGACCTCCCTGGGGATTTTGGCTTTCGCACCCTTCCTGTGCTTACTGTACCTTACAGCCTCCGGATCGCCCTGTAACTCCGCCTGCAACACAAAATAATAAGTTAGTGAAACACTCCCCCTGCCGAAACCCCCCCCCCCTGCCTGTACGCTGGGTACGCGTGGGGAGGGAAACAGCGTCAGGGCAGCAAAGAAAGAGGATGATCCGAGGGCGGGGGGAGGTATAATTACCCCTCCCCCTGCCCTCCCCTGCCCGGAAGTGACATCCACTTAGGGGACCCTCGAGGATCCCGAACACTGGGAGGCTGACCCATCGTGTGCCATCCTGTGGCACTAAGTGGGGCCGCCCTCTTAGGAGGGACCCCTGCGTGGGACCGGGGCAGCCCTGCATAGTGCCAATATCGGCAACACTCCCAAACCTTAACACAGCAATACTTTAGTAAAATAATCAGGAACAAGACATTTTAGTGGAGAACATTGCTGCAGGTTTATTTGCATAACAAATATGCCAACTTGGTGGGTTATCTTACGGGCGATCCCAGGGCAGGCAGCCCCTCGCCACCTGCCCACCTGATGAGCCAATCTACCCGGTGGCCCTCGCCAACCGGTGTTTCTCGATTTTGGGGGAGGGTCTAGCCCCTCCCACCGGCGAACCACCAGTCCGCCCCTTACTCACGCCCCTCCCAGCTAAGGGGGGCAGAGAGTTGCAGGCAACCCCCGGTTGCTCAGGTCCACAACCCCCCGAAGGACTAACGGGGCGCCGTCGCTCCTCCAGGGTCCAGTGTGAGGACCTCCCTGGGGATTTTGGCTTTCGCACCCTCTGCTCCTGCAGAGGGTACCCTTAATGTACCTTACAGCCTCTGGATCACCCTGTAACTCCGCCACAGCACTGGGTGTGACCACCGTCACCCCAGGGCCCCCCACCACTATAGACCTAGCCTGTTCATTCAAAGGCCTCCCTCAGATCAAGCAAGGACATGTCCTTTCCTCCTCTGGATAGCTGTACTGACCAGCAACCACAAGCCCCTATCAGTTCTGCCTCTCTGCAGGCCTGTGAACTGTATCAGTACTGTCCCTGATCCTCTCAACTATGACTGCAAACTGTACTCTGGAGTTGTCCATATTAGTACTCCATCCCCTCCATTTCAGCACTATCAAGGCCAGTCGCACCCTCCTGGGAATGGCTCACTCGTGCCCCCTGCTCACAGAAAGGCCTATTTATGTGTAGCCCATAACCTTGCATTTATTCCAGACACTGGCAAAATAAAGAACCTCCAGGTCTAAAGGAATGGAGGCGGGGCTTAGATCACTGTATTCACATGCATCATTGTTTCCTAAATGCAAAACAAATGTTTATTGAAAAGAACAGGAGTTCAGGCTCATGCCCCGCTCGATGTGCTGAATTTATTGTGCACATAATGCTCGTGTTGAGAACTTCTGCCATTTGAACAGATCACTAGCTATGTTTGTACATTTTATTCTCGTAATCTTTTTTAGATGACAATATTTCCTCTGCACATATGCAGAGCCCTGTTCTCATGTGTGCAGTTAAGTCTTAGAAAGCATCGATAATGGATGTGTGAAATGCGACATTTGTGATGACTTTTGTACTACAGGAAAACGCACTTCTTAACATCCAGAGTTCAAAACAACAGACTTTGACAAGTTTGTAAACTATAACGATTGCATGTGGCTGAACATATGTACAATTTTTGGTATGAACAATATTGCAAAAATAAACTCCAGTAAACAAAATATTTGGCAGCACTGTGGAACTGATGATATATGCTGCCTTCCTGTTTAGACATGTGACATCATGTTGTTTTTCCTTCCCCACAGTCTCGATCTTTAACACCAATGGCTAGCATTTGTAATCTGAGTTTCTGGATGCAAATATTTTATGTGAATATGAATGCCCTTATGCATCGTAATGTTGTCGGACTGCAGATGATCACAGTTGAGCTGTGCAGGAGGGACCAATCTGTGTGGTTTCAGGCATCTGCTATGGGGTCCGTCTGGTTCTGCTGTTTATAGGTCGGCATCGCTGTGTGCTCTGGAGGTTGAGTAGCCTATGGCTGTATATGGTGTGAACTGTCAATATTTAGTGGTTGTACACCTCAGGGCAACTAGACGCATACACACTTTCCACCGCATTGCCCCTGTTGCACTTTTCACATATGCGCTATCGTGGCAACCCTTGTAAAAGTGTCCACAGATGAGGCTGTTGTGGGGCGGGGTGCTAGAGGGTGTAACTGCAAGATGGCTGTGCACTAGTAAGTGTCTGCTGGCTGGGGACAATATCTAATACTAATCAATGACCCATGACAGGCATCCGGCTGCAGAAGTCCAAAATCTCTCCTGGACAGATCCGCAGCTGGCTGGGACACAACGGTTTGGGGGTGTATATCATGTCCGCGGAGTTTCTATCTGAGGCTTGGAAGACGCAAGGTCAGCACTGCCATCTCGCTTACCTGAGGAGGTGGGCAACCAACACATCTGTCGGAGTCGCTGCTCTGGCCTGCACTGCTGAGGTCCCGAGCCTCCCCTATGGAGGCAGACTCCTGATGAGTGAACGGGGGAGAGGGTACAAGGACATGGGACAGACTAGGGCCCCTCCCCCAGCCCTGTTGTGGCCCCATTGGGCCAAGACATTGTGGGGGAGACAGGTTCCCAGACAGGGCGTGTCAGCGGTGTGGAGGCTGCAGATATCACCCTGCGTGGCAGGGGCAGTGTGCCCTTGATTCCCCGAGGGCAGTGGCTTCTGGCTAGTGGGTGCTTCTGGGGGCCCAGGGCCTCCTATTCATCTGCAGCCACCCTGAAAACACCAAAAGTGAGCCCACTGCACACCGCCATTGAGCCAGACACTGCAGAGAGCCTGACACCTGTGCCATTAGTCAAACAAGTACAGTAAAGGGACTGACGTGGTGCTGAGATGAATAATTGACACGTCACCACAAAGTCACGCTAATCAATCAGAGAGACCAGGAACTGTGAGGCATGGCAAGAGCATAAGACTGTTAATATGCTACACGATCAGAGGGTTCTGATCGCAGTTGGCCTCTCCTACCATATCATCTAATCATGGAACGTCCCTCCCTGGGGCGTAATGGGTTCGACCTGCAGATCAGATTGAGAAGTGGGTCACAATCCCATGGGCATGACTGCATGGGCTAACAGTTAGTCTGGCTGTTTACTGACCATCACTGCTGCAAAAATACAAGTAGCGGTGGGACTGGAATGCACCCAGATCTGTAAACTGACTGGAGCCCCTGGTGTCACCATAGGTGAAGGCAGAGACCCGTCTGAATTGGCTGGAGTGGGAGGACATCTATCTGTGAAGAGACAGGTCAATACAACAGGACAATATAAGCCAGCGGATATTACCTTTGCCCAGGGACAATCCAATGCTGTGACATAGGGAAATATGAAGGCCGGCATTCTAAGGTGCAATTTAAAACCTGATGTGGCGCTGTACCACAGACCTCCGCAGGGGATGCAAATGAAGGCTCTGCAATTTGGATCGTAATCTCAAACACCTACTCCTGGAAATTAAACATAGCCTTGAAAAAGAGGACTCTCAAATTGACATCCTCACAGACTGCCTAGAGGCCACATGAAAGAGAGAGTTGATGCTCAAGGGAATTAAATTGGTCACTTGGAACAAAGGGCTACAGATTCAGAAGACGTTGCAAACAGTCAAAAGGAAAAGATGCTCCAGATGGAAAACCTTCTGGTAGTCATCTAGGTAAAAAACAAAGACCTGGAGGCACGCTCACACTGGAACAATCCATGAATCATGGTCACTGCTGAGTCCATAAAATGGGTTGAATGGAGGACCACATGGAAAAAATGCTAAAACACCCTTTTGGGGAAACATCTCAGTAGATAGTACGCACTAGTTGCTAGGTCACAGCCCCTGCCCAAAGCACCAGCCCACCCCATTATTGCACGCATTTCCTATTTTAAAGACAGAGACGTAGTGGTCAGAAAGGTGAGAGAACAACATGACGTGATGTATGAGGGCAACCGGGTGTTCTTTTTTCCTGACTTCACAGTGGCAGGGCAAAAGCACATAGAGACTTCCTCCCAATCAAGCATATGTTACAGAATGCTGGGATTCAATCAAGCCTACTCTATCTGGCTAGGGTGTGCATCCTAATGGCCAGAAAGCTGCGTGTATTTCTGAGTCACAGTCAAGCCAATGAATTGATCCACCAGCAGCTCAATCTGTACTTGCTTCCCAAAGATAAATTTCAATGCGAAGATGTGGATCCTATGAACAAAAACTACTGACAGCTAGGATCAGTATTACTGAACATTAGCAGACAGTGGCAATGAAGCAGTGCCCAGATAGAACTCCTGCATAAACTATGGAGTAAGAGGCCACATACAAGGATTAAACTGCAAGAACTATTCTACCGGTCACTTCTATGAACTTGGATCTCTAAACACCAGCCCACCAATTCCTGGTGAAATTGGTGTATGTTGGGACCGGGCATCCTCCCCAGAATCAGAAAGTCCCCACTATGTGGCTTGCACCTCATGTATTTAGACTTACATGTATTTAGTATGTGAAAACAGAGAATGCTCTGTACGCTTCGAGATAGGGAAATTGCACTCCCCACAGTTATGTGGTTAACTGGGTTCTTGAACATGCTGGGAGGGGGTGGGCAATGCTGGTCCTCTGGTGAGTTGGGACAGATGGAGAGGTGGAGAGTTGGGATTCAAGGGGGGCTTGTGTTTGTCTAACACCTTACAATGAAACCACCTGTCAATGGCACACACACTGTAGCGTGACACGGGGGTACCTAATTACCACAAGATTTTTGGGCATCAACATACGTGACCTCCAACACCCCGACTTGACACTATGAGGACTGTGAGATTTATGTTCTGGAACATTTGGGGTCTTAATCACTTTAGAAAAATGAAGTGCTAGCTTACACTAAAACCGGTACAAAAGGGGGTGGTGATGGACGGAGCATCTGAATCAATCAAACACTCACACCCAGTCAAAAGATCTGCGTTTAATCCATCACCGTTCTTTAGCCCACTCTGACACCCCAGTTCAGACATGGCTATATGCAAATCAGGCTGACCCTGTGCCTCATGGGAACAGTCCAGCCCGAACTGCCAAGCCATGTCTGTCCTGGACCGGAAACAAGCTTCCGAAGACCAGTTTCTGGCATTCCAGCCGTCTTCAGCCCGGCTTGCTTGAATCCAGTGGCAAAGTGAGCAAGGGACTCACGTCTGAGCATACCCTGCCACACTTATGGCAGCCAAAAGCGGTACAAAAGGGGGTGGTGATGGACGGAGCATCTGAATCAATCAAACACTCACACCCAGTCAAAAACTCTGGGTTTAATCCATCACCGTTCTTTAGCCCACTCTGCCACCCCAGTTCAGACATGGCTATATGCAAATCAGTCTGACCCTGTGCCTCATGGGAACAGTCCAGCCCGAACTGCCAAGCCATGTCTTCCCTGGACTGGAAACAAGCTTCTGAGGACAGGTTTCTGGCATTCCAGCCGTCTTCAGCCCGGCTTGCTTGAATCCAGTGGCAAAGTGAGCAAGGGACTCACGTCTGAGCATACCCTGCCACACTTATGGCAGCCAAAAGCGGTACAAAAGGGGGTGGTGATGGACGGAGCATCTGAATCAATCAAACACTCACACCCAGTCAAAAGATCTGGGTTTAATCCATCACCGTTCTTTAGCCCACTCTGCCACCCCAGTTCAGACATGGCGATATGCAAATCGGTCTGACCCTGTGCCTCGTGGGAACAGTCCAGCCCGAACTGCCAAGCCATATCTTCCCTGGACCGGAAACAAGCTTCCGAGGACCGGTTTCTGGCATTCCAGCCATCTTCAGCCCGGCTTGCTTGAATCCAGTGGCAAAGTGAGCAAGGGACTCACGTCTGAGCATATCCTGCCACACTTATGGCAGCCAAAAGCGGTACAAAAGGGGGTGGTGATGGACAGAGCATCTGAATCAATCAAACACTCACACCCAGTCAAAAGATCTGGGTTTAGTCCATCACCGTTCTTTAGCCCACTCTGCCACCCCAGTTCAGACATGGCTATATGCAAATCAGTCTGACCCTGTGCCTCATGGGAACAGTCCAGCCCGAACTGCCAAGCCATGTCTTCCCTGGACCAAAAACAAGCTTCGGAGGACCGGTTTCTGGCATTCCAGCCGTCTTCAGCCCGGCTTGCTTGAATCCAGTGGCAAAGTGAACAAGGGACTCACGTCTGAGCCACACTTATGGCAGCCAAAAGCGGTACAAAAGGGGGTGGTGATGGACGGAGCATCTGAATCAATCAAACACTCACACCCAGTCAAAAACTCTGGGTTTAATCCATCACCGTTCTTTAGCCCACTCTGCCACCCCAGTTCAGACATGGCTATATGCAAATCAGTCTGACCCTGTGCCTCATGGGAACAGTCCAGCCCGAACTGCCAAGCCATGTCTTCCCTGGACTGGAAACAAGCTTCTGAGGACAGGTTTCTGGCATTCCAGCCGTCTTCAGCCCGGCTTGCTTGAATCCAGTGGCAAAGTGAGCAAGGGACTCACGTCTGAGCATACCCTGCCACACTTATGGCAGCCAAAAGCGGTACAAAAGGGGGTGGTGATGGACGGAGCATCTGAATCAATCAAACACTCACACCCAGTCAAAAGATCTGGGTTTAATCCATCACCGTTCTTTAGCCCACTCTGCCACCCCAGTTCAGACATGGCGATATGCAAATCGGTCTGACCCTGTGCCTCGTGGGAACAGTCCAGCCCGAACTGCCAAGCCATATCTTCCCTGGACCGGAAACAAGCTTCCGAGGACCGGTTTCTGGCATTCCAGCCATCTTCAGCCCGGCTTGCTTGAATCCAGTGGCAAAGTGAGCAAGGGACTCACGTCTGAGCATATCCTGCCACACTTATGGCAGCCAAAAGCGGTACAAAAGGGGGTGGTGATGGACAGAGCATCTGAATCAATCAAACACTCACACCCAGTCAAAAGATCTGGGTTTAGTCCATCACCGTTCTTTAGCCCACTCTGCCACCCCAGTTCAGACATGGCTATATGCAAATCAGTCTGACCCTGTGCCTCATGGGAACAGTCCAGCCCGAACGGCCAAGCCATGTCTTCCCTGGACCAAAAACAAGCTTCGGAGGACCGGTTTCTGGCATTCCAGCCGTCTTCAGCCCGGCTTGCTTGAATCCAGTGGCAAAGTGAACAAGGGACTCACGTCTGAGCCACACTTATGGCAGCCAAAAGCGGTACAAAAGGGGGTGGTGATGGACGGAGCATCTGAATCAATCAAACACTCACACCAAGAGGCAGGGTATGCTCAGACCTGAGTCCCTTGCTCATATAAACACATTTTGATTTTGTCACTTGGCTATAGACCTTCCTTAACTTAGTTTGTTCCCTATGTATAGCAGGTGCAATAGTAATATATAGGGGTCCCCTTTTTTCTAAATATTAGCTAGAGAGATGGCAACAAAGCAACAGCATTTGAGGAGCAAGGCTACTGTAAACAAGCACGGTAGGCTTTCACTTTCGTCCAGAAAAAAAAACGAGAAAGGTGCAGAGAACGCCGAACAGAACACGGCTTCCCCGCGAAATGGATGCAAAAAAACCAAGCTCTCGGCATTGCTGTGGCGGGGGGTATGGGGAGCGGGAGCGCATTCCTTTGAAGTCTGATGCCAAGGCTCAGACAAATGGTGGAGTGTGATGTGCACGGGGGCGGGGGAGCGGCAGCCTTTGAAGTCTGATGCCGAGGCACAGACAAATGGTGGTGTGTGAAGTGGCTGGCTCTGTGCACGTGCATAGCTCACATGAACTGTACGTGATCCGCAGGCTAGGTAGACTTTTCTTTTCCTCTTACTATAATCTCGCCTATTGATCCCGGCGGTATATAATAGGCAAGTCTAAAAAACGAACGTGTCCTCATGTAATGAAACTGATGCTTATGTAAAGCTTTTTGATACCTGATGTCTCGGGTCTAGTTTGCGCTATATAAAACTCTAAAAAAAATAAAAATAAGGGGGACATCTGGGGATTTTCTGGCATTGCTGATAAGGAAGGAAGGTGACGCAGATAGACTATGGGGAAACAGGGCTGTACAGGAAAAACAGGGCTGTACACATGTGTCTGGGAGGTGGCTGAAACCCCGTCAAATATGCCCCCAGGTTAGCCCGTATGTAAAAAAACGGTGACGCACTGTGTTGTGTAACAAAGGATTTACTGCGGGTGCACTGCGTAGCTGTTGCAGTTAATTAATAAACATTTCTGAAATAAAATTAAAAAATGAAGCTGTTGTGTGTTGACTCTTGGCAATCAACATGGAGGTTTTTGGAAGACATCCCTTTCTCTGCAAATTGCTCGTAGTTAGCACATTAACGGAGCTCACAACTTGTGATTACAGGAACACTTTATGAGGCACATGCAGTTCCTGTGACATTCTGTGCGGCAAGTGCTTACCCCAAGCATTTGACAAAATGAGAGCTTGGTAGAAATGTTATCAGACTGCCTAACGAGGGTTTGTATTGTACTGAATACTACTTAGCACTCGTGTAGTGCATCACTGGCACTGGTGTGGCTCTGGGGCATTGTGCATTCCTTGTCTGGTGGATCACATGCCTTGCCTGCATGCATGGTTTTTAGAGAGTATTTTTATATTGCGACCTTTGTATGATGTGTTGTTTGTGGGAGCCAGAGGGATACTGCACCAGTTGTGTCGCTTGACGCCATGATGATACACATAGGCACTGTTGTGACACAGAAGAGTGTCATCCTGATAGGGCGCATGGTTTCCGTATATGTACCTTACTCTGCATCAAGTAAGGGATTTACCAGGTACTGGAACATTCATAGAGCTTCTTCCCATGAAAATCCTCTGCTTTGCCCGGATGGTGACTGGAGGTGTACACAGGAAAAAGCAACAGCCATGTATTCATTGCCCTTCAGAGCACTCAGAGAGGTACGGAGTGGGTACAAAGCAAAATTAAAAGGGATTGAGGCAAAAAGATTGCACCTATCTTTAGTGGAGTGGTATATATTTGGGTGCAGAAGGTGCTGCGGACCGGAGACTCAAAACCCCTATGTCCAATGAACATGCCACGCTACCACGCCTGGCAGAATACAGCTCTGAAAGTCACTAATGGAATGGTATTGACACTGAGGGTGTATTTGCCATGAGACCATTATGCTACTGACACGGACAACTGGGGATATGAAGAAAGATTCAATACTTCGATTACCCGTCAGACAAATCTAACAAGAATACAGATAAAACAGTTAACTGCCTGACTACAGACGGAGACATTGAACAACACAAAAAAATCCTTTCAAGGATTAAAGAAGAATATTTTGTTTATTGATAAAACAATAAACTGCCTGACTATAGAAGGAGAGACAGCACAACTCAAAAGTATCCAACCAAGGATAAAAACACTGTGTTTTATTTTTGCCCTGAAGAAGTCCGCGAGAACGAAACGCGTTGGCTACGGTTTTAATCTGTCTGAAAAAATAAGTCAACAATAAAGAACTAAAGAAAAAACCCTGCTGAAATTGCCATTATGTTTTGATATCTGATCTGTTATTGAATGTTTAACTATCTTAAGGATCACCTCTGCAAAATTCTTTGTTAAATTGACTTGTTGCTCGATATTAAGTGTGCTGGCTCATTATGTTGTTTAGGTACGGCGGGGTATGCAACGCAATGTTAAGTTAGAGGTAGGTTTGATGGACTTTAAGGTTCAAAAATAGCTGAAGAGAAAATGAGAGAAAGGCTGGAAAACAGCCAGAAAGAAAGAAAGAAGATCCCACTATGTGTAAATGTGAGGTACCGGTCGGACGGTGTTGAGGTGAGTGACTCTACACTGGAAGTCAGCTTGTGTGCAAGGCCCTTGAGTAGAATTCTGAAACTTGCGGAAGCTCAACAATGTCTTTAAGACTGAATTGGTCTTGGCCAAGACCCACTAGGGTCTTAAGGGTTGCCAAGAGACGCATACAAACGCTAGTAACATGTTCAATAGGCAAGCATAATTGGTGCTTAAGGACTACAATGTCAACGTAGGAGGAACAAGGGTGCAACCAAACAAAACCCCACCTTCCTCATTAAACCACAGAACTATTGGAAGACTATAAGGAGTGGAATACATGGGACCTGAAGATGTACTAAACATATTAACAGTCGGAAACATGCCTATTTAGTGTTTGCGGCTGTTAAAATGCTTTTTTGAATGCATTTGAGCCATTTTAGGAGTCAGTAATCTTTGACCAACTCCTAAAATGGCTTTGCGAATGAATAGCAATTCACAATATGGAAGGGGTGTATTTTAGGTGTCCCTGTCCAATTGCATATCGGTATGTGATATATCAATGTTTTGCAACTGAAATTTGATTTCAAAATGTGGAAGAATCATTAACTTTCGAGTTGGGGTGATAATGCATTTGCAAAAGGGAAGTGATCAATTTAGGACTGATTTTCTTTACTGAATCTTTAAAAAAAAATTGGGTGGAGTAGGCAGTGGTCAGCCTCATTTTCTTTAAGAAGAATGAGCTTCATTAAAAAAAGTTTACTTTATTGAGAGACAATCCCAGACGTGGTGGTCAGATGACCCTTGCAGACCACCATTCCTGTGATATCTCCCAGTCTGAGTGAGTCACAGTTTGTAATCTACATCACTGATATTCATGAGGTAAGTCAGATTTCCACCCACTCTGAATCGGAATTTTATGAACCAACCTATTAGTACATTTGTCCCATAGTCATATGTGACATGGCCACAAAAATACTGGTGGCAAACTTCGACCAGATTTTGGTGACCAGTTCTTTGTACATCTGGCCTATGGATACTTCATGCTAATTTCTGATCGGAGCAATTTTATTATATATTTTTACATAAACAATAAATGACACGCTCTCAGTGCTCTCTAATGCGTTCGTTCAGCTAATGCCCACGCTCCCATTTTATGTCGCATTCATCAAATTCATAAAATGTGTATTTGTTGGCTTGTTTTTCAGTGAGTATTTACAGATTTGAGTAACTTTATCTCCATTTTGTTTTTCACATTTGCTTAGTAGATATGCTTAAAGCTTGCCAGTGATCCATCTGAAAATCGTGTTTTGCCAATATTATTTACCACATTTATTTGCAATTTTCTCTCAGAATATTGGATTTATATTGTGCAGCTGCTCTTCGCATTCCAGAAACAGCGTGACACTTTATTTTCATTTAATAGAACCAGTTGTTCAAATTTAGTTCAATTTTGGCAAAATACCACATCATAAAATTTGGAAGCTCCCTCTTCCCCATGTGTTTGGGAAAGTACTCATTGGGCCATATCAAAAACCGCAATATATTTCAACAAATTGTTCCTTGCCTCTATTAGCTTGTAAAGTTTGAGGAATATCCACTCCACACAGTCCCACTGATGTGGCCAAAGAGGGATTTGGCAGAAAAAGTATAAAAAGGGAAAATAATGTAATAGGTCATTTCTTTTGGTAAGATATACCAACATATGATATGTCATCTATGTTATTTATATGTATTAAATTAGTTTGACATGTCATATGGACATGAAAAATATTAAGTGATAATAGTCCTGCATATGCAATCTGGTGATCGCAGCATGAATCTCGAAGTTAAATGTTTCTGTGCTGAATGTTCATCTCCAGTGTGGAAGTGTACATGTTGTTCTAGCCCCATCAAACTTGCAAAACAGTATTGTGGTAAGCTCCTATGCAAGGACGCCAGCTCTACAAACTCTTCAGTGCTTTAGACCAAAAATGCAGGCGGCACTTTGTAATATCTTTCTGCTCTCTATAGATCTACAGCCTGGTTCATTTTCAGTAATGAAAAAGTTACTTATCTTCAGTAAAGATCTTTCTGGTGTATAGTCTATCTGCCTGCAGATTCCTCGCCCCTGACTATCCCTGGAGCTGGACATTTCTAACATAGTTCTTTGGTGCCATAGGGGTGACAGGCTGCATCTAAACACCAGAAGTGGAGTCATGTGACGTGACTAGCTCCTTCCCCAGCACCCCAACGTCAATTCTCATCTGGTTTTTAGCCTGTGTCTCTCGAGGCGCGGATGAGAATAATGTCTGTAATGAGCAAGTGCAGTGCATCAAACTAAGTTGGCATCTTATTAAAATGTCTATGAATTTCGTTCAGGATGCGTAGGAGGGAAGGATTAATAAAGAATCTGTAGTTAGAGTGTACACCAGAAATATCTTTATCAAAGGTTAGCAACTTTGTCTTCTAATGGATGCTTCCACCAGCAGATACCTCACCTTTGAATAGGTTCCCTAGCAGCACTCCCCTTTGGAGGTGGGCCTGAAGATAATTCAAAACAGAAAATGCCCATCCTTCCTCTCCTCAGAATCCAAACGATAGCGCTTGGCAAAGGTGTGTATGGAAGTCCATGTCGCTGCTTTACAATATGTCCACTACCAGCACTCAGCTACCCATGGCCCATGTGGATGACTATGCCCTGGTGGAATGGGCTTGGATCCCCTTAGGTTGTTCTTTCTTCACCAGTGTGTAGCAGATCTTAATGTACAGCACTATATGGTGCCAAGCCACCCGACAAGAGCTGGTCATCAGACTGGAGCTCCTTCATGTGGCTAATGTTATAACTAACTGTACGCCTGAAGTCTAGCAAATACAACTGTTACCCCTTCTTGGTCAGATCAGGTGACATAGAAAAGGTTGTTAGGGAGACAGATTTCCCCAGATGGAAGGGAGACCCATCTTAGAAAGGAAAGCCTCCTACGTTCAAAGCACATTCAAAGCACAGCACAATGAGGAAGAAGCAAGTGAAGGGCAGCTGGAGAGTTACGGCCTGAAGCTTGCTATTGGGATGAGCTGACAGTGCTTAATTTGAGCAGGGGCTTTCAGGTGTTCAGCACCGGCACATAACCCTCAGCACCGGTGCTTATAGCACCAATTAAGAACCCACTCATTTAGAAGGAAGGCAATTTTCCCCATAATCACAGGGTTTTGAGCCACGCCAAGACTCTAACCCGGTTTCCCAGCTCCGAAATCGGCAGCTCTAGCTATTAAGCCTAGTGTTCTCCAGAATTATAAGTGCCGGGGCTGTTTTCAGGAGGCAGTTTGCACCAGCACATTTCTCCTGTGAGCGCTGCCTCCTGAGGAGAGCCCTGGCACTTTTTACTTTACAAATTAACCACTGGCTGAGGCCAGAGCAGCCGAAAACAGTCTTTAAGGTACGTAATTGTAGAAAAAGGTGGTTTATTAGTAGGTGCAGTTAGGTACATACACTTAGTAAAAACAACACAATGACAAATAAGTTCCAGTCAAGTCTCAATATATGAATACTTGCTCAACCCTTGGAAGCTTGGCTGACGAGCAGTCAGGCTTAACTTATAAGACAGGTCTGTAATGTATTTAATATCACCACAACAGTAAATAAGTAAAAGACACAACACAATAAAAAAATCACACACCAATATATAAAAATAGAAAATATTTTTATCCTTAAAATGACACCATAATGACAAAAATCATATGTAGGAAACTGGAGATATGAATTTTTAAATGTAAGTAAAATAATGTGCTTTCTAGTGCAAAGTGTAAAGCTCCAACCGTGGCTATCTGGTCATGTTGGACCGGGACAAAGTCAAAGTTTCAGGCTGACAGTGATGGAGTGCAGGTCAGGTATGATGAGTGGTTGGGCCCGTACATGTTTTATTTTCTGACTTAGTCACTTAGTTAGTTTATGAAGCTTTTTCTCTTGAAGTTCGAGCAATTGGGTTTATTTGATGACGCCAGACAGCTGCAGCACGATGCCTCGTGAGTCCTGGAGGTCTTTATCTGTGTCGTCGATGACAAAGGGCTCCAGGGCTTTCAGTGGGTCAAACCTGTGCGCTCAGACAGAAGAGCGATTTGACGTGCTGGCTTGACTTGCGTCGTCTATGCCAGCCTTTTCATGGAGTGTTTTCAGAGAAGTTTGCAAAAAGTTCCTAAACTTTCAGAATTTCTTCTGAAAGGTTCCTTGAGCGTCAGAAAAGGTCCACAGCTCCAGCCAAGGTGTCAGAAGCTCTGGTTTGCCTCTTGTGGTCGGGGGCTCCAACTCCCACAATACACCTGGTCATTTCAAGTAAAATCCAGGTGAAGGTGATCAGCTGGAGTTGTCCTTGAAGTGGATGTTGCAGGTGGCTTCTTCCAGCACTTTTCTACCTGTTGCTGCTTTCAAAGCAGGCAAAGCCCTTCATTTGTGGAGCCTTTAGAGTGTTGCAGGTGCAGTCCTTCTGAGTGCAGTCCTCTCGTCCAAGAGACCAGCAGGACAGTCCTTCTTGTCTAGATGTTTTCAGGCAGGGATATGAGGTAGTCTTGAAGCTCTCCCATTTTTATTCCCGATTCTGGGCTGGCAAGAGAGGGTATCGGCCCAACCAATGGGATTCAAGTTGACACCCTCTGCCATGACAGCTTCCTGGGAACTGTGGCATATATCTGTCCCTGAATGCACATGTCTGCAAAATACAAAATAAAGAAAATCTCTCCTTGAAGTTCAGGTCTGGCTAACCCAACCCACAGGTATGGCTAACTTTTCCTTACTCTCCTACATGTAAAACATCTTTTATAATGTCCCTGCTTTTTATAACAAGGCACCCTACCCTTCAGGCGGAACACCTAGGGTGGACCTTAGTGGTGACTTATATGTAATAAAAAGGTAGCTTTAGTCTTTGGAAGTAAATTTAATTCCAACATCGAATTTGGACACCAATTTATTTTAAAACTATCCTGCAAGGAAGGGCTGGCTTTAAAATGACACCAGACACCACAGCAGTGCACATTGAAGTCCATTAAGTCCCCTGGGGTTTCTAAACCTACATGCCCTACCACACACTAGGGACTTACGGGTAGGTTGTTTGAACCAATCGTAATCATACCAATTACCATATACCTTTTAAAAAGAGCACTGGCTCTGGGCCTGCTTAGCAGAGCGCAGGGCACATTCAGAGTCAGTAACCACAAGTATCAGTCAAAAGTGAGGGTGATCAGGGCAAAAAGGATGACTTTCCTACAGTTCTCTTAACTTAAAACTAGGCATGGGCTCAAACGGAGCATCCATCATAAACAGTTGGTCTGGGAGACATAAAAAGGCTGACAAAGCTGCAGTATATCTTTTGACAGTACAAGCTGCACAAACCTGCTGGGTAAACAACAATGCGACATAGGAAATGTTGGCCAAGATCACCTTCAAAGGATCAACCTACCTGTCTGAACACCATGCCACAAAACTGTATAATCTCCCAGAATAGACTGATTTAGTTGAGGGGCAACAAGTGCCATAATCAAGTCAACCACCTCTGGGAGCTGAAAAGAACTCAGATACAAGGCAGGACTGGGAACGCAAACCAGCGCTGGCAATTACGTCAGACCAGGCCAGGGTGGGGTGGGGGTGTGCTGGTGGGAAATACTGGTGCTGTGCTTTTGTTACAAGGGGGTGATACTGCTGCACTGCTGCAAAATCGATCCCCAGTGGCAAAAACACCCCCCACTGATCCAAAACCACCTCCCACCCTTCCAGCACACTGGGAAAATGCCTGGTGCCTGCTACTGCCAGTCCGGCCCCTGCTCATATGGCCTGAGCAATCTCCATGCATGTAGGTGTAATCCCTGGAGAGTGGGGTGCATGACCCTGCCCCCTGATTGGGAGAATAGGCCCACTCAAACCAGGAGATGAAGAGGAGCCCACAGGGAAAAGTGCTGAAGGACTATGTACCATACCTTTCTCAGCTAGTCTGTGGGGATTAGGATGGCTTGGATCAGGTCCTGGTAAATCTTTGTCAGAACTCAAAGAATCAAGGGTTTGGGAGGCAAGCTATAGTGAAGCGAAAACCTCCACTTCAACTGAAATGCATCCCCCAAGGCTCCCTGTGATGGAAACAGGTGGTATAGTATATCGGGCAATAGATGTTGCTGTGAGTGGCAAAAAGATCCACCTGGTGCAAGCCTCACAGGATAAAGATGCCACTCATGATTGGCAAGATGACAACAACTGAGGCGGTCAGCTATGACATTCATTGAACCTGCCAGATGGTTGGCTACAGTCACAGACCCTGTTGGGGTGCCGAAGTTCATATTGAATCACAACAAAGGAGGCAGGTATTTCCTGTGCAATGTCAGGATTGATATGTGAAAGTATGTGTCTTGCAGGTCAAGGGATAATTTCAAGTCTTCCTTGCTCATTACCAGAAGATCTGAGGCATGGATAACATCCAGAACTTTTGTTTGCGTAGTTACCAGTTCAGGAGCTTGAGGCCTAGGATTGGACGAAGATCGGCAACCTTCTTATTAACCAGGAAGTACTGAGAATAGTACCCTTACCCATTTCCTGATCTGGTACTAATTGGACTGCCCCTTTAGGAAGCAGGCCTGCCCCTTCTTGCTGCAGGAGTCAGTGACCATCACCGGAAGTAAGGGAATGCCGGTAAGGGACATGAGAGGGCTGCTGTTGGAGCTAGGCAACCTGCAGAAAAAAACATGTTTTCCTCAGTTCTTTGTGCTTTTAAGACTTGCTGCCCATTGGGTGGGTATGGAAGGCTCCTGGGTTTAATTTTGTGGTGGAGGATAGTTGAGCCAGTAAACTCTCTTGAGAGGGATGTTACGATAAGAAATCAGGGTCCCCAGTGGCTGTTTTGTAGCATTGTGCTACACTGAGATTCATCACGGACATGCAATAGGCTTAGTAAATGTAAATGTAAAGTATTTGTAGAGCGCACTGCTACCAAGCGGTTTCGTGGCGCTATTACTCATACCGCTGTGGAACCCTTCCTGGCTTTCCCTGTGAAGTGTCCACTCCTGGGCACCACCAGGGTGAACCAGGCATCCTAGCGCTGTTGGGGCCGTTGTGGAGATTAAGCAAGCTATTGCCCAGAGTTGCAGCGTGGGACCCATGTTTGGAATAGGCACTGAGGCGAGAATATCAGGTCAGAGGAATTTTTGAGCCCGAGACCCGCCGAGGTGGGAATCAAACCCTGGTCCCGGGCCAGAGCTCTGCATCTAGGTCTGCCACTCTAACTATTGAGCCACACTTCTCCACCTATTCTACCTATTCTAGAGCTCTTTCACAGCCTCCACTAGCACGTCCTTAAAGGGGAAGAACAGCTCTACAGTAATTGCAGCCAAATGTAATACTTCCATCAAGATATTTCGCCAGTTTGAGTGGAATCTCCAGCATCTCAGCGGCTTTCTTAAACATGTCATTGAAAGATGCCATCTCCACCAATCCTGGGCCATTGTCAAAATCCGATGATTTTGTCCATCCCACTGGCATTCTGCATGTCCAACAGAATTTATGCACCAGAGAAGGGCAGGTGATCATTTTCATCAGTGCCTCCCTTTGCACCTGATCAATGCTTGTCTGAATTTGCACCTAAAATCCTATGGATTATTCCCTAAAACTGCCTTTAGATCTTCTCTCTCCATATTGTTCCTTCTCAAGGTGGTGCTGAGCTTCTCTTCTGGACTCCAGCCTTTTAAGTGGTAGCAGGAAGGGGTCGTAAGGTGCTGGGAGAGGAGGAGGAGACATTGGTAGCATTGGGGTGGAGCTAAAATTGAGTCAATCATATGATGCAGCACTTTCACCTTCATAGAGCCATTTAGTACATAGCAGTCTCATTGAGGTTAACTTCTTTCAAAATATATGTGGTTAGCTTTAGTGCATTTACATTAATGGTCTGATTGCAATTGAAAGAACTGTAGATGAATCAGCACTTAGGGTCTTATTACGAGTATGGGGGTACTGGGAAGCCATACTCGCAGCAACTGTCAGCTCACCACCACCACAGTGGGTCCATCCACTGTATTACGATGGTGGAGGTGGAACTGCCACAAGATCGCTGACTCCTCCAGGATCCAGGATCCCATGCTGGTGGCAGTGTGGAAAAGGGCAGTAAAGGCTGGCAGTGTCGATGCCGGCACCACCAAGAATATTACGACCTGCTTTTCCACTGAACATTTCATGTTGGGGAGCCCACCATGAAACGGGTGGTGGAAATGCAGTTAAGGGAGCCCTAACTGGGCCCCCAGGCTCATCGTGTCATGGGGGTGTTTGTGGGGGAGGCACGTGTTGGGCCCCTTGTAATTGCTCCTTCGTTCGTGCACAGTGTAGCACACACAACATGGTGCATGACACACCGAGCAGGAATGAGCAGTAGGTGCTGTCATGGCGGCGACCTGCTTGTTAGTCTCTCCTATAGTGCTACGCAAATGATGGACGGATTGCTGAATAAATCATACATTCATCCCCGTCAAGAGATCTGAGTTAAATCCATAGTTCTATTGCACACCATGCCACCCCAGTTTAGACCCAGCCATATGCAAATCAGTGTTGACCCTGTGCCTCATGGGAACAGTCCAGACCGAACTGCCAAGCTGGGTCCTCCCTGGACCGGAAACAAGCATCCTGGGACCTGTTTCTGGGTATTACCCTTCATCGGCCAGGCTAGCTTGAATCCAGTGGCAGAGAGAGCAAGGGACCCACGTCTGGGCATACCCATCCCACTTAGGGTGAAAAGTGCTACGCAAGCAAATGATGGATGGAATGCTGAATAAATCATACATTCACCCCCAGTCAAGAGATCTGGGTTAAATCCATTGTTCTTTTGCTTACCATGCTAGGGAGAATCCCTGGGTATATTTCAACCATCAACAAATTACCCCCCCAACAAAAAGCTAAATGGTCATATAGGGGAAAAGGAAGAAAGGGCAAATTCCACACTAAAATAGAACGTTCACAGTCTTTTTAATCAAAAGAAATCTTTACAAAGGTTTTATACACACATAAATCGGTTAAAATATCAGAGCAAGAAAATGTTTGAATTCATATATTTTAAAAACAAAAATCTGAAAACAATTCAATATAGACAGTAAACAAGCATAAATTCATTTATCACAATTCATATATCACAATAAACATATTAAAAACATATTAAAAAACAGTTATATCGGACAAAAGGACTAGATAATAATGAAAAAAAAAACACTACACTGTGGCCTATGGATTTCTGTGCCACTCAAATGTCTAGATCCAATGGTCTTTAGTCTGTTAATACATAGTGTAGTCAGTAGTACCCTTGATAAATCAGTATCTACTGCTTCCTAGACCCTACTTGGATTCTGTGCAACAAGAAAAAAGAATGCGTCAACGCGTTTCGGTGCTGTAGACACTCGATGTAGTAGCACCTTCCTCAGGACTGCCGTTTCTTTGGGGTCACCGGATCAGGGATTGTTTTTTACCACCGTCCCCAATGAGACTTGATTTGATCCCTGGGGAGTTCTCTTGGCGGTTATAATGATTTGTGCCTTCTGAGATTGACCAGGTAGATTCTTCCTGTTTATTGCAGTGAAGCACTTTCCACTTATTTCTAGGGTTTACGTGTACTATTCCAATATTCCACTTTGACTGTATATGTCTCTTAAAACTTGGTCAAAATTGTTCATAGACGGGCATCTATCCGCGCTATTTCTTTGGGCAGCTTGATTTGTTCTTTTTGGCTCCGAATGCGCGTGTCTGCCTCGTCTTTTCCTTCTCTCAGAGATCTCCGGCAGAACGCGCTGCTCTTACAATGCCACCCCAGTTTAGACCCAACCATGTGCTAATCAGTCTTGACCCTGTGCTTCATGGGAACAGTCAAGACCCAACTGCCAAGCCAGGTCCTCGCTGGACCGGAAACAAGCATCCTGGGACTGGTTTCTGGGTATTACCCTTCATCAGCCAAGCTAGCTTGAATCCAGTGGCACTGTGAGCAAGGGACCCACGTCTGGGCATACCCATCCTACTTAGGGTGAAAAGTGCTATGCAAACAAAAGATGGATGGAATGCTGAATAAATCATACATTCATCCCCAGTCAAGAGATCTGGGTTAAATCCATCGTTCTTTTGCTGACCATGCCACCCCAGTTTAGACCCAGCCATGTGTAAATCAGTCTTGACCCTGTGCATCATGGGAACAGTCCAGACCGAACTGCCAAGACAGGTCCTCCCTGGACCGGAAACAAGTATCCTGGGACCGGTTTCTGGGTATTACCCTTCATCAGCCAGGCTAACTTGAATGTCTCTCCTATAAGCCTAGCAGACCGCCGCCATACCGCCCGCCCTGGATTTAACTTGGAATCTGGTAGACGGGTGCACCACAGGCTTGGCGGTCTTCCTGGGACCGCCATGGTGGCTGTCCCTGACGAAGACTGCAAACCTCATGATAAGGCCCTTAATCATTCCATCTTAACATTGATGTAATACTATCGGTGGACAATGTTACAATTTTTAAATTATTGTGACATGCAGAACATTTTAGGACATTATATCTAAGGAAACAATATAGCTTTTAAAAATATTGATGTTTATAATATTGCTTACTTTAATATTTTACACCATTATTGTACAAATTTAAGTTACATTTCTATGAGTACTCTTTATTAAATTTTATTTTAGTGCTCTACGTATTTGTTTTTGTGTTATTTGAAATATTTTTATAATTTGGTAATTAATTTGATAAATGTATTTTCATTGCTCACTTTCCCCCTATTGTTTGCTGGCTATGGAGCCTCCTGCCATTGCAGGTAGAACAGGGCACTCATCTGGAGGACTGAGGGTTGGACAAGTCTACCATCATATAGCACTCTATGCTTATGATCTACTGCTCTTTCTGGGAGTGGGAAACGGGGACTTAGCGGGGGCCCGCACCCTGTTAGAGAGGTGTGGCTTTATATCAGGACTCAAGGTGAGTTGACCAAAATCTCGTCTTTTCCCTGTGATGCGGACAGTTTGCCCCCGAGGGATCTAGCCCCACTGCATTCAGAACCTAATTGCCTACCTTATCTGGGAGAACAGATCTACCTTACCTGGCCAGATCTCTATGAGGGTAACATGGGAGGTGGCACTCCCCCACCTGCTGTACTATTTTAACCCACTCCCGCTATGGATCCTAAAGGCATTTTTCAGAGACCTGAACTCCCAGATTCAGACCTTTATTTGCGGCTCAGGTGTGACGCAGGATTGCCCTCACCACAATGAAATGAGCTATAGCTGTGGGTAGGTTGGCGGCCCCGGACTTTGAGACTTACTACATTGCGGCTCAGCTGCAGTGGTTAGTACGAAGTATAGCTCTGGAACAATGTCAGACGGAGGCACCAAGGCAGGCTAAATCACCACCGCATGACCTGCTGTGAGTGTTTCTTAGGGTGAGCAGACCAGCAGGGAAAGACCCCCAAGAACTCAAAGTACAAGCCAAATGTTGGCGCAGGGGACTGCAAAGAATGGGAGTGCAAGTTCCATACTCACCGGACATCGCCCTAGACATGTTAAAGGCACTCCCACATGGAAGTAACTGACAAGACTTAGAGGTTTGGAAAGAAGCCGGGGTGACAAAAATGGGTGCACTCTATACAGACACTGAGATGTTGCTTTTTTAGGAGTTTCAAGTAGAGTTCGGATTGCCCCAGGGACATTTCTTGTCACACAGAGCACCAACGACAGCCATCCGCAAACATTGGCGGAAGGGAACCATATAAACACCCTACCAAACCAGAGTTGTTATTACATGGCCCTATCAGCAGGCACCATTAAAGCAGTGCCCTGCTTATGTAGGGTGCTCCATGCAGACGGATTGCACCCACTGGAGATGATACGTCTCCAATGGGAAAGGAACTTGGGCGCACCAATCCCAGAGTGTCCAGAAATGTGTGTTCAAATTGATAAATTATTATGTCCTTCATAGAGCATACCTAACCCCCGAAGCTGATATTTCCAGATAGAAGAGGTGGCTTCTCCATGCTGCAGCTCAGTACAGGTCCATATCCTACACATATTCTGGGACTGCCCCACCTGCATGAGATTTGAGAAGGAGTGCCACAGACAGTGGGCGAGGTTGTTGTTAGAGAGCTCCCCTACTCTCGAGCCCGCTGCCTGCTGGGGTGGTTCCCCCACTCGGAGAAAACCAAAGTTACTAGTAAATTCCAGGACCTAACATCCGTACTGGTGAAGAGGGAAATAAACAGAAACTGAAAAGCAAAGGGAAGCCCCAGACTATCCACCTGGAAGAAAGAACTCCTGAAGTGGGGCAGGCTGTGAGGGGTGAATACGGATGCGAGACGCTAAGCAGGGGTTGTGAAGTATAGAGGTAGCCAGAGCCTGGGAGATCCTTGTACAAGATGTTTAAGCACACCCGGAACTAGAGACTCCAGCGGAAGGGAGGGGAGATTTATGAGGAGGCCCACCCCGATACAGACATGCTAACAATAGCTGGCCTACCTAAACAGTTTGTATTGGGATGAGGCGGGTGCACAGCCTTGCTTTTTTCTCAATGATTTAATAGGTTTATAAGATGTTCCAGGTGCTCTATGAGTGGCGTCCTCCGTTCATGGACGTCGATAAACGAATTAGAAAAGTGCTCCTAATAGATCATTAGTTGCATCCCCACAGGCACACTTTTGTTCCTCAGTCAGGAAATGAGGATTCCACACTTTTTTCGAAAATGTTGATGTTTCTTATTTTATTGTTAATGATTTCAAAGAATTTTCCTTTTCATTCAATGACAAATATAATATTAAAAATAATAAACATTAATTATGAAATAATTAATAAGTTATGTATAGTAATGAATTTTCACACCTATTCCCCAACGAATCAATAAAATATGAAAACTAAATACATCATTATTCTTAATACACTGACTATTTATTAATAACTAATGCACAATTAACTTGATATACATTCATATTTTAAAACACTTCCCAGTGCTCCTAATAGATCATTAGTTGCATCCCCACAGGCACACTTTTGTTCCTCAGTCAGGAAATGAGGATTCCACACTTTTTTCGAAAGTGAGCCGATGACCGGCATTGGCAATTGTGCAAGATACGTTTGTCCAGCAGTGTCTCAAGGTCACAAAAGAACTTCTGATGGGGTATTATCAGGAGATTGACAAAATGATAGAGGAGCTACTGGAGCATCATCATCTATGAGAGTGTTATCCGGATCATAACTGATATTGGGAGAGACCGCCAGAAAGTGAGCTGAGCCAGGAGGAATGCCACTGCGGCTGTAAGGTTACCAAGCAAGGAGATCCTGTTTGGTGTGAAATACCTGAATGCAGGTAGTGGAAGGACCTATCATCCCATTTTACTGGACCTTCTTAGAGATTCATATGAACTGGAGTCATAGTAGGAACGAGGGGGAATAATAAGGACTTCTTCCAGCTCACTCGCAAACTTGATATTTCTCCAAACAGGGTTAAAAGGTGGGTAATGCCGACATGGTCAGTACTTCTTTAAAAGTACATCTTCTGCATACTAGGAGATAGCATGAATCCTATGGAGTAGGGGAATTCCCTCATTCCTTGTCAGAGACTCATGTATGTGTTGTGAGGGGTTCCATTGCCAACACAAAGAAAAGTGGAGAGAGAGGGCACCCTTGTCTGGGGCCTCTCCCCACTGATATAGGTTTTGAAATCAAACCCCCGGAATGGACTCTGATCTTGGGGGGCCGTACCAACAGCTAATCAGGATCAGCTAATGTTGTAGGTCCTGAAGCTGAAGCGATTCAGAACCGTAAACAGGTGATCCTAGCCTAGTGAATAGAATACTTTTTCTAAATATAGAATTAGGGCAGTGGCCTGGCTAGTGTTTCTGCGCAGCATCCATGATTCGATAGAGCCACCTGAGGTTTAAAGAAGAATTCAACAGAGGATCATTTCATTTTGATCTGCATGAATCAGGCGTGTTAAGTACCGGTTTAATGGGATTGGCTAGAATCTTACTTAACATTTTGTAATTAATATTCATGATGGCTGAGGGGCCAGAAGGTGCAGGGCTCATCTGGTCTTTTCAGGGTGTTAGCATGACAACCAGTAAGGCCTCCCAGCGAGTATCAGGGGGGTGACTAGCCTCTAGCGTGGAGTCAAACAATTTAGCCAGCTTCGGTCCCAGCTTCGGTCCCAGGTAGCTTATGAAGGCTTTATAAAATTCCAGCAAAAGTCCATTAGTCCCTGGTGTTTTTCTGACAGCCAGTTCAGTCTTAACAGCTTGATATCATCAGCATTGATAGGGGCATTTATTTTGCCCACTCCACCGAGGTCAGTCTAGCAAGTGAGATGTCCTCCAGGAACGCATGGATGCTGATCTCTAGGACCACGGGTGTAGGGGAATACAAGGCCCTGTAGAATATTATAAAAGCCTCACAGATGTCACTTTGTGAGTAGAGCATAGTGCTATCTGGCTGGCAGAGCTTTGGCAATTTATTTATCAACTAGGCCAACAAACAGACAGATTTCTCCCCCTGTAGTGTGTACGGGCAATATAAGCTGAGTATTCTAGGCATCACAATCTTTCCCTAAACCTGGCCTCATCCTCCCACAGCTAGGACAGATGAGGTCTCATTGTGTGGTCACCTGCAACTGACCATTCAGTGTCTATATAGGTTTATTTCACCTTGGCTAATTCTTTGGTGAGGTTATTAGGTTTGCTCAGGGTAGAATGTATTCAAGATCACCTAATGTCCACTGAAAAGGCCTCCCACTCCAGCACCAAAAAGTGGGTAGACTACTCATTATACTCAAAGTAGTCAGAGATATGGTTGGCCAGCGTGAATGTTTAAAAAAAATAAAAATGAATGTGGCATTTTAGTTATAATACTTCTAAAGTTATTATTATTTTCGACATGTGGGTATAATGTATATCAATGAAAAAATATATTTCTTTATTTAAATTGTTTTTAAATATTATCAAATTTTAATAAGGCAATTCACAGTTTTACAAATTAATAAACATTTCTAACATTCAAAAGTGGATTTATTAAGAAAGGTGTATGCTAAGTGCACATAAACACATATGATAATTTAGACATATTTTATTTAACCTCTTCGCCGCTAATGACAAGGGTAACTCGTCATGGACTTTCCATTGATTTCAATGGAAATTACATAAAAGTAAGAAAATAGCCTTAGCAGTAAAGGGGTTAAGTATATATTTCTATTGAAAATAATGATATATTTCTATATGGTCAGAAAGATTTAGGGCCTTATTACAAGTTTGGCGGTTCCATGGACGACTCTATCGGTGGTGGCGGTCTGAGTGTGGAGAGCTTTGGTGGTCTGACCAGTGTATTACGAGTTGGGTGGATTGGCTTTGGGAAGACCGCAGCTGGACCGACTGCCGGGTTCACGACCAGGGAAAGGCAGCCACCATCGGGCGGTATGGGGAAGGTGCACCACCGTTCATATTACGAGTTGTCTGATCCATGAGCGGAACACGATGGTCTAACCACCTGCTTCAAGGTTGTGGTAATGAAGGGTTTGGGGTGCATATTCACCCATATGTTTGTAAACATGCCTTTTGCATTGGGGCTTGTGCTGCAGATCTTTTCCCGGCCACAGCACAAATCTCAATGGCAAAATGCATGTTTCCAACTGCCTTCATGGCAGTCGGATTGTAATAAGGTGGGTGGAGCCGGATACTACATGTTGGACGGACTCCATCCTGATACAATGTTGACCAGACACTCGTCTGACTGGCATCGTAATGAGATCCTAAATCTTTGTATTGCTATAAGGGGATATATTTTAAGGATTGCGTGAAGCAATGGCTGTTCAAAATTAATAACTTTTGTTTAGGGTAGTAATTTTTCTTCTCATTTGTAGTTGTTGGCAATTTCTGATATTTGGTGCTTTACTTACTGGGCAATAGTGCATAAATTAGTGGTATATTAGTGTTTTGGTGCTGCCTGCAAATAGTGCAAGATTAAAAAGTATCATCCATTAACCAAGTAAGGCATTGTGTGAGGGTGTGTATGTTGTTAGCTGAGCAGATAATAATAATTTGTTTTTTTCCATTATTTTCATTGTTATAGAGAAGGAGTTTCCTTTTTGGTTTTTTTAGGTGGCAGAAATTAGCATTTCAGCATTTCTTCATGGGGCTCTTGTGGCCTGCCTTTACATCCTTCTGGTTCTAGTAATTAGTATTTTTTAATATATTATGAAAGGTATCTGTTCCATAAGATCCTTACAATGGTTAGGGCCAGCTGTACTAACAGGCACATGCATCAAAGCATTTTGCGATCGCAAACGGTGCGAATCGCAAAAATCGTCCGTTTGCGATTGCAAAATCTGCTTTTGAAATGCATGAAGGGTAAAACCCTCGCAATTTGAGAATTCGCAAATATTTGCGAATTCTCAAATTGCGATTGCATTTAAGGAATCGCATTTTGCAATTCCTTAAATGCAATGCATGAAATTTTAAAAAATTGCGATTTCGCAATTAGGGGGAGCAAATTACCATGAGGTTGAACCTCATGGTAATTTGCGAAAACTTTGAAAAATACACTTTTGTGCATTTTTCAAAGTTTTATGTTGTGCACACACATGCCCTGCGGGCATGTGTGTGCACAACATATGTGCACAGATTGATTTCAGGGGTGCAACAGGTTGTCCTTTGGACACCCCTGCACCCTTGAAATCGCATTCTCAATTTGCGATTCGCTAATTGCTAATCGCAAATTGAGAATGTCTTCCCATTCATACCTCCCTATTCATTCCTATGGGCCTCTAGGCCCATAGGAATGAATAGGGAGGTATTCCTTAATTGCGATTCGCAATTTGAGAGTCGCAATTAAGGAATATTAAGAAATCGCAATTTTTTAACCAATTCCTTGATGCATTGAATTTTGCAATTCCTTAATTGCGATTCCTTATTTTTCGCAATTAAGGAATCGCAAAATGCAATATTGATGCATGTGCCTGTAAGGCTTTAGCAGTTCCAAAGGGTCCGATTCGCAAAATCAAACAATTTTCAACCGCTAAATGGCCTGTTGGTAAGTGCCAAATACAAAATGGGATTCTGTAACACGTTACCGAAATGCAATACAGGTTTGCAGCTAACTACCGAATAAGTATTTGGAAGCTGTGTGTTTAGTGCATCTCTTCTAAATAGCAATTCAGAATGAGATGCATTAATGTTTTGCACATTGGTATTTTACTGATTATACAAATGAAGTGTTAACCATACACAAATGGGAAGGGATTCTTAAGGGACCCCTTCTCCTTTGTGAATGTTGCCAATAATACGTTTAAGAGTAGGCAGTGGTCCCATGGACCATTGCCAAATCTTAAAAAATGTTTGTGAAATGGTATTGTTTTTTTGCAAGTGCATCCCATTTTTCTTTAAGAAAAGTGTTCTGAATTTTAAAAAAGTTTGCTTTATTTAAAAGCAATCACAGACATGGGGGTCTGCTTACCCCTGCAGGGCACCATTTCCGGGATGACACTGAATGGTGGTGGGTCACCATTTGCGACCTATCTCATTAACATTCATGGATGTAGGTTGAATTGCCACCCACTACGTGGCTTGATAAATCTAACTTGAGAGTTGTGTCACTCATGCGCCCCATTGCATGGGGCAAGGACGACACAACTGTTTGATAAATTTGGCCCAAAATCTATTCCTCTTTGGTGCAGCAAATGAAATATGCTCAGAATAGTAAAGGTTTCAGAACTGTCCCACTTGTCAAGATTAGTAACTAGCTGCGGTGCTTGATATTGTCTTTTCTCTATAAATATGTGTGCGTTTTTATCCTGTTGGGTAAACTTTATTGTAACTTTTGCATAAATGCATTTTGTAGTGATTTCAACGACGATTAAACAAACCAAGGGCCTTCATGTAAGATTTACTGATTACAAAATTGCGATGAATAATTTTATGGACAGTAAAGAATTTTACAAACAGACCTGTACTAATAGATCGGGTGGTAACATTTTAAATCAGAGTGGGTCTTAACCTTCCTTTTTGTGCATGAGTTATCACTTCTATCTTGGGAGTTGGTAATTATTCAATGTTTTGAGACATGATTTTGGTTACAAAACATTGTTACATATCATACTTCAGTAATTAGCATTTTTGAACTTCAACATTTGTTGCTTAATTTTGGTCTAAATTTGAGCACCAGGGAGGCTGCTGTGTCTTGGTGCTGAGGATGCGCCTTTCCAATGTTCTGTGTAATGTGCGTGATAATAGCAACAGCCATCCACATTGCTTTCAAGTTAATGGCTGTAAAAGTATAAAGTCCATCCAGTGACTAGCTTTCTCTTTCTGACCTTCGCTGATGCCTGTGCCAGGCAGCAATACACTTTTTACAGGCACATGCACTAGTGTGCATGTGCCAATCAACAAGGATTTGTTTTCGGGTCTAAGGTCTTATCTTTTACCGGCCCTGGCCTTCAACTACCACTCCCAAATGACGAGCAGCAAAGTCACTTTTAAAGCAGCATTAGATGCTTTGGGCATCAAGATTGTATTGCCGGGTCTGCTTATCAGTCATCACTGCATCACAACCCCCATCCATTTCCATGTATGACTGGCCTGATACCGCCCCCTCCATGTGACGCCAGTTGTTTACATTGAAGCAGGAGTCTGCCTATGGACCAGGTTGGGGGACAGAGCCAAGTGAGTGTGCGACGTTAGGTCACTGCATCATGGGCACACAAATAATCATAACACTGTGGTGTCAGGTCACATGTATGCAGTAAACAGCTACACTGTGCATGCTTCTGCTGTGCAGAAACATGTGTCTGTTTACTGCAGTGGTTAGCTTCAGATAATGTTGATTATCCGTGGCTTAGGCATCGTGAGACTGGTCCTTACTCAACAAACTGGAGGTGGACAGGTCCCACAACTACAAGAGCTCAGGATTATTTATTTGAGAGATATATATGTGCACTTGTGTGCTAGTGTGTTCGCCTCCTACCGATGGCTTTCTTCGTTAGCCTGGTTAAGACTGATCTCCTGCCTGATTTGCAAGAGCACATTACCACGAAAAGCCTTTGCTTTGTTCACTAAAGCAAAACCATTGTGTAGGAATCTGCTCTTGCAGATCACGCAGGACATGAGCCCGGTGACGGCTGGCATGAGACAGGGGTGGCGGGGCAGTGGAGCTGGGGGGCAGGGAGACAATTAATTATCTTTTTGCTGCCAGCCGACTGTCTCTCCCCTTCAGTCCATTCAGCTGCCTTCTCCTCTACTTCCATAGTGAAGGAAGCAGGAAGCACAAAGGCGTCCTCCCCTAAGCCAATTACAATACTGCAATGCAGCGTTGTGATTGGTCTGAATGCCGTAGTTCGGCACTCACACGGGACTAAGAGGGCCGGGCAAGCAGTCATGAACACTTAGAGTGGGCAAACCACTCCTCCCCCGTAACCCCAACCCCGCCCGCCCTAACCCAGCCCCTAGTGAAAAATAAAAGGATAATAACCAGGTTATTATAATTTTATTTTTCCACTGCACTGCTCTCAAAGCAGTGGGGTGACACTCCTCCGCCTTAGCAAAGGAGGAGCTGCCCCTGCATGAGTCTCAATCAGTGTGATATACAGTGTTTGAAGGGCATTCAAAAATCCATTCAAGGAAGCGGGAACTGTGATACTGAGTGCACTTGGACGCGGGAGCGGAGTCAAGGAGCGGGGACTGGATGAACAAAATATTCTGCTACTATTTGGTTGACCTTTCACCTCAAAGTAAAACGCATATAATATATAATACACACACCAAAAACCAAAAGTGAAATGCAAGTTATAGTAATCCTGGGAAATTGACTATTTTATTTTATGAAAGCTCAATAGGTTAATGCGATTTACTGCAGATGTCTGTGTGTTCTATTAGACAGTCAAAAGAAGTAAATCCTGGTTGGCACAATGGAAAATACTGACGTGTACTCTTTGCTATGAGGACCCAGCCTATGGCGGCGAGGTCAGGGGAATATGCAAGTCAGTATTTTAAAACTGTGTTACACATAATATAAAGCAGCCACAGAAGTGCAACAAGATTTCATATTTAAGATAAAACTAGAGCTTAAAATAAAAAAAATAAAACCAGTACATATATAAATATATATTTATTTTTTAATTTATGTTACATGCAATCAGATTGCACTATTATCATTTTCTATTAGAAGCAGGACACCATCCCAAACTCAGCTAGTAAACATCCTTGCAGTCTTTCTCAAAAAGAATAAACCTTTGTCACATAAAGCATTTAATGACTCCATCAATTAAAATCGTACTCTGGCTTCCAAACAGATTTTAGCCTTGTAGAGTACTCAATTGATCAAATGTATATTTCTTTCAGGTAGCACATTGGCAAAAGACTTGTGTCTTTTTACAATGTCTGCTTCTCCCTTGGCTTCACAGTTCAGGAGAGCACCAACCTTTCCATTTAGCCAGGGCCACCTCAAGACCGACATAAAATATTCAGGAATGGTTGTCTTTTAACACGAAACCTTTTTTCGTAAATATTGTTTTAAAAATATGACTGCCGTTCCCAATAAATCCTGTCTACTTTTAGTATTGTGCCATTCGTACACTTCTAACTCAAGGTGTATGCAGTGCTACATTTGAGCCAGTGGTTTCCGGTGCTCTGCACTGCCACTTAAATGTCAGCACTGGCTCTTATGACAGTCTGCCTAACTAGGGATAAGCTAATTGTTTATTACCTGAATACACATTAACAATGACTAATAACTACCACCTAAGCCATTCTTATAGCTTTGGGGGTCTGGAATCGTGAGAATTTACATACTTGTTAGTGTGAAGGTTAGTAGTTGAGTTGGTGTTGTCATTGGCAGCACTGGCAGGGGCAATTGATGGGGCACGCTACTAAGGAGATAAGGCTCCTAAAGGTGGATGAACAACATTTCACAGACAAAACATTACAGCTGATTGAGGAACCACAATGTCCTCAGACTGTATGCAACTTTAATACATACACGGAAGAAAAGGAGGCGATTCAAGTATTAAGTAGCTGGGTAACCTCAAAGGCAGCATTGTAAAATGCAGCAAACTCTGAAAATGCATACCAACAATTCAGAAAGCACAAATGTACATTTCAACTCACAACTGCCCTCGAAAACCACAATGCAAACATGGCAAACCCTTGTGAAACACCGGAGTAGAGCAATAGCAAAGGCGCATACCCACTTTGTTGTGGGAGGTGTCAGTGATTAGCAACCACTTGTGTAGTCACAAAGCATGACATGGATACTGTCTGCATAGGAAAGGTGGTAAACATTTCCAGAATGGAAGCCACACATAGCAGGCTGCTTTCACTCTGCAAGGAGAAATTGTTCAATTGCTGTAAGTGGGGGTAACAGACACAATCCCAGATTGCTGCTTGCTCTCCACTCGATGCCACTTTAGACATGCACCACTGTTTGAAGTATTGAGACCTCAATCCTTTACATTTAAATGACAGGTGTAGAGAACCTTAAGCATTGATTGAAAAAAGTGAAAGCAAGCTCAGGGGTTCTTGCAGGCCTCCATAAACCCATCCTTTTGCTGTTATACACAATAAGAGCAAAGCCAATTCCTTATTGAAATTCATTAGGATGGCCATGATATGCATCTAGTACAGGGAAAATGAGTGGCCCTGTGCAAACTAGAAAGATTTAAAACATATATTTTTATTAACAAGTGCTCAATCTGCAGTACAGTATTGTAACAGCAATTCACCATATCATCAATCATTCGGCCTAAAGGTACAATGTATATATATCAATGGATCAATGGGCAATCCCACACCAAGTGAAAAAGGTCCCCTCTGTACACATCCCTGTTGACAGAGAGAAGTGTCAGACCGCCCCATATGATGTAGCAGTGGCCTAGAGTAATATATCCTATGAAGGATCTTCAATTGGATTAACCAAAAGCCACCTCCCTGGGACCCTGTATGGCTTCTGCCCATTCATCATCCTCCAACGAGCTCAGGTCTCTTTCCCGCGACACCTTCAGCATTACCAGTGAGTCTGGAGAGTTATTCACCAATTTTCTATAGATGATTGAAATTGACTTGTCGCTCAGGTGGTCCGTTAACAGGCGGTCCTCAAGTGGGGCAGTCCCGACCAACTGTTCCCCCTCTCGGAGGTAGCCCGCAGGGCATGTCCAATTCGCATATATCTGTACTATTCTGCATCCCCCTATGCTGTATTCCTGCTTGAGAACTTCAAAGGAAACAAACGTCTGTCCCCTTCACATATCACCCAACCGCTCCAGGCCAATTAGCTCCCATTTCGTGAAGCCCCGCAGCTTCCCCTCCCCCGAAAGGTGATCGCTGTTCCAAAGTGGAGTCAGCCCATCAGCTTACCCTCCCAGTCTAAGTATTTGGTGACCTCTCTCCACGCACCAACCACCATCTGTGTGCGGACAAACAGGTCCCGCTCTTTCTTCGATACAGGAGAGGCGGGTAGCCTCTGTACCCATGGCTATCCCATCTGCTCGATTGGATGGTTCATCCAGGTCCCCAAACACCCAATCATTCACCAGCTAGGGGGCCCAATAATATTTCTTAATATCTGGCACTGCCAGTCCCCCCTCATACACATCTCACTGCAGTTTGTACAAAGCTATACAGGAAGTGCCACCGTTCCATAACTGGTGTCTCAGTTCTGAATTTATCTTTTGGAAGAAATCTAGAGGGATTCGAAAAGGCGGATTTTGGAGGATACACAGGAGGCGCAGTAGAGTCATCATTTTGAAAAATGCACAAATGTAACCCACTTTCACAGAGACACTGTGTTCATCCAGTCAAATGATGCCTCGTTCTACACCAACAAAAGAACATGCTTGGAGTTCAGTAGGAACCTGTATCATGCATTAAGGGCTCAAGACTCACATGATGGCGGCCTGCAGGGTAGTGACAAAGTTTCAGATTCATCGAATTTCATGATGTACACCTAATAGTGCAACCCGAAGAAGAGAGGACTATTATTTTCTAAGAGTTCATTGAAAGTATCTACTTGTGAGCCTGGGCTTCATTCCATTTGAAGTGGCGATCATCTATGACTAGTTACACCAATCATATGTCTTATTGGCTCTTACCACTATGGCATGTAGAGTGTACGCCCCACCGTCCCCTGCAATGAAACCAGGTCCCCACCCTCTAAAGGTGCCTTAAGGCGCGTGCTGAGACCAAGCCCTTTGTATGCATCTAAGGAGACTAGCTGACATCCATTTTCAATGCCGCCTAGCCTGTTTTAGCATGGGAGTCATCGTTTTGTGCAGCGCCACTGCCTACAGCACACATGTTGAGAATCTTTGAAGGGAATAGTATTCAGAGGTTTACTGGAATGTTTCTTAATGGATTGTGCTTACTTAATTATTAAACAACTTTGCTGGAACAATAGAATGCAGATGCACACTACAAATGCATTACATTGGAAGAAAGCAATAATAGGTCACAGATGTAGAGAAAAGAAAAAGGTCAGCACTAGTGCTTAATTTGTAAAAGAATTGGTGCCCGGCCCCAGAGTTTTGCTTAGAGGTCAGTGGCCGGCGGTATTGGAGGTCAGGGTGCCAAATACCAAGGTTGCCAGTCTTCGTTCCACTTAATACCTCTTTAATCCAATACCAGAAACTCTCTACCTCGTTGTCTTACTCTTGCAGGTTTTTCATCTCTGCTTTCTCCCTTTGTCAATATTATTCCATTTTCTTCTTTCCCTTTTTCATGTTTTTCTCCCTCTTTCTCTGGATGAACGTCTGTTGAAGAAACATAAGTGCTGATCCTCCAAAATGAGTGCTGGTGGAGCCCTCCTGCAACTACATGCTCAAACTAAGCTCTGGTCAGCACACTTCAGATGCTTCAAGATAGCCTGAAAATAAAACAGGCACAGCTACAAGGAACGAGCATTCATCTGGTAGTGACCTCATTACTAGATTGCAAGATCCACTGCAAGCAGTCAAAATGCTCAGCTGAAACTTTGAAATAAAGTTAGGATAGTCAGATAATTCATGACCAGATCCCAGCAGTACTCCTTAATTTCTCAGGGGGCCCTCGGGGTCAAACTTGTTATAAGGAACAATATTTCCACCCCACTGGCATTCCAAATGTCCACAATGTCAGTAGTTCTGGTGCGGGATGGGGGAAGTGCCAGGCCATTTTCACGCGTACATTTTCATGGCATCTCCTTTTTTGCCCAGACCTTAGCTGAAAGGAGCAGCAGGCTCCAAGTTACGAGACAATCCTGTTGCCTTTGGTGTTCAAGTCAGGGGTGTAGCAAAGGACCTACTGTGCAGGTGGCTCCCACACCGGTCACCTCAAAGGAGAAAAGGAGGAGAGGTGTCAAAATAAGTATACATTTTTGAGAAGATAGGATCATTTCTCATTAATCATGGAGAGAGAAAAGGCAGGCTGGTCAGTGTGCATCCTTGTACTGCGTTTACATAAACGCATAGGTGGTGGGGCAGGCACACATGGGCAGCCTCACTATGAGAAACACCTCCTAGAGCTCTTTATTATTTACCAGATCACAATGTCTGTCAGAAGTATGACCCATTGATTGCAGTCCAGTCATGCACTGTGTAGGTGATATGGTGGCGCGGAAGGTTAATCTCTGGTCCAGAATGACTGGACCTCACAGACTTGTCGGAAGTGGTTCAACCCAAGGATACTGCTCTGGGATACTCATAATGAGGTCCTCAAGGTGCATCTCACAATTTCTTTAAGCCATATTGTTTAGCATGGCCTTGAGCCCACGCACCGCTTGTCCACGGGGTTACCAATAGTGAAAGAGCAATGGATTCTTCCACACTTGAAATCTGGTATTGAAACAAACTTTCCTCAACTGCTGGCGATTGTTGGAGATACAGGAGCGGGCACAGAGAACTCTGTATTCTTAGACTGCGTGGGGCTCACCTGCCTCCCTCTGCACTGCAGAGTTCCTCTCTCATTCCGATTACCTCAGAGTAAACCTCGTTTTACTGTCTGTTCTTCGAGGGGTGAACGGAGCTCAGGACAGGAGCAGCGGTCAGCTGTACTACAGTGAATAGCACCGGCGAGTAGGATCCGAGGTCGCTCCACGCAGAGGCAAAAGAGACAGCCATTGATTCGACTCAAACGTTCTTCAATTGGCGATAGGTAGATGATTGATTATCAGAGACATGTGGTCCATGGAGGGATGGTAAAACCATTTAAAAGGAATACTAAAATGATCAGACAACGCAGGGGCAGCTGGGAGTTCTTTCTGTCTTGCCAATGTTGCTGAGTGCGCGTCCTTCATTGTGTTTTGGTGGCAGGCTGCCACTGTCAGATTCAAACAGCTCCCTGAATTGTGAGGGCAGTGCCAAAGATGGCCAATTAATAAGGAGATGTAAATCTCCCATCACAACGTATGCAATTGCCAACACTGATATAGGAGAGGTGATCTGCAGACGGGCCAGAACAGTCGCATTTCTTTCAGGTGGAAATCAGATCAGTTAGTGTTTTTTTAGCATGGTATGAGGACTAGAATCCAAAATAATACATTTAAACGAGTTTTTAACGGTGATTGCAAGCTCACCGCCTCTGTATCAACAGGATGTGAACACAAAACAGTACAGAAAATGAACTATCGGCCACACTGACTGCTGAGTAACCTCATAAAACTGATTTTGTGCAAATTAAATAGTGATAGGGGAAGCTTGTGGTGACTCTGCATGTAGCAGGTGCAGTCCGAAGAAAAAATTGTTAAGTTAAGTGATTGAGTTGGTTGACTGCTGATAAGCAGTGGCGTACCAAGGGGGGTTCATCTGCCCTGGGGGGGGGGCACAAGTTTTGTGGGCAGCGTACCACCTCCTCTTATCTGCTGCTGTCGCGGGCAGCAGACGCAGGTACCGTCGCCACACCCCCTCTCTCACCTGCGGCTGTCACGGGGCGGCAACGCCCCATCAACCAAAAGGTCTAGCTATGCCACTGTGATAATGACCCTAGGACTTTTGTATCCCAGGCAAGGCCATCTTCAGCCTGAATGTTTAGTTGGTGGTGTGCACAATACAATGGAACCCACCGTATGGTGTGGTGGGAGCTGTCGCCTACTTCGAGTTTGTTGGATCATTTAATAGTTTCCTAGGATTTCGAGGCCAAACATTGTTTTTATAGGCAATGGGATAGCAATGTATTTGATTGCATTGCGTCAAAGCCAAGGCCCAGGGCATAGAGTCGGCATCTTAAAGTTTGTAAGCTAACTGGAGTAATATTTTTGAACATGTTGTACTGATTAACTCTATTTAGTCAGCTAATCAGGCTGCTCATGCTTTCTCTGTATTAAATCTAGCCATGAGCCCTGTACCCAACCAGGATGTGTGAGACTTTTTCTGTTTTTAATTCATGGTCTCGTCCCAATTAAAACATGTGGATGAATTCTAAAGTATTAGGGTAAAGTATTAGGGTCATGTTTGTGACTCCTGCCGGCATCCTTCTGCATCCCACCGTTGGAGGCGAAACATCTTCTTTTCAGTTCCACACCATACCTTTTATGGTAATGCTCCTCATGAGGAGATCGTGGTTGGGTTAGTGAGAATCAAGGGCTGCACCTCTTCATACTGCATTTGCATAATCTATTGTGGAAACCCACAATGAATCCATCTTCATGGACCTCTTGAGCGCCTTTGATGTGGTGGACAGGGGCAAGCTGTGGCTCATGATGGGGAAGGCTGGGATTAACCCTGCAAACTCATAATGATAAGGGTGAGGTCAGTTGCTTGAGCCTCTATTGTATGAATTATTTTATTTTAATAACATGAATGTTTATTCTTTTATGGCTAGCGCGGGATAAAGTTACAGAACTGAATCCATGTAAGCAACAAGGAGATTTTTCAAATCAACCAGGGAATTAGGCGCACACCAGTGTGTCCGCACGGTAGAGAGCACCGTAAATTGGGGGGTATAGGCAAAAGGGCGGGCGGTAATCTCACACAACCGCTCAAAGTTGGATCTAGAGGATCCACACAAATAACATAAACACAGCAATGCCCCTGCGCTATACAAGTATAAGAAACATTTAAAGAAATGACATATAAATAGAAAGCACTTTCATTTAGTATGCGTCCACACTTTAGAAATCGTTTTTTGAGAATCAGTTACTCCAGGTTCAGGTACAAAAGTTCCGAAAAAGAAAGAGAATTATTCTGTCCTTGATGTTCAATCATAGGTTTATTGTTCCTTTGTTAATGCCAACACGTGTTTCATCGCAGGGAACATACTGCGAATCTTCAGGGCTTCAGTAAGGAAAATATGACAACCAATATCAGACTAAAGAGTCAAGTCCGTGTTAGGACCGAAATCAAGTGAGTAGGTTCGGGGTACGTAGCACGCTGCCTGCGTGGAAGGGGAATCTTTTTTATGGTTAGTAATAATCAGAAGCCGGGAGGAGTTATCGTACGTATCCGAGAAGTCTCGTGTGAGACCAGAGATCCTATAACAGGCGGGTACACCTTGTTAGTGTTGAACTCCCTCTTGAGGTTCCCGGTGCCGTTCTACGAGTGACGGCACCGGGAACCTCAAGAGGGAGTTCAACACTAACAAGGTGTACCCGCCTGTTATAGGATCTCTGGTCTCACACGAGACATCTCGGATACGTACGATAACTCCTCCCGGCTTCTGATTATTACTAACCATAAAAAAGATTCCCCTTCCACGCAGGCAGCGTGCTACGTACCCCGAACCTACTCACTTGATTTCGGTCCTAACACGGACTTGACTCTTTAGTCTGATATTGGTTGTCATATTTTCCTTACTGAAGCCCTGAAGATTCGCAGTATGTTCCCTGCGATGAAACACGTGTTGGCATTAACAAAGGAACAATAAACCTATGATTGAACATCAAGGACAGAATAATTCTCTTTCTTTTTCGGAACTTTTGTACCTGAACCTGGAGTAACTGATTCTCAAAAAACGATTTCTAAAGTGTGGACGCATACTAAATGAAAGTGCTTTCTATTTATATGTCATTTCTTTAAATGTTTCTTATACTTGTATAGCGCAGGGGCATTGCTGTGTTTACAGAACTGAATCCATCTTTACCTCATAATGGCAACTCCAAGTCTCCCATCACGTTTATTCTTAAGGCCCCTCAGTGCAGTCTTGGTTTACATTTCTTGCCTTTTCCCAATTTCCATTCCCTTATTTCTCTTCTTTTAAAATGACTTGAACTAACAGCCCTTTACAGGACGGGCTTATTTTTTCATGACAATTGTTCTCAGATTCCCATGCAAGCCTGTTGAAATTCCTCTGTCTTTTATTTTGCCAATCACCCACATTTTATTTAGTCTCCTATCTTTGGCAATTATTCTGCTGTTCTCAACATAGTCAATGTCTACATTATTTTCTAAAAGGTATCTTTCTTCTTATTTGAGTTCTTCTTTTGGTTAGCCTGCATGTTTTAATAAGAGACACAACTGAAATCTACTTTTGTTTTTGACTAATTATCTTTGTGCACAGCCTGCTTGCTCTCTTATCCTTAGCTGTAGCCAGCGGAATGGTACTAAATTCCTTCCCTCTCAGTCCTAATAAAACACCGACTTGATTCACAATGGTTTTCCCAATGTGTGCAAGTGTGGCTTACTATTTTCACTTTCTAATGATTTGGTGGATTTCATTTTAAAAGAAAATAGCTTTATGAATGAGGGCACAACAGATCAGCATCAGCTTATTTGCCTCAAAATACCCTTCTGCTCTCCTCCTTTATCACTCGTTCCACCAGTTATTTGCTGCAATTTGTGTAACTCTTACAGCTTCTCTCAACACATCAGGTGTTTACTTTCATTTACTTATTATCATTTCAATATTTTCATTGTACTGTCTGCACTATTCTATTATAATATTTTAATATTAAGTTACTTTATTTTTGGAGATCCGTCTAACTTCCCTGAAAGATGGCGGCATGAAACAATAGTTGCTGCTCTAGCTGCAGAAAGGATATTTTGCATGAATTTCCCGACCATCGTATGGAAACAGCAGTACAACCTCTATCCAACTTCACCAAATACATTAAGTTTAGGCATCAAGCCTCTACATGACCAAATGAAAAGTGAGAATAGCATACGGATGAAGGAGGAGAGAAGGCGGCAACCTAGACTTACAAATGTGTGCTAAGAATTTTTTTGCAACCTTGATAAAGTATATAGAAACGTTTCAAAGGTTTTTGCTTTTTACACTTCTGCATAACATTTGTGATGATTTGTCACACATACCATTATTTAAAAAAAATGGTTCTGCATAACATAAACTTCATAGGCATGGTTCTGTATAGCATATACTTCATTGCATTGCATTACAGACTAACACAAGCAGTGTAGGGTAGTGTAGTACAATGCGATTGCACAGAAAATGTCCACCAAAAGGTAAACTAAAAAACACTGCACTGCACACATTAGTCAGCTTAGCACAGCAATGTTTTCAGCATGATGCTCCTCTTGGCCAGTGGTCGCCCCCAATATGATCGATTCAGCCCTCCTACCCCCAGGGGACTGGGCACACCAGTTTGAAGACCGCTGATCCAAATAATACTTTCAATGCTAAATATTCTGTGACTTGTCTTCCAAACCCAGTATAATGAAAAATCAATATGTTTCAGCCAAAATGTTTTGCATTTTGGCCTTCATGCTCACGTTTTACCCATAGAAGGTAATTCATATCAAGGTGAAACAGGAAAGATGAAAATGTGATTCTAATGATTGGAATCATATCCTTAATTCACAATACAACCTAAACTTGAAAATGAAATGAGCGAGAAATGTATTGACTGCATTTCAAATAGTCTCTTTATACATTTACTTTAACTCAACTTAATCCTATTTCAGAGGGCTCTAATTTGCATGTTTTCCAAATAGGAAAAATCATGACACTACTTTTTGTAGTCATCTAAATGACACCTAAATTCTTAAAAGCATCAGGAATTGATGAAACACGGGCACCGGCTGTAGACATTTAGGGCCCGATTACGATGTTGCACATGTGGTGCCCACCGCAACATCCATGCACCATGTGCCTGGCACACGATGCATGGATGTTTAAAAACATCCCTTCTCAATTGCGGCTCGTGCACCAGCCCCTTTCTGGGCTGCAGCATAAGCTGCAATTGAAAAAGGGATGCGTCCGACTGCCTAAATGGCAGCCACATCATATTCTGAAGAGTGGGACTGCCAAATACTTGTCCCAATCATGCTACGATGGCGGTCGGACGCTCGCGCGGCCACCATTGAAATGACCCCCTTAAACAGCTGTGATTAGACATGAACCATGTAAGTGTAGGTCAAGCATTGTTGCATGGGGGGGGGGGTCACCTTGTCAATATGTGAGGTCTGCCATTATGCTTTAACATATGCACAAAATGCACAATGTACTCCACAAACCAAAATAAATATTGTTCAGTGGCATTTTGATAACCAAAGCACTGTTTGGGGTCACCCCTTTTGTGCCATTTAACCTATAAAGAGCATACCATTCTTTTATGAACTGCACATTCTCACTTAAATTTGAATGATACATGCTTAATATAGAAACCGTTATACATCCAAAAGACTCAAGGTTTGGTCCTTGTCTTAATATTCTAATTGGCCCTTTAGATGCCTAAATGCTCCAAACTACCACATCATCTTTTCTAGGTCTGCATAAGGGATTTTTTAACATTAACCTTTTTGTTTTTAGAAAAATATTGTAAATTCCAATGGGCATATTGCTGCTGACTAGTTTGATCTGTAAATGAGTTTCTGGCCAAAGATTCATTTTTCATCAAGAGAATTGGAGCCAAATTTCCTTCAGAATGATTTACCTTAATTTGGCTAAAACTTGATTACATACTATGTTCATGACAAAAACGATGATAACTGGTTCTAAAAATGTTCCAGTTGTTAGTATGATGTTCACAAACGTTTTAGGATGAATTTAAACATTAGAATATGTTTGTGAGAATTTGATAAATGGTTACATGGCAAATTGTAAATTTCCAGAACTTGTTTACAATCTTTTAAAAGGTTGGAATTATTTAACTATCCCAGGAACTGATGGAAAAGTTAGTATAAGTTACTAAGCATTTAATCAATATTTCAAATGTTATAAATATTTGAAACAGTTTGGATGAATTTTCAAATTTAAATTTTCAATTAAGCACATTAGAATATCTCTGGAAAAGTTAAGTAAAAGTTCAGTATAAAAAATATTGCAGGCCAGTTTATATAAGTGAGACAATTAAATAAAAATGGAGGTGTTTCAACAGTTGTCATTAATAGTTAAAAAAACCTCGAACGATTGAGAAGATATTCAATTCCGGGAAAATGTTGAACTCAATAACTGAGACAATATTGTCAAAATTGTGCTGGTTTTCTTTACAAAGAAAAACCAAAGGAAATGATGGACGGATCGTTGACAATACAAGCACTCACCCCCAGTCAACTGATCTCGGTTTAATCCATCACCGTTCTTTAGCCCACTCTGCCACCCCAGTTCAGACATGGCCATATGCAAATCAGTCTGACCATGTGCCTCATGGGAACAGTCCAGCCCGAACTGCCAAGCTATGCCTTTCCTGGACCGGAAACAAGCTACAGAGGACCCGTTTCTGGCATTTCAGCCGTCTTCAGCCCGGCTTGCTTGAATCCAGTGGTAAAGTGAGCAAGGGACTCACGTTTGAGCATACCCTGCCAACTTATGACGAATAAAGAAAAACCAAATGAAATGATGGACGGAGCGTTGACAATACAAGCACTCACTCCCTGTCAACTGATCTGGGTTTAATCCATCACCGTTCTTTAGCACACTCTGCCACCCCAGTTCAGACATGGCCATATGCAAATCAGTCTGACCCTGTGCCTCATGGGAACAGAACAGCCCGAACTGCCAAGCCATGCCTTCCCTGGACCGGAAACAAGCTACTGAGGACCGGTTTCTGGCATTTCAGCCGTCTTCAGCCCGGCTTGCTTGAATCCAGTGGCAAAGTGAGCAAGGAACTCAGGTCTGAGCATACCCTGCCAACTTATGGCGAACAAAGAAAAACCAAAGGAAATGATGGACGGAGCGTTGACAATACAAGCACTCACCCCCAGTCAACTGATCTGGGTTTAATCCATCACCGTTCTTTAGCCCACTCTGCCACCCCAGGTCAGACATGGCCATATGCAAATCAGTCTGACCCTGTGCCTCATGGGAACAGTCCAGCCCGAACTGCCAAGCCATGCCTTCCCTGGACCAGAAACAAGCTACTGAGGACCGGTTTCTGGCATTTCAGCCGTCTTCAGCCCGGCTTGCTTGAATCCAGTGGCAAAGTGAGCAAGGGACTCAGGTCTGAGCATACCCTGCCAACTTATGGCGAACAAAGAAAAACTAAAGGAAATGATGGACAGAGCTTTGACAATACAAGCACTCACCCCCAGTCAACTGATCTGGGTTTAATCCATCACCGTTCTTTAGCCCACTCTGCCACCCCAGTTCAGACATGGCCATATGCAAATCAGTCTGACCCTGTGCCTCATGGGAACAGTCCAGCCCGAACTGCCAAGCCATGCCTTCCCTGGAACGGAAACAAGCCACCGAGGACCAGTTTCTAGCATTTCAGCCGTCTTCAGCCCCGCTTGCTTGAATCCAGTGGCAAAGTGAGCAAGGGACTCACGTCTGAGCATACCCTGCCAACTTATGGGGAACAAAGAAAAACCAAAGGAAATGATGGACGGAGCGTTGACAATACAAGCACTCACCCCCAGTCAACTGATCTGGGTTTAATCCATCACCGGTCTTTAGCCCACTCTGCCACCCCAGTTCAGACATGTCCATATGCAAATCAGTCTGACCCTGTGCCTCATGGGAACAGTCCAGCCCGAACTGCCACGCCATGCCTTCCCTGGACCGGAAACAAGCTACCCAGGACCGGTTTCTGGCATTTCAGCTGTCTTCAGCCAGGCTTGCTTGAATCCAGTGGCAATGTGAGCAAGGGACTCAGGTCTGAGCAAACCCTGCCAACTTATGGTGAACAAATAAAAACCAAAGGAAATGATGGATGGAGCATTGACAATACAAGCACTCACCCTCAGTCAACTGATCTGGGTTTAATCCATTACCGTTCTTTAGCCCACTCTGCCACCCCAGTTCAGATATGTCCATATGCAAATCAGTCTGACCCTGTGCCTCATGGGAACAGTCCAGCCCGAACTGCCAAGCCATGTCTTCCCTGGACCGGAAACAAGCTACCGAGGACCGGTTTCTGGCATTTCAGCCGTCTTCAGCCAGGCTTGCTTGAATCCAGTGGCAAAGTGAGCAAGGGACTCAGGTCTGAGCATACCCTGCCAACTTATGGTGAACAAAGAAAAACCAAAGGAAATGATGGACGGAGCATTGACAATACAAGCACTCACCCTCAGTCAACTGATCTGGGTTTAATCCATTACCGTTCTTTAGCCCACTCTGCCACCCCAGTTCAGACATGTCCATATGCAAATCAGTCTGACCCTGTGCCTCATGGGAACAGTCCAGCCCGAACTGCCAAGCCATGTCTTCCCTGGACCGGAAACAAGCTACCGAGGACCGGTTTCTGGCATTTCAGCCGTCTTCAGCCAGGCTTGCTTGAATCCAGTGGCAAAGTGAGCAAGGGACTCAGGTCTGAGCATACCCTGCCAACTTATGGCGAACAAAGAAAAACCAAAGGAAATGATGGACGGAGCGTTGACAATACAAGCACTCACCCCCATTCAACTGATCTGGGTTTATATTCAGGCCCAAACAGGCCATATTTATTTTCTGAAACACAGCGTTAAGCCTACAACCTCTTGTTGAGGCCGGCCGCGTTTGCAATAGTTCTTGTGCTTGCGTATCAACTGGAGCCGGCTCAAAGCCTTAACACAGCGCCGTGCCTACAACTCTCTTGAGGGAGAGCCGGCCGCGTGGCTTATGGGGGAGTAATCCAGAAGCTCATCACACGCAAGCATACGCCCGCTATGCATGGGAGGTAGGTAGCAGGCAACTAGCCCAACTGTAATAAACAGCCCAACAGGGCACAATCGTCTCAGAGCGAGACGAAGGCCAGAGTGGCAAGTAGGAAGAGAGAAAGTAGTCGGAGCAAGGGAATCTGGGGGCAGGGAAAAGAGAGAGGGGAGGGGAATTGTGGCTGTGGGTGGCGTGTCAGGGGGCAAAGTGAGGGGGCGCGCTCGGTAGCGCGGGACACTGTAATGTGCATAACACTCAAGGACACGGTCTGGCTGGATCCGCAGGGACAATGGCGTCCTCAATGAGGCGTAATGTGCGGAGCCTAGGGGGCATGTATCACGCATGTTGTACAGAGCAAATGTATCGCACTAGGGGTTTCCAAACTGCTGTAAAACGTGTGTCTCTCGCCTGTAGCCTTGCCGTGAGCTGTTCCAGCGCCAGTACCTGCCAAAGGCGTACAAACCAGGATGCTATGGGCGGCGCTTCAGTTCGTTTCCAATACAAGGCTATGAGTTGCTTAGCCGCACCAAGCATGTGGAGTGTGGGTATCCAATCGCTGCGGGTAAGTGCCTTAAGTGTGCTAGGGTGAATGCCGAGTAGGATTGTGGACACTTCTTCAGGTATGGGGAAACCCAGCACCCCTTTGATATGACTAAGTACCTCCTTCCAAAAGATTGCCAAAGTTGGGCACGCCCACCATATATGCACAAAGTCACCAGTCGCAGAGCTACATCTCCAGCACATCGCCGAGACCCTAGGGAACATTTTGCTAAGGTGCAGCGGAGTGTAGTACCATTGGGTGAGCAATTTATAGGCATTTTCCTGCTGCGGGACACTGCGGTAGATTTTGGGTATATCGCGCCACAGCCTGCTCCACTGGGAGGGCTCGATGTCTGCTCCTGCCGTCAGTTCTCATTGCTTCTGGTATGGGTGTGCGGGAAGTGACTTAGGGTGTTGTAGTATGTGATATATCTGCGAAATTAGCCTCTTCAGCCCCCCGAGAGAACGCGCCAGCTTTTCGAAGGGCGTGAAGTCCCTGGTGGCCGCCTGGTATACTTCGTCGCCCGCAGTCCAGTGACGTAGCTGGGTGTGTTGGAAACCAGCCGATGGTGGGAGTCTGAACTCCTCTTTGCAGTCCTCCCAGGTCTTGGGTAAGCCCCCAAGGAAGAGGTCCCCAATGACTCTGCAGTCTCCCTGCGTCCACTCATCAAAAGCGCGGGTTCTGTGGGCCGGAGGGAATTGCGAATGTCCCGCTATCGGCGTGTGTGGAGACGGGAACGTTGTGAGGCCCCTAGACACAGCAACATTGTCCCATATGTCCAGGACCGTTTTTGTAGGGACTGCTATGTAGGCACTCCTGGAGCGCGCTGCCCGCGGAAGCCATGGTAGATCCCATATAGTGCGTCCCGTGACCGCCCGGTCCATGTGGAACCAGTGCTTGTCACTTGCATGTGCACCCCACTCCACTACGAAGCGCAGGTGCGCTGCCCAATAGCAATGAACCAAGATGGGACATGCCAGGCCGCCCCTGTCCCTCGGCTCCATAAGGATTTTCTGCAAGAACCGGGGGCGTTTCCCGCCCCAGATGAAGGAAGTGATCTCTCGCTGGAGGCTCCGGATGCAGTGAAGCGGGATCGGGGTGGGCAGACACTGAAAAACGTACAAAATTTTTGGCAGGATCGACAATTTGACCGCGTTCAGGCGCCCCAGCCAGGAGATCATCAGAGGCCTCCACCTCCGGAGGTCCTCCAGCACCGCTTTGCGACACTCCGTCCAGTTGACCGAAGACCAGGATTCCAGGTGGGGGGTTAGTTTGCGGCCCAGGTATTTGATTTGGCTTTCCGCCCACTGGTAGGGCACCGCCTCCTTCAGCGGCGGGAGCTCATCTGCGGGTATAGTGAGGTTGAGCGCCCAGGACTTGGTGTGATTTATTTTGAGGCCCGATGCCTGCTCATACAGACACAGAACCGCGTGAAGCGCCAGCAGGGATTCACTGGGGTGTGTGAGAGTGAGGATCAAGTCATCAGCAAATAGCGCCACTTTGTTGTCCCTCCCCCTATGGGCTATGCCATGTATTCTGTGGTCGCGCCGTATCATTGCCGCTAGTGGTTCCACCGCAAGGGCGAACAAGAGCGGCAAGAGCGGGCATCCCTGCCTAGTACGTCTATGTATCTGCAGCGGTGGTGTTAGCTGGCCGTTTACTCTGACCCTGGCCTGCGGCCCAAGGTACGGGGCCATAATGCTAGTTATCATTCTAGGACCTAGACCAAGCTTCTGGAGCACTTCCCTCAAGAAGGTCCAATCCACTCGGTCAAAGGCTTTCTCCGCGTCAAGCGAGAGAAGGCAAGCCGGAATGTCCCAGTGCCGTGCCTTGCCTACCAAGTGTGCCAGTCGGCGTACATTGTCAGCCCCTTGTCGGTCCCTGATGAAACCTACCTGGTCCGGGTCCACAATCCCCGGCATGTAAGGGTCCAGTCGCTTGGCCAGTATCTTGGTATAGATCTTCAGATCAGTATTTAAGAGGGCGATGGGCCTGTAGGAGGCACAAAGCGCAGGGTCTTTCCCAGGTTTCGGGATCAGCGCAATCTCCGCCATTCCCATGTCGGAGGACGGACCAGACGTGTCAGAGAAGGAGTGATAGAGCCTAAGCAGATAAGGACGGAGCTGGGTTTGAAACACTTGGTAGAAGATCAGCGGGAGGCCATCCGGCCCTGGGGTTTTCCCGGTGGGGAGTTCTTTAATGGCCGCCGAAACCTCCTCGTCCAGTATGGGCTCCTCCAGCTCCGCTGCACATGCCGGTGGCAACGGAGTCCCCTCGTAGGTGTCGAGGACAGCTGCTCGCGCCTCCTGCGATGTGGGTGCCCCCGCGTCCAAGGAGGTGTAATAAGCCACGAAGGCGTCCTGCTTTGCTCTCTCCGTGACGGCTGTGGAGCCATCCTGACAGTGAAGTTTAGCAATATGGGCTCTAGCTGCTCTTGCTCTCAGCCGTCTTGCCAACATACGCCCCACCTTGTCTCCACCCTCATAATATTTTTGCTTCAGCGCTAATAGGGAGTACTCCGCCTTGTTAGTGCGTAAAAGGCGCAATTGTCCCCTGAGGTTAGCTAGCTCCCTTCTGGACGCTAAGGAAGGTCGATTCCTGTCCCGTGCCTCCGCCTGCTTGACTTCGCCCATAAGCTTGGTCTCCAGCTTGTGGGCCTCCCGTCGTCTTGCGATCGCTAGGGACGTGATATGGCCCCATATGGTGGCCTTGAAGGCGTCCCATACCACCGGGAGGGGTGTCTCTGGTCAATCGTTAACGGTGAAATACGAGTCTATGGCTTCACGGATGCTATTCACATCCTCTGGGTCCCGGAGGATACTCGGCGGGAGGGTCCAGCGTCGCTCCCGAGGGCCGCACGCCAGGGGATCCTGCAACGTAAGTTCCACATGCGCGTGGTCCGACAACAGGATATCCAAGATGGCAGCTTCCAGCGTGTCCCGAGCAAGATCTAGGGAGGTGAAAATGTAGTCGATGCGCGAGTAAGTTCGGTGGGAGTGGGAATAAAAGGTATAGTCTCGAACCCCCGGGTTGTGGTAGCGCCACGCGTCGACCAGTCCCAGGTCCGTGATCTGTGTCCTGAGCGTAGAGGACATCGCGCCCGCACCGCCGTACGCGTTGTCCCCGCCGCAATCTATATCTGGGTCCCACACTAGATTAAAATCCCCACCCAGGATTGTACGCGGTTCATCAGACTTGAAGTGATCCCTCAGGAGTGACTGGAGATATTTGTCTTGCGACTGGTTGGGTGCGTATACGTTACCTAGGGTGAACTGTACCCCCCCCATCTGTACCGTGGCCCGGATGAAGCGCCCATCACTGCTCTTGTATCGTTTGGTGGGTCCCCGCCTGCAACCCGCTCTACACAGGATTGCCACCCCTGCCGTTTTGGTGTCAGCCGATGCCCAGAATTGTGTGGGGTATCTAGGGTGTGCCATGCGCTTAGTGTCCCCCCATAGGAGATGCGTCTCCTGTAGAAATATGATGTCAGGGGAGTGATGGAGAAGGTAGTGCCATATCTGGTTTCGTTTGTTGGGGGAGTTCAGCCCCTTGCCATTGAGCGACAGGATCTTTAGGGGCCTGGGAGCATTCACCGCCATAACACTAGGGGGGATGTTGCCGCCTTATCACCCAGTACCCTCCACCCCGCATGATTGGGAATAATCACCTCCCTCCACCACCACTGCTGCAGTTCCGTGTGCGCATCTGCAAGAGCCTCGGGGCCACCACCCCACCCGAAGGTAGAAGGGGGAACAGCATAGGGACAGCTCGGGAGAAAAGTAGGAAGAGTAGACAGAGTAGGAAAACAAAGAGAACGAAGAGAGTAAAGAACCACAGCGGGCCAACAGGGCCCTAGCACAATGTCCCATGTTCCGGACATCCTCTACCCGAGGGTTTGGATGGTCTCAGGAATGTCACTTCCTATGGGACAGAATGGGGGGGATTCTGTTGAGGATATAGGTCCCAGTAGCCTCGGAGCCTGTCTGCCCCGCTGCCCAGGACGGATTCGGGGGTAAGTGAGTCTAATGCATCACAGAGATGTTGAAAGCAGAGTAAATTCTACAAGAGTACCTGGGTCCAGCGACGGGGGCCAAGTTCCTGTAGCAAAGGCCGCAAGGACGTATCCTCATGATCACTTTAAAGGGGTCAACAGCATTCCATGGCATCGTACGTCCGTAGCTGCGCACCTGGGGCAGAGGGCCGCGGGGGTTGCCCCTCGCGATCACCCGGTGGAGCACTGACCAGAACAGCACACTGGGTTCATGCTATCTCAGAAGAGGCACAACAATACCGGCCCCCATGAAGATGTGTGACCCCCTGTAGGCCACACAAGGTCAAGAGTCCTTGCTCACCAGGTAGGTCTGAGTCGCATCGCATCAGGTCATGAAGTAACCGCTCCGGGGTCTAGTCTTGTGAGGCCGCAAGGGGACAACCCCTCACGCAATCGGTGTCGCACAGCCCCCGGAGTCACACCAGGCCGTGGAAAACAAATATAGCCCTACCGGGACCAGGTCCATCCCGCAAGCAGCTCTAGGGGGGCCCACACGTTGGAGTCAGGAGCAGTGAAGTCGCCAGGCGCAGATCAGGGCGAGGTGCCATGGGAGCGTACGCCGCCCATGACTCAAGGGTACCGGGGATCCGGCTGGCTAACTCAGCTAGGTGCAAGAGTCCAGGCATCCACTGGGGCGTCGGTGGAGACAGCCCGCCAGGACAGGTTCCTGAACCGAAGAGCAGCAGCACTTCCCAGAGCACCGGGAGGGACCATCAGAAAGGACGTATAAACACGACCCAGATTGTGGAGTGGGCGGAAGAGAGGTCTGGCCATCTCGATCATTCTCTAGGGAGCGGATGTGCGCAATGATGTCCTGCTTGGCCTGTGACGCGGTCTTCTCATCTACTGGGGGGGAGCGGCGGCATCGCCGAACCTGGGTCCAGTCCGGGCGGGCAGGGGCCCTCTCCTTATGCTGGGGTCCTGAGGGGCTGTGGGCCGGCGATTCCGGCATCTTAAGAAGTTGCGCCGCCTCCCGGTAGGATCGAAGGACTCTGCGTTTGTCCTCCCAGCGAAAGATGAGGGCAAAGGGATGGCCCCATTGGTAAGCTATGTTGAGAGCCCTCAACTTCTCCGTCACTGGGCGAAAGGCTCTTCGTCGTCGCAAGGTGTTAGGAGCCAGGTCCTGGAAAATCTGTATTTTGTGGCCTTTGTAGGTGAGGTTGGGCTTGTCCCGGGTTGCCCTCAAGATGGCCTCCTTCTCCGCAAAATAGTGCACCCGTGTCAGGATGTCCGGGAGGGGTCCCGCTCTACCCGCCGGTCCATACACCCGATGGGCACGGTCCAGAGTCGGGGGAGAGGCATCTTCGTCCCCCCACACCTCGTGCAGGAGTTGTGCCACATATGTCAGAATGTCCATCCCTTCTTCATCGAGTGGTACACCACGGATTATTCCGGTGGCTCCTGTTCTCAAGATCCTCCTGCTTGATCTGCAGTTCAATGTGTTGCTCTTCTAGGGCCGCCACTCTCTGCCACAGCTGTTCCTGGTCCTCTGTGTGCGCATCGACTATCTTCTCCAGACCGTCCACCCTATCGCCCAGCTCAGTGACCTCCTTGCGCAGCTCCTTAACGCAAGTTTGGACTTCCGTGCGCAAGGAGCCTATCTCCGTCTTGAGGTCAGACATGAAGGAGGCCATGAACGCTTGAGTCACCGGCGGTGAGTCCGCCGTCATCGACAAAGGGACTTCAGTTGGCGCCACCGCTCCAGTCTTGCCCCACATAGCCATCACCGACGTGTCCTTGGCCGATGCAGCCGGTTCCTGCCTGCCCCCTTTGGATCTCGTCATCGTCGGGTCTGCAGCGAAGAGCCAAGTGTCCGTGTCTCCAGGGGGCGCCCCAAGGCCGTGCAGCCAGAAGATAGGGTCTAACAGCGCCGGTTGGGGTGCAGCGCGCGCGCCTGGGGCAGAGCAGCAGGCCGGCAGAGGACCTAAAGTCCGCACCCACACAATTCAAGAACTGAAGGCCCCAGGCAACGCACCGCCCCCAGCACCACAGTGGGAAGAAGCAGCAGTCCACTCAGGGAGACCAGGGCTAAGGCCTCCTCGCCCCCTGGGCTCAATGTCTGCGGCTCCAACAAACCCTCCAGCCGGCTCCTTTACCCAAGGAGCCCAAGAGCGCCCCACCGCATCCAAAGTAATGCCGGCAAGGGGCAGGGCAGTGTCCAGCAACAGGCAGCACTCCACCTCACCACCGGGTTGCACCCAGCAGCAGATCCAGGCAGCGGTAGGGCCTCGCACCCCAGCTAGACGTACACCACCAGACAAGGGTGACAGGCCCCAGACAGGCGAGGTCAGTTCCAGTATCAAGGGCCCTGGGGTAATACGTATCCCACACAGGAAGGGCCCGCTCCCCCAGGGACTCGCAGGTGGGAGGGCAGCAGGCAGCAAGGGCTCAGGGGAGCGCAGCGTCTCCAGCCGCAGATGCTCGCAGTGTCCAGTTCCCCCTCGCTGGGTAAGCTGCCAAAGTAGGCCCCTGTTCGTGGGGGGTGGGGCGCAGGACAGCAGCCCAAGTCGGGGGTCTACCAGGGGCACCAGGAGTGAGGGGGCACCCTCTGCATGCAGTCACTCCTCCCGTAGCCCCCAATGGAAACACCTCACCTCGATCTCCAGTCCCTCAGGGCCCCACAGCCACACGATAGGGTCACCACCAAGCTCGACTCACACGAGGATCAGGGACAAAGATGGCGGCTGCAGCATCACCCCAGGCCCGACTCGTCGCTGAAGCGCTGTCTTGTCTCCCAGGCAGTCCAGTTCGCAGGGTCTCCGTACTCACAGGTCCCTCCGCTCACCACCAGTAGCGTCCAGTGCCGGTCTCGGAGCACAGCCGACCCGCAGCCCCCCGACAGGACAGCACCAGGACTCCTCGCCGCTTTGCCACTTCCAGGGGGCGCCCGCTTCCAGACTCCGCGCCCCCCTCAGCTCAGCTCCCCTCCGTCACTTCCAGGGGCGCCGCCGGTCATACACCAGGGTCTCCCACAGAGGCAGCCCGCCTGCGCTACTACGCCACCTGCTATCACGCCTCCCGGGCTCCTCACAGGTTCAGGCAACCCCTCTTGCGCCGAGGCTTTTAGATGGCGGGCACCACTCTGCACCAGGGCGCCAGCACACAGGACGGGGTCTCACTCACCCTGCCAGCAGTTCGATGAGGCCTCCCCACACTTCTGAGGCTCCCAATTCGCCCCGAGCGGGCCCAGCAGCCGCACAGCCCACCTCCGGCTACGGCAGGCCAAGGCTCCCGCAGTCTCCGGCGAGAGTCGGGCCGCCGCCCAGGCTCCTGCCCCTGTCGGGCAACACTAATGTCGCCGCGTGTCCGCCGGCAGGATCGCACCCCGGCACGCTTCTGTGCCCAGCTGGGGTCCACAAATAGCCCACCTCCGAGTCCAACACACTGGGGCCTGCCGCCGGCCTGATAGTCAAAATGGCGGGTCCGGGCCGCTCGCGAGGGCTGCACCGAGCCGGTTGAGTGTATCCAACGAGGCGGTCCGCCAAGCCGACTCGCCACCAAAGATTACTCCCTCCGGGGGTCCCCTCAGCACTCAGGGACCCTGCACATCCCCCAAAATCCACTTATGATTGCTGAAATAGGCAGCAGGGCACCGGAGCTCGCAGAGGACACGTCTTAGCTCATCGCTGCCTAAGCCACGCCCCCCTGATCTGGGTTTAATCCATCACCGTTCTTTAGCCCACTCTGCCACCCCAGTTCAGACATGGCCATATGCAAATCAGTCTGACCCTGTGCCTCATGGGAACAGTCCAGCCCGAACTGCCATGCCATGCCTTTCCTGGACCGGAAACAAGCTACCGAGGACCGGTTTCTGGCATTTCAGCTGTCTTCAGCCCGGCTTGCTTGAATCCAGTGGCAAAGTGAGCAAGGGACTCACGTCTGAGCATACCCTGCCAACTTATGGCGAACAAAAAAAAACCAAAGGAAATGATGGACGGAGCGTTGACAATGCAATACATAAATGTATGTGTATATATTTATATGCATATATACATGCATATATATAAATATATATATATATATATATATATATATCTATATATATATATACACACACACACTTATATTATCTATATATATAAAAATATATTTAAATATAGTTAGGTGAATACGTCAGTGACAAGATTAACGTTTTGAACTAAAGAAAACTCAGCTACTGACCTGTTATAGTTAACAGAGCTAAATATAACTTGTGCCCTTGCCATACTTATGACCTCACTCACATGTTACATCACTCATGGAATGTTCTATGACATCATTTATATTATCACTAATGACATACTTGATGACATCATCCAATAAGTCCAGCTAAGCGGCGTGTTTCATAGATGTGTAGTGGTACTGAACACATTATAAATCTCTGTATTAAAGAGGGGGCCCATGCAGCACCCCTTCCCTTTTTCACATGTGTGCCAAACCAATGGCTTCTTCTCATATATATATATATATTACAAAATGGCATTCACAGTTTTTTTGGCCTTGATCAATGGTACTCCTGTGGGATTGTTGCAAAATGTGCAGTATTCTTTTCATTTTAGTCTCAGATGGCGTCCCCCTAGACCCCAATGTGGTCTAGGGGGACAGAATATCCCTACCCTGCCCCTATATAATTTTTTTCAACTTCAAGACAGAGGACTAGGGGCCAGATGTCCATATCTTTGTGTTTGTTATTACCTAATAGCACATTTTTGCAATTCGTTATTAGGTAATCACAAACAGCGATGTACTATAGTGTGTTATACATTGTTTGCAATTCCCAGTGGGTCACAAATAGAGCTACCTCGTTAATATTCATGAGGTACACCACATTTTGAGACCCATTGGGAATTGCTAAAATCACTGGGATAGTGGCCTGCTGGGGTCAGTGATTGCTTTTAATTAAAGTAATGTCTTTTTTTCAAAGTAGGCCATTTTTCTTAAAGGAAAACGTGATGCATTCCAAAAACAAAAATGAAAAGCTTTCTTTTCATTTCTTAGAGTAGGCAGTGGTCGGGAAGACCACTGCCTGCTCCTAAAAAAACGTTTTTACTGCCATTCGTAAAAGGGAAGAGGTTTCTTAGGGACCCTTTCCCATTTGCATAGTGGGTTGCCACCTACTTGAAATGGGCAGTAAAATGTGAATGTTTTGTGATCGCATTTCGGTCGCAAAATATTCACACATATCACTGTGAGTCACTTTTAGGAAAGGGTGCCCTTAACAAGCCCTGTCTAATACTGAATCGCTAACCCATTTTGCGGTTTGATGATAGGTTACTGACTCACAAAATAGGGCTCTACACATATAAACATGCTTTCTGTGGATGCAAATGGCCCGATTCTGCAAATTGGGTCATTTGCGAGCTCCTAAAAGCTACTTACATCTGGCCCTTAGTCCCCAAGTCCTGTAATGGCAGTCAGCAAAAAAGAATTCTCATGTTGCTGGCAGTCAATCAAAGCGCTCGCTCCCACGGGATTCTGACTGTGAGAGTGATATGGCATTAGGGAAAAAAGCTTCCTGGGCCTATCAGAATGCTCTAATTTTTAAACAGCACTCACCCCAAGTTTAGCCAGAGACTTTTGTGGACTCAATGCACATATTTTTTAACCTTTATTTTTTAAAAACTACTGAATGTATTTACACCAAATCACAAAAAGAACAATTTGCGAACAAAGATCTAACTTTCTGCCAAATCTGGTGTAATGCCGTTCACCAGTTTTTGTGATAGCACTTCTTAAAGAGGTGCATGTAAAATGCATAGGGTTTTATATTTTAGGAATGGCTTTTTTCGTGGCCCCTGCTTAGTATTTCATCCCAAAGCTTTCCATGCACAAAATAAACAAAAAAGAGCAACTTTTTGGAAGGTTTCACGGACATTCGTCAAACGGTGCAAAAGTTATTTACAACACACCAAAAGTGTCTCTCTCTCTCTCTCTCTCTCTCTCTCTATATATATATATATAAATATATATATATATATATAGATATATATATATATATATACTAGCAGCCCGTCCCGACATTGTCCGGGTATGAATTGCTGCCGGCCAGTAGTATATTGTTTTGGAGGATTTCGTTTTGATAGCATTTCTTATCTGTGACAGGCCTGTGAAACGCTTCGATTCACATTGCACTGCTGATGCAATTAAGAGTGCGCGTTCAGTAGTGTGTGAACTCGAGTTTCTCTACTTTATTTTTCCTTGCAATATTATATAGCGCGAACTCGACAACATGGCATGAGCACAATTTACATTACAGAAGAACACATTCATTTGTGGTAGGCACGGGGAGACAAAGCGATTTGCCTGGAATCACAGGATGTTGAGCTGATGCCGAGATTCGAACGTAGCTCCCCAGCTCTAAAGTTCACAATTCTAGAAATTGTGGCGGGGGGTGTGTCTAAAAGTGTATGTCGGTGCTGGCCATCAATGAGAGAGACCTGTGCATTTTTCAAATGGGTGGTGAAAAAATATGAGTATGTTGCTGGAGATGTGGGCCGCCGTGCCACCAATGTACTTACCGGGGGAGGGTAAACACCCATTATTACGCAACTTTCTTTCCGCATACCATCACTCCGCATACTTTCACTACGAAAGTACCATGACTTCGCAATGCCATTATAACGCACGGCATTACATTTTATATGCTTTTACCACGCATACATTTACAACAAAATTCGTTGTAAATGCATGAATGGTAAAAGCATGTTTTTTTAATGTTTGGATAAGGTAAGTATGGGTATAGGGGTATATGTTTTGGGGTACTGATAGTATATGTGTTGGGGTGTTTGGGTATTTTAAGGGTTCAGATATAGTTTTGGGTTATGGGGTACAGGGGTAGTTTTAGGGTTTAGGGATAAGTATGGGTTTTGGGGTACAGGGGTATTTTTAGGGTTCAGGGCTAGGTTTGGGTTTTGGGGTATAGGGGTATTTTTAGGGTTCAGGGGTAGGTTTGGGTTTTGGGGTACAGGGGTATTTTAAGGGTTCAGGGCTAGGTTTGGGTTTTGGGGTACAGGGGTATTTTGAGGGTTCAGGGCTAGGTTTGGGTTTTGGGGTACAGGGGTATTTTAGGGTTCAGGGGTAGGTTTGGGTTTTGGGTTACAGGGTTATTTTTAGGGTTCAGGGCTAGGTTTGGGGTTTGGGGTACAAGGGTATTTTTAGGGTTCAGGGGTAGGTTTGGGTTTTGGGGTACGGGGTATTTTAAGGGTTCAGGGGTAGGTTTGGGTTTTGAGGTATAGGGGTATTTTAGGGTTCAGGGGTAGGTTTTGGTTTTGGGGTACAGTGGTATTTTTAGGGTTCAGGGCTAGGTTTGGGTTTTGGGGTACAGTGGTATTTTTAGGGTTCAGGGCTAGGTTTGGGTTTTGAGGTCCAGTGGTATTTATAGGGTTCAGGGCTAGGTTTGGGTTTTGGAGTACAGGGGTATTTTTAGGGTTTAGGGATATGTTTGGGTTTTGGGGTACAGGGTATATTTATAGGGTTAAGATGGGTTAGTGTTGAAGGGTGTTGGGGTATTTTAAGGAGTAAGGGTGGGTTATGATTATGGGGTGCAGGGGTATTTAAAGGGAGCAGGGTGGGATTAGCACACAATATGAGACATGGCATGAAGGGCGGAACGTACCACATGCCCCCAGCGTTTGTCACGCCCCCCAGCACACACCCACAGCACAACGCAGACACGCCCACAAGGGACTACTTTGCTAGCACGGTTCTTTTACCTTTTAAATGTATATGGTGGGCGTCTGCATAGCCTATGTCCTTCTGCTGCAACTGCCCTTTCCAAAGCTGTATTGGGTGTTGTGATTGGTGCTGTGGTTCCTGAGATTACCCGCCTCAAAGGTCTGGGCTCTCTCTTTATTATATTAGTATGGATATATATATATATATATATATATATATATATATATATATATATATATATATATATATATAATAAAGCTCCTGTGTTCACAAAACACGCCACACTCACGGGGGTAAAAAAGAGACAGGCGTTTATTCTGCAGCAGCCTGCTGAATAGCTTCAGGGTCCATGAGAGAGCCTCCGAGGGTTCAGAGGCTGAGGGTTCGTCTCAAATTGTTCCGACGCGTTTCGAAGGTTCTGTTCCTTCTTCCTCAGGGAAATGACGAACAACACATATGGTGTCAGGTACGAGTCCAGCTTTAAATACATGACACGCCCTCAGCGGGCTGGGCTGATGCCGCGGTGTCTTCTGGAACAGGTATGCTGTCTTTAATTATTGCACGTATTGCAGTCCTCGTCAGGGATCCTGTGCCGCTGCTGGTAAACACCCACTCCGCACCCCCTCGCCTGCCACAGTAACGTCTGAGCGCGGAGAAGGAGTGGCATATATCCGGCATCCTCAGAATCTGTATGATCCCCTGTCAAGGCTCCAAATCAGGCAAGTACTGTGGCGGCGCTAGGCATGTGCAGTGTCTCTGCTACGGTCCAATTTCCGCCCTGATGCCCATGCACTCTTGAAGGCGGGTGCGGTAAACGGTGGCGGAACCGTTGAAATATTAAAGCTCCTGTGTTCACAAAACACGCCACACTCACGGGGGTAAAAAAGAGACAGGCGTTTATTCTGCAGCAGCCTGCTGAATAGCTTCAGGGTCCATGAGAGAGCCTCCGAGGGTTCAGAGGCCGAGGGTTTGTCTCAAATTGTTCCGACGCGTTTCGAAGGTTCTGTTCCTTCTTCCTCAGGGAAATGACGAACAACACATATGGTGTCAGGTACGAGTCCAGCTTTAAATACATGACACGCCCTCAGCGGGCTGGGCTGATGCCGCGGTGTCTTCTGGAACAGGTATGCTGTCTTTAATATTGCACGTATTGCAGTCCTCGTCAGGGATCCTGTGCCGCTGCTGGTAAACACCCACTTCGCACCCCCTCGCCTGCCACAGTAACGTCTGAGCGCGGAGAAGGAGTGGCATATATCCGGCATCCTCATATTCTTATATCAAAAGATACTCGGACACCTTCCTTCTGCAAAAAGCGATTTATTGCCGAAGGAAGGTGTTCGAGTATCTTTTGATATAAGAAAAGATCGCTTAAGAATTATTTGGATTCTCGGTATCCAGGCTCGGACCGCCCGATGACAGCTTCATAACCTGACCGGGGTTCGTGGAGAGAATATATATATACATATCTATATCTATGAACATCTACATATCTAAATATCTATCTATATATCTACATATATAATATATATATTAATTCAGTGAAAAAAACAAAGGTTACAGAGACATTATAGTTAGGCTCAGGTATCACTAGTACAAAACCAGAGAGATTCAACCGTTATAGTTAGTTAGTTAGTAAGCTAACAATAACTCATGCCCCAGCAATGTACTGCTTATGACCTCACATATTACAATACTGATGACATGGCCAGTGACATTATTGGTGACATCTCAAATGACATCACTGATGACACCATATATTGAGTGTTGATATATGCCAAGCTACTGCATAAGTTAGTTAATTTGCTATTGTTACTGTACCAGTAATTAGTCACACTATTTCTAATATATCTCATGTGAGTGACTGTGTGACTGTGTGTCTTTCTGCATCAGTGAGTGAGTGGCTGGCTAAGTGGCAGTATGGGTGTGTGAGTGGCTGTATGGGTTTTCATTTTCATTTTTAAAGGTTTTAAATAGCGCTGGCTGGACCCAAGGGTATCAAAGTGCTTTACATGGGTTAAATGAGTAGGTCATACAATATAGCAAAAGTACAATGAGGTAGAAGAACATTGAGGTAGAATTCAAACCAATTAAAACAGTATATAACAGCTCAATTTACACAATCTAATTACACAAATTGCGATAGGCAAGAGCAAATCACCAGAGGAGAGGCCAGCGTGGAAAAGGGGATGAAAGAGAGGAGGGAGGTAGGATGTAAGAAGGCTGTGGGGGGTGGGTAAGGAAAAACCCAGAGAGACAAGCAGGGCCTACAAGGGGTGCCCCTAAACAGTAGGCAACCGAGTTGGGATGAGTGAGTGGCTGTGTGATTGACTGTATGGTTGAGTGAGTTGTGTGAGTGGCTGTATCAGTATGTGCGAGTGACTGTATGGATGAGTGGCTGGGTGTGTAGGTGGCTGCATGGGTGATGTAGTAGCTGTTGGAGTGTGTGTATACAAAAGTGAGTGGATGTGTGAGTGGTTGTATTGGAGAGTGTATTGGAGAGTGAGTGTCTGTGCGAATGGATGTATGGGTGAGTGAGTGGATTTGGGAGTGGTTGTATGGATGTTTGAATGGGCATATACATGCTGTGTTGGTGCGTGAGTGGCTATATGAGTGACTGTATGGGTGAATGAGTGGCTGTATCAGTATCTGTATGGGGGAGTGAGGGGCTTTATTAGTGGCTATATGGGTGTGTGAAATTGCTCTATGAGTAGCTGTATGGTGAATGAGTGCTTGTGTGAGTGGCTGTAAGGGTGAATGAGCGACTGTAGAAGTGACTGTATGAGTGAGTGGCTATGTGAGTGGCATTATGGGTGGTTGAGTAGGTGTGTAAGTGGCTGTAATTGTGAGTGAGTAGGTGTGTGAGTGGTTGTAGAGGTCTTTGAAGGGGCATGTAAGTGGTTGTATAGGTATGCCAATGGGTATATGAGGTTGTTTGGGGTGTGAGTGAGTGAGTAAATGGGTTCTGTGGATGATGTTATCAGTGATGTAATTTCTGAAGCCATCAGTAATGTCACTGACCATGTCATGAGTGATGTAAAATATGAGGTCATAAGAGGTACATTGCGGGGGCATATGTTATGATTAGCTCAGGTAACTATAACTGCTGCATCTCTATGGTTTTGTATGTGTGTAATCTGTGCCTAACTATAATGTCCCTGTAACCTTTGGTTATTTAGTGAATTTCTAAGTTTTTTAATGTTATTTCTGAAGTATAACGTCCCTGTAATCTTTGTTCTTTAGTGAATTTCTACAGTATTTACATTTTATTTCTGAACTATAAAGTCCCTACAACCTTTGAGAGTGTGTGTGCGAGTGGTTGTATGGGTTTGTCAGTGGGTGTGTGAGTATCTGAATGGGTCTGTGAGTGGGCAGATGTGATTCTTAGTGGGAATAGGAGTGGGTGCATGAGTGTCTGAATGGGTTTGTGAGTAGGTACATACGTGTCTAAGTGGGTCTATAAATGGGTATGTGAGTGAGTGGGTTTGTTGGTGGGTGCATGAGTGTCTGAGTGGATCTGAGTGGGTGCATGAGTGTCTGAATGTGTCTATGAGTGGGTGCATGAGTGCCTGAATGGATCTGTGAGTGGGTGTGTGACTGTCTGAGTAGATTTGTAAGTTGGTATGTGAGTGCTTGTGTTGGTCTGTGGGTAGGCATGTGTGTGTCTTAGCTGGTCTGTGAGTGGGTGCATGAGTGTCTCAGTAGGTCTGCGAGTGGGTGAATGAGTATCTGAGTGGATCTGTGAGTGGGTGTGTCTGAGTAGGTCTGTGAATAGGTGTGTGAGTATATGGATGAGTCTGTGAATGGGTACATGAGTGTCTGAGTGGGTCTCTGAGTGGGTCTCTGAGTTGGTGCCTGAGTAGGTATGTAAGTTGGTGTGTCAGTCTGAGTGGGTCTGTGTGTGGGTATGTGAGTGTCTCAGTGAGTCTAGGAATAATATGTAAGCATCAGATTGGGTCTGTGAGTAACTGTGTGTGTCTGAGTTTGTCTGTGAGTGGATGTGTGAATGTCTGTATGTTTTTGTGAGTTGGTATATGAGTGTCTGTGTCGGTCTGTGAGTGGCTGTGTGAGTTTCTTAGTGGGTCTGTGAGTGGGTGCGTGAGTGTCTTAGTGGGTTTGTAAGTGGGTGCATTAATGTCTGTGTGGGTTATGAGTGGGTGTGTCAGTGTCTGAATAGGAGTGTGAGTGGGTACATGAGTGTCTGAGTGGGTATGTGAGTAGCTGCATGAGTGTCTACGTAGATCTTTTAGAGGGTATGCCAGTCTGTCTGAGTGGAACTGTGAATGGTATGTGAGTGTCTGTATGGGTTTGTGAGTGAGTGTGGGAGTGTCTGAGTATCTCTGAAAGTAGATGTGTCAGTTTCTGAGTGGTTGTGTGTGTATGAATGGGTCTGCCAGTGGGTGTGTGAGTGCCTCAGTGGGTCTGTGAGTGAGTGTATGAGTATATGAATGGGTCTGTGAGTGGGTGGGTCAGCCTTGATTGATGTGTGAGTCAGTGTGTGATTGTATCACACCCACTCAGACTGACACACCTACTCACAGACCCATTCAGAAACTCACACACCCACTCAGTGCCTGTCTGAGTAGGTTTGTGACTGGGTGTTTGAGTGTCTCAGTGGGTCTGTGAGTGGGTACATGAGTGTATGAGGGGGTTTGTGAGTGGATGTGTCTCTGTGGGCCTGTGAGTGGGTATGTGAGTGTCTTAATTGGCCTATGAGTGGGTGTGCGAGTGTCTCAGTGAGTCTGCGAGCAGGTGCAAAGTGTCTGATTGGGTCTGCGAGTGGATATGTCAGGTGTCCGAGTGGATCTGTGAGTGGGTTTGTAAATGTATGAATGGGTATGTGAGTAGGGGCATGAGTGCCTGAGGGGGTGCATGAGTGACTGAGTAGGTCTGTAAGTCATTCTGAGTGGGTACATGAGTGACTCAGTGAGTCTATGAGTGGGTGTGAGTGTCTGAGTGGGTGTGTCAATGTTTGTGAGTGTTTGTATGTGTTTGTGAATAGGCGTGTAACTGTTCCAGTGAGCCTGTGAATGGGTGTGTGTGTCTGAATGGATCTGTGGTTAAGTGCATGAGTGTCTGAGTGGGTATGTGACTATATGTGAGTGTCTGTATGGATTTGTGAGTAGCTTTGTGAGTGTCTGAGTGGGTCTGTGAGTGGCTCTGTGACTGGGTCTCTAAGCGTGTGAATGGGTCTGTGAGTGGGTGCATGAGTGTCTGAGTGTTTCTGTGAGTAAGTGCTTGAGTGTCTTGTGGGTCTGTGAGTGGGTGAGTGTGTGAGTGTCTATATGGGTTTATGAGTGAGTATGTCAGTGTCTGAGTAGGTGTGTGAGTGCCTGAGTAGATCTCTCAGTGCATATAAGAGTGTCTGAGTGGTTTTCTGAGTGGGTTTATGAGTGTCTGAGTGAGTGTGAGAGTTAATATTTTGTTTTTTAATTTTCTTAGTAGGATTTGCAAATCCATTGTGAAGTTGCATGGGTGGCCACGCTGAGTGTCACGACAGATTCACAAATCCTTGCACATGGAAAAAAATATTTTTCTGCACACGGGGGTTGGGGGGGGTGGGGTGGGGTAAAGGTTCCTCTACCCTTCCCCCTTCTACAATATTTTGTCTTAATTTGTACTTCCAGGGAAAATAGTGGCTGCAACTCTGTACTCCTGCTGATCATGGTAGTGCTGTTGGCATGTGGATTCATGAAGTGTCACAAGGGATTTGTGGAGGATCTGCATTGCTAGATATACACATTTGTTTTTCTTTAATATCTCAAAAACTATTGCACGGATTTACACCAAATCAGAAAATGCACGCTTTCTGGATCAAGATATAGCTTTCTACCAAATTTCATGTAATTCTATTCAACTGTTCGGGCTGTAGTCGTGTCTAAAATCTCTATAGGAATTAACATGGAAACACACACTTTTTTACCCCCTCTTTTTCTTGGCTCCTGCCTAACGCATCACTCAGAAACTTTCCATGCACAACTAGTTTCAGGAGGCCACTTCTTTTGGAACATTTTGGGAAGATTCATCAAACAATGCCAGCGTTATAAGCAAGTCAAAAAATGCTTTACCTATGGTAACTAAGTCTTAACTATAACTACTTACTGGCGGCTGCCAGTAGGAGATATATATTTAAATCTTGAAGGATGATATATATATATATATATATATATATATATATACACACACACACACTCTGCAAACGCGCCAGTGACCTGCATTGCAGAGAGGTGTAAAAAGGGTTTGGCCTCATTACACCTCTCTGCAGCCCCCTGGCGCATACTGGAGGCTCCTGGTGGGCTAGTTGGCCCCCAGGGACCCCCAGTATGCAAGGGGAATTAGTTCCCCCTCTGCAAACGCGGCAGGGGGTTGCGTTGCAGAGAGGTGTAACAAGGGGCATAGCCTCATTACACCTCTGCAATGCAGCCCCCTGGCGCATTCTGGAGGTTCCAGGTGGGCTAGTTGGCCCCCAGGGGCCCCCAGTATGCAAGGGGAATTAGTTCCCCCTCTTCAAACATGCACGGGGGCTGCGTTGCAGAGAGGTGTAAAAAGGGTCGTGGCTTCATTACACCTCTCTGCAATGCAGTCCCCTGGCGCATACTGGAGATTCCTGGTGGGCTTTCAGGTCTTATATAGTTAGGAATTAGCATTAAAAAAACCTTTGAAATTCACTGAAAAAACCATAGGTTTCACACCAGTTATAGTTAGGAATTAGCATTTAAAAAACCTATTAAATTCACTGAAAAAACCATAGGTTTCACACCAGTTATAGTTAGCTGGAAATTTTACTGACATAAAACCATTGAAATTCCACGTTATAGTTAGTTGGACTCACTATAACTTGCGCATGTAATGCACTGCTGATGACGTCATATATTACATCACTCATGACATGGTCAGTGACAACACTCATGACATCACTGATGACACCATCCAGTGAATGTGTGCCTTTCTGAAAAAGCCGAAGCTACTCATTTATTATTAACTGCAAGGAGCACCACATAATGCCCTCCAATGGCTAAGTTGCATATTTGTTCCTGATTTGCCGTGCCTCAATAAGGGCAGGGGCAATATCAACATGTTACAAAAGTGTTGTGGGGACTGCACTGAGTGCAGCAGCCCTAGAAATAGTTTATTAAAAGGGTATCTATGTTTCCTGGGGTGCATACAGCTTGACCCCAGGAAAGGTGTACGGTGTTCTAAGTATTCCTTGAGCTGCAGCCTTTGCTTTTCAGCTGGGTATTGCAGTGCTCCTTGGGGTTGATCTCGTGGCTATACTAGGGTTATGGGGCCTGAGGAGTGTAAAGAAAATACTCTGACACTATTTAATTTTGCTTTGAACACATATGCTTTTAATAATAATTATTGTAATGCTTGTTGTTGATTATGAATGCCTTTGGGCATGGTATTAGATTCTATTGATTTTAATGTTTAATCATAACATGATTGCTGTTTTGTGAAGGTGATGACCCCTTGACAAATCAACAGACTTGCCTTCATATATTGATATTGATAGTGACCCTTTGACATAGCCAATAGGCTTGCCTTGTATACTGATGTGGCTTTAGTTAAGAATTGTTATTATGTTTTACTTAACATCAAAAAAAGCCTTAGAAATTCACAGAAAAAAGGATAACATTTAAGTTATAGATAGGTAAATATGTCAGTGCCAACTTGGTTTGAACTAAAAAACACAGAAAATCAACAGTTATAATTAGCAGATCTAACTGTAAGTTGTGCCCCCGCTATGCACTGTTTAGGATCTCACATATGACATCCCCCAAAACATGTTCTTTGACATCATTCATGACATCTCTACTGACATAATTGATGACATTTCTGAGTACATCATAGCCTCATTGAGGGCTGTGTATTGGTGCAAACCCTATATGAATATCTCATTGCAGCCTGAAGATATAATTAACATGTGAAGATATTTGAACTTTTTAGGAAATGTGCTTATTATTTTGTTTCATTTCTCAAATGGACAAACATAAAACATGGAATGCTGACTCCAGAAATGTTCCTCTGGGTGTCTGGAGTCCAGCAGCATCAGATATGTGTGGTTTTCCTATGAAATTTTGATTGCAAAATCAATTATATAATATCAGTGCAGATCACTATATTGTGGCAAAATCTCTTTCTATGATGCACTGTTCATTTGATTGCAGAGATCAAATGAGGTCTATATGGAAAGTATAACAACTACATATTTTCTCATTCTGTATGGCCTACGTAATCTATTGATGCAAGCCAACCCTCACTGGCCCAGATTAGTTGAATGTCTGGTAGAACATTCTGAACATGACATGTGTAGAATATTTTCCCAAAATATAGTAATTCCATTCAGTCTCCCTCTCTCACAGGAACATATCCATACCTTGGGTGAACCCCTTTTTTGTTCATTTGGGTCTCCTGAGCATGGGGTACCAGATATGTAGGGGTTTTCTATGGGTTCTGGTTGTCCTTAGGTGATAAAATAGTAATTTTAATAATTTTGGAAAATAACTGCACACAAAATGGCAGTTTAGGTTACCTGTCTTTTGACCGCATGTATCACCTCTGTGCCCAATGGAAATCCACCTCAATCATATATTTGAACATCTACACTTCATAAGGTTTCTATTGCTTATTGCCAGCATGCCTTGTCCCTCGCTGGCTGGCTGGCTAGGGCAATGGATCAAAATATTTATCAGATTTTCATAATTTTTGTTCGAATGGTCCATGCCACCAGTAGCAGTTCTGTAGTAAGGAAACTGTGACAGCCACATGGGCATGGGCACATGTTAATCCTTCATGAGCAGCTATGATTAATTCTAGCCTGCTGTCTTGGTTGGGTATCACTCAAACTCTCACTAAGGAATGTGAGCAGAAGGAATGTTTTGGGCACTCAGTAGGTAGGAGTATTTTGCTGGGTAATGTTTTGATAATGGAGTGCCACTGCTACTCAGGAAAACCATTAAATAAGTGCTTGACGGAGAGCGTTGGTGGCACCATATTATACGGTTCCTATGAATTAAGTAGACCTGTGTATCTGGACAACATCAGATTATGGGGACTGAATCTTACATATCATCAGAAAATGTTGGCCTGGTTCCTATGTAGCTTACTCTGCCTCGTCTGAACCCCTGACCTTCCCAGAGTACCCAATGGTATTGGCAACCTTGAACATGACCACTTTTAATCCCCCCAAGGAAATCGTGGAAACAGATCTTACTATTTTGTTGTTTACCTTTTGCATGCCCAAGGGAAACACAAGAAATATATGAATTCCCTTTTCAAACATTTATTGAAACAATGTTGTTCTTGTATAGAAAGAATGTCCTACACTGATTGCACAAAAGAAACAAAGCATTGTAACCAGCATTTCAAGAATGGTGAAAAAGGAACAATTCAACAATGATGACAATACTATGTGATTATATGATTATACTCGTACCTAGCACTACCTATACTACTGAGAGCATAGTGGAAGTACCATCTGGAAAATCTGTTGTAATAGCCTAACCCTTATACCTCATACCTGAGTGTGATGTATAAGGAAGCTGGCCTGAGTATTACAGGCTATCGCCCTTTGCAGGATAGAGGTCAGAGTCAGCAGGCCTGCAACTCAGCCGCAGTGCGTCGCGTTCCTGGACAACCCCAGAAGACGTGCTCCTCTGCCAAATGTAACGCAGAGGCTGTTTATATAATAAATGCACTGTTCCAATTGCAGTGTGTCAAAGGTGCAGAGCTGATGTGATGGTGTGTCTTAAGTCTTAAAGCTGTCGCCAAGCGGAGGATGTAAATGCAAGGGCATTGTGTTCTATGTTCCTAGCACTGTACAGAATGTACAAATAACATGATAATAATGCTTAGTATTAACTAAACAGCATGCAAAATAATTGCTAAGTATAATATTGTGTAAGTGCAAATCATGTAAAAAGTCACCATTAGAAAACGATGTTAAGCTAAAACGTGAAACTAAAATGGAGGCTGAGCGCGGGGCCTGTTTTCCCACACAACAGTGGGAGTTTTCTTGTTCCTTACTTATTTTAGAATGTTCCTTCATATAAATGTGAGGAAATTATTTTTTAATCAATGTTAGGTCTATGTATGGGATTCTGCATAATAAGAAGTGGTGGCATCCTGACAACGAACCCCACACACACTCTTCCAAGTGTCTAATGTTTGAAATGTGTGGGGTTGGTAGGTTTCCCTAGGTATCGGACAACTTCAGTAACAGGCATGTGTTTCTGTTTCTCGAAAAATTCAGATGCTGTTTGGATTTTTTCTTCTTAGACCAAAGAACAATCTAAACAGAGTCTGGCACCAAGCTTGGGTGCAGACTTGTCTTATATAACCCCAGCAAGGAGTAGGAAGCTGCTTGGATTTTTTTCCCTTCCTTAGAAAAAATCTAAACAAATCCGGCTCCTCGCAGAGGTGCCGAAGTTTATCTCTTTAGGAAGGAGCCTGATATAGTGGGTTTTTCATTATGTTAAAGAAAATCCAAGCAGTGTCTGTCTCCTTGCTGAGGCATTTCCTTCTGCTTCCAATCTTTCTCTTGGACAGAGAAGCACGGAGAGACGAGGAAGCGGTGTCACACAGAATCAAGACGTGGGGATTGGAAGGAGACCGACTAGGAACATTCCCAGTCAATCCCCTTCCAACTTCCACCTTTTGTTTCTTTTCATCTGTTGGTGGGGTTTGTAGGGGTGGCAGGTGAGAGGGTAAGAGGAGAGGGGCTCTGTTTCCTACCCTCTCTCCGATCTTCGTCATGCTTACCCACAGAAAAACAAGGCTCAAATTGGTAGGCATAGCTAGGGAGGAGCAGAGGGCAGTAAAAGATGTTCTTAGCTATCCCCAATGCACTCCCCCATCAGATTGATGATTGGATAGACCTTGGAGGAGCTAGGGAACTAATCTGAGGACTAACCAATATGTGAGCAACATCACTAGTGAAGTAACTCACGGTAAACTCACAGTGAAGTAGTGTGGCTCGCTGGTTGGAGGCGGCAGACCCGAGAGCAGAGGACGGCCCGGGACCAGGGTTCGATTCCCGACGCGGCAGGTTTCCGGACCAGGGTCAGCGGACTCGATAATTCTCTCGCCTCGGTGCCCACTCTGATCAGCGATCACACTCGGCAACTCTGGGCACTAGCTTGCCTCATCTTCACTAACGGCCCCACCAGACCGCCGGGGATGCCTGGTCTCACGCTGGAGATACCCATTAAGGGACCATCTCTCAGGGAAGCCAGGAAGGGTTTTGCAGCGGTCGAAGCGTGGAGGTACCCCTTCGGGAGTGAGTCCTGCGCTATATAAGCACACAATTAATTTATTAATTAATTAATGAACTCATTTGTAGGTGGCCGCTGCCCAGAATAGATTTGGCACCAGCACACTCTTGTCCTGGACCCACAGGAACCTCCATCAAGGAAAATAAACATAAAAAAGTGTGCTTGCCCGTTTAAGATATATATATATATGGGGAAAGGCCCTAAATACCTGAGGCACAGACTAAAACCAGTGCATTCCACTCTTAACCTCAGATCGAACCACCTTCTCCTGCTGTCAACTCCCCGATTCCGTTTTGCGAGAAAGGGTGGTAGAGCCTTCACAGTAGCAGTATCCAAACTGTGGAATTCTCTGCCCATCAGCCTTAGGATGACCGACACTGAATCTCAGTTTAGGGGCAAACTGAAAACCTTTTTATTTTCAGCCCACTAAGTCAACAATATAAACAAGCTACTGCCACTCCCTCCTGCATTCCTCAGCGCCGGGACACCCCCGTTGGGGGTAGCTGTGCGCTCAACAAATGTCAAATAATAATAATAATAATAATATATATAATAATAATAATAATAATAATAATAATATATATATATATATATATATATATATATATATATATATATATATATATATATATATATATATATATATATACATACATCATGCTGGAATCCTGCATGACCTAAATAAATCATAAGTGCAGCCAATGGGTTAATCATCATCAGGAGACACCTTCTATGGTCAAACATGGTAGACAAATGTTGATAATGGCCTCTAGATTTAGCTGACTATTTTGCCTTTACCCCAATTAAAGACCCATTATCCATCTGGGTAAAGAGAGTTTAACACTGTGGCCAACAACTGAAAACTATTTTCATCTGTTTTTCTTGTTAGAGTGGTCCGCCATCGGAGATAGACACCTTACTGTCCTCATTTTTATAACTCTCATTTTCTTTGGAAGGAGGGGATAGAAGGGTCACTTTCCAATAGAAATCAAAATTTCGTTCCGCATTCAATAAAGGATTAGGTTGACTCCACTGCAGTTACTCTCTTAGGAATGGTGCAAGTCCGTGCAGCAGGATACCAAAATGGAATTGCCATGTGGTTATTGCACTTTTCAGCTCCATTATCCTTCACTGCAGCATGCTGATCACTTAGGGTGCAGCCAAACACTTGATCAGCCAGGGAGTGGCTTCCAGCACCAGAAGAGGACCTATTACAGGAGGAGAGGGAACAGAGCTGCATCTTCACTTCTGAGGTCTGGGCCACAGGACCTGAGTATGGGGAAATGACTGACACCAAGATCAGAAGGAAAGTAACGCCAGTGATGGCTCTGTAGAAAGAGTAATCCAATGTGTACATGTAAATGCTGAACAGGCACAGGAGCGATTACTAATCACCCCCTTGACGAGGAAAATACAGGAAGGTTGGTGCTAAAAGGAACCAGTTAACTGGACAGAAACAATCTTTGCCCTGTAAGATGAGTTCCTGAGACACAGCTTCTTACTGCAGTAATCCCACCTGTTGCTCCCTGTTTCCAGAGCAGCAGCAGGTCTCCTGGTGCCAGATGTTCCAAGCAAATAACAGTACACACTATTTCTGAGAAAGGTCTCCCTCTGGCTTCCTGTCAGAAGCCTTCCCTTGGGGATGAGAAGGGGATGACTGAAGAGGATGAAACCCTTGCAGACACCCCAGCCTCTGTCAAATGCACCAACAGGGAAGTGTTCAATGAGAGCGTACTTGAAAAGTCTGCTGCTATGGTGGAAGGAACCACAGCAACCTTTCCTTCTCAGGTTTGAACCAAGATGAACCATAATCAAGGCTTTAAGGAACACACCCCAGACTGCCTTAGAGCGGATTCTCTACTTCCCAGTTGATTGGCCCAGTGATTAGTTCTACCACTTTGCATCATGAGCAGGATCAAGTGTTCTTCCTGCTACGGTATTCGGTTCTACCATGGGCGTGGCAGCTTCCTGGGCCTAGGATAGGCTGATTTGTATGCTGGATATTTGCAGTGCAGCCCCCTGGGCACCACCTCCCACTTTCGTAACATTGCAGGCTTAAGGTGCCAATGTGGGATTAGATTTAAAAGGTTCATCTCTAGTAAGCTCAATGTCTGCTTGAAGTTCTAGTACATGTCATGTGATACTCATGCGCAGCATCTTTTAGCCTGTGTGAGTGTTGGGACAAGGCACTCCTGACGACTTGCCTTGTCCTCATAGAGTGTTACAAGGAAGAGGGCTAAACTAGTAATGATTTGACTACTTAACTGCAATATTCATTACACTATCTAATACTTCACCTCATAATATTCTTGCTTTTCTCCTTTCCCTTGTGGACTTCGGATATGTACCTTGTTGGGGTGTTGAAAATAGCCTGTTTGAGATTGACCTTCTTTTCCTCTCCCTCTAAAAGGAGTTAAAGACAGAAGAACATGTACAAGAGGCCTGTTCCTGTGAAGCGAATCACCTTATAGAGAGTGCTCCCGAGGAGAAACAGTGAGAGTCACTGAGCAGGACATTACTAGTGAGTGAAGAGGGCATCCTTAGGACTGGACCGAATTGTGCTGTCTGCAGAATGGGGAGCATGTGCCTATGAATGCATTTTTCACACTCTGCAGCGAGGGGGAAATGGAAAGACATCTAATTCGATTACATAAAAATGACAGACTGCATCTTCAGCTTCTTACATATTTCTTACAAAGTTGCCAGATGTATTTGAGATTTAAGCAATCCAATGCACTCCAGGCAGGTCAATAGGCCTACATATTGAGACCAGAAAATCTTTACATGCCTGAAAAAGTCCCAGACAAGGAAACGACATCACTTTTCAAATGTTTCAAATTATTCTCGACATACGATTTGATTTAGTTATATTAACCAAGAGAGGTTTGTGTTACATTGACGCACAGATCCTTTACGGTTTGAATCCTAGAAAGCTTAGATCATCCAAAGTGTTCTCAACATGTCAATCGGTATTATATTTGTTCAAGAAATATATTGATGTGTCTTAACACACCAGTCAACGAGCGTTTTTATGAAGGCAACACATATGGAGCAAGTTGACAGCGAGATTAAGTAGAACTACAAATGCACTGCATGCAAACTCTACTGCCAAAGTCTTGATTAAAAGCATCAGCATAGCTGAGGCAGTGCAAATGGAATACACATTCTCCTGTTACACCTTCTGACCACACAAAATGAACTATTAATACACAACATGAGCAGCAGAGAATGCAGCTAATAACGTTTGCCATTAATCCAGCTTGGTCTGGGTTGAAAATATAAAGCACATTCTGACATTACCTCACCCTTAATATGGGTGACGTGCATCAGTAGCCAAGAGAGTACCTTCGTTAGCAGACCACAGAGGCTTCAACACAGGGAAACTGCCGTTACAATGCAGGTTTGACCACGCAGTTCCTTAATGACACATCATTTACCACGCGTTGCCTTTATAAAGCAATGCCTTCACCACGCTTGCCTTTACCACACATGAAATGGCAAGTATATATCAGGTGAGTGTATAAGTGTGTATGTATATATATATTTATAGGGTTTAGAGGTGGGTAAGTGTATTGGGTGGTAAGGGTGTTTTTAAGGTTTAGGTGTGGGTAAGGGTATAGGGTGGTATGGGTGTTTTTAGGGGTTATGGGTGGGTAGGGGTATTGGTTGGGTGGTTAGGGTATTTTTAGGATTTAAGGGTGGCTATGGATAAAGGTAATGGGTGGTAAGGGTTTTTTAGGGTTTAGGGGTACTGTAAGGGTATTGCGTGGTAAGGGTGTTTTAGGGTTTAGGGGTGGATGAATTTAGGGGTTAGGGTTTGATAAGGGAATAGGGTTGGATAGTAAAATAATGGGGGTAATTAATATAGAGAGATATAGAGAGATTGATAGATAGATACACACCCCCACACACACATATATAAAAATAAGGGTTCCTCTGCCTGATATATACTAACCATTTCATTGTAAATGCATGTGTGGTAAAGGCATATGCATGGGAAAGACCTTCGTGGTAAAGGCAATGTGTGGTAAATGCATTGCGTGGTAAAGGATGCATGGTAATGGTATGCTTGGTAAAGGCGGGCTGGTGAGGCAGCCGGCTCCAGCCAATCCTGGTGCTGCTCTTATGCTGCTCCTCTGCAGCATGAGGTCAGTGTCAGAATTTACAGAAGGGGGTTGCCTGAGGTTACGTAGGGTGCCATGCGTTAATTTTTTAAAATATCTTTTTACCCCTAACTGGGTTTGTATCTTGTTACCCCCGACCCCCCTCCAGTGTTAAAGGTCACTGCCTGCCACTGAATACAAACGAAGTTAGGCGGAGATAGACCACGATTTACAACTCAAACACTGCTCACATTTTGTTTTGACAAAACGTAAATTTACGGTTGTAAATGTATTTGCTCTGACATGTAATGTTACACCAGTATCTTATGATCTTGTGTGTGAGCAGATCTGCTCCAAAAGTCATGTAGTAGGCATTGCAGGTGATTTTAAGGGTGTTTACATGACCTTGATCAGCACATGTCTGGACTAAATTCCTATCCAATGTGGGACTAGGAAGTAAACATTCCAGGAAGATAATGTGTAGGGGAACTGATTTTTCATAGGGAAACAATTCCCATGCGAAGAAGCAAAATATATATATATATATATATATATATATATATATATATATATATATATATATATATATATATATATATATATATATATATATATATATATATATATATATACATATACATTCCTCCACTCCTTGCCTCGGAAGTAGTCACCGCCGCCAAACCAACGGGTGTCTCGTCTGTTCAAAAGACCTCCGCTGCCGGGTCTTTTCCCATAAAGCCACAACGAGTAGAGAAACACACGCTGACGAGACCGTGTACCGGACAAATTAAAGTTTTATTTGTCAAAACCCTGGACGCGTTTCGCCTGACCAGCAGGCTTGATCACCTATATATTCAATGCAAAAGTTGAGGCAGCACCAGGGATGAAGTCACAAACTGGTCACTTCTTTTGAAAAAAAGTTCTTTATTTTCATACAAACACTTGACAACAGTCAACACGTTTCGTTCCTGTAAAAGGAGCTTCCTCAGGGCTGCAACATAAGACAACATATAAATGACCACATATATACACTTATATATTTACATTATAACAAAAACAAGAATACATAAAAATACGACATAAAAAATACATCTACACGTAATAAATCCTATTGACATAAAACAAGAACATGGCACTAACAACTGACATATTTACATCCACAGTGGGTTCATAAAGGCATTCCCATATAAACAAAGACAAGGGTTGACCAAAAAGAAGACCCCCCACCCTTCATATGGTAGCACCTGGATAGTATGACAAAAAATACTCCTAGTACCTCATGGTGCATAACGGCACATTTAAACTGAAAAAATGGAAGGGGAAGGAAAAAACAAGAATATATACATTTAAGCAAAAATCCAAAGAGACCCAGGGGAAGAGGAGGGGGGCTCCTTAAACATAGACCAGAAAGATATATATAATATAATAATAAATAGCACCCTCACCCAAAAAAATGTATAACTAGATTTGTAGAGTGGACCCAGAATACTGGTCGTTGACGTAATAGTCCCAATTCTTTTATTTCTGATTCCTTTTAAATACTAGTTCCTTGTTAATTCGATCCGTTAATGAATAAAGCAGAAAGAAAATACCCATGCATATACATTCTAGCAAAAATTCATAAGGGGGGGCAATTTCCGCCCGGGAGGCCGATAATTTCTGGGGTGAGCTCACCAACCGAGAGGCTTTCCCAATACGTTGACTTAAAGCTGCAGAAATATGTCTTGGGACTTCCTTTGTACATCAGGGATAGCAAGGATATTCTGGCCAAACACAAGGATTTTGAGTGGACGGATGACCTCACTTTTGTGACATTAGACGTAGAAAGTCTCTATACCCATATTGACAGAAAGTTTGGGATTTTATCAGTACAGTCCTTCTGGATAGGGAGGACGCTAAACTTTATGCCCATAATGAGATGGTCATTGACATGATTAATTTGATACTCTTGAACAATTGTTTTATTTATAACAATCACTGGTTCCAGCAGATCTTTGGTACCGCAATGGGGTCCAGGTTTGCCCCCTCTTATGCCTGTCTTTTCATGGGCTGGTATGAGAGGGAGCATCAAGACAAAAAAGGTGTTGAGATGTTCATCAGAAGGAGAAATGTATGTGTCAACATGGTGTGGTGGTGCCACTGGTCTCAGTGAGGTTACAGTTGGACATCCATTTTGTTGGATGTAATGCCCTCACACACCTTTGCAGGTGTCATGCTTGATCATCTGGGCTGCTCTTTGTTGGGTCGGCGCTACTATACCCGATGGGCTCACCTCTAGGAGGGGCACTTTATCGGTGATGTTTTATCCAACAGCCATTTTGTGAAGTGCGGGTGTGGGGCCAGTGTTGTGTAGACAAGAAAGTGGGTTTAAAATAAGGCTGGGAGTACCTATGAAAAACTTTTATTCTAGGGGTCTCCTGTCTTAGTTAAAAAGAGGGAGCATGCCTGGGCCCGCTGTGCCTCCCCCTGGACGGAATAAATCGTGTACTAGGGGAGGTACATTGATGATGTTATTTGCTTGTGGTCAGGACCAGTGGAGCGTCTGGAAGAATATTTTGGCTATCTTAATGACAATGTCTTTAATGTCAGGTTACTATGTCTTATGACAAGGAATGTATCAACTTCTTAGACATCACATTCTACATTGAACAGGGTACCATTCATAGTAAACTCTATCGTAAGGAGACATCCTGTGATACGGTGCTACATGCATCTAGTGCACACACGAGTTCGGTTATAAAAAATATACCCTTTGGAGAACTAACTCACGTTAGGAGAAATTGTAGTGAGGCGGCGAATTTCAATACAAATGTCGCTGAAACCAAACAGAATCCTCAAACGGGGGTATGATAGAAAGAACTTGGAAAAAGCCGAAGCGAGAATACAAAATGTTGATAGGGATGCTAACCTATTAGACAAAAGCACTACAAGAAAACAGGGTAATAACCAAAAAACCAAGGTCAGAATTGTGACACAATACACTATGCATAGTGACAAGATCTTTAATATATTTTGCAGAAACTGGCACTTGCTCACAGAAATCCCAGGCTTGAGAGGGAGTGTGGACACTAGGCCCTCCATTACATACAGGAGAGGTGTGACCCTGCGGAACCAGTTACGTCCTAGTTATGTAACTGCTCCACAAATAGGGGGACCTGGTTGCTAGCTTTACCCAAGGTTTTTTTTTTACCTGTGGGACATGTAATGTCTGTCCCATTGGCAAAAAATAAAATCAAGTCCTTTAGTTACAACAACGGGCGTAAACATTTTATCAATCAATTCAGCAATTGTAATACTACACATGTGGAATATGTCCTGGGCAGCCAATGTGATAAAATCTATGTTGGTGGCACCAATCGCCCCTTACAACTACGTATTCAGGAGCATCGTAGGGCCATTATGGGCAGGGACTCTAGGTAACCAATCACGGAACACTTCAATGATGTACATCCAAATGATGATAGTTTTGGTTTCATGCAATTGAGAATGTGCTATTGAACAAGCGGGGGGGAAATAGAGATTTTTGCTAAAGAGAGCAGAGGCAAAATGGATATGCCGCTTGCAATCTATTCAATTTGGACACAACACAGACAGTGAGATGCACTATTTTTTGTGAGAATCTTTGTGTAAATATATCTGTATATTCTGTTCTTAAGAATGATCAGTATTGTTAAAAATAAGTATATATTCTGTTTTGAGAAGGAGAAAGGAGTGTCCCAGAGGCGACTTGGGCCAAATTTTCGTGTGGTCAGTAACAAATGATTGACAGCAATGTCCGTGTGCACTGTCTTATAAACCTTGGGCTTTCTCTATCTGATGTTTAGCATCTTGGAGGTGATGTTTCTAACCCACGTCACCCCAGCAATGCCCCTGTGTACTGTGTTATAAACTTGGTGTTAGTCTATCTGATGTTAAGCACCATGGTGGGGATATGTCCAACCCACGTCATGTTTGAGAATTCAAGTAGTGAATGACAATAAGATTTATGTTTACTGTACTTAGAGGATTGTCGAACTTAATGTCTAGCATTCTTCTATGGATGTTTATGGTTTAAAAACACACAGGTCTCTGGCCCTCGGTGGGAATATGGTTAACCCACTTTATGTTGAGAATTAATAAGTGAAGGACAATAAGATCAATGTTCACTGTAATTAGAGGATTGTCGAACTGAAGGTCTAAACATTTACTTAGTCTATGGATGTTCATATCTTATAACACATAGGTTTCTGGCCCCAGGATTTTGTCCAATTGATTCTTCTTTAATGTAAACTTTATATTTCTTGTTTTTTTTTGTTTACAGAAATATTGGAAAGAAATATATTGCAATAAAATAAAATACTGTGATGTAGAAATATTGTTGTCAAGAATATTGTTTTTTCCAGTAAGTAATATAATTGTAAAGAATTTCATTGTCGTTAGTATCATTTTCAATAATATAGTTGTAAAGAATATTGTTTTGTAATTGTTTTAATGTGCTTTAGTTCCTAATTAATTTTTTTTTGTACTCATCTCACCAATAAGCTTCTTCAGATCTTAAAAAGCCGTCTTTCTCCAACTGGGTGCCCCACGACTTACTGCACTCGTTTAGGTTTGCCCGACCGGCCCCGTTTGATAGGGGCTTGGTGTAATCTTGGGACCATGGGGCAAGCCAACCAAGAATTACATTGATCTCAAGTCTCGGCCCCAGCTCATAAGGGGCTGCTAGATGTTTATAGAGCTGTCCCCAGATTTATCCTGTTCTAGGCGGGCCATAGCAAATGAGGCCTTGAGCCAATCTTCTCTCTTCGGGGGTTGGGGATCTTTCCACTTCATGCATATTTCTCTCCGGGAGAGCAACACCAAGAATAACAACAACCCGCTATGAATCTGTGATAAATTCGAGGTAGATAATCCATCATTCCCAAAAAGCACTAATGATGAGTTAACCTCAATATTGGCTTTAAAAATGTCGCGGCGAGAATCTCCCACTCCCTTCCAGAAAGTTCTTAGTTTAAGGCACTCGTGGAAAATATGGATATCATTGGCGTTGGGGGTCATACACCTGGGTCATTTAGGAGTAGGCGCCTGGGCAAACTTGGCAATCCTAGCAGGAATGTAGTAGAGTCTATTGGTGACAAAAAAATGATTCTTATTTAAACTAGCTGGTTTAATGAATTTATAGAGTCATTTCAAAGAAGGTTCTAATAGGTCTACAATGTTGGACTCAAAGGGGGATTGGTTCCAGACAGTAGATTGTGGTGGAATTTCTATGTCTTCTGCATCTAGAAACTTCTTATACCAAGTGTAGATTTCTTTCTTCATCGACTGCACTGATTGAAAAAGAACCTCTGTGTCCCCATTTCCACTTACGTCATCCTATTCTGCTTCGAACTAAGATTTAAGTTGTAAATACTTAAACTTAGAAATACCAGGGCCTATCTTAGCTCTTAATAGCTCCAAAGGGTGGATTCCTTCTGCATCTACCAGATTATCCCAGACGGTTATGCATGCTATCCTAATTGGTGCTGCCAAACAATATTGAAGACGGAGTGGTGTCCCAGGGGAGTCCCATATAGGGGCAAATTCTGAATAATATCAGATTCCCCAGCTGCATCTCACTTTATACCAGGTTTCCAAGGCAGCCCTGAGGACCTTCAAATGCACTTGTTTAAAGTACCTCGGGCCCAGAACTTATATAGAAAACCTTCACCGCCAACTCCGCCTTCTATCGTAGCCATCTCGCCCAACAACCTTCCCCATGATGTCTCCGCTGGTTTGGAGAGTAGCATCCGAACACCTTTGAATTGGAAAGCAACAGAATACCATCTTATGTCAGGGAGAGCCAACCCCCCTTTAGTGAGCCTGCACTTCAACTTCTTCCACAATAGCCTTACTCCTTTTTCTCCCCAGATAAAGCTCCCAATATTGCTTTGGATCTTACGAATACACATATTCGGAAAAACCAAGGGAACTGCATTAAACAAGTAAGTCAGCTTGGGGATGATAACCATCTTCACCAGGTTAACCTTTCCATAAATTGTCTGGGGAAGATTCCTCTATCTGGCAAAGAGGTGATCAATTTCCTTGATGATTTTATTCAAATTGATCTGGGGAATTTTATCCAGTTCTTTAACGATATACATCTACTCAAGTATTTTAACTCTCTACTGGTGGGACCCTCCCATTGATCGATGTTCCAACACATCACCTCCATTTTGGAAGAATTGGCTAAGTAACCAGAGATCGTGCCAAATTCCTCCAAAAGGGCTTCAACTCGCGGGATAGTCACCTCTGGAATACTGGTGTATAGTATTATATTGTCCGCATACAAGGCTAGTTTACATAGATAATGCTGGGACTTGAAGGGGGAAATTGTGTCATCCAGTCTAATGGCTTGCGCCAGAGGCTCTATATAGATATTAAACAACAGGTATGAAATAGGACACCCCTGGCATGTTCCCCTCTGAATTTTTAAACTGGAGGTAAGCATACCATTCAGCAGTATCTTTCCGGAGGCTCCCTGATAACATTTCCTCAGAGTTTGAATAAAGATGGGGCCAAAGCCCATTGCCCCTTGCCCCTAATACCTCCCAAAGGTACACACAGCAGACCCTATCAAATGCCTTGGCCGCGTCCAAGGCAACAACTGCTAAGGGATCTGATCTTATTACGGCCAAGCAATATTGCCTATCAGCAATTATGTCTGCTCCTGAATATATCTCCTATTTACAAAGCCCATCTGATCGATGTTAACCAGGTTGGGGACCAGTTCATCCAGTCTCCCTGCGAAAATACCCATATTTGATCTAGGGAGGGGTCTAAATTCTCTTTATAGAGATCCAAAAAAAGGGAGCGGAGACAGGTCTGCATGTCCTCTACCCGGCTAGATTGTTCCTCATTGTTGTTTATAAGCTCATTGATGTTATTTTTTTAGAGATCATCTCTGGCCTTCCAGGCCAAAAAAGCACCAACCTTCTCCCCGTACTCAAAGTTTTGCATGCTCTTAAAGAGCCACTGTGCCCTGAACTTCTGGTCCAGCTTACCCCTATACTCCTGCCTCACTCCCTCTATATCTCCCTGGACTTGTGCCAACCTTCTTGGGCTCCCATGCCTAAGTTGATTCCTCTCAGCTCCTAATTGCAAGATTCTTTCCTCAATGATATGTAGCTCCCGGGCCGCAGCCCGATTCTTGGAGCATATAAGGCCATGCAGCCTCCCCCTTAGATTGGCCTTAAAGGCGTCCCAAACAAACTCCATGGTCGTAGAGCCGATATTAAATTAAAAATATTCTTGGGAGGATTATTTAACGGCCCAAATAATTTCATGGTCTAACAGCATTGCCCTATTAAGCGTCCATCTAGTTTGCAGCGTGTTACTCTTACTAAGATCGGAAAATTACACTGGAGCATGATCCGAGAGATGACTTGGTATCACTGAGATCCCAGTCAGGCTATTCAGGACATGCCTATTGGTTAAAATATAATCAATTCTGGATGAGTGGTGATATTTTTTACTATAATACGTGAATCCCTGAAAATCTCCCTTTTTTGCCCTGGAGACATCTACCAGAGATCCAAGTCATGTATTAGGTTTTTTCATGGCTCGTCGGATTTTGGGGGGGGGCCCTCTGCAATGGCTCTGATTTGACCTATCATTTAATGGGTCAAGAAGGACATTAAAATCTCCGCCTATGATCAAAGGGGGGGTTGCCACAATTAGTTTAGATTGCAACTTGCAAATATAGGTTGGATCGTCGACGTTAGGTCCATAAAATGAGTCGCAAACTAATTCAGTCCCTCCGAAATCCAGCTGTGCTACTATCCACCTCCCTGTCTGATCGGTCTGCACAGATTTAATTGAACAAGAAACCCCTTGTATAATCAAAATTGCAACAACCCTACTATTGATCGTTTGTTGTGAGGAGCAATAACTTTTTATCCAGGGGATTCTTGAGAATATCAAACGGCATTCTGCAGAGCTTAGATGTGTCTCTTGTAAGAGACAAACCTGAGCTGATGAAAAGCTCTAAATACTTCAGTATCAACCTTTTTCTTAACTCGTTTACTTTCCAGTTGACCTTACTATCTCTTATAAAAGTTCCTGCCATCAGCTTGCAGACCCTTGGCGCTGGCTAAACAGACATTTCCTAATATTCAGATGAGACGTGGTTTATTATTTTATGTAACGCACTCCTCACCACCCTGTGCACCCCACCCTCCCTCCCCCCCACACCCTGGGACCACTTCCCCTATAAGGAACCCTCCCTTCCAAAAGGCTAAGCCTATTCGATCACCGCTTCCTTGGGTTTCTTAAAGAATACCTAAGTACATACTAATGCGTGATTCTGGGACCTTATGTTAAGAAGCCTCCATAGTTTCATTATTTCAATGCCCTCCCCCTCTACCCTCCATCTCCATTTTGATTTTAACAATAAAGGCATCCAACTCCTCAGTCGTGCGGAACTGGTGCATATGATTGTTCCACATGACACGCAATGACGCAGGAAACCTCAACTGAGCCTTGGCTCCCAGACTTTTTAACTCCTCAAGTCTCTTCCCCAACTCCCATTGTCTTGTTGCTGTGATATGTGAAATATCAGATCTTATCGAAAAGGAGAAGGAGTTTTGACCTGTGGATGTAGAGGTTATGGTGCCTTCCTTAAGAGCAGAAGATAAAATTTGCTCCTTGAAGGAGTATGACAAAAAGTTAACGAGTACCTTCCTGGGTCTTTGCCTTCCAGGATTCCTCTTAAAAGGATCGCGATACACCCTTTGAATTTTGCGCACTAGATCTATGCTAGGAGAGTTCTTTAAGACTGTTCCTTGTAATAAAGTAATCACAAATCCCTATATATCTGACCCCTCAAGATCTTCAGGAATATTTAGGAGCCTTAAATTGTTTTTCCTCGAGTGGTTTTCTAAACGTTCAAGGTCGTGTTTCAATTCCTTATTTTGAGCTGATAACTTTGCCAAATCCGTATATGTGGTATGAATAGCTTCCTTAAGTTTGGGGATCTCCGACTCTATTGCCTCGGTCCTCAAGGGGACTTCTTCAAGTTTCTGAGCCAATACTTCACAAGACGATTGAATAGCAGCCTGGTTTGCTTCTGACACAGAAAATCTACTAGCCATCTCAGCCTGGTTTGTTTCTGACTCAGTAAACCTGCTTGTCATCTCGTCTTTCATGGCAAGTAGTAGATCAGCCAAGGAGTGTGTCGTAGAATCTGAGGTTACATGGTTCTCAGTGGTAGCATCGCTTATGACATTCGAGCTGTTAACAACTTCCAGCTGATCTTCCTGAGTATCTGGTATTTCCAAGGCGGAGTATCTATTGGAGAGGCACACTGCAGGGTGAATAGCAGTTGCAATCGCAGATGCAGTTATTGCAAGTGCACGTGTGGTATCGGAACTCTCAACTGAGTTACTGAGAGGAGCCAATAAATTTGACCCCATAATATTGCTCCGTGGGATGGTAGATATGTTTTCTGAAGCTAGGCTAGTTTGGTCTAAAGGGTTACTTATGTCAAATTCTGGGACTTCTGGGAGACCTTGTGGACTGTGCACACCCCCCTGCGACCTTTTCTGGACATCATTCTTTGTAGGCTCATTAGCAGTTGCGACAGAGGTAGACATTACTTTATAATAATATTTCAGAGATGGAGTGATTTTCACTTTTGATAGTGATGATTTCTTGCCCCTGTCTTTTCCCTTTCCCTTACTGGCCTCTCTCCCCTTAATGGCAGTTCCAAATTCCGTTGTATCTCCTTTTAGTTTGCGCTGCTTGACTGATGGCCTGACTTCAGAGATAGGGGGGTAGACTTGGGGGACAGGATAGGTTGAGTGATATCAGTATTAAGTGAGGAGTGGGTCGCTCAAGCTTGCAGTGTGTATCTGCTGATTATGGGTGGTGAAGTACCCACTTTTGTTACTTCACAAGTATCCATACAGTAAGGGGGTGCCTCCCCCACCTCTGAAAGCCCAGTAGTTGCAAATGTCCTCCTGTAGCAAGTGAAAAAAGTACTGCCAATGAATCTATCGATGGGACAGCCCGGGGGTAAAATAGGCCCCTACTTCCCTTTGTAATACCTGACCTCGGAGTCTTCCTTGGGGAGAGTGAGACTCTAACACCCTACCTTTGAGTCTACAACCGGGTGGGCTGCCACCTGCCACCAAAAATCACCCCCGCGGTCGATTCTGATCCGGGAGCTTGAGTAGGTGGCGGCGCGTGTGCTGTTACTGGTGCTGTCTCTGCCTCCTACGAACCGGAGCAGGAAGCGTGCAGCGTCCTGACGTCTCCACTTCCGTGCAGCCTCTCTCCACCGCCAGCACAAGACTCCAACCCCGCCGGGCCACAACGAAGATCCAGAGCTGCATACCCTCCGAAACCAGCCAGGGAAATCTCACCGAACATAACAGTAGGTAAGAGGGAAGGGGTATTTTTAAACTTATCGGAAGTTTCAGGCCTCTGACATCAAGCCCAAATTAACAACCCAAGGGAGCCCGACCACTGTCGTTTAGCTGGCAGCCGCCACGTTCCTCCCAGCCATAATTTAATTTTATGTATTACTATTTTTTATATAATTGTTATTAATTTTTTTAATATAGTTTGTAATTTCAATTGATTTAGAATGTTTTATTTGATTGCTAACAATAATTTATAGTGTCATAGTGGGTTGTTAGATTTGTGGGGGTATGGAGTGGGAAGTGAATTAAGTAATAGCTAATTAATAATTAATTATTAATACATTAACAATTATGTAATTAGTATTCATTGTTAATAATTAATTGGAATTAATTATATAAATTGTGTAATAATCATATAGTTTAGTTATATTTTAGGTGTGGGTTGCTATGTTTGTAGGGAATTGGGGGAAGTTCATTAGGTAATAATTAATTAACGATTAATGATTAATGTATTATTCATTATTTAATTGATTAATAAAGTAAATTGTTATATTTTAGGTGCAGGCTGATGTGTTTGTAGGGCTATTGGGTGGGAAGTTAATCAATAAATATAAAACTGTGAATCATATTTGATTGGCTGTGAAATCTGACAAAAATCGATGTACATAGACAGCAGTCATTTCCCTTCTTCTCCCACTCCCCTCCTTGTGAGCACCATGGATACTGTAAATTATTGACTATATCACCCTGCCAGTAAAAACCCGTACCCCTATACATATGTACAGCCATTCTAGGCACCATGGCCTTTTTACCCTTTGGAATCCCTAGCCTCCCTCCTGCGCGTATCCTGCACCCCCTCTCCCATGTATAGACCTCGACACCCTTTCCCTTTGCACGACCCTGATGTGAAAGGTAACCCTCCTGCTTGACCCAGGCCTTCTCCATTTCCCTCTCGAAGAAGCATCCTTCGCCTCAGCTGACATAGCCCCCCCCCCCCAGTTGTATCTGGCTGCCCCTGTTCTCCCATGTACAGGTCATGAGATCTCTCTCTCTCTCTCTCTCCCTCTCTGCGCGGCTCTGGTCCTGCACGCACCCTGTCCCCCCCCCCCCTTCTCCTCGCATGAACAAGTCATAAACCCTCTTCTTACGCAAAGCCCTGTCCTTGAGGGTCACGGCCGCGCCTGACCAGCACCTCCTTCCCTTCCATGAATGTCCCTCTGTTGACAAGCCTTCCCTCCGCGCTCGATTGTCCACGCAGACATGAATACCCCTCCTTTGATAACCCCCTTCCCCCAAGCCCGGCTGACCACACATGTCCGAGGCCATCGCCTATGCCAGGAGATACCATTTACTGCCCTTATTGTATGCCTAGCCACCCCACCCCCCTGGGCCATGATCAGGCGTACATCCTACCAAAGCACTCAGCTGCGTGATTGCCCTCCCCACTTATCAGCAGGTCTAAAGGTCCCCATTGTGAGCATATGTGGAGTAGGATCACCACGAGGATTATAGGGATGACCTTCTTGTGCGTCATACCGTTCTGATTGTATCACCAACTGTTTTGTAAAGGTATAAAAGCACGAGTCTCAAGCTCACTTGTCAGAGCACCTCCCGAAAGACACTGTGTTTCGTGTCCGAAATGACTGGCTCTCCTCATGAGTAATAAACTCTGTTCGTGATTCCTGCCTCCAGCGCCCGTCTCTTTATTTTGGTAATTACTCAACATGGGAACTAAGAGGCGGTTTGCGCCAGCAGCCTGGGCATCGATGGGAATATGGTTGCATTTTCCACAATTGGCGCCCCAACGCGGGGTCCATCAGTGACATAGGGTTCGGTAAGAGAGATCCAGGCGAAGAAGTGAACTTCTAAATGATCGGGGTATGCCTGCCTTGAGAGGGCCCTAGCCCGGCTGCCGATCGACAGAACTTCACCAATTCTGAACGGACCTCTCTTCAAGTGACCTATTGTCCTGACTGGAATCCCACAGGAATGCTACATGGAATAAGAGAACGATCGGGCGCTGGAGGAGGGAGTCGAAGAACTGTCCGTATGGTCCGGTCCGGGTAAGATTAAGTAGGGTGTTTTTACATCTGATTGGTAGGGTGGCTCTATCCACCTGATTGATTGATTGTTTGTATTGAAAACCAGTATTTGTATACTGGCATTGTTGGTATTGGTTCATTTAGCTTTGAAGGCTACTTGACATATTGGTTCTCTTTTGAGAACGAGACATTCTCTGTTTGCAAACAGCGGCGAATAGGAACGTCGTCCCTCTTTGCAGATAGAGAAGGGTAGGTAATGCGGACTTTTTGTCCCCATTGTAACTCGTCATACCTACCTTTCTCCCCACTGAATTGTTTGAAGTCGATTGATAACCGATTGTTGTTCTTTAAAGAATTGTTGAAGTCGATTAATAATCGATGTTGTTCTTTGAGAATTGTTTGAAGTCGGTTGATGGTCGATGGTTGTTCTTTGAGATCTTCCCTGTCCACAAACAGAGACGAATAGGAATATTCTGTTCCCTTTGTGGATAGCGAAGGGCAGGTAATGCAGACCTTTGTCCCCGTTGTAATCCGTCATGCCTGTTTTTCTCCCCACTGATTGATTGAAAACCTGGACATTGTTGTTCCAGGCATTGCTTCGTTTGAGGTATTTTCTGTTTGCAAACAACATGAAATGGAAATATTCTGTTTAGTCTTTGCAAGTAGAAAAGGGTAGGTTATGCCCCTTTGTGAATTCGTCAGTCCTACCCACTCCCCACTGGTTGGTGATTGTGGGGTAGCTCGCATGGTCCGCCCAGGAGACTACTCTTATGGAGGACATATGCTCTCTACTCATGGGCCATTTAGTAGAAATAGACCGACTGGTCCGTCCAGGAGGCTACCCTAGTAAATGGAAGTACATCGCTCGGTCTGTCCAGGATGATACCCTAATGAAGGAATATATGTTCCCCTTTTTGATCGATAATCTCGTTCCACCCCGGACCATTTATTGGAGGGAACTCGTCTGGTCCGTCCAGAGGTACCCCCTAATGAAAAGGACACATAAAAATATGAAGTGATCACCGCTCCCTACTAACAGAAAGCTTTAGCTCGAAACACGCTAAGGAAGAGAAAGAAAAATAGAAAAAGGAACCAGGCTAAGTCAGTAACCCCCTGATGAGCTTTTTGATTTCACTAAAAATAAGAAACATTAGAAATAGTTCGTAATAAGAAATATAAAATGGCGAAAAATTTTTGCAGCAAAAGGAGCCACGAGGTAGCTAGGCTTCACTGCCTGTTCTCTCTTTTGCCTGCCCCGCCCAAATAACGGTCACATGAAGTAGAAATAATGTAACCAATAGGTACCTACCCCCATTCCGGAAGCTCCCGAAGTGCAACAGGTCCGCGGTTACGCCCATCCGGAAGGCGAGGCCTCGAGGCACGAGGGGCTCGCCTGACCACGATCGGGAGGAGACAATGTTGGGCAGGCGGTCCAAAAGAATGGCAAAGTCCTCTCCTTCTCTCCTCTTCCGCTGCCCTGCAGGCCACGGGGGGGGGCTGTCTTGCTTCAGCCACCGACCACCCCCCCCCTTCTGTCTCTCGCCTGGTCCGACCCACGAAGAAGGCCGAGGCCAAAAGCGAGAATGGCGGCGCTTGCAAGTAGTCCCGCCACATGTCAAATTCCTGGACAGTTCCAGGTAGTCCCGCCACATGTCGACGAGAAAAGGGGGGGGATGTCTTGCCGCAGCCACCGACCCCCCCCCCCCCATCATCAATGGCTGGCATGGCCGGTATTGAAGACGACGGAGCCGAGGAACGGCGCGGGGTCGCTGGAAGGGGGAGGCGGCGCGAACGACCCTCCCCCACCTCCCTCCAGGTGGAGGCTTCCAGCGACACCCCAATGCTCTTACTTAAAGAGGGTCAACATCATAAAGCGGTCCTCTGCCCAGGACGGGCACACGTTCCATATCGCCTCTCCTCGACCTTGAAGATTCTATAAGAGCCGGGGGGCCCCCGACCCCCCTGCATGGGTGCCCCCGCCCCCCCTTCACTGGGAGCCACGACATCGGTGCACCTCCTGCCGGCACCAGCCTCGGATTGGAAATGGCTAAAATGCAGCCACGGCACAGACTTGTTCAGTTCCGGAGGAACACCAGGATGACCCGGTAGGAAAATTGTTGCCGCCCTTCCCACTCTTTGACTCATGGTCCATATTGTTAGACTGTTAACCTTATAGCACAAACTTTTTGAATTCCCAATGGAAGGCCCTGCGCCAACTATGCAGGACTAGAGACACTCTGACTATGCTGGAATTTGCCTGACCCCACCCAAAATGGCGCCGACACCAAATGAGACGTTTTTTTTATATATAATGAACTTTATTGCACCATGACCACGCAGTTCTTTTACCTCGAGATATATATATATTTTTGGATAAATGAAAGTAGATATGAAGGATATTGAGCATGTGATTAGACAATGAATTGACTTAGGGTGGGTACTGATTATGAGTTGGAAAATGAACTGGTGTAACTGAATTAATTGAAGATGAATTCTTGACATGCATCATGCTTGCTCTGTAAGGAACTTTTAATACGGTTTTATTTGCACTGCTGCACTTTATGCAATGAACTGTCACCAATTTCGTTTATTAAAAAAATATTTTGAAAAAGAACGCATGGCTGTAGCAGTTGCATTAATGAGTTTTGGATGCCTTACTATTGCAGAGAAGAATAAGTATGATGAAGGATGTAGATCAAAAGGGATCAGATATTTAGTAGCTACATTATGTATTGCAGGCAGCCCAGAAAAGTGTTTTAGACACCCTTAAAAAGACTCCGCGGAAATGCCACCTGACCGTCACCCTTGCACCCGATAAAGAGGGTTACGATCGAGTAACTCAGGTAGGTAGGCAGATCGTCAATGATTATCTACCTGACATTACTGGTCAATCTGGGCTTAAACGCCGAGATGGTAAAGAAAGGCAGTACGTGAAGATGGGTCGAGTATGTGGTGAGTAAAAATATTTTCGGACTACTACATGCTGATGTACTTTGAATGCTGCCACCCCCACCCCTTCTTTTCCCCACCCTTCTGCAGGTCACGTCAGAACGTCGGCTGAGGTGTGGAAGAGCGATGGTCGGATCACCGACGAAAACAGGAAAAGAGGGAATATGTGTGTGGTCGTTATAATGATAGGTTTTTAAAAAGAAAAGACGTAGACTTTACATGACTGTTCCTCCTTAGGACATAGCGACTGAGAGGATAGACTGACGCAGAAACTGGACAGGTACTGATTGACGAAAGATGACTGGAAATGACGTATTAAATAATATAACTAGACGTTTCGACTAGGTAGGGAAAGGACAAAGAAAATTGTACGGGTAAGGGTTGCCACGGCACCACCCGTCTAGAAAGTTAGAAATATTACTGATGTTCCAAATGCACTACCCCCTTTCTCACACTCTTGTAGATATAGCCAAGCTGTCCGACTGCTCTCCCGATCAATATTTGCCGTTGCCTCAGCCTGGAGAACTTTCCACCAAAGGAAGGAACTGAAAAATGGTTTAAGATCTGACCACGGGTAACTAGCACAACCAGGTTAATTTCTGGTCGACCAACCGAGGTGTGAGTATTGGTAATTAGGGACGCTCGCAGGTACAGCAAGCGAGAAGGAAAAAGGGAAAAAGGGGGAAGGGCAGGAAGAGCTAAGTACGTAGACAAATAGGATAGTAGAGGTACGTAGGATATAAAAATATATATATATATGTATAAACAGATCTTGTAGACTAACAATTGTTTTATGTCTTGTTGTGAATGTCTTGTATATGTGTGATATATGTGCCGTCTTCCCTGTCTGTATCTATAGGTCACCTGACCTTTTGCCGTTCTGTGATGTGAGCACGCTAAATGACCTATTTTTGTACACGTCTCTCTCTCTCTCCACCCCCTTTTTCTATCTCTCTCTCTCTCTCTCTCCCTCTCTCTCCCTCCTTACATGTCATACGTGTACCGAATGGCTCGTTTAGATTGCGGACGACTCTCACTCTCTTTGAAAGTCTCCCTATTTTCTCTCTGTCTTTCTGGTAAAATTGTGCTCCACCGGCACCAGTCCGATTTGATACGTATTTTGAACGCGAAGGTGTTCAGCGAAATTGACCGCAACTAAAATGACTGTATCTTGCCATGTTACTGCCTCTCCTTTCTGCAAAATGAATGTACTTGAATTGGCTAAGAAGGAAAGGACAGGTAAGACGACTAAAGTTCCCCAAATCAGGCCGTTTCTAGGGGAACTGTATGTCAATGGCACCCTATGTCTGTTTTTCAGACACAAACGCCTAGATTGACACCCAATACCAAGATTGCCCCGCCCCCTTTGCACCCAAGCGCAAGCGCCCGAAGCATCCCCGCCCCATTTTTCTTTGATAGAACCACTCCTGTTGTCCCCGGTATTAACATAATGACCATGGGTAGCCGCTGACCCTTGAGGAAATCTTGTTTTGTCCGACACTCGACGATAGCACCCCCCCCCCACCCTGTCTGAAAATGCTAGCCAGTTCCGAAGGGAAATGCTGCGCTGATGTTGAAAATGATGTAATGCACAGTTGATGGAAATATTATCTTGTCCTTGCTCGAATCATAAATGAGCTGATGAATATACCTGCCATAAACTCAGTAGGAATGCTGACACATGCACTGCTTGGTAATAGACCTCTGACTGTGACCGATGACCATAAGAACTCAAATGCGAAAAATTGAGGGAGGAATTCACATGCGTAGATATCTTCTTCTGCCATTTCTCTAAAACACTGTCTTGTACTCATTCAAAGATGCACGATCACCGAAGGAGATGGGTCGGATGTGACGTACAGCCTGACTACAGATCCTGGGACACGTGTGACCTCGACCAAAGGTGGAGCTGCAGAGCAACAAGATACGGACGAGACAGCACTTTCAACGTGGAAAATGAAAAATGACGGGCCACCCTGGAGCCCTCCGTCTGCTAACCCACGTGTGCCTGGAGTCTCCGTCCCCCTACTCTGGGCCCGATTGATGGGCCTGCCTGCCTGTTATCCTTTGCTCCCTTGGTCTCTTGGTCCCTTTTGTGTGTCCCAGGAACTCTGACCCAACTCCGCTCACTCTTTTCTCCCATTGACTGTTTGAACGACAGCCACCCACCTTCCCACGTGACTTTTTGCCAAAGGAAAGAGCTGCAATTATGTGGGAAGAGGGTGTTGCAACAGAACTATAGGTGCCGAGCATAAGGCGCCGCCAAACGGACTGTTTAGGGAACAGGACTGTGGTCTAACAGCAGAGGACTGACCGCACCCTGCGACGCGTAAGGATGGAACTGAGCTGGACCTATAGCTCCACCGCCGGTGCTCAACAGCGCCAACGAAAATACTCGGATTAGAGCCTACCAGTGATGGCTCGCTGATAAAAAGACACTGGGACGAAGAGATCTTGTGTAGTGAGCTGAATTCCGCTCTCAACTATCTGGTCAAACTGTTCATTGGTCACATTTTCAAGTCAGAAAGATTTGTGCTATGTAATGCGTTTAACTGTCAGGAACACACCGAAAATGTAATTCCGTATGTACTGCATTCTTCCCTTCACCTTAGCTGTCTATGATTATACGCCACATGTTAGTATCGACAAAGTGCTAATTCGTCACCGATGCTTGCCTGCATAGAATGTCATAAACTGTAAAAATGATTGCTGCTATGTAAAAAGGGGCGACTGTGAAATCTGACAAAAATCGATGTACATAGACAGCAGTCATTTCCCTTCTTCTCCCACTCCCCTCCTTGTGAGCACCATGGATACTGTAAATTATTGACTATATCACCCTGCCAGTAAAAACCCGTACCCCTATACATATGTACAGCCATTCTAGGCACCATGGCCTTTTTACCCTTTGGAATCCCTAGCCTCCCTCCTGCGCGTATCCTGCACCCCCTCTCCCATGTATAGACCTCGACACCCTTTCCCTTTGCACGACCCTGATGTGAAAGGTAACCCTCCTGCTTGACCCAGGCCTTCTCCATTTCCCTCTCGAAGAAGCATCCTTCGCCTCAGCTGACATAGCCCCCCCCCCCCCAGTTGTATCTGGCTGCCCCTGTTCTCCCATGTACAGGTCATGAGATCTCTCTCTCTCTCTCTCTCCCTCTCTGCGCGGCTCTGGTCCTGCACGCACCCTGTCCCCCCCCCCCCTTCTCCTCGCATGAACAAGTCATAAACCCTCTTCTTACGCAAAGCCCTGTCCTTGAGGGTCACGGCCGCGCCTGACCAGCACCTCCTTCCCTTCCATGAATGTCCCTCTGTTGACAAGCCTTCCCTCCGCGCTCGATTGTCCACGCAGACATGAATACCCCTCCTTTGATAACCCCCTTCCCCCAAGCCCGGCTGACCACACATGTCCGAGGCCATCGCCTATGCCAGGAGATACAATTTACTGCCCTTATTGTATGCCTAGCCACCCCACCCCCCTGGGCCATGATCAGGCGTACATCCTACCAAAGCACTCAGCTGCGTGATTGCCCTCCCCACTTATCAGCAGGTCTAAAGGTCCCCATTGTGAGCATATGTGGAGTAGGATCACCACGAGGATTATAGGGATGACCTTCTTGTGCGTCATACCGTTCTGATTGTATCACCAACTGTTTTGTAAAGGTATAAAAGCACGAGTCTCAAGCTCACTTGTCAGAGCACCTCCCGAAAGACACTGTGTTTCGTGTCCGAAATGACTGGCTCTCCTCATGAGTAATAAACTCTGTTCGTGATTCCTGCCTCCAGCGCCCGTCTCTTTATTTTGGTAATTACTCAACATGGGAACTAAGAGGCGGTTTGCGCCAGCAGCCTGGGCATCGATGGGAATATGGTTGCATTTTCCACATGGCTGCAAAGTTAGTGAAAATCTCTGGGAGGTGCTATGACATCACATGGGATACGTTCATAATTCTTGCAAAGCATTATGGTACTTACGCAACTAAACTGGCAGTGGGCAATAGAACTTAGTGTGCAAGTTCATGAAATGGAACTTGTCATGAACCATTATGGGGTTCGGAGTCATTCTAATTACATTGATTGCACAGTTCGGAGAACATCGTTGACTACCTAACTCATTAGAGTGTCATGAAAGATGCGGTTTTAAAGTTGAAAACGTTATTCATTGCGCAGTTCTTGGCTGTTGTCAAGTATTTTACTTAGTGTAATACCATAAAAGATGTTTAGTTATATTCTAATGACTACACATGATACAATCATGCCCACTATGTTATCTAATTGTATCACAAAGGACTCACAATTGTTGCAGTAGGATTGAAAACTTTATTGCATTGAGTGACTTTGATTCAGAAAAGTTTAAAACTTGCGTGTATCCCGCATTATTATTGTAATGATTACCCTGAATGTATAATCGATTAAAGGTATTGCGTATCGTTAAACAATGAATGAATTCCCTTTTAATGAGGACGTTTAAAATGTTGTGATTATAACAACACACGGCTTGTGAAGTATGTTTTTTATGCCCATGAACTCTTGAGTCTATTTCTATAGGAATTTGATGTACAGGAAATCACTTGACAGAGGCAACACGCCGAAATGCGTTGTCCTTGATTTTGGTGCACAAAAAACAATTGTGCTGTCTCCTGGAGTGCCGCATCCTGTTTTTTTTACTATTGGGACAAATTGGAGGACTCCGTTGTAATTTACAAATGGCAACTGTTGCCGTAAAGCAGGCACCGATGACGTAGGAGGGGAACCGCTAAGAGCAGCGACTCTGTGGATATATATATGCGAAAACAAAAACCACTCATGAGCCTCCTTTCCGCGAACAGAGTAAACTGACTCCAGGTCAGCTGCATTCAAGCCTTGTTTATTTTCTTATTTTCTTTATCATGTACCTTGCAACGCATTTCGGGCAACGAATGCCCTTGATCCCACAAGGATTCATGAATTGCTGTGCAAATATATACAATTGATCACGTTCACCAATCACCATCACATGGCCATAGAAAGGCAAAACAGAGATATATCTGTCCTCACGAGGTTAACAAATGCATGAAAAACAGACTCATGAAGTTTCTGGGCAGTTATTCAAGGCCACATTTTTTGCCAATTCTGCTTATTGCTCATGTGTACATATAAAGTGCAATGCATGTAATAAATAAATAAATAATTACATAATTAAATATTTATAAATATAACTACAAAACAATTGTTTTAAAATATATGCACTCATCTATATATTAAAATGATATAAATATATAAATATAAATGTATAGCACTACATATGAGCAAAATGTATTAAAAGCTGAAGTGCAAAGTAATAACGGTATAATGCTGACAATGTAAACTTCTATCACTTCATGGCCTTCTGTATGAGTCTATGTTCAACAAATCTCCGTATGAATACACACTGTTGAAATCATATGCATTTGATATAACAGTGTAAATACAATAAATAACGCCTCGAAGGTTCTAATTAGGCCATCATGTATTAAAGTGTCTATTGTGCAAAGTGCAAAACATTTTGAAACAGTAAATAAATAGATATATAATATGAATAGCTATTACCCCAATATAGATACTCGTGAAAATAATATGGTGGCAAAATTATAAAACCTATTTAAAAAGCTGGCTATATAGGGTCAGGGCAGCTGACGAAATCAGTATCTTAACACAATTTAATTTTTTTAAAAATGTATTTATTTATTTATTATTTGTTTTAAACACATCATAAATCTATCTGTGCTCAAGCCTGAGCATAGAGATATTTTGTTACGACAAGCCAAAATCTGGGAATCAAAGGTAAATAATAATGATGATTTTAATGATTTTATAAGTAATGATGCATCTCATCTAAGGTGTTAAGGCCATTTGGGACTTTACTGTCCATGTTGAGAATATAACGTGCTTCCCTCTGTCTCAACATACCCTCTCGGTTGCCACCCCGGCGGTGGACCGGTATGGCATCTATAACATAATATTTCAAACAATTAATGTCTCTCTCATGTGTTTCTTTAAAGTGGCGCGCCACTGGGTATTATGAGTCATTATTAATAATAGCTCTCAGATGTTGCAATATTCTGACGTGCACTTGCAACTTGGTGCTACCAATGTAGCTTAGTCCACAAGTGCACGTCAGAACAGAAATAGCAAAATCGGTTCTACAAGTGTAGCTGCCTTTGATGGGATTAGCACTCCTTGAGAATGGTGTTGTGTAGTGGGTCATATTTAATCCAAATTTACATGCCCGGCATGTAGAACATTTACGAAAACCTGGGCTCGGTTTCAACCAAGTACTAATCTGCGATATTTCTGGACTACTTTTAACCAATTTGCTACCCATTGAAGTACATTTTCAAAAAGTAATAGTTGGAACTTCAGATAAGCGGGATTTTAAAACGCTATCTGTCAATATTATTGGCCAAAATTATATTTTTGTATATTTTTAATGATATTAGTGTGAAACACTATTTGTAAAAAAATATTTTTGTACTTACCATTATAAAGAAACAATATTTTTTAACGGAGATACTAAGAGGGCATGTAATGGGATCAATTGCTATACCAAAACGTATAACGTAAATCTTATACAACAACTTTTTTTCATACAGCATTGTTTCCTCTGTGAAGTCAGATGTGTCTTGTCCATCTCACTGTTCCTAATGTTAAAACAGTCCTCTCACCCTGCTCTACTGCCAGCTATATGACACCTGACGGCAGGGAGACTTATTTGAGGATGAGGAGTCAAGTCAGCCATTCTAATCATAAGTCATAAAAGATTAGTGAGGATCAGCCAACAATCCCTAGCTCTATAATGGGTTGTGATGAATCTGAGTTGGGCTCATCACTGTCAAACTCAGGGGCATAACACAAGCCCCTGCAGCCCCTGCGGCGTATAGGGGTCCCCATCCTTCAGGGGCCCCCCGACTCTGCCAGGGGCCCTACTCAGGCCAAGACCAATATCTGTGAGCCCATCATCACATTCTGCACAGGGGGGGCACTATTTGACGTTTTGGTATTTGCCAAACCTGGTGCATTGAAGCTTCCACTTCAAGACCCCAGTATCCCAATGTGTGCCCCCGGACTGCTCAATGAATGAATGACTTAATTAATGAGTTAACACTTGTAAAGCGCCTCGTTACCCGAGAGCATCCCACGCTAATAGTAGAGCCTATACCGGTTCCAAACATATCAAGGGAAAAGGAGCGTTTTCAGTTGCTCACAAAAATTCAGGTAGTTTGATTGTGAACGGATGTAGAGGGGGAGTTGGTTCCAGGACTTAGCCACATTATATGAGAAAAGTTCAAAATCGTTTCATTTTTGGGACTATCACCAGATGTTTACTTTCGGATCTCAAAGCTCTATTGGGCTAGTATGGGTGGATCATAGAACAAGTCATTGAGGATCCTTCTCCTGAAAGTTCTTTATGTGCAATGCACATGGCCTTAAACTGGATTCTCTCCTGAATTGTGAGCCAGTGCAAAGAGTTCAGGGCAGGTTTAGCTGAGAGATATTTAGGGATGCTCAGGAGTAGACGGGCTGCACAGTTTTGTACTGTCTGCAGTATTTTGGTCGTGGATTGAGGAGCTCCTAAGTATAGAGCATTGGCATAGTCAAGCCGTGACAAAATCAGAGCCTGAACTAGCAGTCTTCTGGCTGTGAAAGGTAGAAGAGGGAGGATCTTCCTAATCATCCTCAAGAGACCATAGCAGCTGGCTCCTATTTTCCGGGCTTGATCCTTGAAGTCAAGGTTACAATCAAGCCAAACCCCCAGGCTCTTAATGTGCTTTTTCGGGGCAGGAGGAGGGCTCCAAACAGTAAGGCCAGAGTGGATCTATATTGGAAGGGGCGGAATTAACAAGGTGCATCAGCTCAGTCTTTGCCCCATTGAGCTTAAGATATTAGCTATCCATCCATCTGGAGACTTTGCCTAGAAAGGTTATTTGGCCCGGTTCAGAACTGTCATTTTTATTAAGGGAGATGACCAAATGAGTGTCTTCAGCGTAGGTGACAATCTGAACCCCAAACGGGGTAACTATTTCTACCAGGGAGCTCATATAAATATTAAATAAGTGGAACTCAGTGCAAATCCCTGGGGAACTCCACATGTGATTGGCAGTTTTTTTGATGAGGTTTCATCCTCGAAGACTGAGCAGAATCTGTTTTCAATAAGAACTGCAGCCATTTCAGTGCTATACCAGTCACTCCTGCATCATTGACTCTGCTAATCAGCAGAGAGTGGTTCACCGTGTCGAAGGCTGCGCTCAGGTCCAACAGAATCAGTGCTGCACAGCCTCCGCCATCAATGATTTTTCTAGTCTCCTCCACTATTGCCAGAAGTGCAGTCTCCGTGCCTTGCTGTGATCTGAATCCTGTCTGTGAGGGATGGAATTGGTTGTTCTTTTCCAGGAATACAGAGAGGGCTGAGTTAATATGCTTCTCAGCAATTTTACTCATGCCTGACAACAGAGATATTGGTCGATAGTTAGCCCAGTCTTCCGGGTCCAAGCTGTTTTTTTTTTTAAAGGGAGTTGACCATCGCCTGTTTCCAAAGTGGGGGCACAGTTCCGTCAAAAGAGAGGCATTGATCAGATCCAGTACGACCGGAGAGGTGGTCTCGATAATCTTAATTAAGATGGTGGGGGGCTGGATCTATAGGAGAGCCAGATTTTAGGTGATTTAGAATCTTTTTCAAGGAGGTTTGGTCTAAAGGGGGGAATTTCTCCAACATGTCCTGTTCCTTCACTGAGTCAGTTGGTGGTACCATTTGTAGGTCTGTTTCCTGAGGAAAGGACGTATAGATAGTTTGTATCTTGGCAGAGAAAAATTCTGCTATCTGTTTACACCTACGTAGCGCATTATCTGAGTTGGCTGGGGGAGCAGTGGTAGTCAGGAGTGTTTTGCAATATGGAAGATTTCCAGAGGGGAGTTTGCGGCCGATGTGATTCTGTCTTGGTAATAACTACCTTGGGCGAGTTCTATTTCAGATTTGTAGAGTATTAAGGCATCCCTATATATGGCTTTATTAGTGGCTGGAAAGTCCTTTCTCCATCTTTTTTCAAATTATTTAACAGGTTTGTTTAAGTTTCCAAAGTTTGGGAGAGTACCAGGGGTTTCTATTGGTTCCTGTTTTTATGTGGTTCTCTTTTTTGGGGAGAACAGTATTCAGTGAGGACTCCAGCCATCTATTAAAGTTATCATTTGTGATAATAGGATTTGGGTGAGATACTGGTCTGGTGTTCTCCAGGTTAGTCACCCATAATTCCAACAGAAGTTTAGACCAGGTACGGGTCGGCTTTTTGACTTTTGTCACTAGGGTACTCGTATCCTGCACAACCCAGGTAAGTGGGAGTAGGAAGTGCTCAGACCATGGCAATGGAATGGGTTTAGAGACCACAAGATTTTGGATGTTAGAAAATATAACAGGTGGTTTTTAGCATAGGTTGGGCCGACTACTTTTTGTTCAAGTTGTAAGGCCGCTAATCCTTTTAGCCAATTCTGACGTAGTGGAAAGTTGTGTGTTGTCAGAGTGCATATTAAAATCTCCCAATAAAGTAAAGTTGGGGAGGGTACTAGCGAGGTTGGCTACAATGTCTGGCATAGACTGACATAATTGGCCAGGAGGACCTGGAGGCCATATAACAGGATACCTGAGAAGGTGGCTGTTAGACCTGACATCATTGGCGTGAGTCTCCCTTCCATTTTTGGAGGATTGCCTCCTCTGTTTTAATATATTTTTGCTGGATTTATGCTTTGGGCACTGTCCCACTGCTAATCAGTGCCACAGTGCAAGTGCTCCCCATGTTAAATTGATATACTGATTGGATTCCATGATTGGGTTATTTGATTTATCTGTCAGCCCCTAGTACAATGCACCATGTGTGCCCAGGGCTTGAAAATCAAATGCTGCTGGTGGGCTTGCAGCACTGGTTGTGCCACCCACAGAAGCAGCTTGTAAAGTGTGTCTCAGGCCTGCCATTGCAAGGCCTATGTGCAGTCTAGCACTGCCATGTCGACTTGTCCAAGTGCACCCATTTGCCAGTCCCTAAACCTTCTCTTTGCTTCATATTAGACACCCCTATGCTAGGCCTAAGGGCAGGCAGCATTGTAAGTATAAGGTAGGACATGCTCTGATGTGTGTAGCATGTTCTAATAGTGAATTACAGCCATTTTCGTGTTTCCCTATTGAAGGCTATGTGTTCTCATAGGTTAGAATGGGCAGTTAGATTATTACATTCTTATAAGCCTAACTGATTCAGGGAACATGGTAGAAATTCGAATTTAGTATGCCTGAACTCAGAAAAATAAAGTGCATATTTTAGTAAAGTTTATTTTAATATTCTGTGTTTACAAATACCACTTTTAGAAAGTAGCTCTTTGCTTGCCTAACCATTTGAGCCCGTCTCTGCTGGGTTGTGTATTCCTTGGCTGGGTTTGTGTGTGACAGGGCTGGGGAATTCCAGGAGACAGGCTGGGGCAGTCCAGTGGTGAATAAAGAGATCTGTATCTAGATGGGAGGGGACCTGAATAGGGCTGGACCTTCCCTCTACAATGCTGGCTCCACCCCTTGTGGCTTGTCTGATGTCTCTGCCCTGCACTGTGAAAGGAAGAAGAGAGTCATGTAAACAAAGTGCTCAGGAACTGGTTTGGACTATGCAGAGGCCTCTCTGACTTCAGAGAACCAAGGATTTGGGGTATAAATATTGGGACCCTGATCCCAAGAAATTAGATCACTTCTGGAACAAGAAACCTTTCTGCCAAGGAGAAGAACCAAGGAAGCTGCAGGAGTTTGGACTGCCCCTCTGCCAGTGTCCTGTTTGCTGGGTTGGCCTGCAGTGGTTGCTTCATTTCCAAGGGAAAGGAGTAGGAACTTTATAAGGACTTTCATCTACAGAATATTCTCCAAGGGCTTGAACTGTGCTTGCCTCCTGCTCAAGTCTCAGGGACAAAAGACTTCACCTCCAGCTCCCTCCTGAATTTCCTTGCTGGGAATTCTGACTCCAGCCACTTGCGTGCAGCTGGGAGCTGGAAGCGTGACGCATCGAGAATAAGCGTGTCGCCGCCGCAGCTGAAATCATCGCAACGCCGGAGAAGCGAGCCTTCGTCGCATCTCCCTGGAAGCATGTGTTCATTGAAGCTGTCTGCTGTCGCATCACCGGAGAAGCATGACGCCATCATGAGAGTCGCCATCGCATCACCGGAGAAGCATGTCGCAGGGCCTGTCGCGGCTCCAAAGTACAGAGTCGTCGCATCGCCGCATTAAGGTGCCATCTTCTCGCATCACAACCGGATCGTCGCATCGCATCAAGGCGCCATCTTGCGCACCGCAACGGCCCGCAGGCCGAGAATCTAGGCATCACCTCTGCATCGCTAAGGCTCACGACGAGTCCCCTACTCTGCGCAAGCATTGAGGAAGGACGCAACCATTCCCCCGGGTCACGGAACCGACGCATATCCCCTTTTGCGAGCCTTTTGTTCACTTTGCGTTACGCATCCAGGTACTTTGTTGAGAACTTTGTCGCATTTACCAACAACTTGAACTAAGAGACTTTTATCATCTTTTAAGTAATCTTAAGTGTACTATTGTGGATTTTTGTTGTTTGTGGTCTCATGCTAAGTCTATATAAAGAATACTTATTTTTATAAAAACCTGTGTTGTGTCCATCTGTAGTGTTTTCACTGTATTACTGTGTATATTCACAAATGCTTAACACACTGCCTCTGAGATAAGCCTGTCTGCTCGTGCCAAGCTACCAAGGGCGTGAGCAGAGGGTATTAAGGAGTGTAATCCCCTTATCCTGACTTAGAAGTAAGGGTCCCTATTTGGACAAAGGTGATAACCATTGCCAACTAGAGACCCCCAGATCTAACAGTGGCTACATGAGATTCCCTGTTCGGGAAGGAAATACTTTCACAGTCGGGTATGGGGTTAGTAGTAATACAGCCTTTGAACTCACTCTTGTGAATAATGGAAATTCCCCCTCTTCGACCAGCGTCTCGATCAGTCTCTGGATAACAGTTGGATGGGAGCGCCTGAACAATGGCGTAATCCATCTCTTTATTCAACCATGTTTCCGTAAGGAATAGGAAATCTGGTTTCTCATCTTCTAACATGAGGTGGATTTCTAATGCATGCTTGGGGAGGGAGCGACAATTGAGTAGAAACATTTTAAACTCTTTCTTGTCAAGTAGTGTATCCGGTATTTGAGGGGAGGGACATAGTTTGAAACCACATTGTGAGGCCTTGTCATTAGGTAGAATGAAAAACCTGCACTTGCTTTTAGGCATTTTTCTATAAAGCTTAAGCTATTTGGTAGTATAGCAGTACCTTCTGTTGTTTAAACCGGCAGGGTCCCTGGTCCTAGGTCCCGGTCGGTCGCGGATGGGCGCAGACGGGCTTGCCTTAGGCGCGCCAGCGGTGCTGGCAGAGATCTTCTTTCCCAAGCCTGGTTTATATTGTGGTGTACTTCACGCTGCTTCCCTCTCTATGCCTCCTGTAGCAGGTTAGTTGGGGGGGGGGGGGGGGGGAGGGGAAGAGGGAGAGGAGGTTGTGGGTCACACGTCCCTCACCTCCCGTATCCTACCAGCTGGCGGTATCCCAAATTAATTCTAATTGTTGCAAGGATGAATACACACATGCATGCATACTGGCTAAGCAGCAGGAAATGTAAGCACACCACTAATGCACAGCATAGCTTTCAAATTAGGCTGCACAACTGAAGCTCCTTCGCCCAACTAAACACAATCAATTGTTTTGCACTTGTTATCCGGGGTTTTTATAACACTCGTGACACCGCCACTCGCCATGCCGCAAAGGCCCGCCCAGAGTCGTAAAAACGAGTCTCCTATTCTCCGTCTGACACGCGATATCTCCTCGATCTGAAATACATTTTTACTTGATGAGAAGCCGGTGGGCCTTTGCTTGACGGGCAGGCCCCTGCGTTCCTGGTACCGCGAACTCAGACAGTGTTTCTGTGGATAATACCCCCGCCTGATGGAGAGTAATGTCGTTAGAAACTATATAAATTATGAAAGCAAGTTAGCCTATAAAATATATTTTCCCAGCAAAGAGAAGTTAAGCCCTGTGGATGAACATATTGTGATTTGTGATAAACCTGTATTAGGAAAGAATCCCGAGTCATAAAAATATTTCTGTAACACTAGAACTGCGAGGCCCGCTCTTAATAAGATTTTCAGATTGCAATATGGTGCAGCCGAACTCCCGCACAGTCCAGGGGCGTTATTAGAACAGACATTACGGTAACGTTCATAGCATGTTGCTGCATTTTATTCTACCACAGTAAAACAGATTTATATCATGCACTGCGAGTGTTCAATTGCTTTTCAGGCCTTTACATCTTTTATCAATCTGTGGGACTTCACAATGAGAGCCAATGTGGCCGAAGCAGCAGTTCGAGGCTGACTCTGGTTTGTTACTAGACTTTTGTAAAAAGAGATGTACTTCTTTTTTTTTTTAATCCGCTTTTTGTCCGACCTGCTTTTCATTTGTGCTTGACAGGAGAGTCGCGAACACATCATTATCCGTACAAGGTCACCGTTAAGGTAACGCTCGCATTACCCAAATGTATTAATAAAAAACACTTACCTTGCCCACGAGCTTGCCTTTTCTGTTCATGCAAAGGAAAAAGTCTGTCTCTTTGCCTTTGATCCGAACTTGACTGCCAAAAGTGTCTGTTTCCACTAGAAGCTGGGCTTGGAAAGAAAGAAGGAAAAGGCGTTTACGGAAGCTGGGAGCATCAGGTGCGTCAGGTGAGCCAAAGAGAGTTCGACCCCAAATATCAGTCAACAGAACATTGCGGTGAGTGAGGAACATGGAACTACAAATTCATACACATAGCAATAGAAAAGATAATTGCACGCCAACACTCACACATTTCTTCCTTAATATTAACAAATTAAAAGTAAAAATAGTTTTAAGCTACATTTATTATTAACACATCTAAAATAGCATATTGCTAGTTATCCTTTCTAGACACTGTTACAAAAAAGATTAACCCATAACAAAATCTTCATCATATTGTGAGACCAGCACCATCCACATTTTTTAAGTTGCAGATTTTAATAAAGGATTGTCAGTAGCGATATATAAGGTTCATAGGTTGCCATGTATGCCGTCTCTCAATGCAGGAGATTATTAGATGGACTTGGCACACTGGTGACAGTGGGTCGGATTTAGACTATGGAGAAAAGGATACTCCATCGCCTTTATTCTTTCTATTGAACTGGAGGGACACCTGCCTCATTTAGAGTCGGACTGATCTTTAGTATTTCAGCAGCGGAGACTACTCCATCTCGGCACTGACATACACCTTGGACAGCCCGATGGAGTAGGCCATTGGAGGCTTAATCAATCGATCGCCCGCCCTTATTTTGAGTGTGTGATCAAATGTCCAGTCTTCACTGTTTATCACTGCCAGGTAAAACCTAACAGAAAGGGGCAGTGAAAACGTATAAATGACCCCCGTGTCACAGAATTTTTTTTCCATTGCATTGTTTCTTTATTTTCAAAAAGAAAATCCTGCTTTTGGATTTTGTTTTACTAAATTAAAAAAATTGAAAGTGTGCCGTACGGCTCCATCATGTTCACAGAGCTATATGTCAGATGTTATATGCACTGACACGCCATGACAGTGGTTCCTGGCAATGTAAAAGATGTTCATTGGGTCGGCAGGCATCTCAAAATATGGCGGGTGAGTACTCTGTCAGGGAGGAGAAGCATTTACTCCAACACTCTGATGGCGTAAAGTCTGTCTGCCATAGTCTAAATCAGGCCCTAAGCTTTTCAAGGAGTTCATTTTGTAACATTCGCCAATTTAATTGATCCTGCCTCCACCAGATCTTCCTCCTATTCGTGATCTTTAGACCCATCCTTCTGAACCTGTGCATAATGTTCCCGTTGATCAAGTTGATAATATAACTTCATCTTCATGGTGAAGGGCCCAAGACTCTTACAATCTAGTGCTGCTTTTTTCTGAAGGTTTTGTCGACTTCCTACCAAGGACACAATATTGTCTTGCAAGCTTTACAGTCAAACTACTCGCAGAATGAAATACGTTTAGCATAGTTAAGCATAGTTAAGCGTAGTTAAGCATAGTTATTGTATCCCATTCCCAACACCAATGTGACAATCTTTCGATTAAATATGACGTGGCTCTCATAATCATGATACCGGCTGTGTTAATCTTGAGTTGATGGATTCTAAGACTAATTGCCTAAAAAACACTAAAAAGCCTTTGAATTAACTTGCGTCCCTCTTCATATCTTTAACTGGAGGTGCTCCACAAGATGGGAGGGGGACAAACATCTTCATGAGCAGGGGGGGGCGCATACCAGTTTTTGACATTTGCAGGGCAACCACTTCCTGCCTACTCTATATCTGTTCATATTATCAGATGTAGATGACTTATCATTGGCTGCAGTAGTGTAACTGTGAGCTTTACACCCATAATCGTGTCATTGTGCACAGCTTTCGTTTTCACTAACCATACCAAAGGCATCAGTTATCTGATATAAGGTCTGTTGACCATGTCTTTCTCTTATCCAACCTTTCAGTAGGGTGAAAAGAAGCTCAACGAGGAGGTAATCACGTCTAGATCACAAACTGTAATCCTGATTAGACTGAGCAGTCTAATCTTTGTCCCTGTACTTACATCATACTCTCTATCACCCAAGGAGTTGGGGTGAAAAGTATTGTATGCAGCTTAGTATCGGCAAAAGTAGATGTAAGGGTCCGCTGGGTAAGTATAGTCCATAGAATAGGAGGGGCCATGACGCTGGACAGAAAGCATCCAGAATTATTAAAAAGATAATCTTAGGCTGTCGCAATAAAATATATGGGGTCAAAAAGTAGGATAATGAGGGGAACTCTGATGTGGGGGGCGAAACTTTCAGAGAAGTCCGTAGTCTGAAGAGGGTGGGAGAAGCATGGGAGTCCTCTGCGGTGGGGTCTTTCATCCACTTGTATCAGAAAAACAAGATGGCCTAATCTGAGTTTTCAAGCATCTGCAGTTGAGACGTGTGTTGGGCTCTAATGTTGAATTCAGTGATGTACCATTGGAGACCTGCTTTCTGTCCAAGGGAGGGAGGTCACAGCAACTTAATAGACTCATAAGACATTAATAAATAAACCACAGAGCACATTTTCCAAACTGAAGGATAAATGTGGGCCATGTAGACGAGGAAGAAGGACCGTAGCACTAATGTACCAAGTGAAGGTAACCTACTAATGTCACAGGGGCCTGAGACTTTGAGAAGGTGTGGTGGGTGTGGGGGGTGTGGAGCGGATTCCATGGACTTAGATAACATTGTGTCTCCTTCACACTCCCTTCACTGTACCTGTGATATCCACGCCTGAAGTATGATTAGCTTTGCCCTGGAAGAAACCCAACCAATGTAGGGCAAGTGATGAACCCTGAATGGAAACACAGAGTTTGTTCATGCCTTGATGCGGACTCTGCCCTGCAAAGATATTGTTTATTTTTCCTGTAAATTCTTTATTCAGGTGGAGAGGCAGAGCGGGTGACTGTATTGCTTATTTTTTGTAAGTAGAAAATGAGCAGAGGTTGACAGTGGTATCGCCATTGTCATGCCATGTTAGTGAGGTGGCAAGGAAGAGATAACAAACAAAGTAATTAAAAATAAATATCATTAAATTACCTATTCTTTGCAATTTGTGTACGTGTGTCACTGTGACCACAGTGTATCACTATGACTACAGCTGGTTTAAGAAACAGAATGCTATAGTCACCTGAGGCAGTCCAACCACTTTAAAGTGCAAATGCAGCAATAACAAGCATTTGCAATGCAATAGATCTCGCATTATTAAAGTTTGAGCTATTGGCATTGCTAATAATAATGCAACACCAATAGCTCAAACATGCAGTAATGAGAAACCTATTGCATTGCAAATGGTTGTTATAAGCAGGCATGTGGGATGCAGAAATCCATGAGAAGAATAATGGAAGGAAATAGGTCCGGCCTCCCCCGTGAAAGGTGGAGGGGGGACAGAGAAATATACAGCTGGATGTTAGGAGATCAAGAGTGAAAAGTGAGGGGAGATTATGATTAATTGAGATGCCGAGCTCTTATATTCCAAAGTGCCTGCATGAAAGCTAGTACCGTGGAGCTGCTGTTTGACTGCACTGAATGGAAAATATATATATCTCAATCCTTGCAAAAATGTTAAGATTTGGGGACGTTGGTGGAACTACTATGAACTTAAAAATGACTGAGCGATGGTTGTATGGCATAAGAGGAAAAACCCTTGCCTAGCAGACAATGATATGTATTGGATGCTATGTTGTTTTGTTAGTTTAAAAGATCAATAAAATCTGGTTTATTAAAAAAAAAAAGAGTACCATTGAACTCAGTAATATCTAAACAACACAATGTAGCTACAAGTCTGTAGTAAAAAGGCAACCAGCCCAAAAACAGTTAATAATTGTCATTTATCTCGAAAATAGAGAAATCCTGGTTGCTCCTTAAAGGAATGCATAGCAGTGAAGGGTGCCTAGAGTACATCAATTGTGTAGGTGGAATACATGTTTCTCCAAAGTACTCTAACCTTATGGTGGAATCAGGGCAGTTGATGGGTGTGAGCACCAGCAGGGGTTTGTATTTTTTGCCACATAATGCACAGTGATGCGGGTACTGGAAGGAAGTGCCTCCCATCATGCGGTCTTTGCTGAGAGCCTCGGGTCACTCTGGGGCAGAATGCACTCATCCTCATTTGCATAGGGGCCGTCCGTTTTACAGGAGAAACAGAAACACTGAGGGCACAGGTTGGATGTTTATCACCTCTGGCATCTAGGTCATAAAAAAGAACCTTAAGTCACCCCAAGTTGTCAACGTGTACACTTTGCATGTAAAGTTGTGAGAGGTGATCTCCCTTTAAGGCGCTGGGAGCGGGAGTAACTCATGTGAAACGCACATGGCTTAAATAGGTCAGCATTTTAAAATAAATATTAGTAAAAAAAAATGCACAGTATAAAGAATAAAGCGAGGTAGTGCATGAGATGGGCAAGATCTTGGCTTGCTGGCACAACATTGTATATTCACTTTTACGTTTTCCTTTCTGAAGCAAGGCAATAACGTCAACACAACACCACTTTACATACATCACCGGCAAACTTCGCAGTGGGTGAGAATGTAACAGCAAAGGATGTATGACGGTGCGACGCGTACCGTCACAACGCCTGCTTTTACAACGCGTCCCTTACCACGACTTGCGTTGGGGGCGCGGATTGAGAATAGTATAATTTACTATTCTAACACCAGTCCCCGTGGACACTAGGGAAGGTGTTGGAATAGTAAATATACTATTCTTAATCCTCTAGCGCCCTCCAGCGCAAGTCGTGGTTATGACTTGCGTTTTAACAGACGCGTCGTAAAAGCACTGCGGAGTAAAATACGCATCGTAAAGGATGTTCCCCACCAGCAAAGACTAATGGAGGGGAAACAAAAGCAAAAGGAACATTTGAAAAAATTTGTAAATGAGCAAAAGGTAAAAGACGCGCTCTGTGTAATTTTTCTTTTTAATTTCCTTAAAGAAATGCTGTCTGGCGGGACTTGGACTAGTTGTCCTTTGCTACAGACCCAGCACTTTGCTCGAAGTTCTGAAGACGTCACTCTGCATAAAACAAGAGGTCGGGCTTTTTTTTTTGCCCCTCAGAAAATGAGGAAGGAAAAGATCCATGAAAATTGAGGACAGTTTTCCCGTTCTCTGCTTTTAACGGCAGGCGGTGTGAGAAAAATAAAGAAAGGCACCCGAGCCCGGGGCGAGTGCTGAGCAGAGACCGATGTGCCGGGAAGGACAGTTGCTCAGCCACGAGCATGAAGTGAAGCAGGCACACGCACACACAACACAGCCCCATCTCTGGCCATCCGTCCACCTCCTCCAAAGTTGGGGAGCGTAAAAAAGCCTCAGCCCCTCCCGGAGTGACCGCAAACCCCTTCTAACAGCTCCCCCCGGAGCAGAACGCATCCAACATTTTATGAGATTGTTTCTTTTTTACGGGGATGAGGCAGCCACAATACGGTTTGGGGTGTGTCAAAGGAGGAAGTGTGAAGCAGCAAATTGTTATAGCCACGCACGCATTTCAACGGAGAGCGAGGAAGTGTGACTCGCCATGGCGTTGAAAGTTCCTGAGCAACTGGCCACCCTGGGTAAACATTGCGGCAGCCGTGTTCAACTGAACAGCGATGTACCGGGGGCTATGGTGGCGCTGGAAATACATAAGTATGTGTTTAGTTCTTTAGAAAGCTGTTTCGGCTGTTTTGTAACAACATTTACCTACCTTGCTTGCCATAAATTCGACTGCTACCATTTACCAAAGTTGGCAGCTGTGGCCATTAGGTCCAGGGTTTTAAGTGGGATGAAAACGAGGGCGGAAATTGAAACTAGTGGTGCACACACACCACAGAGGAGCGGGGGGAGGGAGCATGGCAGCGAGGAGAACGCGCGCTGCTGCGCGTGCTAGACATGGACGGGAATGGGCGCTGAAAAAGGCGGGACATGCGCCCGCCTTTGCCCAATCGGGTGCCTTTTAAAAAAAAAAAACACGCTAAAGCCAATGGCGGGCGGCGAAAGCCTGATCACACGCACAAGCGTGTGAGCAGTTTTTAGAACCCGCTTACAAGAGGTCTTGTGCTGCGTGGGCAGTTCTGCGCACTGCAATGCTAGGCGCGAGACCTAAAAAGGTAAAAGACATGCAGGCCACACTGGTTACTGCTAGGGCCCCACAGTGCCCCTCTTCCTCCCTTTCAGTGACAAACTGGATGCAGTCAAGGAGGTAAAATTACACCGTGTGAAGACACTTAGAATGCGTGTAAAACGTATGTACGAATCCACCTTGTCATCAGCCGAGGTTTGGGGAGACCAGCACGATCCTGTTCTTAGGGTGTGCTCTTTCTCAAAGGGACCCCAGGCACGCATCTATTTCACTGTGCATAATTCCTTCCTGCCTCACAGAAACTTCTGGCGCACCATACACATAATGTTTATCATTATCAAAACGTAAGTCGCTCCAGAAAAATAAAGTGATTTAATTTCATTTTCTATTTCAGAAATGCCACTCTGCTTTGACTGTAGCTTGTACAAGGTAGAGCCCCCCTAACGAATTTGGAATTTCAACGTAATATAAATATGTTAAACTTTAATGATCGCAGAAAGGCACATATAAATTCTTTCCCTGTTGTCCTCGTGGCCTTTAAACTCGGAGCAGACTTCTACGTGTGGAAAGGTCACGACCCTGGGGAGTGAATTAACAGTTTGTAAAACTGGAAGAGCTGAAAACTTTCTTGATTAATTGCAAAATGTAATATCCATTGAGTCATAGAAATTCCAATTAGGTCACCATCTTCAATTCATTTAAATATCATTCCGTTTTAGAGTGTGGAAAATGTAAAGGTGGAATGTGTGAGGATTAGGTGATCTTTGCAATGCAGACTGAGCATTTTTTCAGAAGAGGAGAGGGAACGCGCAGCAGGTCACCTATGTTTGAATAGTAATGCATGGAACAGAGCCATAGGCCTCGAGCGTGAGACATGGACAGTCCTTGGCACCATGCTTCGGCCACATCTGAGGCTCGGGTAATTTTGGGTTTATGCAGCCCTGGGGCCATTTCGTTTGCATAGAGTCATCTGACTAGCGGATGGTAAATGCATCCCCTTGTCATCAACTCTAGTTTACAGATTTGGCTCGCCAGTGGTAGGCTAATCCTTTCAAGTTAAATATCATGTGCTAGGTGACTCTCATCGAAATCATCCATATTTATGTGGCCCCATAACCTTCCTCTTACTTTAGAAGTCAGCACAACAGCGAATATGAGATCAAAAATAACTGACAAAGTCAATGGATTTAAGTTTGTGTTCAGTGAGAAACTTTTGAGTGTTGGCTACAAATACGTTCCCATCCCATTTAAGGGGAGGGGGGGCACTTTTGCACCAGTGAGGCCTTAGCCGTCTACGAGTGGGCACATCTTGGATTTGGGGGCCTGCCAGATACTGGACCTCAGGGCCATAGTGATGGTTGTCCTTTCCTATGCAGACTGGGAGCACCATCCGTGCATTTCCATGCCTGGGCCCACAGTACCAGGCAGAGAAATGCAGTGATGACCATGACGTGCAGGGAGAATACTCCCCGCATGTCAGGTCTAAAGGGAGAATACTCGCCGCATGTCAGGTTTAAAGGGAGGATACTCCCCGCATGTCAGGTTTAAAGGGAGAATACTCCTCGCATGTCTGGTTTAAAGGGAGAATTCTCCCCGCATGTCAGGTTTAAAGGGAGAATACTCCTCGCATGTCTAGTTTAAAGGGAGAATTCTCTCCGCATTTCAGGTTTAAAGGGAGAATACTCCTCGCATGTCTGGTTTAAAGGGAGAATTCTCCCCGCATGTCAGGTTTAAAGGGAGAATACTCCTCGCATGTCTGGTTTAAAGGGAGAATACTCCCCGCATGTCAGGTTTAAAGGGAGGATACTCCCCGCATGTCTAAAGGGAGAATACTCCCCGCATGTCAGGTTTAAAGGGAGGATACTCCTCGCATGTCTGGTTTAAAGGGAGAATTCTCCCCGCATGTCAGGTTTAAAGGGAGAATACTCCTCGCATGTCTGGTTTAAAAGGAGAATTCTCCCCGCATGTCAGGTTTAAAGGGAGAATACTCCTCGCATGTCTGGTTTAAAGGGAGAATTCTCCCCGTATGTCAGGTTAAATGAAGGAAACTCCCCGCATGTCAGGTTTAAAATGAGGATACTCGCTGTAAGTCAGATTTAAAGGGAGGATACCCCCCTGAATGTCAGGTTTAAAGGTTTAAAGGGAGGATACTTGCCGCATGTCAGGTTTAAAGGGAGGATGCTCGCCGCATGTCAGGTTTAAAGAGAGGATACTTGCCGCATGTCAGGTTTAAAGGTAGGATGCTCGCCGCATGTCAGGTTTAAAGGGAGGATACTTGCCGCTTGTTAGGCTCATCAGGTGTTTGTTTTCCAGCAACAAAACCCATTGGTTTGTTGCTGGAAAACAAAATACTTTGTTGGGCGTGCAGGGAAAATATGAAAATTCACTCACTTCCGCCAGGGGTTTATAGGCCTCTCAAACTTTATTTACAAATTATAAAAAACTTGTATCCTGAGCTTTGCAATATTATTATACTCCCAAAGCTTTTCCAAGTAGACTTACTTCTCTCTAGGTAATGCCTGGCAAAATCTGTACAGGGAATAGAAATTTGAACAACAAAAATGTGTGTCATTTGATTACGGTAACTGCATTACCCTGTATCTAAGTAAATAAAAATATTGAGTTACTGCAGAAACAGCACCGTGTGAGACAAACAATAGCTGTTAACACCTAGGTTTTTACATTTTTTAAAACCTGCACCTGTCCTGGTTAAAGCCCTGTGTTTGACAAGCAATGGAAGAGTGCCACAATGCGATAAAGTGATTTACCCGGGATCCGACAATTTGGTCAAGAAGTGAGCCAGGGACTGGAACTCAGATCTCCGAGCTAAAAAGTTGGTTAAGGCTAATAATGTGTTTTGCTTGTGTCATTTTCATCGGTCCCACAATGCAGTTGGTGGATTGTCTGATTCTATTAGAGTGCTCTGCCCAGACGTGGGAGATATTAACACCATATTGTCTTCATTCAAGATCCTCTTGCTGGTGAATATCCTGTCAAAGTGTGTTCAAGATGGTGGGCCGTCCACCAAAAAACAAAGGCATGTTCCCCCCACAGTGCATACAGGTCTTGTTTTCATAATGTCCTGGTGAGAGTTTGCAATCATTCTGGGGACTCTTTTCTTAAACTTTTGGTGAAAATATGGCAACTTTTATTTTGCAATTTGACATAGTGCAAATTTGGCAAACAGGAATTAGATCAAGTTACATGAGCACCGTGTTACATTACTAAAAGTCTGATAGTTTTTTTTCCTAAACACTGGGAGTTGTTTGCCAGAATCACAAAAGGTTGAGCCAGGCTGGGACTCACGCATTGTTTTCCAAGTTGGTAGCGCTGCCTATTAGGCCTCATTTTCACCGCTTCAAGACAGTCTTACGTGCTACTTACTCCATCAGACATGTTGGCAAGTTCATCACTGTAGTTGGGACACCTTAACAGACCAGTTTACTTTTCACAGTGTCACACTTATGTGCCAAATTTCCATGTTTTGGTTACAACTGTTCTTTGGGTACTTCATCAAACTTCACTAATGTTTGATTTCAAAATGGAGCTGGAGAGATAACAACTGGGGCACCCTCTTCCCTATGAACGATGCACTAACGAAAGCCCCACTCTGGTTCAGATGCAGTAGTTGTGAGTATTCACTACCAGGACGTGAGTGTAAAATCTCTGCTTGCTTGTATGTGTTTGTTATCTGGAAGGTATACCCAGGTTTTGAAACTGTGTGAATGGACATGTCTACTTCTATGCCAAGAGGGTAATGCAAAGTCATTTACCCAAAATGTGGAGCAAACCCATCCTGAGAGCAACTAAAGGGTCCACAGATAGATCAATTACTGTGTCCAGGTCACTCTTAGTCGATACTGTCTCTTGTAAAACTGAGGAGGGTGCTGTTCTGTGTCAGGGAATGTCTGTTTGTACTCTCTTACAATGCTTGCTTTTGCAGAAATGAGGGAGAGGACCTTCTGGACTACCCCTTTATTTAGACTCCTAAAAATGGTATTGTGGGTGGTATTGCTAACACAACTTGTGTGAGTGTCCTCATTATTTTAGTGAACAAAACTGTTTTTGTGGATTAAAAATGTGTATAAGGAATGTGCCTGGTCTTTAATCTGTTCGGTCTCCAAGCACAAGTTAAAAACATGACAGGTAAGACCTCAATCGGGGGTGGAGATTGGCATGCTTCACTGCCCTTGTAATTACAGCAATTGCTTTAAGACCAGAGCAACATTATTGCGAGAGGTTGTCTCTGGAAGTACTACAACGTGTATCCTGGTGTTTTCACTCATACCAGGTATATCTGGACTGAAGTATTGGCACATGTACTTATTGAACGCAACATCACCAATCAACTGTCAGTGAGTCCCGGCTCCTATTATCACTCTGCCGCTGTGGCATCTGTTAATGCTCCTAGATGTAGGGCATCTTTATTGTCTTGTTTGGGAAATGAATATTAGCTACTACTTCCCATATGCTAACCTTTGATTTGTGCTACTCAAGCTTGCAAACAACTTTTCAACATGCAAAACCCATATGTATTGGCTTTGCCAAAGGCTATTTTTGGGCAGGGAGCTATCATGTGTGCACAGGATTCAATTAATCCTGAGATATTCCAAGATTATATAGCGGGTGGAGTCCATACTAGTATTTCCAGAAAAAGGCATGGTCTCCACCTGGTGCCAGGATGAGAGGATGCTGATTATATCAGGTAAAATCATCTAAACTCTTTGAAAGTGGAGGACTGCCATATGGTGCATGGACATGCACCGGGAGTTAGAAGGATACACAATTGTAAACCAAGTATTAGCAAAGCCAATAGGTCTGGCGTTGGTTGCCATCTTTTTGGCAATTCTTTTTCATGGTTTTGGCAAAACTTTATTGTTTGGAAAGCAGCTGGGCCCACATTATTCTGGAGAAAAAAAAACATTGGTTAAAGACAAAAGTATTTTTCTGGTCTCAAAAAAGTACACATTATCATGGTACACCTGGCTCTGAAGGGGATGCTCTTGTGTGTGCATGTGCTCCTTGTGAAAGGGCAGCATGTCATAATTAATAATGAAGTCAGTCAATGGCTGAAGTGGGATAACATTACCATTAATGCATGCTGGAGAAAGGTGTAAGAAATGTGAATGACACAGTCACAGACTAATGGATAAAGTCTGGGCTGAAAAACCTCTAAAAGTATCTATGTTATACAAACTCTTAGTGGAATTGAAAGGTCTTGGCTAACACAGGCCCCCAAAAATGTATCAGTATGGCATTAGCTGCTACCCTTGACTTTGAGAATGAAGGAAAGAAAGAAGGGAATAAAGGAAGGCATGAAACAATGAAATAAGGAAGGAAGGCAGACAAAAAAGGAAGGAAGACAAACGAAAAAGGAAGGCAGAAGCTCAAAAATGGAATGAAGGAAGGCAAAAACGATATAAAGCAGGGAGGCAAAAAGGGAAGAAAAAAGGAAAAAAGAAGGGAAGAAAAAAGAAGGCAAATAGGAAAAGGAAAGAAAAAAGATAGGAAGATGGAAAGAGAAAGACATGAAGAAGGAAAGAATGAAGGAAAGAGCAAAAGAGAAAGAAGGAAAGAAAGGAAGGAAAGTAAGAAGGCAAAACAAAAATAGAAAGTAGGAAAGAGCAAAAAAATAAAGAAGGAAAGATAGAAGGAAAGAAAGGAAGGAAAAAAGAAGGCAGTACGAAATAGGGAAAATAAATACAGAGGCAAAAAAAAGAAATAAGAAAAAAAATAAAGAAGAAATGGATGAAAGAAGGCAACAAAGAAAGAACAACGGAAAGAAGGCAAACAAGAAAGAAAGAGGGCAAAAAGAAAGAAAGAAAAGAAAGAAGGGGCAAAAGAAAGACAAAAAAGTAAAGAAGGCTAAAAATAAAGATACAAAAAAGGAATAAAAAAGGAAAGAAGGCAAAAAAGAGAGAAAAAAAGAAAATAAAGAAAAAAGACAAAATAGAAAGAAAGGAAAACAGAAAGAAAGATATATACAAAGAAAGAAAGAAAAAAACAGAAAGAATGAAAAAAGAAGGGAAAAAGAAAGGAAGAAGGGAAAATAGAAGGAAATAAAAAGAAGAAGGGCAAATAGAGGGAAGGAATGAAAAAAGAAAGGAACAAAAGAAGGCAAGAAGGCAAAAAAGAACAAGCATTCTCAAAGCAATAGGTCTTGCATTTGCGAGTGTTTAAGCTATTGGCATTGAACATGACAATGCCTTTTATTTATTTGTTTTTAAAAGGAACACATATATCAAAGGCATTGTTGTTTTTAATGCCAAGAGCTCAAACTCTCACAAATGTGAGACCACTATAATGGTGGCCAAGCCCCTTTTTTCAGACTCTGCTCGCATATTCAGGTTAATGCGAGCAGCGTCTAAGCAAAGGGGCATGGCCATCATTATAGTGAAAACGCGAATGGTGCATTCACTTAAAGATTATTTTTAAAAAAAATTGTTCAAAAACTTTGTAGCCCGGCCGCTAAAGTGTAAGCGGACCACGCCGTATAGTAAATATTTAAATAAGCGCGGCCGCTATAAAGCAGACCACATAAAATATATTACAATTTAAAACAAAGCGGTTGGGTGCTCCGATGCAATGGGTGGAATAGGGAAAAAACATTAAAGAAAATAGTGCTCACCAACTTATAAAGCGTAGCGTGCAACAACCGAAGTAAAAGGGCCAGTCCTCGTGGGAGGTTACAAATGAAGACCAGGCGGTACTAAGGAGGGACTAACAAGCCTATGTATGAATCAGAAGCCAGACTTTACGAAAGGCAATGACATAAGCCAATGGCAAATATGGGCGTAGAGTGTGCGGGGCTACAATAGCATACTCCAGTACAGCATGCCTCGCAGAGCAGGCAGCGCATGCGCGCTGCCCTTAGGCTCGAAAAGAGAATGGGCAAAAAAGAAAGAAGGAAATTACAAAGGAAAGGAAAGAAAGAAAGCAGATGGAAAAAGGAAGTAAAGAGGGTTCACAGTATGAAATATTCGATACATAAACACATATTACATCCCTACCTATGTTTAAATTAAACTGTTACAAATGCTCTGCATATTAAACACAATAAAGTTTGGTTTTCTTCCTGGGCAAAGTTTATCAAAGAACTATTGGTGAAACACAGTCCAAGGACACAATATGGTATACTCTGCAATATCAGTAGTCCACTTCAAAAGGAATTTACAACGGTATTGGAAGGAGCAAGGAACTGATGAAGCTGGAATGTGCCCTGCACTCACTTCAAATGTGTCCTACAGTCATATCAGGCAACACTGGCACTAGATAGAACAACAATGTTTGGGGATGTCCACCTTCTGAAAAAGGAAAATTCAGTCACTCAAAGTGACATTAGCCAGAGGCTTAAGTAAGCTAACTCATTGCCCCAAGTTGTATGCTGTAGTGGGTGGAACCAAAATGGGAATGACACAAAAAAAGACCAATGGGTTATGAGAGGTGGCAAAAAGCCTCTTTAAATAAGTATATTATATGAAATTGTTTGAAAATCAAAAGGTCTAGGCTAACCCCAGACCTAAAGAGCACAACCCTGTTTAGCAGCCTCAGGTCAGGAGAGAGGTATCAAAAAAAGAAAAAGAAATAAGGTGTCAGGGTGTGACATGACGCGCCGGCTCTACGGGCCGTCCTTTTGTCTGTTTTCATTAAACAGGACTACATGTACCAGAATGCCATGATGGGAGGAGCGTGCGTAGTTATGTATGCGTGGGGGGATCCAGTTCGTCCTGAAGCAAGGATTGATTCCTTTCTCCCCCTTCGGCTGCCGTGTGGTGTTTGCGAGACGTTCTTCATCGCTTGGTGGACTCGCGTAACTCTCTGTTCCGGACTGGAAGTGCCCGTAATCCGAGCACCATTGGTGGCGTTGTTATGGTGAGAGGAGTGCGTGCTGCCTGAGACTTCCATTCCCGGTAAGACTGTGCTCAAAGGCTCTTGAGACAACAGAACGTTAGACGGGTGAGCGCTGTGGTGACATTCAACACGCTCCCATTTTTAGGTCGAGCCTGGCGTAAGCAGTGCAAAGCACTGCTGTCGCCAGCGAGCTCTATTGTTAGGGAATTGCCTTAGTAGTGGGACAGGAGATGGGAACGCGCAGAGCTTTCGGCGATTTCAGCAGGTGTATGCGCACGTACAGCCATGCGCTGTGCACATCTCCTGTCCCGCTTCCGAGGCAAGTCAGCCTCCTGCAAACAAACAAACAAACACACACACACACACACCCCGCCGCCGCCCTTGGAGCTGGATAGAGATACTCCTGCACCGGGAATGAGGCATGTGGCCCCCGCAGCAAAAGCACCCTCCTGCGTCCGTGGTTCCCTCCCCATCTACAATAATGTTCAGTCTACCCCCTCCGGACTCCTGTTCAGCACAAGGCCCCATCTGCCCCCTTTCTTGCCTGGGTCTGCTTCCCACAGACGCAGTAGGCCGCGCTGCATCACCGACCTCGCGCGGTTCTCCCGCGGGCGTCGAGCGCGTCCTACCTGGTCAGTGATGCCGAGGATACCCATTTCCCGGGGTGAGTCAGCATGAGGCGCGCAGCATGGGGGGCAGCAAGCCTGGGGAAGGAGGGACACAGGCCAGCTCGAAGGTCCGCGGGAAGTGCGGGTGCCGTGGGGGGAGGAATGGGAACGCCCCCACGGGAGAGTTGGGGAGGCTGCAGGAAGAGCACGTCCAGCGCCCCCTCCGGAAAGCCAGGGGACTGCAGGGACACAAGCTTCAATACAGATACCATCTTGCTTTATAATAATCTGGGCTGCGTGCAGGGTTTGCATGACAGCCGCCTTTAACTCTTAGTTCCCTAATGGTGCATGTCTAAAGGCAGGTCATATTTTATCTGATACCCTTATATGCTTTACTTGGCAAACAGTGTCAGGGCTCGGCTCATGAATGAGCCTTGAGATCCGAGCCTCCCTGGCTCGGCTCGGACTCGGCTCGCCCTGTTAATGTGTCAGCTCGCCTATTACATTTCAAGTCTGTGAGTAAGCTCAGTGTGTTCATGCACGTGCTGCAGAGGCCACAGCCAGTCACAGGCTGATAAAACAGGGGCCACGGCCATGGATGGTAGGGGCCCTTGAAGGGTCAGCCTCTCGGGGGCGGCGCTTCTTTTAAGAAGGCATGTGGACCGGGCCTACTATTAAAATCCAGGCCACGGGTGGCCCGGTACAGCCCGGGTGGGGTGCATCCGAGTTATGCGCATAACTCCTCTGACACAAGCATGTGCATGAAGACACAGTGAATCCAGTGTATGCAGAGGGGCGGGGCGTGTGTGTCCGGAGGGAGCCACGACCTGGAGCAGCGGCTTTGAAGTGCTCAGGGGCGAGGGATTCCCAAAGCCGAGCTTCGGGGGCGCTGGGTCTCCCCAGAGGTCTGTATCTACAGAAGGGGGGGGAGGGGGGATTCTGCTCGGCTGGGACAACAGCTCTGAAAGGTCGGAGGCTGCGCATCTGTGATGAGGTATAGCGCCTTAAGTTGTAGACCTGTGGAGGGGCTTGTGAGTGGTCGTCAGGGCGCTTCAGATAAAGGACGAGGCAGGGGCTGACTCTGCACTTTATTGAAAGTGGAAGAGAAGAGCACAAACAGGTCTGCAGGGTCAGAGGTTACACGTCTGTGAGGAGCTTTCTGCAAGAGGTATCAGCCAGATTCATCAATGTCAAATTCTGTGATTTCTAAATTACAAGTAAAAGCGAATCACAATTTAGAAATCGCAGAACGGCATTCATGAACATTTGCGATAAAAAAATGTGATTCGCAACTGGCCGCAATCGGCGATTGCGAGCCCCCAGAATTCGGTAAATAATCGCAGAACCCGCCGATTGAGACACAACCGTATATCTTTATTCAGTTTTTATTGTAACTAAAGCTTCGCACACGCATAATAGGGTAGACTATGACATGTTTGTCTCAATTCGATTAACAGTAAGAAGTTTTGAGGCACCAGTACGAGTACGCTTGGGTTCGTTTACATTCGCCCAAACATTTCCCTGCGAGGTATGTGACCATTATTATCATACATGAATTTGGTTCACTAAACGAATATGAGCCACATACTTAAGAAAGCATTATTGTACGCACGTTTACTGTGCAAGACAGGATTATGTTTTAAATCACTGCATCCCCAGTGATATTTGCAAGACACAGTGAATTAGTGGGCTGTGGTACGAATCGACCTCATAAGATGTTTTTCCCATGATTAACTCTTTGGATTACTCTGAGATAATCTAACGTAGAAAATGACAGGTTTAGTTGAATTACACGTGTATCTCCGTTTTAGGAACACCACGTATGCAAAATTTATGATCTTGGATTCTGTTTATATCACTAAAGAACAAGCAAGCCAGCATTGTTCTTTCCAGGTACATTTACTCGTTTGCATAAGAGTGTATGTTTATTTCTTGAGATGGGTTTTGACACTTGGGTATAGATTCTCACTCATTGCTGATAACTATCATACTAATTAACAACTCACGTATAGCTCGCACGAGCAGGCATAAGTGGTATAAACACATTAACACTGATGGCGTAGCTTTTTACCTGCAGGTATCGGGCAGATAAGGTTTCACATTTCTATCCCTAAAGGGCACCCCGACTGTGTCTTTAACATTCATTTCATGCTATATGAAGCAAGATATCTAAAATTACTTGCACTCGTCTTTATAGGATATCGCCCCTGATGAAGGGACCAGTTCCCGAAATGCATTGGGCATCGGCTTAAAAAAAAAGAGAATAACACCTTTATGAAGAAAAGATTCTATTGCATTTCTTTCTGTAAATAGGCCCATTGATAAAATAATGTTACATGCTATGGAATGAAATAGTGTCAACTAAAATACATTCACAAGTAGTGAATATGATGTAATGTATGTTTATTTATGTACAATTTTGAATCAAATATGGACTCATGATATACAAATATGATTTATGAAGATTTGAATATTAATAAATGTAAATAACATGTAAAAACTTTAACATTGTGTAAATATTGTGGAAATAATTTTCTTTCCCAGGGAACAGTGCGCATTACTTGCAGACTTCTTCTGCATCCCCTTGCCCTTTAGGGTTTCTGCGAGGCCGTCAGAGCCCTTCAGACCAAAGGACGAGGCAGGGGTGACTACACTCTAGTGTGGGAGCCAAAAGCACTACAGGTGTGCGGGTCGGTGGTTACACGTCTGTGAGGAGCTTTGTGCAAGAGACATAGCGCCTTAAGTGGAAGGATATCTGAGTAGTCGTTAGGGCGCTTCAGGCAAGGGAGGCGGCAGGGGCTGACTCTGCACGCTCTTCATAGTGGAACCGGAGAGCACCACAGGCTGCTGGGACCCCCAGGGCGGTGGTGGGATGTCGGGATGGGTAATAATCAGTGCTTGAAATTGAAAAATAGAAGTGTGGGTGCTCTGTAGCATAATACCCGCTTGTTTCTGAGAAGTGCCGGTACTCTCCAATTAAAAGTATTACGTCTCTCTCTCGAAGTGCAGGTACTTTCCCTCAAAATAAAGAAGCATTTGCAATGCAATAGGTCTTGCAGTTGTGAGAGTTTCAGCTATTGGCATTGTAAATGGCAATGCCTTTTATTTACGTGTTGGTTTTGAAAACATAAATAAAAGGCATTGTCATTTACAATGCCAATAGCTTAAACTCTTGCAAATGCGAGACCTATTGCATTGCAAATGCTTGTTGTGATATGTGACTACTTCTGGAATTGAACTGTGATCGCTGTGGTACTTTTAGCACACTCCTGTTATTGTGCTATGACACTATTTCTGAGCTTTAACAGTGAGCCCTGTGGTGACTTTTAACACGCTCCCGTTCGACTGCAGTGAGACAATGTATGGAATTGAAATATGCTACGAGTAAGAGGTATTGGGTGCCTTTTAGTTAGGAATTCAGGAGTATTCACCGGAACCTTTGAGTTTATATTTATATTGGATTCGGATTTCAGATAATGTTGTAATTGGCTTGAGGACATATTCAGCAATAGCTTGGGCTGTTATTAATCATAGAGACTGGTATATCAGTATCTCTCCTTGGAACAATCTTATTCTTTATTCTATCACCGCTGATTACACTATTGATTTAGACTTGTTCAGTATTATTTGAAAGGGATTAAAACAATCAGAATATGTATGATTATTGAGAGGAATTAGACAGGACCTGCATGAGTGGTGGATGGGGAATAACCTGTGTGCTGTGTGTTATAGGTGAATCCTCCTCCTGTGCGAGACAAATCGTACCCGGGGTAGTAAGGGATAAAAGGAACACCAAGGCAGGTGGAGCTTGTATTACAGGTACTAGTTTCCCTCTAGTGAGACCTTTTGCGAGTAGCCATGATCATAGGCATGTTTTAATGATGTGTTTTTTATTATTACAGGTTTCCCTTTCCCGGCTGTTCCCACCCTAATTCCTTTCCCTCACTCGATCACCCCAATACTCTGTACCACCGGTGTTGGAGTTAGGGATGTTGAGGGGTGGACCCCTTTGAGCATCGGCCAGATCCAGGGGAGTTCCTGTGGTTTGGACATAAGGCGCCGCCCTTGGCAAGAATAATGTCACACAGGACCCAGGCCTTTCAGAAATGTATAGATCTAATACTATTTGCGATGTAAATTTCACTTCACTCCATATTAACACTTATGACACTGTATTTTTATGGTTCTGCACAGGGCATATCTTCGCTTGAACTGCATGTACACAGACACCCAGCTCACTTGCCCTAGGTGTGAGGTGGCAGATGCGGACTTGTTCCACATGCTCTGGAACTGTCCAAAATTAGGTCGATTCTGGGCACAAATAAGAGAAATAATAGCAGACATCACAGGCTCGTCGGTGAGGAATGGAGCTGAAAGCTCTCTTCTGGGAGTACACCCCCGCCCCAAACAACAGAAAAGGCAATATAGGTTTGCGGACCTGGCCATGCTGCTGGTGATAAGAACCATTACCATGAGATGGAAGTCTGTGTTGCCTCCTCGACTACACATGTGGCACACGGATATGGTCCGATGGGGAGCGGCAGAGAACACCATGCTACGGCCTGAGGAACAGAGAGGGTGGCGCAAAAAAACCGTCTCCATGGACTGGGACAGAATGATGGAATCAATTAAGGCAGTAGATATATTGGAACTGGCTGCTCCTCAGACAGAGTAAAGTATACCCTAAACACACACATAGAACGGAATATTTTCAGAGTCAAGTGTCTACACTCCAGGTCACTTGGACTTGGTTTTGATATGAGTAGTGGTGTTAAGATATTGCATTGTGAGCGCTCTGGGCGAATAGTTGAGTGGCAATATGTATTCAGGCGAGCCTACTGGGAGGGTTGTGGGTGGGAGGGAAGGTTAAGTTAAATTAAGTTTGTTCATTACAATTTAAGCTTAGACAACTTTATTAATATGGAACTAGACTGTACATCCGGCCTCTACAGATAAATGTCAATATATACATAGAGCCTAGCTGTCCGGATGTACTGGTAATGCTGATAAAATACTCACACTGCCGAGGTTGAACAGAGTTGTATGATCATGATGTCACAAAAATGGACCTAAAAGTATATGTTGATGGCTGTCTGTAATGGCATATTATATGAAACTCAATAAAAATATGTTTTTAAAATAAAAGACAATGTATTTTTAGTACCTTTAGCATGCATTATGAAGGAGCAGTAGATAACTACAGCTTATAACTTTGACATTCTAAAACTCTATTTTGCGGCACCTTTCATAAATTAAAAACAGTAGTATTTCCCTTAAAAAAGTTAGGGCCATTTTACATATGTTTTCCACTTTTTGCTACTGAATAATGTTTGCGGCCTTCACATAATCTCTGGGTGATTCAAGGTGAATTATAGAGTGATTGCTATATTTAGTGAGAAAGCCAGCATAGTCTAGACAGAATAAAGAAATATTGCTTGAATTCTTCGACAGCTATATAGTTTTACCTTTTTCCTGTTAAAAAAAATAGTTCTTCCTATGGGAAAATCTTCTGCGCTGTGCTATACCCTTATTGGCCCACTTAACTTAAACCTTCTCGACAACTCCCACTGAAAGAATTTCTTAAATGTCTAGGTGAAAAGTATTATATATAGTGAAAAATTAGCTTCCAGCTAACAAAACATTTAGACGCCAATGAGAAATTTGGAATAAGTAGAAACTAAGTCAAATTATCTTTGCAGTTTTCTTCTGTTGGGTGGGAACCCAGAAAGGTAAAAAAGGGTTTTTCCATGTAAACAGAACAGAAGGGAATAAAGAAAGCAGTCAAAGAGATTGTTAAATTCTTCAAGGTTTTCTTCTGGTGTGTGGTTTGGGTGAAATACCTTACATTAAATCACTTACTGATGTAGATGTAATAGAAATTTCAAAGGCATTCCAAGTATTATAAAACTACACCAGTTGGCCACAAGTTGCGACTCAACAAACCATTTTACATTCTCAAGAGCAAACCAGATTCCGACTTCAAGGGTTGGGAAAGTATTTTTCCTCCGCAGACAGAATGCGCAAGTCTAGCCCCTGTGCGTGCCAGGAGAAACGTGCATTTGTTCCTGTAAGTCCGCATCTTCCACTCAAATCCTCCTACTTACTTAGGACGACTTCGTATGTATTTTGAAAAGAATCCATATTTAGAATGTGTGAGAACTTCTGAAAAAATAGAGTTAAAAAAAATATGCAATCCTGTTACATGGCCAGTGCGTGTGATACCTCAACCCTGACTTCAAACTGGACGCGTGCCAGCGCCTTGTGAATCAGGCCTGTGGGCTCGGAAAGGTCGCAGGAACGTGTGCTTGCATATTAAAATGAAAGGTAATAGCCAGCTTGTGCTGCGTTTACTCGCTGTTGTCCACTTGGGACAGTGTAGATTGCTTTTCAACAGGAATTGTTCAGTGTCCTAAAACACAGGAGGATACCAAAGAAAAATGTTGCGCGTGATTCTATAATCAGATGTCCTAGGCAGCGGGCTAGAAGGCTATATAATAGTTTACAAAATATTCCACTATTATAATGTAGCTGGCCAGGCAAACTTTACTTTCAATAATTGTGAGCTGTTGTATTTCTGTTATATTTTGTACTAATCGCGATCGATAGTAAATGGCATTTATGTTAAAATATTTTTATTTATGATTTTGAAAGAAAATTACTACCTAAGTATAACAAAAGACAGCAATTACGCAACAATATCCTCTTGCCGATTCGTCTCTCTCTTCAATGCACAACCTAAAATTTGAAAAACTCTGAGGTGGTTGGGGTACTTGGTGGGTTCTGTGGGGGAAGGAAGGAAAGGGGGTACAAGAGCTCGAGGTAAGTATTCAAACAAGATGAGCACTGTGGGCCAGTGGTTAATTTATAAAAAAAAATAAGTGTTAGGAGGTGGCCTAAAACAGAACCATGAAAGTGATGTAAGGCTGTGGTGTAATGGCCAGAGTGTCGGACTTCGAAGCTGGGGAACCAGGTTCGAGTCTCGGCATTGGCTCAACATCCTGTGATTCTGGGGAAAACACTTAATTTCCCCATGCCTACAATTAATGTGTCCTTAACTGGTGCTCAAGAAAAGCGCTGGTGTTGATAATTAAGTGCAGATGCTAAGCACCAGAAACCACTGGATCAAATTAAGCACTTCACTGGACAAGGATCAAGCAGGCAGGCATGCATGCATCATCTGTAGTGTTTTCCATTCGGTTTGCTAGTAGGACTTCACAGTGGCCGGTAAGAAATTATCTTTAAATAGACTCAATGTTAAGATGTTTGTTTCGCAACTTATTAACGATCCTTTCGTAAGGTGTCCTAACACCGTTCAATTAACCATTTTTTGTGCTTTGGCAGGTAGGTTGGCAACTTCCACTTTCGATTCACACTGACTTGCAATGTTATGTTATGTAATAGGTTATTTGTAAGGCGCAAGTACACCGGCGTTTCAATAACCTGTCTTAGACATAGGCAGCTGAAATGAATAGTTAGTAAATAACACAAACAATGCAATCAGTCTCGCATGTGTGAAAATTAGAGCTATTGGCCATGTAAATGATATTGTTTTTTACTAGATACAGCTACAGCAATGCGTAGAGGACTTAGAATGAGGAATTACCACTGGCACTATACAAGCAGCTGCAGCATTGTCTAGAGGATTTAGAATGAGGAATTATCGACAAGACCAGAGAAGCAGGTAGCAGCACTATTTATAGGGCTTAGAATGAGGAATTACCAAAAGGACCAGAGAAGCAGCTGCAGCACTGTCTAGAGGACTTAGAATGAGGAATTGCTGATGAGACTATAGAAGCAGCTGCATCACTGTCTAGAGGACTTAGAATGAGGAATTACTGAGGAGACTATAGAAGCAGCTGCAGCACTGTCTAGAGGACTTAGAATGAGGAATTACTGATGAGAATAGAGAAGCAGCTAGCAGCACTTCTTAGAGGACTTAGAATGAGGAATTCCTGACCGGACAAGAGAAGCTTCTAGCAGAACTGTCTAGAGGACTTAGAATGACTATTTACCACTGGGACCAGAGAAGCATCTAGCATCACTGCCTAGAGGCCCAAGAATTAGGAATAACCACTGTGACCAGAGACACAGCTACAGCACTGCCTAGAGGACGTGGAATGCGGAATTACCAACGAGACCAGAGTAGGAGCTAGCAACACTGTCTAGAAGACTTATAATGAGGAATTCCTGACAGGATCAGACATGCTGCAAAGGAGCACTGTCTAGAGGACTTAGAATGAGGAATTACCACTGGAACCTGAGACGCACCTGTGACACTGCCTAGAGCACTACGTATAGGGAATTACCACTGGGGCCAGAGAATCAGCCAGCATCATTGTCTAGAGGACTTAGAATGAGCAATTGCCACTGGCACCAGAGAATCAGCTAGCAGCACTTCATAGAGGACTTAGAACGAGGAATTACCACTGTGACCAGAGACACAGCTGCAGCACTGCCTAGAGGACTTAGAATGAGGAACTACAGATGGGACCAGAGTAGCAGCTAGCAGCACTGTGTAGAGGACTTAGAATGGGGAATTATCACTGGGACCAGAGGAGCAGCTAGAAGCACTGTCTAGAGGACTTAGAATGATAATTACTGACAGGACCAGATAAGAAGCTAGCAGCACTGCCTAAAGGACTAAGAATGAGGAATTACCACTGGGACCAGGGATGCAGCTTCAGCACTGTCTAGAAGACTCAGAATGAAGAATTACCACTGGGACCAGAGAACCAACTAGCAGCACTGTCCAGAGGACTATGATTGAGGAATTTCAACTGTGAACAGAGACACAGCTGCAGCACTGCCTAGAGGACTGAGAATGGGAAATTGCACTGGGAGCAGAGAAGCAGCTAGCAGCACTGTCTAGAGGATTTAGGATGAAGAATTACCACTGGGACCAGAGAAGCAACTAGCAGCACTGCCTAAAGGACCAAGAATGAGGAGTTACCACTGGAACCAGAGAAGCAGCTAGCAGCACTGCCTAGAGGACAAAGGATGAGGAATTACCACAGTTGCCAGAGACACAGCTGCAGATCTACCTAGGGGACGTAGAATAAGGCAATACAGACAGGGCCAGAGTAGCACCTAGCAGCACTGTTTAGGGATTAAGAACGAGGAATTATCACTGGGACTAGAGAAGCAGCTAGCAGTACTGCCTAGAGGACTTAGAAGGAGGAATTCCTGATGGGCCCAGAAAAGCAGGTAGCAGAACTGTCTAGCGGGCTTGGAATGCTCTGATCCATGTAGGAGACCATTCCCTACCCCAATAGGCACTAATGCAAGAGTATTTGTGACATTATTATTCAGAAGAAATTTAGAATGGAGCTCATTCTGAGTTCTGTGCAAAGTTCGTCATGCCTGCACATAAATGAGTGCACAAACAGAAAGCAAAAATTATACATTTACCCCACTCCTAATTAACCAAAATAAAATCTTGCATCTGGAATAAGAGTATTGCATACATGTTAAACAACCCCAAAAATAAAGAAACTTTATGGGACCAAAAATGGAGTCTGCAACTAAAATAAACATGACACAAACGTTTGCCACGTTTGCAAACTGTGAAGAGTTAGCATATGATGTTTGTCCTTGGCTAATGGGTGTTGAATTAGTGCGTGAAAGTTGTTTTAAATAAAACAGAAAAAAAAATGTATCTCCAAAAAGTGCACGCTATAATATATGTTACATCGCGCACATTGAGCGTAGGGTTATGTAGCTAAAGAGACCAAAAAGGAACATTCTTTACAAAATGCTGCAGCCTTCCCAAAAATATAATAGTGCACAAACACAAAGATTAGAAGCTTTAAAGAAAGGAAACATAATATAAGCCAATACTCCAGGGGAGGAGAGACCTAAAAATGTGGAACAAATAAAGGCCATAAACCAAATAAAAGCAAGCTTTTACGACTGACACACATTTGAACAAATTGCCAGCAAGAGGTGGAATTGGACCCCACATATCGAACACAACATACCTTGCAGAACAGCACATGCGCTGCCTAGGCTCGATCTAAAAAGGTTGTAATAGCTTCCTGAACTGGACTGCAGGAAAGTTCTGACCCAAGAAACAAAGTCAAGGAATTCCAGGTTCTATTGACAGAAAACTAAAAAAGTCTGATTCCTGAAAGAAACGAGTTTAGTTCTGGCAGATTGCTAGAAAGTGTTGATTATTAGACCTTAGATTGTGTATAGACTTGTGCCAACTGAATTTGAAGGCAACAAAGTGAGAAAAAGTTTCAAAATAGCTCTGTGAACAATGGCCATGGCCTTGAACACAATTCTCTTTAGAACCGGCAGCCAGTGTAGTTGTTTTAAAAAAGGAGAAATATGCTGGGGTTTTGGTACTCACAAATCAACGGTATTTTGAATCTGTTCCAGCAAATTGACCGCTTTTCCATGTGATGAAATAGAGCATTACCACAATCCACACAAGATTGTACAAGCATGTCTGTTATAGTAACATAAAATCTTTTTCTGATAACCGGAAAGATATTACAACGTGTTTTAAGTTGAAAGAAACATCAACCTTGTCTTTTTTGGTACCTGGGGTCCGAGAGATGGTTTGGAATTCAAATAGATTCCTAAGTTAAATATGACTTGAGAAGCCTTTTAAATACAACTCACCCTGCCCTATGGGCTGTTTAGGGCTTACCCTAGGGGTGACTTAAATCCATTAAAAAGTGATGTTTAAGCCACCTGGCGAAAGATTTATTTTGCCAATTTAAAATGGCAGTTCAAGAATGCACACACAGGCTGCAATGGTATGCCTGAGATACATTATAAAGAGCCACTGAGTGCGTGGGACAATAAGTGCTGCAGGCCCACTGATAGCATTTAATTCAAAAGCCCTGGTTTGGTATATGGTATACCGCTTTACTAGTTATTGAAAGTAAACTAAATATCCCAGTTCAGTGTGTCAAAACATTACGATGTTTACCAGAGTGAGCACAAGAACTTTAGAACTGGTTAGCAGTTGTAAAGTGTGCAGAGTCCCAGACCCAACAAAATTGAATTCAACAAACTAGGAGGAGTAAAGGCAAAAGGTTTGGGGGAAACCACGCTAAGGATGTAAGCTCTAACAGTTATGATAAAGTCAATAGGCCTGGAATATTGATTGTGAAACGCATATGTTAAAGGCAATAGGCATTTAAGGGTGGATTGCTATTACTCTGAATTAAAGCCTACAGGTTTTTTTGTTAGACGGAATCAAAGGCAAAAAGTTTGGTGTTGTTTAACCTCTCTGACAAATCATGAATATAGATATGCATTGTGAGAATCCTTCTTGAGCCCTGTTAGGAGAGAAACGATTTTGCTGACTCTAATTTTGTATGCATTTTCAATTTTATGACTATATGACTGATGGTTGCCTTGTGGTAAAGCTTACACTCACAGTTTTCTCACATCTGTTGAGTACCACAGCTGAGTATTTCTCCTTTTAATTCTAATATTGATTATTGTGCAAGTTTAATGAACTGAAATCATCACTCTATATCTTTATTCTTGCTTCTTCTGTTGCATCTTTACACTTCCTCAATTCTAGCAGCTGCTTGATGCATCGCACTATCTTTGAAAATTAGATTTTCCGTAAGTGCAGCTTTGCGTGGACCGATTTGCAGCTCTACCATAAGTAATCACTAGATCCCAAATGCTCTTCTACCCATAAATTTCACGCTTGCTCCATTACTGAGAAACAGATTTAATATGATCCATCATATGTAGTTTTCTTTAATAGCTGTCAGGGAATTTATTGTGTGCAGCATATTTCTATTGTTCATTGCAAATTGGCAGTGTGAGGTTCCTGTTGACTTTGAACAGACTGCCATTCAAAAGCCATAATTCACTAATTTTAATATTTTAGAAATAGATGCAGGAAATCCAGCATCTGGATACTGGTGAAAACATGACACCAGACTTTTAAAAACCATGGAGTGCAGTGTCACTTGAAATGCTGCTGCAAAAAGTTCTTAACAAGTTCATAAAAGATTGCAGTGATTTTGTTTGTGTTTGCAGTGATTCAACTACGTAAATGAAAAAGTTGTGTGAAATCCTGTCAAAATCGATACCTGAGCTAAAGTGCTTCCGTGTAAGAGATACTTGTCACTTGTTAGATGGTATGCTAAAAGCATCTTTACATCTTCAGAGTTAATGAAGAATGCCACTTTTTAGTCCATTCTGGTGCACTATTTTGTTATGCACAGAAACTAAAACGCTAATATTTCTCATTTCGTGCTTTGTACGGCATCAAAGAAAGAGCCATTCTAACTGGGTCACGAAGCTGGTGGTTCTCAGTCCTAGAGGCCATGAATGCTATATTATCCATGTGGCAACCTTTTACAGAACCTTTGCTGAATGATGATGCCAAAGGCAAGAAATGTGAGGATCTTTGATCACATATTGATAGTGATTTCCCAAAAAGTACACTCTACTGCATTCTTAGATTTTTGCAGGAAAGCATGACTGCTGTAGTGGCCATAATAAAACAAACTAGAGTCTGAAAACACCATTGTCTACCACGTGCTCAGCTTAATTGGTGTAGATGTGAAACATCTCCTTGAGAGTAGGCTGGGCGACACTTTAAGGGCTAGATGTAGGTAATTTTATTTTACCACTTCTTAAATACCGAATTTTACCGATTCAGTATTTAAAAAGGGGTAAAATAGAGGGGGGGGGATGTAGGTATTACAGAATCGGTAAATACCGAATTGTTAAGATTCGGTATTTACCGATTCTGTAAATACCGATTCGGTAATGCCCATTGATTCCTATGGGCATTGAAGCCCATAGGAATCAATGGGCATTACCGAATCGGTATTTACCGAATCGGTAAATACCGATTCCAGCAAGGGTGCAGGGAGTGTCACTTTGACACCCTCTAGCACCCCAAATACAGGCATGTGTGCCATGTGGCACACAGACATGCCCTAAGGGCATGTCTGTCTGTCACATGGCATAGGTGTGCATGCACACATGTGCATGTACACCTGGATTCGGTATTTTACCACCCAATTGGATTGGGTGGTAAAATACCGAATATGAAAGGCCTTTGGGACTCAGAAGAGTCCCACCTACATCTAGAAGTTACCGATTCGGTAAAAATACCGATTCGGTATTTTACCAATTCGGTAAATTTACTGATTCGGTAAATTTACCGAATCGGTAAAATTGGCCCCCTACATCCCAAAAACCCATTTACCGGTCGGTAAATGGCAACCTACATCTGGCCCTTAGTGTCTTTGGCACTACAACATATTCCATGTCAGAGTGCTTGCCACTTGATAAGCAAGGAAATGTTTAGGAGAAATTCAGCAACTTTTAATTTACAGTGTATGAGAAATAGCCCTTCACCAACCATGGCATTTGAAGTCAATGAAGCCTCACTGGGGTACTCTGCACTAGTTATAGACCCCTTCCTTAAAGGGAAATTTTCCCCAGAGTTTCAAAAGGGCTGCCTCATTTTTTACTTCTTCAATAACTCAGAGGGCATATGTGCCCAGTTCAACGCATATGTTGTAGAACCTGTTGCAGAGAATCACAATCTTCATGTGCACCAATATCGGCATGGAAAGCTATGTCAGTGGCCAGAGTTTGCAAATTGTATCCTGGCTATTTTGGTATTGCCTGTCTCAAGTGCCAATGTTGAAAGGGCCTTTTCACAGATAAAGGTGTACATGGGAAGGAAAGAGCGAGCGTGCATGGTCAAAGACGCACTGAAGAAGTATTGTATGGTGTACTACAATAAGTTTGATTTGTAAAAATGTATTTGTACCTCATTTACACTGTATGTACACTCTCTATATACCATGGACTATCAGTGGCACGAAAATGTGTAAACACTGATAACCACTATTTTTTAAGGTAATGAAATCACTTGAAAACACTGAAAAAACCTCACCAGAATTTGCCAAAAATATAAACTGAAAACAGGAAAGCCTAGTTATAATTAAATAGGATTCTGGCTTGTATGTGGACATTTTAGAAAGTTCCATTATTTTAAGATGTATTCTTGGTTTTTGAGACCTATTGTGACATCATTCACCGGATTGCCCCATTAATGGGTAAGTATTTTATGAATCTCAACAAAAGGTCAGTTTGTATTGTGACAATACAGTACATTAGGTGTAGCACAAACTAAGGTCAGAGTTACATACCTGTCTTGCAAAATGAAGCAACTCTTTTATTACCAGGGGCTCTGTACATGAATCCCGATTTGAACCTCCAGCACCCAAAAAAAATAAAACTAGCTATAGATCAACCGGTAATCTGAAAGACACCAGGATTGGATAGATTCCCAGTGAAATTTTATGCTGCGTACTCAGCACAGCTGATACCTTGCATACGTATAACGTACAGAACAGTCAAGCAAAGGGCACTGTAACCCATACAACCATAGAGACAGTGATAGGGGTCTTGCCAAAAACAAGCTTTCATCTGACCAATGTGAAATTGTATCATCCCTTGTCCATGCTTACTTTGGACTAGAAAAGGAAACAGATTTGTGCCAGGTCACAATACTTTTCTCAATATGAATAGACTTTTCCACATAATCGGCATAGCCTGCAGAGATGGGCTTCACCATTAGTGAAGTCATTAAACATTGAGAAGGCATTTGATACCAATCACTGGACAAATCTATTTGTGGTCTTCAAAAAGACAGGGCTAGACTTGGAAATATTAAAAGGGATAATAGTTCATAGTCCATCACAATGACAAGAGTATACACTGTCAGCACAATCTCACACCAGCAGCAATAGGCATGGGCACTAGATAGGGATGCTCCCTATTGCCTCTACTGCTCTAAAGTGTTACGGAGCCATTGGCAAGCCCAATCAGAGCCAAAAGGCGAGAATATGGCTTTCCACTGAAAAACAGCCATCATGTGGTATTGTTCTATGCTGGTGATGTATTATTATACTTCAGAGATGCAAATGAAGACCTTCCAGTGTTAATGGAGCCCATAGCAGACTTTGACATGGTGTCAGGTCAAAACTCCAACTGAGAGAAAACCTGTATGTTCCCATTACAGTCAGTCACTGAAGGAAATGAAAAGCTTCCTGCCAGTAGCCCAGTTTCCCTGGGAAAAGGATGCTTTCAAATACTTTAGAGTACAAGTATACCACAATGGTGAAAACCTAGTAGTGTGGAACATAGGTAAGGTAATCGCGGCTACACGAAAGTCTGTACCCTTCTGGTGTAAGTTACCCCTGTCCTCATGGACAGAATATCAGTCTCTAGTGTGATTATACTACCATGAGTTTTGTACATTTTTGCAGCACTAAAAGCAGTGATACATAACTATTTCTCAAAGTTAAACGTATTAGTCTCTGACCTAATATGAGGCAACGGACAGAAGAGAGTTACCTTAAACAAAGTACAACTACCAATAGGTGGAGGCAGTTTGGGAGCACCCAATTATGAGCCATATTTTTTTGCAGCCCAATTGCAATAGCCCACGAGTTGGCTCAAAAATAGTGTTCAGGCAGAAAACTGGTTGCAGAAGCCGAATTTATCAACACCACCCTTTGTGTGGCAATACTAACAGATCGGTGGCAGACACCTAGAACTACAAAATTGATAAGGATTACCAGAAAGCGCTGGTGAAGAAGCTGCAAGCTGATAGGCACAAGACTCAATTGCACTCCTTAAATCCCAATAGAGTGCTTATCGCACTTCACAGAAGTGTTAAATAAAGAGGAATAAGCCACTGTGGTTGGAAACAAGAGGTAACCTTTATGATGGTGAAACTCTTCACTCCTCTCACAGCATAAGAGGTAGCCCAAGGCCACTATATGACAAATTAAGAACTTTCTAAGGTAGTACAGATGGCCAAGAATCTGAGATAAACAATCCATAGAGAGCAAACTTTCTGCAACCGATAATTTCTCACTTGTCTAAAAAGCCATTAAAGCTGTGCCAAGTAAACAATACAATGTTAGAAACAGGATTCCTGGTTGGCTAAGGTTTGCACCCAGGCCAGGCAGGAGCTACCACTCTAGTCAGGGAAAGTTAGATACACACTTAGAGATAACCTATGCTCACTCTCTTGAAGATTCGCACTAAGCAGTCAGACTTATCTATAGAGACAATGTGCAAAGTATTTGTGTAGCACATACACACAGTACCACAATGAATACACCACAAAAAGACTCCACTTAGGTTTGAAAAAATGATTATTATATCCTGAACAAAACAAGACCAAAATAACACAAATCCAATGTATATAAATTGAGATATTGAATTTTAAAAGAATAAATGCATTAAAGAGCTTAAAAGCAAGAAGAGCTAAAAAGGTTACTTTAGGTCATGCTGGACCGGGGAAAAGTAAAAGTTCCGACTGACTAGTTCGGACTGACTGCGATGTTGCGCAAGCCAGCTATAGGACGCATGTAGGCCCCGGAGGACAAAGTACCTTTCCTGGTTGCAAACAGCAAGACGCATCAATGTCAAGGCCCGCAGGTGCAGGACGTATTGATCTTCTCCATGTAGTGGAGGCGATCCGTCAATTCAAAAGATGGGTTTCCAGAGTCGAGAGGCTACGAGCAATGTGGCTGATTCTGTCACTCAGGCGAGGGGATGCATCAATCTCACCAAGCTGCAGCACAGCAATACGCTGTTCGATGTGTTGATCTCATGAGGCAAAGCGCTGGTTCCGATGCAATGTGATGATTTTACTCCCGCAACAAGGTCAATGTGCCGGTTCTGCGACATGCAGACAAGAGCTGCATTGAAATCCATGTTACCAGTATTTGGGCCATTTCCAGTCTCAAGCAACAGGAGGGAAGCCAACAAGCCCTTGTAGATCTCTTGGAGCGAAGGCAGAGTCCAGGTCTCCTTCAACAGAGTCAGATAGTAGCAGGCAGCAGGGCAACAAACAGAAAATCCGGCATTCCAGATCAGCAGTCCAGCTGAGTCCTTTAGGTAGCACAGCAGTTCTTCTGCAGAGCTTCAGTTACAAGTCCATTAGTGTCAGGTCTAGGGGGTCAGAAACCCAGTACTTTTACCCAAAAGTGCCTTTGATGAAGGGGTGACTTCAAAACAGCTCAGTAGTGTATGCCAGACTATCCGTGGGGTGTAATCAGTCATTTGTGTGGGCACAGGACACTGCCTATTCAAGTGAAGAGTTAGCCCCTCGCTTCCATCCTGCCCAGGGAAGGTCATAAGAATGCAGATGTATGTAGATGGGTACTCAGACACACCTAGCCTTCCTGTGGCTGTCTAGAGGGAATGCACACAGTGTAGTTTGTCACCAAGCCCACATGTGTATTGCAGACAGGCTGCAAAGCAATTATAGTTAAAAGCACAGATACATGGGAATATTCTAAAAGTGAAATTTCTAAAATGGTAATGCCTAAACAAACTTTACCAGAAAGGAGGATTTGTCATTACCATTCCAAACATATAAAACGTGAAAAAGTTACTCTTCTCTGATCAGGAAGTGCAGCTTAAAAGTGTATTAAGGAATTCCCAATACTACCCTATGAGGGGAGTAGACCTCACAGTAGTGAAAAGCAAAATAGGATGTTTCTCACCACCAGGACATACAAAACACACCAGAATATATTCTACCTTTCATGTATACAGTACCCTGCACTTCGGACTACATAGGGCCTATTTTAGGGGTGACTTATTTGTGATAAAAGGGTGTTTTAAGGCTTGGCAAGTAGTTTTTAATGCCAAGTTGAAGTGGCAGTAAACTGCACACACAGGCCCTGCAGTGGCAAGTCCGAGACAGGTTGGAAAAGCCACTTCTATGGATGGCACATTCAGTGCCCCAGGCCCACGAGTAGCATTTCATAATCAGTGGTAAAGTGCCCAGAGTACTAAAGCCAACAAAAAGAAGGTCAGAAAAAGAGGGCGGAAAAGGCAAAACGTTTGGGGTGACGCTTCAGAAAGGACAATTTTCCAACAACCAAACTGAGGGAGGTGTGTGCTAGAAATAATGGGAGAAGAACAACACACACAATGGGAGAAGGTCCTTGAACATACAAAAAATGTGAAAAGATACCCTAGATTTAAATTCACACAGTTACTACCTCCACCGAATATATGTATCCTCTGCATTGGCAAAATATATGCTGGAGAGAACAACACATACCTTAGTAGCTAGACAAAAAATGTAGACTTTATCCACATGGTGTGGGACTGCACAAGGATTAGGGAGTACTGGAATACAGTGGTGAGCACAGTGGACTTTCATATTGCCCAGAATGGTATCTGCTGAGGATTGATAGCAAGATCAAAGAAAGAAAAGCACCAAAAAAATTCACAGACTTAGCTTGTGTTTTGACCTAGACGAAAATCGCTTTGGATGGAAGGTGCAGAGCAAACTGTTGTAACTGAATTATAAAAGTGGTACCTTCCATCCACCCCTTCCCCTTTGGCCCCAGTTGTCATTCCCCAAGCGAAGCTGACAATAGAATGTTGGTGCTCTTGTCAGTGAGGAGAGTGGATGGCTAATAAACGAGTCTTGACTTAACAGGCGTCTTGTCATTCCATTGGAATTCTTACACAAACCTCTCCCAAAAATCTGGCTAATGGGTCTACAAAGATGGGGAGGGGGTGGCAGAATTGGAAACACTGCATAAAACACAGAAGCAGAGAGGAAGGGGAGAGGGGGAGGGCACATGGGACTGCCTTGTGACAGAACTTGCTGACAAATCTGACTGAAGACCTCTATGAAGGTATATAAACACAAATCTGATCTGCACACAGAAAACAAAGATAAATCCCAGGCCTACACATTATAGAAATGAAAATACACAGAAAAACTCCAAGGATACAGCGATTCATGTTGCTCCTGTGCAGTCTCCCTAGGCACATTGAAAAATCGAAAAGCAGAAATAGTCAAAACGGCCAAATTAAGTAACAAGAAAAAATCTGTAAAACCTACTCAAAGTCGTTGGGAACGAAAAATGGTGTAGCTTCCTGTGTTCAATGTCACATATACCAATAAAAATATTCTAAACATATATGGGATTCCTCTACACCTCTGTGCACTTGTTTGAGTGGTGGTCAAAATACAACACATAGATATTGCCTGAGAAGACTGTGGAATGTTCCAGTCAGGATACCCGCCTCCTTGTTGTACATCACAGTGTAGTCATGGAGTCGGTAGACTGGAGTGTTCGTTTCTGAAAACCTGAGCTCATACGGGGTGCCTGAAGTGTGTCTGCCACCCGAATCTCTTCACGGTATATTTCCTCAAGGCGGAATAAGGGCAAAAGATGGCCGCCTCCCAGCTTCTTATCTCCAGGAACAACAAATAGGGGCCAGCCTATATGGGTGCGATGTCAGTGGGATTATATCAGTATAATGCTTAGCGAAGTCGGAATGTTTGGCAGCCTCGGAGCAAAGCTTTGGGACATCATAGTAACCTCGCTGCATGTCAATGTTTTCATTTAATTCTGGAGTTTAGCATTGCAATGACAGCTTTCCACAGGTTTGAAGATGATGTTTTCCTGTACATTACTAAACGCTAGAGTCCAGCTTGCCAATTTTCTTTATGTTGATTTTTTTCCATTAGGTAATGTTTAACGCAAACCATTCCATAGGCAGCTGTGAGAAACATCAGGAACAAGCAAATACAACATCAAACAGCGGGGCAGAGGAACATGGTGAAAATAACACTGCCGTCGCATGAGTGGATGAGGTGTTGTTACGCAACACAATGGAGCTTGTTGGTTCTTCGTCAATTTTTGTGAAGGCTTTAGAATGCTCATGTCATAATTTCTGAGTATTCTCATCAGTCAAATAAGTATTTGATAAAATGAGTTTGAGGCCTATGATACTAGTGGAGAGGTGCACATTGTGTGAATCGAAATGCCTGTGTTTAATACAACAAGTTTTGTCGGATTTATGTAGATTGTGTGAGTGAATTGTCACAAGAATAGCAGTAGTGATTCTAGGATTGCACAGACCCAAGTTCCACTGTTTCCCCAAGTGCTTTGTCCACTCCTAGAGAGCTCTGACTGCTCCCAGAGCTCGATCTCAAGCAAATGTTTTTCAAAAAAGGAGGGAAACAATGTATCCTTGTTTTGTTACACACATCACTCAATTTTTTGTAGCTGTATTGTCTCTTATTTTCTGTCACTTGAAACAAGGTTTCATTTTCCAATTCTTTTAAAAATGAATCCTAGAACGTTGAAGTTCATATACAAGTCCTTTATTAAATTCCAAACTGGTTCTTGAAGACCCAGACAGCGCGTTTCATCCCTTGAAGGGACTTCATCAGGGCAATTATCTGAGGTTTCATTCCCTATATTGACGTTTCTCCATTTTGATCAATCTCTCTTTGTTCTCAAGTCTTGTTCAACGTGCTGCGGGCCCGCAAAGAGAGAGATTGATCAAGATGGAGAAATGGCGATATAGGGAATGAAATCTCAGAGGAAAACAATATGCCTACAAACATTAAAACCGGGATCACATAAAGAGAGTCCACACCTGAACTCTGCTCTCTTCTCCTTGTGCTGCAAGAACTTGTGGAGTAGGACATCAGTTACTGGTGAGTTGTATGTTAGCGTGTGTGTTTAGGATATCCAATATGTTATGATGTGTCTTTGAATATGCATTGCGCAGTGTTAGCACTGGGATGTAATTTTTAAAATAATTTACTTGTTTGTAATTTTCCATGTATGAGCATCGTTAAGATTACATTTTCATTGTGATTTGTATAGATGACTGCATGGTATAGTTATATGTTACAATCATTTTTTCTTATTTTAGTTCTTTTAGTTTTTTTACATTTGCACAATGTGATGTATATTGGTATGCACAATGTATATAGTTAAATACATTTTTTTTCGTTTTCCTATTAATGTTAAATTTCTTTTAATTGTTGGTATTTGTGCTGCTAGTGTTATTTACCGACTACATTGATTTGTATGTGATTCCCATGCAGTACTTTGAGTCTGACAAGTTTGTTGGAAATTGGGCTTCTGGTTGAGGGGGTGAAACCCTACTCAGGCAGCAGCCACAATTTCTGTCAGTGTGAAGTCACAAGCAAACCCATAGCTAATCTGTGCTCAACTGTCTGGTTGCTTGGCACAGAGCAGTCAGGCTTAAATTAGAGGCAATGTGCAATGCAGCACTCCAAATAGTAATAAGGTGAAAACACAATACAAGAAAAATCCAACACCAATTTAGAGAGATAAAGAAAATGTAATAAAGTATTTGACATAAAAATGACAAAACCAGAAACACAAGAGATATGCAATCGTAAAGATTTAGGTAAAAAGTGCTTTGAAACACTAAGAGCCAACTGGGGTTATCTGGGTGTACCAGACCAGGACAAAGCCACAAGTTCAGGCTGCCTGCGAAGGAGCATGGGCCAGATACAAAGTCCCATTTACGCCCACTAAACAAGAGCACCTTAAAATCTGCAGCGTTGCGAGACCCCGCGTCGAGGATGGGTCATGCCGGGAAGGCTGTGCAAGGTCCTGGTGTGGGGATGCATCGCATAGCTGCGATACGAGGTCCTGTGTCAGTGTTGAAGCTGCTGCCGATGCATAGTCTGCGATGCTAAGTTCTGTTTTGGAAATGCACCGTGCAGCAGTGGTTACCATGAGACTGCGATGCAAAGTGCTGCATTAGAGATGCATCACACAGCTGTTATGACATGGAGTTTTTTGAGGCAATTGTATCGCAGTGCATCAGTTCTGCTGGGTCCATAGCGGGGCTGGCAGAGCAGCTTTAGGCCCACTTCCAAGGGTCCATGACTGGGATGGCACCCCTTGGGAGGGTAGGACTCACAGCAGACAGAGTCCAGGTACTGGTTTTAAGGTGTTTGGAGCCTTGTTTTCGTGAGTTTCTGGTCAGGAGGCCAACCAATTAGCCCTTGGAGTCACTCTGGTGGTTCTGGGTTCCATATGCAGGTCCAGTCCTTCACTCAGGCAGCAGGGCAGCTGGGCAGCATACAAGAAAGGCAGCTCTTTTGGCAGACCAGCACAGCACTCCCTCTGAGTCTTTCACAGGTCCAGAGGTGTACTGAAGGATTGGGTCTAAGGGTGCATTATTTATCCTTGGTGACCACTTTGATGTAGGAGAAGATTGGTGCTTGGAATTTCCTGCCTGCCCGCACTGGCCCCAAATTGTCTGAGGTCACAAAAGACTAGTTTCAAACCTCATCATGAGTGTACTGGGCAGAGCCTTTGTGATGTGCAACTGTGGTAGGTGACAGCACCTCTCATTTATCAAGTCAGAGTGGCCCATCCTGCCAACACCTATCTTCCTTTTGTCTTACTGTCTAGGAGCAATACACAAAGACCAACTGCTATCTACAGATAGTCATGTGGCACAGGATACAGGCAGCAGACACCAAAAGTTAGGACAAGAAAATGCCAACTTTCTAAAAGTGGCAATTTCAGAATTGGGACTTAAACACTGACTTTACCATTGAAGAGGGCTTCAAATTACAATTCTATTGACACCAAACTTGGTATTCCTACCTGCTACCAATTGAAAGTTATCACTAATTAGGTGTAAAGAGGCAACCTTGGGTTATCCTATGGGTGAGGTGGGCCTTGCAGTAGTGAACATTTAAGAGTTTTTATTACTAGGAAATGTGAGGGTTTTGCCTGACTGCTGAATGCAGCCGTGCTGGAGAAACCTAAATGCACATGTGTGTTTTGGTTGGCCTGAGATGGACAGCCAAACCCACATGAGCATTTCGGGAGTGCAGAAGCAGTCCGCTTCCACCCTCCCATGCCCTGCTCATCCCTGCCCTAGCTGGCTCAGAGACGGAAAATGAAAAATCAAATGATACGAGAGCGTCGTTTTATTTTTATTTCGCTGGTTCTGAGCCGGGCAGTGGGGCGACGGACCTCCGCCATTGCAGAGGAGCCGCCACTAGGTACAGAACGTGGCGCTGATTTCACGTTCACGATTTGTCACTATTTATGGGAATGTGAACCCTGTCCCTTTGCCCTTCTAAAGCAGGGAGGCTAGAAGGGACAAGAGAGGGCTGGGAGAGTATTAGACGAGCGGGTAGTGAGCAATCAGATAGCAGCATGCAGCTGCTGGACCCCTGCTAAAGCAAGCAATTTTTTTTAGATTGCTTGATTAAAACAACCAATGCAGAAGGAGACAAGCCAGAAACTGACAAGGGCAGGGGGTTAGGTGAGCAGACAGGAAGTGCGCTGGGAAAGTCCATCATGCCCATGATTTGGTAAAAGAAAAATGAAAAAATACTTTTCTGATGCCCCAAGATATCTCTCAATTACTACATTAATCCTGAAAAGAGGAGCGCCAAACCACAAACTCCCCCGTTGTTTGGTAACTTATATGTTCCGAGGTTTATGGAGAACCATTAAAAACATTCCCACCCAGTATGAAAGCAAAATCACAAAATATGTGGAAGCACATCCAATAGTAATTAATTTCAATTTTATACACAATTTACGTTGTATTCATCATTAAGATAAATTTGTAAAGGCAACATGAAAACAAATTAAATAACCCAGTTTTCCAAATCCGTTCCAGGAATCTACTGAACTAGTTCATAAATCAAATTCCAAGCAGAATGTAGAAATATGTCTTGTGTTGTTGCTGATGCGATTGGAAACAGGAGTTATTCATCATGTTATTAATGAAGGTAAATGTCCTTTGCATTGGATTAAAAAACAAATTCCGACCTGGTGGGTAAGCAGCAGAAATCCACAGCCAACAGAAGTTCTATTCCCTGGGAAACTTTTTCAAGCCTGCAGCATCCTTTATTGGAACAAAGTGCTGAGACCAAAATTTGTCAATTACAAATGTGCGAGGAGTTCATTTAACGGTCAGTCTGAATAGTTCATTTCCAGAAGGTTATGGGTTTCAAGAGTAGCTTAGTGATCTCCTTCTGTGTTTGATCCTTTTGAATGTTTGTTAGTTAATGTGGTCGGTCATTCAGCAAAGGACTCTGGTGGAGTAGTAATGGTGTTTCATTTTCTGAAGATATACAACACGTTTGCCCCAGTATGCTTCATGGACAGTGCATGAGATGGTAAATTTAATGTTGGTATTTAATGGTAGCCAACAGCATGCTAAAAGCGGCTTTCACGGTTTTGAAGGCAGGATTGATGGTGCTCTGCTTCTGAAGATTGAGGCAAATTCTCGTTGCTGGTTCTGGAGTCTTTGGAGCCTGGCAATTAATTTGTGGGGAATATCAGAGTAAATGTGTAGTTGAGGCATACCCAGATGCAGAATCTATTGTAAACTGGATTTGGTGGTCACCGCTTTAGGAGTAGTGCATGTCAGCGTACCCAGGTCTAAAACCCTGACAAAGTGTAATGGGTTTGAATCTGTGTCTCTGACTACAACATTCATGGTTTTGGCAGCATTTGTGCACAAGTAGGTCTCCTTCATTTACAGCACACATGGTCCAAATATGAGGATATGTTGGATTTGTTCTCCAAGCAGAAGTCGATTTATATGTCACCAGAAACTTCAACTGACATGGCTCAAGGAGTTTATTCTGGTGATGCATTTGGACATTGAAAACAAGACAACAGAGGGATGATCCTTGAGGGTTGCCACATAGCAGTGGGAGTGTGCCCGAAGCTAATGGTCTCAACTTGACTTTTTAGCCGCTGTTGGTGAGAAACAATTAGACAAATTTCAGCTGGCTGCCAGATATGGTTTCCCAATACTCAAGCATTTTTCCAGCAGATTCATATTGTCAACAGTTTAATTTGTATGCATGTATATATAAGGTGTTTGTATAGCACACAACTTAGCCAAAAGGTAGCAGAGCTTTATAATGTGTCAAAGGCAAAGACACAGTTAATGAGTGAATAGGAAGGTAGCTGTGTTCTGGTAGCAGACGAAAACAGTTACTACATCGTGATGTAGTTTTCTTTAAGGAGATGCGTCATCATCTCTTTCCAAAAGTTGGTGAATGGTTGGGTTGGTTTTGATGGATACAGGGATACAGAGATACTATTTCAAATCAGAGGAGCATAGATTGAGAAGATCTCTCGCCTTGTAAATGAAATTGGTTTACTGGTTGAGGGGGGTGAACCCCTACTCAAGCAGGAACCACAGTCCTTCTTAGGGTGAAGTCACAAGCAAACCCTAAATTAACCTGTGCTCAGCTCAAACAGTAACACAGTGAAAACACACCACAACAAGAATACCACACACCAGATTGGGAGAATACAGTACTGTTTAAAAGTGTATTTTTTTAAAATTGTAATTTGAAACATGACTTTACCAGGAGAGAGGATGCATGAAGGAACATGAACCGGTTGCCTGCTCTCATTTGGAAATTTCAGCTTAATAAATGTAATAAGGTAACTTTGAGAGAGGTAGGCCTTGCAATGGTGAAAAACGACTTTAGGAGCCAGGTCATGTAAAATTTAATAGTACAAGTCAAACTTTTAAAATACAGTGCACTCTGCCTTTGGGCTGTTTATGGCCTACTCTAGGCGTGTGTATTAAGAAGGAATGTTTGGGCTTGGCAAAATGTGTATTTTGCCAGGTCGAAATGGCAGTTTAAAAATGCACAAACAGACTGAATTGGCAGGCTTAAGGCATGTTTAAAGTGCTACTTAAGGGTGGTACAATAAGTGCTACAGACCCACTAGTAGCATTTTATTATTTACAGGCCCTGGGTACTTGTACTACCACTTTACTAGGAAATTATAAGCAAATTAAATATGCTGATTCGGGATAAGCTAATGTTACCATGTTTAAGGACAGAGCACATGCACTTTAGAATGGTCAGCAGTGGTAAGGTGTGCAGCGCTCTAAGGCCAGCAAAAACAAAGTCGGCAAAAATGGAGGAGGAAGGCAAAGCGTTTGGTGGAAGCTCATCTTAAGGCTAGCAAGACTAACACCTTGTTTTTTTTTGTTTACACTTCTTTATCTGCGCTCTGATGGCCTCCTGGCTGCAGATGTGCCACGAATCATCAGAGATGGTATGCAGTGATGCTGGTTGTGATTGCTTTTTAGATGATGCTGAGGGTTTTGCAGATGGTGTGGGTGAGTGAGGGGAGACAGTGCAGTTCCATCAAGATGGGGGTGATGTGGTCTTATTCCTTCAGGCGACTGCTGAGACATGGCATGTAGGGTGACCTCAAGGACAGAGTCGGGGTGCCTTGCCACTAATCTGGTACACAAGTACAAAGGCGTGTTCAGTAGGTCTGAAGTCGCTTTTTGGGAAGACCTGTTTAATTTTCTTTAGTAGAGGGAGCTGGCACCAAGTCCAGCTTTGCTTTTTTGGCAGTGTGGTCCTTGAGGGTGATGTTGGTGTTGAGGATTACTCCTTATGGTTTGGAGTTTCATAAAAGCTGCAGTTGAAATCCTTGTAGGTCCATGTCATTGAACCTGGATTGTGATACTTGTTGCTTGTTATTCATAGCAAGTAACAGGAATTCTGTCATGGTGTGGTTGAGCTTCAGGTAGCTGCTGGACGTCCAGGTCTGGTAGAGGTTAATGCATGGTTTGAGACGTAAGATGTTGGAGGATACTTTCAAGTAGAGTTGTGTACTGTTTGCATATTAGGGAATTTTGATGCAGGCAATATTGAGTAAATTCCTAAAGGGGCCAATGTAGAGGCTGAAGATGATGAGGAACAAGATGGAATCTTGAAGGACTCTGCAGAGGATAGAGATGTTCTGGGAGGTACCATGTGAATTAACTGGCATTGCTTGGATACATAGGGGGACAAATAGTGGCAAGCGAGTGCGGTGCCACTTTTAGGGAAATGGTGTAGCAAAGTAGAAATTTGCCTATTGTGGTAAAAAGCCTTTCAGCAGTCCTGCATACATTTTGTTTTTACAAAAAAACATCGGACTCTGATATGGCAAAATAGCAGTAAGAATGACCACTTGGGGTCATTGAAATAAAGTTATACATTTGTGCAATTTTTTGACAGTAATGACAGTTCAACTGACTGACATATTAACAAGGTATTTAGATGCAAATAAACAATTTGCTGAGTTTTATGTCGGATACCAAGCACAACTTGAAAGACAATAAAATTGAATGCTCTGCAAGACAATAATGTAATTAAATATTTGCATACAACTTGTGACCCTACAGAAGGCACGTCTACATTCAGAATACATTAACATATACAATGAGCTTTGGGTGCAACTTTTCCCTTGTAGTAAAACCATCAGTGTGAAAATAAGAATGCTTGACACTATTAGGATTATAAAATATCATTCACTTGCTTATGGAACACCAAAATACTGTTGTAAACATTCAACTTTGAAGGCCAAATAAATGTTCCCGTGGCCAAGCAGAGCAGGGTATAGCATTACAGAGATTCCACACCCATCTCTAAATTCACAGAAATCATTTTAGGGGTGACCCCTACAAAATGCCTCCAGTGATATCTCTTGAGCACCATATTGTGGAGGATGGCCAACCATATGTGTAATGGAGTCAACATTATGTGGTAACAGGGTACTGCTCATGCTTTCAAATTGAGAGCTTCTGCTGCTGACACACTTCCCTATTCTAGCAGAACAGTATACTTGCGATTTAACAGCTTTAATGACATTTGTTCCTTGTTTGCTACTGCAACTCTATGGGTTTCTCCTATTGTGATGGCATTTGTGATGTTTTCCTGTATTACTCAAAAGCAGGTGGGTAGCGCACATTGCCTTAAGGGTGTTAGATATCAGTGCAGCCTTGACTTGATTTAATGAAAGGGATTTCAGGCTGAATTGAAGGCAGTCCTGCCAGCTTGTGAACCTGAATAATTACACACTGAAAAAGGTTTAACCCTTAAAGACAACAGTCTCTAACTCCTTTATTTGCTAGATTGATCTCTGAGCCCTGTGTGTGTGTTCAGTCCTATGAACACATGTAGGGCCTGATTACGAGATGGACAACTGAACCCATGGTGGCAGTCCAACCCCTTCCACACTGCAGCACCGCCTGCTGCATTATGAGTGTGGCAGTCGGACTGCCACAGACCCACTGCGGCTGAGGGGGGATCTGTGATACCACGGTGGTGGTGCAGCAGTCAGAGGCAGTAATATGCTGATCATGCCACTGCTGCACAGCTGAGCAAATTACAAGTTGCCTCCCCACCATCCTTTCAATGGCGATGAGCCCACCATGGAGAGGGTGTTGGAGAGGCAAGTCAGGAGGCCCTTATAGGGCACCCTGTTGCCTCTGTGCCTGGGGGTGCATGCAGGGGGGGCACATATTGTGTCCCCCAAGCATAGCACCCAAGGTTCCTGCACGGGAAGCAATGCAGACATGGTGCATTACCTCATGTGCAGGAACGTGCTGCAGCGGCCCTGCGGCAGTGCCTGCCTAAGGCTCTCCTATGAGCCTTAGACAGGAACGACTGTGGGACCACCACAGCACCGTCCGCCTGTCAAGGAATTTATTCGTAATGGCAGTATGAGAACGGCTTTGACGGTCCTTCTGCGGAGTGCTGGTGTGGCCCTCTGCAGGAGGACCGCCAAAGTTGTAATTAGGCCCTGAATAACTCCCAAGGACATTTTCTTTAGAAAAATCTAGGCAGAGATGAAAACTCACTGTTGTATCTTGTGCTGATAGAAATATAGTCTGCCAAATATGCTGTCTTGTGCAAAAGAACCATTTATTTTGCCACGCAAAGTTTTCCTTTGGTTTTTAAGCAGATTGTAATATAGATGAGTGACCACATGAAACCTGTGGGAGACTAGGAAAGATAGGAAAGAAAAATTGTCTCATCCCATGTCCCCAGGGTTGAAACTCTGCTCAAATGGGTGTTGGGCTGAAGATTTTACTGTCACTTTCCCTGAGTTATAGCTGCCTGCCACAGTCAGCATTGTAATCAGTACTTCTATACTTCTTAGAAATGGGTTTGTGTTTGCTCATGAGTGGATGGCTTCTTTATCTATTTCACTTTTCTGTTATTGATTTACTTGCTTTGGTCCCTATTCTTGTGTTAAGGTTTCACCCTTGTTTTTGATTAGTTCAGTGAGTTATCCTTCCATATTTTTCATTAGTGACTTAGAACTCTGTGATATAGCATGTCCTAATCATCTCTCTCTCTCTCTCTCTCTTTCTCTTTTTCTTTCACTCCTCATCAAGAGTGAGTGTTCTTAACATGCCAATACTCTTTCCCATGGTACCCCATCTCTCTCTCTCTCTCCCCACCCAGTCATCCTTTATCCCTTGACTTCCGTGGTATTCTTTGCATTCACACTCTGTATATATTCGATTTTTTCTTAGCGAATCACACCTGGGAAAAAAACTAAAGAACTCTTCCACCACTTTAATGGCCCGATTCACAAAGGTAAACTTACCCTTTTGTGTAAGCTTATGATTGTTTGCTATACATAAAGAGATGTGTGAGTAGTATTTTTATGAGTGTGGAGTCCCTGCACATAAAAAGACAGGTCTTTTTCACAATGGCTGTTATTTATGTGCCCAGAAGACCTATTGCCATACCTCTTTCTTTATTTCTCTTTTTTGGATGTGCTGATTGTTTTGGGGAACTATTTGGATATCTCTCCATTACTAGGTAAAGTAAAAAGAAAATTGTTTGCACTTTTTTAATCCTATATTGTGTAAACAAATAAATGTTATGTTTGTATCACTACATCACAAGCAAATATGCAAATACACTACAGGCAGGCACTGCCTAGTTGGTGCTATACCATCAAGAATTATTACATATGTGTGTGTGTGTGTGTATATATATATATATATATATATATATATATATATATATATATATATATATATCCTCGTGAAACGGCGTTCCTTAGCGAGCACTCAGGTGTCGGAGGTACAAACCACAATCCACATATAAGTCCAATTAAGTCCAATTAAGTTGATTTATTCACTCCATAAATCCACGTGACGCGTTTGGCGGTGAAATGCGTTGGTATATATTTGTATAATGAGAACTATGGATGAATAAAGAATTGGGAAAGAGAGATCCTACGAGTGCGTTTTCATTCCTTAAGAGGAGGTGTTGACGATTGAATTCGGCGGGGCTCTGCCGAGGAATTCTGCACCGATGTGAGAATCGCCAGGGGTCGACCAAACCGAGCCAAGTTGTTGGGATATATATATATACATATATATATTATTACTCTTTAGTGTAACAAATAAGAATGAGTGCTGGTGTTGCCACCTACAATGAAAATCCTTATCTTATTTTCCAAAATAATCACTAGAAATCAAAACAGTGTGTATCTTTGCTGGGAGAAGATAAGAGATGTGGTTGTGTGGAAAGCTAAAATGGTATATTGATGGTACTATGTTCATTTTAATGTTGGAAACAGATTTCTTTTGCAAGGGTAAAACAACATGCGTGTATTCAAGCCAAATGAGGTTGATATGTTTCTGGTGCTGGTTGATCACAAAATCATATACCTTCAGCAGGATCACAATATTCAGATTAACCACACTTGTAACAAATACAATCGAACATGTTGAAAGGATAATGTCCTGAGGTCAGTGAGTAGCAGTGACAGACAAGATTGATCTGCATCCTGATTGACCTTGCTTTAGTGTAGTATTGACGTGCCTACAGTATTTACTTTCTCCATGCCTACATTTTATAAAGAGCAAAAGGGTGCTCTACTGAACGTCTTACGCCATCCGTTTCACTGATGCAATTGCCCATCGTCACCTCAACATCCACATGTGATACGGCACTGCTGGACGACCAGGCACCCCACTTTTAAAGGGATGGCATTATTTTAAATATAAAGTGTCCTTTCTTATACAAGTGTAGCATTCCCTACAGTTGGTTACAAGCCTTACAGTTGTCATAACAATGCAAGTAGTGGAGGACATTAGTCCTGTCCCAGCCCACATATTTGCCACAGGAAGCAAAACCACATAGCAGACTTTGAGGGAAAAGCGAACCGGCTCCTGAGCTGACAGGCTGACCTCCTTAGCAGACAAAACAAGCAAAACCTCCCTCCCTCACCTTAACTCCAAGCAACAATGGGAAGGGCCACCAGATGAGAGCAAAGACTATCATATCATGTTGTGGTAATTTGTCTTTATTGAGGTTTTGACATACAGCACCTTTTCTCGCACGATTAGTGCGTTACTAATCTAATTATTGGTTACTGTGTGTTCCTCCCGTGATGAAGGACAGATATGCAATAATACCCATTTTCCCTGACAACAGTCAGCTCGAGGATAATGAAGGCAATTTCTCACAACTTCACAAAACTAATTAAAGACTAACATCTCTCCACTGGGCAATGACTACGATCTGAGAAAATCAATAAAAGACATCAGTCAAAAAACCACAAACCTTAGTACCCCCTCTGAAAAGACTACAGCGCTTAAAAATGCAGTGGCATTTCATTCACAAAAGTATGAACATAAAACAATAATACATCAATTAAACCGGAAACTGAAGGTTTAAATAGATCGGTATTGTAAATTAAACCAGCAGGTGCAGTCAGTTTCACAGCTGCTGCAAAGGCAGGAGTGAAGCCTTTCTCATTCTAGATCAGACCTGGCTGAAGAAGGGGGTGTAGGTAGAACAGCTGGGCGAGCCACCGTGGCAAGGACCGCAGCTAGCTCGTGTGAGATAAGAGTAGGAAACTGTGAAGGATGTCAGTCTTCATGGAGGAAATGGACAAATCTTCGCCTCGCTCCAGCCACCCATCACATGTCTTAGTTTAAGTCACTGTTTTGAAAGAGACATAAACAAAGACTAGAATTAAAATGACTGGGATTTTGTGCACGTAGCTGTCCTCTGTGAGTCCCCTCAGAGTGACAGTATTTGTTATGCAATCACTCAGTGACCTTTAGCTCACGTGTTTAGATCTAGGCAAGGCTTATCAGCCTTTCATTCATCTGGAATCACACAGGCGCCACTTACTTGGGCAATGACAGCACGTAATGAAAGCCCTTAGGTTAATTCAATTTATAGTATGTGTGATGTAAATGTAAACTATTATGAGACTAAAAATATACAATATGGATTGAGTGTAGTACAATGCTCAGAAATATTGCCTTTTGTATCGCTTTAAGAAATATTATCAGCACTTACAGAACTAGGGGTAAAAAACAAGGGGGCATATTATCAAGGACAGTATCGCCGCTTTAGTGGCACTTTTTGCTGCTAAAGCGGCGGTATTTTTATCTCCCTATTAACAAGACGGCGCTAACATGCATTAGCGCTTGTTAGCAGCCGAATTTCGAACGCTACGCATCTCAGTGATATAAATCGCTAATGAGATGCAAAGTAGGCGTGCCATCCTGAACCAACTTGAGAAAGGTCGGTAACACAACATCGCTGTATTTACAACGCGGCCACGCAACCGCGTAGCGATGACACAAACTGCAGTTTTTGCCGGATTTTAAAACCTCAAAGAAATCTGACTTAGCCATCTCGTCAATGGGAGGTGGATTGTCAGGCTAAGTCCAACATGGCGTATTATCAAGGATTTTCCTATCGCTGGATTGCTAGCGATATTCACGCATTTCGCCACTATTGCTGGATTTTTTATCGCCATGGAGATAAGCGTTGATAACGCGCTAACTCTGCGATGGAATCCAGCGATATCTGGTGATAAGTAAAACAGCGCTAAGCGCGCTTTGCAATATTTATCGCAATTTCTTGATAATATGCCCCGATGTTCCTTCATGGTGTCACCAGCTAGGTGGAAAAAACACTTTGCACAATACCTGTCGCCAGGCTGCTGAGACTTTATGTTGCAATGTTTTAAAAAGTTGACAACATACTGGGCATGTTTGACAAAATTATTTGGATATGTAAATTCAGATAACTCCTGGAAATTCTTTTTTTTTCAAACAATCAAGAGAAAAGGGTATAAAGCATACTTTTTCTATTCACAAAATGTAGCTTATCACTTGTGATATGAGGTATGGGCAATAATTGCAATAATTGATAGATGTCCTCCCTGTCCAATTCTAAGCTGTTCCGTCTCATTTGGAGATGGCAAAACTACTGGCGGCTGAGCCTTCACCCTCTCCCTCCCATTCACCAGCAAGAATGGCATTAGATGGCGTTAGAGCGGCTGTCAGATATAGGGGGCTGCCAACCCGATGTTATTTCCACCAAAATATTTGCTGTTTGTAAACCTTGTGTACAACATGGCGGTCCTGGACAACTAAAATGGAGAAAAAAAACGTTTTCCACGTGCTTGGAGACCGCTCCCAGTGGGCCAAAGTTATTTTATTTATTTTTCTAAAACAGACCCTGCTCTGAGCAGGTGGTAAATGGGGGTGAAGGACCAGGGCGGATTGTGGGATGTGTAGGTGCTGGGTGAAACGTTCCACACGTGCCCCCTGGTGTCCAGAGGAGGTCGGGGGCCTGAGCCTACAGCGCATTCATTAGTCTCTTACGAGATATTGATATGTGCAGAAATGCACCTACTAAACTTGGGGCCCTGTACCCCAGCACCCAGTAAGTTCTGGGGCGGTGTTTCTTGGGATCGCGAATTCAGATGGAGCGGTTTCTTTCCGGGGAGACTGCTCTGGACAACTTTATAAATGGCTTTTAAGAAGGGCAAACTGGATGGCCAGCCCACAAAGCCCTAAAGAAGGGCCTAAGTCTTAGTTAAAATTATCCCTTTATTATGTAATATTACATGGGAAATGTGCATTGTAGTGCTCATAAAATTGAATGCATCACAAAAACGTGTGAGTTTTTATGTATCCACACACTTTTTCTGGGGCCATTCCGATCCAGGACAGTGTCAAAGATTCATTATTGTCCAGGGCACGAGTAAATCCTTTCCATGGAGGTGAATGGGCAGAGAAGTTAACACGCCCAATATAGGGGACTTTGTATTGCAAAGAGTTTCTTCATGTAAGAAAAACATTCCCATTTCAAAGCACTGTACAATTGTACATGCAAAAATAACTTTGCGTTAGTCCAATTGCACTAGTTTTTGCTGCACGATGAAAAAATGTTTTGAACAACAAAATAAACGTTGTAATTCCACTTTTGCAAAGCCGTTTTTATACACACCATTTAACACGATGTACAATTATGCATGCAGAAATGACTCCGCATGAGCGGAATGGGAATTCACAAATGTTTTCCAGGACTACTCTATATGTGCAATCCTGAAAACATCTGCGATCCCCAGAAATTCCAAAATCTACACACGTATAGGTAATGCTACCAGTGCAGATTTTTTGAATTTTTGTTCGACTTGTAGCACAAAAGGGTCCTCCTATGTTGACTTGTAAATTAAGCAGCTGCCTTTACCCTCGTAGCACTAAAACTACTTCCAGGCAGATTGAATCGCAGACCCGTGACTACATTGTTCAGTACCACAGGATGCATCTTCATTCTCCAAGGGCGCTCTCCTGAATATTCTTAGCATGATTCCTCTTCCAAAAGAAGTGTCTTCGCTTGAGCTGAATACAATAAGGAGCTTAGGGGATGAAGGGCAGGTCGTCCCCCTCTCACTCTGACATATACAACACAAGACCTGTCCCTATGGTGGGATTATTTCTCCTGATCCTGGCCAACCAATAATTATTATTTAGTTGGAATGGCGGCTGTGCAATCTAGCCATCTGTTTCTAGATCAAGGTCAACCTTTATTAAAAAACAATTTAAAAAGAGTGTGTTATAGTCTCTGTGCCTGTTCTCACTCCCTCCCCCAAGAACTATCTAGAGTGTGAGGAGAGAGAAAATCATAGAATGAAAAATAAAAAAGTGAGGAAAAGTAGTGGTGGAGCCTCACGGGAGTAACACCTCCATGGTGTTACTCCTGGGTAGAGGAGGGTGTAGTATAATCCGCCTGACCGCCTCTGCACGCATGTGCACATTTAACCAGGAAGAAATGCGTCCTTTGGCTTTTTTACGTTTTGATTTGAGTATGGGGCAGTCAAATCGGCCCAGTTACCTGTGCGGGTTTATTGGCAGACAATGGTCAGTAATTCCCTAATCCTTCGGCGGGCATTTGAGTGCAGACAAGCAAAACTACAATTCCCCTCAAGTTTGTACGAGCGTTGCAAAAATTGCTCTTTCGGCCCCCCGTTGAGATCAACAGGTGACATTCCACCTCCTTTCATTACCAATCAGTGACTGTATTTAAAGAGACCACACCTGCCTGTCGAGTTACCTCCCCTTCGGCTCAGCTTCAGCGAGGGGTACCGACGGACAGGTGAGGCGACAGGCTTTGTAACTTGGTTTTGTCTAGAATTTTGACAGTCATTCTGCCAGTAATATTGGTGTGTCTTGCTAGCTTCACAGTTTGGCGGCATACTTGAACATAGACTCGCTGTTTTCTAACTTTGGGATCCTTATAATTGGTATACAACCGTTACCACGCACTACCATTACAACAAAACTTTTACAACGCAAGTGTATTTACAATGCATGTTTTTACAACGCATGACATTACATCGCAGATACTATTACAACGCATGCCATTACAACGTAAGTATAGGTAAGTTTATCTTTTTTTTAAACATTTATTTAATTTAAAAAAAAATTATTTAATTAATGTAATAAATATTAAAAATACATTAAATAAATTAGGGTTTAGGGATAGGTATGGGTTTTGGGGTATAGGGGTATTTTTAGGGTTCAGGGCTAGGTATGGGTTTTGGGGTATAGGGGTATTTTTAGGGTTCAGGGCTAGGTTTGGGTTTTGGGGTACAGGGGTATTTTTAGGGTTCAGGGCTAGGTTTGGGTTATGGGGTACAGGGGTATTTTTAGGGTTCAGGGCTAGGTTTGGGTTATGGGGTACAGGGGTATTTTTAGGGTTCAGGGCTAGGTTTGGGTTATGGGGTACAGGGGTATTATTAGGGTTCAGGGCTAGGTTTGGGTTATAGGGTACAGGGGTATTTTTAGGTTTCAGGGCTAGGTTTGGGTTTTGGGGTACAGGGGTATTTTTAGGTCTCAGGGCTCGGTTTGGGTTATGGGGTACAGGGGTATTTTTAGGGTTCAGGGCTAGGTTTGGGTATGGGGTACAGGGGTATTTTTAGGTTTCAGAGCTAGGTTTGGGTTATGGGGTACAGGGGTATTTTTAGGTTTCAGGGCTAGGTTTGGGTTATGGGGTACAGAGGTATTTTTAGGTTTCAGGGCTAGGTTTGGGTTATGGGGTACAGGGGTATTTTTAGGTTTCAGGGCTAGGTTTGGGTTATGGGGTACAGGGGTATTTTTAGGGTTTAGGGCTAGGTTTGGGTTTTGGGGTACAGGGGTATTTTAAGGGTTTAGTTTTAAAAATAGTTCTTTAAATAAATTAAATAAATTAATTTTAATATTAATTAAGTAAATATTATTTAATTACATTTTTTTTAAAAATAATATACTTACCTATACTTACGTTGTAATGGCTTGCGTTGTAATAGTATTTTCTATGTAATGTCATGTGTTGTAAAGGTATTCGTTGTAATGGATCCTGCGTTGTAAAAGTTGCGTTGTAATGGTATGCGTTGTGAAAGTATGCGTGGTAACGTCATACATCCCTTATAATTATTTAGCCATTACTATTGTTGTGATTTGCCAGCTTCATGGTTTGGTGGCATGCTTGAACAGAGACTCGCCGTTTTCTAACTTTGAGATCTTGATAGTCATTCGGCCAGTCCCTTTGGTCTGACTTCATAAGCTTGACGGCATGCTTGAAAAGAGGCTCGCACTTTAAACCTAATTTGGCATACTGTCCCTACTAGTAATACAAATGGAGAACAGTTACCACAAATACACATCTGTCTCTGAGTATAACTAGAGGAACGTATCTGAGAACTCCATCGTTCCCTGATCTACTTTTTCACTTTTTATATGTGTGGGCTTTTGAGGTACTACCGTGGTCAGTTGGTTACCCAAGTCACAAGGTTTTTTTTGTTTGTATGTAAGATGGGAGACGGACACACGGTATGGTACTCTTGGGTGATTGTTATGTTTACCCACATTACAGAGAGGGGCCTCATCTACTGAGCAGTTGCCAGGTGAGGTGAGGAGTACTCCCACATAAAGCTGGGTGAGTACTACCAAATATTCTTAATTAATTGTTATAAATGTACTATTTCATTTTGCCACCAATTGGGTATGATATTGTCTATTTTTCAACAGTATTATTGTTAAGACTATGATTGACATTATTACTGTGTGTCAGGGATTGATGCTAATTAGTTTTTTATTTATTTTTGTAGGAAAGAAATTACACCTCCTGTGATAATCCAAATCAATACTCAACTCCGATTCACAGGCATTGGTAGGGTGTATCATACCAATTATTTAATTGTTTATTATTCGTTGCACTGTTCTGTATAATATTTGCAGTAGCGTAATTACCATCTGGTCCTGAAGAAAGCCTGGTTAGTGATACCTGTATGGCTGAAACATGTAGACCTACTTCTCTATTGCTCTAGATAGTTATTTTTTCAAACTATCAGTACTTGGTTTTAATCTTAACACTAAGATTGCATCTATTAAAGGTATTTGTGTTTTAGAAGTCAATTTTAACTTTTTTGCACTTTTCTTTTCACTTCTTTGCACTGCAAATCATCAGCACCACTGATCAAAATTTAACTGTGGTTGGATCAATAACTGGCAATGATTGAAGTGTAGCTGTCCCCCTGGACAGATGTTGGCTACACCAGTCATACAATGCACAACCATTCCCAGATGACGATGGTCCGCCACTGTGGTGGGCTGATGGGATTTATTTTGCCTCAGTGAATGTGGATTTGCATTGACTTTGATATCACATGTTTCTGTCCTTCTTTGTCTTAACGTTCACAGACCGGTAGTTCCCTTATTGTTGTTTCATTTTTACATGATCCCTGCCCCAACCCATTTGAGGCATTGATTTATGCATTTATTCTGATTAATCAAGTAAGATGTGATGTAGGGATGCAAATCCAGCCATGAATTTAGAGACTTCTGTTGAGTTAGGCCTCATCACATCTGCTTTAGACAGTTGTTGCTGCTTGTGTTAGGTTTGATTGTTACTTAGGATGCAGAGGGTTATGGGGAACCCGCTACCTACCTGTTGACATCCTCATCAGTATTAAACTCCTTTTCCTAACCTCAAGAGAGCCAGTGAAGAGGAACACACTATAACTTGTACCAACCACTTTTTTTCGGGAAGAAAGGTGCTTGAGTCATTTTATGCCAGGGCGCCCGCTCTGCATTCGGCTTTGATTGATTGAACTGCATGTTGTCAAAACTTAACCAGTTTCTGGGAATATGGAGGTGGCATTCTCCTTGACTGTGTAACTCTTGCTAATTCGAAGCAAGTCTCACCTGGCTACTTGGCAGACAATGTATATATGCTGTTTTATTTTAAATTGCTGTCATGTTTTGACACCGATTGCTCTACAATGAATTGGTCTTCTATTCTCTTAAGTATCTATTTTCAAAACAATGAAAAGGACAACAGATAAGGAGATGTATGTTTGACATCTTCAGGGGGATTTAATTAGGTTTTTTTCTGAAACTGGAGAAGGGCTTCCAGTACTACTAATCCTTCAGGATACAGTATCCCCAGATTTGCACCAGCATAGCTTAGTTAGTAAGATTGGAGGGGGAGGGACTGGCGGGGTGATGAGTATCATATTCTGGCATATCATATTAAAACATATTATATAAGAAGCAGGGAATGAGGGGGGCTTAAGAAGCAGGGGCGAGGGATAAACAATATTTTGTAAAATAAGCAAGAGCTTCAAAACAGAAAAGGGAGCGAGAGAGAGAGCATGTGTGTGTTCTTAGCTGGAGCCTAGTGTCAGCGCGCATGCACTGCTCGGTCTGCGAGGAATGCTGTAGTAAAGTATGCACTGGAAACCCAGCCCACTCTCCGCCCATATTTATCATAGGCTTGTGTCATTGTCCTTTGTAAATGCTGGCTTCTGGTTCGTAAATAGGCTTGTTATTCCCTCCTTGGTACCGCTTTCTTTGCATTTGTTACCTCCCAGAACGACTGGACCTTTTACTGGTGCTGTTACACGGTCTGCTTTATAAGTTGGTGAGCACTATTTTCTTTAATGATCTTCTCCTATTCCACCCAGGACATCCCTTCTTTAATGCTTTTCCCCTATTCCACCCATGACATTGCAGCACCCGCCCACTTTTATATTATAAATGTATTTATTTACTTTACAGCATTGTCCACTTCAACTTTAGTGGCCGCGCTTAATTGTTTATTTAATTTTACGGAGCGGTCCACTTTCAAGCGGCTACGCGCCTTTAGTAGTTATTTATTTATGTTATGCGCTGTCACTTTCAAGTGACCATGTGCTTTTATTTTCCTATATAAAGTTCTGCCTGTCTCCTGCTCACACACCACTGCTCCCAAATCCTCGCACCAGCGGTTATTAGAGTTGTAAAACTCCTGGTACCTCTCCTCAGTTCAGCAGACATTACTTAATCTGTCTGGTAAGGGTAACTTGCCAGTGGCTAGCATCGCAACCTGAAAACGGCAGGCTGCATGCAGATCTCCGCAGTAAGCACATGAACCTCTTAAGCTATCCCAGACTGTTAGGATATTAACGAAAGCATGCTTCTGCATTTTCACCCTCCCTCCAGGCACCACCAGTTATGGCACGCTACCTTCGTGGCTGGGTGAACACCCTGTAATGCGGTTTAAAAAGCATCAACTCGGGTAGAAGGGACTGCGGGTCGGTGCATTGGAAGGTGGGGCTGTGCATCAAGGAAGTAATGCATTTTATTTATGTTTTGGTTTCTAAAACATAAATAAAAGGCATTGTCATTTACAATGCCAAAGGCTTAAACTCGTGTAAATGCGAGACCTATTGCGTTGCAAATGCTTGTCCTTTACTACTACTCCACGGAAAATTGGAAGCCCACTTTAAATTCGTACCAGGACTCACTGTTTAATTGTCACAGAGTTGCTTCAAAATGTGTAATATGATGTCTGGCCTATGAGAACCGCCAAGTCAAGCTAGTTGTGGAGCAGGTGGTTACATAAAAGAAATCCATGTGGTGTACACCATGGCCCAATTCACAAGTCTTTCATCTCACTGGATGCAAATAGACTTGAATCTGTTTGAAAAGCATTAATGTTTACACATGCACAAAATATGAATGGTTCACTAAATTTTAAAAAAACTCAACTTGCATCTATAATTTATGCTGAGTTTGTGTATTTTCATGATGAACCTATGTAATATCCTGTGTGTAACCATATCCTCTACGTGTTCAAACTATGAGTGGACAGAGAAAATGGGCAGAGAATGCATTAGATCTGCAAAATTGACTTTAGCCTCAGGCTAAAAGTAGAGTCAAAGGAGTGGGCAATGAGGAGCAATGCAAACAGGATTGAACCCTTGCAGCCCTTGTTTCATTATGGCTTTACTGAAGATTTGATTTGGGGGGCATCTGAAGAATGGACTTCCTTAGGGTCATCATACATGCACAGCTTGTCTTATCCAGGGCTTGATGAAATAAGATCCCATCACCCTCACCGAGAAGGAATTCTATTGGCACCCCTTGCCAGCCAAACCATCTTCAAAACCAGATGGTAATTTACAAAGCCATCACAACCAGCCCTCTCGCTCATCTTGCAGACAAGCTCACCATCTCTGGTGGTTCTCGGCACAACCGCAACCAGGATACAATCAAACTGCAGACTAAGAAGTGTAAAAAAGAAAAAACAAAACAAGCATTTTCCATCTATGCTTCCAGAATCTGAAACAACATCACCATATCTGTCAGCACTGCCCCAACACTGCTCCAATTTAGGAAAGAGTTGAACACCCACTTCTTTAGAGAACAATACATCAGATGCATTAATCATCCACAAATCAGCTTCCTCTCCTATTGGTCACTGACTTTAGGCTTCACTAGGTTCGCAGTATAGAAATACCATATAAATACATATATACATACATACGATAATACATCGATTATTACGAATAACATTATATAAACGGAGACTGATTATGTAGAGTGATCTATACACTTGCTTTTGCACCGTGTAAAAAGAGTTTCCCAAATCATCATGCTCAATATTGGAAACAGTTTATGTGAGAGAAATAGCATGGTACTATCAATAAAGTCACTTATTAGCATTGTGGGGGGAATTTCCAATACTCTTTGCCATTGTAATCTACAGCAATTGGATTATGTTCCAGTTTGCACCTTTATTAACATTGAATATTGTTGTGAGGAAGGCATAGAAAAATGACATCAACTTGTTTTTCATGCTAATTAATGAATATTTACTACAGGGGCGTCACCAATCTCCCACTTAAGCAGCTAAGGGGGGAGGGAGCTTCTTGGTTGGCCTTTTCTGTCTGCAGCTTGGCAGACAAAGGCTCATAATTAACATGAAAGGGTGGTAAGGTGAGTGAGTAGAGGCATGGATGGATGGGTAAAAGGGTGAATGGCTGAGTGAGCGAAAGGCTGGATGGATAGATGTATGAAAGGAAGGATGAGTGAAAGGGAGAAAGGATGGATGGATGAGTGAAAGGGGAAAAGATCATGGATGCTAGCAAGGATGGAAGGAAGGATGAATGAGTGAAAGGATGTATGTATGAGTGGCAGCAGGGTAAATGAATAGATGGATGAGTGAAAGGGTGGATGGCTAGATGAGTGACAAGGTGGATGGATGAGTGAAAATGAGAGTAGATGGATGGCTGAATGAAAGGTTGGATGGATGAATGAAAGGGTGAATGAATGAAAAGGTTGGATGGATGGATGAGTGAGTGAGTGAAAGGATCAGTGGACGAGTCAAAGGAAAATGGATGTACGGATGTCCGAGTTAAAAGGTGTATAGGTGGATGGATTGAAAGGGTGGATGATGATTGAAAGGATGAAGGGATAGATGAAAAGGTGATGATAAGTGAAAGGATGGATGTCTGAGTGAAAGGATGGTTGGATGGAGGGATAGGTTTGATAAATAGGTTCGAAGGTGGATCGATAGGTTTGGATATGAATGAGTGGATGGGTGGACCAACTGGTGACAGACTGAATGATGTTATGTTATTTTAATTTGTAGCGAGCACGGATGCTCAGGAGTGTCCCGGCGCGAAGCCTACAAAAAGGGTGAGAGTGTCTGTTTAAACGAAAAGATGTGTTTTCAAGTTTTTCTTGAATACTGCTAGGTCTTGAATGTTACAGAGGGTGATAGGCAGCGCATTCCAGGCAACAGCGGCCTTCCTTGCCAACAAACTGCCACCTAGCCCTGATATTTGAATTGGGGAACATGAACAAGGCGGAGGGATGAAGAGTGCAACTGTCTAGCTGGTACATAAAAAGAGAATCGTTTTTGAATGTAGGATGGGGCGCAGCCGTGCAGAGCTCGGTGGTCCAAAACCAGTGCTTTAAACTTCACCTGTTCCACCACAGACAGCCAATGCAGAAATTAAAGGTGATGACACACGCTGTTCCTGTCAGAAATGCCCAGAAGAAGTCTAGCTGCCGCATTTTAGACCACCTGGAGCTTTTTCATCAAGTGTTCTGGAATGCCTGTATAAAGAGCATTAGCATAGTCTAACCGGGATAAAATGAGTGCACAGGTTGGGGAAGGAGAGGAAGAAACTTCCTCAGAGTCTTGAGAAGACCAAAACAGTTACCTGCCAACTTCTTTATATGGTTTGAGAAAGAAAGGTTCTCATTGAACCACACCCCCAAGTTCTTGCCCGGCTTCCCAGCAGAGGTGGGCAAGGGAAACTCAGGAGGCCAAAGAGATTCCCGAAAGTTGGACGGAAATTTTTCTATAAAGGAGAATCTCTGACTTCTTCTCGTCACATTTTAAATGCGCAGCCGCTAACTAATTAAAAATGGATGATAGACAGTGGTGAACCAAGGAAACAGACTCATCACTATCGTCCCACGTAAATAGCAGCTGGGTGTCATTGGCATAAGCCATCACTTTAGCCCCCCAGCCTCTCGGAAAGATGAAAGATTGAATGGATGTCAGAATGTGAAGGTAAAATGGTGGATATCGGAGGGGATGAAAGGATGAATGGATAGATGCTTGGATGGAAGAGGCAAGCAAGCTTTTCTGAGGCGGGTCGCACTGACTTGCTTCGCTTGCTTGGTGCCATAAGAGCTTTGGCTCAAAGTAGGGGGTATTTTGATTCTCTGGCTAGTCCCTTGATTTGCTTTATACCATAAACCCTATCTAAGAATTATTAGAAGGTTGTATATGACAATGCTCTTTTGTTTGTGGTTTATGAATAAGCAAATACATGAGATAGACATTGCATGACGGCCTGATCATATGGTGATGAGAGCTGGAGAATTTGGGTTTTCGGATATTTTCAATTATTATTTTGCAAATAGTGAAGATAAACTAATGTACATATTTAGAGTGGCTTCGATTATAAACTTATGGATACGTTTGTAGTGGGGCTCTCACTATTAAAGGGTTATCAGGAGATTTGATAACAATGTGCATAATCCTCCCGATTGTGGATGTTACTCGGAAATTACATTTCACAAGAAACAACTATAGGCAGCATTGCTCATTTTGCCTCAGGATCTGAAGAGGGTCAAACGGAAATATAAACTTTGAATACTTTTTACTGATATATTTTATCAGAGGAACACTTCACTCACACTTCGGTAAAGGAGGGGGTAAATTAATCTTTTTTTCTCATGGAACTTGGACATGTGCAAGTTCCTTGCTCAACACTTTTGACCATACCTATGCGTTGTATGTGTTTCCAATATATTTCGATGTCCATTGTGCACCGTGCACAATGTACAAATGGCACAGGGAGATGTGTTTGAAAAGTGTCAGTAAAAGGGGTGGTAAAACCGAACACCTTTAATGAAGGTATATAGGCAAAGGGTTCTGCCATGGTTCGCTTTTCATAATAGAACGAGCCACACCCAGGTATGTGGTACATGCACCATGCGTCCTATGATCATATCAGCTGTCAAAGGCAGTCCTTTGTCAGCAGACACATGCGTGTTATGTACCGAGCAGGGGTAGTGTTGCTTGCCGTCTCTTTCAAGCTCTCAAACATGCTGCCCGCCTTATACAGTTTGGAACCTAAATTCAGCTACAGTGTAGGGGGCGTGACGCAGGCCCGATTAGCACTGCGATGCCGGCGGAAGGGGTGGGGGTAACCCATGAGGGCCACCTCAACCCTTCAGAGCAGGGGCGGATTGGCACTGCGGGCACTCGGCATGGGCCGAAGGGCCGGTGTCTCAGTGCACTCTGTGGGCTGGGTTTTTCCCCCTTTACCAGTCCACAGAGAGCACAGACAGGGAGAGGAAAGCAGCTTCACTTGCGGCCGTTCAGTGATGATTAGCTGTGGCCTCTCTTTGACCCCCTGCCCTGCCAAGCAATCATGCTGAGGGTGGGCTGGGGAGGGGTGATTGTTTGCCAGAATCGGCCTCCTAGGGGGCCAGGTGTTGCTCAGGCCTATGAGCCATTTTCACCTCGGCCCCCCCTGGGGCCCACGCAGCCCAGAAACAGTGCTTGCATTAGTCCTCGCCCACAGCCCTTCTCATTCAGGGCATAGTGGACGAGGAAGAATGGGTCTCACTATGGGGGCCAGGTGATGTGGGGAACTCGCACCATCTTCACCTCAGCCTCCCCCCACCGCCATGAATGGCCCAGAAGCTGTGTTTTTGCTTTAGCACCAAAGCTATCCTATGCAAACGTGTGAACTACACATCTCATGAGGGTTTCATACTCAATAGTATGCTTAATTAAGAGTAACAACAGAAAGGTTTTCCTTTTTCTACTGGCTAGGGGCTGAGGCAGTGAATGGATGGGGAGGGCTGAGTAATTTACAAATAGCTGGGGACTCACTTTTTTTCAGGTGCTCCTGCGCTGGAGGGCTGGGGAATAATTTTTTAAGAGAAAGGTGCCTCGCTGTTTTCAGATGCTCCAGCGCTGGAGGCCTGGGGAATAACTTTTTTATGAGAAATGGGCCTCGCTGTTTTTCAGGTGCTCCTGCGCTGGAGGGCTGAGGAATAATTTGGTAAAAGAAAGGGGCCTGGCTGTTTTTCAGGTGCTCAGCTTGTAGGACATTGTCACCTTGGCCCTGTGTCCTTCCCAAGAACAATATCCTCACACTTACATTCCTTGTGTGTTTCATGAAAGGCACGCAAATGTGGGCCACCCCCAGCAAATGTGGGCCTCTTTTTTCATCCCAATCAGACCCTGCTTCAGAGGGGTTCCCTTTAGCCCGAGACCCACGAACATCTGTGAGATATGGAAGAAGAAGAGGCCCATCTTCCCATTCAGAAGGAGGGGGGCATTATTTTGCATTACGTCACTGATACAGAGACGAGGTAGCTGCTCGGGAGAGTGGCCCTGCACCTACCAACAGGGTCGAAGCTATGCCCCCAGCACTGAGCAACGAAGCATCCATAATGAACAGGGCCTGTCGCTTTGGCTGTATTTTGCTGAGCCCTCCAATGTCTCCCGCCAAGTGACTCTCCCTTCTCTAGGCCCAGGGCCAGTGCACTAACAACCTGCTCGCGCATTGCAGGCGCAGCTGTTCTTCATAAATAGCTGTGGTTTGGGATCAGCCACCGAGGAGCAGCACATGGGAATCATTCGCCCCAAGCCCTGCTCTCCTCGCTGGAATATGGCAGCAAGTGCACAGAGCTCATGTACGCCACTCCTGCGTTCCGGCGGCGCCCTGTGCCATGGCTCACCCAACAGCACTCACCACCACTCGTATCTTGTGACATCGAATTGTGTAGAGTCATTTCTGAACACTCCTGCTGCACGCTGCCAGACAGGGAGATTCTGTTGTCTCCTCCCTCGCCCCCTAATAAATGTATTTTTGGGGAGAAAGTTGTGTAAGGCTGATTTCAGTTGTTAATGATGGGGTGTCTGCCGGAACTCACCAGGAATGTGTAAATACACACAGACAAAAACGCACACATTCTCCGTTTTGAAATTCTTCAAAGACATTGGTTGTTTTACAAAATGTGTTTACTCTCGCTTAGGTTCCCTACCAATCCGCGTTCTGCTCCTTTTCTGCTGCCCCTTAATTCCCTCTCATGCTTCCAACTTGCTGTGTAATGTATTTTTTTTTTTTTTTTATTTCTGAAATTCTTTATTGTATATAGAAAAATATAATTTTACATACATGGAAGAGGCTTATACATGAGTGGAAAGAAGAAAAGAGAGAAAAGAAGAGAGAGGGGGGGGGGGGGGGGCATTACATACTCTTGAGATCGTTCGCCAGTTCGTGGTCTCATAGTCCAAAAGTCTCATAGTCTGGTAGTCCATATTGCGCCCATTGGTATACCTTGGCGTTTGTTGTCAGGCGGCTTGCTCCCCGCGCCACCCCGGGGGACAGTAGAGAGAGGTCTAGGTTATAGGTTATAGGTTGAGTAGGAGATGTGCTCGGTGCTCTGTTGGCACTAGCCTATTTCGGCCTGTGGCCCCAGATGTTCATGGCGGCTTGTGTGATGATGACAGGTAGTGATCTAATGATCCCCACATGGTCGACTGTTTGTGCGTCTTCGGTGTGTATTTTGCTGTTATGTTGTCCGCCCCCCTCAGGAACGTGACCCAGTTGAGCCACGCCTGTGGAGACGCCTTTGATGTGTCCTTCCAGTTAGTTAGGACGACTTTGACTGCGGCTGTCAGCATGAGATCTATGAGGTCCCTGTCCTCCGTTTTTGTGATCGCCTGGGATGTAAACCCTAGTGCTAGGCCTGTGAGGTCTGTTTGTATGTCTGTGCCTGTGATCTCGTGGATAAGTGTTCTGATCTTCCCCCAGAAGTCCTTGATTTTTGGGCATTTTAGTAAAAGGTGTTCTAAGTCTCCCCTTTCTTCATCACAGTTCCAGCACGCGTCGCTGTCTCTAATGCCTACAGTGGCTAAGCGAGCTGGTGTCCAGTATGCCTTATGTATCAGCCAGAATTTTGTCTGGTTCAGCGTGGCCGTTATTTTTTTCCGACTGGTGGACCTCCATAGCTCTGCTCTGGCTTCCTCACTGAGTGCTTGACCTGCTGCCTCCCCCCAGAAGTTCATGACCTTGTCATTGAGTCTGGTGTGTTTGGGGCTTAGGATCTTGTAAAGGTGTGCTACCTGGTGTCCCAGTGTGTTCAGACTGTTAGCCAGCTGTATTATCGAGGGTGTCTGGGTGTTGAGGTTAGCCTTCCTTATTGCGACCTTTATCTTCAGGAAGTTGTATAGTTCTACGCTCTCTAGGTTGTACTCTCCTTTCAGGGTGTCAAATGTTACGTCGGCGCCCTTTTTCTTAAAGTCATTGGCTGTGGATATGCCTTGGCTGTACCAGTCATGCATGTCTAAGACCTTACCCCTGTATTTTAGGGATGGGTTGTGCCAGATTGATTCGAAAGGCCCCCTTTTGATGCTCGTATTTAGCAGTTTGTCAATCTTGAGCAGAGCTCGTTTTGTGTTCCTGAGTATCGGGTTATCTTTTATTGCCGGGTGTTTGGTGGCCGTGAGGAGGGTGATGGGTTTCATGCCGTTTAGCAACCCTTGTTCTAATGTTAGCCATGCCGGGGTGTAGTCCTGTCTTGGGTCTAGCCAGTGCAGTCCCTGTCTAGCTAGACACGCCTCGTGGAATCGCTTGAAGTTTGTTATGTTTAGCCCCCCCTGTTCTTTTGATAGTCTAAGTTTTTGCATACTTATTCTGGCCCTCTTCCCTCTCCATAGGAAATCATTCAGTATCTTGTCTATCTTTTTGTGGAAGTCCTCTGTGTTGGTGAGGGGTAGCATGGCTAGCATATAATTGAGCATTGGTGTGATCATCATTTTAATTGTCTCCACCCTCCCCCACCATGTTGTGAACTTTGGCGACCAGCCGTCTACCTTGGCCTTGATTTTCTGGATTATAGCCTGTTCGTTATGTTCTAGTGTCGTGCTCAAGTTCCTCTCGAAGAGGATGCCCAGGTACTTGATAGGTTTATTTTGCCACGCTAGACCTGATGTGCCGAGTACTGTCCTTGTTGTGTGGATGTTGAGGGGCTTGCATTCTGATTTATCCTTGTTAAGTTTGTACCCTGAGACCTGGGCGTACCTCTCAATTGTGTCTGTCAGTGCCTTGATGGATCTCTCTGGGTCCTCTGTCATTATTAGCACGTCATCTGCGTACGCTGCCAGTTTAAAGTTTTCCCCTCCTATTGGCACCCCCTTTATGTCTTCGTTAGTTCGTATCATTGTTAGGAGCGGTTCTATCGCTAGTAGGAAGAGGCCGGGTGAGAGAGGGCAGCCTTGTCGTGTGCCTCTGCCTAAATTTAGTGTGTTTGAGGTGCCTCCGTTCACAACCACTCGCGCTTTGGGGCTGTTGTAAAGCGCCATCACCATTCTTCTGTAGTTGGGTCCTAGCCCGAACTTCCCCATGCAGTGATCCAGGTAGGGCCATGAGACTCTGTCAAACGCTTTTTCGGCGTCCAGGGCTATCATGACGGCCGCTTTGCTGCTCTGGGCCGAGTGGTTGATGATATGGCATAGTAGTCTGGTGTTGTCATGGGACATGCGGTTTTTGAGGTATCCTACCTGGGAGTTGTGTATGAGTTTTGGTAGGTAGGCGTTAAGTCTATTGGCTAGTATCTTCGCGTATATCTTGCAGTCTACATTTATGAGTGAGATCGGCCTGAAGTTCTTCGCCTCTGTCATGTCTTTCCCTTCCTTTGGTATGACTATTATGTTTGCCTCCGCCATTGATGGAGTCATGCGTCCTTTGAGGACGCACTCCTCAAATACCTGTTTCAGAGTGGGTTGGAGTGTTGTCAGGTGTTGTTTATAGAACCCAGCTGTGAATCCGTCCGGCCCTGGAGCCTTGTTCTCTTTGAGGCCGACCGTGGCCTTCTTTATCTCATCCTCTGTGACCGTGAGCTCTAGAATGTCTCGTTCCCTGTCTGTTAGTGTGGGTGTAGCTATGCTTTTGAGCAGTTCCTCGCCCCCATCTTCCTTTAGTGTGTCATCTTTTGTGTAGAGACCCTCATAGAAGTCCCTGAAGACCTCGAGGATGTTTTTATTGGCGGTCTGGGCTTTGTTGTGCTTGTCTTTGATTGCCCCAATTGTGTGTTGTTTTTGTTTCCCTTTCAGGTAGCTTGCTAGGTTTTTCCCCGCTTTGTTGGCGGTGCAGAGGTTAATTGACTTGTATTTGTTGATCCAGGTCCCTGCTCTTTCGCTCAGTATCCTGTTGAGCTCATACTTCCGTTTGGTTAGCTCAGTGAGTGTGTTATTGTCTTCCAGGCTGGCTATGTGGCTGTTCTCTAGTGTTTTGATTTCTTTCTCTAGGTCTGCGATCCTATTGTTTCTCGCCTTGTTCATTTTCCCTTTTATTGTCATTACTACCCCCCGTATGGTTGCTTTAAGAGCATCCCATAGTACCTCTCTAGGCGTCTCTGGTGTGTCGTTGATTGTCAGGTATTCTCGGATTGCTGTGTCTATCTCTGCCTTCGCTTCTGTGTGTTGGAGGAGGCCGTCATCAAAACGCCACCTGCGTGTTGGCTTTTCATTGTGTCTGCCTGATAGTGACAGGCTTATGTGTGCGTGATCTGATATGGTCCTGGGTCCGATCTCTGTGTGGTCTATTAGGTGTGTGTGTGTTCCTGACATCAGTATGTAGTCTATCCGACTGTAGGAGTTGTGGGGGTTGGAGTAGAATGTGTATTCCCTGGCATCCGGGTTGCTTAGGCGCCACGGATCCTTCAGGCCTAGTTTCGAGCACAGGTTCTTGAGGATGTTAGGGCTAGCGGTTGTGTGGCGTCTGCAGGGGTGCTTGTCTATAGCTGGATCCAGGACTTGGTTAAAATCCCCTGCAACAATCAATAGATCTTCCATTGGTAAGTTGTGTAGCTGGGCACCTATCCCCTCCCAAAACTGTTTGTCTTCACTGTTCGGGCCGTAAATGTTTGCGACGTGGTAGGTCTCTCCTGCTCGCTTGAGGCTGGTCACTAGTGTTCTGCCCTGGGTGTCAGCTTGGTAGCTAGTGATAGACAGGTTCGAATTCTTGCTTATTAGTGTTATTACCCCATTCTTCTTGTTTTGTGCCGGCGATCCCACCACCTCCCCTATCCAGTTGGCTCTTAATCGCAAAATGTCTGCCTCTTCTAGCCTGGTCTCTTGTAACACATAAATGTCGCTCTTAAGTTTCCTTAGGTGGTCAAGCACCTTCCTTCTTTTAACAGGGCTATTTAGCCCTTTGACATTTAGGGAGACTATTTTGATGTCTGACCCTATGCTGCTCTGCCCGTTATGTGTCATTAATGCTGGTGTGCGTTCGCTGTGCTGGTGGGCTTCTCTTAGGATCATTTGTCCCCCTAGCCATGTGCCTGTTTATGTGTTCCTGTTTCTTTGTGCTCCTACTTGGTGCTGGTGTGAAAGAGAAATAAAAGATGCAAGAGATGCAGAGAAAGAAAAGATAGTCAGTAAGCCCATGTACAAAACCTCCCCCTCCCCATTTCCCCTCCTCCCCCCTCCCCCACTCTCGCCTTCCCACCCCCCGCCCTCCCTTACTTGCAAAAAGGGTGTGCGACGACAAAGTTCCTCTGCCCGCATCATCCCTGAGGTAGAGTTGGTTATATCTTTGGCAGTTGTGTTCTTCCATGTTCGGGTTTCTTTTTTGTCTTTTAGCCCTTCATTCTCTCAGTCTCTATCTGCATCTGCATCTGGGCTTAACCTTCAATCCTATGTGCTGCATATACGCTGCTCTGTGCGTCCTGTCGGTCCTCACTGTTCGCTTCTTTACTCTAATTGCTCCTCTAGCGGCGACGCGCTTCTCTTTGCTGCCCCTGGGCTTTTGTTCTCTTCCATATCTTCCACTGCTGGACCTTGAAGATATTGTTTTAGGGCCTCCGGGCATTCGAAGAACAACGTCTTCCATTTGTCTGTCACCTTGAATTTCGTCGGGCTGACAAAGCTGAACGTGGCTCCTCTTCTTCGCAGGGTGTCTCTTTGCGCCAGGAAGCCTTTCCTTAGTTCCACTGTCGGTTTCGAATAGTCTTGGGTCAGTACTATCTTGCTGCCAGCCCATGTTAGATTCTGATTTTTCCTGGCGAAAGCAAAAATGGCCTCAGTCTGATTGAGTCTCAGCGGGTTACAGATTATCGCTCTTGGGCCTCTGCCTGTGGTTGGTTTTCCTGCTGGTATTCTGTAGGCCTTTTGTACCTCAAAGCCTCTCTGGAAAGTGATACCTGTGAGTTTTGGGATCATCTCCTCCAGCATGGCGGAACAGGAGCCTGCCTTATCTTCAGCTCCCTCTGGCACTCCCAGTATTCTTATGTTGCCCCTTCTGGCCCTATCGTCCTTCTCCGCTAGCTGTTTTTGTACCGCCTGCGTGGCTTTTCTCAGCTCTGTTATCGCTTTGGTGTTCCTGCCCGTTTCATCTTCTACCAGGCTTACTCGGCTTTCTGCAGCTTCTATTCTTGTGTTTGTTTTGTGCAGGTCCGCTCTGATGGCCGCCATCTCCAGTTGCATGTTCTCCAGCTTGAGTTTTGTCTCTCTTCCCACCTCATTGCCCTCGTTTACCTTCCGCAGGATCGTTTCCAGCGTTACCGGTTCTCCTCTTGCTTTGGTTGGGGATCCTTGGTTGTCAAATTTCGGTTTTTTCTGTTGGTCACCTGCCAGCTTCCCGTCGCTGCCTGCCATTGTTCGGATGCCCCTCCTTGACAGGATGTTAATCAGTCTTCCTCCTGCTTGCACCACCTTGGGTGTACTCGTTGTTTGTGCCTTTACCGCCTTGGGTTGGACAGCTTGTCTGTATCTGCTTGGCTCTCTGATGTGTCTTGTTCTCGTTTTGCTTTTGCTCCGGCCAGTGTGCTGGCTGCCTGGTTGTGGCTCGCACGGCCACTGGTCCGCTGGTCCCTTTTGCTATTTTCGGCTTCGCTTGGATTTGCTTGACTCCGCCTGGCTAGTGGGGGTTGTGCTGGGGTGCCTGGGCGCTTTTGTCTTGACAGGCTGGGTATCTCGCACCCCTCCTACTGCTCAGCGGTCTTATGAGCTGCGCTGTATGTTTCCTCTGTTTCTGTTTCTGTGTGTCTTGTGGATATGTGGCCCTCTCAGGCTTGGGGTGCTTGCTCCTGGCTTCTGGCTTCTGGCCCTGCTCGTTGCCTCTCCGGGGCTGTGTTTCCCGCTTCGCCTCAGTTGCGGCTTGGCATGTCGCGGGTCTTCATTTCGCGCTGTTTTCTGCGGGTCACCCTTAGTCCGCCTTAGTCTGCCCTTAATGCAGCCCCACCTTTCTTGGTGTTGCCCCGCATTCGCTGCAACTGTATATTAGGGCCCCCTGTCACGCTGTTTCTGCGTTGCGCTGATCACCCTTAGTCTGCTGTTTATGCAGCCCCCCTTTCTTGTTGCTCGGTGTCAGTGCTAGTGTCAGTGCTAGTTGGCACCCTCCCCCTTCGCTCTTGCGTCCTCTGGAGCACCCTTCTGCTGTGGCTGATCTGTGTTAGACACTCCTGCCTCCAGCTGATCCGTTTGTTCCGTTTGTCTTTGTGTCCTTGTTATTTGTGTCCTTGTTATGCCCTTTGTTATGCCCCCCCTTCAGCGTTGTAATGACTCCTCCGCTTCTGGCGCGTTCGACACACCGCCTCCAGCCTCCGGCTGATCCGTTTGTTCCGTTTGTCTTGCCTTGTTATTTGTGTCCTTGTTATGCTCCCCCCCTTCAGCGCTCTGATGACCTCTCCGCTTCTGGCGCGTTAGACACTCCGCCTCCAGCGCTCACCTCCGGAGCTCTTGCCGCCGCCCTTCGCGCCTTCCTTGAGCTCCGCTGGGTCCCGCTGGCGCTCTCTGGCATTCGCCTCTCCTGTCTCACCGTCACTCTTCTTGGCTGGTATTACTTCCGGTTGTCTGGCTCTTCCGCTTCCGGGTCGCTTGGCAGCCTACCTTTCACCTTCCGCTTCAGATCGGGGAAGACTTCCGGTAATGGCGCCTCACCTCCGCTCACTTCCGGCTGCCTGGCGTCGACCCTCCGGGCTTCGCTTTGAGGACACACCGCTTGCAAGGTAGGGGGGCACTTACTCTCCGCTCCTTCCTTCCACACTGCAGTTTGGCTTCTTCTTCTTTGTGTTGTCGTCCCTTAGGTGGCTCTCGCTATCAGTCAGCTGGCCTCGCACGCTTCAGTTGCGGGTGTGTCTTGGGGTTGCTCCGGTCCCTCTGAACAGCCTCGGAGGTGCCGCGGTCGCGTCTCCGACACGGAGCTCCTTCACCTCACTTCTTGTTCATCGCTGTCCTTCACCCCTCGCTTCACACCGCCATCTTGCGTCTCGCTTTGTTGCCTGCCCGGTATGTTCGTGGGCTAATTTCTCCGTCGTTGTTGTGCTTCCCGTTCTTCCTGCTCTTCGGTTCGTTGCGCAGGACCTTCCTACACCTTGTGCACTTTCTATTGTTCCGTGGTAGTCGGTATTTTCCTGTTTGGCTGGTGGTTTTCCCCTCAGGGGTGTGGAGCTGCCGGACCTAGACGACCGTCTCCATTGCCGTCCAAGCCACGCCCCCGCTGTGTAATGTATTTTAAAAAGATATGCCAAGGTGATTGTTGGAAATTCTGACACTCACCCCCCTCCCCAGTCTTGCTGACCAAGCTACGCCCCTGTGTAAATACCAGTTGTAGTAACATCTACTCTACCTACAGAGAGGTTATTTCGCCATCGCCTTCTCTTCTGTACATGCTTTGGATGAGATGTGGCCTAACGGCCAGAAATGCAGACTTTAGAACTAAGGAACCAGTTTCACTGTAATTTTGGCACGCGGCATGCTCCATACATCCCATGCTCCATTCCAATACAGATTAATTCTACCAACGTAACATTCACGTTCAGGTGCAACATCCTGTGATTCTGGGCAAATCACATAATCTCCCGTGCCTAAAAACATCTTACATTGAGTAATGTAATTCGATGGCCATGTAAAGGCTCTGATACATTTGGGCGAAAGTTGTGAGATATAAAACTCCAAAACAAAATAAAACCTTCTTGTCCTCTGGAGTCCCTTTCTTCCAGCTGCACCCTGCTCTCTGTACAGTGCAAGGGAGCCTCAACCGTTCAAGGGGACCCCATTCAACCCAAGGACAGGGAAGATCTGTGAGCTGTGGGGGGCTCAGGGGCCCCTCATCACATTCTGCAGGTGGGGTTCATCATTTTGTGTTATGCCACTGATGGAATCTCTTACCCTCCACCCCTGTTGAACTGCACTCTGTTGCTCTGGAGCTAGGTTTGCCCAAATACCTGTAATACAAACATGCATGCCTACATACTTGCCCACACCTGTAGTTATTGGTGGAGAATTTGATGACACAGCTAAAACATGCAAGACCGGTGCCTTGGAGACGCTGCAGCTTCTCGTACCCGCTCCCTGTGAATATTGCTGCCAGCCATGCCTGTGAATATGTGTGAGTTTCACAATGTGGCATCAAGATGTGAGTCTGGGCTGCTTCCACAAACACGTAGAAACATTTGAGGTATGCTGCCCAAAGGATGTCCATAGAGTGAATGTTATTTCAGGGAGACACTGCCTTGAATTGTTCCATCTCACAACCAATAGGAGGCTCTGGAGAGCACTGGGCTCTGATGGTGTATGGCAGACAGCTCCCAGTGGTATCAGTAGGGGTGGCACACTGACACTGGACGTCAGGGGTGCTCTGGGAATCAAGCAGGCCTTACAACTCTTATACTGGCCAGCACTGTACTGAGGCCAACCACACATGATGTTACGAGGGCGTTGGTCCCTCTTACCAGGATTAGACACATCAAAAACGTGAGACAACCTGGTGCACTTTACAGCCACGGCGGACTGGGAACGCAAACCAGCCCTGGCAGTTAAGTCATGGGGGGGGGGGAGGGGGGATGGGGGTGTCCCTCTGGCTCAGCTCGAGGTCCTCTTGGACCATCAAGCCCCAAATGAGCCGAGCTTTCATGTGGCTTCTGCCTGCCTCCCACTCTCTCACCTTATGCTCCAAAAATGAAATAAAAAAAAAACTTTTTACGTAAATCAGGAGAGGGAAATAGATTCCCATCTAGTGACTGAATGGCACAAAGAGAAATCTGAAAACTTTGAATTTTGCCCAGCGTCCCAGCTTCAAGAAGTTTTTTGTGATTCTAGGCAAATATTTTATTTCACTGCACTTCCTTTCTCCTAATTGCATTTGACGGCACTTTGAATGATGTGTGTTCAGTGTGTGCACTTTACAGGCAATTCTCTTGTGTCTGATTTACACAGGCTATAATGTTGTTTCATGCAAGACCCTAATCCAGTATAGGGTGCACATGTCAACTTGCCTCTTAATTCACCACCGGCGTTCTTGTCATGGTGACGGGTGGAGGGGCATGAATATTTACAGGTTCATGTTTAAAAACTGTCACTTTTAATAAATGCTGTGATATGACCTGACGTACTAAATTGAAACGTTTCTCCATGTATGTTAAAGAAATACACTTTTTTGAATTTTGAAAATGTGTATGTGGCTTTTGTTGCACAGTTTAAATGCCAAATATGGTCATGGCTCAGCTTATGGATGGGCCCTTGGAGCCTAGAGAGACCCTTGTCTTGATTTTGGCTTGGCTCTCCCTGTTAACTTGTTGGTTCGCTCATCTCTAATTCAAAGTGACAATGCATTATTTTATTTACTAATCCACCTCTAAAGGGTAACAGTCTGTTGCTAAACGTGCCACATAATTGTTCAAAGTTTCAGACTGGAGCCCAGTGTGTTAAAGGTACCACACAATTCCCCATTGTGTTAAAGGTACCACTGAAGTTGCCCTATCCCCATACGGTCTTGACCCTCGGATTTCTCAGTACAGAGTGTGTGTGTATGTGAGTGTGTGTGTGTATACGTGTGTGCACGTTTTTGCTTTACAGCGCAGAGGATAGAAGTCCCATCACCCAGCATAAGCATGTGTCCCTCTATAGATAGCTAACTGGCATGGACATGCCAACATACGATGTCCCGGTATGAATCGGTAATGAGCATGCTACATGTTTAATGTCATGCCTTTTAAGCAGTGGATGCCTGTACCTTGCTTATCAGGGTCAGTGTACTTCATGATGAAACACAAAAACCCATTTAGCACTCCTAGACGAGCAGTGGGTGTCATCGGGGCATCTATGGACCATAATGATCATAGTTGGTATGGCAGGTGCTAACAGTTTGACAAGGGAGAGCATCACTGATTGCCTCGGACCTGGGTGCTTCAGATTTAAGCCCTGAAGTGCCCAGGGCCAAGTTTTAATTAGTGACACCTCATCACAAGAGAGGTGGGGTCAGCAGTTTCATTCGCACCATCCCACTCTGTGATGATTAAGGGACTGCTGCCTTCCCTCATTGGCTGACCTGAGGTCAGCCAATGAGGGAAGGCAACAGCCTCAACCCTCCTGGGACCTCTGAGGCTTTCCTCTCGGAGAGCTACAGTGAAGGTACGTTTTATGTGTTTTTCATGTTTGGTGCATGTGCATGTATGAATGTAGGTGTATTTGTGAGTGAGTGTTGTGAATGGGTATATGTGTGTGTACGAATGCATAGGAGTGAGAGTATGTGTGGGCCCTCTTCGTGGTAAAATTATCGCCCGCCACTGCTGTGGGGGTGACAGTTGTGGGGATCACTGTCAAGAAAGGCATAGACCTGCTAGACTGCTAGCTTGCAATATGTACAGATAGCCATTACGGAGGGTCAGTGTGTGTGGTTTAATCATTCATTTAAGGTTATCAGATGCCTCGAAGGCTTAGCAGTACGTCATGTTCTAGATGGAGGCGTTTGTCTTAGCGAACTAAACAGGCTGCTGTTTAAAACCAATATCTCCGTTGACTTTAAATTCCCTGGCTTGGCAATAAGTAAGGTTAGATGCGGCCAAACCACTGAGTGGCGTCCTTTCTGCTTGCTGGGGCTCAGTTACTGACAGATGTAGTGTGTGTGCAGGCCTTTTGTTTCAGGTCTTGGCACCAGAGCTGAGGCCCAAAGTGCGCTAGCTTGCACCGCCCAGAACCATCTGACGCATATATAGCTCGCCACACAATGGTATAACAATCAAGTCCTATTTCAGTCGATCAGATATGCATTGCTAATGTGTCTGATGCAAACCATGCTTGTACGACTGGCCTCCAACTATGCAGTGTGCAAAACAGCCTTCACTCATTTTCCAGATCTACGGTGCATGTTAAATGCCCATGAAACCTTACACTACCGGGGGGAGGGGCTGGGGGGGAGGCATATCATGACTAACTAAAATCTGAGTTCAACACAGATACTTTAATATGTTTAGACCTATATGTAAAATAATTATCATGCCTTAAGGGCTTTCTGGTGAGTGACAGCATAATCTTCATGATATGAAAAATACATCAGTTTCTAAATGTTACCAGATGTCTTGAACAGCAACAGGGTCTGTTGCTACATAATTGTTACAATATTCTTTGGCATTTATATCAAAACAAGATACATGTGCAGTCCTAGCCTAAAACATTTTAAGTACAATTTTGCAGTTTAACGATTGGTGCTTATTCTGTATTAGTGGGGAATCAGATGCTGGCATCAGAGTGAGCGAGTCATGTTTATTTCTTGATTTAAGCTCAGTGCACTTGAAATGCTAGAGTGGTTGCTTGCACCACAGAGAATCTAAATAGAGAAAGAAGGCGGGAAGATCGTATCTGCTGCTGAGTGACAACTGGTAATCAATAAGAGGAGGGGGAGTGCAGCAACCCATTGCTGACGTCATCCTCTTAGTAGACGACAATGTATTCTCGCAACTGTGACGCATTTAGCGTCAGGGCTGAAAAAAGATATGAGGTATGATATTTGGTGAAGCAGGTAGAAAAACAGGTCAATGAAAAGGAGAAGTTGCCAGGATAAGACGAAGAAGTGAAGACAGCATGTCTTGGAAGGGAATGTCATATGTGCCCATTGTTACCAAAGGATGCCCTTGGTCAGAGCACGATTGTGTGCACAAAGCGCACTCAGATAGCATGCTGCTGGTTGCTGTTCAAAGCGGGTAGAGGGGGCATCCTCGTTGCTGGATCTGTTCTGATGGCACAGGAACGCGGTCAACCCACAGTATTGTCCCATGATTACCTGGAGGCAGGGCCGCCTTTAGCACAAGTGAGCTAGTCCCAGGCCCAGGGCACTAATTTTCAGAGAGGTGCTTGAAGCTGTGCGCATTAAAACAAACTCCCCCTTCTCACCTTGCTCCAGCCTTGTCCCTGACTGCTCATTTCTCTATGATTTCAAAGCGGGTTTAGTCCTTTATTATCATACCGCGGGCGATGTTTTAGACACCCCTTTAGCCCCCTTCCTTGCCGTCCCTTCACCCTCTGACTGCTGCTGGTACACATCAACATAGACACATCATGGCAACAGGACCCCCCCACCCCACAAAATAGCATGCATCCTGCAAATAACACACTAGACACCAGTGTTAGATTGGGAAGAAACTGCTGCAGGTTTATTACATACAACATTATGTAATCATAGTGGGTTATCTTACGGGCGATCCAAGGGCAGGCCGCATTCTCGCCACCTGCCCGCCTGCATCCTCATTGCTGGAGCTGTTCTGATGGCACGGGAACACGGTCAACCCACAGTATTGTCTCACGATTACCTGGAGGCAGGGCCGCCTTTAGCACAAGTGAGCTAGTCCCAGGCCCAGGGCACCAATTTTCAGAGGGGGGCATGGAGCTGTGCGCATTAAAATAAACGCCCCCTTCTCACCTTGCTCCAGCCTTGTCCCTTACTTATCATTTCTGTATGATTTGCCAATTCAAAGCAGTTGTTGTCCTTTATTATCATACAACAGGCAATGTTTTAAACACCCCTTTAGCCCCCTTCCTTGCCGCCCCTTCACCCTCTGACTCCTGCTGGTACACATCAACAAAACCATAATCTGCGTGAGGCAGCTCAGCTATCAGTGATTTAGGTGACCTTGGTGAGGTCGGCTGATGTTTGTGTTCAGTGACCAGTCCCTACTCATCCAGGTACTGACCTGTAAACACAAAAGGTATACCCTGCGCCTCATTTAACGTACTACCATCAGCAAGGGTGCCAAATTTGTCTCCACCCACGCCCAGCGTGCTATTTTAGCAAAATCTGCGAAGAAGGTCAGACTTAGTTTTGTTCTTCACGTCTACAACGGAAGCCAGGATTCTGAAGGAAGAGGCGTGGTCAAGCCTATGACCTGCCCTTCCGAAGATGGACAATTATTTCGGCAGAAACTCTATTGGTGGTTCACAAACCAAGATTAAGCATGAGGAAATTTCGAGAGGAAGGTGTGCTGCATTGTATTTGTTTCTTTTTTCATTGCATTCCTTGTTCTATATTTTTGTCTGTGATTTTTGCTCACTGCTGCTTGATTTCTTTTGGATTTATCGTGTGGATTCCTTGGACTAGCACTTCTTACTTTCCGATGTCAGAGCCAGACTATTACCTGCTTATCTAAAGCAACATCTTCATCTCCAGTCAGATTGTCATGGATGTTTTCCTTTTTCCTTTGTGGCTTTTTCCTCCTAACTGGGACCTTTAAGGAGACACCGGACACACTTCACATATGCTGTATAGTGCAGGGTGACACTGGGTCTGAGGGGAGCATTTCTTTGGGGTATCATGAAGGAGAGTGAACTGCCCTTTAATGTATACAGCCCTTGACGGATTGTGACATCAGCAATTCCCAAGGTTAGCACAGGCTATTCATACTCCTCTTGATGAAGCATGGGAAATACAGCACTTATGCCTCGTAAATTCAATGTCAAATCAGATCTTGGTTTCTAGTTCTACAGACATCCCATTAGTTTCCTCCGCACCCGAAGTTTCTCTGGGATCCTGTGAAGTTAACAGAATGTCTGGATTTTCTGAGAGTTTGATTTTTGATCTGCACAGATCATTCAAAATTAAATAAAGGTGGGCTACTTTATTAGTTGCCTTTCCAGACCTGCTTTGGTTTGGAGTACGTCTCTTGTAACATTTTCAGATGCCTGATAGAAACATGTGATACCTTTTGTTTGGCTTTGAGAAGTTGTTTGAATGTCATGATTCGCTTTGCTCTGGTGAAAAATTCATACGATGACTTCCTATATGGTTCAAGACCAGGCTCAGACCATATATGCAGCCAGTACAAGATTTGTCTTAAGTTAGGTATGTGGGTAATTTTCTGTGGCACCATATCTAGATATAAGGGTAATAACGGTGCACTTTTGAGAAGGCCACATAAAGATCTTATATAATTTCACAAGCGGTAGCAATTTTCCAAATCCCATTATTTCTGCTTCGTACAATGTTGCATCCAAGCCCTTAGCATTAAAAACCTCTAATAGGGAGGAAACCAACCTGCTTTTAGTTGATTTACACATTTTTAGGCCACAGGATGTTCTGTTAGTTAGTACCATTTGACTCTTGGTTATCTACAGTGCCCAGGATAGTGAAAGAGGCAATTTCATCCATTGGTAGTCAAAACCATTTACCTATCCAGCACTACTTCGCCAAACTTCAACCTACCTCTACATTTTCCATGTGGATTGAATGACATGAATTTGGTTATAAATGAGTTAATCTCCAGTAGATGTTCCAAACAAAACCAAGAAAATTTAGTTAATAGAGACGGAAATCTTACAGAAGTTGGGTAAATCAAAATTATATCACCTGCAAACATCAGAGATGGGATTTCTTCAACAAGGAGTTTAGGGGAATCGCTCAAACAAGTGTTAAATGATTTACAAAGCCATTAATGCATAGAAAAAAGAGAGTGGGGGCAAGGACGCAGCCCTGCCTTATAGCTCCAATAATTGGGATGCTCTTAGTGAGCTCGCCGTTCCTACCCCAAGTAACTTGGGTGTAATTATTATTACACAATCTTACTATTACAGAAAACCTTGCATTGGGTACCCCTAAGGATTTCAATACCACCCAAAGAGAGGCTATGGGTACTAGATCAAATGCACATCTCATGTCCATGAAAACTGGATAAAGATGTTCCTGCTTTACTGTCACGTATTTCCAATAAAATGTAGTAAAGTGAAATATCTGATCTATAATGCTGATCTTTTGTCTAAAATCTGCTTGAAGATCAAATAAAATATGATTTTCCATGATCCAACCTTGCAGTCTTTCAAGTACTTGTTTCAAAGAAAATTGCAAGTTATCTAAGAAGCTAATAGGCCTAAATGTTGCTGGAATTTCCTTCCACGACTTTTTATGTATAGCACATCAATGAAATTCAGCATCCCTCCATGTGTCCAGGACATTTGGTCTTCCAATGATGACATTTGACAAGAGATTGGTAATATGGAGGCCTAACCAAGGGTTCTGATGAAAGTAGATCACCTGGAACCTGGCCTTGGGCCTTCCCTAGTTTTAATCTCGTTATGGCATTATAGTATTAGCATCGGATCAATTTATAGAAGGGTCTCGCTCTTTGGAGTCCAGCACCAACAGATCAACTGTTTCCTGCTCTACCCAAATTCAACATAAAGCACTCATTATGGTTTCAGAGTGACCCTTTATCAGATCAATATAACTCAGCTGCCCTTTGTTAACCCCTGGCACTTACCATGATGGGGACACCAGATATGGAACAAGCCTCAAACACACCTGGAAGATTGCAGCAGTAAATCACATATGGCCCCAGGATGTAATACTTAAAGAAACTACTCGGATGCACACACTCATAAACACAAACAAATGCACAGAGGTGGGCCTGTATTCGGCCCAAGAGCACGATGCCAGAGTAGCTGGTCAGTTGCATTCATCAGGAAAAGCCCAAACAATGCCTAGTAGTAAGCCTCATCCAAGATAACACACATGACACACCGGCCACCTGGACCACCTCAGAATGTCCCCTCTAGGTGGTATTTATGGCCCCTCCTATCAGAGTGGGATCAAGCATCTAAACACACAATTTATGGCCCACTTTACCAGTATTTCCTGGCCAAAGGGGGACAAGCTTCACTTTATTGCACCCTATGTACAGTATAAAGCATGCCATGTATCTAATACATATTGAACTCCAGAACACAACTTTAAGACATGTCGGTGCTATTCCTGGCCATTATTATCTAGTTCAACTTAAACTGTAAATGATTGCGAAGTCTCGCTGTTCTCCTTTTTGACAAGCAGAAGCTGCTTCAACAATGGGTTTCAAGAATGGTCAACTTCAAGGGAGCGTTAGTATTATCAGTAACCACACCGATTCTGGGCTTAATGACTTTCAGACTCTGCTGGAGAGGCACTCACCATTGGGTCTGCATATTCATTATATAATTCGGTAAAGTGTCTCACCCACAACTCAGGGCATATAGGAAACTCTGTCAAGCTTGTAGACCTAAGGGTGCCATGTATGATGATATGCCAGAAGGAGCAGCTGTCCCTATTCTTTAGTGTTTCCAACAAATCGCTCCCTGGCTGTCTGCTATCAACGTTTTGTACTTTCTCCTGGCGTCTTGTATAACAACCAAATTACGACCTTTGAGGCTGCTAATAAACTAGATTTAGTTCTCTTCCACTCATTGTAATCCCTTGACATTTGATTACTTTTAGTAAGCCCCTGGACAAAATACTTTTTAACTGAATTTAACAAGACGATGTGGATGCCAAGTATAGGAATATTGCTTTCTGATACAAATTAATAGGGTTCCAATACAGTCAAAACAATGGCATACACATTAGCTAACTCATTAGGGTTATTTGCTCCTGGAACCATTTAACACCCCTTTTATTGTTAGTCAATAGTGGCTTAGTAACATGTATGAAAATATCATCATTTGCTTTTGAAATTAGGGGCCCTAACATAATTAGTGATAGTGGATTGTGGTCACTGTCAACTGTATCTAATACCTCCATATCTTTTAATATAGGTCACAACAGCAAGTCTGATATAATGTACTAATTACTCCTATTTGGTATAGCCATTTTAAATGTCCTAACACCCTTGACATCTGATTTAGTGAGAACATTACAAGCTCTAAGGCCTCTTTATAAACTTAGAGCTGCCTAACTTTAAAATCAAGCCGGGAGATACCCCATTATTGATCTTCTGCCTGCGTCAGACAATCATCACTGTTCAAGGGTTCTTAGGTTGAATTGAAATCCCCATTATTAAAAGCAAACAGTCATACTTTGAGTATTCTAGGAAGGCCTCAAGTTTATTTAGAACTGGAGATTCCTTATTTGGTGCAACTCCCCTATTATATATATATTGATATGATAAGAATAAGAGGTGCAATTACGTCTAGAATATTGTGAATGCCTAAGATGTCCATAGAGTCTATGCTCAGCATTTTGACTTTTTAACCAAATTAGTAATCCACCAGAGGGTTTACCTGAAATTGATGGTGAGGCCATAATACTATATGTAACGTACCTGCATTTATCAATGAGCTTTGTTGTCTAGGTTTCCTGAAAAACACATGTACAATAATAAATTCCTCCCATTTTGGGTCATAAGCTGTGATCTAAGCGTATACATGAGTTACCTCTAAATCAGTATCATTTAGTGCACTATTTTGTATGGGAAGAGTGCTTAAGTCACCGTAGAGCAGAGGTCTTCAATCTGTGGGGCGCGACCCACAGGGGGGTCGTGGAGTCCTGGGAAGGGGGTCGCAGATTCTGCCAGAGTGCAGTTCCTGGCGTTGGGCTGATCGAGGGTGCTCAAGGCAGAGGCCGCCTAATTCACACCGAGGTGTGAAACACATCAAAGCCTCATTAACAAGTAAAGGTCTTTTAAAGACCTGTGATAGTACTCTGGTGTGCCTTTGTGTGTGCCCAAGCTGTTTCAGCCGGGCTGACATACACGAGCTGGGGGGGCTGGGGGAGGAGGCTGTAGCCCTTTGAGTTCAATGGACTTAGCTGTGGGTTTATTTTTACTTAACGTGTTATATAGCGCTAGTTTAGAAGGTATCAGAGCGCTTTACAAATACACAATAAACAGCAGAAGGACATTGCAATCATTGGTTCAAGTCCCACGAGCCCTCATACCTGGCGCCTGTGCAGGAGAAATGTGGCTGAGAGTCTGTTCTTCACGGTGAGATGTTTTCACAGCTGGCTGCCACCTCCCCCCTCCCCCCCCCACCCCCACGCAGGGAGGCACAGGGATGCCCTGCCATGAGAGAGGAAGAAGGAAGACGAAGCCGAGAGATACTGACCCCCCATGAGAGATGCACAGACAAGGTGGGTGAATGAATGATGGGTGGATGGATGGATGAAAGGGTGGACGGAAGAAGGATGGATGGATGGATGAAAGGGGCTGTATGGATGGACGGATGGAAGGATGAAAGGGTGGACGGATGTGTGAAAAGGTGGGTGGATGAATGATGAGTGGATGGATGTAAAGATGAAAGGGTGGATCGATGGATGTGTGAAAAGGTGGGTGGATGGATGGATGAAAGGGTGGATGGAAGGATGAAAGGGTAGTTTGGATGAGGGATGAATGTATGGATGGATAAAAGGTTGCATGGATTAATGATGGATGGATTTTTGAAAAGGTGGGTGGATGAGTGATGGGTGAATGGATGGATGTAAGGGTGGATGGATGTAGGATGGATGTAAGGATGTAAGGATGAAAATGTGGGTGGATGGATGAAGGATAGATGAATGGATGGATAAAAGGTTGCATGGATTAATGATGGATGGATTTTTGAAAAGGTGGGTGGATGAGTGATGGGTGAATGGATGGATGTAAGGGTGGATGGATGTAGGATGGATGTAAGGATGTAAGGATGAAAATGTGGGTGGATGGATGAAGGATAGATGAATGGATGGATAAAAGGTTGCATGGATGAATGATGGATGCATGGATGGATGTGTGAAAAGGTGGGGGATGAATGATGGATGGTTGGATGGATGGATGAAAGGGTGGGTGGATGAAGGATGGATGTATGGATGAAAGGGTGGATGGATATATGGATGGAATAATGAAAGGGTGGATGGATGAAGGATGGATGTATGGATGGAAGGATGAAAGGGTGGATGGATGAAAGATGTATGTATGTATGGATAAAAGGTTGCATGGATGAATGATGGATGGATGGATGGATGGATGTGTGAAAAGGTGGGGGATGAATGATGGATGGGTGGGTGGGTGGATGGATGGATGAAAGGGTGGGTGGATGAAGGATGGATGTATGGATGAAAGGGTGGATGGATATATGGATGGAATAATGAAAGGGTGGATGGATGAAGGATGAATGGAAGGATGAAAAGGTGGATGGATGTATGGATGGATGTATGGATGGATGGATGGATGGATAAAAGGTTGCATGGATAAATGATGGATGGATGTGTGAAAAGGTGGGTGGAAGAATGATGGGTGGATGGATGGACGGGTGGATAGGTAAAGGATGGATGTATGGATGGAAGGATGAAAAGGTGGATGGATGATGCATGTATGGATGGATAAAAGGTTTCATTGATGAATGGATGAATGTGTGAAAAGGTGGGTGTGTGGATGGACGGGTGGATAGGTAAAGGATGGATGTATGGATGGAAGGATGAAAAGGTGGATGGATGATGGATGTATGGATGGATAAAAGGTTTCATTGATGAATGGATGAATGTGTGAAAAGGTGGGTGTGTGGATGGACGGGTGGATAGGTAAAGGATGGATGTATGGATGGAAGGATGAAAGGATGATGGATGAAGGATGGATGTATGGATGGAAGGATGAAAGGGTGGATGGATGAAGGATGGATGGATGTGTGGAAGTGTGGGTGGATGAATGATGGATGGATGGATGTGATGAGGTCTAACAGGCGCATTTATGGTTGTCGATAGTTGTTTATGATGAGGAGTACCAGTTTCTAGAATCTTTTGTCGGAAGGGGGTCCTTGCGCCTAAAAAGGTTTTACAAGGGGGTCTCGGCATCAAAAAGTTTGAAGACCTCTGCCGTAGAGGGACAGCCCCAACCCCCTACTGAGTCAATAACATGATGGGTAAGGACACCTTTCCCCACTAGGAGCAAATCCCCATCCCATTAACTGGCTGGATACTTGGTTTTGATAGGTTAAAAACTTTAGGACTTACCCTACTGAGTGATTCAATATTCATTCAGTCTACATTGGTCTGAGTTAAGCCATGAAGTAGAGTGGGGAGCTCTTTCACAGAGATGTTAGAAGTTAAGGTATTCATGTCGCTTGCAAGGATCTTATGGGACTTCAGGAATGGAGGATTCTGCTTAAATTGTATTTCAGAGCCATTACTGGGAGTTGTTCGAAGTTCTAATCCTACCAAGGCTTCCGCTTTGTACCTGTTGCTTTGGTATGTCTTAATGAATTCCAATGGCTGAGATTGAGAAGAGAGACATCCCACTCTAAGTACATCCTCTCAAATGATTGAACTGCACTACCACATGTGCCTAATCCAGTGAATGACTTTGTTCTTTAAAGATTCCATGTCCTCATGAGGATGCTGGGCTACCCTAGGGGCTTTGATACATATACAATCCCCACTCTGCTGGAGACCAATCCCGATCTCAAGATCGACCTCTTTAGTCTATCCAGAATTACCTTGTATGTTTCGAGTTTCCAGTGGATCCTTTGTCTCAAGGTGAACCTATGCAAACAGGATCAGTAAGTGGTCCTTTGAATGAGAGTAAAAATTAATGCCAATGAAAGGCTGGCTCATGTTTATATTGTGGGGGTGCTGGACATTTGATTAAGACTTGTGCTAAATTGCCTCCGAAACAAATTTGGGAAAATTCCTTCATCTCCTGAGAAAACAGGAAGACAAATGTATTAGCTCGCTTATATTGGATCATCTGTGTTTAACCATGATAATCATCTGTTCCTGTTACCAAACGTTTTAAAAATGGAAGAAGGTAAAATCATTAATGCTGCTGTTTCATTGGATAGTGGAAACAGTGGAATATTTATTGTTCAAGATTGGGAAACTAAGAACTACATTCCAAAAACATTACAGAAGATGCCTAAAGTCATTCAAACAGTAGATAGTTTTGCATTGACTTCAGACGTGATTCTGGATGTTTCCTTGCAATTACAAGTCACTATGCAGATCATAACAATGTGGTATTTTTTGACATTATTGCTTCTCCCAATTATGCTGTAATTGTTATATTCTGTGGTCGAAGAGACATACCCCACATGCTAATTCATCTTATAGGACAATATCTTGTCATCATAATGTTAACATCATTGTTATGCTCAGGACACAAGTCCTAAAAAAAGAAGTTGGGGGACGCTGATGTCACAACAGGAAGTGCTGTCATGAAAGGTGGCTTTCACTCAGTTGCAGGGTATAGTTATTGAGCACCCAGTAAAATAAGTGGGGTGACGCCGCCCACCCGCATGGTACCCCGACTCGAGCCCTGGTTTTGCTTCAGGAAGTTATTGGTCACCTAACGATGAGATAAGAAAATCTTCCTCAATTCTGATAGGGACTCATCTTTCTTCAGTGCCATATCAATACTATGATTTTTCAACAGTTTTTGCTAAACCTTAGGTCACCTCACTTCTTCCTCACAGGTCATACGATCATGACATTCCATCAGAAATTGAAGCTATTGTTCCTGTTAGATATATTTAGTCATCAATGGAAAAAAAAGAGATATTGAAGATTTGCTTGTAGGAGGATTTTTAGAATGGGTTAATTTTAACATCGTTTTCACCAGCTGGGACATCTTCGTTTTTTCTACACAGGAAAGATGAGGACCTCCGTCCTTGCATTGATCACAGAGGTTTACATCAAAATATGCTTTGGGGTAGGCATAACTGGTGTTATTCTCTCTAGCGTAACTACTTATAGTTACAGAAACATTACTCATAATTGTGCCCAATTACTTGAGAAGCTAAATCCTGCAATTTACTTAGTGCAAAATGAACATGCATCTAAAATAGGCCTTAAGAAGCATTTTTGCAAGAAAATAGCACTAAATGTTGTAGGACATGAACAGTAGAAGCCAGCAACCGGTTGCTCTCTCTTAGTTCATTGTTCCTGTGCTCCTGTAGTAGGGGTTTTGACCGAAATTGCTCCTAATTACTTAAGCTGGCTTGTTTGCATAATTTTGGTCATTTCACATCACAAGGGTAATTACTAAATTACTCTGATTACTTCACTGTGATTACAATTTTGATACAGCCTAATTACATTTAAGGATAGCTAGACTTTGCCTATAATAAAGGATATATTGGAGTCTGTCCAAGGAGCGCTAGTCTTCATTAAGCTTGATTTGTATGGTGTTTATCATCTTCTGCATATGATGGAGGAAAATGGCTTATTGCATATAATTTGGGAATTTTTAATATCATGCGTTTTCGAATATCAGATAATGCCAATACATACTTCTAATAATATCTTACAATTCAGTATTTCTTTGATTCAGTATTTTCTGATCTTTTGAATCAGTTTGTATTGCTCTATTTCGATTAAATTCTCGTGTTTTCTAAGCCACTGATAGAACAACAAGAATATGTAAGTCTGCATTCTGATGAAATAACTGGTTAGACTGGTGTACTGTACTTCAAGGATCCCCTCCTTGGGCTAATGACGAGAGAAAAAAATAATAAGCCCTGCTTTAAGTTACTGGGCCAGATTCTGCTATTTTCTAAAAACATAATAGGCACACTTTGAAGTCAAGAACACCTCTTGCCTTACGCATTGGTTAGCAGATGTACAAAAATGGGCATAAACAGAAAATTGTTACAATTAAAAATATTACAACTAAACAACAAAAAATAAGTGGAAATTATCAGAAATGGGGTGATTGGCTTGGGGTTGTATCAATAAAACAGAAAGATATAAAAACCGCCCCAGTTCACTGATGAAATGAATGTGTTTGAAACAGAGAAATGAGTTATACTACGCTTTAAAAATGATATAGCTGAGAAACGTTTGTTATAACAGCATACAGAAAGTAGGACACTGTATTGAGTCCCATAGGATTCTTTAATTCATTTATCTTCCATCTCATCTCTTTTGTTTTCATCTCACCCTTCCATTAGTAGGCATAATGTTGGTCAACACAACAGATGTGTGAGTAGAATTGTGTTGCTACAGATGGGATTGCGTTTGAATAGGTGAAGCATTTGAATAGGTGAGAAAGAGGTAGGAAATGCCACCCAGAACCATACTATAGGCTAACCTGAATGGGCAGTGATAACTCCTTTGAACTTGACAGAATAAATAGGTGGGGCTGCTGGCATCCTTTTTGACATTACAGTGTCAAACCCTACTTGACTGTCAAATCTTTCTTGACACGCCTGCTGAGTTTTATAAATAACAGTCAGGTGCTCTCAAAGGAAGGGAAAGAGGATACCAAAACAATTATTGTGTAGCCACTGTCTGGTTGCCTTGAAAACACTGCTTGGTTCTTCCAGACTTCAGAATCTGGGTTTATTGGAGGTACTGTGGCTGCCTCAAATTGGATTTTGCTGTTAGATGTGGGAAGACCAAAGGGTTACCATAGTATACTTCCCGGGGTTCATCCTGTTCCTGAGGTGGATAGTCACTCCAACAAAATAATAATATAATTTCTTACAACTGGTTTAGAGCAATACCAATTGTAAGTATTCCCATTTCTTCAGCATTCAGCACATCTGCCATCCATCATTTCTGCTGCTTCATCTGCTTTAACATTGAGGTGTCCCATCTAAGTATGGGCGGAAAATTCGTGCCGCTCGCGGAATTTGCGAATTTTTGGTAATTTCGCGAATCGTGTGAAATTGCCCAAAAATCCGTAATTCGCGAGTTGGCGGAATTTTTTTTCTTGTTCGTGCTTCAAAAATACAATCTTGCGCGCACGGCATTGACTTACCATGATTCTGTGTTCACTGATGAGATTTCCTCCCTGTTCGCGTGTGCTGCGAGATTTTGGTAGCTGGGCAAGCGACGCCGTGAACACGTCATTGCGACCCGAAACAGGAAATTGCGAACGCGAACAAGTCATTGTGACCCGAAACAGGAAATTGTGAACGTGAACACGTCATTGCGACCCGAAACAGGAAAAAGGCATAGCAAGCAGGCTGGTTAAGTGGAAACAACATGTTTGCGACCGTTGCGGCAGCATGCGCAAGTTCCATTCCTGAACTGATAAAAAAATCTCACAAACTCTGAAAAAAAAAATTCGCAAGCTCGCGGAATTCGGCGGATTTTTGCGAATCGCGATTACGAATTCACACGAATTCACGTATCGCGAATTCACAAATTCGCCCATGCTTAGTCCCATCTTGCTTTTTATTGACTGTGAGTGAATGTGTCTCAATCATGAGCATCCCAAGGAGTTAAGGGAAGTTACTCTCTGAGTCTTTCTGTCTCAGCTTGTCATTTCTTGATTGAAAGCCAACGTGTGGCACTCAAAGTGTGGCACAATCTCACTCTCACTCGTATCCTGATGAGAATCAGAATTACAGCACCCACCCGCTGGGACCTTTACATGTTTTCCCCCATATGCTAAATTGTGGTTACTGGTTTTCATATTTGAAACAAATGCAGCATATTCTCGGAATCCCCATTGGAGCCTCTGACGATTGGCATGTTTCTCCTTCCAACCAACAAGATTTAGGACTACCTACTGTTGTTTCTATCAACTTGTTCCTGGCATACCTATAAGGGCTTTTTGGTCTGAATTGAACTTATTTGCTGATTTATATATTACTGAACGATCTATTATTATTTCAATATATAACTCTGTGGTTGTGCCTAAACATGTTAAGAAAACTGTGAACTTTCCAGAGCATTCTGCTGATTAGTTGTGCAGTGAGGGACGAATGCTAAAGGATTCATAGCTATTCGACTGATCTATTCACTAACCCAGAGGTATTAACTGCTCAAGCAACGAGTAATTTTAAATAATGTTCATAAATCTTTTTTTTTTTTTTTTTTTTTTTTTTTTGGGGTTCAAACCGCCTACAACCCGGAGGCTGGCAGCAAAAATTATGAACAGTACACAGCCCAGAAGCCGGCATCCCGGGGGCCCGGCGGCGTATAGGAAAACATACATGACGCTGGTTCTGCAGCCCGGGGCGTAGGACAAGCAAGGATGAGCAGCAGTTGAACAGGGTTTTGTAGTCGAGAGATGAAATCCCTCTCCTTTTTTTTTTTTGTCAAACAGGAACCAAAACTTCCCAACTTAGGTAACAACTATGAGGCCGTATAAGACTGTGTGAAAGTTCCAATGAAGGGTGGTGTAGCAAGGCGGGTCAGGCAGGCCGCAGCCCATGGGGGATCTAATGTCCAGGACTGCTATCCCAGTGAGGCAGAGGTCTGCAAAGGTGCATCCCATAGAAGCATGGAATATAACGGGGTGTCACTCAGCAGTAGTGTGAGGCGTGCTGTGGATGCAGAAAAAATAGGATATGCATGCCCAATTACGAGGGGGGTGTGGGTCAGGCCAAGAGAGGGCGGCCCAAGTCACTCAGGACGCTGCAGGGGCATGAGAGCGCATGGGGACAAGGAAAGTCAGACGGTGCAGGAGGTATTAACGGGTTGCGATCTGGGAGGGACGTCAGCGCGTTGAGGAGGGAGAGGCAGATCATCCGATCGTGCATCGTCATCCGAGCGCGTGAGCAGGTAGTGCATCAGAGGTTCCCAAATATCCCTGGGCCTACAAGAAAGGGGTATCAATTCAGCAAAAGTGGTATGCTGGTCTTGGCAATAAGTCAAATCCGTAAGCCACTCCTTAAATTTGGGCACCCTTCCTCTGCCCCAGCGACAAGCAACACGTCTCTTGGCTAAGAGCAAGGCGGTGTCAACAAATTTCCTGCATCCTCTAGGCAAGTGCACTGTGTATACGAGGATGGCGATCAAGGGGTCTGCGGGCACCGCCTCACCCACCATCTCCACGATAGCCTCCACAACCAGCTGCCAGGAATGAGCAACCTGGGGACAGTCCCATGCCAGGTGTAGGAAACCAGCATGGTCGGCATGGCAGCGTTCACATCGGTCGCTGTCAGCTAACCCGAACCTATATTTCCGAGCCGGAGTATAGTATATCCGCTGAAGGAATTTGTAGTGAATAATTTTCAATCTGCTGCTAGCAGAGACGCGAGAGGTGAGCATGCAACAGTATTTCCACTGCTCATCGGTAATATCGAAGGCAAGTTCAGCAGCCCATCGTAGCCGAGCATTGGAGACCGGTTCCGGAGCAGCGTTTCGGATTTGGCGGTAAAGACCAGAGACCAAGTGGGTCCCGTCTTGTGATCCCAACAGGAAATGCAGTGGCGCTAGGGTCTCAGGTTCATTGGGATAATCAGGTAAGATGTCCCGCATCCCCGCACGCAGCCGAATGTAGTAAAAGAGTTCAAGGGAGGTGTGTTCCTGTGCCTTAAAGAACAGTTCCTTAGTCTTGAAACTACTCTCATGGAACAGGTCGCCCCAGCAGGCGATGAGTAACTTATCACATAATTGACGGAAACCTCGTTCCGACAAGAGAGATAATTGCGGGTGATAAGTAAGCGGTAATTTGGGAGAGTAGGGCATCGGACACGACAGGTGTCTAGCGATGCGGCGCCACGCATCTAATGTGCAGGAAACTGAGGTATGCGCAGTGGTGATGGATGTCTCAGGACAGTGTGCCAGTCCGTTGAGTGGTATAGGGTGCACGATCCAGTCCTCCACCGCTATGTGCGGCATGAAAGGAGTTGGAGCCATCCAATGGTAGGCAAAGTGTGCCTGTGCACATTGGTAGTAAGTTTCAAAATTAGGGATGTCAAAACCTCCTCTATCGTAGGGAAGGGTCAGCGTCGACCATTTTAAGCGGGGGGATTTGCCGCCCCAGAAAAGCCTGCGCAGCTCCGCACGGAGCGTCCTGAAGAAAAAGGCGCCAGGGTAGTAGGGGATATTGAGGAAAAGATATAGGAAGCGGGGCAATATCACCATTTTTATGAGTGAGGCTCTTCCCGCCATGGAGAGTGGTAACGTAACCCACCTGTCCACTGAAGCCGTTAATTTGGTCATGGCCACTCCATAATTGGCACGCAGCGTCTCATCTTTATCGCGAGATATGCGAATCCCCAAATATCTAAGATCATCGCTACACCACTCTAGTGGGTAATCGAGAGGGAAGGCATGCACTGCATCCGTGAGGGGGAAAAACTGCGATTTTGCCCAATTGATGTGGACACCCGACACTCCTCCGAACAATATGAATTCTCGAAGCAGGGGATTGAGATGCGTCTCGGGATGTTTAACGTAGAGCGTGATATCATCAGCATAGAGGGATACATCTATTTGCCGCTGCAGGCATTGCACTGCCCCCGCTCGGTGTAGCTGCCGTAAATGACAGGCGAGTGGTTCGACCGCGATGGCAAATAGCAGGGGAGAGAGCGGGCATCCCTGACGGGTGCCTCTAGTGAGTGCAATTGGTTGTGACAGGCGGCCATTGATTAGCACCCTCGCCGTCGGGTCCGTATACAAAAGTCGAACCCAAGAGAGAAATAATTTGGGGAAACCCATGCTGGCTAAAACCGAAAACAGGTAAGGCCACTCGATCGAGTCGAATGCCTTAGTGGCATCTAGGAACACGGCCGCGATAGGGATGTCGGGGTGGACCGTGCGAAGCAAGGTAAAAAGGGTGCGAAGATTATGGGACGTAGACCTTCCTGCCACGAAGCCAGACTGATCAGGCAGGACAAGCCGGGTCATGAGCAGCGACAGCCGGGTAGCTAAGACTTTGGCTAGTATCTTAACATCGCAGTTTAGGAGGGATAGTGGACGGTACGAATCGCAGGTGGCAGGGTTTTTATCCGGTTTCAGAAGGGAGGTGATCGCCACTTCACGCATAGAGCAGGGAAGTATCCCATCGGCTAGTGATTCCGTGAAGACCTCACTGAGCACCGGTGCCATTATGTCAACGTAGGTTTTGTAAAATTCGGCCGGTAAGCCATCGAGCCCCGGCGCCTTGCCATTTTGAAGGGACATGATGGCCTCACGGACCTCATCCAGCTCGAAAGGAGCCGCAAGAAACTCCCTGTCCCCATCGCTGAGCCAGCACAGCGCCACATCGTTAAGGTAGGCAGCATATGAAGTGTTTTCCTCTGCTGTAGAAGTATAAAGCGAAGAGTAGTGTGCTGTGAAGGTGGATAGTATCTCTGCCGGGTCCCTGACAGCCGTGCCGGTGTCATCAATAAGCTCCAGTATAGTGTTGTGCACCCGTGGTGGTCGTGTGATTGCAGCAAGTACTTTTCCGGGCCTATCTCCCTCACAATATCTCCGGGCCACCCAGTGTTTACCCCGGTATTTCGCCTCCCTGGCTGCCTCTTCTTCAAATTTTGACAGTGTCTCTCTAAAGGTGGCGTGTAAGTGTGGGTCAGAATTCGTGATCATGCGGTGTTCCAGAGTCCGCAGTTCGCGTTCCAGTGCAGAAATGGACTGCAGGATATCACGCAGCACCCCATGACTTTTAGAGATGCAGAAGCCCCTTATGGTGACCTTAAAAGCCTCCCAGATGTGCTCAACTGACTCTACCGAGCCCTTATTTCTAGGGAAGAAATCTGCTATCTCCTCCCCCAGCTCAGTGCAGAAGACATTGTCCAAGAGCACATCAGGACGCAGTCTCCACTGAGGTCGTGGATTGTCCCACCCGGGAATGCTGAATTGCATAGACACAGGGCTGTGATCGGAAAAGGTTCTAGGAAGGTGCTCTACTCTTAACAACTCTGCAGCAGCTTCTCTGTTAACTAGGAAGTAGTCAAGACGCGCCCATGTCCCGGTGTGAGAGGTAAAGTGTGTCCCTTCCCGCCCCTGGGAATGTAGATGTCTCCAGGCATCCAAGAGTCCACCCTCCTCCATGATTCCCTCCAACGTCTCCCTGGACCGGGGCTTGTAGGAGCTGACACCATCCGCCCTATCCATGGGGGGCACCAGTGCGAGGTTGAAATCACCACCCCATACAACATGTCTTGCCCCAACAGCTACAATCTTCCCCCACAATGTGGAAAAAAAGGCAGGAGTATCAACATTCGGTGCATACATAGATACAAATACATAGACATCGCGGCCAACCCTTCCCCACAGTAATGCATACCGCCCCTCCCTGTCCATTGCCTCTCCGAGATGATGAAAAGGCACTCCGCGGGCAATGAGCACTGCAACCCCCCTGGCATAGGTCGAGTAAGAGGAAAAAACACGGGTACTAGCCCATTTCGTCGCAAAAGTGGCAGCGCCCTGAGCAGGCAGATGCGTCTCCTGCAACATAACAACTTGCACATGATGTCTGTTCAGATAGGCAATTATATTTCTGCATTTCTTAGCATTGTTCAGACCCCTGACATTCCACGATAAGCATGTCAATCTAGCATTTGCATTCAATACCGCCATGGATACAGCAAGCCTATATGTGAAAGTGACCTAGCAGGCCTAATGACAGTACCACAGCCGCCCCGCCCCCACCCAAAGAAACACCAGTTCAGCAGATAAAAATACAGTCTGAGCAACAGAAGCCTCTTAAAATCCAACCTCCCCCCACCCACCCCAGCATCCCAAACATGCCAGTAGCCATGGATCCCACCCTCGCAGTCCCGCCCCCACCCCCCTTTCAACCGCAACAGCAACTTCGAAAAACACAACCAAGTAATGGGGAGCACCCAGTAGGGGTAGAGCATAGAGTGCGCACTGCCACTACCTGGTCCTTAGCTCCAGTACTGTACCACCCTCGGTGGAGACTAAGGCCAAGGGAGTGGTCCTTGGCATACATTACCACTGGGGTGCAGTGTCCATGCAGGTCCATCGTTCTCACAGCACACCAGCCACCAAAGTTCTATACGCTGTTGGAGGGCCAGCCGTTGTGGCCGGCACCGTGCATATACCATGCAACTATAGTTAATTATCTTGTTGTTCAGGGGGTAAATCAGCATTCTCCAGGTCCTCTGCAGGCATATTTCCGCCTCTGCGCGCTGTACGAACCGATTTCAAAAAATCCTCAGCCTTCTGCGGGTTAGTAAAGAAACGCTGTTTACCCTGATGGGTAACTCGCAGTTTCGCCGGATATAGGAGGGCGTAGTCAATTTGGGCTTCCCGCAGCTTTTTCTTTACGGGCAGAAACTTGCGCCGTTCGTCCTGGACCATCGGCGTGAAATCAGGATAGATTGAGAACGTAACCCCATTATACTGCAGTGTTTTCTGAGTCCGCTGAGGGCCGTGTCGCGATCACGATAGTTCAAAAGCCGTGCTATTATAGGCCTAGGAGGTAAGCCAGGCTGGGGCATTGGTGCCAGTGATCGGTGGGCCCTCTCCACTATAAACTGAGGAGAAAAAGCGTCCTCTCCTATGGAACCTTTAAGCAACTTTTCCACGTAGAGCTCCATTCTGCCCGTGGCCGTGGATTCCGGCACGTTCGTTATGCGCACGTTGTTGCGGCGGCTTCGTGCCTCCAAATCTTCGTTCTTTGCCGCTATGACACGTAGCAGGTTGTCCATCCTGGCCAATTGTGACGTATGGGTCGCGGTGGTGTCTGTATTGTCGGAGATCCGCTGCTCCGCAGCCGTAATGCGGTCCTCATGGCGGTCAACCTTGTGCACAAGGGCATCCAACCGGGCCGTGACCCCATCCACTTTTTCCACGACAGTGGCAAAACCCTGTCACATCTCTTGGATCAGACTTGTAAGATCCGCCGCCGGGGGCGGGGGGGGGGGGGTGGGGGTGGATTGTGGAGAAGATGTGCTCGGCCCTGGGTTCATCTGCGTCAATTTAGCGCTCTTGCGCGCGTTGTCGAAGCTCAGTTTAGGCTGGCGATTCTCAGATCGCCCCATGGCAACTCCCAACGACGGACCACAAGCCCGGACGGGCAGTAGCAGGGCAGTTCGATAGGAGTATAGGCCTTGTAAGGAGTGGGCAGTTGGGGGTGGGCAGGTGGACCCAAACGCAGCGCGATCTGGTAGAGCAGAGCCGGAGAGACGTCGCTGAGCCCCGCCGGTGTGCACCCCCCAGGCCCCAGTGGAGCGCCCGTGAATGTCCGAGCAGAGATATGCAAGCCTCGTTGAGGTCACTAGCGGTGTTGGGCTAATTGAGAACAAATCCTAGGCATTAGGGTCCACAGCAGCCCTAGGTCAACAGGATCCAGGATAGGCAGCGTCGGTCAGCAGCGAGATAGCGTGCCTCACGGGAAGCGCCACACAGGGGGGCAACACAGGCCCTCCACGCAGGGTAGAGATACAGCAAATCCTCAACCAGACAGGGCCACCTGGTGTGGAGACGGCGTAGGGGTCCGCAGGCAAGGAGCACGTTCCAGCGGTAAGTGCCAGCGCGGTGGGGCAGGCCCCAGTCTCTGCAGGTCCGCCAAGCCGCGCCGCACAAGCCAGTACCGTCAGTGAGGCGGGGGAGCAGTCCGGGTAGGACGGAGCTTCGTCCGGCATGCAAAGAGCAGCCCCCCTCCTAGCACCAGCAGTGAGGGTCTAGCGGCGATCGGAGGAGGGGGGGGGGGGCGATCCAGCTCAAGGCAGGGCCCACAGTCGTCTCCTACCTGCGCGGCGACCGCCGCACTCCTTCACAGTAGGGTCGCAGGCTGTGGCGATGAAGCGCGGCCTGAAGCCTCGTGGCGATCCCCAGGGTCGCGTGGATATGGCAGCCGGACCGGCGCTTGCCTCAGTTCCAGTGGCAGAGTCGGCTAAGCTGCAGCTGCACGTATCTTTGGTTCTGGTGCACGCAGAGCCTCCAAATTTGGATCGGGTGTGGAGAACGATGCCAGGATACAGGATAAGAACTTTTGGGGTGAATCAGCACCCCGTGGCGCAGGATCAGTGGAGGATCTTGTACCAAGGAACGGGAGCTGCGTGTCTAGGCAGCCATTCCGTAAGCGCGCCCTCTAGCGCCCCTGTTCATAAATCTTTTGTTACACATGAACATCGTATCATGAAAACAGCTTTAAAAGTTGGCATAACCATTTATAATTTCATTACTTAAAGGATTATCTTAAATTTGAAACTAGCTAGGAGTGCTTTTTTCAAAGATACTTATTTGGGGAACAGGTGCAAGTGTTTCCCAGAGATAAACTCTTCACTGGCTCTGCTTCCTAGCGCTGCGGACAGATCCTATATAATGTTGCCTTAATCTGTCATAGGTCTCCGAAATCCGAATCAAGATTCCCCTCCTCTCAATGCAATAAAACAATGTCGAATGGAGCCGTCTGCCCCTGCCCCCACCCAAACGTCATACTACAAGTTCTAGAACTGCTGCATTTCAGCTCAGAAGGCCCGATAATTTGCACTTGCGAACCTGCAATTAAGAGATGCGCTCTATTTTTACACATGATTACACCAGAGCGCCTTCAGCGCGCGCATCTTCCTGGCTCGCGAGGCCACTCCAGTTTTATCTGCGAGCCCGTCCTGACACTTGCCAGGGTTCTCCTCTGACAGCAGCCTATTGAGGGGGCGGGGCTTAGGAACATCGCAGGGTAAAACGGGTACTGTCGAGGCGCAGAAGAAATCTGTGGCGCAGATCGGTGTGAGGTGAGGTAGAAAACCGCGCGCAGCCCTGAAAGCGGCTCCAGTGCCCTTTACACGGCCTTCTTTAAATTGGACCGCGCACGTTTTCTGGGGCATGCCTGCTGCCTCACGTGCCCGAGTATCACATTTTTCAATTTACTTTTTACAAGATGCAGACGACAAACTATACAGCAAGATATCATCGACAGGGCTAATATTTTAAGTGAATGACCTCATCCAAATATTTCTGCAAGAATAACACATTATATATTTTTTATTGTTCCTTGTATAACGTTGCCTGCTCCATGGAAACAATGACACATATACCCTTGGTCATATCACATGAAATGCAGGGACTGCAGCATTGGAGTGGGATCAGACGAGCAGCTATGTAAAACAATTCAGATTGTATCTCGGGATGTTGGCAGAGCGACGGGGCAGCTTAGCTACTTCTGTGGGACCGCAGCTCGGCCCCAGCGAGAGGTTGTAAACGAAATGAGTTTCAGGCCTGCTCCTAATGGACAGAATTTATTGCTATATCATAGCATAATGCATCATTCATCATCATATTTAGTTCATTAGCAAACGTGTGTTTTTACGGCCCTGGGATTTGGCAGATGTGAATTGCATTAGCAAACAGGGAGCACCGTCAGGTCACAGGAGAGGTCACTGATACGGCGTGGTGGGGAATAGTGCACTCGAGCTGCTAAAGGTATACTGCACACGTAGGCGTCACAATTATATGCGTTCAGCTTCAATTTCACTCTATAACATTTTTCTCTGGACAGCAGCCATTTGCCTACCGACACGCGAGTGACCGAATCTATTTTTTTTGTTTTACTCTGCAAAGCTTGCCAAGTTAAAATAGGTTATATATCCCTCAAGAGCTGGGTAAACTTTGTAGCGTTGGAGAAAAAAAAGCTTGTTGGCTGAATCTCTTTTCAAACAAATTATGTTATTAGCTTGAAAAATCTCCTTGGAGTTACCTGTAAACACTTGTGACTGAATCCCAGCAATATTCCGAGCAATTGAAAGCTATTTAATGAATTGTAAAATGTGATTATTGCTGTCAGGAGAGTATCAAGTGAACACAAGAATGCATATTGAAGCAACGAGTGGAAAAAGTATGTAATCGATCAACATAACAATTTTTAAAATCACAGCACTCTCGGCACACCATGGTACTATAGAAATAGGCGCTCTCAATGTCCGCACAATGGCCATCAGCTGGGACAGCTCACTGGGTTTTGTACGGCAGCAGCTGTGAAATACCACAACGATTAAGGAACTGGACACTTTGACAGTATATTTCTTTGAATTGAAAAAAAGGGCGAAAATGAGTCATTGACTCTCATTCAACGGGCCCAAGGGAGGGGCAACCACAATCTCTACCAGTTTGAGAGATCTTATGCACCAGATGAAGAAATGGAACTCATAAAGCATGAAAACCCATTTGCCCTCATGGTCATTGTCCGAAAGTCTGCTGCTCTAAATTTTGGCCCAACTATTACTTTGAGTTGTTTTTAGGCAGTCTCTGAACCCTATCATGTACAAGCATAGGTAGTATGAATTCTATTATTTTACTGTGGCTTTTGTAGTGTTTGGATATATTTTTGCCTTCGATCTAGATGTGGAAGCCGAAAATTGATCCTAAAGTTAATTTATTCAAGAAGGCTTTGATGCAGTAAGGAACTATCCCCATTATCACCTGACACATAACAGTTTAACTGCACTATGGTGCAGAGATCCGTAATGGAGGGTTAGCCTACTTTCCTCAGATTAGAGCAAGTAAATGCATACATGCACCACACCAAGTTCATGTGGAAGACTCCTGATTTTGTAAGCAGTAAAAGCTTAATTTGAGCTGTCTGTTGCCTAGAATTGCCTCTGCTTCAATATAAGCTAATGAGGAAAATAAATTCCCACGATTTTCTTTCAAAATTTCCCTCTTTTTAGCTTGATCATGTTGGCATGAATGCAATTTTTTTTTAAAAAGAGTTATTTCAAGAACTAAACAGTACTTAAAGTGAAGTTTGAATTATGAGTTCTTTTAAACCAAGTTGATTTGTTGTTGTACGGGTATAATGATTTTCTCTTTCACCCTGTCTCATCAATCAATCAATCAATCAATCAGGGGGTTTCCAGCATCCTAAAAGGACTAACAGAGCATCTATCAAAGTTTATTGATCACTTTTTATCTTCTTTTGTGGTTCAGTTAGATTCCTATTTTAAGGGCACAAAAGTTTTCCTGAAGAAAATCGCCAATGTGATATGGGATCCCGTAAACCAATTAATGGTATTAGATATCACCAGTCTCTACACATGTATAGATCATGGGGATGGGGTGAAAGCTGTAAGATTCTACCTAGAGAGACAACAATTGCGGTATTCAGAACACAATCAAATGTTGATAGAATTTGTGGAGTTCTGTCTGAATAACAAAATGTTTTTGTTTGAAGAACAACATTACAGACAGCTGTCTGACACGGCGATGGGCACCTGCTTCGCCCCCAGCTATGCAAACTTGTTCATTGGCTGGTGGGAGGAGCGGGTGCCCAGAACCAACCAGGAGGGCAGTGAGAGGGGGCTGTAATAGAATGGTATAGATACATCGATGACCTGTTCATTGTATGGCAGGGAACAGTGGACACAGCCCTTGGATATATTGATCTTCTAAATGTCAACAATGTCAACTTGCACTTCTCGGGTACAGTGAGTCCAGTGGCAGTGGACTACCTGGACCTGAGGGTGTTCGTTGAGGAAAGCAGAATCCAAACAGCTCTATTTCGTAAACCCACTGCTGGGAACTCAGTGTTATTTGCAACCAGCAGTTATCCCCCAAAACTTGTTCAAAGTATACCATACGGCGAACTTCTCAGTCTGAAGAGAAATAGCACTATGGAGGACTTTGAGGCGGCTGCCTCAGAGAGTATAGCCAGGTTTATTGTGAGAGGGTACAATCCTACTGCACTCGATGCCACATTGAGAAGTGTGAGAGGGATCCCAAGGGAGAATCTGTTGATCAACAAGGAACCACAACAGGCAGGGAAGAAGGGTAAATTCCGTATGGTTACCCCTTATTCAGCAGAAGCTAATCATTTGAAAAATATGTTAAAAAAGAACTGGCACATTTTAAAAACAGACAGCACCATGTGTGATGATATCCCCACTGTGCCACTAGTGACCTTTAAAACGGCAAGATCACTTCGTGATATGCTGGTAAAAAGTCATCTAGAAAAACTGCCACAAAGAGTGAGTACCTTAAAGGAAATGATGGGCTTTTACCCGTGCAGCAGATGCAAAGCCTGTGCTAATAGCAAAAGGGTCCTTTCATACACTATACCGGATATAGGGAAGGTTAAGAAAATAACCAAATGTATAACATGCAGTACGCCTTATGCGGTATACTGCCTGGTATGTTCATGCGGACTGCGTTACATAGGCAGTACGGTTCATCAATTGAAGATCAGGATCCTAGAACATCTGAGGGCTATTTATAAGGTAGATCAGGCATATCCTGTGGCGCGACACTTCGCAGAAAAACATCGAAGTGATTGTAATCAACCCCAGTTTTTTGGCCTAGATTTTGTCCCTTTAAATATTAGAGGGGGTGACAGAGTCTGTAAATTGCAGAGACTCGAGTCCCGCTATATAATAGATCTACTCACGAAACACCCACGAGGTTTAAACAGTGGGGAGCAATTATCAGTACATATGGGTACATGAATTTTGATCACCGCAAAGAAACCTGCTGACTGTGTTGGAGAAAAGAAAGGAGACAAGGGGATCCTTGTTTATCTGTTTGCTTTGCTTTGTCTGTTTGCTTTGCTTGTTCATCTATCTACACGGACTATTTGATTAAATAGATCATTGATTGATGTTTTGCACTCTCTAAACTGTGATGAAATTGAATGTGAGAAAAATGTAACATCAATTGAGTACCTCATGAATTAGGGCGTGAATATAGCAAGATTAGTTTTTATGTGTTATTTACAGTGAAAGGACATAAGCCGATCCACGGCTACATGATGAGTGCTCGTATTTGTCAAACAGTAGATGGTTATTACTATTATGGACATTGTATAGGATGTATAGTCAACCATATTTACGGTCGTTCGCTTCAATCACCCTTGCATACTGTAAACACGAGTGACATAAGTCGATTAGTGGTGAGATAGTATCCGTGTTTAAAAAGTTGTGTGCTTAAATAATTATACGTTTGGCACATCCGATAGACAGTTACAATGTCAATCGCAAGGTATGATGATTGTAAACTTCATCGACAATTAAGACTTGATTGTTGTGAAATAATGTTCCATCATATGTATACGAACAGAGCGCTAGTGAAATATTTCATGTATACAAAATCAAACTGCATGTATACCTAGCAGAGTAATATACTGTTTTAAGATGGAGCTAATGTTAGAACATTGCTGTGAGTCCTTTCACTGTTTCAATGCAATAGTGAAAATGTTGATAAACATGGCGTTTCCAAGGTGCCATTAACATCGAGAAAGGCATTTAGCCGAAACGCGTCTGTTGCTGCTGGTCCTTTGATAAAAGAAACTTCTTGTGAACACCCCCGCAAGTGTGGATTTTCCTTGGGAAGTTCGAGGAGCAAAGCGAGAATAATTTGCGGAGTCCACAAGCAGCAAGTCTGCTCCCGCCTGCGAGTGCCCCGCCTGTGGAATCGGGGCGAGTGTATATATATATATATATATATATATATATATATATATATATATATATATATATATATATATATATATATATATATATATATATATATATATATATATATTATATATATATATATATATATAATTTTTACTGAGAAGAAATAACTGTGTCTGACAGCTGAATCTTGTATCATGACTTCTTTTATTCACACATGGAATTTATTTTCAAACACTCAACATGTGTTTTGAGCATTCTGCGCTTCTTCAGGGCTGTTACAAACATTGAAAGGGATAGAAATAAGTGCCAAATAAAAACTATTATAGAAATATTACAAAAATACATTACATTCCTATTAAATACCCTTTTAAAATATTAAAATAATTTGTTGATAATTATAGATATTTGCTTACCTATACATACATATGTTAGTGTTAAACAGTTCTAAACAGTTATCTTTAATTATCAACTGATTATATTACAATGCGGGGGGACTACATTTCCCAGAGTCACCCACTTGAGCAGACCCACTCCTTCTACTGAGGCATAAAAGAAGCACTGACTTCTCACAACACAGGACATGCCTGAGCAAAGCCCAGGCCAAGGGAGAGCCCATCCGAGGTCCATTGGAGGCCAGAAGAGGCTAGGTTACAACTCCTGGCTTTCATATTTTATTCCCGAGTGAGAGAGTAATGATTGGCTTGAACTGGGCGGGCACTGTCGGGAGGCCCAAACTCAGACTATGTGCATTTGGTGGGTGAATTGTCACCCTCACCCCACTTTCACCTTAATTTTATTTATGCTTACTTAATTTTTGAGTCTGGCCTAAAGACAGCTTTAGCTGTCTTGCCAACTTCATATTTTCCCAAAATTATCATACATAATACATACTTATATAGAGGTTCACCACTCTTTTGCCATTGGTTTGTTTACTGTCACTCAAATTATACTCCTTCTCAGCATATCACAAAGTATAGGTTTGGAGACAGGAGGAGTACACCCCTCACCAGTCAAGGGCCCAGGACCCAGGGGGCACCACTTGGGTGTTAGGACAACAGTGGTTTAGCTACACCGATTGCTGCCCGTGGTGGTCTTTGCATTTGCTGCCCCGCGGTGGCTGCAGTTAAGAGCGGGTGAGAGGCTGTCGCCCTCAAAACGCGTGCCACATGTGGTGGACAGCCCCCCGCACCCTCCTTTCCTATGCCACTGGAGGACAGGCCCTATTCCATCAATGGATGGCTTCAGATTTAGTTCTAGGGACTTTATTTTGCCTTTGTACATTGCAAGAAATTGGAGTATTCATTGAGGGTGTGAGAATCAACCTCACATAATAATTATGGTCTCTGTCAAGAGGAATCTCTTAATTAATCTGTGGCTAACCCTCTGGTAGAGTGGCCCAAAACAGTCAGTCTTAACAGAGAGGCAATGTGTAAAGTACTCTAAAGTAATAAAGTGAAAACACACCACAAAAAATCCCAAAACTATTTAGGAAAATAGACAACATTTATTGAATAAAATGACACCAAAACAACATAAAACCAGTAAGTAGACCAAGGATATGAATTATTAAATTTTGAATTAAAAATAGTGTAAAAAGCAGCAAGGTGCCAACCCTTGATATCTGGTTGCACTGTACCAAGTTAAACTCAAAAGTTAAGTAAGACCACAATGGATCGCCAGTCAGACACAGTGACCAGGTTTGTCCTGGTTCAAAGTTTTCCTTCTGATTTAGAAACGTTTATCGAGAAAATGTGGTCATCAATGAGTCGTTGGCAGGGCAAGCTGAAAGCTGGATCTGAATGAGGACTCAATAATAGTGGGTTGATGAAGATCAGGGTTGCAGTGTGGTCATTGAAAATGGGGGAAAGCTTAGAGAGAAGGTGAAGTCTAAAGTCCATGCTCGGGGAGCCCTGGCATTGATAGGATGCTGCTCGGTGTTGATCTCAATAAAGTCCTCTACGTTTGGACTCAACTTTTGGGGAAGCCAGATCTCCTTCAGCTAGGTAAACCAGCAAGTTCAGGCTGAACAGCAATTCAATTGCGATGGCTGCAGCTTCTATGGTGATCCAGGTCTCCATCGGTGCACCAGCCACAAAGTTAGCAGAACGTTTCTAAGTCCCACTTCTTGCAGTGTGGGCACATTAGGAGTACACTCTAGCACCAGCCAAAAGTCCAGGATGTTTGGGGCACCACTCTGGTGTGAGGACAGACTCCAGCAGAGGCCAGCAGCAGGGTGCTGGGCTGGACCAGTTGGAACTGGTCAGCTAGGAAGTTTTAGGAAGAAAGGTCTCTGGAGGCTTGCTTTGTCCCTGTAGCTCAAGCAGGAGGTCAGCTAACTGAGCCGTAAAGTCACTTCTGAGGTCTGGGCTCTAGGCAAGCAGGTCCACTCTTCCTTCAGTTTCTTCAGACAGCAGGACAGTCCTCCTGATTCCTCACAGGTCCAGGAGTGTTCTGGGCAGTTCTTTGAGTTGGTGGTTACCAGTGCTCACCACCGGCACTTAATTGTCAACACCAGCGCTTGTGACAGCCTGCCACAGCCTGTATGTCGGGGCAGGGGAATGGGATAAACATTCTCAGGTTGACTCTACCCAGTTTTGTAGCACTTTCTGTGTTCTTTACTGCAACATATCTCACAGTACCCATCTCTACCTAAATATAACACAGCAGAACCTTTCTTCCCCTGGCAAGAGCTCCCTGCACAACCCAGTGGTGTGGCTATGATAATGCATATACAATCCGTTGTGGCCCCTCCAAAACAGTTCTGGGCAGCTTTCTCTACCAATGGGGTTTGATCCAAGCTGACCAGCAAAACAATAGGGAGGCAGACCTAGTTGTGAGGTAGATCTGCCAGTGGCAGGTAAGCATCATTTGAAACTCAGGAAGGTGCTGGAGACAACCCTCCGGTCACCCTGCTCAAGGAAGAAAAACACCCCCTACTCCAAAGCCATTTGTCTACTATCTGGGAATAATAGACATTTTACCACAGGGCAGCCACCAGCAGTCAACTGACACTGTAGACTGGCAGAAAGTCACATTCGGCTTAGGCAGGAAAAGGAAAACTTTTTAAACGTGTAATTTCCAATTAGTAATATAAAACCTGACTAGGATTTTTTAAATTACTATTACAATGAACCCTTGAATTAACTTTCTAGTAGTTCCCAAACTGAAATTGAACACTAGAAGTTGTTATAGTGTAACCCAGTGCTTTCCTATGTGAAGCTAGTCTTGCAAGTATAAAAAAATAATTTGAAGGTTTTCACTGCCAAGACATGTACAACATTAAATATACATGTTCTATTATTTAAAAACCATGCACTGTGCCTTATGGGCATTTAGGTTCCACCTTAGGAGTTACTTATCAGTATTAAAAAGGAAGGTTTAGGCCCGGCAAACAGTTTATTTTGCCAGGTCGAAATAGCAATTTAAAACTGCACACCCGGGCTGTAGTGGCAGGCCTGGAAACATGGTTTACAGTGCAACTTTAGTGGTGGCACAATGAGTGCTGCGGTCCACTGGTAGCATTTAATTTACAGGCCCTTGTTTCATGTAGTACCATTTCCTAGGGACATACAAGTAATTTAAATGGGCAAATCAGGTGCATGTCGATTTTACCATGTTTAACAGGAAAAGCACAAGCACTTTACCACTGTTTAGCAGGAGTAATATGTGCAGATCACTATGGCCAATCAAAACAGGTTCAGCTAAAGAAGACAAAAATCTGGGGGAATACCACACAAAAGATTGTCTTTGGCAAAACACATGTACATATACACCTAAAAATAGAACCTTTTAGACGCTTGTACTTGTGGATCGTAAGTTTTTGTATTATTTTGTTGTAAATGAAGTAACGAGGCGGCACACCAGCGTCGTGTGGTTCAGGGTAATTTATTAGGTTGCGATGTAGAAAACCCAACCATCGTGAACAGGATCAAACGGGCAACTGCCAACCGTTAGATCGAACACAGGACATGTCACGAAGTCGGGCGGCGCGAGCACAGCGCGCGACATGGACAGTGACGCAAAGCACAAGGCGAATATAACACATCTCCTTTCCTTAAACAGAGAATGAAAAGGATACAACAGAATAAATAAGTCAAAAGCTCATAGTAACCTTTTACAAAGAAAAGGTGAAACACAAGGAAAAACAAAGCAGCATCGAACACATTACTTACTCTTGAGAATGCAGGACAAGATAAAACAGGCCATTCAACCCCACATCCTCCCTTAAACAGACGAAGTTACACATAGTCTTTCAAATAGGCAGGAGCAACCTTACAGCGAAGAGGTCTGCAAACCCTATCAGCAACCACATCCTTAGAAGTTTGAGCTGAAGGAACAGACTTAACCTTTTTTTGGTAAAGTGCTACCCTGCGGAGGTTCCAAGTTTGACCATTTTGTAACTTAACGTAATTGCCAACTACGGACCTTACCTGGTAGGGTCCCCTAAATTTGTTGAACATCCTTTGATTACCCCCAGGTTTTACTTTTACCAGGTCCCCTTCAGCTATTTTGGAAGAGACAGCTTTCCCCATGATGTCGCCTCCCACCTTGTTTTTTTTCTCATGTAGCCAAGTAGGAATGAGTTTAGTGCCTGGCACCCTCCCCCTCATGAGCTCAAAAGGTGTTACAGACATGTTGCTATGAACAGTTGTGCGGTATGCCCACAGCATTTCTTTGATCTCCTTCTGCACAGGGCGACCTGACGCTAAAGCGAGCTGCATAGTGCCCTTAACAAGCCTGTTTATTCGCTCACAAAGTCCATTCCCTTGTGGGTTGTAGAGCGATGTACGCAAGTGCTTCAAACCAAGAAAAACAAAATAATCTTCCATAATGGCAGAGGTAAGCTGCGTACCATTATCAGTTAACACCATTGAGGGAATACCCTCACGTCGAAATACCTCATCAAGGACCTTGACAGTAGATTCAGCAGTGATGCTTTTCATGAAGGCAACCTCAACCCACCTAGAAGTTGAATCAACCAATACCAAGGCGAATTTCTCAGCATCTGTCAGATCATGAAAGGGACCTATAAAATCAATGCAGACCTTCTGCCATACACCATCGTCAGCAATAATCTTCCCCATGCCATCTTTACTTGCACAAACCTGTAACCTCTTTTCAGACTCCTTGCACGGCTGGCATTGCTCAACCCAACCCTTCACCTGTGCATCTACCCCTGGCCACCAAAAATCAGCTTTGACACGTTTGCCAGTAAGGGTTTGGCCTAGATGGCCCTCATGCGCCAGGGCAATGATACGGGGTCTAAGGGATACCGGAGGTATATATTTCTCTCCCCGCACAAGGATATGCTTGCCCTGTAAAGAAATCTCGTCCTGTAACTGAACATAAGGCCTAAGAGCAGGTGAGACCGTACTCTGCCTTGACACCCCTTCTTTGCACATCTTGATTAAGCCAGCCATAACAGGATCTTTCCCCATTTCCTCAATCCATTCCCTCCTAGATATGGAGCTGGGTAAATCACTTTCCAAGTCATCTAAAAACGCGACCACATTTTCAGTCACTAACTCCTTAGGCGGCTCTTTAGTGTCAGGTAATCTGGATAGACAGTCCGCAACACTGTTGCACCAACCAGGCAAGTATTCTACACTACATGTGAACTCTTGTACACTAACAGCAAGTCTCGCTAACCTCCCAGAGCAGTTCCTAATCCCCCCAGGGGCTAAAACCTTCAATAGGGGCTTATGGTCTGTTCTGAGTGTGAAAGTGATTCCCCATAAATACACCCTGAAATACCGAGTTGCCCACGCAGCTGCAAGAGCTTCACGCTCTATGACCGAGTAGTTCCTTTCGGTCTCAGTCAGAGAACGCGACGCAAATGCAATGGTGTTCTGTTTGCCACCCCCTTTCTGTGTTAGGACCGCACCAATCCCAACGGAACTAGAGTCAACAGTGAGGATGGTGTGATATGACTGCACAAAACTTGAAAGAATGTTAGCATCTAATATGTTCTGTTTGATCAATAAAAAGGCATTTCGCTGATCTGCACCCCAAGTGAAACCTTTCCCTTTCCGCATGATAATTCGCAAAGGTTCAACCTTCTCTGCAAAGTTCTTTACGAATTTCGCATAGTACTCAACCATGCCCATAAAAGACCTTAATTTGTCTTTGTCATCAGGTTCAGACACATTACATATTGCGCTTACAAGGTCTTTTTTGGGTTGTATACCAAGGCCAGATACGTGGTACCCTAGGTAATCCACTTCCTCAACAGCAAACACACACTTTTCCCTGCGCAATGTTAAACCAGCCCTTGAAAGAGCAGAGAGAACTTTGTCAAGAATAACATCGTGGTCACCCACATCCAAACCATGAACCAAGATGTCATCCTGGAAAAATACTACCCTTTCAATGTCCTTGAGTACATCCATAATGATCCTTTGGAAAGCACTTGCTGCAGAGCAGAGGCCAAAAGGAAGTCTTTTAAATTGGTAAGTGCCCTCCGGAGTGATGAACGATGTAAATTGCTTTGAGTCCGGATGAAGCTTTATCTGGTGGTATGCGCTGCGAAGGTCCAATTTTGAAAAGACCTTACCTCCACCCAAACTCAGGACAATTTCATTTATGTTCGGAAGCGGAAAGTTATCCATTATCACTGCTTTGTTAAGGCTCCGCATGTCCACACAGAAGCGCAAGGATTTGTCCGGTTTCTGTGTGATCACCACTGGACTCAACCACTGTGTGGCCTCCACAGGCTCAATTATATCATCCTCTAATAACTGCTTGATGATTTTCCTGACCTCATCTCTTGCAGAAAGGGGTATCTTCCTTGCAGTGTGTTTCACAGGTGCTACACCTCTTTTGGTTTTGATGACATGTTGGTAACCAATGGCCTCCCCCAACTTCTCATTGAAAATGCTTTCATGCTTCTTAAGAATAATTTCTAAGTTCTCATGAACTGTATTGCATGCACTTTCTACCTCAACACACATTACAGGTGGATCAGCTCTCGGGTTCACCCTTATGTTAAGCTCATATTGGTGTAACCACCCCAAAATGGCAGGGCCATGTGGGGACACATAAACCTTCCCTTGAGTGACCCTCCCTTTAAACTTAATATTTGCCTCAAAGTATCCAAGGACACCAATGCTCACACCCTGGTAACCCCTTAGTGTGATGTCAGATTTCACCAAAATTGATCCACTGCAAGATGAATTATACAATTTCTTAGGGATGATTGTGTAAAGCGACCCTGTATCCACCATTAAATTGATAATAACACCATTCAATTCAAAATCCGCTTTAGGCCGAGATAGGACAACATCCTCTGTTGACTCCAAGTTGCCAGCAGACGTAATCATCATTACTTCTGCTTCATCATCAGTAACTTCACCCTCAACCATAGCAACCTTTTTCGAGCCAATTGTTCTACACATTCGTGCATAATGCCCTTTTTTCCCACATTTTAAACAATCTCTGGACAAGGCTGTACAATTCTTGGAATCAGCTAAATGAAAAGGGCTTCCACACCTATTACAAGATCGTGTGGTCGGTTTAAACTTGCTTGTTCCACTTTTATTAAATGAGGTTGTGGGTTTCCCCCCCCTATTTGTTTGTCTTCCTTGTATTAAAGCTATGCTTTCTGAAGCATCTGCCTGTAAGCTTGCAACTTCCTGACAACTAGTGTGTCCCAGTTGTATTCTTTTAAGTTCCTTCATACACCTATCGCTTTCTTCAGCGACTTTAGCAATGGTAATTGCTTCAGTAAGGGTGGGGGTTTTAGCTGCCCACAACTTTTCCTGTGTTTTTTTGCTAAAACATTGTACGATTAACTGGTCCCGAATCATCTCATCCTGTATGTTCCCAAATTGACATTTCACAGAGAGTTCCCTCAGCCTAGAAACAAATTCATCAATAGTTTCATTTTCTCTTTGAGGGGCAGTGTAGAATTTGTGCCTGCGCATTACAACATTTTCCTGTTTAGCAAATCTAGTATAAAGTCTAAACAGGGCATCTTTGTAAACATCATCAATGTCAAGAGGCGGATTCGGCAAGTATTTAAACACCCTTTGTCCCTCTTTACCTAGGGCACCCAGTAGTAAAGCTTTCTTCCTGATGGCAGAAAACTTTGTACCGTCCAAGGCTATGATATAATTCTCAAACGCCTCACACCAGTCATCTCATTCCATTGAGGGTTCACCAGGGGCACTCAGAAAAGGGACAGGCGCTTGAATAGCATTGCTCACATTCATAGTGAATACCCAGGAGTAATACACAAATCACGAAAGAGGACAAGTTAAACAGTCAAAATTTAAAACACTCAGCAATGTTCGTAATGTCTTAATTTAAAGTGTGTGTGTCACTGACGTTTGAGTAACACACTGTGACGAGGTCGATTTAAAAGTGAGTGTGTCACTGTAAATTTGCTTTCGACCAACGACGGTGGTCTTTAATGACAAACGTCTTAATGGCTGCGTGACACACAAAGGCGAACTTGCATGGAAGTGAGTGTGTCACTGTAGGAAGAATTGCGGTGGTATCTGTTTTAAAAAAAACGCTTTCCCTTTAGTTGTGCGTTTCCCTTTTAAGGCGTTCCGCTCTCCGAGTAGTGGGGCTCACTGGTACTGCCTTTCTTTTAAATGTGATTTCCCCTTTAAGATTAATGGCACCAAGGGGGCGCTGTTGCCTGCGTCGACGGGCCAAGGAGCAACAGTTAACGCTCCGTCACGCTTGGGCGAAGACAGCCTTAATCACAGTTCCCTTCGCGGTGAGCGATTTTGTGACATACCTTCCGTTGAGGCTTACGTTACACTTCCAAACCGCTTTCTCTCCTGAAAATCTCCTCTGGTCGGGTTTTCTTTCACGCGTCGTCTTTTCCGGCAGACACTTTTTTCCTTGCGTTACCCTCCGCCTCCAGCAGTCGCCAAAAATGTTGTAAATGAAGTAACGAGGCGGCACACCAGCGTCGTGTGGTTCAGGGTAATTTATTAGGTTGGGATGTAGAAAACCCAACCATCGTGAACAGGATCAAACGGGCAACTGCCAACCGTTAGATCGAACACAGGACATGTCACCAAGTCGGGCGGCGCGAGCACAGCGCGCGACATGGACAGTGACGCAAAGCACAAGGCGAATATAACATATTTGATTTCTAATTTTATTGTAAAGTCTGTAGGATTGAGAAATAATCTAGGCTTTAAGTTTTACTACAGTTTCCTAACCTCATTTAGAGGATACACTTCTCATGAGTCAAATGGAGAAAAGAAAAGGCGAGGCTGCAGTTATATGGTTTAATAAAAAGTGCTATACAAAACTTGATAGTTAAGCAAATTATCAAATATCTTTGATCAAGTGGAATTATTATTGGAATATGTAGTTCCAGCTTCACCCCACTGTAAATCTTCCAATGTTTTGTATCCTCAGAGTAAAATTCAAGCAAAGTCTTGATATAGAGGATATTCACTAGGGTAATAACAATAACACAAGACTGGGTTGACTCAAAAATGTAAGTGATCCACATGTCCCTTTCGGTGCAGGGGAAACTAACTAAATGATTGCTTGACCAAGAGCAAATTAAATTGAAGGTGCAAGGCAAGAATGCCTATTGCATCGATAAATGCACCCGATGAGGCTCTCCTGCACAGGAACCTCCTACGTCAGGGGCATTGGCTGATAAGTAAGCATGGGCGGAAAATCCGTTTCGCTCGCGGATTTTGCGGATTTTCGGTAAATTCGCAATCTGCGAGATTCGCGAATCTCCCGCAAAATCCGCAAATCCGCGAGCAGCGGATTTTGCTCGCACTGCTCGCACTGTTCGCGTGAGTTCGCGGCTTCCCAGTACAACTTTGCGCCCCGCGAATAAGTGCAAAATTGCAGAAATACGATCTTAGCAAAACTGAAACTACTTACCAGGTTCAAAAGTTCAGGCTCATCATTAGTAGCCATTTCCTGTAGTGCTTCCTGAGGGGCCCCTCCAGAGTTCAGTTGCCAGTTGCAACTATTATGTGACCCTGCTCTGAACCTCAGAATAGTTACACATATGCCACAAAGGTCCTGAATTACAGCTAAGGGAGACAAGCAGGAGCCAGGCTGGAAGTTCAAATCCATTAATCAGCCCCTAATTCATTATTGTCAGTTGGGGCAGGGCAGGTGTTGTAACTAATTTTGCAACAATGAAAGCACTTAGCAAGTGCAAAAGATCACTAATCAGGAAGCACTAAGGAAGCAGGTGCCAGCTAAAAAAATATTCTGTGACACATTAATCAGCCCCAAATTAATTCAGGTCACTTGAGGCAGGGAAGGTGTGCTTGCGTTGCCACAATAATGTACACTGACTGGACAACCAGAGGGTGCTGTGATGAAACAGAGGGTGGCATGGGTGGGACAGAGGGTGGCATGAGTAGTCAGAGAGTGGCAGTGGTGACAGAGAGTGGCAGTGATGAAGAAGAGTGTCCCAAACAGGCTGGACACGTAGAAACAGCAAGTTCGCGAAACTTGCGACCCGACAGGTAAGTTCGCAATTTGCGAAAGTGTACAAAACCCTCGCGAACTGGCAGAAACCCGCGCAAACACAAAAAAAAAAAATCCGCAAATTCGCGAGAATTCGCGGATTTTGCGGATTGCGAGTTCGCAAATCCGCAAAATTCGCGAACGCGAGATTCGCAAAATTCGCCCATGCTTACTGATAAGTATGTTATTAAAGTATCATGCTCAAATTCATTTACCTCGTTATTGACATAGGATGATATCTGTGTCACACCTCAAAAATGAGATAATACCCAGGAAAATCACAATACAATTAAAATGGGATTTGCACCACAGCCACATCAACATCACTTTAACTGAGTGTTTGCAAGCTATCAATGAAAATATGGCCTCTATTTTCAGAGTGGGTATTTTTCTTTTTACAAAATTACTTAGTGCCTCCTCTAGGAAAGGCATCATCAAACAAGGAAGGGTTTCACTGTTTTTAAATACATTGTATCTTGGCCAATATCCTGTATCCATTACTGGTAAACTTATAAAATTCTATTGTCATTGAAACTCCAGATGACAACTGCTACCATACAGCTGCTGGAGTTCATGGAATGCCCTACTGTGCCTGTGACTAGCAAACTGACTTTAGGTCCAGCAGGGCAACAGAAATACTCTCAAATTCTGAATGAGGCACAAGACTCAATCCCTGAAACCCTTGATGACGGCAATTCACAAGAAGACACAAGAACAGTTGATGTCACAGGTATAGTTTGGTAGCGTCTGAGTGTTTTAGTGGCAACCATTGTTTGACTTGGGCTATGGCTATATGTGGTTCATATACACATAAATGTATTACGCTTGTATGAGCAGACCCGTGAATATCGTGTTTTGTAAGTAGTATTTGTATGGGGAATATATCCATGCCAGGTCTATAAACATTCCCTCAGACCCCCTCTCTAACTTCTAATTTTTCTTGACTGGGCTATGGCCAGGTTCAAGTTACCTTAACTTCCTCAGAATTAATTGTTCCCTTATTATAAATGGGTTGATCTTTGCTCATTAAAAGGAAAGAAGGCCATTGGGATTTTTCCAACATGATCGATAAAGCAAAAAGCAAATGGTTTCTTCACCACTGGCAAAAAACACTTAGGTCCTTGCAACATTCAAAAAGACAAACATAAACAGCACTGTGATCAAAATGTAAGTTTTTTGATCAAAAGATAAGAGTGTGCCTTGTTGATGTGTCATCTGAAAACACCTGTTGAGTACACGTTGGATTTATTTGCTTAATGACTTCCCTTGGTGTCTTCCATGGTGTAGCCGACCTGTAATTACCGGCCCTGGCAAAGAGAGCTCGACTGGCCCGGGTGCTAGTGGAAAACTTTGTGCTGATTTTGTTGCAGGGGGACGATATTGCAGCTATGCTGCAAAAACGCCCCCCAGTAACAAAAACACCCCCAGGGGTCTAAAACAGGCCCCCACCTTGGTGGCCCACCGGGGAAACGCCTGGTGCCCATTCAGCCAGTCCAGCCCTGGCCATCTGGTTCCTTACATTCTCCCTATCTCGCAAAGAAGTGCTGTCTATTGTAAAGCATTGAAGTTGCTAACCAAGATTAATGGAATAAAGATGAAACAAGCTCACTATCCTGTGAGTAAGTCATTCGTAGTTGCCCTCAAATAAATGTACAAAGCTGTGTCTCCATGGATTTACTCAGTTGCAGTGGACTTAAGGTGAACAGCTGAAATTCGAAATATACTTTTAAATAACATAGTTATGTCTGAGATGGGTGGCCTTTAGTAGCATGGGTTGCTGGCTCGGCCAAGGAAATAAAGCCATTTAAATCAGCTGGCCACGCCTGTCACATTTCCAGGAATAATAAACTGTGTATGGTCTTAGATCAATTTTGCAATTGCTTGTCTCCAGCTACCTAAGAAAAACAAAAAAAGTCCGTGAACAACCCAGAGTTCCCCTCTACATTTTCAGGAATAATCATAGAATCCTTCCCCACGTCATGCAGCTCACTCTAACCGTAGGAAACTGATCTGATCTAGCAGGATCTGTTAATTTCAATGGGCACCCAAAGCTGCAGATGTCAGGGATCTGAGGCCTAGACCTATGCTTGCTTGTAGCAGCCAGTAAATTAAGGAAATGGGCTTTTTGTGGCCTGAAGCCAGCCCCACAAAGTAAGTTGTACAGGTCAACTCAGGCAAATCAGGCCCATCCTAAAAATTAGTTGGAAATTATGATACCTTTGCTTCAAAGTTCTTTCTAGGTCGAGTATTCGAGACCTCTTGTATATATACTTTAGGATATACTTATATGCGTATGTACTTTGTGGGCTCTGGAGATCAACCGTAGGACTTGCATGCTTCCGCTTAGGGACTTTTATTTCTGTTCAACTGCTTCTATTTAATTGTCTTGATAGAAAGCAACCAGTCAAGGTCAGTAAAATACCAGAATTGCTTTCTGCTGAGGGACTTTTTATTTATTATTTTTCTCGCAACTGCCTCTATTTAACATTCTTGATAGAAAACAGCCAGCAGGGGTCAGTAAAATACCAGAATCACTTTAGCATTCTCTAGATTCCAGTCCATAGAAATTGTCTTCCACGAGCACCCATAGACAATAATATTTTTTTTCAAATCTTGTATTTTCAATGATATGACCACCCAAAACCCTGATTTTATATTAAAAACAGAGCTTTGGAGTATACCATTTCCAGCTGAAAGGCAATATTTCTCTCCATGTGTTCCCATACCTGGCGTGTCACGCGGTTTGATGCTTACTTTCCCTCCATGTTAAAGAACAGTATATGTTTCAGCACCCAGGCTAATGTGCTGCATAGCTAAATACATACAAGGTCCATATAAGGTCTCAAAGGCGAGGCCGATTGCATTGCAAATGCTTATTTGACTTCTGGTATCACCTGTCACAGCAGATCAGGATGTTCATTTGTTGTAACAAAACTGACAGATGTGAGGTCAGTAGAGGAGTCTTTTGCCAGTGCAGGCAAAGAACCGAATATGTGCAATTGCTCCTAACCACATGGCCTCATACCTAAACAGCACTAGTGCTGGAGTCATTTTTCTCTTGTGTCAGGTTTGAACCTTTCTAAGAAGGAAATGAGGTGCTCACTGGCACTGCTATGGGGCACGCTACTAGGTTATTTAATTTTCGTTCTGTGTCTAATTGTTTTCTTTTTGATCAGAATTCTGCTGCTGGGGGAGCCAATGTTCCATGCGCTAAGGCTGATGGACCTGAGTCAAGAGGTTGGATACATTTCTTGTTTTTTTGCAAATTCATGGTCAAATATAAGGAATTGGACTGCAACTTAGCACGAGTGTAACTTTGGGTTACTCTGGGCACAGCTTACTCTCTCAGGTTGCCATGAAACAATCCATTGCAAGCTTTGATTAACCCTGTGCAAACTGGAAACAAGATCAGTAGTTAAGGAAAGATTGAAGCTCTCAGGGGTCAGTGATATCAAAGAGAAACATAGGTTCCATCGGGCAAGGTTGTTAAATCAGTTGATGCATTGCAGCTGGAACGACCACCGCATGGTGGCCACATTTCTTGCCTTTTCCTTTTTTTTCTACAGACTGCCAGTGGCCAATTGCCATTTCTGTGCTTCAAAGAGGTCATTCTTCACAAATGCCTTTTCTTTAACTCGTAAACAGTGCTCGAGCTTCTTCTAGTTAAAGGGCCTGCATTTACAGAACACTGGCGCATGAAACATCAAATTGCAAAAGACAGGACTCATTGGGCCTTTTACAGTGATGGCCTTTTACTGATGGTGGTTTAGAATAACATTTTGATTTATTGCTGGCTAATGCTCTAAAAAGATAACAACATAATGCAATAATGGAATTGATATTAATAGCCTTATCTTTCCACATTTTAGAGTAGAATTCCTAAAATACTCAATACATTCCCGTCCCTATCCCAACCGTGATGTCTATTTAAGGTAACAGCACTGTAAAGGTACATAAGGCGCCGAATCACAAATCACTTAAATTGATCTAGGCGAGCCCATCAAATAAATGTAGCCAACATATTTGTGTCAAAGCTGCATTCCAAGTGAATACCTTCACCTGGCATAAGGCCAAGACCAACAACTCGCAAATATGTGCAAGCGGTTCTTAAATGTAGAGAGCCATCTTATGACTGGTTCTGTAGGAGTGCTAAAACAGGAAAACAAACCCAAGGGAAAAAATACTCAAGAAGCCTACTTTCTTGAATTGTTGAAATATACACCTCGTTCGTCTGATGGGGTTCAGGCAACCCACGACAGCAGGAATCCGTGCCCCTCTGCTAGAGCTACGGATGAAGGGCTTCATTTCAAGTGCCACTGAATTTGGGGCGGTTATTCTGCACCAGGTAAATACTGATATACTGGCATGCTGTATTTTTCAGGAGCAGTATTACCGCCCCATTATGAGCTTCAGTGGTCAAAGAAAGGGGTAACATGTGGCATCAATGGTTGCATACCTGATGAACAAAAAATAGAGCGGCGTTAGACACAGACGCTGCTGCAACCTTGAGGATTGAACTTCCAAGTGGCCAATTAAACAAATGTGGGTTAGTGTATTGTTTTTTCTTTAAAAAAAGACAATGCCCCTATTTAAAAAGTTATGTTTTTAAGTGCAGGGACAAATATAACTTTTTTCACTTCTTCAGGAGTTTAGGGCCCGATGTAGGTCACCAAATACCGGTCGGTAACGGCCGAATTCGGCCGTTACCGACCGGTATTTGATGATCGAGATGTAGGGGCCATTATTTTACAGAATCGGTAAATTTACCGATTCTGTAAAATACCGAATCGGTCATTTTACCGATTCGGTAAATCCCATATGTAGGTAGCACTGTTTACAGTGCTACAGGCCTTCAGAATTCGGTATTTTATCACCCAATACAATTGGGTGGTAAAATACCGAATTCAGGTGTACATGCACATCTGTGCATGTACACCCGTGCCATGTGACACACAGACATGCCCTTAGGGCATGTATGTGTGCCACATGGCACACAAGCCTGCAATTGGGGTGCTACAGGGTGTCAAAGTGACACTCCGTTCACCCTTGCAGGATTCGGTATTTACCGATTCGGTAAATACCGAATCGGTATTTCCCATTGATTCCTATGGGCTTCAAGGCCCATAGGAATCAATAGGAAATACCGATTCGGTATTTACCGGATCGGTAAATACCGAATCTTACAGGTTCGGTAATTCTAAAATAAGAATTACCTACATCTGCCCCGTTCCTATTTACCTACTCTTAAATACCGAATCGGTATGATTCGGTATTTAAGAGTAGGTAAATAGGAATTACCTACATCGGGCCCTAAGTGAACAATTTCTTTTTTGTGTACGGTAACAAAAGCGGATATTTTGTGTTTTTCTTATGTGAAAAGTTCTAATGCAAAAATCTATGTTAGTTTACATTAACCAGGCAATAATTCTGAATTACGTCAGGTTGACAGAGAAATTGTTCAGGAAATTGAGGAATATATTTTGTGCTTCTATGTTGGGATCCACGCAACCCACTCTGCCTGATGTGATATTTACTCCTTTGTGGGCACAGACAGTTATAGGCACTATATGTCTTTGGTCACGTTTTGCACAATTTTGTGAGTAAAGATGATTTTCCATATTTTCTGTTTACGTTATTTACACATAGAGCATATATTATGTACAGGTAACACAATCTTATACATTTAAACGGATTACTCTCAAGCACAGCTCTAAGTGGTTTGTTTAGAAGCAAATATTTAACTTGGGAAAGAGCAATAACTTTGTGTAAAATGATGTGCTCATGAAGCTAAAAGATCTCCCTAATCACTATCATAAGCAAATTTACAATGCTCCAACAAGACATTGTAGTAGTAAAGAAAAACAGATGGCAATGGTAATTTATTTTATAGTTCCTTGGATTAAAGAGTAGAAATGATAGTGTGGTATGAAACTATTTAAAAAAAAGTTATTATTACAATTAATACTATTACAAATACTTATTGACAATATGTGCTATTGTTATTATTATTATTATCATTATTAGTTGTTAATATTGGTTTTAGCAGCAGCATGGACCGTTTAACCAAGTAGAATACCTCAAGCTATTGCTAAAGATAGGAAAATGAACATATTTTCCATCTTGTGTAATTCTGCCATGTTCATATGCTCTCGACCATTGCTCACCTCACTCTCTATGGGTAGTGCACAGAAACCGACGAACAGGACTTACTCAGGGACATTCTTCCATTAATTGGGGAGGTTTTGACCTGTGTCTATTTCACAAGAGTCCTGACATTTTGTTGCCCGAGCATTACACATAGTGCTGCTTCAACCTCCTGCCATGAGTACTTCAATGAGGGGTACGAAAGACACAGCAGCAGACCAAGGTCAAGCACATCAATTCCGTCAGTTTCAATTATACATTGGTGCACTACTCCCAATACCCGCTGCCAAGAGAAGTATAAAGTATAAAATGTCCATAGAAAAAGAAGGTGCACTCCAAAAAAAGTCAGTTGAGCAGAAGGTTTTTTTGAAAGTTCTTCTCTTTATTCGTGATCATTCTTTTTGTAAAAACGGCACAGCCAACGCGTTTTGTTCCCCTAGTGCCACTGAAACTTCGTCAGGGCTTACACAAAAAGCACCTAGGTATTAATAATCTGTGACAGAAATACGAAAGTCCTCACTAGATCGCGTCACCAAGGTTAGGTCGTCCCAGGCATTCACGTTCTCACAATTAGTCCAGAGAATCAGCACAAATAAAGTTTCTGAAAGCAGTATCCTTATTCGAAGGTCAAGTGATAAAATCCTCCTGTGAAAAGGGTCCTCCTCTATATCAGAAAAAGGTTGCCCAAAAGGCTCAATAGTCAGTAGAAACACCCCTCCCGATATTCAGCGTTATAGGTCCTGTCAGTGAAACCGCATCGCCGTTGCCTGAAAGAGGGCACAGTTCCAAAAGCGGGGACGGGGGGTAGGGGATGTGCGTCGCCCTCAATGTAACCCGACGTCCGCCCTGTCAATTATTTGCCCGTAGTACGAACGAACTGCGTCCCCGGCCCCTGTAATAAGGCGCAGTCATTCCTTTCGCCCAATATCCAGCAAAGAACTTTCGTATTTCTGTCACAGATTATTAATACCTAGGTGCTTTTTGTGTAAGCCCTGACGAAGTATCCGTGGCACTAGAGGAACGAAATGCGTTGGCTGTGCCGTTTTTACGAAAAGAATGATCACGACTAAAGAGAAGAACTTTTTTTTAAAACTTCAGCTCAACTGACTTTTTGGGGAGTGTACCTTCCTTTTCTATGGACATTTAGTACTTCAATGAGCACCAACTCCTCCTGTGGAATACTCTGCTCGTAAAAAACTTGCTCTTTTTAAAATAACTGCTCATTTTATTGTTTACTGAATTCGTAGAGGGTACTGGGATTGGGGGGCAGATCATTTTAAAATCGGATGTTTTAAATTTAGGTTTGTACAATTTCCTCTGGTTCCACCATAGAGTTGCCTTTTTTGTTGGAATGTGCTCTAGTGGTTGGAACTAGGGTTTCCAACGATATATTTAATCCGGGAAATGCATTTGCGCCCGGAACGTAGACAGCGCCAGATACGCTACTGGTGTGTCTATTGAGCCTCCTTCTACGATAGCATATTGTAAAGATGATTTAGTTGCAGTTAAAAATCGATCAACTCTGTCCCGCTGTAGCAATATATTCAAATTAAATCTGTTGAGCATTGATGGCAGGAATACCTGCCTGTCATGTGTTTTCTCCATTATATAGCATTTCATTGGGAAGAAGTTCAGATCTTCCAGATAAAAAAAGATTGCTAATATGTTACTTTATGCCTTGTGGGAAAGCTGATGCTCAATACAGCATTACTAAGTTGCTTATTGTAAAAATCTAATGATCAAGCCAACAGATTTGGCATGTGTGATATGTTTATTATGAAAATGTACAACAAAGGCAGTAGAACTTACATATTTTGAAAATATCTATAAAACCATATACTAAACCCATACGCATGTGAGAGTGAATACACTATGTTAAATATTTTGTTAACATAGTAAGTAAGGGTTTTAGAATTGCTTAAATCTCTGGCAAATTATTGTGGTTAAAGATTTGCTTTGTGATAATCCTTCTTAGACCCTTTTGATTGGAGTGGTGGTGGCGTCCGACTCAGTGAGACATTGTAAATTATGGGAGATTTCGGTCTCGCTGGGTGTAACCCCAATAGAGTAGCCTTTTTACAACAACTATACACTGAGGAGGCTGCAAGGGTCCGTTATGGTAAGGGAGGCGAGTGCACTAGAGCTGTTCCTGTCAGGCTGGGGGTCAGGCAGGGTTGTGTCCTGGCCCCCTCCTTTTTTGAACCAATATGTAAATGCTTTAGGAGGTGAGTTGCTGAAGAGCAGTCAAGACTTCCAACGAGTAGGTGTACGTCCGATACCCACCCTATTGTATTCGGACGATGCAGTTCTGATGGCACTCACACAAAATGGCTTACAAAGGGTTTTAGACAGTTTTTAATGTTTTCATGAAGGATCTGGGTCTATCTATTAATGTCTCTAAAACCTTCGTCATGAATGATGGTAATAAGAAGCACAGAGGGCAGGGAAGGGAAATTGTTCTGGAAGGCAATAAGGTATCACAAACGAAAAGTTTTTCATATTTGGGTAGCTTGTTTAATGATGACGATACCTGGATAAAAACCATAACTGCGAAAAAACTCGTATTTATGAGAACCACCAGTGCACTTGCCACTTTTTGTAGGAAACTGGGCCGTAAGCCACCGGGTGGGATCATACAAATTTATAAAGCCAAATGTCATTCCGTGGCCATGTATGGAGCAGGGGTATGGGGGTTCATAAATACATCTCAGATACAATTGGTGGAAAATGCCTTCCTGCTCTATATTTTGTTGGTTCCTCAAAGTACTTCAACCTTTGCCTGCCATGAGGAATTGGGTCTTGCTTATTTAACGGATCTTATCAAACTGGAAGCCATACTCCTTTGGCACAGGATATGGACAAAGGAACAGACAGTACTGAATAGAACCATTATGTCGGATGTAATGAGAGTGGATGGGGTGCGTATGATCACCTGGTTGAAGTATGTCGGGTCCTTTCTTTCACTATTAGGTAATACAGAGTTTTATTCAAAATCCAGCTCAATGATTGGGATCACTGACACAATATCAATGTCAAAAATATTGATATACAAAAATATCGAGTTAAAAATATAGAATCCCAAAATATCGACTTCCTATCTCCAAACAGGTAAGTACAAAAATAGTGAATCAAAAATATCGATGTAAAAAATATAGATAGTCAAAATATCACCTTTTTTAAATAGTTAAAACAAATTTAAAATTAATAAAATAATAAATTCTCACTTCCCCTCAGAAGTCGCTCAACGTTCTCTTTGACGTTCTCACGTCCTTCGGTAAGAACTCGGGACTTGTCATTAACTGGACCAAGTCCTGTGTCTACGTCATAGCTGGTACTCTGCCGCCTCTCCCCCGCAGGTTCCCCATCCTGGTAGCGGCCGACGGCTTTAAGTATTTGGGGGTCTATGTATCCACGATCTCCTCGGTCCGCTACGAGCGGAATTTGTATGCTCCGCTCCGCAGACTGAAGCAAGACGTTCGGCGTTGGCGCGATCTGCCTCTATCTTCATTGGGCCGGGCGGCGCTCTTTAAAATGATGTCGCTCCCCCGATTCCTCTATGCCCTGCAAAATTTCTTCGATCCTGTTCCAGCTCGCTATTTCCACGAAGTCGAGAGTTTACAGCGACAACTTATCTGGGATGGTCGTGCCCGCATTGCCTTATCCAAGCTCACGCTCTCCTGGTACGACGGGGGTATTGCGTTGCCGGATATTAGACGGTACTACTGGGCCTCACACCTGAGCGCCATCAACCATGCGACATACTCTCCGGAGCCCGCTCCTGCCTTTGCCTTGGATAAACTATTGTTGCCTGGTGGCAACTTTAATAGGGCACTGTATTCCAAGGCCCCCTTCCGACTCCTTACGGGCCCGACGAAATGCGCTGTGCGGGCATGGAGGGATGCTACTGTGGCCACGGGCTGGGGTGGTAGACTGACACGTAAGACGCCGCTGTATGATTTGGAACGGCTGGGCAACCTGTGGAAGACGAAAGGGTTTGAGAAATGGGACATGATTGGGATCAGCACTGTGGAGGACCTGTGGGCACGGGGCGCGGTTAAGTCCTTTGAGTTATTGAAGCTGGAATACTGACTCGACGATAGGGAGCACTTCCGGTACATGCAGGTGAGACACGCCTTGTCTTCTGTCTTTCCCCCTGGTACAGACATTCCGCAATCCTCCCCCTTGGAGGATCGAGTTCTGGACGGCCACGTCCCGGATAGTACCATCTCCTTAATCTACAAGAAGCTTATTAACAACAGAGCTGACCAGCTTGAGAAGCTCTGGGCCGCCTGGACGGCTGACGGACTTGAATTGGACGACGAGGACTGGCAGTCAGCTGTGTCCTCCCCTAAGGAGGTGGCTATTCCGGCACGACTTCGCTTTGTCCAATTGAAGATCCTCCACCGTGTGTATCTTACTGGAGTGCGTCTGGTGCGAATGGGTTTGGTTTCGGATGGACGATGCAAGCGTGGGTGTGGGATGGATGGTACCTTTCTTCACGTTCTGTGGGAATGTCCGATGATTGCTGCGTACTGGTCCAGGGTGCACGATGTTATGAGTCGTGTCACGGGGATCCCATTACTTCCTGAGGCACGTCGTTGCCTGTTGAATGTGTGGGAACCGTCTGATTGCAATGCTGCCCAGACACTTTGGGTTACCCTAGGCAACATGGTCGCAAAGAGGGATATCGCGCAGCTCTGGGGCTCCCCTAGATTACCATTGCTAAGTGCCTGGAAAGAGAACATGGACTGGTCCATGTTCCGAGAAAAGACGATATATGAGGCTCGGGGGCGTCCAGGGAAGTGGTCCAGAGTTTGGGCTCCCTGGAATACTTATCGTGGAGATATTTGTTCTCCTCCGCTTGACTATGAGGTCCCTCTCCCCTCCTTTCCGTGATTTACGTTCCTCTCCTAATTTCACCACATGTTTTGTTCTCTCGCGCGCGCCACCCCCCCCTCGACATTGTCGTTTCTCCCACATTATTTCCCCCCCCCCACCTCCAGCAACCCTTGCCACCATGATACCATGTGTTTGTTTGTTTGTGTTCTTTTCGACAAAAACATAAAATTAAACCTTTCTTATCCTACTTGTATGATGCTATGCTCTTGCCGACAATGTGGACGTGATAGATTGCTCCAGCAACGTACTGTCTCGGATTATACTATTCACTCAGCCTGTTTATGTCATAGCGGCCGGCCCTGCGGGGTTGTAGGCAGACGCTGTGTATTGTGCATTCGTAAATAAAGGTTTAAAAAAAAAAAATAAAAATAAATAATAAATATAACTAACTTAAAAATACTTAAAATACTTAAATAACATTAAAACTAATAGATAATTAATATATTTAAAAAAATGTACATATATATATATATATATAATATATATATATATATATATATATATATATATATATATATATATATATATATATATATATATATATATATATATATATATATATATATATATATATATATATATCGATCACCAACACAATTATACTCGCACTCCACCAGGATTAGTTATATAGCAGGTTTATTTCAACAGCGTGCCTTTACAGCATGCTATCATTAACCAACGTGTTTCAATCTTACGATCTTGCTCACGGTTACAAACCGTGAGCAAGATCGTAAGATTGAAACTCGTTGGTTAATGATAGCATGCTGTAAAGGCACACTGTTGAAATAAACCTGCTATATAACTAATCCTGGTGGAGTGCGAGTATAATTGTGTTGGTGATCGATTATTCACAGGTAAAGCCCGTCCCTGGAACTCGCACCGGCTGTGAGAAGTAGTGCCCTCGGTAACGGGAACACGTTGGTGGACCAAAAAAAAAAAACAAAAAAAAACAAAACATAAATATATATATATATATATATATATCTATATATATATATATATATATATATATATATATATATATATATATATATATATATATATATATATATATATATAGTATTAATAAAATATACAATATATTAACCATAGGTGTAGAGCAGTGTAGAAGCAGACCAAGACAAATTAGATGCCTTATAATGTCAGGATTTATTCAGAGTCAAAGGCATATATGTTTTCAAAATAACCAAGGCAAGTCAGGGAGAACTAGTTCAAATCCAGGCTAAACAAGGGAGTTCTGGGAGATGTAGTTCGGGTCCAAAGCAAAACATGGAGGTAGGAATACAACTTGGTCACACTCTGTTCTCCTCCTCAGGTTTTCACCCAAACGGAGTTCCCCGGTCTTCATGCTTGACAGACCTCCTCGGATACCGTGAAACAAAACAAAAAAACAAGAACTCTTGTCAAATATGGGGTTTTACGCGTTAAAGCTACGCAGGAAGCAAGGGAAGTGGGGGGAAGCTCTTCACCAGAACCTTCACCAGTGTGCGTGCAGTTCTTTAAACGGACGTTTTTGTGCCCCGTCCTCTATGCACAGTGTCAACACCAATTATTCGGTTCCACCCGGTTTCCCCCCTCCTTTCCCGTCCTCCAGTCCCCGACCCCAAGAGCGTTGAAGTTTGTCTCGTACCTTGTGCAGCCACGACCCCCGGTGGCCGTGGCTGGCGTACTCGCGTTGCCAGGTAGGGTCTGGCTGCCCTTCTGTTCCGGTGCTCAGCTCCTCGGCGTCGCAGGCGGCTTCGGCTGTTGTTGTCCTCTTCCCGGTGTCAGGCTCCGTCCTTCCGTTCTCCGACGGTGAAACAAAGAAGGTCCTCACCGGTGTTTCCTCCTGGCGTCCGATCCGTGGTCCCGATGTACGACGACCTTCTTCCTCGGCGTCTTCCTTATTTAGAGCGCTGGAACCACGTGACTCCCCCAGCGGAGTGGCCCAGGCATAGGATTTAAAGGGGCCGCAGTCATCATTGTCGTTGTTGTTCTGAAAACACAGAATGGGAGAGCAATGAGGGGAAAAGTGCCCCGAGGGGGCATCCACAGAGTCTGAATCGTCACACACCCCTACCCCAGTTTGTTCACGTTCGGGGAACAAAGGAAGGCGTGAAAGAAAGTCAGCGTTTCCATTGTCAACTCCCTTCCGGTGCACCACCTCAAAAGAAAAAGGTTGGAGGGAGAGGAACCACCTCAGGATTCGCGGATTGTTACCTTTGTTGCGGCTCATCCACTGCAAGGGGGCATGATCGGTGTAAAGGACGAAATGGGCCCCTTCCAGATAGTAACGCAATTTCTCAATTGCCCACTTAATGGCCAGGCACTCTTTCTCTATGATAGGATATTTCTGCTCCCGAGGAAAGAGTTTTCTGCTGATGAAAAGAACGGGATGCTCAGTACCATCTGACGACAATTGGGACAATACTGCACCTAATCCATGTTCAGAAGCGTCTGTATGTAACAGGAAAGGTTTCGAGAAATTAGGAGACCTCAAAATGGGGGCAGAGGATATGGCCTTTTTCAGATTCACAAATGCAGCTATGGTGTCTTCACTGGGGTTTTGGAAGTCTTTGGTTTTAACGTTTTTCTGTAGTAGGTCAGTCAGGGGAGTAGCCAGTTCAGAATATTGTGGAATGAAACGTCTATAATAACCCAAGAGCCCCAGGAAAGCCCTAACCTCTTTCTTGGTCGAGGGAAAAGGGGCTTCAGTTATTGCATTCACTTTTTCAGACTGTGGTTCGATAACACCGTTTCCCAGAAGGAACCCAAGATATTTCACCTTCCTAAAGCCTGCTCGGGATTTTTTTGCATTTATGTGTAACCCTGCTGCTTGTAGGGACTTGAGAACCTGAGTACAATGCTCTAGATGTGAGTCCCAGTCTGGACTAAAAATGACAATGTCATCAAGGTATGCAGAGGAATACTCCTGATGTTGTTGTAACACCTTGTTCATAAGGCGTTGGAACGTTGCAGGTGCCCCGTGCAACCCAAAGGGTAAGACAGTAAACTCATACAGGCCTGTTGGTGTAACAAAGGCAGTCTTTTCCTGATCTTCTGGCTTGAGGGGAACCTGCCAATAGCCTTTTGTGAGGTCAAGGGTTGTAATGTACTGAGCTTCCCCCAATCGTTCTATTAACTCGTCGACTCTAGGGATTGGATATGAGTCACACTTGGAAATAGAGTTGACCGCGCGGAAATCAATACAAAAACGAACTGACCCATCCGGCTTTGGCACTAGGACTATAGGAGAGGACCAATCACTTTTGGAGGGCTTTATGACTCCTAAGTCTAGCATGCTCTTAACCTCTTCCTCAATGGCCTGTCTCCTGGCAGCTGGAATGCGATAGGGTTTTTGTTTTACTATTTTCCCAACCTGTGTGTTTATGGTGTGCTCAGCTAACCTAGTTTTTCCAGGTAGGTTAGAAAAAAGATGAGAAAAGGGTTGTAGGGTCTCCTGAAGGGTTCTGTCTTGTTCTTCCGTTAAATCAGGATTGACCACTAACTCCTTCAGGGTACTTTCACCTTGTGACAGGGTTCCTATATGTTGTACATTTCGAGGGGGGGGACCCAACCATTTTTTTAGGAGATTAATGTGATATAGTTGGGTCTTTCTGGGCTTGATCTGTACTTTATAGGAAGTTAAACCTACTTTCTCTGTGATTTTATACGGGCCCTGCCACCCAGATCGTGGTTTCCCTAGGTTGGATGGTAACAGGACCAATACCCAATCACCTACGTTGAGGTGGCGCCACTTCTTTCCCTTATCATAGAGGGTTTGTTGTTGTCTCTGTGCTTTCTCTAGGTTGGAATCAGCAAATTCCCTTAACTTGTGGAGTCTGGAGTGGAGACTCTGGGTATACTCAAGAAAAGTTTTAGTATCTTCCTCTTTCTCTTGTTCCCATACTTCCTTTGTAATCTCTAAAAGACTCCTTGGCTCTCTTCCGTAGAGGAGCTGAAATGGGGAGCACCCTAGACTAGCTTGTACCTGGCTTCGGATGACATATAAAGCTAGGGGAAGTAGCTGGTCCCATTCTTTGCCCTCAACAGTTAAGAGCTTCTTCAATGTCAATTTCAAAGTGGCGTTGTAACGCTCACAGAGTCCATCAGTCTGGGGGTGATATACTGATGTTTTGATGTGAGATGTCTAAAGACTTACAAATTTGTCCCATCAACTTAGAAACAAAGGGAGTGCCCTGGTCAGTCAATATCTCCCGAGGGAAACCAACTCTTGAAAAGAGCTCCAGGAGTTTCTCAGAGATATTTCGGGTTGTAGGAGTACGCAAAGGAAAGGCTTCGGGGTATCTTGTGGCATAGTCAACCACAACCAAAGCGTAGAGGTGTCCCTTCTTGGTACGTGGTAATGGACCAATGAGATCCATTCCGATTCTTTCAAATGGATTACCCACAATTGGTAACGGTTGTAACGGGACAGCTGGTGGTTTGTAAGGATTCTTTTTTTGGCAGACCTCGCACTCTTGGCAGAATCTAGTGACTTGGGAAAATATACCAGGCCAATAAAAATGTTGCAACAACATCTGCATCGTCTTTTGGGCTCCTCTGTGTCCTGCGAGCAGATGTGAATGAGCAAAGAAAAGAACTTGTTCCCGAAATGCTTGAGGCACTAACAACTGAGGAGTGTCCCCTTGTTTCCCTATGCGATATAACAATTCGTTTTTTACGTGAAAAGAGGGAAAGCTATCGGGTGTTTGTTGCACTTGAGACCATGCTGCTTGCAAGGTTGGGTCATTTTTCTGAGCATACCTGAAACTCCGGTCGGTGACCCACGGAGCTTGGGTTAGAAGAGTAGGTTGTGTTCTGGGGTTGGGAGAGATGTTCTGTAACTCGTTTCGTAGCATGTTAAGAAATGAGGGATAGTCTTGCCCTATTATCATTTCCTCCGGTAGACTAGGAACAACCCCGAGCCTAACCTTTAGGGTCTGACCTTGGGGAAGGACTACAGGGACAGTGATAACGGGATAAACCTTTACATCCCCATGAACACACCTAATCGGTACAGAATCTTCCACCTCTTCAGAGAGTGGTGATACAACGGACTGTAGAATGACTGACTGTTTGCACCCCGAATCTAGCAATGCCTTCACCTGCACACCCTTAACCTGGACACTTACGTGAAAACTGGGTCCGAGTTCCGCAGAATATAGGATGGCACGGGATATACATCCGATGTCCATCGGTTCTTCTGGAGGTTTCTTCCTGGGACAGTTACGTGCTATGTGCCCCCACTCTCCACATTCAAAACACTGGGGGTTGCGTAGGGGAGGTGGCTCTAATCGGGGTGTTTTTGGTTTTACCGTTTCTAGTGGGGGTTTTAGTGGTTTCTTTTCGGGTCGTACAGGACCACTCCCTGGTTTTGAGGGCCTTTCAGAATCCCAAGGTAAGGCCCTAGGTTGCGCCCTATAAAACGTGGTGGCCATTTCTACCGCCTGTTCAGGACTCAGATGTTTGAGTTGTTTCAACCATCTTTGAATGGGGTATGGCAAGGCCTCTAAGAATTGTTCTAAATAAATCATGTCCATGATTTCATCCTTTGTTTGGGACTGCGGTCTTAGCCATTTGTCTGCTGCTGCCTTTAGCTTAAAATATAGGGTTTTGGGATTATCGGCTGGGGTGCCGCGTTCTTTCCTGAACCGTACCCTATACGCCTCTGCATCTAGGCCCATATGATCCAGTATCAAAGCTTTTATTTCTGTATAGGAAGTATTACCATTCGGGTTAGCTACTTGGTAAGCAGCTTGTGCCTCTCCGGTAAGAAGTGGGGCTAGGAAGAAAGGCCACTTAGCTTCAGGCCACCCAGATGCCCTTGCCGCCCTTTCGAAGTTAAGAAGGAAGGCATCGGGGTCCTCTCCGGTTGCATATTTCTGGAGAGACACATTTGGTCCATTTCCTGCCCTTATCTGAAGTTGTGTTGTTAACTCCCTTCTATCGTCTGCTACTTTTTGCATTTGGTCTGCATGGTTGGCCAGACTATCTCTCATGAGTTCTCGGTCTGCTTGAGCAGAAGTCATCTGCTTTTCTACTGCCCATTCTAGCTTCTCCTGCCCTCGTATTAACTGTTGTATAAGGTTTTCCATGGTAAGGCGACAAGATCCCACTTCTGACACCACGTGTAGAGCAGTGTAGAAGCAGACCAAGACAAATTAGATGCCTTATAATGTCAGGATTTATTCAGAGTCAAAGGCATATATGTTTTCAAAATAACCAAGGCAAGTCAGGGAGAACTAGTTCAAATCCAGGCTAAACAAGGGAGTTCTGGGAGATGTAGTTCGGGTCCAAAGCAAAACATGGAGGTAGGAATACAACTTGGTCACACTCTGTTCTCCTCCTCAGGTTTTCACCCAAACGGAGTTCCCCGGTCTTCATGCTTGACAGACCTCCTCGGATACCGTGAAACAAAACAAAAAAACAAGAACTCTTGTCAAATATGGGGTTTTACGCGTTAAAGCTACGCAGGAAGCAAGGGAAGTGGGGGGAAGCTCTTCACCAGAACCTTCACCAGTGTGCGTGCAGTTCTTTAAACGGACGTTTTTGTGCCCCGTCCTCTATGCACAGTGTCAACACCAATTATTCGGTTCCACCCGGTTTCCCCCCTCCTTTCCCGTCCTCCAGTCCCCGACCCCAAGAGCGTTGAAGTTTGTCTCGTACCTTGTGCAGCCACGACCCCCGGTGGCCGTGGCTGGCGTACTCGCGTTGCCAGGTAGGGTCTGGCTGCCCTTCTGTTCCGGTGCTCAGCTCCTCGGCGTCGCAGGCGGCTTCGGCTGTTGTTGTCCTCTTCCCGGTGTCAGGCTCCGTCCTTCCGTTCTCCGACGGTGAAACAAAGAAGGTCCTCACCGGTGTTTCCTCCTGGCGTCCGATCCGTGGTCCCGATGTACGACGACCTTCTTCCTCGGCGTCTTCCTTATTTAGAGCGCTGGAACCACGTGACTCCCCCAGCGGAGTGGCCCAGGCATAGGATTTAAAGGGGCCGCAGTCATCATTGTCGTTGTTGTTCTGAAAACACAGAATGGGAGAGCAATGAGGGGAAAAGTGCCCCGAGGGGGCATCCACAGAGTCTGAATCGTCACAATAGGATAGCGAGAGGGTTACATTTACTATCACCACTCGAGTGAGTGCAACAGTAGAAAAAACATTGGATAGCGTAGCAGTAAACATTACTCTTCCAACTCCAGTGAGTGCAACAGTAGGGAAAGCGTTGGATAGCGGGAGGGTAAGAATTACTAGTCCCACTCCAGAGAGTGCAACAGTAGGGAAAGCGTTGGATAGTGTAGGTGTAAAAAATACTATTCCCACTCCAGAGAGTGCAACAGTAGGGAAAAGCGTTGGATAGCGTAGGGATAACAATTACTATAACCACTCCACAGAGTGCAACAGTAGGGAAAGCGTTGGATAGCGTAGGGGTCAAAATTACTATTCTCACTCCAGAGAGTGCAACAGTAGGGAAAGCTTTGGATAGCCTAGGGGTAAAAATTACTATTCCCACTCCAGAGAGGGCAACAATAGGGAAAGCGTTGGATAGCGTAGAGATAACAATTACTATTCCCACTCCAGTGAGTGCAACAGTAGGGAAAGCGTTGGATAGCGGGAGGGTAAAAATTACTATTCCCACTCCAGTGAGTGCAACAGTAGGGAAAGCATTGGATAGCGTAGAGGTTAAAATTACTATTCCCACTCCAATGAGTGCAACAGTAGGGAAAGCATTAGATAGCGGGAGAGTAAAAATTACTATTCCCACTCCAATGAGTGCAACAGTAGGGAGAACGTTGATAGCGTAGTGCTAAAAATTACTATTCCCACTCCAGAGAGTGCAACAGTAGGGAAAACCTTGGATACCGTAGGGGTGAAAATTACTATTCCCACTCCAGTGAGTGCAACAGTAGGGAAAACGCTGGATAGCGTAGGGGTTAAAATTACTATTCCCACTCCAGAGAGTGCAACAGTAGGGAAAGCATTGGACAGCGTAGGGATAAAAACTACTATTCCCACTCCAATGAGTGCAACAGAAGGGAAAGCATTGGATAGCGTAGGGGTAAAAATTACTATTCCCACTCCAGAGAGTGCAACAGTAGGGAAGGTATATACTTCATATATGAACGAAAATTAATTAAATATTAATGCCAATTTAATTTTTAAAAAAATATTATTCGTTTTTTATAATAAATTATTTAATTTCAACAAAAATAACCAATAAATAAATAAAAAAATGTCATTATTTATAATTAAATTACTTCCCACCCTATACCCCTATGAACCCACAACCCACTACTGAAAATAAATTAATACAATTAACATGATTAACATTTAATCAATTATTTAAAATTAATTACCAATTATATTTTATTTACTTACCAATGATTAATTAATTAACAATGATATACCAATGTTATTTTAATGAATTACCAATTAATCAATGAATTAAAATTAATTACCAATTACATTTTAATTAATTACCAATTAATAATTAATTCAAAATTAATTCAAAATAAACTCCAATAAATAAACATATTTAATTAATTTTAAATACATTTTTTCCGACCCTATTCTCCTATAAACTCACAACCCGCTACAGAAAATAAATTAATATAATTAACATAATCATCAATTAACCAATTAATTAAAATTAATTACCAATTTAATTTTAATAATTTACCAATTAATAATTAATTACCAATTAATACAACTTAATACCAATAAATAAATTAACATATTTAATTAATTATAATTAAATTACTTCCCACCCTATTCCCCTATAAACCCACAACCAGCTACAGAAAATAAATTAATATAATTAACATATTATCAATTAATCAATTAACTAAAATGAATTACCAATGAAATTTTAATTTATTACCAATTAATAATTAATCAACAATTAATTCAAAATAAATACCAATAACTAAATTAACATATTTAATTAATTATAATTAAATTACTTTCCACCCTATTTCCCTATAAACCCACAACCCGCTACTGATTTATATTACGCAAAAATAAAATGCCATAAAATGAATTAATTAAAATAAATTATAAAATAAATATACACTTTTCACACATATAGTAACATAAAAAGCACTTTAAAAAATTGATATTAACTTACTTACCTCTAATTCGATATTTTTGTTGTTTATATTCTGTCCATTCGATATTTTGTCCATTCTATATTTTGGAATCGATATTAATGCTATTCTAATCGATATTTTTGTAGTCTATATTTTGTCCAGTCGATATTGTGTCCATTCTATATTTCTGAATCAATATTAATGTAATTCAAAATAAAAAACTCGATATTTTGACTGAATATCCAATGATTGGTATCTCTAGAAATGAGTTCAAAACTAGGGGCCTTCTGTACCTAGATGAAGAGAGAGCTTTTGGGGAGCTTGCGAATCCCTGCGTGTTGAAAGATCAGTTAACACTTACTACTGGAGGGATGGAGCCATACCTGTCCTTTTTTTACAAAGTGGTTTTGATAGAATGCTGCTTTTTAGATTCAGGTTAGGATCCATTCATAGACTATTGTCATTCCCTACAATGAATGACTGGTCACATAATTTTCCAGCCTGCCTGTGTGATTCTCAGTCAATTCAGACAATATTACATATGATGCGTTTCTGTAAATTTTATGCGACACAAAGGAAAACACTACTTGTACCTGTATTAAGGGAGTTTGGTCTAAGACAGTGTTGTACTGCACTATTCGTTTGCAATGCGTAGAAAGTGCACACATTGACTGGAGGATTGCCCTGTACATTAAAAGAGTGCTTCGAATTAGCAAAATATTGTGAAGGGTTAGTATGGAGCAGAGGAGGTTGGACGGTGACCAGTGAAAATTGATATGGGTATTAATTTTCTCTTATTCACAATCGTCTTTTTGAATGAATCCTATAATTTATCTGATCCTGTCCTATTCTGTATTTTACTTCTGGCACAAGGGGGTCCTCTAAGTTGTAGTAATGTTTTAGTAAATTGAAATTTTATAACTACTGAGAAAATTGAATTGTTATGAACTTTTTTAAAAATATTTGCTCTTATAACTGCTTTTTATTGTGCTTTTATGATTGCTTTTCTACAATCGAATAAAGTTTATTTTGATTGATTGATTGGAGTGGTATATTGTTTTTCCAACTTTCATTTTCTACATATTTGTAATTTTATGTCCGTATGTTTTATGATTGCCAGCTTATTAACAATAACGGTAGGCCTGATGTTGGTTGAGTTGGTTGTTGTAACAAACCAATGATAAACACTATAGGCTTGATTTGGCACACTGGGAAATGTTATGCTAGATGCCATAGGCCTGATCTGTGAAATCAATACAAGTAAAAATAATAATAACAATAAGTAAAAAGAAATAAAAGTCAAAAGGTCTTTAAAGGTGGATTGTTAAACACAGTTTTAAAGCGTGTAGACCAGTATTTGTTTGCATGGAATGTCACAGACTAATAAAGTAGGTAAGGATTTTTGTGTTGGTTAACCCCAAATAAACTCTGTTGGACAAAAGATACGCTCTTTGATAACCATTGATAACTCATCTTAGTTGAAGTTGTATATTGTTTTGCATCATTTATTTTGCACATATTTCTAATTATATGATTGTATGCTTGCTGTTTACCTTGCAGGAAAGCTTGTGATCAATTCTGTAGCCCTGAGTTGGTTATGGTGATAGGTAACAAGCTACTGATAAAGGCTAAAATTCGTATTACAGCATTGGGAAATGTTATGCCAGATATAGTAGACTTGATCAGTTTAGTATGAGAAGTTACTACTCAGGCAGTGGTCTTGACTTGTTCACTGTGAAAAGCACAAAACCACTAGGCTCTAACGGTGGATTGATATTACTCTGTGTTCAAGGCTGTTGACAGCTATTTTCTTACATTGAATCTCCTAGATTACTTTAATATGCAAAGAATGTAGTGTTGGTTATTCCCTCTGGCAAACCCTGTAGATAGAACATTTGCACAGGTAGAGTCCTTGTTAGGAACTCTTAGAAGGGGTTGTTTATTGCCTTGCAACTGTAATTTTACTAAATTTGTATTTCTCTAATAGTGCACCTGAAGGGTTCACGGGTTGGAAAGATTATGTTCAATAAAGAAGGCCTGAGTTGGTTATGGTGATAGTTCTATAATAAAGGTAATAGGCCTAACTGGTTCACTGGAAAACATTATATCACACGCAGTAGGTCTAATCTGTTTGCTATGAAAAGTGATGACAAAGGCATATTTATCATGATAAGAATAAAGCCAACAGGCCCTTAAAGGTGTATTGGTATTATTCTGTGGTACCTTATGTAAACTAGTATAATATTTTATGTAATCTCATAGGTTGCTGTAGTCGACAAAGGTTATGGTATTGTTCACCCCTACTGACAAACCTGGGGAAGAGGATTTTTACTGTGATAGCACTTGCTAGGGCAACCTAGAAGCAGTGATAAATTGTTTTTTCAAATGAAAATTTGCCACTTGTTTAAATGTGATGGCTGTATGCTTCCTGATAGTTTCCCTAGGAGAAGACTTGGACTCAATACAGTGGACTGAGTTGGTTACATTGACTAGCCAATGGTAAAAACTGTAGACCTGATTTGCTCAATGGGAAAAGTTATGCCAGATGTCATAGGTCTGATTTGTTTATTATGAAAAGGTGCAAGAAAATGGAGCAGGCAAGACACTGATTGTGAGGAGCATATATTAAAGCCAGTAGCACTTTAAGGGTTGATTTTTATGATACTGTGCTAAAGCCTGTTAGCAGGAATTTTGTTTTTATCAAATATCGTAGATTACCACAGTAGTCAAGGGTTTTTGTGCTGGTGACCTCCTTAGCTAAATCCTGGGTGTAGAAAACGTGCATTATGATAATCCTTGCTAGACCCTCCTAGAAGAGCTGCTATGTTTAGGTTTCATCCAGGATCTTGTAATAAATAAAATGATAAAAAAATAATACATAGATACATACACGCGTTTATAGAGAGGCTTAGAATCAGTCCCCTCCTGCCATTGGTTTAAGTGTCATTCACACTTCACTTTCAACCATAATAGCACTACGCATGGGATAATTTACAACACACTTCAGCCATTGGCTATTTTGCCCTGTGAGTGGTGGCATTTTGCCTGATCATATCTGCACAGCTGCCTAAAAATATGTGTGCTTTTGTGCAGGGCTGGTGGCTCAGTCCTTCAGTTCTCCATGTTCTCCTTGTATAGTCCCCTTTTTTATTTATTTCCTTCTACTTTATTTAATTTAGTTTTTTGGAACTAATTGCATCTTCCCAGTCAGTGCTACTGGGCCACTCACTTGCGGCTCATTTCAACTGCAGTTTGCCTCATCTTGTGCGGCCACTGCTTCTAAAAAGGCTGCCATTTTAGAATGTTGTTGTAAATAGTGTATCATTGTTTTACCATCACAAGATAGCAACACAATTCTTCTAAATTTTTTGGCCATGTTGGACATTTAAAAACAACAACAGAGTAAGGGCCCGATTATGACTTTGGCGATGTAGGAGCGGGGCCACCATGCCGCTGTCCCACTCCCATACCGCCAAAGCCATGTGAGCACAAGCCCCCAGATGACGAGTTTTCTCATGTCTTATGAAAATAGGCACGGCAAGCACCAAAGGCAGTTCCTGCACGGCATGGACTCTGCAGTCCATACCGTGCAGGAAATGGAGTGCATACAAACCGGGGGGCACAACATGTGCCCCCCTGCATGCACTCTATGGACCTTAGGCGTTTGTTTTCTCTCTGCCACAGTTTTTATGGCAGGCTCACCGCCATGAAAACCGAGGTAGAGAGGAAAGTCGTGATATGCTTGACGGTGCCGCAGCAGCACCGGCAAGCATATTGCGGCCTCAAGACCACTGCAATACCGCCAAGGCTCTCTGATTCCTGTCCGTTGCGGCTGTACCATGTAATAGGGCAGTCGGAACGATGGTGCTGAGGTGCCCGCACCGCCACCGTTGGACTGCCGCAGTCATTATTAGGCCCTATGTACAATACCACTGAAAGACGGCCGCCTGCTGCTACATTTAATTTTATTATAGTAACAGGTTTCCTTTTTTCTACTTTTTTAGTTTTGCCTCTGAGATTGCTTAAGCTGTCTTGTTAGAATTTTGTTTTTTCAAAGAAATCATACAGCATATACCTACATAAAGTGTATTTTAGTCAGCAGCCTTCATCTATTTGCCTGTTAAATTGTCATTCACGTTTTGCTTTCACCCACCACGGCATACAGCATGGGACAATGGATCAGCCTACTTTACCCACTGGCTCTCTTTACTTTGAGTGATTGCATAAATCCTGCACACGCTGTTCTTATCTACTTAAAGTAGTTTCTTCCTTTTCAGTTACATATTTGGTTAAAAGTATGTTTTATTTATTTGTTACATTACCTTTAAATACTGGCAATTTTTTTAATGCATTTTTTAGTGCCAAGTCAGATGTGATTTATTTTCTGCTTCCTTTTTAAAGTTGCTGTTATAAAATTTACAAGAATCATTGTCACATTGTAGCTGCCCGCCATTAGAGTGTTTTGCTACACGGGGTTTACTCTACTCTCCTTGGCTACTACGGAGAACTGAAAGGTTTGTTATTTAAATAAGATCAATTGTAAAAAGGCACATTAGTGAATGGTTTAATTAACAAAAAGAACCATTGCAATTATATGGCAGCCACAAGTAAGTAGTTGCATGTTTTCTTTTTTGCATTTTATTCTGTTGCATATGCTTGCACTGACAACTTAAAAATGCAAACAATGCACATGTTTGCGAAGGCCAGACCTTTTGGCTTTGCCAATGCTTGTTTAAATGCATTTTTATGTGCTTGTTGATTATGTGCGTGCATTTGTTTTTGGCTGCTTCCTTTACTTTCTTTGTCACCCGTGGTCATTGAAGATTTCCACTGCAATAATCCTTGATGGACCTCTAGATACATATACATATATCATGGGTCCCCAGGTCGGCTTTCTTCTGTCTGATTGAGTCTCATTCAGGTACTGCTTGTATGACAGCATACTGCATGGGGCAATGGATTAGCTCATTTCTGCCAGTGGATTTATTGCTCTGTGACTAACAGCATTTTGCCTGATCACATATGCACATCTCTCTGAAAATGAGTATGCTTCAGTGTCTAGGCAGGTGGTCAGTCCCTTAGTTTTCGATTTTTTCCATTCATATGTGTCCTTTCATTTCTTTCCTTCTCTTTTTTTAAGACCACCCTTCACAGATGGGTAGGTGGGTGAATGCAAGAATGAGTGAGAGGGTGGATGAATGGCTGCTTGAGTGCAAGGTTGTAAAACAGAGTGCATGTATGATGACTTATTGAGTGCCTAAACGCATCATTGCTATTGTATGCTCGTATTAAATGTAATCATAATGGTAAATCTGTAACCTATGATAACCAGAGGGCATTTAAATATTGGTGCTGCCTCATAGGCATTCCATTTTAAAGGTTCCTGGTGATGCTAACGCTGATTATACCTTGAAGCCACATTTAACCAGTAAATAATTGCTTCTCTGTTTTATATGAACGTGTCTTTAATTGTCTATGTTTATTTGTATGCAGGCGCCCTGGGACTTATGTATTTCAATAATCCACACTCAGCTGGGCTACACAGTATTCGTTTTCTACATTCCTTGACTATACTTGTGCCTAAAGTGACATTCAACTGCATTGTTATAGAATGAAAGGCATTCATGTGGGCGAGTATCCAAAATGCTGTGGTTGCCCCACACAGGGGTGCACATGGTATCTGTGTACTGAAAACAACAGGGACCCTCAAAGCACAGTATCGTGCATTGCCACATCTGCTTTCAAAGCTGCTGGTTTTGCTTAGTCGTGGAGTGCTGAGTCTGAATGTCTCTCTATGGGGTATATTGCAGTCAACGTCAATAAGCAAGGAATGGGAGACTAAACTGTTTGTTTACAATACATTTCCAGCCCACTTGAATGAAGCCCAGCTTGGCGCCTTCCAAGTCTCGGCTCTAAAAGAATGGCCGATTTGCAATAGAAAGTCATGCTTGAAGCGGTTACGATCTCGATTAATCTTCACTGTGAAGCACAAAATATTGTAGGATCATTCAATGTTACCCTCTATAATAATTAACGACTTGCCCATTAATTTGTGTATGCAGTAACTAGGATGAAGGTAGCATTCTGGCCACCAGGTTAGCTCCTGAGTGGCTTTTGCACGAGGCATGAGGAGATACTGATCAGTGTGCAGGTGAAAGCAGGGCACGTCAGGGTTAAAAGCACAACGAGAACTTTATGCAGTAGTCCTTGCCCCGGTGAATGTTCCACCAGGTCTCCCTCTTCCTTGCTGATTGTCTGAGCATGCTTATGAGACTCACTCAATGAAGGGGGGCGGGGCATGGACCATGGGCATGCGTAAATGCCACCGCCGGCTCCTCCGCTGTGGCAGAGGAGCGTCGCCACAACTCCTCCCCATCAGCTGCCTCAAAACAGCAGGAAAGAAAAAATAAAACGATAATAAACATGTTTTATTATAATTTTAATTTTCTTTCACCAGCCGAGTCTTTGGGGGCAGGGCTAGGAGAATGATTGTCAATGGAGAGGGAGTAGTATGCTCTGGTATCAGTGCGCATGTGGGTTTGGCCAGTCATCTCAGGAGGGCCAAACTGACATGCGCACTGAAGATGTCTCAATCCTGAGCTGCGCTGCCAGGTTGGAGACAGCAGGCACAGGCTCCCAGTTTCACTGGGAACACAAATTCAGGGTGCTCAGGCCAATCTTGATGCTGCTCTCATACCTGAGTGCAGCATCAGGATTGGCTGCAGGGGAGTTTGGGAACCTGCGAGCCTGTGACTACAGTAGACTGGAGCAGTAGAACACAAAGCAGCTGCTTGCATGTAAGTTTTTTTTAATTGTATTTTATTTGTTGTCTGTTGTCCCCCTGACCCCTTCTCTTCAACAACACCAGCCGCTACTGGCAAGCGCTCAGTCATGATAGCACCCTCTTTAACTTCTGCTGCTCTTAATTTCGACACACCTCACCGGTGCCTGGCAGCCTAACTCAGTGCGAGGTTGAGTCTAGGCCTCCACAGCACCTGATTAGGAGATGACGAGCTACAGTGAGGAGGAAGTAAATAAGAGCAGAAGGCAGTCCTGAGCAGGATGAGCATGCTTTGCTGAGCTTAGGAAAAGAGCCTTGTTCTAGGGCGTGTCCAGGTCTTCCTCGCTACAGAACCTTTTGTCTTGCTGTTGGGGTACCTCTTTTCTGTAGATGAACCTTGCATAGCTAGTTCCTTTGCTATACTTTCTCTGTGTCAGTAAACAAGCATGAATACTGTTCCTGCACATGCCTTCCATCATCTCTGTAAGAGGGAAGATGTAAGAACTACTTCTGGCTGTGCAGTGCCTAATCAATGCAATGGAACCTTGCAGTGCTTCTGCCCACAAACATGGCAGAGTACCCTGTCTGCCTAACAGACAGTCCGCCCGTTGGACTGCCATATTTATGACAGCGGTGTCCCCGATAACGCCACCTGTGGTATCCTCCAAAAGTGGAAGGGTTCGTTTTTTGTTTTGCAAAACAAACTACCACTTTTCGAGTTCGTTTTTTAAAAGAAATAAAAGTTTGCTGTGTGGCCGCTTGAAACATGTTTTGAGAGGGTGCCCTAAACTTGCTTCACGCGGCTGCTCAGCAAACTTTCAGTGGCTTCAAAGGAGCTGCCGGCTCTCCAGAATGCTGGCCGAGATTTCTAAATATGGTGAGCGGTAGCCTGACCAGCACCCTGGTGGATGGTGGGCTGTCCGACATGCTCTAAATGAGGCCCTTCTTAATGTATTGACCAGTGAAGAAACTGGCATTGCAATGGGTGCTTAACTGTGGCAGTATGGACGTTGCCATTGCAATAGGAGCTTAACTGTGCCAAACTGGGAGTTGAAATGGTAATATTTAGTGTATTTGGACAAAAGGAAACAGGCATCGTGGCAATATATGTAATATGGAAGATGAATTATCTGTTTATACCTGTATAATCTGTAACCTTTGAGTAATCTGTAGCCTTTTGGCACCCTCAACAGCAGATAGCACAATAAGCAGTCCTGGCTTAACAATGTACTAAAATAGTAAATTATGTGTGCAGTACGGAGCAGCACCACTGGGGCATTCAGAAGCCACATGGTATTTTAGCAGCACCCCTTTAGGAGCCTTGGCATATATGGGCTGCAGCACCGCCAAGTTAGCTAATACACTGAGTAATTTATTATAAGTAGATTCCTGGAATTGTTTGGCAGAAACATCAATATTTGGACAGCAATTACACAAATTTTGAAAAAACACAGGATGGAATTATGATGGCCTTGACATAAGGCGGTCATGCTTGGCATACAGTGAGCCTGAATGCATCATTATAGCATGTGACCCTGACATATGCTGCCCCTCATTGGCATTTTGGAGGCATCCTAGCAGTTGAAGTTACACTGCTATTGGCATGTGGTGACTACCCATGGTTATTGGTGGGCACTCTAGAAATAAAATGGGCACCCCAGAAAGTGATTAGCACATGTTAGGCATCCATTGGATCACAGTACAATCCATGGACCTGTGAGGCAGATTTTCCCTATCCGGGAAATAAGTAGTATATGTAAGAGGATGAAGAAATGGTATTGTGTTCTTTGCGTGCCAAACCTGTGGATTTACTAAATGAAAAGCCTCCACATGGCTAGCTTTGACTTGAGACATTTGACTTATTTACCCAAAATGATAACCCGGTATTTAGGAGTTCAGGTCTAACTTGAGGAGGTGTTCTACAGTCTAATAGTTGAGATTATGGGAGCCGCGTAACTTTTAATTTCCATGCCCTGTCCCTTGCAAGTAGAATCCAGGTATAATATATGACTGAAAATCTACCTGGAAGGGGCAAGACGGGAAAATGGGAAAACATTTAAAAATGATAGATGGCTACGTCAAATTCCTTGCCCAGGTTACCCAAACAACTTAATTTTTAGGAAAATTACACCAAGAATGCAGCATTTTAGCCCAATTCCTTAGCCGGTGTTCTTGGTGGATGAACCTCCAAAGTCCTGGTGGAGGAATAGACTTGTTGAACACCCCATGAAAGTACTGGAATATTCCAGGAATTACCCTTCAGAGCTGTCTGTAGTACTTACAGCTTCTTTCCAATGTATTTGAAATGCCAATGCACAAATTGGCTTCATTTTCTCAAAACTATTTTGTGGGGACTCCCAAGCCTGCAACTTAACTGGGAAAAATGGGCCCCACTCACTCGCTGACACTCAACCAGACAATTTACACTGAGCTTTGAAAGTTCACAAATCGGCAGTTAATTACCTCCCTAATGTGCAGAATTATAATAGCTTTCATAGACTCAAAAATCCACCCCAGCAGTGAACAGCCACCTCGCTGAAGCATGGCTGTCGTACCTCTTGTCCTTACTTTGTTTAAATTATGTTCTGTCTTGTATATAGGGAGCAGTAGCTCACCTTTCATAAGAAGCTAATTGCACTCAAGGTGACTGTAAAAAATCTGAATGTCATTAAATAAAAACATGCATATGGCTGCTCCTCCAATGACAGGAGATAATGAGGGTCATATAGTAGGATCTCTAAAGACCAGCAGAGCCAATTCTCAAAAATCTCTCTGGAAAAGTCAAACATTTACTTAAATTTAAGCCAAGTTTAATCCTGATCTTTCAGGAATTCACAAGAAATGCAACGAGTACTCCTGGGAAGCTGTGACTGTTGCAATTTCGCAGAATGCTTCACTTGCACATACAAAGATACATGAATACATTTACATACAAAGGAACGTAAAGCTGTTTCACATGTCTCAGCTATACGTAGTGTCAACTGTCTGTTGGCAGACCTATGGTTTCCAGTACAGTACATACCTGGAATGGGCTTTGGGCCAGCCTCTTGTTCGTGATTGGACGACGTTGTTATTTAACTCAGCTGCATTTTTTTTTTTATTCAATGGCTCTCATCTCTATTCTTGAGTTTGTCCTGCCCACGAGCATTTTGGTCTCTTAGTGTTGTGATTGGATGAGTAGTATCCTTCCATCATTGACTTGATGGGACTTATTTCTCCCTGTTGTATCCAGCACTCCATGCAAGTGCGTGTATTTCCTTGCTCTCTCCCCTGTTTTTTCTCTGCCTCCTCGCCCATGTGCTCGCTTTTGACTTCCCTGGTGGTCCCTTTCATAACTATTGTTTTAATTGATTTTTTATTGATTTTATGGATACATTATGCTTCATGCACTTTGTCTTTGAGTTTTTCTTACTTTTTATTTTGCCATACTAAAATGAGGGTCAGCCATGTAGGAAAGGTAATATTAAAAATGGCCACCGTACACATTGGTGGCGATCTGGGAATGGGTTTTCTTTTAGGGAAATTCCATTGCAAGACTGCCAGCCATGCAAGTGCATCCGTCATGACGTGTTTGCACGTGGTTGAGAATCAAAAAAGGTTGGCAATGCCAATAGTTTGGCCTTGTAGAGCTGAGACCTACTGCCTTTGACAATTATTGCATTCATTTGCATTTTCTCATTGGCATTTTAAATACATCAATATTTGTATGAATCATTCGACTGAATATTACTTCAGTAACAAGCACCAATAACACCTTGGTTAGCACAGAGATGAAGGATACATTACATACTTAACAATACAAGGAAATGAGGCTCATCAACAAGGGTATATCTCTTTTTTCCACCTGATTACCCGGTTGCCTGATTACCCGCTGATTACCCGGTTGCCTGATTACCCGGTTGCCTGATTACCCGGTTGATATCATCATTATTCTGTGTCCATTTTCCAGCTGATTACCTAGCTGAAGTCATAATTACTCCATGTTCAGATCAATGCTCCCTGAGTATTACTTTAATATGCGGTAAAATTGCTATGTATATGTTCTGTGATGATACAAGGGCAGCAGTATGTTATTAAGGAAATATAACAATGTAAAGAAATGTAAGACAAGAGTTAGCAAAGGAATGTATCCCAGGTACTGGGACAAGGTGAAGGGAAACCAATGAGGCCCTCATTACAAGTGGCATCTTAATTCTGAATTGGCTGGTGACAGCAGGTATGTGCCCCGTTGGAATTATGAGATCCGTGGTGATTCCATGGATCTGTTCCTTTTCACATTGAGATTACGGCTGCTGAAATTTCTATGGTAAAATTTGAGAGAAAATGAGGAATTATTGGAGGAATTGCACGCAGAATTAAAGATTCTTAATTTCTAAAGGGACCCTCAGGGTTCCTCTTGTAAATGCCTGGGTTTTCCTCATCTTCGTAGTTACTGTTACTGTGATGTCCTGAGCCACTCAGTAATGAGGGGCTGAGTGGGTGTATATTTTAATGGAGACATGGATTCCAGTTTGAAGACAACCCATTTTCCATACCGGCAGTTAAAGATATTTCAAATGGCTTGTCAGACTATGCCAAAATAATCTGTAAATGAGACATTACCAAATGGCATGGAAGATTGTGTTAGAGACAACGATTCAGTGACTCAAACCAGTTGGTTTAGGAAAAGTCTGGCCCATTAAATTCAGGTTGTGAAAAAGTTACTATTGAATAACATTTCACAATCAGACACAGACACTTATTTTATTTTACTTACTAGCAGCCCGTCCCGACGTTGTCCGGGTATGAATTGCTGCCGGCCAGTAGTATATTGTTTTGTAGGATTTCGTTTTGATAGCATTTCTTATCTGTGACAGGCCTGTGAAACGCTCCGATTCACAGTGCACTGCTGATGCACTTAAGAGTGCGCGTTCAGTAGTGTGTGAACTTGAGTTTCCCCGCTTTATTTTTCCTTGCAATATTATATAGCGCGAACTCGACAACATGACATGAGCAAAATTTACATTACAGAAGAACACATTCATTTGTGGTAGGCACGGGGAGACAAAGCAATTTGCCTGAAATCACAGGATGTTGAGCTGATGCCGAGATTCGAACGTAGCTCCCCAGCTCTAAAGTTCGCAATTCTAGAACTTGTGGCGGGAGGTGTGTCTAAAAGTGTATGTCAGTGCTGGCCATCAATGAGAGAGACCTGTGCATTTTTCAAATGGGTGGTGAAAAAATATGAGTATGTTGCTGGAGATGTGGGCTGACGTGCCACCAATGTACTTACCGGGGGAGGGTAAACACCCATTATTCGGCAACTTTCTTTCCGCATACCATCACTCCGCATACTTTCATTACGAAAGTACCATGACTCCGCAATGCCATTATAACGCATAACATTACATTTTATATGCTTTTACCACGCATACATTTACAACGAAAGTCGTTTTAAATGCATGAATGGTAAAAGCATGTTTTTTTTTTTAATGGTATATGGGAATTTTAAGGGTTCAGGGCTAGGTTTGGGTTTTGGGGTACGGGGGTATTTTAGGGTTCAGGGGTATGTTTGGGTTTTGGGGTACAGTGGTATTTTTAGGGTTCAGGGCTAGGTTTGGGTTTTGGGGTACAGGGGTATTTTTAGGGTTCAGGGGTAGGTTTGGGTTTTGAGGTACAGGGATATTTATAGGGTTCAGGGCTAGGTTTGGGTTTTGGGGTACAGGGGTATTTTTAGGGTTTAGGGATAGGTTTGGGTATTGGGGTACAGGGTATATTTATAGGGTTAAGATGGGTTAGTGTTTAAGGGTGTTGGGGTATTTTAATGATTAAGGGTGGGTTATGATTATGGGGTGCAGGGGTATTTAACCCCTTCCATGCTGGTGACGAACCCCAGCCGTCATGCACTACGGTGCTCGTGTGCTGATGACGGCTGGGGTTCGTCATGGCCCGCCCCTGTTCGTTTGTTTACCGCCCGGGGGCGGAAACCGGCCAGCAGGGAAGGGGTTAAAGGGAGCAGGGTGGGATTAGCACACGATATGAGACATGGCATGAAGGGCGGAACATACCACACGCCCCCAGCGTTTTTCACGCCCCCAGCAAACGCCCACAGCACAACGCAGACACGCCCACAAGGGACTACTTTGCTGGCACGTTTTTTTACCTTTTAAATGTATATGGTGGGTGTCTGCATAGCCTATGTTCTTCAGGTGCAACTGCCCTTTCCAACGCTGTATTGGGTGCTCTCTCTTCATTATATTAGTATATAAATAGATTTACATATTTATTTGTTTACATGAAACACACAATAAACCTGCTGCATTGCCTATAGGCAATGTGGACTTAGTAATAAATACTAAAAGCAATAGTAATATATATAAATATATATATATATATATATATATATATATATAATAAATAATAATAATCAAGTAATAAATACAATACATAATAAAAAGACAACATTGTGCTTTGAGTGTCACAACTTAAAAAGCTGGATGAACCCTAGCTGTTCAGTTATTTTTGACACAGGAAAGTTTTTGCATTTTTTCTGAAGCTAAGCAATGTTGATTTCGCTCAGACATCTGAGATCTAAGTCTTCCAAAGATAGGGTTCTAAAACCACAACCTTTTAGCATCTCTTCCATTTATTTATTTATTTATAAAGTTTCTTATTGCGCCCTCATTGTTGCTCGACGGAAGAGATATTCGAATCCATTACCGCCCAATTCTTCCTCGTCTGGCTTAAACTTTGGAGAGCGCCCCTAACGCTCTTCTGAGCCCAACGCAATCTACATCGGCCAAGTTAATATTTAAAAATGGCTGGTTCAGCCATTGAATTCCAGTTTAAAAACACTGCCATACTCTTGGTACTTTCCTATAATGTCTCTTACGATCATAGGTGGCAACTCTGTATGCAGCTGTCCTCCATTCCAGCAGTCATGGAGGAATATCCTCCCTTCAGTGTACGTATACACACACTCTCCTCAGTATTATTAAGTAAAAGAATAGATCTTCCTGTCCTTTAAATAGTCTGAGGTGCCTGAGGAGTCCTGTATAGGTTGGAATATGCAGTTGTTTGAAAGACCTATAACTCACATAATTTCCCCTTCTAGTTCCACATACTTTGTCGAATGTCTTGAACCTCATTGTATTGAAGTATTTGGCTGCTGCAAAGTTATAGGCAAACTTCTCGAGGACTCTGGTGCAATCACACATTGAAGACATTCCAGGGTTCCACTGCCATGCTATACATCATCAGTGCTCTGAACTGCTGGATCCCATCAAATTGAAGATGGATATTCAGGGGTGTCAATACCCCCTTCCTCCGTGATTGATTTTATATTTTCCATACCATACAAAAGCCCTTGCGTCCCAACACTAAATTATTAATCAAAGACGGAACTGCATGGAGGTCATAGTTGTCAAACCAAAGGAGAATATTCTCAAATAAGAAATTAACTTTTGGGGTTATGACCATGATTATATTTATCCTCCCAATCTGGCTAAGCCGGAGGCCATGTCGGCCTGTATCACCTTCCTTTGGTGAAGGCTATTGAGAGGCACCTTTAGCTTCCTTTCAGCAGGCTTATCTGTCTGCCTGCCAATGCAAACGAGACACTGCTATTATACTGAGCACTGTTTCCTTGTTCAGACAAGGTATGGGGGTGTGAACCATCTTTGCAGATCAAATTAGGAGCTTTCTGTGATGCTAAGATCAGTTTAGTTAGCCATAGAAATCAGGGGGAGGTTGTAAATATTGGCACACATAAAACGCTCTATGATTTTTTCAATATGTTACAATCCAAATACCATCAATAGGCCGAATATTGAAGTAGGACAAGACCCCAGTCCTGCCTTGCTTCTATAGTACTACCTCTTCTAAGAGACTGCTGTGAAGAAAAGATCACAAACTCTGCCAGCATAGGAGATAGGTATGTCCTCACCTCTGGTTCTAATGGATGAGTTTCCTCAGAATAAGAATCGATGAAGTGGCTGCATTATACACCTATTGAAGCCAGAAGATCTGGAATTTAGGTACTCTCCCAATCAATGGATCTAAGTAGTCTCCTTTGGCATTTTTAAGAACTAATTTGTGCTCCAACAAATCCTTTTATGATGGTTCTTATCAATGAATGGAAAGGATTGCTTTAGTTGCCTCATACTAAAGATGGCTGGCCCTATGACTGACCTGAAACTGACTTTGGTATCCCAGATCACTCCCAGGTTTTTGCTTTTGTTTGCAAAGAAGGTAGTAATAGTAAGTAGTTCATGGAAGTTAAGCCACCGAGGCCCTGTACTGGAGATGAAGAATCGTTGTGAAGCTCATTTACTTGCAAAGAAATCTTCATGTCATCTACAAAAATTAGAAGGACATTCCTTTGCGTATTAGGGGCTGGAAGAATGTAGTAATGGAAGCACTAAATAACAGAGGGGTCAAAAGTGACCCTGGTGGTACGTCACAGTTGACAGTCAGCTCAGAAGATTGTAATGGTACAAGCTTGATACGCTGTGTTCTTTCCACTAGAAATGACTGAAACCTGGTAAGTGCTGATTGGTAACCAAGGACCACTGTTTGCAAGGAGTCTTCTCAAATCCATAATATTGAATGTGGTAGACTGATTCAAAAGGATGAGCAAGAAAAGGTCTCCATTATATGCTGCAACCATAAGATTACTCCAGAATAATACTGCTGGTCCTAGCGCTGCTTTGGTGCCATCCTATGGCTGGAAAGTGTCAAATATTAATTTTGTTGCAGAAATGGCTGGAGTTATGTAGCAATTGTGTATTCCGATTTTTACAAAGCCAAGGCAAGAGTGAAATTGCATAACAATTTGGGAAACTTAATGGTACAAGAGAGTTGTTTTTCAAGTACATGGAGCTAGTGCTGCTTTGTTGAGCCGGGGAAGAAACTGGTCTTGCCTCAGACACAAGATGATGATTTCAGTAATGTATAGCAAAATTGTAGCTGCCATGTACCTAGTGGTCACTGCAGGATGTGTGTCAAATTTATAGTATGTAAAAGGGATTGATTTTAGCATAGCTTCACTTTCTGTAATCCCTAGTAAAGTAAAATGTAAGGTTCCAATGATTTTCCATCTTCTTAAGGGATAGATAAAACCTAGTTCCTATAGGCCTTTGTTATGAGGCTTTGAATGTTTGGACCTTTTTCTATGATTAAAGGCTTCAGTTGTTTCTGGTGATTTTGTGGGAGGGTGTAGGAGACACACTGGATAGATGGATCATTGTGCAATTTGAGATAGCAGCTTAGATTTAGATTCATAATGGGTCTGCTCTACCATTTCTGGTATAGTGTTTACTCTCTTCTAGAAAGATACTTTTCCTTGAGTTCCCAAGCACTGTTATTGGCCACACGGGGAAATAAGAAAAGTTTACAACAGTAGCGTTTTCTTCGCGAGGGCGCGCCGCCCCTCCCCCTCCCCCACCCGCTGCAGTGATGTTAAACGTGAAACATAAAATGGCAATGAAATGATTCCTTTGCCATTTTATTTTTCATGCTTAGCACGCAGCAACCTCCAGCCAAGATAAATGGGGGCGTGTCCCTCTCTGCTACCGATTGGCAGCATAGAAGACTGGAGGAGCAAGATGGACCCTCTAAAGTGTGCATGTCAGTTTGACTGGCTCTCTTGAGCCTGCCAAAGTGACAGGCGTGCTTTGCAGCTTTCCACCCAGCTGTCTTAGACAGCTGGGTGGAGACCAAGCACCGGCCTGAAGGGCCTGAAGGAGCGTCCAGCCAGGATGCTCCATTCAATCCTGGCACTTCTCTCATGTTGGTGAGAGCAGCGCCAGGACTGGTTAGAGGAATCTCCTGGAGGTTGGATCCTGCAGAGCCGACAGAGGAGGGACTGAGGAGGATGTTGGACGTGCAGCAGACAAGGTAAGTGAATTATTTTTTATTTGCCACTTGCCTGCATGCACGCACCCACCCACCACTTAGTTGCCCGCCTGCCCCACTGGTGCATATACATCACAGCCACCCCACAGCCACCCCTGGTTTAAATGCAAAGGAAATCGAAGCAGATTTTACAGCAACATAATGTCTTGTGACACAATCAGAAAGGAGCCTTGGTTTCTCAGCTTACGCTTGACCTAAGCTTTTCTCATTTTAATAACACTTTTTCACTCTAAGGTGAGATGTAGAGCGATGTGGAACATGCAAAGATGGTGTGTTGTTTACACCCTGGACACAAAAGCAACTTCAGACTGTGGAGGTGAGGATACTACATTTGAAGCAGGAGTAATATCTAGAAGAACAGCAATATACTACAATAGTTTTTCAACAGAGTCGCTATCCGATGAATGCAAAGGATGTGCTGCTTTCTTTTTTGCCATTTTAGGAGGGCTGCAGCTGACACATAAAAAATAAAGAGCTTGCTTATTTTATTAAGTTTGCAGGAATGCAAGAAATCCTGACCTTCAAATGCAGGTAGCTAATTTTAGTGTCTCTTAGTGGTTACCAGACAGGAGCATGACAGGCAACACTTGGCCCAGGCTTTGCCTGCGTCTCACACACCTGTGCTGCTTTTCGATTCTTCCAGTAATGAGTATTTCTCAGTGGCATAGTTAGGCCTTTTGCCATCCCTGGCGGCCCCTGCATTTGCTGCCCGCATCGGCCGAATCTAAGAGTGGGGGTGGAGTGCTGGCAATTTCCCCACAGCAACTGCAAATAAAGGGGAAGGGTGGCCGCTGCCACCAAAACTTCTGCAGCCCGGGGCGGACCTCCCCTCCCCCCGCCTCCCCCCTTGCCATGCCACTGGTATCTCTGTTGCGCGCAAGCTTGAGCCAGGCGGGAGACCTGATTTCGTGGCACACTTCCGCCTGCCCTTGAGCGCCCTCCTCTATCCACAAGATGGAGCCCAGCATGACCTTAAGATCAGCTCGGGGATCCATCATGCTGCTTCCCCCACCACCATCCGGCCTTCTGCCCCTATGGACATCTCCAACTCGGGGATCCCTCCAGACCGAAGACCACCACCCTTGAGTGCAACACCACCTGAACACCTGGCTGAACGATGGCAAGAATGTCCTGCTCTGTAAATATGTAATATATAATTGTCCAAGCCTAATCGCTGTTAAAATGTAATCCTGAGTGAATTTGATATATATATATATATATATATATATATATATATATATATATATATATATATATATTACTCTAACCAGTAGTATATGTAGTTGATCTTTGTACGAACTACCATTCCGATGTGATTTTAGAGTTTATCTGTTTATATCTCTTCCTTGAGGGACTTTACAACTTGTACATTTGCAATTGTTCGCTCCTTTTACTCCACTAGTGTATATATTAATCTAACCACTGGTATATGTAGTAGATCTTTGGACTTACTACCAGTCCTATGTGATTTTAGAGTTATCTGTTTGTATCTCTTCCTTGAGTGACTTTACAACTTGTACATTTGCATTTTACCCTCCTTTCACTCCACTTGTACATTTGCAATATATATATATTTTCTTCTGGTTTTATCTCTTATGTAACTTATGTAATCCAAAGTCCTTATGTAACGCAACTGGTTCTTTTGTAAAGCGCTCTGATACCTTCGGGTAATGTTTACGCTGTATACCACCGCATTAAATAAAACACCGGCGGTTCACCCTCCGGTCACCCTCTCGCTCTTTAGCTCAGGCGTTGATGGACTCTTATGAAAGGCAGGAAGAATCAAAAGCATTGACATCAAGGTGGGACGGCAAAACGCATGGCAACATGGGGCAATGAACACCCTCCTCCAGGAAGAGGAGGGGCTAATGATTTATGACCTGCGGCTTCAAAACCAAGGACCAGGTGACAGAACAAGAAACACGGTTTGAAAAAAAACTACTAACAGTGATGCCTTTGCAGGACTAAAACATATTTCAAAAAGTAATAAAGAAAAGTCGTATCAAAATGAAAAGAATAAATGTGAATTCCATGGAACAAGATCACAATATAGATATCAATTTCACTGTTGTGGTTTGAACATTTAATGAAATTCCGATTTTGTTTTTAAATGCACAGAAACATGCAGCATACACACGACCCTGGTGGAAATACAATATCCATATTTATTGCCCTTAAATGAGTATCATGCCTGAAGATTCATGAAACAGATCTAGGGAAATAATGCAGGAAATGTTTTAACAACACAGAAGGAAGATGTGTTCAGTGACATTCAGAGAATGTGCTTTTACTAGGCAGAGGTGACAGGTTGTATTATTTGTGTTGAGTTTACATGCATTTAATATAGGCCAGAAAGCAACAACTCGTACAACTCTTTTTACTCATGACAACTCCAGATCTCATATTTTTCCATACTGGGAAGGAAAATAATCTTTGTTGAATTTTGGGCACACAATGCAGCAGTCAGTTACATTGTATTAAGGGTTGCTTCTTGATATATGTATTTTAGGTTATGCGTGTTTGAAAGTAAGTTATTTGAAATGAAACATTAGCATGTGTTTTTCATACAGGTTGTCTGCTTTCTTCATGGAATGGCAGGGCTTCAACTTGCTGCCCAATCCTATTAAATTCCATTTTATTAAGTGGAATTACACAGTACTGGCATATTGACATGTTTTGATTGCGCTCTGCCCATCTATTCGTTTTTATTAATAGTAAAGCCGTTTCTCTTGGTGCCAGCTTCCCATCTGCCTTGCTGGAGAGCCCAGTCTGGTTTGCGTTGCTTCCCTGATGGCACTGGAGCGGATATGTTGTTCCACCCAACACCTTGCACTGAAACCTAAAGTAAGTTTCCATGTGCAGCTGCTTAAGGGAGTGGGGCCTGTAGGGTCATGGGCCCGAGCCCCGCATGTAGCTAGAACGAGGTCACATACGCATAGTGTGTAGCACTGGTAACTGGCCCAGGGAACGTGCGCCTGGCCCCTTTCATTGTTTTATTGGCTGGGTCACCTGACCGGTGACTTCTGTGATGGATGGGTGTGGAGTGAGTGTGGAAGCCAGCTCTCAGGGAGTGACTGGCTACAAGTCACCTTTAGTGGAACTCTAGAACAATTCCAGCAGAACAAGACATCCCTCCCAAACTTATTGAAAAAATAGTCCAACCTGTGGAATAGACAAAACAACACAACAAAACACCATTGAGCTTCTTCAGGCATTCTGCAGAACAGGATAAGTGAGGCAGATGCAGCTGGGATAACCCGGAATCAAAGAGCACATTTTTAGTTTAACCAGGGGACTATGAGCATGAAATGCAGTGGATGGAGTCCGGATCTCTTGATCACCTCTCTATGGGGTTACAGCCCACCTGGGCACTGTTCTTCAGTCCCGCCTGGTCTCATTGTGTAAGAGTCTATTGACATAGTTCACTTTTGGGGTGCATCAGGAACGTTGAGGAGTCTGCTTCAGAGATGTCCTTAGGTCATGTCCACAAGACATGGGCTCCACAATCCATGAATCCCAAACGTTGGGTTAGAGACACCAAGAACCTTAATCACGGGAAACTGGCCGCTGGTTGTGAGACTGACCTCCTTCCCCTCATATCACTACGGACAACAACCTCACTGAAGACTATTCCATGACCATATCCAACATTCTTGATGACCTTGCTCCGCTAAAACTAAAAAGAACCCAAATCGAAGACCGGAACCCCTGGTTCAATGGATCCCTCTACAATGAGAGGAGATCCCTCAGGCAGACAGAACGAAACTAGAAACAGCACCCGTCAGCAACCTATCTAAAACTTCTCCTCCAGTCCAGAAATGCCTACAATAGGAAAATCCTCAACTCCAAAAAAGAATTCTTCAGAACAGAACCGGAGAACGCAAGAACAGACGGTGCAAACTATTCGAATTGGTCAAACACCAATCTAAAAACTGGCAAAAACCTCCAAAGAACCCCCTAAATCTCTGATATCTTGCAAGAGATTTTCCTCCTTCTTCTCTGAAAAAATTACTGCCCTTGAAAATGAACTTAGATCTGCCACTCTCTCCCAAACCCCTCTGGCTCTGCCACTTCTCTTCGCGCTGCCCCCCATGATATCACCCAAAAACCTAGAGCACTGGTCCAACTTCAAAGTTTATGACGAACATTCGGTCTCAAAAATTCTATCCTCCTTAAACCAGAATAACCACTTCAATGACCCTCTCCCATCAAACAGCTTAGCCGCCGCCTCTCAGGCTATCATCCCTTCTTGGACTGCAATAATCAACGCCTCTCCCTCGTACAGGGATCGATACCTGACTCTTAAAGCCGGCCAAGTCATCCCCATCTAAAAGAAACCTACGCTGGATCCTGCTTCCCCTGGCAACTATAGACCTACATCTTATATCCCACTCCTAACTAAAGTTCTGGAGAAATGTATTCAACAGCAGTTGAGCCAACACATCACCAACTTCCACCTACTAGACGACTACCAATCCGGGTTCAGACCTGGTCACAGCACTGAAACCACTCTCCTCCACATCATGGATGATGCCCTCCAAGCCCTTGACCAAGACAAAACCTGTCTCCTAATCCTCCTAGACCTATCCTCGGCTTTCGTTACGGTCAACCACGAAAAACTCCTTCAATGCCTCAAAATCAGGATAGGACTGGATGGCTCTGTTCTTGAATGGTTTAGATCCTTCCTCCAGAATCTCTCTCAGGGATTCCTAATCAACAGCAACATATCCGTTCCCTCTCTGATCATGGTTGGAGTCCCCAAAGGATCAACCCTGTCCCCTACCCTCTTCAATCTCTACCTTGAACCGCTCTCAGAAGTGCTACACACCGCCAATATCTCCTACCACATGTATGCCGACGACACCCAGATCTACATAAAAATCTCTTCTTTCCCTGAATGAGGCCTTGAAGTGGACTGTTCATTGGTTCACCTCTAACCAGCTCAAACTTAACGCAAAGAAAACAGAATTTCTTCTAATCTCCCCACCTAAAAACAACCCTGACATCCAGGAATGGATCAAGGCGATCACAGTACTCAACTGCCCACCAACCATAGTGGACTCTGCCAAATCCCTTGGAATAACCCTAGACTGCAGCTTGAACATGCGCGACCACATCAACTTGATGGCCAACACAGTCAGATTTCACCTGAGCTACCTAAGAAACCCTAAACCTTTCCTTGACACTCCCAACCTGAAAATAACAATCCAGGCTCTAGTCATCTCCAAACTGGAATATGGATGCTCTACCCTCCCAGGTCTACCCAAGACCTCCCTGGCACCATTAAAAGCCTGCCTCAACACTGCCGCCAGACTCCTAACAGGTTCAAAGAAATTCAACCACATATCCCCTCACCTTAAAGCTCTGAACTGGCTTCCTCTCAAGGCCAGAATCCAACTTAAACTGGCTTGCATCACTCACAAGGCTCTACACTCTAACTCACCTGCATTCCTTGCCCAAAAACTTGTGGTATTCGGAGGAGCCAGAAACTCCCAATCTGCCAGAGACCTCTTGCTTCAACCAGCACGCTTGCGAAAAAAAAATGTACAATCGGGCTTTCCCTGGGGCCGCACCAAGAATATGGAACTCACTCCCACCCGCAATTCGAAGAATTCCGCCGCAGGCACACTTTAAAACGGAGGCCAAAACGTTCCTAATGGGCAAATTCCTCTACTAATGCTTGCATCACAATCACCTCAGCGACTTTGTGCTACCCTCTGTGTTGGGTTTTCCACGGTGTCCGGACGATACCCACCCGGCACCTCTGGCCATCCTACCAGGGATTTGAGGCGTCTGTTTCTTATAAAATGTATCTTCCTGTTTTTATCCCAAATGTTTTCACCTGTGTAATCCCAAATGTATCCATCCCTCCTAAGTCCTTTCTATACTACTTGTCAATCTTGTAAAGCACTCTGATACCCTTAAGGGTACGTTCGCACTCTGTAAAACACAAAGAAATAAAATTAAAATAAAATTTTAAAAAAGGGGTGCCCTGGCTCTGTGAAAGACAAACTGGCAAAGACTGGGACGACGATGACAGTGTTCAGACGTCTTTCTCTGAGGTCCAGTACCTTCTGACACCTGTTGGTAGAACAGCTTCGATTCATATCACGTGCTGGTATACCTCACATAGGAATTCCCTTGAGGCTCTTGTCCCTGGATTGCCACAGGACTGCATGGGCTGTGTGGTGCCTCACTAAGGCCGCGCAAAGGGATCACTGCCGAATTCCCAACAGGGCCATGTCCGAATTCCTTGTGCAACCCCAAGAGTAGATGATACAATGGTTGGGTGTGCTCTCTTCAGGAGGACTCAGGTGCACGTGGGGTCTAACAGATAGTCTCTGGGTGATGAGTCTCCCACAGTGTCAGGAATGCCTCATTGTGTTAAGAATGTTTTGCAGGCATTTAGCTCCACTCTGTTGGTGCAATGCTCCTTAGGTGGTTCTGGTGATGCACCTGATAATGTTGCTGATCCTACCATCTAACAACTTGTGCTAAGGGTGGCAATGTCTTGCTTGGAGTGAAGATGACTTTAGGGACTTCGTAACCACTTGCAGTTCTTCTTCTGCTTTGCCTTGTGCAGTTGCTAACAGGGATGCCATCTATGTCAAGCATTTGTGACAGGTGGCTGGAGAGTTGCACTGTGAAGCGTGGGGCAGATATGCGGTTCGCGCATGCAGGAGGCTTATGCTCGGTACTCCCGCTGAGCTATCTTTACTGACGCCGCAGCATCCTGGTGGCAGGCTTGTGTTGATGGATGCCCTCTCTGGTAGTTACACACGTCCTCAATCTTATCCCTCTTCTCCCTTTCTCTTGCGCACCTGTGGTTGTCGGAATCTTCCATGTGACGGGTCTGTCACATACATTAACATCCTTTTCTCCTTCACGCAGTGGAGTGGTGCCATTCTCTTCTCCTCTTCAACTCCTCCGAGATGTGCCATCGTGCCACACTCTTCTCTACTTCTGACCAGGTTCCTCAAAGTGATGTGGTGTAATTCCATGTATTGCATGTTGACTCCATATGGTCACGTCTGGTTGTAAGGACTGTGTCTTTTCTTTGCCATTGACCTCCAACAGGTCTCATCCTGTAAGTTGGACTTGACTCTCCTCTCTTCGCGGACCTCTTGCAGGTCCGATCCCTACCTCAGGGATCTCTTTGGTGCACCACCCCCTGGATGGAGGGTCATCATCTTTCTGCTTCTCTTCCTCGCTCGAGGGTGTAGTGCTTGCGCCTCGAGGCAGCGCCGTAGCTGCACTTGGTCCATCCTTGGTTCGAACATGCTGGCAGGATTGGTCACTCCATGTAACACTCTCAATGATGGGCCGATGGTGGCCATTCGTTGCTGGGGTGTGGCTGGCTGGTGCAGCCTCTTCTCTCTCTGGGGCTCTCTGGTGCAGTCTTGCATTGTCGCTGTGCCCTATGAGATATTGCCTTCTGCTGGCTCGTTGGGTGACTACTCCTTTCTCCTGCAGTGGTGGCTGTTCACCACTGGGGGCATGTGACGCTATCTCCTTGATTGCAATGCCAGCAGATGGCCGCTAGGGGGTGCACACAGTGCTCTTCGTGCATTTACTGGGCTTGCTGCCTGACTAACATTGCTTGCTTCTTTGTGGCTTTGTTGCTTTGGGTTTGGCTGCCTTTGGTTTTACAGCCTTGGCTTTCACTGGACTCTTGGTAGCTTTCTTGGCTGTGGAAACTTTAAGCTTCTTGAGGCTCTTTGGCAGTACTGGGTGGACTGGATTTTGTAACATGGGTGCTTCTTGGGATGCTGTTATGTCTCCGTTGTGCGGGGTGAATTCAAATGGCTCTTTTCATCCCAGCGGTGCTAGGTTTGGGGCCTTTCTTATTTGCTGGTTGGTGGGGGCCAGCAAGTGGTTGCCACCAGCTCCTCTGCTGGTTTTCCTGAGGACTTTGTCTTTGTGTGCCTACTTTGTTGTCTGGGGCGATAGTACCCTATTATGGGCATTGCCTACCATCACACTGTCCGTCTTGAGCCCATAAATGAATGCTGCTGTCAGGCATCCTAACCGGCGGTAGTGAGACGGCCACTGGAAGCATGGATTTCCTCTGCCTGGCAGATTCAGAGCACTCTCTTCTGCTTGCGCCAAACAGTTTGCTTGCTGTGGGTTGCTTCACATTGTGCGGTTTAGAGAGCCGCTGCCCCATTCAAATGCAGTTCAAGTTGTCACCTGCACAGTGAAATGAAGACCCACAGCTTCAACTGCACATTTTCTAAACTCTAACATGAAGCTCACTCTCTTCCTTTAGTCCAACTACCACGTGTTTTCCTAGCCTAGAACCATTGACATATGTAATAACTTACCATAGCTGATTGTATTTTGAAGACATTAAAAAACAAAGATATTTGGGAACATAAATGTCCATTTCAGGACACACTTCAAAGTTGAGTTTGTGGATGTGTTTGAAGGTATTGATTATGTGATGTGATTTGAAGAACCCACCGAAATGTATTGGAGGGATAAGTTCAGTGAAATGCAAAACATGTTGAATCCAGTGCTTTAAAAACCCATTCTGTATGTTCTGCCTTATCACTAAGTGAAAAGCCCATAATAGGATGTATTTACTACGGCCAGTAAATACCATTACCCCAGGGTGAGGTATGTACCTCACTTCCATCTTTCCCATTCATAATCAGGGCAACAGGGGCCTGTCCTCGCCGGAAATGTTTGGTGTTCCTGAAAAGACCAGCGATATCTAATCGGATCATCTATACAATTAATCATAAGAGGATGCTGTCTGTAATAAATCAAAACAACTTTAAAAGAATCAGGCAAACTGGGTGTTTGGGTATAAGAGCATGAGCTGGAACACTATGGAAAGCTTTCACTAGGAAAACAAAAACATTATAGCTTGTTTTGCTGCTCCCTGTTAAAATGTACCGCTCGATAACACTGATTTCAAATGTAATCAGTGTTGAATATAAATTGAGCTGAAACTGCAGTCAGATGTGTATGGCAGAAATAATCAGGTTTAATCAACTGTGAATTGCTAATTAAGAAACATGTTTTTATTACATAATTAAAAATAAACTAAAAATAGCTGTGTATTCGTTGGCTGAACAGCTTTACAACTTGAAATAGTTTGCGCAATGCAAGCTGACATCTCAGCTCAACGCTCAGTGCAGGTCAAACATCTTAAATACCTGGGGACTTCCACAAAAATGTAACAATCCATTCTGATAAGAATACAAGTGAACGAGAAAATGCTATAGGGCAAACAAAATAACTTAGAAGGTCGGCTACAGTTTCTCATTGAGTAATCCTTTATATTTTACCTGCTCAATGCCTGTCTATCTTTTAATCTTTATATATATATATTGTTTCACTGAAAAAATAACACTTAAACTGACATTGTAGTCAGGTATTGGAACGAGACATAAGCTAGCGTAAAAAAAAAACATTGAAATAGGCCAGTTACACTTTAGTGAACTAAGTATAATTTTCGCCCCTATAATGCACTGCTTATGACCTAACATGTTACATTACTCATAACATATTAAATAACATAATTGATGCCATCAATGATTATAGTTAAATAACCACATTTTTGAAATACCAAATGAGATCAACCAAGGATTCCGTCAGTGTACTAAAGCCTTTATTAACAAGCAGTATGCAAAAGAAATTTAATATTTCAGAAGAGAAGCACTTTTGGTAGATGTCATATATTTTTTTACCTGTATTTACCTAAAAGATGGTTGCAGTGTGGGCAGGTTACTTGGGGAGAGCTGGCCACTGAACATCATTGAACAATAGATGCTTTGGACACCCTTTGCTGTGAAGGGCTGAAGGCTGAGAAAGTAGGGTGTTTGGTGGTCATGGATGGGTGGGTGCAGGTGAGAATCTGCAGCCAAACACCTGTTGCGAATGGCCAAAAGCCGTGCACTGCGGGAATTGTTCATATGCAAAGGGTTAAGTGCAGGGTCTGGCTATTGGGCAAGTCCATTGCCCAACCCTATTATTAAGTTAGAAGTAGGCTCTGGTGTGGTTCTAGTGTGGCTCATTGGTTAGATGCGGCAGACCCGAGAGCAGAGGACGGCCCGGGACCAGGGTTCGATTCCCGGCGCGGCAGATTTCTGGACCAGGGTCAGCGGACTCGATAATTCTCTCGCCTCGGTGCCCACTCTGATCAGCGATCACACTCGGCAACTCTGGGCATTAGCTTGCCTCATCTTCACTAATGGCCCCACCAGACCGCCGGGGATGCCTGGTCTCACCCTGGAGATACCCATTAAGGGACCATCTCTCAGGGAAGCCAGGAAGGGTTTCGCAGCGGTCGAAGCGCCTTGGGACCCTCCGGGTAAGTAGTGCGCTATATAAATGCCTATACATTACATTACATACATACATACATTACACCAGGCCTTGCAGAAAATCTCCAGTTTGCATGTCCAAGTGTTTGTGCATTGTTGGGGTTGGTCACTTGTGGAGGGGTTGTGCAGGTCCGAGCCACAGACTAAGCCTTGTGCAACTCTTGTCCTATTTATGACTGAAGATCATGTTTAGTGGAGGTTTAATGCTTGAGGGGCCTCTGGAGTCTAGGCACTGAGTCCAAGTCCGGATTCGGATCGAATGCAAGGTCTGTCCGGAAGCTATGACTGAGATATCATGAGTGATGCCATCATTGCTATCATTTCCCAGGCCATTCAGAGGGCTCTATTTTTTTCAACTGGGTTTAAGGGCCTCTTGCAAGAGTCCATGGAACCCAACCGTCAAGATATACAAATATTTTTGGAGCTTTATATCTCCAAACAAATTGGACAGATTTGCATGTAATCACAAAAAGCGCACTATCTGGAGAAAGATTTAGCTTCCTGCCAAATTTGGCATTTTTCCGTTCAGCAGTATTTGCAGTAGTGCTTCTCTAAAAAGTCTATAGCAAACGCATGGGCATTTTTTGATTTTGGACCTCTCTTTTTTCTCAGCCCCCTCTTGTAAGATCACCCCAAAACCCTTTCAGAGGTAGATGAACCTGTTTTGGTAAGGTTCTGTGGATATTCGTCAAATGGAGCCAGTTATTATAATGTATAATGACAGGCACTGACACAGCAGCGTATAAGCCACCAAGATTTTAATTCAAAGATTCAGCCAATATATATGTATGTGTATATATATATATATATATATATATATATATATATATATATATATATATATATATATATATATATATATATGTGCACCAGCAATTCCAACCACTTCCGTTTGGACGGCGAAGCAGGAACTCAGACCGACCACAGCATATTCAGGCAAGGTAAAGTTTTATTTTTGTTCTTCCATAGCCAGCAAGACGCGTTTTGGGCATCAGGAGCCCTTGATCACATTCAGCTATATGGGTGGTACCTTACACTTTTTATTTTAGTGCTTAACACAGTGCACGCCCCTTCACAGGTGGTCATTCAGGTCATGTGATCATGGATAGTAACAACAGACTATGATGTGTACCTGTTGTATGAGTTAAACTTACTGCCTGAAATGCATTAACATATATTGATAAATATGGAACTTATTATAAACTTACAATCATATTAATAAAAGATCATCTGACAGTATCAATACTGTTAATCAATAATGTCGTTTAAAACAATGATTAGCTGGATAAATCCAGGATGTTGTCAGCACATCTATATCTTTCCACTGTGGAGATCAATATTTATCGTATATGAATATTTATAAAACTCTGATTAATGTGATCAACTTATTATACCCAAATTCGTCTTATTAGAGTAAATACGCCACAAAATATATATATATTCAAAATTAAATTATCCACTTCCGTGAATGAGATGAGGGGATACGGCGGGACTTAAAACACTATTTATTAAAATTGTGACATTACGTGTTTCAGCGATTTGCCTCTTCAGATGCGTCGGGTGCTGGTGGTCCGTTTATTTTCTCCTTTTGAAGGTTGGCCCATCCCCCTAAAGTAGTGTTGGCCACACCTGAACCGCATCACATCCGGACACACTCACGCTGTTAAGTGTTCAAAGATTGCATTATCCAGCATGCAGTTTGTTCATGTGCGCAAGTGAGTGTTGGCCACACCTGAACCGCATCACATCCGGAAACACTCACGCTGTTCAGTGTTCAAAGACTGCATCCAGCATGCAGTTTGTTCGTGTGCGCAAGTGAGTGTTTCTGCCAGCCTTAATTTTTGATTACTTCCAGTAAGAGGATGAATTAGAATGCGATTTAGGTTGAACCCCTGCACTGTGCTGGACCATAAGTAGTGTCCAAGTCCTCACTTCCACCTGCTTGGTCCCCATTGGCAGCTCGTCTGGAGACACCGGCTCAAGTGACCACGTCTGTCCATATGTGATGGATTGTCGGTTGACAACAGATTCGCCGCTTCTTGGGGATTAACGAAGGTCCAGGTAAATGCCGCTGTACCTTGGAGCACTTCAAGAAGAGTCTCCTTTGCGCGACAATGGCAGCAAGCTACATATTCAAAATTATCCACTTCTGTGAAAGAGATGAGGGGACATGGCGGTACTTAAAACACCATTTATTATAATTGTGGCATTACGCGTTTCAGGGATTTGCCTCTTCAGATGCCTTAGGTGCTGGGGGTCCATTTATTTTCTCCTTTTGAAGGTCGGCCCATTCCCCTAAAGTAGTGTCGGCCACACCTGAACCGCATCACATCCTGAAACACTCACGCTGTTCAGTGTTCAAAGACTGCATTATCCAGCATGCAGTTTGTTCGTGTGCGCAAGTGAGTGTCTCAGCCAGCCTTAATGTTTGATTACTTCCAGTAAGAAGCTGAATTAGAATGTGATTTAGGTTGAACCCTGCACTGTGCTGGACCATAAGTAGTGTCCAAGTCCCACTTCCAGCCGCTTGGTCCCCATTGCCAGCACGTCTGGAGATGCCAGTGCTAGTGACCACGTCTGTCCATATGTGATGGATTGTCAGTTGACAACAGATTCGCTGCTTCTTGGGGATTTACGGCGGTCCAGGTAAATGCGGCTGTACCTTGGAGCACTTCAGGAAGAGTCCCCTTTGCGCGACAATGGCAGCACGCTACATATTCAAAATTATCCACTTCAGTGAAAGAGATGAGGGGACACGGCGGGACTTAAAACACCATTTATTAAAATATATATATATATACACACACACACACAAACACACACATATTGCCCATTGGTGGTCGCCATTGGTTAGTTATATTTAGGTCAGCGTTTCCATATGAAATGCATTTTATGTGTTGCTAATAACTTTGGCAACGTTTGATGAATCTCCACAAAAGATTCCAAAACAGTGCTATTTTTTTTGCCTAGTTTAGACATGCAAGGTTTTGAGGTGATCCGTCAAGTGAGGAGTAAGGAAACTGATTGGCTCCCAGCAACACATAAAAAATGCTGCTGGCAGCCATTAAAGACTCTGAGACTTAGTCTCCTGTCCTGAGTTTGGGGGAAAAATATTATAAGGGGGAAGGATAGGGACACCCTGCACTCCTAGGCCCCATGAAGCGTCCCAGAGGGAGCCCCCTCCCCGCCAGGGCCAAAATTGGAAAAAAAACCTGCAATTTTTTCAGCATTCCTGTGGGACTCCCATAGGATAGATAAAAAAATCTAGGTCCCCAGGGTTGCATTCTTTAATTAAGTGAAGGGGAGATCACAACCCTCCTCCTGAGTCGCATTCAGCCCCATTGACCCCATCCCCCAGGGCTCAAATAAAATATCTTGGTAATGAGGGCTTGCAGCCTCCTTCCTGGGCTGTTTTTGGCATTGGGGACCCCATCCCTGGGCACGATTTCAATAGTTAGGATATGGGGAGACTCGGCCTCCCTCCCTGAGCCAGATTTGGACCAGGCCTACAGTATTATTTAAGAGGAGTTGGGGCGCGTGGCACAGTGTCCCTGCCAGTGCTCATCAAACAGGCAAATACAAAATGTTTCCCACCCTGGGGCAGCAAAAGAAAACTGCTCCTGCGGGGCGGAATCAATACCGGCTACCACTGAATGTGTGATAGGTGCAAGCAGGGGGCTGGCGGGCTGTGGAGTCCTTGTGCCTCCCCCACAGGCAGCCAACCCCACGCCTATGGTAATGTACGTATGGCAACAAAATATTACTTTACTTAAAAAAAAACTAGAAATTCATTGAAAAAAAGAAAGGTAAATCAATGATATAGTTAGGTGAGAATATCAGGGACATCACATTTTAAATGTACAAAACCACTGAAATTCACTATAGTTATCTCTGGCATCCGATAACTTGTGCCCTAAGGATATCTTGTGCCCTCACAATGCACTGCTGATCATTCCACTTATTACATCACTCATAACATCCCCTATGACATCATTGATAATACTGTTGTAACATTTACAATGAGGTTATTGATAAGAAAACTTTGCATGGCGGGGGCACGAGTTATTGTTAACTTAGGGTGAATTTCAATGGTGTATGTTTAAAATGTTACGTTTACTGATACTCTCACCTTACGATAAGTTTAATTGAATATTTGTTTTTTTCAATATATGTATGTGTATGTGTATGCACATGCATGTGTACTACACATTTGTGGTCACCACTGTATTTATAGTTAGGCCACACTTTTTATATAAAGAGCATTTTTTGTTTTGCTAAAAACTTTGGCATCATTTGATGAATTTGAACAAATCTTTCAAAAAAGTTCATCCACCTTATCATAACGTTTTGGGGTGAGAAAAAGTGGAGGGTCCCAAAACATGTTTTCCCTTTGCAAATTCCACAGGAAATTTTAGATAACGATATTGGAAAAATCTCTGAACAGTATTACACCAAATTTGGCAGAAAGCTAGATCTTTACCCAGAAAGTGTACTTTTTGCCTTTTTGTGATTTTGTATTAATCTGTTCAACTGTGTTTGAGAAACTAAGGCACAGAAATGGACATATCTGGACAGTGGGTTCCATGGAAGTATGATGGGAGTCCTGCGGGAACCCAAATTTAAAACATAGAGCAATCTGATTGGCCACAAGGGTGCTTTTTCTCATTGGCTGTCTCAGCAACAACAGAACTCAGTAGCCCTATAGTTCTGAGGAATTTGATTGACTTGCCACACCATGAAGAAATATGTTGTGGCCAGAATTAGAGGACACAGGGTCACAGTGTACTAAAAAATACAATTATTAACATTTAGAAAGGAGTTGGACTTGGTCTTTGTGGCGAGGCCCTAGAGGGACACTACCTGGGCCCATAATTAGAAAATATATTTTTTTCAGACACCAGTCCAGCGTTAGTCTTACTGAAGCTTTTGATAGCTCCTGTGGAAGTCCTGCAGGATCTACCAAGGCCCTCGTGTGGACCTTGGCACTCCCGCAGGACTGGAAAAAAAAGAATGTTTGGCTGGGGAGTCAGTGGCTGGCTGGTCCCTTATATAGTGATGGCGCCCTGTGGGGGTTGGGCACAGGGTCTGGCCAAAGGCGAGGCTCTACAGCCAACCCTCTGCTTCACAAGGCAATGCATGTTGTGGGGTTGGCTGCCAGCAAGACATTAAGCCAAGCTCTACTTCATGACCCCAGAAATTCACTACTGAAAGTAAATGTAAAGTGAGGTTATAGTTAGGTTTGGCAATAATATCTTACTTTATCTTAAAAACTTAGAAATTCACTGAAACAATAAAGGCGAAAGTAACGTTATGTTTAGATAAGGTGCTAAGAATTTAGGTGAAATTTGAAAAACCCTAACAATTTGCTGAAAAACACAAAGGTTTATGTGACGTTACAGTTAGGCCTTGGAACAATATAAAAACTAGCATTTTAATACAAAAAACTGAAATTCGCCAGTTATAGTTCAGAGGGCTAACTATATCTTGTGCCCTTGATAATGAAAAGAATGCAAGTGTATGCACTAAACCAAGACCATTTATGAGCAGAAGGAGGGCAATTAAAAGCAGTTGCGGGTTACAGCTTTGAGAGACAACTGAAGTAATGCATTGGACTTTTATTTTTTTTCCAATTTGCTAGGTTTACTTTGAGGGCAATGTAGAACATGTTATTGCAATTTTATTCTCAGTCAATGCCATTTTGTGGCCAACTCAGAGACATTTTTATGCCAAATAAAAGAGTCCATTCAGTCAAAACGGGAAGTTTTGTTTTCCAACTAGGTAAGTCTTGGAGCAAATGAGATAGGGCTAAGGCATTTTGCATGTGATCATTGATCAAATATTGAAATACTGTGAGTTGTCAGACAGGGCGTGGCCTACAATGCGTTTACTTTTAATGATGTGCCACAAGAATCTTTAGATCCTAGACCAGCGAAATGCTATAGTTTGTATTGCTTCAGTGCCAGCTTTACAACACGTACACGTTCCAGCAGAGCAATCTCAGCCTTTCCCTTTTCAGAGGTCATTTAAAAGGGAAGTAATTACGTGTGTAATGGCTGATCCAGAAGAGCCTATTTGGGTTCCATGGACACAAATAGAACAAAATAAATATATGAAAAATCAAACTAATCAGGCCTGAACCTGTAGCATGGAAGTTACCGAAATTAGGTTTGGTTTTGAATATATCTTCAGAGCTACATGGCAGCTCCACCCTCACACCTCACACATATGAATACTAGTGGGACTGGAGAACAAGAGAGAGAAGACTAGGATTTCTTGCATAGTGTACACAGCTACCAGGTTCTTTTTGACCTGACTGCAGCATGGGGTTAGACTGACAACTCCACACTAGTCTGTCTCCAAGATGTAACCAACCACTGCTCAGTCTAGGGTGCTGGGGCTACAACCCACTGACCACTAGTGATAACCTGCACAGTAAGCAAACCACATTTGATCAAGGCTTAACCTAATTTTATTGATCAAAAAGAATACAAAAATATCCCATTAACCCCTATCAGTTGATCAACAAATAATTCAAAGGACCACACGGGAATATTAAGCTTTTAACATTTACACAAATTGGCATTCTTATTAGAAGAGACAGGAAGCTTTTCAGTAGTAATCTTGAGAAGCATGGTGATGATGTCAGACAACTCAAACAAACATCACCTCACAGCATATATGCAACAAGATGGAGTATGTTCTAGGTTAAATTTTCCCAATACCAATAAAACATGAACAAGCAAATGTCAGCATTTGAAAAGGAAATAACGCTGTGGAGAAGCATTCACCTGGAAATACTTCCTCTGGGATGTATTATTACTTAAAGAGGAGTTTGGAGAGCAAATGATTAGGAAGCTATAAAAAGTTATCTTTTTGTCTTGCAAGTAAACACAGCTCAGCTATCAGCTCCACAAGAATGAACATGCAACATGGATTTTCCCAGACCTACCAGCGGTATTTAGCTTTTTTTGTAAGTTTCACATCACAGGAAACCTAGAATTTATGAACTAGCAAGGCGATGGAAGGTATGAGGTGCAGCCAAATTCCAGCACAAGGCCATGTAAAATAATAATCTCTCCCCGTGGAACTGCTATTCTGTTGCATCCATTAGAACATTTGCAACTGCTCAGGCCAGTGACTGTTAGTAATTGATTTACCAAATTTAGTCAACCAGACTACATCTCCAAAACCTGCTGTTTCAATTGGAATGCAGCTTACACAAAGCACTCTGTCGAAATCAACCAATCATCCTATGATCTGCAGTACATGTTCTTATCTTTTGTGGATGATAAACAATCCATAGTGCTGATCCCATTCATGGCGACCACTGTACATACATGGGACACAATACAGAGGTCAGTAAAAATGCTTTCAAGCATATCAGTTGGAAACAGAAACCATACCACAATTTGAACTGCATCTTGAAATAATTCACTATTCCTGTAATACAGCGTAAAAACGGATCTTGCCTTGCACGACACCCAAGCCTATCTCGACTATGAAAACATAAATGTGCACTTTGCACAAGTCTTGAAAAATAACTCTAACACTGAGAAAGGTTGATGTGCCAGCACTGTAAAAGCGTGCTTTTTTAAAACAAACTTTATTTAGCATTTTAGTTGCAGTTACAGTAGAGCACTGGGATCAGAAAAGAACAATGTGATAAGTACAAGTAGGCATAAATATATCTTTACCCTGACATTTTCAACAATGTTGTGGTGTTTACATGCCGCCCCAACGTAAGTTCATCAAGTCCCCCATATACTAATAAGTAAGACATTTCAATCACATATGGAACAGAAGTGAGTAACACACACAAGGACTGTACACATTTTAGCTTTAGTAACGGAACTAACAATCCACCCGAGAGGTGGGTCGTGTCATACCCAGTGTGTCAATCTAGCCCACTCCAACAGGAACTATTCCATGAGCTGCTTGCACGGAGGGGGTCAGTTGCTGGACTTGCAGACATGCCCTGAAGGGACCCATATATCTTTGGGCCGGGAGGAGGGGGGAGCGTTGTTGCATAATTGTCAATGTTTATGGAGCAAGATGCCATACTCTTTAGGCAACCTTTCACTGAGGGAGTCGTCCTGCCACCCTAGTGAATCGCCACCTCCCTTTTGGCCAGGAGCAAACTAATAGCGACAAATCTGCGCACAGCCAGTGGGAACTGTGCAAAGTATCCCAGCAATGCAATCTCAGGCAATGGGGTCATAGGTACCTTGACCATTTAACTCACTTTCCCATGAATGGCCACCCATTATGCTTGCACGTTCGGACAAGTCCAAGCCAGGTGCGTGAAATCGGCATTTGGGGAGCGGCACCTGGTGCAGTGATGTGTCCTAGTAGGGTCTATTCTATGCAGTCTGGCCAGGGTAATGTACATCCTACGCAGAAACTTAAAGTGAAGGAATTTGTGTCTGCTGTTGAGGGAGAACCTGTCTGTGACCGCACAGCAGGCGTCCCATTGTTTGTCCGAAATCAGACCACCCAAATCCTCCTCTCAGGCTTTACCTATTTTGTCCTCATTGATCGGCATAATAGCAGCGCATGACTTATAGAGCTGGGACACAATGTGTACCCTTCTTTCGCTGCCAATCACCTTAGTAAATGGGGAAGGAAGGGGGCTCTAAAGGGTAGTATGGAAAGGTAGCCCGCAGGGCTGAGCGAATACTCAAAAGGACAAGGAATATGTCCTTGAAGGTGGTGTCAGGGAAGAGTGCCTCATCATCCGGGTTGAAAATATGTCCAAGCGGGAATAGGTCGCCCATCCTCACAATGCCAAATTTGAGGCATATCTTCCTTTTTTTGCTAGTTATGGGGATTAATTTAGGGTTTGGGGGAAGGAGATCTGAGGAATAGAGTAGTGGAGTAAGCGTGATGCAAAGCAGTTGGTCCAAAGCCCAACTGGTGGTCGAGGCAGGTTGGATATCTTTGGGGTCTCTGGGGAAACCCTTCGGTAAAATTGCCGCAAGTGTGCCCGGTAGGACTAAGCCTGATTCCAGTCGGAGATATGGGATTCTGGTGTCAGGGTGACACCATGCCTGAGCAAAACTGCATTGCGCAGCTAAGTAGTACAATCTAAGATCAGGTACCCTGAACCCGCCTCTGTCGCAGGGGAGAGTCATCACCCTCCAGCCAACTCCAGGGTGTCCCCCCCCCCCCCCCCCCATACCAGGCTTATCAAATGGGGCTGCAGAGTTAAGAAGATTTTTTTTGTCAGTGGGATAGGGATGTTTTGGAATAAATATAAAAATATAGGCAGCATGATCATTTTAATTAGCGAGACCCGACCTGCCATGGACAGAGGAAGTTGAAGCCATTTCTCGAGCTGTGTCTCTAATTTAGCAACAGCTGTCCCGTAATTACGACAAATGATCTGTTCGGTACTAAGGTGTTATGAATGCCTAAATACTTGACCGAGTCAGTACCGTAAAAGCGTGCTTGACTAGATAAAAACATTTGGACGAATCAAATAGTGAGCTAAGATGTTTAAGTAACTGATTATCTTATATTATTATCAGATGTTATGAAAAACCAATGATAAAACTTAACATTTTAGAGCATGTGCAGTGGACTTTTGCTTCTTAAATGTTGCGTATTTGTTGTTGTGCATGCAACATTCCTTTGGACTACAAAGTCTTTCTTACATCCCTTGGTGCATGAATGGTGGGAACTCGAACTTTGGGCTATATAGGTGGAGAGAAACAAAGTAAATAAGCTCTTTGTCGACTAACCTGTAAAGACGGAATAAACAGTTGATTTGCATGGGAAAATATGCTGGCCTATCAATTTGTACCTGGAAAACTGTAAGATCGATCACATGACGATCGGACCATTGTGGACCGACAATTGATGTCATGATGACAAATAAATATTATGTAAACTGCATTACTCAGGAGGATGAGGCTAAGCTTATGCATACATTCATGCAACTCTTGTTCAATGTTCCTTGCCTCAAGCCTGCCTGCCTGCCTCCTGAACTTATATTTTGTGCCCCTTGTCTTTTGCCCTTGCTGATCAACTTGCCTGTTGGACAATTCGAGCTGTTTGGTGAGAAACAGACTTGAACTTTCCACATTTATACTCTATTGCCCCTTGCCCATTCCCATTGACTTTTCCCCTAGTGGACATTAACTTGATCCCCTTGCCGATGCTAAGAGAACCTTTGCGAACCAATCTCCTGCTTTTGTTGGTCGCAGGAATGATTAATTCAATCATCCTCTTTGTGGATTCTTTTATTTAGGGATAGATTTACCTGACTAGATGTGTGGTTTTATATTTCGAACTGTTAGATTTATGACTGAGTTTCTTAACATGTTACTTATATGCATTGATTTTGGATCTTTAATACAATAACCAAATGATCTGAAGTTGTCTGTGTCTTATTGTGTCTAATGTTCTTTTTGCAGAAACTCTGCTTATTTTAAATGTATAACATAGAGTCATAGATTATTCTAAGAACATCAGGTTATTTCGCTTTTGTTCTGTGTAGCCACAGCAGAGCTTTTGGTTTATATGATTCTTGTCTGACTAAACTTCGTTAGAAGGTTCAGTCTACCAATTGCAATACTTAATTTTCATATCATGGATTTTAGAGTACTATACTTGAACCTGATCACCAATTTATGAGTTGGCTACCAATTAATGGTCCTCATTGGGTAGTTGAGAGTTGGACATCCTGATTTCTTACCCCTCACTACTACAGAGAAAGGTCCATCTGAGGACTATCGCCTCTGAGGTGAAGAATTGAACTGAGTAGAAATCCTACCTGTATTTGCCCAGTAGGAGTGTTAAGGTTAAGTTTGAAAGTGTGTGACTTCTGCTGCAACACCTGCATGCCTATTTCATTTCTATTTCACAGACCAAGCTGCATTATGTTTTCACATAACCTGTGAGGAGAACAGGATCTTTCATGGCAATCTGGGCTTAGTTTCATCTAATTTTTGTACAAGTATAGCTATAGTGGACCACCATTTTATGTATTGTGATAGGACGGCTGGGATAGCTGTCAGCTGTCATTTCCTCCCAGTGCTGTAAACATAATAGAAACTATTATGTCTGTAGCGTGATTCATCTCTCTATGAGCATCATCATTTTTAGGTCTAGTTTGACAGAGCAGCTATCGCTAGACCTTATGCGATTAAAAAAAAAAGCTTTATAAATCAATTCTGGATAGAGGCTTGGGCTCCTTCTACATGTTTCCTTAACAACAGCTTTTGATTTGACAGATGTGTGCTTCTGCTGAAAAGGAAGGATAGTAATACAATGTATGTCGTTTTGGAAAGCCTGTGCTTAATATACTGGGTCTAAATAGGTTATGGTTATGGGCCAATGAAGCTATGTGTCAGATGTCATTGGTCTCATCTATTATTATGATGTTATGACAAATGCAATAGGCCTGACTTCTGTATTGTGTAAAGCATACATTAATGTTAATGGGCTTGTAAGGGTGGATTTCTATTGCACTGCTGCTAAACCTCTACATGTCCATTGGGCTATCAGATTACCATAGTAACCTAAGATTTTGGTATTGGTTGACATCTTTGATAAATCTTTGGTGTTGAAGATTTGCAATGTAAAATCACTTTTAGGCCCACTTGGGTTTGGTGTATAATGTTTAGCCAGCTATAATTGTGTGCATATTTTAATGTTATGACTGTATGCCAATGGTAGTTGTTTAGGGGGAAGGTTTCTGTTCAATAAAGTAGTCCTGAGCTAGTTATGGTGACATATCAATAATAAAGGTATGCCCCCTACAGCTAGTTGTTGTAACGACTTGCGATGTAATAACACAGTAGTTGTAAAGACCGCATTGTAATGGTATGCGATGTAATGCATGTGAAGTAAACAATGTCTCCTGTTTCAAAGGCCACCCTAAGAAGCCTATACAGTCCTGTGGGGGCACAGCCTCCCCTGCTGGCTGTAGTAATCTCTAAACAATATAAAATCTCTTGCAACTCCTAAAATCAAACAGAAATTCTTTACAGGATTTGGGGCCCTGCAGGAACACATGCACTCATGAGTTCACAGAGATTTCTGGAAAATGTGTCGAAGATTCATGAGTTGGTAATAAACTGCCCATGTCTATGTATGGCGATGCACATGAATTACATATGCATGTCAATATTTACTCTTGTTCTGTGAATCAGTCCAATAACTATTTACTTTAACAATGACCAAAGTTTGTGATAAATGTGCTATATGATGCAAGTGCAATATCCCTCAAAGCTTGTAATATCTAATCAGACTTCTTAAGAGTCCAGATCAGTTTAACCCTCTTCTTGAAAATCACTTTTGTGGGCAACCTTCTTGACTATGCATTCTAATGATTCAACGTGAAATTCAGTGAAGTACCTGTCATCAAAGGCCTGTGATAAACAGAAAGACTGGGCATTAATTTTACAGCACTGTGCATTATAAAAACTGCAGAGATGTTAGCTGTTAGCCCCTTGTCAGTGTCTAATGAGAATCGAAAATGAACTAGAGGACAACGGAAGTTACGGCTCCTGATGGTGGAACTCTCATCCGCTGTCTTATTGAGGATGGCTTTGAAGGTCATGATGCCACAGATTAATTATGTCCCCAATTTAGGCCCGCCAGTCCACCATGATTTCTGGCAGTGCCATCCGTCTTGCATGGAATTCCTGCAATTGGAGGGGTGTGCTGGAGAAAACTCGTAGGTAAGGGATAGTAAGGGTATTCTAGTTTGGAAGCCTATTGCTACAATCTGCTGACACTATGTGGCCAAGGCTCCTGCAGTGGAATCTGAATCCAGGGCCACCTTTGTCTAGCACAGCTTGGTGCAATGCTAGATACTAGCTAGATCAAAGACATCAGAAAAAAGTGAGGGAGAATTGTATGTAAGGGGTATATTTTAAACAGAGAAAGAGGCTGCTGAACTGCAGGGTAATGGATTCAAGAGGAAAGAGGGGTTGGGGGGCATGACTAGTACCCGCGGAGGATGGCTGCCGGCTCCTAGCTCTCCCGAGGTGACAGAGGGGATTGCAAATCTAGCGGACGAGGAATCTCCTGTGCGGTTCAGTAGAGCCTAGTGGTAGATGCCGGAAACGAGGTAAAATTGTCGGAGTTGCCCTGAAGTCCCTAAATTGCAATGTAAGCCAAGATATTCATTTTAAACGCTGGCGGAGCACTTCACACAAGCGCGACCGCCATTTCGCTCTCAATGAGCAGTTGATTTTGGCTGCAGCGCGTACATCGTGGATATAGCCAGAGCACCTAATTTGATGCGGAGGAAACAAGGCAATGCTGTGAGGACATTTCTCTTTTCCCTCTTGTTTGGTTCATGTTTTTTTCTGAAGTAGATATGCCTCCCACATCAAGTTGGCCGCCTTGTTGCACCCTGGTGTCAGTTAAGCCTTCAATACAAATGCCTCATTGAAATTGGTTACAGTGCTGACTGTCTGGAGGCTTCTTACTTTTTGAAGGAAGAATATGCATTTCTTTTTCCTTCTCTTTATACCATCATCCTCATGCTCCCATATGAAGTAAATTGTTGATGGTTCTGTGGCTTTATCCCATTTTTTCTCACTTGTAAGGCATGAGTAATTGCTTTTAACTATTGCTGAATCCCTGACCACTTTTTCATTCATTTGTTGTTGAGGCTCTTAGATAAAATTGGATACATATTGCTGCCTTGATTATTTATTTATTCATTTATTTATTTTCTTCTCTTTTTTGCCTCATTACACCTCTTCCCTCAAGGAAGATATTTATATAACTATTGATGATATTTGTAAATCTGAGGAACTATTAATGCCAACTTCTTCTTTAGACATTACTGCTTAACTCATAGTTGTCATTGTCATCTCTAGCACAACCTCCTTTAATTTGCTCTAAATCTCATCTGCATCACACCGCCATGGATAATCCTTTGAATACTTCACCTAAGAGCACCAAAGTTCCCAGTTTTGCTACGTCATCTGGCGCAAAAAACAAAACACTAAGTAAGCGACTAAAGAAAGACCCTCCTTCCAAACAAACTTCTTCGGTTTCCTTGGACGTTTTACTCAAAGAAATTAGAGCTCTTCGCCCATTTGTTGAGGAGACTAACTCTCAAATACAGACCCTAACTGAAAGATGGTCAAGCTTGGAAGACAAAGTTACTACTGTGGAACAGAATCTTGAACCTCTGACTTCGCTCATCAGCAAGACTGATATCCTTCACTCCCAAGTGCTATCTCTCCAAAAATAAGTTGAAAATTTGGAAAATAGAAACAAACAAAATTACCTCCGTATTTATGGACTATCAGAAGGATCGGAAGGCTTTGACCCTATACATTTTTTCTAGTAATTTTACCCAAAGTTCTTAACTACAAGACACTCAATTAAATATCCAACAAGCTCATCGTTTAGGTCCTGCTTCAGCATCATCCTATCTAAGTATAAGGAAACCGAGAGGGATCATCATATATTTCCTAGAATATACTGATTTACTCAAGATTTTATCAGAGGCCAGATCAGCCAAACGTATTACTTGGGCTGGCAATACTTTGTTTTTCTCTCACCCACCGCTGACAGACGAAGAGACTTTCTAGCAATGAGACCTCAACTTAGATCTATTGGTGCTTGCTATGGCCTTTTTCACCCATGCCTCTTCAAAGTTACTTTCAATAACAAAACCACTTCTTATGAGGATCCTTTCAAATTGAAGAGCTTTCTGAATAGCTGCCATACAGATTCCATGGACACTTCTACATCATCCTCATTGGTTAATAAATAGGTACTGCAGATATGTTTTAACTTAGTTTGATGTTATTGTTTCTATTTGCTCCTATTTTTTTCTGTTTGATAGTAATTGGTATTGCTTTTGTTGGTATGTTATCATCTTTCCTTTCTTCTTCTCTGCAGGTTCCGCTCTTATGATGTAGTCTATCAAATGTTATATCGTCCGCCACCTCCCTCCCCCTCCCGCCCTCGCCTGGTGTCTGGAGTCGTCACTTTTCCATGTGGTTCCACCTACCCCCACCTTATATGTGTCCTGGATTTTTAGTAAGTATGTTCATCATGTCTTCTTTACTGTATTGTATATTCTTTCTCTCATTTTTTCCTCTTTTCTTTCTTCTTTTCATCCCTCTTTTCCTTCATCACACTCATTATCTTGATTCGCTGCTGTCTTTGCTGTTATGTTCACATTTCATTTGCTGTATGTTTTCACACAGCCCATTTCTGCTGTTCCTTCCCTTTTTCTTCCTCCTTCATCTCTTCTCTCTCTTTTCTTTCTCCATTTTTTCAAGTTTCAAACATTACATGCATCCTTATGTTTTTGATATGTCTTTTATTGGCAGTGATATTATGATGGATTCAATGTATTTTATACACATTGTTCTGGAATTATGGTTCTAAAGATTTTTACATGGAATGTTAAAGGTTTAAACTCCCCTATTAAGAGACAAAGGGTTTTATCGTATCTATCTAAATTAGATGTTAAAATTGCTTTATTGCAGGAAACTCATCTTACTGACTCTGAATCTTTAAAGCTGAAGAGAAATTGGGTTGGTGAACTTTTTTACTCACCTGGAAATGGTAAACATAATGGTGTTGTCACTCTTATCCATAAATCTTTGAAGGCCTCCATTATTTAGCAATTGAAGGATGAAGAAGGTAGATGGACATATACCAAGTTAGAGATTGATGGTACCCCTTTCTCTCTTTTTAATGTGTATGCCCCTACTTCTGGGGATGCTCCTTTTTGGTTTTATATGAACCAATTGATATCTCAGCATTTAGATCCTAATGTGATTTTAGCTGGAGATTGCAACCAGGTTTTTGACCCTTTTTTAGAAAGGAAATCCTCCTCCCCTTTCATTCCTTCAAAGCCACATAAAACTTTTATGCAAACCATCAAGCAATTACACTTATCTGACGCCTGGAGACTTTGTAATCCGACTCTACAAGAATACACTTTTTTTCCAATCAATAGATTATTTCTTTACATCACAAAATGTCTCCCAATCTCTCATCTCTGCAGATATTGGTCCCATACTTATTTCTGATCAAGCCCCAATTTCCATTCTGTTGGATCTTTTACCTCGTACAGATCATCCTCGTAGATTGCGCTCCAATAACTTTCTGCTCCTTGATTCTAATTTTAACAGCTCCTTTTGCTCTTTTTTAAATGAATACTTTCTGCTAAATGACATGGGCAACATGCCCTTCCATACAATATGGGATGCTTTTAAAGCTTCTGCTAGAGACTTTATTATTAGATACACCTCTAATAAACGCGAATCATTTCGGATTCTGAATAAAGAACTCCTTTCAAAAATAAAATCTTTAGAACACACCTACTACACTTCCAAATCTAAAGATTGTTTAACTGATCTTATCAACGCTAAGGTTCAATATAATAAGGATACAACAGATGCAGACTCCTTGTTCCTCTTAAAGACTAGCGCTAAATTCTACGGCGGCCAAAATAAATCTGGTAAATTGTTAACCAATTATTTGAAAACAAAACAAAATAAACTTTTACATTGATTCTATTTTATCAGACACCAATAGCTCTAAATACAAAGACGCTGACATCTTACAAGAATTCGTTCATTTCTATAAGAAATTGATTACTCCTGAGTCATATCCTACTGAGGATGATATTTCCCTCTAGCTCTCTTCGATTTATTATCCCCCCCACCCCTCTCTTCACATCTTGATCCTCTGGAACTTGATTTGACTCAGACCAATATACTTAATGCTCTTAAATCCCTTTAAAAAGACAACGCTCCAGGACCAGATGGTTTTACCATTGAATTCTTTTCACATATTACCCAACTTATTCTTCCTAAATTACATACTTTAATAACTTCTTTTCTTTCTTCTGGATACTCCTCTGGCACCTTTATGGACGCCTTAATTGATCTCATTCCAAAAGAGGGGAAAGATTTACGTTATTACAAAAATTACCGACCCATCTCCCTGGTCAATATAGACTGTAAGATCTTTTTTCGAAGTAGTTAGCTTTTCGCTTGGAATCTCATTTGCCTCATCTTTTAGGGGACGAACAATCAGGCTTTGTTAAAGGTAGAACTATAAACGACAATACCCACTTATTTGTTGATATTATTTCCAAATCCTCAAGCCTTTCTGGTCCCCTTGCCGCCATTGCCCTAGATGCAGATAAGGCGTTTCATAGGATATACTGGCCTTTTTTTCTTTCAGACTCCTAAATGCTTTGGCTTTGGCCCGAAAATTTCTTTGGTTTATTCAAACCCTAAAGCAGCTATCTTCGCCAACGGTCTTACTTTTTTTCTTGAAACTTCAGGGTAACAGGTTAATTATCAGCATCTTACATCTTATTTAAAATCCAGATCAGGTTCATTGTAACAGTACATACAATTCTTAGCTTTTCTAGGAAATGACATTGGTGATACAACACAACAGTGTTAACTGCATACATATCAGGGTACCTGGATATCCCATCACTGCACCTTCTTACCATTTTTCTATATTATTTCTCATACATTCAAGTGCATCTGAACATCAATATATATACATGTCTGAAGCATATTGTCCTATCCCACTACATTTGGCAGCGTCAGGCATTCCTATTATCGCGATCTTCTCTCCTCTTCCCACCTTATTTCTAGGAGCACACTCTCATTTCCCTCCATTCCACAATACTCTATATCCCATTAGTTCTCATCTCTCGGATGAGTAATCAAGTAGCACTGCAATGGAGCCAATATATCACTGGGCCTGGAGGCTATGGGTAGCAAATTCTGCATAGGTTGTAAGTCGCTCCTGGGATTTTATCAGGTCAGCAATCCACTCCTTGAACTTGGGTGCCCGCCCCCACCCCCACCGGCAAGGCACCCTCCTTTTGGCCATTAGGAGCACAAGCGCAGCAATTTTACAGTGTTCAGCTCGTAGGGGCTTGACATATCCCAGTAGTGCCATCAGTGGCGTAGCCTCTACAGGTGTATCTAGCATGATTCGCAGAACCTGAAACACTTGATCCCAGTATTCTTTCACCCCAGGGCAACCCCATGCTAGGTGTAGGAAATCAGCCCCCGCTGCATGACATCTATCACACCTATCATCATCTCTCAGCTTGAATTTATACATCTTGGCCGTGTATAATATATACTGTGTAAGAATTTATAATGCATTATCCGGAGTCTGCTGCTGGCTGATACTCGTTTGGTTTGCAGACACCACCCTTACCATTGCTGGTCTGTCAGGGTTTGTCCTAGTTCCTCGTCCCATCTCGTGCACGACAATGTGGGTGGTAATTCTTTCTGTGTATGCACCATTTTATATAGCAGTGAAACCAGTCTTTTAGCCGTGTCTCTCCCTAGTTTGAGTTGTAGTGGGGCTAGTGCTTGTTGTTCCGCCGGGAACTCAGTAGTAAGTGATCGCACCCCCTGCCGCAGTCTAATATACACAAAGACATCTAGTGGTGTCTTCTGAGCATTTTGGAACATGTGATCGATATTGCGGAATTGGCCTTCATGATACAGGTCACCCCAGGTACTAATGCGGGTACGCTGTTGAAAGTTTAAAAAAACACCCTCCTGTAACAGCAGCATAGCAGGATGGTAAGCAAGAGACATCAAAAGTGAATATAACATGGGAACATACAGCATATATCTTATGCATTGCCATGCTGCTATAGTGCATGTGAGGGTGTTGGGTGCTCTGTCTCTGTTTGTTACTGGTGCATAGAGTGCTCCTTCTATTGGCGTGGGATGCGCAAACCAATGTTCCGCTGGGACTTGAGGCATATATCTCGGCTGTTTCACCCAGAACGAAGCGTAGTGGGCCTGTGCACATGTAAAATAGAGCTCAAAGTTCGGTATACCAAACCCTCCCTGCGGGTAGGGCCGCGTCATTACCTCCTATTGTAATCTAGGTTGCTTACCTCCCTAGACAAGACGTATCAGCTCCGACTTAAGGGATTTAAAAAATTGCACTCCTGGATAAAATGGGATGTTTAAAAAAAGGTATAACAACTGGGGGAGTACCACCATTTTTATCAAGGACGCACGGCCCACCATGTAGAGGGGCAGCGCCACCCAACGCGTGACACAGTCTACAATTCGAGTTATGGCTGCCCTCATAAGTTCCTCCTCATCTCTGGTGACTCTTATCCCCAAATACTTCAGTTCCTCCTCACACTGCTCCAGAGGATAATCCAGCGAGAAGCGCGTTGTGGCTGCCGTCAACGGGAAAATGCTCGATTTCCCCCAATTTATCTGGATCCCCGAAAGCTGTCCAAACACTATGAATTCTCTAAGTATCGGATGTAGGTTTTGCTGTGGGTCCCGGGCGTAAAGAGTGATATCGTCTGCATATAATGATACAAGTGTTTGGCGCAGGTTACAGCGCAAGGCCTTATCATTGTTGTGCTGTTGCAGTTTTGCAGCCAGCGGCTCCACAATGGCAAAAAGAAATGGGGAGAGAGGACACCCTTGCCGGGTTCCCTTTGTAATGCCAAAAGACTGATGTATGAGCATTTACAAGGACCTTGGCTACTGGCAGGTTATATAACAGCTTTATCTATGATAAGAACAGCGGGGGGAAGCCCATGCGTAACATTACTAACCCTGGGCGCAGTGCTTCGCTCCGTCCACGGAGTGTGCGTAGTGTTGCCTACTTCGCGATTTGCAAAGTAGGCGTAGTAGGCAACACTACGCACACTCCGTGGACAGAGTGAAGTTGCCCGCCACCCGCCTCCCTCTCACCCTCTTCTACATGCCTAATTTAATGTTAAATAGAGTAAAAGTAAATTAAAAAGGACTTATCTGATATGCGGCATCCCAGGGCTCCCTCTTCTGCTGTTGCGCCGACTTCTTCCAGCCAAATGCGCATGCGCGGGCAACCGCGAATGCGCATTTCTCGCAAGAAATGCGCGGGCACCCACGCATGCACATTTGGAGAGGGAGAAGAGGGAGCCCCGGGACGCCGCAAATCAGGTAAGTCCTTTTTAATTTACTTTTACTCTATTTAACATTAAATTAGGCATGTAGAAGAGGGGGGAGGGAGGCGGACGGCACGTAGTGGGGCTACGCGAAGTGTGTGGGTGGGTGTAGCTTCCTCCCCACTTCACGAAGCTTCGCGTAGCCCCACTACGCACACTACGCCCACCCCTAAACATTACCCCAAATATGTAGTCCCACTCTATGAAGTCAAATGCTTTGGTAGCGTCTAAAAACATTGCTGCCAGCGGGAGGTCAGGCGAAACATTATTTAAGACAGCAAATAACGTCCTCAAATTATGGGAGGTAGCCCAACCCGGTACAAAGCCCGATTGATAAGGTAGGATCAAATTCTCCATTAGTAAACTCAGGCGGGTCACAATCAATTTGGCTAAAAGTTTAGAGTTGCAATTCAGGAGTGATATCGGTCTATATGAGTCGCATTGCTCTGGTGCTTTCCCCGGCTTCAATAGCCATATTATCAGCGCTTCCCTCATACACTTCTTTAAGTATAGGGGCCATCAAGTCAGTATGTGTTTTGTAGAATTCTGCCAGGATACCATCTGTCCCTGTGGCCTTACCATACTGCAGCCCCATTATTGCTTCTCGCACCTCGTCCAGTTCAAATGGCGCATATAAAAAGGTCCTCTGTACGTCACTAAGCCAGCCCAGCGACACATCCCCCAGAAAGCCATCTAGGTCAAGTCCGCCTATTCTAGTTGTGGAATAAAGTTTTTTGTAATGGCTCTAAAAGGCGTTAAGTATGCTAGCTGTGTCGCAGCACGCCCCCTTCCGGGTCTCCACTTCCATTACATAATTATTGAAGCCGGGTTGTTTCACTTTTTGCACCAATGCCTTCCCAGGCCTATCTCCTTCTCCATATTGCTGGGCCACCCAATATTTACCCCGAAACCTCGCTTCCCCTTGTGGTTCCTCCATATACTCTGAGAGCTTCTCTCTAAATGTAGCTTGTGTCGAGCCCTTTGGGTGACTTTCTATAATACAATTTGTAATTTCAATTGGAGTCACAACAGAATGCGCCTATAGTTTGCGCTGGGAGGTCGACGACGTTTCGGTCCTTAACCAATGCGGACCATCTTCAGGACGGGGTTGTCTCTTTACAGGTGCTGTAGGGTGAAAACAGATGAGTTTAAGCACCCGGGAAATGAATGGCATAAGGGTAATGGGGGCGGTGGGGGGGAACTTGAAGGGGAGGGGGAAAAGGGGGGAAGGGGAGGGTGGAATATATCTAAAGGGGTGGGGGGGACTGGTTCATGGCCGGGCAGGAAGGGGAAGAGAAGGCATAGGGCGCCCCCATTACCCTTATGCCATTCATTTCCCGGGTGCTTAAACTCATCTGTTCTCACCCTACAGCACCTGTAACGAGACAACCCCGTCCTGAAGATGGTCCGCATTGGTTAAGGACCGAAACGTCGTCGACCTCCCAGCGCAAACTATAGGCGCATTCTGTTGTGACTCCAATTGAAATTACAAATTGTATTATAGAAAGTCACTGATTTTATGTCACTATCTGAGCTATTCACTGTAAATATTTCACTTTGCTCACTTTGCGCCGTTCGTCGCTGCTCACGCCTTCACTTGAGTTGCCACACTTCACTTGTATATACTGTGCACCAAGTTTTTTTCGGGTTGTCACCCCAAGTATTTGAATATGTGCTGTATATAACTAAGTGTAATATTTGCTTGAATATCAAAACTACTTCAAAAAAATAAATGTTTCTAAAACTATTTGAATAGGTGTCTCCTTTCTCTGATCCATGTAATGCCTGTTACATACAATACAAATTGTCCTTATACTTATACCTTTTGGGATATTGTTTTATCTTTATACCTAGCACCCTAATCCCGATTGGTTTATGGGTCACACTCCTGTTTTCCTTACAAAAAAAAGAAATCCCAGATAATCTCATCACTATTCACAGAGTCTTTATTTCGCTTAAAATAGTCACTTAACTCCTCCCGCAGCTCTTCCTGGAACACCGTATCAAGTAAGATAGGGGCATGGAGTCGCATGGGGCTGCACGGCGTGTTAAAATCGATGGATGAGAGCACCAGTACCACTGGTGCGTGATCCGAGTAGTTTCTAGCTAAGTGTTTCATTGCCGCTATCGTTCGGGCCATCCCTGTGGATACTAAGTAGTAGTCTAGTCGAGCCCAGGACTTCGCCTGCGCCGTAAAATGTGTGCCTACTTGTGCGTACGGGTGTGTATGCCACCAACTTTCAGTCAACTGGTAAGCAGAGATAATGTCTCTCAGCACCACCTGCGCCTTAGTGTAATGGTGTGGTGCTGGGTGTGACCCGTCCATCTGGGACAATATTTAACATTAAAGTCGCCTCCCCAAATGACATGGGCAGAGTCCACCACGAAGATCTTTTCCCACAGTGTATCAAAAACCTCCAGTTCAACTGTGTTTGGCCCATAACAGCACGCCAGCCTGACGGATTTGGATCCGAACCGGCCCCACGCGAGGCAATACCTGCCCTCCGTGTCCCATGAGGCTCCTTCCAGCCTAAAGGGTACCTGTTTCCTTATCAATATCGCTGTGCCTCGCGCATACGTGGAATAAGAGGAGAAAATTCTATGTTCTCCCACTTACTGGCGAAGGTGGATGTCTTGTGACGGGCAAAGTGAGTCTCCTGCAACATAGTGATATGCGCGTTATGCCTGTCCAAATATGACAGTATATGCCTCCTCTTCCTGGGATCGCCCAGTCCAGTTACATTCCATGTAATAATGTTTAGTGTACCTAAGTTGGATTCAGCCATGCTATACAATCATTACCTGTATCCTGATTGTCATCCATTCAATGCTTCCCCAATCTGGTAAATGCCCATATACATTTAATTTAGTGCACTTTTGATGCTGTTCAATGTCCCCTCCCGCCTACAATCTGCCCTCTGGGGGGCAAAGCTCCTACATACCTTTTCTCAAATAACATACAGACCAACTTCTACCCCTCCACCCACTGAAGCAACCCAAACTTGCCAGAATCCTTAGTCCTCCCCCACACCCCAATCCCCAACTGAGTCAAAAACTTTTTCATAACCCCTGCACAGAATGTGCCGTGTTCTGCCATAGGGAAATACCCATTGGGGACATATCTAGCCGGCAACGCAAATACTCCTCCTTCAAGTCCTCTTTTGTTGTAGTGTCCGGGCACAATGGAGGGGAGTGGAGCCTGAAATGCATTATTACTAGACCAAATGAGTCAACTGGTAATGTCTCACCTCTTTTTAGCCACCAAGTTTGCTATTACGTATCAATCTATTTATCGTCACCTTATAGTGTGGAACAATGCTTTTAGGATAGTCTCATTACGAATCATCTTCGGTCCCTGTGGAGTTGGATTGCTGCGAAGACCCCAGACCACCGCCGCTCCGATTCATACGCTTCACTGACCAGAGAAAGTCCTCTGCTTGCTGCAGATCAGTAAAGAAGCGCTGTTTTCCCTGATGTGTAAACCTCAGTTTTTCTGGGTAAAGCAGCGCATAGCCAATTTGTGCAGCGCGCAGTTTCCTCTTGACGTCTATAAACTTGCGCCTTTCCTCTTGCACTATGGGCGTAAAGTCCAGGTATATCGAGAACGTGTTCCCATCATATGTTAGCGTCTGCTTATTGCGTGCTGCGCGAAGGGCCACGTTGCGATCTTTATAATTCAGCAACCTCGCGATGATGGGCCGCTGGGGTTACCAGGTGTCGGCCTCGGCCCAAGGGTTCTGTGAGTTTGTTCAACTATGAACTGCGTGGAGAATCATTCCTTTCTAATGGCTACCAGCAGCAGTTTTTTGATATACTCTTCCATCTCACCAGTGTGGGTCGATTCCGGAATCCCAATCATGCGAATGTTACTGCGCCTGCTGCTTTCTTTCAAGTCCCCATTTTTGGCTGCATTATTTTTAAGAACTTATCCATTCTTGTGAGTTGTGGAGTGTGGCTGGCGGTGGTGTTGTCATTGTCGGATACGCGCCTTCTGTCTCTTTGATGCATTCTTTGTGGCCGTCAAGTTTGTGATGTGTAGCATCCATCCTCGACGACAAGCGATCCAATTTGTCTACCAACGTCGCAAATCCTTGCCGCATCTCTTGTAAAATACTGTGCAGATCCGCTGCCTGCGGGGCAGCTCCGTTGCTGGTTTATTCTGCACTGTCTGAGTCCTGATCATCTTGCGTGGGCCTGTTCACTCTCCTCGCTGTTTCAAAATTCAATTTAGGTTGTCTAGTGTCAGGATTACCCATATCGCCCGCAGTGCGCCGTCCCAAGTATATGCTGCGTTAACTCACCAGCATACTCCCGCTCTCCCTTCCGTTGGTATCGGACCAGGCTCAAGAGTGCTAATGTGCCGTAGTATATTGGTCTCCATTCTCTCAGAAACTGCATGCACAGGCCCTCGAGCTTACTTATTGCGCCCTTATGTTGAGGTTTGCTGCCTCCAGCTTTGGGTCCACTCCTACCCAGTTCATATTCGCCCCTTCCACCAGCCAGGTCTCCACTATGCGGTCTCTGAATATCACCGGAGCCCAATGAGGCAGTACAGGGGTCGGTCTGTGCTGATCAATATCTCCCAGGGGAGGATTGCACCACCCCCAGCGCTCCCTCATATGTCCTGGCTGCTGGGTATCCCCCGTCCTTCACCCCTAAACGGCAGGCCTGTCTGCTCTTCTCCCAAAATGGCGCTGCACAGTGGGAATTAGATTCCTTAATCAGTCCCCAGTAGTACACGGTATGTGCATACACACAGAAGCGACTTGCCTTCAAGCTTCCAGTTCTTCCTCACAGTAAGCAGCGGGGGGGGGCACTTCCACACCTTTCTTGCGCAGTTCAAGACTCTCTGTCTGCTCTCCCGGGGCCTCAGAGGGGATGCTGCCGGGGCCCCCTTTTTAAATAAACAAGTGTTTACAATTAGTGCTTTACACGCCAGTAGTGCGGTGCTCAAAGAGCGTTTTTCCGGGCCCCCTCTTACTTTCGCTCTCCACAGAGGGTCCCGGTGGCAGCTCCGCTCCGGTCCTGTTATTGGCTGCCACAGCTATGGCCTCGCCTCCACAATGCTAAGCTCTGTCCCGCGGCGACCTGGGTGCCAGTCCCGGCTTCCGCCGCCTCTCCTACCACTGCACGTTGCACTTTATCACGGCACAGGCCTCAAGCCGCCGCCTGTCTTTCCCAGCACTACTGTGCTCAACACTCGCGCCTTGCTGCTCGCGTGGCCTGGTCGCCTCATGTGAGGCCCCGGTCTTGCCTTATCGCAGTCGCCGCCTCGCGACCACACTCAGCTCTGGCGGCAGTCGCTGTCACTTCTTTTTTAGCCTGGCGCTGGGGCATGCAGCATCCGATCTCTCTGCTCTTCTCGTGGAGTGGAAAGGTCAGTTATACCTGTGGCATGACAACATTTCAGCGATGTTGCAGCTCATTCCTCTAGGATAAATGAAGGATTTTTATTCCAGGCAGCAGGAGCCTCACGCCAGTGCGGCCATTCTGCTTGCAGGCCCTTTAGCGCCCCCGCCAAAGGTCTTTCTTCCTCCTACTTCTCTCTCCACAGAGGTGTAAGATAAGGCTGTCCCTTAGATCTTTTTCTCTTTAATTTAGCATTAGAACCCTTTTTGTCTCAGATAAGACTAAATACATCCATTATGGGATATACATCTAAATATTTACAAATTAAATTGGCTGCGTATGCTGATGATGTTCTTTTATTCCTCTCTAATCCCCAAGATTCCTGACCGGCTTTCTTAAAGGTCATTGATTCATACTCTTTAGTTTCAGGCTGCAAATTAAATAACAATAAATGCAAAATTTTACCTTTATCGAAATACACTTTCAGAGCTGATTTTTCCATCCTCAATTTCACATGGAACCCCACTCACATAAAATATCTCAGTATATGTTTACCACCCACATCAAATCATCAATTGAACTAAACTTTAACAAATGTATTGAGAAACTCACCTCTCTCACGACCAAATGGTACCCTCTTTATCTTTCTTGGTGAGGCAGGCTTGACACCATTAAAATGATGCCAACACCCATAATACTTTATCTTTTATCTAACATTCCAATTTCTATTCCCATGAAATGATTTCACAAAATCAATTCCATCCTCACTTCTTTTCTTTGGTTAAACAAAAAACATCGAATGTCCTTAGTAAAGTTATTGCGTCCGAAATCTGAAGGAGGGGTTCTTTTTCCCGATTTCCCTAAATATCACAAGGCTTTTTTTATTAAAAAATATTTCCAAATGGCTTTCAACCCCCTCTCCAGACCTCCCACTATGGATTGACTTAGAAAACTCCTTCCTTTCTTTTTTCAAGAATATTTATCTTTCAGGAGAAAATCGCATACCTTGCACACCCCAATTATCAAATATTCGTGCAGCAGCTTAAATAAGCTCCTACTTATTGAACCCCATGCTTTTAATACATTCCTTAATTCCACTATTTGGCACAATAATTTTAATCGAGTTAAAGGTAAACCGGTCTATGGGAAAACCGGGAGGGACAAGGGCAGTATATGGGTACATCAACTATTTGAAGAAGACTCCCTTTTGATTTTTCCCAAAGCTAGCTCCCTCTTTCATTTACCCTCGTCATTTTCTAATAGATTTTCAACATTATGTTCTGTTATTCTTGATTCCTACTCATATTTTCAATCTTTACCTAATTCTCCTTCACCATTGGATCATTCCTGGTCAACCATTCTACGCAAATCACCTAGGACCTCTACTCTTTACATAAAATGCACTCTGATACTCCTGATACCTGCTGGTCTTGTTCATTTGCGCAGGCGGATATCAGACATTTAATTTTTTCATGCCCGCATGTTTTTTCAATTTTGGGTATCAGTTTGGTCCCAAATCAATACTATTTTTGGAACCTCCATTCCTCTTATATTTGTCATTATTTTTCTAGGTAGCCTTTTTACATGCTGGATTAAACCAAAAGGTCAGATTCAAATTGTTGACTTAATATTAGCTACTGCTTACCAGCATATTACAAAACACTGGAAGAATGCCTCTAAACTCTCATAATTGGCTTGGTGGTATTCCGTCTGTCATAACCATAGGCTAGACACAAATTTTGTATTCCCCATATCTCTGAAGCATAAGAGGCTGTTATTGTGGTCTCCTGTTACTGACTTTCTAGATGATAATGCTAAAAAATCCTTTGCTCCAACACCTTTTACTCAAGAGGTTCTTTAGCCCTCTTGATACCTTAGTTTCTGTCATTAGTCATATATACTTCATGTATTATACTATTTACCTCAAAGTACAATTGTTTTGTTTCATAATTGTTTTTAAATGTTTCTTTATCCTCTGCCATTGTCTCGAATCCTCTCCTCTTATATGATTTTTTTTGTTTATCTGCCACTTGTTTTATACTGTGTATTGTTTATATTTGATGCTTTGATTCAAGATATTGTGTACTGCTTGATATGACTAACTTTCATTAAAATTACATTTTGAAACTTAAAAGAAGGAAAGAGGGGTTACCTCCTGGTCGTAAATTTAGAATTCATTTTAAGTAAGCACCTAGGCATTCACACAATATAAATATGCATCAGAATTTGTAACAGCCCCTTTCATAGGTCAGAAGTAAATGAAAAATGATCTGACACGGAGAGCCTCCAGTTTCGCAGCCCTAAAAACTAAAGTCTCAAGTCAAAATAGATGATCTTATGAAAATGTTAGGGCTATGGAAGTTTATATCTACGTTGTCGGGGACGACACTGGGGAGAGATGTCTTTACATCTGTCTTGTTGCAAGTGCCACACAAATTCTAGCTGCTCGTGGATTGAAAAGCGCTAATTGAAATGAAGCAAGATCTCAATCTCCACAAAACCATGGCCCTTGTTAAAGGATGGCCAAGACCCCCTCTTCAAATCATAGACTCTTGCCCTTATATAACGATGTAAAGGTTTCTGTGAAGGTCTTCCTGACTAATGTGGAGGTTTTCTGTCCAGGACATGGTATGGCGCCCTTGAATGTTAAGGTCATTGCCACTCTGCTCCCCACAGAAGAATCAAGGCTACCTTTTCAAAGTGTTCCTTTGAAAGTGCTTATGTCCCCTTTTAAATAAACGGGCGTGCTAATAGCCAGCAACTTCACCTCATTTATGAAATGAACCCTCTGTCTCCCCGTGCTGCATATATGGCTTTTCCTATCAAGCGCGTGGGTTGGCATTGCAACATCGCCAAAAATTAATGTGTTTCTATTTTTCGTTTGCAGGTTGCTATGGTCGTTTCAGTTAATTTCTTTATTGATGTCTGACTGACTTTAAAGCAAACCGTTTGGATTGGGAAGAAATCAAGATTCAGTGCCAAAAACTCTCTCAATAAATCTGAGGTCATGCCCTGTCCAATTTCACTGTGTTGAGCCTGAAGACAACCTGATGAAGCTTCACAAAACCTGTGGCTGGTATGATCTCCAAGAGAAGTACTTGCTCTTTCATTTTTATCGCAGCATTTCTAAACTCATTAAAGGAAGTTTTGAAACTTGGGAGGCACTTGTTCATAGGCTTGACTTGCTGCATTCTCCGAGGTCCCCAATTTATTCTTTCTTCTTTAACATAGAAAACTAAACATAGCAGGCGTCACTGGGGTTGGTGTCACCCGGTGCGGGTAACTCATGGTGTCACCCCCTCACGACTTACCGCATGGACTACCTCTGTCTGAAATGTACGGTGCTAGGTACTGTCTTACTCCCTCTAGCTCCCTCTTTCTGTATAGCTCCCTCTCTCTGTCTTACTCCCTCTAGCTCCCTCTCTCTCTGTCTTACTCCCTCTAGCTCCCTCCCTCTCCGCCTTACGCCCTCTAGCTCCCTCTCTCTCTGTCTTACTCCCTCTAGCTCCCTCTCTCTGTCTTGCTCCCTCTAGCTCCCTCTCTTACTCCTTCTAGCTCCCTCTCTCTCTGTCTTACTCCCTCTTGCTCCCTCTCTCTCTGTCTTACTCCCTCTAGCTCCCTCTCTCTGTCTTACTCTCTCTAGCTCCCACTCTCTCTCTTACTCCCTCTAGCTCCCGCTCTCTCTCTTACTCCCTCTAGCTCTCTCTCTCTCTCTTACTCCCTCTAGCTCCCTCTCTCTCTGTCTTGCTCCCTCTAGCTCCCTCTCTCTGCCTTACTCCCTCTAGCTTCCTCTCTCTCTGTCTTACTCCCTCTAGCCCCCTCTTTCTTACTCCCTCTAGCTCCCTCTCTCTCTCTCTCTTACTCCCTCTAGCCCCCCCCTCTCTCTGTCTTGCTCCCTATAGCTCCCTCTCTCTGTCTTATTCCCTCTAGCTCCCTCTCTCTTACTCCATCTAGCTCCCTCTCTGTCTTGCTCCCTCTAGCTCCCTCTCTATCTGTCTTGCTCCGCCTAGCTCCCTCTCTCTCTGTCTTACTCCCTCTAGCTCCCTCTCTCTCCGGTTTGGTCCCTCTAGCTCCCTCTCTCTGTCTTGCTCCCTCTAGCTCCCTCTCTCTCTCTTACTCCCTCTAGCTCCCTCTCTCTCTGTCTTGCTCGCTCTAGCTCCCTGTAGCTCCCTCTCTCTCTATCTTACTCCCTCTAGCTCCCTCTCTCTGTCTAGCTCCCTCTCTCGCTGTCTTATTCTCTCTAGCTCCCTCTCTCTCTGTCTTACTCCCTCTAGCTCCCTCTCTCTGTCTAGCTCCCTCTAGCTCCCTCTCTCTTGCTCCCTCTAGCTCCCTCTGTCTCCCTCTCTCTCGGTCTTACTCCCTCTAGCTCCCTCTCTCTCTGTCTTACTCCCTCTAGCTCCCTCTCTCTCTGTCGTACTCCCTCTAGCTCCTCGCTCTGTCTTCCACCCTCTAGCTCCCTCTCTCACTCTTACTCCCTCTAGCTCCCTCTCTCTCTGTCTTACTCCCTTTTGCTCCCTCTCTCTCTCTCTCTCTTACTCCCTCTAGCTCCCTCTCTCTGTCTAGCTCCCTCTCTCTGCCTTGCTCCCTCTAGCCCCCTCTGACTCCCTCTCTCTCTGTCTTACTCCCTCTAGCTCCCTCTCTCTGTCTAGCTCCCTCTAGCTCCCTCTCTCTCTGTCTTACTCCCTCTAGCTCCCTCTCTCTGTCTAGCTCCCTCGAGCTCCCTCTCTCTTGGTCTTACTCCCTCTAGCTCCCTCTGTCTCTGCTAGCTCCCTCTCTCTCTCTCTGTCTTACTCCCTCTAGCTCCCTCTGTCTCCCTCTCTCTCTGTCTTACTCCCTCTAGCTCCCTCTCTCTCTGTCTTACTCCCTCTAGCGCCCTCTCTCTCTGTCTTGCTCCCTCTACCTCCATCTCTCTTATTCCCTCTAGCTCCCTCTCTCTCTGTCTTGCTCCCTCTCTCTCTATCTTGCTCCCTCTAGCTCCCTCTCTCTCTATCATACTCCCTCTAGCTCCCTCTCTCTGTCTAGCTCCCTCTCTCTCTCTCTCTGTCTTACTTCCTCTAGCTACCTCTGTCTCCCTCTCTCTGTCTTACTCCCTCTAGCTCCCTCTCTCTCTGTCTTTCTCACTCTAGCTCCCTCTCTCTCTGTCTTTCTCACTCTAGCTCCCTCTCTCTCTGTCTTTCTCACTCTAACTCTCTCTCTCTCTGTCTTCTTACCCCCTCTAGCTCCCTCTCTCTCGCACATTAAACCCACTCTCTGCCGCTTTCATGTGGTTTCTCTTGTAAAGCTTTTCAAGATGCAAAAAGAAATCTGTGTACAAGGCACCAGCGAGTTTGTAGACGTGAGAATGTTATGATATGTAACAGCTAAAGTAAAAGCTAATTTCCAAGCGGTTAATACCCCCCCCTCCCCACCCCACCCCCCTCTTTAGCACTGTGTCTTTTTCCATCTAAATGGCGGGGGCCCCTCATTACTACACTTTTCAAACTTTATCTAATGAGAACATTTTAATTCGAATAGGTGAGAAAATATCTCGGTTCGCTTTTGTTTTTAAAGCGGATCGAGTCTCTCCGAGGCCTTCGGGTGCGGTGCAGGGGGTGCCATGTACAGAGGACTGCTGGGGGGGGCGGGGGGCGCAACCAGATGGTGTCACCCCCATGTGAGGGTGTCACCTGGTGCGGTCCGCACCCCCCGCACCCCCCTAGTGACGCCACTGTTAAAACATGGTGCTTTGCTTACAAGGCTTTAAACGCAAGCACATCGCCATAACTTGCAACCAAGGAATCTAGTTGGCTACAGAACACCCACATTGAGAGCCATGCTAGTCTCAAAACACTCGATTCCGGCAAGGAGACTCCAGGCTATCTTCTGCTACGCATTGAGAATCATGAAATCCTTGACATTACAATTTGGTAAATTTCATACCTCCTTCACATATCAAAGGAAATGAAGACCCAAGACCTCAAGCAGCACCTCATTCACATGTAACCATCCTCGAACCTAGGAGCCTTGGAGAGGAAGAGGTGTGGCGCAGCGGCCAGAGTGGCTGACTCCGAACGACGGGGCTCGCGGTTTGATCCCCAGCGACAGCTCTACTCAGCATCATGTGACTTTGGGCAGTAGCTCACTTAATCTCCCTGTTGGCTCACAGCGCCTAATGGGTGATATGTTGGCGCTTTACAAATAGGAAGTATTATTATTATTATGTATTACTGTTAAAGTGGAAGCTTCCAGCCTTCCCTGATCTAGCTTCTGTACTCTGTCTACTTGTGCTGCCCTCCAATAATCCCGACTTTGTACAGTGCTCTGCTTCTTGTAGTTAGGTGTGTGCCTTAAGCACACACCTTAACAAGGAATTGAAATAATAATGGAGAATGAGAACCACATAATAGGTCTGCAGGAGTCTCTGCAGAAGAGCTAGCACAGAGGAAAGACTGCTCATCACAGAAACCACCCATATGAAACTTCTGAACAAGAATTAGGGAGTGGACGGGAGGAGACTGGCCTAAAAGTTCTTTGTGTCTCAATTATATACTAGTTTAGAAATGAAAAGAAAAACATTAACCAGAAATATTCAGAGGTCGACCTGGGAATTAAGCTTCATTCTGGGGGCGGTCTTTCACAGTGATGCATGGTCTTCCTGCTATAAAAGCAAGAAAAAAACATTTATAAGAGCAAAATAACATTTAAGGAAATAGCAAATGCTATTTCTTTTCATTTTTAGCTACATTGGCATACAGTTTGTTCACTTTATTTTATTTGTGAGTTTCATAAAGTGCTAAAATCCAACTTAATGTGGTATCAAGGCACTTTGGGAAGCAGGCACATGTTTGAGAGAATATTTCAGAGCAAATATCACATGCACAAAAATCAGGAGTTGGTAGAAGCAACCCATAACCCAGAAAGGATCATGTTTGCCAATAGGAACCTTCATACTAATATGAATTTGATGATGATAATCCCTTGAAAATAGCAATAGTCCTGGAAAGCCTGGAAGCTGATGGGAATGCCACTCTTCGACCACGGACTCAGCAGCACAGTGAAATCGGGATGAAGAAGGTGTTTCAGTGGCAACATTCAAGAGTAAAGAAAGCAGTTGTTAGAGACTTCCTGAATTTGATGTCCTCATTTTACAATTTAAGCTGTAAAGTTAGGGAGTTCCACAGGGAACGACCGGTGACTTTATTGTTGGTTGAGTAGTTACCAGATTATGTTTGGCAAACCTGGGGCTTCAGGTTGACTTATCATGTTAGTTAAGTGAAAGATCACAAAACACCATGTGGACAATACAAAAGATTTTAAAGATTGATCGAGAGGCGCCAGTAGAGGGACGAAAGTGACAGCTAAATATGATAAGTGTGACAGTGTGTGTAACAGTAGAGATTTTAAGCAGGCAAGCAACTTGTTTTTCTTAAATTAACGTCATGAACATTTAAGATTGTTAGATGATGAGATTGTACATTAAAGCAAAGATATCCAGTTCATGGCCAATATCTGGGAATCTCTGATGTTGTCTGGTCATCCTCTTTGGCTCAAACTTCTCCAAACTAAGGGCTGGACTTAGAGCTTGGTGGGATGGGTGGTCCATCAAAATTGTGTGAAGCGCCACAGGATATAAGGCTCCTGTAATAAGGTGGACGGGATCACTGTTAGGTTTTTGCAGAAGTATCCCTTCAGCTTCAACTAAACTCTCTAGTTACATTTCTTCACGTCCTGTTGCCAAAGTGACAATGCATTTTACACCCTTTCGAATCTGGAGAACTCCTGTTTTTGGTTCAGCGCGAAGTGTGTGTGGAGGTAGGGGAAGAAAGTTGCCAGATCGGCATTGGCATTAGCAGCAAGCTGGCATAGAGAGCAGGAGGAAAGAGGCATGCACAGGGACAGCCAGCTGACCATTCAGAGCAGGCAGGCATGGCAGGGACAGCTCAAAGGCCCTCAGAGGGTGGGCAGGGTGTAAGTAGGGGGCACTCACATGGAGAACAGAGGCCAGGGGAGGGTAGCAAGTCAGGGGCAGCAAACTGGCCATGGGAGGGAGGCTTATATGGACAGGGGCAGCAAGCTGATCACAGAGGAGCGGCCGGCAGCACGTTGACCAGAGAGACCAGGTGTTTAGGGTGAGGGGGTAGGGGCAAGCAGATAAAGAACAGGGGGTCAAGGGGCAGAGGCAGCAAGTGGAACCCAAAGGGCAGGCTGGCATAGGTAGGGGAAACAAATGGACCATAGAGGGCTGGGGAAGAGGGCACGGGACATACATGGAGAATGAAAGGAAGGAAGGAGGGGTCAGGAGTAGGGGCAGCAAGCTGACCACAGAGTGCAGGCAGGCACAGAAAGATGCAGCACAATGGACAATGGAGAGCTTGATGGATGCGGCAGGGGCATGACGCAGAGAACATAGGGCAGAGAGAAGGGGCAGCAAGCAGACCATGGAGGACACACTGGCATGGGCAGCGGCTGCAAGCTAACCACCAAGGGCAGATGGGAGGTGGCAGAGGCAGGTAGAGGACAGAGAGCAGACGCAAGAGGGTGCAGGGGCAGATGCATCAAGCTCACTATTCAGAGAAGGTCGGCAGGGGCTGTGACGTGGATTGTTATGGGGTGGGGGTGGCATTACTCAGAAATGGTCAATAGAAACATGTCATCTAATGCGTGCTAACCAAAATAAAAAACCATGACCTGAGAACATTGCATGACTCTATTGTACACATGATAATCTTCATTGCGCGCTTAACACAAGAGTAACATGAGCAGCATGATGGGACCTTGATGTCCCACATACTATCTGAAACAACTTGGTTTGGAGATGAAGAGTTCATGCTCATCGATCAAATTAGTTAGTCACTCGTTTCTAAGACCACAGAGATGTAATGAAAGCTGTAACTATTCATACATGTGGATTTGACATGCCTTGTTCTACATTTTTTGGTCACAGGCCCTTCTTTGAAGATGACTGGAAAGTGCTAATTCTTACCATATTTATCTCCATCATCTCCTTTTGCACTTATTCGCCTTCCTAACACCTGGATGTGTTTCCCACTTGTTCTGCTGTATAGCTGATAAAGCCTTAGCTGCTTTCTGCTTACGTCATCTCTTGCTCGTGTTTGATTTTCCACGTGTATTCGAAAGTCCACGTTTTCTTCAGCAACAAACATCTGGGGGTGAAAAATCAGACATTGTATCAGTTTCATATAGCACAACTACATATTCCAATCACTTGAAAAGATGCCAAGTATTGGGTTTCATGGAGAGCTAGGCTGGAAGTTATCAAACTTAGGCAAAAAGTCAGAAGTGCATGAAAGAAGGACAATATCATTAGGGATTGTGGAACATCAGAATACAGCCAGGGAGGGTAGATGGGCACAAATCATCATTTTACAATTTGAGGACATTTCTACGTGTTAAATGGATTTCCAAATACAAGTTTGTTGAAATTCTTACATTTTTGAAGGAAAATACTCTCCTTGGCTTTTTGCTATTTTTTCAGCAAAATATTTTACTGTAAAGAAAAGCATTAAAATGTAAGTGCATAGTTTGTGCTGGTGATTGCAGGCGGTAGGCACCAGCACTCACTCTTAGTTACTGGGACTTATTTCCCTTCATCACACTTTGACTCAGAGTAAGAGAAAAAGCAAAAGACAGAAAAAGGAGAAAGAAGGATGTTGAGAAAGATAACAAAGTTTGACAAAGGGAGAAAGCAATAATGAAAAAGCACTTGGAAGAGTGACATACAGGTGAGATAAAGAGATACAAAGAATAGGTTGATGGAAGTAAGATACATAAGGAGCAATTAAGACTTGAGTTTTTTTGTATTGAGCAGAGTCAGTGATGAGCTCCTAAAAAAAGTTGAGTCCTGCTTTATTTTACAAACAAAGCGCTGCAAAAAGTTCATTCTCCCAAAACCATTTTTTCAAACTTCTCCAGAAATGTAATTACACGAGCCATTTTTTTTTTTACAAAATTCTGTTTCGGATCACTGCAAATACTGTCATGTTATTTTTCTTCAAATCCTCAACCGTATTTTCAGTTCAGCTGGAACAACAGTGTGCATAGTGGCGACTCGCTGAGGGAGTGCTGCAGGGAGCTGGGGTGGGGCAGGGGAGGGGCAGGGTGAGGGGGTGTTGTGGAGTCTGACAGACGACGGACAGGAGTAAGGTAAGTAATTAAATAAATAAAACAATTGACCTTGCACGCGCTGCATCACCAACTCGGCGCTGCAGCGCGTGCAAAGTAAATTGTTTTATTTATTTAATTACTTACCTTACTCCTGTCCATCGTAAGTCAGACTCCACTACTGCACCATCCTGCCCCTCCCCACTGCCCCGCAGCACTCCCTCAGCGAGCCGCCACTGAGTGTGAATAGTTACCATATAACCGATTATTTCCCCAAAAGGGTAATGTTGCAGTGATTAAGACTAGACCCACGCAAGGGGAAGGATCATGTTTGACAGATGCAATGACTAGTTCATTGAAAAGGTATGAAATGCCTGATAGATAGATTTACTTCTTTACGGTGTGGTCATTAAACACTTTACTATGTTCATATACTTCAATGCATATCCATATATCCTCTAGTCAGACACCTGCACATTGTCCATTCAGCCGCCAATCTGCAGGTGTAGATTTAAGAAAAAAATGTGCATTTGCACAATTGATTTAGTTTTATTATTCATGCATTAAACATGTTTCCATGTAATGAAATGTCTTCCCATACACCCCTTTTAACTCCGGGGTTAGGGCCACCATTATTACATAATTTATATCTGCTTTATTTGGGTGTAAGAAAAGTTAAATATTGTGCCAGTCATAGGAGTCAGCAGGAGCAGAGGTACCATGGCGCACTGGCCTGAGGGTCCCACTGAGCACTGATTATTGCTGTTTATAATTAAGGGTGGGCATAGTTGGAGAAGTACTACTACGCAGAACTCAACGAAGTTGAACAAAAACTCAGTCAAATCCGCAACTTTGCTCTGCCAACAGAGACCTCATATATTTTTGGTAAAATAACAAGTATCTCTGTCTTTATATGCTAAAATGCATATTGTCAGTTCACAAAAGTGAAAGTATTAATTTAGCAAGCAGTGAGAGAGGTGATGATTTTGGGATCCTCCCTAACCTAGGGAGAGAACCGAGCAGATGCCTTGAAAACAAAGAGCGCATCTTGCTGAATGATTCAGTGATGGTCCCATCATAATGTTTTAAGCAGAGTTGTAATACAATTTGTTTAGCTGGATACAAAAAGATTGAACAGCGGAGGTCATCGTTACTAGGAGGACTACTTCTAGCATTCATGGGCTGAAAGTGGCTAAGAAGTAAAATTAAGGATCTAAATTTCCCAGAATTTTGAAGATCACTACTTCATTTTAATGGGTAACAGATATTTTATTTACTTTGTCACCTTGTCTACTCTGGGTAGTTCTGAATCTAGGGGGTGATTACAATGGCGGACGGACTTAAGTCTGTCTGCCATAGTTGCAGGGATTGGGACCGGCTGCCTATAAGGCGGCTGGTCCGCAAATGAAATCAAATTGCCAGTCCTATTGCGTTCATCATAACTTTTCATTCTAAACAAATCAGACCTACGACAACTAAAATATCTTATCCTAGTGAACCAATTAGGTCCATTGTTTTTATCATTGGCTTATCACCATAACCAATTGAGGCCTCCTCTACAGAGCATAAGCTTTCCCAAAGGGCAACTATCAGGCATACAGTCATAATATTGCATTGTATACAAAATTACAGATGGCAAAGCAAAATACTATGTCTCCTAAACTCCTAAAAGGGCCGAATACGGATTCTGACAGTACAAATCGTCTACATTCACTGTTTATCAGAGAGTTTAACCAGCAACAAAACCCTTGCCTATTATGGTAAACTGTGAAATTCCGTGTAACAAAATACCAATCTGTAGGCTTAATACATCATAAAAATCTACCCTTAATTGCATATCGACTTTAACATTTGCTTCTCATTTATCATTGGCTTGCCAGCATAACCAACTCAGATCTGTTGTGCTGGTTCATAACCTGTCCGACAAGGCAATCATCATGCATATCATAATAAAATTACAAATCTGCACAAAACATTATTACCCCCGGTTTGTACAGGTGGGTCACCAACACCAAAACACTTGCCTACTACAGTTTTCTGCGTGAGTCCATGTAACAAAATACCTGCCTACAGGCTTTAGCAGTGTGAAAACAATCCACTCTTAAATGCCTATTGCTATTGATTTTTACAAAGGTAAGTAAGGCCTACTTGTTTTGTCATAATTTTTCATTATAAATAGATCACACCCAAGGAATCTGACATACTTTTCGGAGTGAACCAACAAGTCCTCTAGCGATTATCAATTGCTCTACACTATATATAACCCATGCCCAATGAAGTGCACGCAAGCTGACAACCTTAAGTCAGACATTTTTAAAAATAAATTACAAATATGTACAAAACTACAGTTGGTGAACCAACAGGCAGCCCCCAGTTTCTTCCAGGAATCATCAACAGAAAACCTCTGGCCTACTACACTAATCTATGAAATTCATACCTGCATACCTGCCTACAGTCTTATGGCTGGAAACAAACTGGAATGGCATGGTGATAAAAAAAACACAATGGATTTAGGCTCAGATCTCTGTACTACAGATGGATGTTTGACATTATTCAGCATTCTGTCCATCAATTTTGTATTTGTCACCCAAAGTGGGGCAGGCATGCTCAGCCGTGGGTCCTGTGCTCTCCAAGCCACTGGAGTCAAGCTAGCCTCGCTGATGAGGGGTGAGACCCAAAACTGGTCCCAAGATCCTTGTTTCTGGTCCAGAGAGGACCTGGCCTGGCAGTTCATGCTGGACTGTTCCCATGGGGAGCAGGTTCAAGACTGATTTGCATATGACGGGGAACAAAATGGAATGGCATGGTGAGCAAAGCAAAGGACGGATGTAGTCCCAGATCCCTGTGGTAGGGGTGAATGTTTGACATTGTTAAGCATTCTGTCCATCTATTGCTCTTTTTGCATTTGTCACCCAGAGAGGGATGGGTATGCCGAGACATGGGTCCGGTGCTCTCCATGCCACTGGGGTCAAGCTAGCCTGATGACAGGTGATGCCCTAAAACCGGTCCCAGGATGCTTGTTTCCAGTCCAGGGAGGACCTGGGCTTGCAATACAGACTGGACTATTTCCACAGGGAGCAGGATCAAGATTGATTTGCATATGGCTGGGAACAAACTGGAATGGCATGGTGAGCAAAAATAACAATGGATTTAGTCCCAGATCTCTGTACTGGGGGTGAATGTTTGACATTGTTCAGCATTCTGTCCATCAATTGTTATTTTTACACACCTTAGCAAAGTTTAATAACAACAAATCCTTAAATTCCTCTTATCTTTAACGCATACTTTTCCCAATAAGTAGGTCAGGCCTACTGGCTTTCTCTTAACCTTCCATAATAACAAATCCTGAAATCTGGCATGAAGTTTCCCAAATGACCCTTTACTCTTTAACATTGGCCTCACACTTTACCCAACAGTGGCCTAGGCATGTGCACATGAGCTGGCAAACACCATGCATACAGTTATAAAATAACATATATGTTGACAGATACATTTTACAAAACAATATACAACCCCTGAACATTTCCTTACAGGAATCATCACATTGAAAATCCCCAGGGTTTGCCAGGTGAGTGGCAACACCAAACCGTTGTCTACTACAGTTATCTGTGAGATTTCATGTAACCAAATCCCTGCCTACAGCCTATAACACAATGTGATAACAACCAACTGTAAAAGGCTTACTGGCTTCAACATATGCTTTTCACAATCAATAAGTTAGACTGACTCCGTTTGTCACATTGTTTCAAGATAAGCAGATAAGACCTATGGCATTGGATATAATGTTTCCAGTGCATCAAAGAGACATATAACTTGTCACCATATCAACTCAGACCAACAGTTTTGAGCGTAAGCTTTTTCACAAGGTAGCCGTCAGACACACAGTCATAAAATTAGAAGGAGTTAAAAAAGTAAAGTTGGCTAAGCAAAATACTATATCTGCTAAGCTTCCTCCTAAGAAAATCTTCCTTATCGCCAATTTGTCACACTGGGTGACCAACACCAAAATTATTGCCAACTATGGCCATCTGTGAGATTCTGTGTTACAAAATACCTATCTATATACTTTAATATAGTTTAATTACAATCCACACTTAAATGCCTATCGACATGCTTTTCACAATAAATATGTCAGGTCTATTGCCTTTATCATAACCTCTCATTATAAACATATCAGTCCTATAGCCATGATCATTGACTTGCCATCATAACCAATACAGTCCTGCTGCATAGCGTGTAAACTTTGCCACAAGTCAAAAAGTGCAATACAAGCAGCTTTTTTTAGTGGAAGCACACATATTAGGCCAAATCCAATCCTGTATTAAAGGGCACTAACATGTGGGAGAGCCCCTCTCTCAGGAAAAACCTGAAAGCTCCTTTTTGTGGAATATATAAGGTCAAATGACAGTTTCACTGTCAAGCCTGACCTGACATTCCATGTAGATTGGAGTAGTACTGAACTCTCAAGTGCAAAACTGGATTCTGAAGTCTTAAGTTAAAGACTGCCATCCTATTTGTGCTGCTGACAGAGAAAACGTAAATTATCCAGTTATCTAAGACACTTTCATAGCATTACAATTTCATGTGTGTGCCCCTGAATGTTCAAGCTCAGCTAGCTGAATAAACAAAAGGATCACAGCTGCATGAAGGGCAAGTGCTTTTTAATGGAAGAACAGAACTTCTGCCCAATCACAACATGTACTCCTGGCTATCAATATGCGGGCCAAGCTAAAGCCCCTCTCCTCCTAGTGCTCCTTAAAGTCGTTTTTTAGGTAGATCACATAATGTTTGGCGGCAGCTGTGGTGTCCTGCCGAACATCGTCAAGGCAGACCTAAAATTGCAAATGCATTTCAGAATCACTAACCACATATATGTGGGAGGTAAACTCAGATCTTTAAGTATGTACATGGCACCCACACTCACATATAAAAATACATAATAGCTAATAAAGTCATATTGTGCACCATTCAAGTTATGTTAGTTTTGCTTAAAATTAACTATAGCATCCTTTGTGCATAAAACCAGTGGAAGATGAATGCGCTTTGGGTGTGGGTAATCGTATTTTTTATAAAGATTTTGGAGGAAGTCAGGCATGTAGGGCCCAATGCACAAACAAAAGTAGTAAATCTGTACTTACATGCCCATGACCTCACCTGGCTGTAGATTTATGACTTTAAGGTATTCTCAAAACCTTTCCAGGCATTCCTAGATAGCTCCCACATTTGTGCATGCATGTGTTGCAGCTGTCTTTGACAGATTTTTCATTTCATTTGATTGAAGATAAATCATTCAAATATGGCCATGGCCCAAGCATGTGCACGCTCGATCGCTATCTTGGATCCAAGGTGGTCACCACACCTGTGTGTGCACATCTGGCTTTGCTATTGCTTCTTAGTTCTTAGCGGAGGCACGTCACCAGTGTGTAACTGTATGCATTCTATGTTGTAAAATGACAGAGACCTTGTGTAAAGAGCATTATGTTTTCCCTTTTGTTTCTTGACGGGGGAAACGTTTCTGTATAGAGAAAACATTTACAGTACACCCACAAAGTTTAGGGTTATTTTATTTCCCTTCCCACCCTGGAAAAGGGATTTACTCCTGCCCTTGACAGTGGGAAAAGACTGAGCTGTACAAATGGATAGATAGATAGATAGATAGATAGATAGATAGATAGATAGATAGATAGATAGATAGATAGATAGATAGATAGATAGATAGATAGATAGAGAGAGAGAGAGAGAGAGAGAGAGAGAGAGAGAGAGAGAGAGAGACAGACAGACAGACAGACAGACAGACAGACAGACAGACAGACAGACAGACAGACAGACCGATAGATAGATAGATAGATAGATAGATAGATAGATAGATAGATAGATAGATAGATAGATAGATTAACTCCTGACTGTCCTCAAACTTTCCAAATTGCACCCTAGAATGTCTACTCCCACCCTTTGATGCGATTTACAGAGGCGTCTGGAGTACTACTGCGCATGCATATAAGGATTTACGTTTGCAAGGTCACCTTTAGTGAATTCATTGCAGCTGTAAATCTGGCCATTTGTACATCTCGACCAGACTTCCATCAGGCCTGTACATTTCTGCTCTGTCAGTTCACATGAGGCAAGCAGGTAGGGCGCAGCTCGTGATCACGTGGGATTGATAAACTGCCTCGTGGTCGCGAGCCTGCCTCTCACATGCAGCCTAGATGCAGTCAACTTGTTTCTCGGCTGTGGGGAGCAGAAGTGTTTAGACCTAATGTGGAACAGCTGGGCCAGGGTTACCGCATACGGGCGTGATTGGTACCAGACCCAGAGCCCTTCATTGCACCCAGGGGAGGCAGAGGGTGGACTGCCCTACACACAGGTGCACAAAATACTTGCACTCATTTATTCCATACCGGTTATAAAGTAATCAATAATGAAACAATGGCTTATATTTTATAGCTATAAGTTGATTGGTGTTCCAAATAAGGATTGCTGCACCAACCAAACGAATTAGGTGCAGTACTCCGTATGGTTTCCGTTAATATAAACTAAGTAAATGAATGTAAACGAATCTAAACTTATATAGGATGGTGTTAAATATTTCAGCCGAAAAGATGTTTTCATGTTACAGTCTTCTATGTAACGTCCCTGCATAGATGCAAATTCTCTTTCTTTAGCTGAGATTAATTATTGCTCTGGACGTTCACATCCATGCATAGAGCAAATGTGAGACCAGGTCTAAGATTTGAAACCTATCTAAATAATGATTGTGCTTACCTTTCCCCCCACAACTAATTTACTTAATGCGGCTAATTGCCCTGAACCTTTAAAACAGAAATTGGTACCTTAAAAAGAGTGTAGAAAACAATATATAAAAAGCAGTTGAGTGATGAGGCCTATACTTAGCTGGGACAGCAGTGAATATTGACAGAAGAAGTAAGTACGTGTTACGATCTCATTGCTGGACTCTCTAGGTGGACACAACAGACACCACTGCTAGGCAGAGTAGCTTTTACTGGCCGTCACGGGCCAATCAAACCGTTAGGTGCACTTCACATGTTCTCCATGCCGGCTCCAGGGAGAACATGCCCAGCCTCCCATTCTCTGGTTGAGCGCCGATCCACAGCGTTCAGCCCAATCACAACGCTGCATTGCGTGCGGCATTGTGATTGGCTATCGGTAGGCTGGGAGGCGGTGCTTCCTGCTTCCTGCTGCTTCCTATCCTGGAAGCGGGTATAAGAGGACCCAGAGGAGGCTGCGGAGACAGTGGGCAGCAGACAGATGAGTATTTTTACATTTTTTATTCATCCCTCCCGCGACCCATATTTTAGTTTTTAATTTCTTCCCCCGCGACACACCCCCTGCCTTTAAAAACCAGCCACCACTGCCTGTCACATCAGATATGTAGTACATCGAGTTTGAAGAGCAAGGTACAATCCAACACTATGCAATATAGAATAGGGTGAAGACAGTTTGAAAGGAGATCATGTGCTAAGATCACATCTTCTGTATCAGTTGCCTGTTTTGCAGATGATCTGCAAATGTGCAGCATGCATTTCAGGTTTGTTACTGTTATGTGGGTTACCGTGGTGGACATTGTGTATGTTGCTATTGGGATTAGGTTGTTGTGATTGACTTGTAGAGGGTGTTCTCTCTTGTTTTTGTAGCTGGATATCTTGACAGTCGGTATGTTGTGTAAGGGGAGGTTTTCTGTGTGCCCTGATAATACATTTTCTGAGTTTTTTTACTCCCAGGCCATGACTAGACAAGGTGCGGCTTCTGAAGCTGCAATAGTAATTACAAGAAATAACTCTGAAATTGCTGGGGGAGTGTCCACTTAATACATGCTTCATTATTGGGCCACATCAGTATTTTATTATTCAATATAACTTAAATACTGTGCAATGTTTTTGTAATCCACATAAGTTATATCCTGTCCATTGTATTGCCTTCTCAATCTCTCCCCTGCTATTTGTTCCCCCGGTCCTTACCAATGTACAAAATAAAGTGGATACTCCTTCTGAACATGGATGTTGAAATGTTGAAGACCTGCTGTCTCGGCTGCTGTGTACAATACAGGGTTGGACTGCAAAAATAGGTCCAGGTACCAAAATAAAATTGGCCCCATTTAGCAAACCATATAGATAAAACAGTGGCTCACATTTGCAAATTTGGCCAGTTTTGAGTTTGCAAAGACATACTATATGGGTATTTTGCAAGGTATGGGAGACTGCATGCATTTGTGTTTGCTGCAGGCATTGTTTGTGGTGATATCAGGGAAATCAGCAGTAAAAACCAGCCCAGAAAACCATAAAATCGGCCTGCACATTGATCCGTCAGACCAGCCCATCGGGCACAGCCTGATTGTTCTATAGGCCAGTCCGACCCTGGTACATACCATTCCTAAATAATTTGAAGGATGCTCACGATACACTTATCATAAATTATTATTTTATATATATATTTCTTTCTTTTTTATTTATTTATTTGACCATAGTTAAGCATTTAGACAGGAGATGCTGTACACAGCCATGGTACAAAGGTTCATAAACATTTTCCGTGGTAATAGATTTTTTTTTTTGTTTTCATGATTGGTGCCAGAATACGAGTAGGAAAATTCGACCCAGAGTGGTAACTTTGGGTGGAATTCCGCCACTCATTATTATGAGTGACCCAGTGTCTTCAGGTCTGGAATTACTGAACCAGCAAATTCTGAACCCGGTAATGCCAGATCTTTCTACGAAAGACCCAATATTTCTGGGGTGGAAAACATCATGCTAAGTTTCTCTTGGAACTGATGTGGACCCAGTGAAAACAATGCAGAGGCTAGGGCAAAGGGCAGAAGCACAGCCCGTTCACTGCCCAATCCTTGCAGCAACTTGGTGGGAGCATACAACGCTCTGCCCAGTCCTGTCCCACATTCTTTCCCCGTTCCTCCTTCCACCTGCCCGGGGGAGTAGACTAACCTCTCCCAAAGCAGGCCCAGTGCTTTCCTATCCCCCTTTAAGTTGTATTCTTTCTTCACATCAGAAAGTGCGCAGCCCTGAGCATTGGCATAACCGGGGCTCATTGCAGACCCCCTCTCTCCTGCCCAGGATACAACATATTCGAAGCAGACAACACTATACCCTGGTCTGCCCTAATGCCTCGCACAATCCCTGACCCGAAACCCCAAAGCTCCTTCTCCCCAGATGAGGAACACCCTGGCTCTTTGCAACAATCTATGCCCCAGCCAAAAACACAACATGGGAGGCCATTCCCCCCCCTCCAGAATACTCTAGTTTTCTTGGCCCGCTGGGCCTTCCCACCATCAGTCCTCCCACTGACATGTTCCACCTGCTCGGAGGGAAGTAAACAACATCTATCGTGGAGGTGTTTAGCATCAGGGAGAGGAAAGCCAACCAGTGGAGAATGGCTGTGAGCCAGTCAGGGATGTTGGATTGCAGCTCGAAGGTGAATATTGGAAGGAAGAAACCTAGGGGTCGATTCCGATTCAGGAAAAAAACCGTCCGTACGATTTGTATAAGGAACCTTCTCCGTACGAATCGTACCCATCCATCCGAGTCGCGTAGTACGATCCGTAGTCCGTGAATCCGTCCGAATCGTCGCGATCCGTATGTATTGCAAGGCTGAAACCGTGAACCGTATGACTCGTACACATGCTGTACGACCCGACGAGTACGATCCAGACCGGGGTATGAGGACACGATTTGTACGGTCAACATCAGGTAAGGGAGAGTCGTTCCGAAAAGCACACAAACACATACACACTGTACGGCCCGTACACCCCATGATCGCAGATTGCGAGATTGGGAGATGGGTAACCCATCGTACATGAGGTACAGCTCGTACACCCATCGTACATGGGGTACGGCTCAGACACCCATCGTACACAGGGGTACGGTGCGTACCCCTGCGATCATGGGGGGTAACTCTGCTTTTACGGCTGTTTTCAGCTCCCGTAGAAAAGGGTCGTACGGTGTGTACGCGACACGTATCGTACTTGCTGGGTCGTAAAAACCAGCCGCGAACCGTACAGATGTCGCGTACAGCGGGTTCCGAGGGAGAATCGTACGGAGATTAGAGTCGTACGGTCTCTGTACGACTCGTACGGAGTACGGCTCCTGGTACGAATCGTACTTCATCGTACGTACGGGGGACATTGCAGGGTACGATTCGTACGGGAAAAACGCTCTGAACGGCTATTCGGAGCGGTTTTTCCCGAATCGGAATCGGCCCCCTAGTGTGTCACTGGCATATAGATGATGTGAGAAGCCACAAGGTTCCATTTGAGAAAGTGTTTTTTTATAGAAGACTAAATATCTTCTTGCCTTCCCTGAATGGGTGGCTAGAGGTTGTTTGCGGGGCGATCAATCTGGTGCACCACTGTTTTTGTGGGGTTGCTGGGGGAGGGCTCCCGCCCCTGGCGGCGTTAGTCATGGCAGGGTCCGGCGTCGCATTCCCGGCCCGTCCTTCAATTGAGTGCACCAGTATAATGGAGAAGTAGAAAATGTGGATTTCATGTCAACATAGCACAAGTTGCTACTACAGTTACTCTTTTGTCATTCCAAATTGCAAAGCAGGGGGTCACTAAGGTGCAGGGGCAGTTCACCTGGGAAATTTGATTTTGGAATGCTCGAGTAATGATAAATATTGCTAGCTTCTGTGCTCACTCGCATGGTTGTAGTTTGGTTTCTGATCACAAGGAAGACTATGGAAAGTTGAGAAATGTTTACATCTCAGCTGACGCTAAGTCCACTCTAATGTATATCAGTCACAAAATACGGTGCAATAATTAATGCTGTGGACTGGAGCCAGTTTAAGGTATTGGGGTCCTCATTTATGAAAAGTGACGCATCGCTGCGAGAAAACAGCGATGCGTCAATTTTCACTGCGCCTTCCTTGCGACACCAATGATGCGTCATATTAACAGTATGATGCATCATGTTACAAGGAGTTACAGATACGTCAGTATGTCTGACGTATCTGTAGGTGAAAAAATGATGCATGGCTGGAGTGTGTCACAAAAGTGACGCATCTCTAGCAATGGGTCATTACACATGGGCAAGTCCCAGGTGAAATGTGACTGCGACAGTCTTACACCTGCCATAAGATTTCACTGCGTCACTTCTATGACCCTTTCTTGCGTCAGAACACCCCCCATGCATACATTATACCTGCCGCAGGTATAACGTGGAGCAGGGGTTTACAAAGGGACGCATGTACCTAGATACGTCATGGTGCAACAAGGCGCATTTTTTACCTCGCTGATGCGTCACAAAAAGTGACGCACCGGCGGCGCAAAAGTGATGCAAGGGCTCACAAATAAGCCCCCTACAATTTATGTATTTCAAAGTAACTATGTTGTGTTTTGTAGTCGTTTGAACTTCTGGAGCACTGTGGTTACATTTGTTGAAAAGATCAGTGGTTTAGTGGTTGGCAAGTTTGGTTACAAAGAAAATGCATGCGTATAAAATAATTTACAGTGATCAAAAATACTGGAGAAAAAAGGGGTCCTTGGAAGGGGTGGAGCTGCTGTGGTGTTAAAGAAGGTGGAGGCGTTCTTTGAGTGTGGTTGTGATTGCATGAAGGCAGAAGGTGCCTACCAGTCAGCAGGAAGCAAGCTTCACAAGTAGGGCCTCAGTGAGTGCAGGGTCCAGAACCTTGTTGTTTTATAGGAGCTACAAAATTTGATTAGCCTAGCAAGAGAGGCGATGTACGAAAAACAGGATTTAAATAGGGTATGGGACCAGAATATTATGGTCCTAATATTGTCTGACAAAAATATTGCCCCCTTCTAGTTAATAAGAGCAAGACTGCATGCAGTCGTATTGTAGAAGATTTTTAGGCCACGATCTTTATGGTACACAAACTTTTTGTTATTGATCCCCTGCCCCAGATAGGGAAGACAGACAGACAGACAGAAAGACAAACAGACACACACGCACACACGCGCAAACACACACACTCACACACAGACACCCAGACAGACACACACACTCACACACAGACACCCAGACAGACACACACACTCACACACGCGTGCCAAGGCTTTAGGTCAGCTCTTTTAATTTGTTGGCCTGTTGAAGTGCCATTCACGTGTTGGCTTCGATTGCCACTGTTTACAACCTAGGGAAGCGGGTAAGCCTATTTCAGCCATTGCCCCACTTCACTGTGAGAGATTGTATTTTGCTCTTTCACTTCAGTGCCAGAACCAGTGGGTCAATTTCTGTTTTCATTAAAAAAAAAATTTATTACTTATTCTTGTAATGGTTTATTATTCTACTTACTTCTTTTGGATACATTCACGTTATGTTTATATGGTATCTTTTGCATATGTTTAGAAAAATCTAATGAAACATTGTAAGCTTGCAAGAGCCAGACCTATTACCTTTGACAGTGCTTGTTGTAGGGCGATACCAGTCTACCCTTGTAGTGACATGAATGCTAGGACCACCAATTTGTACAGAAGCCTTTCTTAGGAGGAGAGCCATTTGATCCTGGTAATGCTAGGATTAGGTGCAGTTATATCGACTGAGAGGCTGAATAGATGAGGTTTAGTACATGTCGGGAGAAGGAGTAGCAAGGGTGTCAAGAAGATGCTGCGGTAGTGCAGTTTGCTTAGGACTAGAGGGTTGATGAGTTGGAAGGGGTTTTTCCGCAGATACTGTATTTTAAAACTTGGACTTGGCTGTGGTTACTCTAATCGTTATTCACTTATTTACCAGTTTTATATAGCTCATCTGCACCGCCGGGGGCATTAAGGCACTACATACAGAATTCATATGAGGCTATATTATTAGCACCTACAGGACTAACCTTGAACAAAGCGAAAAATGACAGTAAGTCAAATATGAACGATTCATAGACTACGATTAAAAGCAACATCGTAGCTACGAAACATAGTTTGCAGAGTGTACAGGTCGAGGTAGTGAGGTGAGACTGCCGTTTTTTAGTCAATTTTGTTTGCTGAATGATTTCTCTCGGCTAGAGGAGGGGCCAGAGTGTCCACTGGTAACAGCGTTGGGGAGGGCGGTAGGTGCTGAAATGTCAAGAAAGTAGATTATCTCAGTTTTAATCACTGTTGTGTATGATTAATTTCATTAGGACCCACTGTTGTACCCACTGTTGTACATATTAAATATCATGTTGCCAGGAAAGAGCGGGTTAAAAAGTAATTATTCGCCTGCTGTAACTGTTTTATCATTATGTTGTAACTATACTGATAAAATATAGGTATGTAGTGAGGCAGGAAACAGAAGCAGGGCATTTCAAAAGCTTCTTATGTGCTGTTACAAACTCCAAAATGTTGGAATGTGGGAGGAGTGCACCATCTTATCATTAGGAGATAATGTGTGATAGTGCGTGTCAGGTTTTATGTGGAAGAGTAATGCCGAGAATGCAGGAGACCTTCATGGAAGAATAGAGGGATGTGTCTGCGAAAATAATGTAATACCTCTGTGTGAGTAAAGGCTGGCCAAATGTTTTAACAGATACAATCAGTCTGGCCTTGTCAGAAGTAGAAATTCTGGTTCATTGGCAAGTTTGTTAGTGTGTGTCTGTTTGGAGGGGTGAGTGGATGAATATGAGAAAGATTCAGTGGATTGATCAATAAATTGATCAGAAGCGGAACATTAGGCCCCGTGGTGCGAATGGGCCCTTGAGTTCCAAGGCCCAGGCCTGAGAGCTCCTGACAAGGTCCAGAGTGGGGGGCCCTCTCTATGTACTCTACAGGAGGACTTCCTCAAGTTTTGTTACACCACTGAAATTGATGGAGCAGTACGTGCATGGATACATGGTGCTTAAGTCTATGGAGTGATAAATCATTGATGCACTTGCTGCTCGAATATGAATTTACCATAAATAAATGAAAAGACAAGAGATGTTTGGCAAAGCAAGAACAAGTTGGTATGGTTAAAAGCATTTTCCAGGAGAGTAACGACAGAGGCATTTCTGAATACAGTCTTGGAGTTTAGACATTTTGGCCCATGTATACATTTTGTGGGTACAATAAAACACTTCGACATTCTTTGAAGCATCTTAGTCGTAAACTACAAGTAGAACTATCTGACAAGGGAGACACGGATGGCTTTCAACATCGGGGAGAGCTAGTGTGGGCCAGTATGTGCGTGTCCAGATGTCCGGTGTGGTGAGCGCATGATCACCCTGTGCGGTGTACATGTTGTGTCCTGAATGGCTAAGTGTTCCTAAGTACATGTGGCATTTAACTTTGTGTTTTTTTGGGAAGGCACACTTTTGGCCAAACGTGTTTTATTGGGGGAAATCTCCTCAGTTCTGTTTGTGGAGTGACTACTTACCTGTGGGATCAATCAGGCTTTTCCCTGGATGCACGTTTTTCTTTGGGCAAAGTGTAACCCCATGTGTGAGCTATAAATCGGTGGGCTTGGGTTTGGGTGGCAGGGCCTATCTGACAAATATCTCTGACACAGAGTTATTTAAGCTCCAGGGTACTGAATATTTGTCCCTCATGTTTTAGATAGAACAGGGGTAGTACAGCTCTCGTACACATGACTGTTTCTTTATGGAGAACACCGGATTGAAGAGAAGATCAAACACCATTCAGGATTTTGATCCTGATGCAAATACATAAGTGAGTTAGTGTCTGAAAGATAAAATTAACAAGCCTTTTTTGAAGGGTTATGCGGGAAGGCAGCATTATTCAACCCATGGGGTAGTTGAGAGGGGGGTTAATTCTTATAGTAGGTTGTGCAGGATGTTAACCACTATTGGACAGATAGGACAGGACCTTCAGATTTATAGGTGACTAACTGTCCATAGGTGTCTGCATCTAATCCCTGGCTTTGGGGTAATTTTTTATTAAATTGTTCTGGGAATATTGACTCTTTTTGTGTGACACCACTGGCGTACACTTGTAAGCATTGGAATTAAAATTAGATTTGGTAGTCATGCGTGAATTCAAACTGTGAAATATCGGACTACAGGAAAATATAGGTCGGGAGTCTTGTGTGCTTCACTGTTTGTATAAATTAAAATGTGAATATTGTAAATTTAGTGTATACGTTATACATTTGTGATATAGGTGTTTTAGTTTACAGCACTAAAGGGATGAAACGTGTTGGTTGGGCTGAAAGGACGACTTATTTATATTGAAATATTAAATAATGTTGGATTTTAAATGGATACACATGACTCCTAAATGATTACTTCATATTGAATCACTGAAATAGGATGTGTTTTGGAACAGTCCAAATCTGTTGAATAACAGAGTGACACTCTTGTTATGTAAATCTACGCTCCTTTTCAGTTGCTGAAGTGGACGGTAAGTAAAGACATGACTCAAGAGAAATTCAACACTAATTTATAAAAATAGTGTATTTTTATCTTAATTTAGACACCAAAACAAATGGAATTGCATTCATTCAACCGGAATTATTGATTTTAGAAGTAATAGAAAATCAAAGCAAAATAATACAGTGTGTCCTCTTTCATGCAAATTGGATCAGAACTGAGGTTCAGATATAAGGGGTGTCCTCTGATTCTTAGATTCAGGACAGTTAGGGGTGTGGGAGCTAGTAGCCAATGGGCAACTAATCCCTGCAGCTAGTCTGCCCCTAAGGTGACCACATCCAGGGGTGCGTGTGGGTCACCTTTTCTAGCAAAAACGCTCTATTCTGCGACTCCTAAGGATGGCAGGAATCTAAATTTAGTGTACAGAACAGGCTGCTCACCCTGGATGTGTGACTAGCCTTCTGGGAATGTACGCTTTCTTAAATAACTAATTTCTTGCCTGCTAGGGTGCAAATGTGCCTGGGAAAGGGGAATAGCTGTTACCTCAGCCTTGATGCATATCAGAGGTGGTGCAACCTATGAAGCTCACTGCCTTGATGTGCCACTTCAATGTCCTGCTTGGGAGGAGAGGTGTGTGACCTTCTTTCCTGCCTAAGCAATTATTCCTGACTCCTGGGAGTGTTCATACTTCCTGGAAGGTGGTCAGAACTCTGTCTTGGTGGCAACAAATGCGGGAAGCACAGGCTGTCCGACCAGAGCACAGAGAAGCTGGGGCAACCAGGTTGGAAACTATAGGGTAGCCACCTAGGTGCATGCCACATCACCCAGGACATGGTATTCATGTCAGGATTGAGAAGGTACGTTGTTCGATACCAAACACAACATATTTAGGCGGTACCATAATGGAGTTACCAACCTCAGGTTTGCCAGGGTGCCAGTCCATGTTATCCTATGGACCGTGTATTACTTATAGTGTCCTTTAATGGTAAGGGGCCTCATAGGGTAATATAAGCTTGCACGTACATGTCCACATCCTTTGATATAAGACACCCTGTCTCCTGGGCTTTTGAAGGCCTCCTTAGGGGTGACTGGCATTTATCACAGATAGTGCATTGACTTTGTACACATTGTGGGGGTAAATCGAGTTCGAGCAGTTTGCACTTCTCCTGCAGTCTACAATGATAGGCCCCCTGTCAGTAGTTTTCTTGGGTCTCTCAGTGTGGCACAAACAGTGCTGCAAGCCCTGGGGACCCCTTTGCCCCCTGTGCCCTGGGTACCCCTGGTGCCATACACTAAGGAATTATAAGAGGTGTAAAGTCCTTGTTAAATGGGATTGCCAATTCACACTTATGAATTTTAGGAAAAAACACTGGCACTGGGACCTGGTTAGCAGGCTTCAGTGCACTGTCAGAGACAAAAAACAGCATTTAGTAGTCAAAATGGGGGGAAAAAGGTTTTTGGGGGGCATCTGCAGAAAGCCTTGGTTTCTTACATATTGCATCTGGCTTCAGGCATTAGAGATATTGTTATAGATGGTGGTAATCAGAAGTGCAAGATACCTTTTACATTGGCATACAGGAAAGGATCTAACTTGCATGTGTTTGACAGAGTTAGTAGACATGCAATGTATATTAGAATAGGGTATTGTTTAATCATAAAGCTGCTAAGGGTCTGTCTTTTGCATTCATAACATTGAAAGAGATTTTTTCCACGTCATTTACCATCTTGTTTCTCTAAATACTACGTGAAGAATGCTTCTGGTGTACTAAGAGATGAGATTCCCAAACCTACATAATGGTATTTCTGATATTGTTAATCTGTATTCTCCTAATAGATGTGGCATTATTTTCAATATTTAATAATTGTTTGCTAATGACATTAGTAGGTATATATTAATAATTTCCTGGTTCTTTTCTCTTTTGATCATCCCTGCTCTCTCTTTTCTTCTACTGTTATATTAGAGTTCTAATTAGTCATAATGGGAGGAGGAGCTACGCGGGCATCCAAGATGGTCGCGTGAGCAGAGAGCTCCTGAGACCCGCGCCGCCCTTCTTGATTTATCCTGCAGTTATCCTGGTCACTTCGACGGGCTTTTGAAGTGCTACTCTCACTGATACCATCGATCCTTTTTTGGCCGAGATCGGACCTCGGGGACCATTTTTACATTGTCTCCAACTTTCTGGCCTAACCCCCGACGAGACCGGGGTCTCCGCTGCCTTGTATGGCCGAGCTGTAATGCAAAAACAACGGCTGCCTGGCATCTGCTCCACCGGTGGTGTGCCACTTTCACTTTCGGTTTCCAGCCCTCTCGTCTCTGACTCCTTGGGACCTGCTACTTCATCCTGGTCTGCTCCTCTCACTGAGAACGCTTTCTCTCGCGGTGCCGGCTAGGTGGCCCGTGACAATTTCTTGCAAAACCAGACTTTTGGGGTTTGAGACTCGTCGCCTGGCCGGTGCTGCATACATCATGGCGACGAAACCCGATGCGGAGAAGCGCAGGAAGACCAATACTCGCGGGGGGTCGATCCAGTCTAACATGATCGAGCGCTATACCCAACCGAGGGGTTCCCCCGGCGCCGCCAGTCGTGGCTTGGAAGACCCGAAGACAGACATGTCGTCTTCCTCAGAAGTGTCCCTTCCGGACTTGCTGGCCGCCATTGCAGGCCTCAAGGCGGATATGAGTCAACAATACGAGGCCATTGTGTCCAAAATAGACACGGTGGCGGTGGATGTTACTCTTATTCGTGCCGATTTGGCCAAGACGAATGAGAGGGTCAAGGCATTGGACTTAAAGGCATCGAGTTTGGTGACCGACATGGCGGAGGCACAGTCTGAGATAGGGAATTTACGTTCCTCGCACGACCTTTTGCTCAAACGCATGGAGGATTACAATAATAGGGCCCGGCGGAACAACATACGCTTGGTCGGAGTGCCGGAAGACAACGGTGCTGCCTCGATCGATCTACTGGTCGAGGAACTCATTGTCGCTAAACTCGCTCCCGCAGGCCTCAAGTTTTTTGCGGTCGAGCGTGCCTATCGCTTCCCAGGTGGTCAGGTGAAGCCCCCGAGGCCTATCATTGCTAGGCTGTTTCACTTTCGGGACAGAGACACCATCCTTCAGGCCGCTCGTCAACACGGCCCGTTGAAGTACGATAATAACTCTGTCTCGATTTATCCTGATTTCACTCCCCAAGTGCAACGGCAACGTTCTGGTTTCCTTGGAGTAAAGCGTCGCCTGAGGATTTGGGACTGAAATATGCAATGCTGTTTCCTGCTCGCCTGCGGATTGAATCGAGGGAACGTGCCTATTTCTTTGATCAGCCTGATCGTGCTAGTGACTGGTAGGACTCGTTGCCAAAAGATGACACCGAGAGTGGAGGCCCCGGAGGTGCGGACGGTGGTGCTACGGCCCAGGTTTAACTTGGGGCCCCAGAGGTCCGACTTGGGACTGTGAACTTTGCAGAGTAACTCGTATTGTATGCTTTATGATTATGTCCGTGGTGGTGCGGGTACGGGTGGTTTCTCCCTTCCTCCTCGGGGGTTCTTTGTGTAGATCAGATGGGGCGACAGGCACACTGCAGTTTGGGGTGGCTCTTTAGTCAGCAGGGGTGCAGGGTGGGGGGCGTTGTAACGGGTTCTTGGTTGGGGGGTGGTTGGTGGGGACTTGGTTGTGTTGTGTGTTTCTTGTTGTTTTTCCCTTTTCATGGTATATTACTGATTGCAAGCATTCTTGATCTGTGGTTACGGGAGGGGGTTGGGTTGGGTCGTTCTTCCTGGGATGGGGGGGTGAGGTGAAGGTTCTCTCTTGGAACGTCAATGGTTTGGGTGACAGGATTAAACGTGGCATTGTGTTACAATTTACAAGGCGTCATGCCCCTGATGTTGTGTTCCTTCAAGAAACCCACTTGATTGGTAATGCCTGTAAAGCTCTTGACCGTCGGGGCTACCGATTGGCCGCCCACGCTGGTTTCACGTCCGGCTCCCGGGGAGTGGGTATAATGGTTAAATCCTCCCTGGCCCTTGAGATTGATGATGTTATCCTAGATGATCCGGGACGATATGCTGCTGTCTCGGGGAGATGGGAAGGTAAACTAATTGTTTTGGTAGCTGTTTATATCCCCCCGGGGCTGCAGGCGACCACGTATGCCGATCTTGGCAAGACTCTTCTTGGTCTCCCCGATGGTTTGCTGATCATGGGTGGGGATTTTAACTCTGTGATGTCTGGCGAATGTGATTGATTGCCCCCTAGAGTTCTGCCGCAGTCCCAGATGTGGCTCAATTATATGGCTGAAACTTTTGGTCTGGTGGATGTTTGGCGCTCGCTGCACCCCTCCCAGACGCAGTATACCTTCCATTCTGGTGCGCATGGCAGCCTCTCTCGGATAGACTACCTCTTTATGCTGGCTTCTACCCTGTCCTTGGTGCGGGAAGTTCGTCATCTCCCCCGGGGTATCTCGGACCATTCCCCCTTGCTGATTGAGGTCTCTGTGGGTGGTCTTTCTGGTAACAGAGTTCCCCCTGTTTCCCCCTGGCACTTTCGGAACCCCCGGCTCCGCTCAGATTTGGTGAAGGCTATTGATTGTTATTTCGATGAAAATGTGGGTTCGGTGACCTTCCCTACGGTTCTCTGGGAGGCCTTTAAAACGGTCATACAGGGATCCGCACTGTCTCTTATTGCTGCTGAACGGAGAGCTAAGAGGGAGGCCGTGCTGGCCATTGAGACTGAAATTACAGCACTTGAAAGTGAGTTGGGTGGGGATGACACACCTGCGCTTTTACACGCTCTGGAGTTGAAACAGGCGGATTACAAAGCTTGTGTGACCGATGCTGCTAAGTTGATGCGAGCGAATCAGTTGGGCCGGCTGTATGATGTGGGTGACAAGACTAGCAAACTCCTTGCGTGGTTGGATAAGGCTGAAAGAGCGAATCGTGTGGTGCCCGTCATTGTCCGTGAGTCTGGTGAATGTGTGTCTGACCCCGGTGAGATTGTTGACTGTTTTGTTGATCATTTCCGGAAGGTTTACACCCCGGTGAGTGATCGTGATGAGGCTGATTCCCGTTTACTGTTGCGTGATATAGCTCTTCCTTTTGTCTCGGAGGAGGAGGGTCTGGCTCTGGAGGCGCCCCTTACGGTGGATGAGATTGCCCTCGCTATCAGATCCTTGCGCTCGGGTAAGGCGATGGGGCCCAATGGTCTGCCTATCGAGCTTTACAAACTTCGACCAGACAAGATGGCCGCCCATTTGCGAACCATGTTTCTGGACGCGTTTGAGGCCGGAGTCCTTCCGCTTGAACAGCGCCTAGCCACTATAGTGGTCATTTATAAGGATGGCAAACCTCGTGATCGCTGTACCTCCTACCGCCCCATTTCTCTGCTGAACGCGGAGCCTAAAATCCTTGCCAAGGTTCTGGCCAATCGGTTGTTGACGGTGATCTGTGACCTGATTCATCCGGATCAATCCGGCTTCATACCACATAGGAACACGGCCCTTAATCTGCGTAGGCTTCATGGTGTTCTCGCGAGAGCTGCAACTCTCACGGAGCCTGCAGTGGTGACCTCCCTGGACGCTACGATGGCTTTCGACACCATTGAATGGCCTTATCTTTGGGCGGCCCTCTCCAAATTCGGCTTTGGCCCTAACTTCATCGCGTGGGTGAGGCTTCTTTATGAACAACCGCTGGCCCATGTCGGGGTTAATGGCAGAAGCTCTGACCCATTCCCATTGGGACGCGGCACCCGTCAGGGGTGTCCGCTTTCCCCGCTTCTGTTTGCACTGGCGCTTGAACCCCTTGCGGCGTGGCTCCGATGGGAACCCTCGATTAAAGGGATCCGGTGGGCACCAGACCTGGAAGATCGCATCTCACTGTATGCCGACGACATCCTCCTTTATTTTACTTCCCCCCAAAAGTCCCTGAACGTGCTCTTTGACGTTCTTACATCCTTTGGTAAGAATTCCGGATTGGTCATCAATTGGACCAAATCCTGTGTTTATGTCATAGCGGGGGTTTTGCCGCCGCTGCCTCGTAGATTTCCAATTCTGGTGGCGGATGACGGTTTCAAGTATTTGGGGATCTATGTCTCCACGGTTTCTGCGGTGCGTTATGAACGGAATCTCTATGCTCCGCTCCGTCGTCTTAAACAGGACGTGAGGCGGTGGCGTGAATTGCCCTTGTCCCCGCTGGGGCGAGCGGCGCTCTTTAAAATGATGTAGCTCCCTCGATTTCTCTACGCGTTGCAGAATTTCTTCGACCCGGTCCCCGCTCGCTACTTCCGCGAGATCGAAGGTCTACAGCGGCAATTGATCTGGGACGGTCGTGCCCGTATCGCGCTGTCTAAGCTCACCCTTCCCTGGTACGACGGCGGTATTGCTTTGCCAGATATCAAACGATATTACTGGGCCTCGCACCTGAGCGCCATTAACCATGTAACGTATTCATCGGAACCCGCTCCTGCCTTTGCCCTGGACAAATTTTTACTGCCCGGTGGCAACTTCAATAGGGCTTGGTACTCGAAGTCACCAATCCGTCTCCTTACAGGTCCTACGAAGTGTGCGGTGCGGGCCTGGAGGGATGCGACTGTGGCTACGGGCTGGGGTGGTAAGCTGACGCGTATGACCCCACTGTACGACTCTGATCAATTGGGCAACCTTTGGCAGACGAAGGGGTTTGACAGGTGGGATATGATTGGGATCAGTAAGGTGGAGGATCTTTGGGCCAGGGGCACTGTGAAGTCCTTTGAAGCCCTGAAACTGGAATATCAGCTTGATGATAAGGAATATTTTCGGTATATGCAGGTTCGGCATGCCTTGTCCTCAGCCTTTCCCCCTGGGGCTGATATTCCATAATCCTCCCCATTGGAGGATTGTATCCTGGACGGCCACGTCCCCGATAGTACGATTTCCTTAATATATAAGAAGCTCATTAACAACAGGGCTGACCAGCTGGGGAAACTTCGTGCTTCCTGGACGGCGGGCGGGCTTGAATTAGACGATGAGGATTGGCAGTCGGCTGTTTCTTCCCCTAAGGAAGTGGCTATTCCGGCACGGCTTCGTTTTGTTCAACTGAAGATCCTCCACCGTGTGTATGTAACTGGTATGCGACTGGTGCGAATGGGGCTTGCGACGGATGGACGGTGTAGGCGTGGGTGTGGTATGGATGGTACTTTTCTTCATGTCCTATGGGAATGCCCGGTTGTATCGGCCTTCTGGTCCAGGGTGCATGATGTGATGGGACGTGTCACTGGAGTCCCCCTCCTTCCTGAGGCACGGCGCTGTCTACTCAATGTGTGGGAGCCTACGGACTGTACTGCTGCTCAGACGTTCTGGGTCACTCTGGGCAACATGGTTGCCAAGAGGGACATAGCTCAGCTCTGGGGCTCCACCAGGCCACCACGGCTCAGTGCCTGGAAAGACAACATGGACTGGTGCATGTTTCGAGAAAAGACGGTGTACGAGGCACGGGGTCGCCCCAGGAAATGGTCCAGGGTCTGGGCACAGTAGAATTCGTACCGTGGTGATATTTGTTCCCCTCCACTCGATTTTGACGTTTCTGTCCCCTCTTCCCCATGATTGGCGTTCCTTCTTTGTTTCCTATATCACCTATATCCTCTCTTCCTCCATGATCACCCCCCCCACGTCAGATTTGTTCCTTCATATATGTACTCTTTCCCTTTCCCCCCCCCCTCCTATGACCCTTGCCAGTATAATGCCATGTGTTTGTGTTTGTTGTTTTACTTCGACAAAATCATAAAATTAAACCTTCGATATCCTTCAAGTATTGTTTTGTGCACCACACCATAATGTGTGCTCAGTGCTCGTCTCTAATGTGTGCCGTCCTGCTTTATTCTTTCAATGTTTGTCATAGCGGCCGGCCCTGAGGGGTTGTAGGCAGACGCTGTGTAATGTGCATTTTGTAAATAAAGGTTTAAAAAAAAAATTATAATAATTAGTCATAATGACTCAAGAATATAGGCTTGTAGTGTAGTATATTTGTTAAATGCTCATTAATAGATGAGATTACGACTATTATATAATAGTTTACTATATTTGGAAATAGTTCTTAAAGTGTTTCAAACTGTATTTCTATTTTCTGATTAATTATCCTAATACTGCATTATTGAACATTACTATTGTTATTCGTTTTATTCTGTTTATGTGCTAATTAGATATGTTGTATTATTTCTTGTTCTACATTAAATCAAATAAAAATCTTTCTAACAATAAGAATCACTGCATGAATCATTCTGGTTTATTTTTCTGCTCATTTTAACAGGCCTGCATTTCCTAACCGTAAATGAAAAGTTTATTCTTTTTAAGACGTATAGCTCGGACAGGACTGGACATCAAAGTAGTTTAATATTTGTGAAAACTGTGTAATACTGTATCCGAGTTCCTATCATTCTACCTCCCCATGGGTATGGCCTTAACTATTTGAAATACTTAAGTTTGGAGAGTCAAGTGTACAAAAAAAGACTTAGGGTGAGGATGTAGCCTTACGGCTAGAGCGGTCGACTTCGAAGCTGGGGAACTGGGTTCGAGTCTCGGCAGTGATGCTCAACATTCTGTGATTCTGGGCAAATCACTTAATCTACCAGTGCCTAACAAAAATGAATGTGACCTTCTGTAATGAAACTGGTGCTCATGTAAAGCGCTCTGATACCTGATATCTTCTGGTCTAGTTTGCGCTATATAAAACTCTAAAAAATATAATAAAAATAAAAAGATTACCTTGTTATCCCCCTGGAGTGCTGAGACCCTACAACTGTACCCACCCCGGATACTGTCCAGAAACCATTGAGTGCACTTATACTAGTAGAAAAGTTCTTGTACCATGTCAATTTTCCAGTGCTTGTCGTTCAATAAATAGCAACGTGCATTTTGGCATTTTGGCATTTGTAGTCCTGGTTCTCCTAAACTGGACTACACTTCTAGATAATAATGGTTTATCGCAGGCCAGTGTAGACTGTTTAGGTCAAGCATTCGAGACCGCATGTATATACTTTAGTATATATACTTTAGTATATACTAATATGTGTATGTACTTTGGAGATCAGCCCTCGGACATGTCTGCTTCTGCTTAGGGACTTTTTTTCTGTTTAACTGCCTCTATTTAAATGTCTTGATAGAAAACGACCATCAGAGGTCAGTGAAATACCAGAATTGCTTTCTGCTGAGGAACTTTAATTTTAAAAATTTTCTGGCAACTGCCTCTGTTTAACTGTCTTGATAGAAAACGACCAGCAGAGGTCCGTAAAATACCAGAATCACTTTAGCATTCTCTAGATTCCAGTCCATAGAAATTGTCTTCCACAAGCACCCATAGACAATAATATTTTCTTCAAATATTGTATTTTCAGTGATATGACCACCGCATCACTGACATACTATTAAATACAAAAATATAGAATTACCAAAATATCGATGAAAAAATATAGAATACAAAAATATGGAATTCCTATCTACAAACAGGTAAGTACAAAAATATCAAATCAAAAATATTGTTTTAAAAAAATATAGTTAGTCAAAATATTGATTTTTTTTAAAGTCTTAAAAGTAATTTAAAATTAATGAAACATTAAATATAATTAACTAAAACATACTTAAAAATTCTTAAATAGCCTTTAAATGATTAAATAATTAATTTAAGTTATAAAAAACATATCATTTTATTTTTTAAAACATATATATAAACGTAATATTGATAAAAAATATACAAATTCAATTCAATTCAAAAATCTTTATTCGAATTTCAGAAATTCATAAAAGCAATCTCATATACAAAATATCATAAAAAATTCCCATTTAAAACTTTACAAATTAACGTATACAGATTTCCGAATTTAGGCAACAGATTATAATGGCAATTAAAATAAAACAGATGTTCAAGGATTTTCCATCGTTTTGCGAACACGGGTAATAAGACTCAAAAAAGTGCTAGTGCGAAAGACTAATTCTTCAGTGTCCAGAGAGAGCAACATCAGATAGGACTTCCCCAAAGTGAGGGGCCTATGTTTTCTAAAAAACTGAGCTAAAGACCATTTAACATATTTTAAATAAATTTACAGGAGAAGAAAAAATGCAAATCATTTTGTATGCTTACTCCATCACAAGGACATGGTTTGTGACATGATTTTGAGTAGTAGCCCAAGGGAAAGCTTAATAAAAATCTTACGGTTCCTGCCCTTAAACGAAACAGGAGTGTTCTTTCCCAATTAGTCATTGGCAGAGTGAGGTAGAGTGGTAGTGGATGCCTATACAGCTCATTAATCATGTATGCCGCGACTGACGATTTATTAAATTCCCTTTTTGTCCTGTGTAGGTTATAAAGTGCATATAGTGCATTTTTTAAGTCATTCTTATCTCTAGGCTCAATTCTGGTGGGGTCTAAAAAGAGGTGGCCATTGTCCACACTACATAAACTCTTGTGAACTCCTGAGAGCCAGGGAATAGCCATTCCTTTCTCACAGTTAAGACAGTCGCTTATGATTTCTTGCGTCAGAATGGCTGATTTATTCCTTCAAATGGAGAGCCAGAATAATGCTGGTCTTGTCCCAATAAAATCACAGATAAAATGCAAACTTAATTCTCTGTGACAAATGTACTCAGAGGTGGAAATCGGTACACCCAAAAGTTTTCGCCAGAAACGATTTTCTTCTAGTTGGATGCAATAATTTTTTGTCAAACCCCATATTTCCGCCCTGTATGTAACTACTGGGGCACATTGCAATGTAAAAATTTTTTAAATAGCTTTAGTGGCGCCTATTTTCCTCGGTCGTGGTAGACTGAGAATTGAATTGATGGCATTTGAGAACTTGTGAAGAACCGGGTTTTAAAACCCAGCAGCGCCAGGGATAACGCTCGATGTCTTCGGATTCCCCTGCCTCGGCAAACAGAGACACGGGGCACTTCTCGATGACGTCAAAGACATTTATTGGCTGCAACCAGGAACAGAGGTCTACGAAGCACAACACGGGTGGTTCGCTAGAGACTGCACAAATTCAATGAGCGGAGCATGGTCTTTTATGCCAAAAATCACATTTTCCGTTGTCCAGCCCCCCAGAAATGACCAAGCACATTCCAATATCCTGTTCGATCAGGCCGGACAAACCCATCATAAAACCTCAACCCAAAGCAGTGATTAAGCCATAAAGGAAGGAACAGAAACAGATGAGAAGCAATATAGTGCCCATTTATAAGTCCACGAGCATAATAGTGCCCATTTATAAAAAGGGCGAAAGATCTGATCCCACAAATTACAGGCCTATTTCGCTCCTGGACAATACATTAAAGATCTTGGGCAGGGTACTCTATAATAGAGTTAACGACTGGGCTGAGGAAATGGGGGTACTTGACCGCTGTCAAATGGGCTTTAGACGCACGGTTGGGACCATCGAACAATGCCTAAATTTAAATCTTTTAATTAGCAAATATAATATTGCTAAGGCATCACCCATTTACCTTGCGTTCATGGATTTATCGTCCGCATTTGACCTGGTAAACAGGTCAAAATTGTGGTCGATTCTTCTGTTGTACGGCTTGGATCCCCCCTTGGTACATTTCCTCGTCTATTTGCACAAAGACACAAAGGCACAAGTACGGATTGACATGGAGGGTACAGTCTCTGAGCCAATTAATGTAGAAAGAGGTGTGAGACAGGGGTGCGTTTTAGCACCCCTGTTATTCATTATCTATATAAACGGCCTGAGCAACTCCCTCAAAAAGGTCACCCCAGACGTTCCTAAAATTAAAAGATGCCAACTACCGTGTCTTTTGTACGCGGATGACGCTGTGATTATGGGATTAACACCTAATGCCCTACGTGCACTAGTCAGGGATTTTTCATCGTATATGGGGAATTTGGATCTAAAAGTAAATTTTAAAAAATCATTCATTATGTCCTGTGGGCCGGGTGCTAAGCAATTAAATTCCATTACGATAGGAGCTGATAAGTTGCTCTCAACTAAAACTTTCCCATATTTAGGTATAGTCTTTGCTGCGAACGGCCTGTGGAGTGGGCATATTTCCCACGCCACAGGCAAGTTCTCAAAGGCTATAAACTCAATCTTATCTCTTCCCAGACCGAGGAAAGTCGGAGCAACTAAAGCAATTCTAAAGATATATAGGCTCCAATGCATTCCAGTGGCAACCTACGGTGCCGAAATTTGGGGGTCAATAAAAACCCCCTTAATACAGAGAGAAGAGAATCGGCTCTGTAGGAAACTACTGGGGGCTCCCATTTCATCTTCAGGGTTTATTTGCCATTCGGAGCTGAATGCACCTTATATTAGTGATTTTATAGCTGCTAGGCCTGCATTATTTTGGTTGGCTATCTGGGCAAATGAATATGCTAGCCTAACACATGACATTTTGAGGGAATGTTTAGCTTGTGACAAATGGAATAAGATCCCATGGCTTTGTGGTATACAAGAGAGTCTGTCTAGTATAGATAGGGGCGACCTCTTTGAAAATCCATCTCATATAAAGAGGACTGATAAAAAAGAAGTCCAACTTGAACTGTATGCCACTTACAGGGAAAAAAGACTGTCAGAAGATATGAGGAAACAAACTGTTGTGTCTTATATTAACAATGGTATATTAACCCAGCAACTCCCACTGTATTTGATATTACCAATGTGTTACTGGGAAAGATCCCTACTATTCAGAATGAGAGCAGGAACGATAAAGTTTTTACTTTGTTTTCCTCTGGGACACAGCTTAGATGACAAGATTCCTTGTCCTTGTGACGGAACCAGCAAACAAAATGACTTACATTTCTTCTTCATGTGTAAATTTTATATGAAATATATCAAATGGTTTTTAGCACCATACTTTAAAAAACATAGACCCCTCTCCTTGAACCAGTCCTATTTGATGCTCTTAAAATTAGAGGATGACAAACTCATATTTCGCACAAGCAGTTTTCTAAAAGTTATTTTTAATGTACGCAGAAGTATGGAATGCCCTTGATTTATTTGCACTATCAATGATTATTGACCTCCCTTGCACTTTAGAAACGTGTGACTTGGTAATTATATTGATAATGTATTTTATAGTGTCTATTGCACCTATTGTATTGCAATTATAAATGTTGAATTGTATTTTAAACTGTGCTTTTATGGATTTTTGAAATCCGAATAAAGATTTTTGAATTGAATTGTGAAGCAAGATAGAAGGGTGGGTGCAGTGTACCATAAACTCAGCAATGTCCTGCTCTTTGATCTTTATCTGACCAGCTGTTTAACAAGGAACTGGCTCAGCGAGGTCAGTCTCGGGCAAGGGAGTCAGTTCGGCCAGGTCATGCAAAAGACAGCTAAGGTGTACGTGTCCCAAGGACTCGTTCGGCCGCAGTCATCGGCCTATGTGAGGGCAACCACTCAAAATGGCTGCCGTACACAAAATGGAACCCGAGGGTCCAAACGAAATCCCTGAATATGTAGTGTTCTCATTGATCGATTAAGACGAAAACACTCGTACACACCGCACTCGTGATTTGTGGTCGGCTGACACCAAAATCGTCTATATCCGACGACCTTTATGGAACGGGTTCAGAATCTATGAACCATGGACCCGCGAACTACGGAACTACACTTGCTCGTGGACTGGGCCAAATGTCCAGTCCACGAGCCGTAATAAATATACAATATGTTTTTCGTAGGATAGCAGGAGTTTAAAATTTACTGTTACCACTCCAGTAAGTGCAACAGTAGGGAAAACGTTGGATAGCGCAGGGGTAAAAATTACTATTCCCACTCCAGTGAGTGCAACAGTAGGGAAAGCAGTGGATAGCGTAGGGGTAAAAATTACTATTCCCACTGCAGTGAGTGCAACAGTAGGGAAAGCGTTGGATAGCGTAGGGGTCAAAATTACTATTCCCACTCCAGAGAGTGCAACAGTAGGGAAAGCGTTGGATAGCGGGAGGGTAACAATGACTATTCCCACTCCAGTGAATGCAACAGTAGGGAAAGCTTTGGATAGCGGAAGGGTAAAATTTACTATTCCCACTCCAGAGAGTGCAACAGTAGGGAAAGCGTTGGATAGCGTAGGGGTAAAAATGACTATTTCCACTCCAGAGAGTGCAACAGTAGGGAAAGCGTTGGATAGCGTAGGGGTAAAAATGACTATTCCCACTCCAGAGAATGCAACAGTAGGGAAAACGTTGGATAGCATAGGGGTAAAAATTACTATTCCCACTCCGGAGAGTGCAACAGTAGGGAAAGCGTTGGATAGTGTAGGGGTAACAATTACTATTCCCACTCCAGAGAGTGCAACAGTAGGGAAAGCATTGGATAGCGTAGGGGTAAAAATTACTATTTCCACTCCAGAGAGTGCAACAGTAGGGAAAGCGTTGGATAGCCTAGGGGTAAAAATTACTATTCCCACTCTAGTGAGGTTAACAGTAGAGAAAGTAATGATTTAGAATATTAATAAAAAGTAATTAAATATCAATGCTAATAACAATTAATTACAATTAATTACCAATTTAATATTATGCAATAATTAATCAATTAAAAATACAAATAAATACTGGTTATTAAAATTAATTACCTATTCATAATTTATTAACAACTAATTAATTTTCAATTCCAAAAACTGAATAATAATACAAATAATATCAATTAATAATTAATTAACAGTAAATTAATTATCAATACACAAAAAGTATTTTTAATATGTAATTAATTACAATTAAATTACTTCCCACCCTATTCTCCTATAAACCCACAATATGCTACAGAAAATAAATTAATACAATTATCGTAAGGATCAATTAATGAATTAATACAAATTAATTACCAATTAATAAAAAATAATTACCAATTAATTAACAATAAATAAAAAATCAATACCAATAAATAAATAAAAATGATTTACTTAATTACAATTAAATTACTTCCCACCCTTTTCCCCTATAAACCCACAACCCGCTACGGAAAATAAATAATACAAATAACATAATTATCAATTAATAAAAGTTAATTACCAATTAAAAATATTTAACACTTAATTCAAAATGAATACCAATAAATAAATAAAAATATTTAATTAATTACATTTAATTTACTCCTCACCCTATTCCCCTATAAACCCACAAACTGCTACAGAACTAAAACGCAAAATTAAATTAAAAATATTTCGTAATTTCTAAAAATTTATATTTAATTTAATATAACTAAATTACTTCCCACCCTATTCCCCTATAAATCCACAACCAGCTACAGAATTAAATTACGCAAATAATAAATAACATAAAATTCATTGCTTAAAATAAATTACAAAAATAATATACACTTTTCACACATATACTAACATACAAAACACTTTACAAAATTCCATAGTATTAAAAATTTGATATATTTTAATACCTATATTATATACTTCGACATTTTGACTTTCTATATTTTGAAAATCGATATTATATTACTTACCTTCAATTCGATATTTTTCACCACTATATTCTGTCCATTCGATATTTTGTCTATTCTATATTTTGACTTCAATATTATGGCTATTCTATATTTTGAATTTGATATTATGTCTAGTTACCATGACCACCAAAGGCCCTGCTTTAGTATTAAAAACAGAGGTTTGGACTATACCATTTCAAGATGAAAGGCAACATTTATCTCTATGTGTTCCCATACCTGGTGTGTCACGCAGTTTGGTGCTTACTTTCCCTCCGTGTTAAAGAACGGTAGATGTTTCGGGACCCAGGCTAATGTGCTGCATAGCTAAATACATGTAAGGTCCCAAAGACGATACCGATTTCACTGCAAATGCTTGTTTTGGTATCCCTATCACAGTCCCCTGGTAACCTTCCTAATATCTCTCCAGTTCAGAGCCTTGTTGAACGAAGTAGTGCCGCGTCTACCCTACTTGGCTACTTGCCTTGTGGCGCACTGACAACCAACATCAGGCGCTCAGACACAAAGCTATGTAGGGCCTAATGCTTTTGAGAACCAGAGAACAGGTCCATTCGTAATCTCTCTCTCACACACACACACACGTGACGTGAACGGCAACTCCACCTGCATGGTGTGCAATAATAGCCCCACTCTTACCGCGTGCTCGTACAGAACAGCGCACGTGCCAACCGTAGCAGTGCCCTGTTACTGCTCTGCTTAGGTCCACCACGCCCCTTCTGACTTTCTAACTCTTGAGGCTGGAATACGTCCGAGTACTGGCAAAGCCGTAAAACCCCAAAACATTAACATCTCAGACTTTACTGGCTTCGTAAACAACTCTGGTTTGAAACCAATTTATTTTTCTCTGAATTGTAATATTATTGATTTTTTAAGTGTGTCCTAAGATGCTGCACTGAACGAAATCCAATGAAGCTCTTTTGAGAATGATTTGTTAATGCAATATCAACTGATTGAAACCACGCTGAACAGGTCTGCGGGACCGCAGCGCGCGCGCACTCCCGGAGAAAGCTAAACAGATGCACATCAAACCTTTGCCCTTTGATCTCTGTGAGTGGAATCGATCATGCGCCGGGCTGCCAGGATGTGCCAGCATGAAGCAGAAAGCTAGCGCAGCATTGCTATGTTGAAGCCCATTTTTTGAGCCAACTTAGCAGACACTGATTCAAATATTTCCTGAGAAAATCTCTTTTTAAAATAGCTAAAATGCTTTATACTCTACAAGTTGAAATGAGAATGCAACTCATTATCTGAAAAATGTACCATTCATTTAAAAATTGACCCTTTAAAGGCAGAAGATCTTCGTTGGAGTTCATTGTCATGAACTCCAGATTCGCCACTTCGCGCATAGAATTTTCCTTATCCCCCTTTTGACTCAAGACCCTGTCTGCGCATGAAATGCTTGAAGGAGGTGGCTTTAGTGTACCTTCCCTCTGGTAACTACTGAACCCCCTGGGAACATGCCCCTGGTGCTGGTAAGAGCACCGTTTGTGTCCTGACAGGAACAACAGGATCCATTTCTCCTCTTACTAGTGGTCCAGTAAGTCATCATTACAAGTGCCTCGTGCAGGGGTGTTAACTCCACATCCTCAGGGTCTAGATCGCTGGGGTCCCATTAACTCTAGGGGTTCGAAATTAACGGTGATTCCATGATGAATCCTGATATCCCTGAAGAATTAGGCATTCTAGGAGTAATAGGTAATTTTAGGTCTGCTTCGCAAGGGAATTGCTAATTCTCTTATTGTCTTCTGCTTAACCCCCACACAGGCAGTTTATTTCAGCAGCCAAAATCTCTGGGGAAAACAGAACAGGTCCACAGTAACTTTGTGGATCTCATTCCTCCCATGGAGTCACTAACAATGAGGGCTCCTATGCCCAATCTTCAAATGATCACATGATAACATAATGCATTCTGGTAGCTGTAGTTTTGCTTTCCGGCCATTAAACTTAAGGGGAGCCCGTTAGTTTGACCGCTGTTTGGCCATACCTGGATCCTTCGCATTCTACTCAGCATGGCGATGTACAAAGCAGTCTGCTGTCTGCTGTGTACATCGCCACTGCTGCTGCCATATCCACGAGCCAGGGAGCCTGGGAGCACTGGGAATACATTTCCCAGCAGGTCGTGTGGCGCGCAAGCCACATACCGCGTCACACATGCCAGGAGGCACTCAAGAGGGGACCAGGGCTCCAGCCGCACAGGACGCGCCCGGGCGAAACCCGGGCCAAGGGCGGGCCAGTCAAAACCCGGAAGAGGCTGGGCTGGGCTACCCCTCTAAAATCTGGATTTTCCTGCGGACAGTGACTTGGTAACTAACTAGTGTGCGAAAGGTATCGTGTTATCCCTATTATAAATCTCCTTTTATGTTTGGTTATCTGTGAGTTAAATCAAATGGATAAACATAAGGGAGTAGCAGGAACTCTGGATGCATTTTTAGTTAGGGCAGAGTCACTACTGACGCACAAAATTGAAATACCGGAGCAGCGTCTTTTCCTGGATCCAACTATTTTCCAGAGACGATCTTCAATAGGTATGCCTTCATCTATATCAGGGGAGTCTGTGTAAAAATGTCTGTCTACCACACCTACTAATGCGTCGTCCACCCTCTCTTCCCCCCTTCAGCACCAGATTTAAATCCCCATGTGCCTGTCTCACCAGAAGTGCCCAGTAGACTCACTAGGACACGAGTTTCTAATAATCCTGTTGCAAGGAAAGTGGTAGAACCATCGGCAAAACGGAAACGGGGGGTCGGTGCAAACAATTTTAAGGCCTCAAAGGGATCGAAAGTGGCTAAATGTGCTAAAAATGTGAATAGTGCAAAGGTTGATATACTGAAATGTATTTCTGTTGGCACACAAACGGATGCGCTCCCATTAATTTCCGCTTCAAAAGATGTTAATATTGTGGATGTTATGACCGAAACTGATGCCACACCTGATGAATCGATATTGGGAATAGTGTTAAATCAGGTTCATGATTTGGTTGAAAAGAACCTTGTTCTCCTATGGGTAAAATGTAATCAATTAGATACTGCTATAAAAAATTTCAGTTGCAATAATGTGGGGAAACAAATGAATGTAACTCAGAATGGGCTAACTAAAGAAAATTGCTTAACTAATTCTGCTCCAAATGGCACAGAAGGTAGAATGGAAAGGGGCGACCACTCGGTCCCCCCGAACGTATGGTAGGGTGCCCTGACCCCCCCGGGAAACCATTTTGGGCGGGAGGCGTGTCTCGGCTGGTATGCCCGAAGCGGCGTAGCCGGGGCGCGCCTTTTTCCCGCCCAAGAGGGGTTGTCCTAGACACCTACACCGTTGGCCACGCCCTGTAGGTGGATCGGAGGGGGGTACACGCCCTCCCGAGGAAGAATAAAAGGAGCAACAATCCAAAGAAGCATCCTCTTGTTCCTGTGCTTGGAAGCTGCACCTCCTCGTTGCACGTGAGCCCTCGACGGAACAAGGAGCCAATTTTGACCCACCCACCAGCCCCTTATGGCAACGATTAGTATTGCAATTAAGTCGATTTGCGGTGATAATATCTCTTTTTTCCAGGTTGTTTTAATAAAGTTTGGTTTGTTTTTTAAGGCAATAAAATGATTTGCTTTTTACCATGTTTTTTAAGCGGAGTATCACAGTCTAGTTTGAAAGATGTGTTACATGTGTAGATAAAGGTTTATATTGCGAATGTCCAGTATAATCGCTTTTCCGCTCCTCATTAGGTTCAAAATGTCGTATTTATTTTGGTCGGGCGGTAAGGTCATGATCGGTGAGCAGTAATTTGAAGATCCCTAGAGGTGGGGCGCCACCCATTATGGATGGGAGCGCCCGGGGGGAGGCGGCCATTGGCCCCTCACACGGGGAGGCGGCACCCTCTAAGGATGGGGCTGCCAAAAGGGAAGGCGGTCATAGGCCCCTCCCAGGGGAGGAGGCGGCTACGGGCCCCTCCTACGAATTTCCCGGGGCCAGGACATCCGCGACGGCGGATGTGGTAAGCAGTGTGGGGTGGGAGGGGGGTCTACGCTACCTTCTAGACACCTCACACGAGTCCTCGGACGACCACTAAAATGGCGTCGAGTAAATAAGGGGCCCCCGTTAAGACAAGGGAAATTGGAAGTTGGCACATAGGTACAGTCCTCTGTGCGCCCGCCCCTCACAAGTGAGGGGGGAGTTCTGGTATTAGGGATCTGACACCGGTTACGACCTTGCCGTTGGCTCGTAATGTTAGGATGTACAATTTTTATTTAGAGAATATGCATTTGCAGGATGTTTAGACTCGGCTAGGAGAACCTTTGTATTAGAGATGTGTTAAGGTTAGCCAATAAACATCGTAATGTATAAATGAAAAATTGTACATGATATGAAACTGTTATTTTAATGTTTTAATTTTGTTTCATATTTTAATAAATACGGCCGGGAGAGGAACTCCCTCCCGCCTTCCAAAAGTTCAAGAACTGTGTCCGTCTTCCCATCCTTGGGGATTGTGTTGGGAGGGGGTGACGGGTATCCCGGCCATATGCAGGATGTACTTATGGCATAAAATGCGAAGTAACACAAGGCACTCACACTTCACGTATAGATGTAGGGACTACATCAAGTACCTTAACCAAGAACACAAGAGCTGATTCAATTAATAACTGCTTGAAGCCTAACTTAGACGTGTTGAGTTTACCCCCAGCCTCATGCCCTTACGTTTTAATTTTGGCCGGTATTCCCGCACTTAGGGAGGATCAGAGAGAAACATGGGGTGACCTATGCAATAAAACTGTAGACTGGCTAGCAAAACATAAAAGGTTCCACCGCTTAGACACAAAGGAGGTTTTAATGGTCCACTGAGTGGGATGGGTAGGCCAATCTGATAAGTGTGTTATGGGTGACTGTGTTGTGATTAATTTTCATAGACCGCAGATGGTTCACTAGCTTTTAAATTATTGCGAATCAAGCTTCAACTCTAATACTTGCATCTGTGCACTCCCCTTAGGGTATTTTTATAAACCACCAGTTGGCCTGTTTGCAAATAGGCCTACCCCAATTCCTTTGCAGAACACGTTTCAGGCATTGTCGGATTTGGACACCCAAGACTGACAATTACCTGTATTACAAAATGAGACGGTGCTTGTGGATGAAGTTCAGGTCTTGACATCTATGTCTTCTGTTAACAACCAAAATGCATGAGGTATTGCTGATAAGGCAAATGTAGGAATCGAGCCCAGCATTTTAAATGATGATGCAGGAGGATTACATCTGAGATTGGTCATCTGGGGCAAAGATGTGGCCCTCATGAAAGGAAGATGGGTACAACATATGGTACATTAGATGTATCGCCTATATCTCTACCTAATGCAAATGGGGCAATAGTCGATGGTACTTATCTATTGCAGAATAATGGAAGGGATGTTCTCAACCAAAACTCTAATTCCAATTCTAATCCTGCTGATGAATCACAGGAAATTTCAGGATTAGGGAAAAGAAAAGAAGGATTACCTAATCAACCAATTATGTTCAAACGCCAATGAGAGATAAGATTGACCTCTTGGAATATTGCAGGGTTGACAAGGAATCAGGGGGACGAAGTGTGGCAGGAGTACATTGACCAAAATGAAATAATTTTATTACAAGACACTTGGGCTTTTAAAACACCCCATAAAGTAGGTTATAAAATGTATATCGCTGCTGCTACTCCTTCGGCCAGAGAGAGGCCTTATCATTTGGGTAAAAGTTAGTCTAGGTATTGACATAGAACAGTTGGAATTCCCAACGCAGGATATTGTGGGAGTAAAATTCTTAACACCTGATAAAAATGAATTGTATATAGTAAATATTTACAGTAGACAAGGCCTAGCAAGTAGGGAATCTGTGGGTTTAGAACAGTTAGACCAATTTTTAGCTTCAGTTAACCCTAGAGCAGTGGTAATCAAGGGAGGTGACTTCAATCGCAAATTTGAACCAATGGCAGGCTTTGAAAATATCTTTGAAGAAGAAGATATGGCCAATAACATTCCTATGTTAGAAAGTAGCCCGGTAGTTCCCTGTACATCTGCCGTTGCGCAGTTAATAAGACTGACCTCGGGACATGGCCTTCGAACCTGTAATGGTCGACTGCCTTCTGACAGTCTGAATTTTCCCACATTTAGCAGGGGTAATTCAAAGAGTTGTTTAGAATATATACTGGTATCTATGACTTCATGGCCAATTCTACATGACTTGATAATCGATGACAGATCAGAGACTGATCATTACCCCTATGTCTGACACTGGCTGCCCACTTCTTTCAGCCAACTACTTTGAGGGCTGGAGATATTGATGGCAGTAGTAAGGAGCCACTATTAAATAATAACCATAGAGCCCTAAAATGGCTTCTATAGGGGGAAATGAGGTGCCTATGAAGCTGATCTGTGATACCTTTCTAGAGATTGTTTTCCAGCATGTAGATCAACCTGTTACAGAGATTCTAATCATGAATATACACCATGTATTGGTTGAAGCTCTGTTACCAATATCAAGTAGGATCCCAAAAGAATCTAAAAAGGGGACAACAAATGTCAGTAATCTGGATAACCCCTGGTACAATAAAGAAGGCTGTGAGAACTCATTTTGGCAACCAAATTCAAAAATGTAGAGGCCTTACGGGACAAAAGGAATAAGTACAAAAGACTACTAATCCTAACAAAGGAAAATTGGGATGATAATATTTGGACTGAGCTAATTAGTGCATACAAAGCCAAAGATCACTTAGGCTTTTGGCGCTTGATATCTAAGGGCAATACAAAGGGAAGATGTAGCAAAGTAATTCTAACAAAGATAACAGTAGGTCAAGGAAAGTGGTAAACTATCTAAAACGATGTGTTTGATTAGGGAACAGTCACGAAGTCCATATGAAATGATACGTGGTGACCATCAAATGATTCCCATCAGATACCCGTCCTGTGCCGCCCTACATCATTTGGGATCCTTCAGCCGAAGGAAGTGATGTACAACCACTGAAGATTAGGTGAACTGTAACCTAATCAAGTGGAAAAGAACTCAAATGTGATGGCTTGATTTGTGTGGCATGAGGAGGGTAAACTGACTAGCAGTGCAAAAAGTGTGATAAAGTAACAGTGCTTAATCTGAAAAGTGAGTGATTTAAGATTGGGTTGCGGAAGTGGAAAAATATTTTAATAGTATCCTATCCACACCCAACAATAAAAACAGTGCAAGGTAGTGTTATACAAATAACTACTCAGATGGATTAAAGGTCAACATGTTTCTGCGGTGAAATTGGAGTCTCGAGATCTCCTCCTGCTTCATCAGGACCTTGTAGAAATGCTACTGCGCAATGTGAACAACTAAAAAAAGTGAAATGGTATCACTTGAAATTCGCCTGTTCAGAAGATCACAAGGGACGAACAAACAATTAAAGAGAAACAAAGAAACACATAGTTATTGTCGACAGTTTACAAAACACATAATGTATGTGTTAATTGCATTTAGCCAATCGTATTATTGGTCAGAGGGTCTCATTAAGTAGACCGTAAATGTAATTGCCATCTTGTTTTGAGACCTGTTGGAAGGATATAATAATCTCCACTCACCCAATTTGCGGGGAATCTACGCCCCACCTCACCTGGCTACAGCGCAGGTAGAAACAGAGCACCGCTCTGAGGGAGGAAAGGAAGAAGGAAGTAATAAAGGAAGGATACATTAACTGTACTGATAGCATCTACAGTGGTAACAGAATGACCACGAGAGTGATTGTGAATAGTCCAAAACTCATGTGTGTATAGAATGTATAATACGTGCTCACATGGTCGCTTGGCTTCACCTTTATCTAATAACAGCGTCTACCGTGGTGACAGATTGGCCACAAGTTTGTTCATACATGGCCAAAAGTCATGTGTATACATAGAATAATGCGTGATGCACCTGGCTATACCTTTATCAGATACAGCCATGTTGGATTAGGTGGTGCTCACTATCGTTTACGGTTTCTACACGCTTTGAAAATTTGCGAGGTTAAACATTAGATCATATTGCCCAGTGATGTCTCATTCTTAGCGTGCACACGTCTTATGGAGAGTGTACACTTGAGGTGAACAAGGACGGCTGACAAACATAAAAGATCCGCCCGCCACTCCAGGCTGAAGGATACAAGCCTAAAACGCTGTAATGCGTCTGCTACTAAGAGTATATTTGAAACAAAGCCTCACTACCCGCCCCGCTTACCTGTCCGTCGGTACTCCGGACATCCGTCTAGGCTGTCATGGAGGGAGGTACCGAGACGGACAAGAAGCGGGTATTTATTCTTCCTGTATACGTGTTGCAGGGTCGCGTGTTGGGGACGGCGTCACGTGGTAATGCGTGACGGCGTCTGGTTATGCTGGGAATTGTAGTTCCCGCGTATTGTTACATTCAGTGTCAGAAACAAGACTCCTTATGTTTATAAAGAGCGTGCACCTGTATTATGACCTAGCAACAAGAGTCTAGGGGAGGTGGTATTTGTAATGCGTGAGCCTGGTATTTGCTGTACATCGACCAGATCATATGTATAATTTATACGCAAAGTATTTTATATATGTATGCGAGCAAAAACAAGTGCCCAATTGTAGCAAAGACCTTTTTTTAGATGCAAAAACATGGGTAAGCCATTTTTCTCACTTTTATTCAATAGCAGTGAGTGATACAGAGTTCAGTGTACAAGATTATGTAATTACCCCAAGAAAAGCTCCATCAGGGCCGGTCCTAGCCATGGGCGGTATGGGCAGCTGCCCAGGGCCTCGCGCTCAGGGGGGCCCCTCCGGCGCCGCCTGCCCCGCAGTTGCGGGAATAATAAATGATGATGGCCTGGGGAAAAGCGCTGCGCAGTGAGCACAGCACAGTGCATTCTTCCGTCCGTCCAATAATATCGAGAGTGTGTGTGTTTCTCAGGGGGTGGGGGGGGCTAAGAATGAGACATCACTGGGCAATATGTAAAATGAATAGATAGATATAATTCGGTATACACAGATTACACGATAAAAATTCTTAATACTTTATGTGGCTTTTCTTCAATATATATTAGGAAGACATAACAATATATAAAAAAAGGCTTTTTCCTTATATTTAGTTCTCTGGTTATGGAGAATAGGGCTGTGTGTCAGCGCGTTTCGACAAAGTCTTTTGTCTTCATCAGCATTTTTGGGAGGACCCTGCTTAACTATCGAAGGATTCAAAAAAGATAGTAAAGTTAACTTTTTAGGCTTACATTCAAGATAGTTTCTCTCATAGTTCAGCAACAGGTACATTAACAATACGGTTCTTTTCAATAAAACGAACTTAGAGTTTTGAGCCATTTTTGAACGAAGTCCAGCCACAATTGGCAAAATCTCTATATTTGAAACTTCGATACAGTATATTACACATAAACTCGAACACTTCGAATTGGGCCAATAAATATGAGAACAAAAGTACTGAGTGTTGTGTTCTATGCCACACAGGTGCAATAGAAAAAAAGTACATCTACTACTCTTCTGCCCAGCCTACATAAAGCATAGAAGGAAATGGATTAAACCCATTTGCCAGCTATTGGGTATAAGATCCTACTATGAGCCAGAAAGAATATTGAGAACAGACACATCGCAAGTAGTAGTTTTCAGTGTTAGTAGGTATTTATTCAGTGTGAGTTTTAAAAGGAAAAAAGAAGGCTTGAAATGATACCTTAGTATACGTTAAGTATTCTGGCCTTTGCATCTGCAATTTAGTTTGGTACATATGGAACTTACTATCAACACTGCATTAGCTTTGTTTTGCACTAAAGAAAATGTGTTCCTTTTTGTATAATGTACATTGCATATATTTTGTACTATGAATATTTTAAAATCTTTTTAATTGAAAACCATGAAGTTAACTCTACGGATGCCACAAAAGAAATTTTAGTCTTGGTAATCCACAATGAGATCTGATGTAACTCCTCAATATCTTTTAACATTTTTAAATCATGTACTTTTATTTATATTTATAATTTTTTTATTTCTAGAAAGGTCTTGTATTGGGAATATGATTCCTAATAAGTATGCGTTGGTCTAGTGGTACCTTTTGTAAGGTCATTATTATATGATATAATTTTTTATTGTGATGTGAATGTTTATCTTTTATGGTTTTGTAAACCGAAATAAAGAATGATTGAATTGAAGTGGACTATCACACAGTGATTTGCAACAAAAAGCCCATCACTAAAAACGTACCCATTAACTGTCCTTCACTCTCGCCAAACCTGCCAGCGGGAAAGCTCTTAGGTTTCCCAGGTCTGTGCATGAGTAGATAGTGTAGTCTAGGGTTTTATTTTGTATTCTAGTACCGTGGACCTTCATTACCAATGGGGTGAATAGGACCACAAGTACCAGAATGCAAAGAAAAACCTTGATCCTGGTGAGCTACTCATGCATTGAAGTAGGGAACTTGAGAGCTCCGGCTTTTCAAAGTACAGTGCATCAAAATGAAATTGTGAGTCGTAAAAGTCTTTTTGACCCTCTATATCTACATTGAGATTACTTGTGAACCACAAGCCGCAAGCAAAAGGGTCTGGCAAAGGGGGGGTTTTCCCTTCCTTGCAAGTGTTAAGGAAAATGTTCAATGTGTTTGACGACTTCAGCAGTTGAAGGCATCAAAAGGTTATTAAACTGCGCTTGATAGGACCATGCACACAGTGAAACTGTCCTTGCCAGACAGTTTCTCTTTTGTGACTGAATATTGAGAGCATCCCCTGGACCAACCCAAAAAAAACAAATAATTTGGGGGGCAATAAAGGAACGGGTGAAGGGGAGTAACTTTGAATGCGTAGAAGTGGGAAGCAATGGAGAGTCAGAAGGAAGCAACAGGGAGTGAGACAGAAATTACATGATAATAAATATGGACAGGTAGGCAGAATAACAGCTCACAAGGGAGAGAGCAATATGTAGTGCTAATGGATTTGGCAGTGGGATAAGCACACAAGACATACAGAGAGCCCACAAAGAAGAGAGCAAGATTGAGCACCAGGGAGAGAAGAACATGAGGGAGAGAATTGGAAAACACATGCAATTTAATGGAATGCTTCACCAAAAATAAAAAAAAGTAATTCCCTAAAAGCAGTGGAAGGGTGCAAGTCAGTCAAACAAAATGAGGGGGTCCCTCACCTGCCCTGAACGCTTCCCTGCCGCCTTGTCCTGCCGCTCCTCAACAGTCCTGGAGGACTGCAACAATCACCTCAGCACCAGGGACTCCAGTTCCCAGAGTCCCAAGAGGCGCCAGCAGCAAGCGCCACTATCTAGCGCCAGGAGGCGCTTAAATAAGGACCAGGGCTCCCGTAGCGCTGGACGCGCGTAGGCATGTCCGGGCGCTGCCTGGGCAAGCCCGGGCCAAAGGTGGGCCCGTCCGCGCCCGTCAAAGCCCAGAAAAGGCCGGGCCGGGCTATACCTCTTGGCTCTGCTGTTTTAATTCATCGTATGGACTTCATCTATATCTTGCGGTAAGACTGAATAGACATAAGTCCCTGCATTGGAAAGGACATATTTGGACAGTCTATAAACCTCAATGATGAATACGGAAAGTGGGGTTTTTGTCTGCTATTTAAGCATTCACGATTCACTTTTAAAGTTCTTAATCATATATATTTTAAAGTTTATTTGACATTTTGAAGTTTTCTCCTATAACTTGACTCATGTGTGGGAGGAGCACCTGTTATTATTATTATTGTACTTGCACAAATGAAGTAATTCTGAACTGGGTAGCTGTTCCTTGTACGCTGATACTTTAATTGTATCCCTACTCATATCCCCATTTTATTTAAATAGTTGAGCCAGCTCCCCTTTCTATACTTGAGAAGGCGTAAATGGGGAAAAGGAAAGCAGCTAAACTGATTACAGAGAGGAAAAAGATAGCAAAAATACAAAAGCTGTTAAAATCAGCAGCTGAGAACTGTACCCTTGATGCTATTGATGAACTAATTGAGGAGGTAGAAAGCATTTTAACATCAGGGAAAATGAATAATGCTAAAGGAAAGGGTAACATCTCCTCTTACTATATTGTGAAAGAAAAGGCTGGTAGGTTAAAGCCAACTACTCCTCCAGTTATTGTGCACCAATCCCACAGGGAAGAGTTAAGCCAGACTCCAGATGCGTCCCCAATAAAGAATGGCAGGGTACAGGCACCACTCCCTCGCCTGCCATATGTAATTGTGGAAGTATGGGAAAGGATCGGAATAGTTTACCTGGCAATGAGGTAATAACTATAGAGTGTTCTAATAGATACCTCCCACTAGAGGTCGACGAGGGGGAAACCCATGTAGACTGCCCAGTAAGTATAGTTGTGATCGATCCTACTGGTTTGTCCCTATCAGAGGAAGTCTTGCAGAGTGCAATAAATCCTACTCACAAACTGGTGCAGGCCCTTTTTGAAAGACTCAATACCGTTCAGGATGACGTCACCGCAATCAAAAGAATGATTGAGAAACTTATGTGCCGTTCACTACCAGTCCAAGTAATACCACCTGCTGAACGTGGGGTGAATACGCTCATAGGGAAGAAATCCGATCCCCTTAATATAGGGAAGTGGGCACTCCGGTCAGAACCACTGAACATCATCACACAAGTAAGATTGCTAATGAAAGTTTTCCTCTACAGCAAAGATTGAATAAGAGATCTTTAGGAAATGGGGGGCTTCTTGAAAGACCGTATTTCCAGTATTCCCTAACTCCTCACATAGAGCGACCCTAATGAGGCCAGTAGTTACTGGTTACCAAAATAGACATGCAAATAGGTACCTGGATACCCAACATCCATTACCTCCAGGATTGGGGGCACTAAACTTGGGAAGGCAGCCTGGTGCCAGTAAGGGAAATCGAAGAGAGAATCATACCCGCTACACTCCATATAGTGATGAGCAGAAATTGCACAGTGTATTTTTAACTAATGTACCAAGCTAGCCCCTAGTCATAGAGAATACATGGAGTCCCTTGTGAATAAGGTTACACACTGGATCAGGAACGAAAGGCAATGTAGGTCAGTCATTAGATCAGACATAAAAAATGTGGTCCAAAGACATCCCTGAGAATCTAATTATCATGAATCTAAGATCCCATCTCCTTTTTAAATCAAAAACTAGTATCAGACAGTGTAGAACAGGGGGAAACATTGATTCTAACTGATTTACTAACAGCCAGGGTTATAGCGATTTAGAAACAATAGATTGACTATTAAAAGCCCCAAGTCGGCGACCTGAAGTGAACAAAATAGTCAAGTCCTCCCCAAAAGTAAAATGCTATTCACCACCTACTGTTTATCCTAAAGTGCCTCTACTTTGTGAAGATAATTCGACCGAGAGCAATCTAACGGCTGTTGGCAAGTCCTTGGAGGGGCCAATAATCTCCACTAGTATTTGTTCTCAAATTAAACCATACAGGGATTTTCTAACCAACCAAAATAGACTTGATCTCCCAGCATACAACTCATCCCAATGCAGTCTTAAGATGATATCCTGGAATATAGCCGGACTTGCAAGGAAAATGCATGTAACCAGATTGGCAGACATATTCTGACCTTTTTGATATCGGTCTTTTCCAAGAATCATGGGCCAGGGAACCTCTTTTTAAAATTGGCTACATGACTTTCAGCCTAGAGGAGCGCCAATCCATCAGAGGGAGACCCTCTGGAGGCCTAATAGTCTGGATAAAAAATGGCATCAATGTATCTGTAGATATTGTTCCCACTGGTTCCGATGATATCTTGGGTCTTAGCCTTAGATTTCCAGACAAGTACCGGATGTATTTGTTTAATATATATATATAAAACCGAGGGAATCTTCTCAGGAGTCAATAATTGTCACCTTACCAGAGGATGTTCTTGATAATCTTCATCCTAAAGATCTTGTCGTACTTGGAGGTTACTTCAATTGTTGCTATGAGCCATTACAGGGAGTAAGCATGATCACTGAAGAACAGGACTTGGCAATGGGTATTCCTTTATTAGAGACAGATGAAATGTTGAGACCTTTTGTTTCTGCACTCCAATTGTTTAATTTTACCATTGAGAGAGGACTAAGATCATGCAATGGCAGAAGCCAATTAGACCCCAAATGCTCACATACCTTCTCAAGAGGGTTATCCTCCTCACAAATTGACTATATTATGATAAGTATTGGCTATTGGGACCTTATCCAGGGATTTAAAGTAGATTGTAGCAGGAAGGATAGTGATCATTTCCCTCTGTGCTTGGATCTCATGGGGAACTCATTTATGCTGCATTCACCCCCCCCAACTAGCTAGGGCTTCAGATGTGATCCAACCACAGTTTTCTAATAATAGGAGGGCATTAAAGTGGCCATCCATCCTGGATAATATTGACCTCTTAACACATGTTTATAACATCTTTGCTGATTTAGTAACAAACTTTATAGAAAGGCGTCCCAGTGGTCAAATGATAACTCAAACTCATAAAATCTTGATGGAGGGTATATAGACCCATCTAACTAACCTGTCATTGAAAACACCAAATTGAAAACCAAATTGGGGCATTCCAATTTTTGGTTTGACTCTTATTGTGCCCTTGCAAAACGAAACTTAGCAAAAGTTCTGGACAAAAAAAATTATTGATTTGATTAGGGAAGCGAGGGGTGCATACAATAATGCCCAGAAAGTTGCATGCAGGAGATGGGATGATGATAACTGGGAGGAATTGCTATTAGCTTCCAAAAGAAATGACCAATTCTTGTTTTGGAAAATTATAGCAAATGGCACTAAGGCAAACATTCCGGCCCAAGATTATAACCTGGATCCCAAGTCCTGGTATATCCATTTTGCCCGCCTTTATGCTGTTCCAGTCCAAACAAACAAAGCCCCCTTAGCTACTGTTGATACATCTATGCTATTTAACCAGGCTCCCCCCCCCTCCAATTTAGCATGGTAGAGACATTGAGGGCAATTGCTGCTATAAAACCTTCATAAGCACCCGGTCCTGATAAGATCCCGGGGGATCTATTTAAGCACGAGATAGATGTTTGGGCTCCTTACATAAATCTCCTCTGTAACAGTATTGCCAATGGCCATCCCATTCCTGACTCATAGAAAGGAACGGAGATCGTCGCAATTCACAAGAAAGGTTCAAGGGGCGATCCCGCAAACTATAGACCTATCAGCCTTTTAGACATACTACAAAAGGTTTACGCAAAACACATTCTAGATAGGCTAAATGACTGGATTATGGATAACAATGTGCTCTCTCCCTGCGAAGCTGCCTTCAGGAAGAAAATAAGCACCACAGACCGATTCCTGAGGTTAATAATCATCTCATGGAAGTATACAAAGTTGCGTGATGGTCACTTGTATGTAGCCTTCATAGATTTGAAGGCTGCATTTGACTCTATTCCTAGAGATAGTCTTTGGGCCAGTCTTCTACATCGAGGGGTTCCGAGCAACATTGTATGCCAGTTAGTCAGGTTACACGAGAATACATATGCAAAAGTGAGATGGGGGAAAGCGGGAGAAGTGACAGAAGAGATTCCCATAAAAAGGGGTGTGCACCAGGGCTGTGTCCTGACGCCAACCCTTTTTCTCATGTACGTTAATTATATGGTTATGGCTCTTAAAAAATGCAACCATGATTTCCCAAAATTGGGTAGTGAACACATCTGTGCTCTAACATTTGCAGATGATACCATCCTGCTTTCTCAAACCCCAAGGGCCCTCCAAAACCTCTTAAATGCGCTGGATGGTTATTGTAGTTAAAAGGGGCTTGAAATCAACCCAATAAAACAAAGTACATGACCATCAGACCCCATACATGTTTTAAAAGTAAGATGCAGTCAAATGGAGTCAGTCTGGAGCGTGTCTCAAATTTCGTATATTTGGGGGTGAACATTGACTCTAAACTTTCATCGAATCCTCAGATTGCGAAATCAAAATCCATTCTTAGTCAAAAAAGCAGCTCCAATCGTAAAAAAACTTTTTTCAACAACATCAAAGGCAATCACTCCTGCATTATTAGTTTATAAATCCGGGGTCCAATCAGCTGCACTATACGGCTCTGAGCTATGGGGAGGGGGGCTCTCTCGCCACTAACTCTTGGGGAGAATAAAATCATGAGGAGACTTACTGCCCTTTCACAAAATACTCCGGTGATCCCTTTGATGCTGGATTTAGGCATTAAGCGGATTGAGCATAGGGCCATATGGATGTCTCTTTTGTATTGGATTAGAATATGGACAACGGAAGACTTACATACATATAAGCAGGCATAAAGGGAATTGATTGCCCTTGACACTGTTGTTACATTTCCATGGCGGATCCATATCCGTAAATGGTTTCTGAGTCTGGGTTTGACCAGGTTTTGGGAATACCCGGACCAGCTTACCCCTGACTCAAAACTGGAATGTAAGACCATCTTCTGGAACTTCATTGACCAGAGTGTCATTCTAAGCCTTAGACATGGTTCACTGATTAGTCAGTTCTTAAGTTTTAAAGCAAGCCCCTCCTTTGAACCATTTCTGGATGAGATCGAGCCTCTACTAGCCAAAATACTCTACCTAAAATTCAGACATGGTTTGTTACAAATTAAGAAATTTACATCTAGGTGGGGTAAAAAGGTTGGTGAAGGCAATGATTTTATCTGTACTGAGTGTTCCCTTGGAAGAGAAGAAGATATTGCCCATGTTTTATTCTTGTGCACACTTTAAGAAACTCCAAGGAAAAGGTGGATACGACCATTGGGCAGGAACCTCGGTATTAGACAGTACATTGAAATGTTATGCATCCTGAAAACGGATACCTCTAGATTGGTTGGTTTTGGAATAAGCTGATTTTTATTGTCAGCAAACTTCATTAGATTAAAGCGAGGCTTAACATTTTAATAAGTGAAAGAATATGTCAAAGTATGATGCTAGGGTCTTGGCTAGGAATTGTTATTTCATTTATTTGTACTTGTATTCTTTGGCACTAAATAACCTATAGTCAAAAGGTTAAAACTACATATGATGAAACACTAAGGCTTTTGCACTTTATACATTTAAAGCCCTGTTATTTATATTCACCCTTGACGTTGAAGAGTGTTTTTCTGAGGAATTGTGAACTTAAAGTGTTATAATCTTTAAGAGATCGCAAGACTACATAAACTTTTATTCATATGCTGCTAGAATTAACGAAGTAACACTTTTGTATGTGAATGTTAGGGAATTGCACTTTACCAATCAATGTATACCTTGTCAAATATTGCACTTTATATATATTGTCTTTTATTCTATTTATGTATTATTTTTAATGACAATTATCTGTTCTATATTACTGCTTTGATGATTCTGTGAATCGAATAAAGATGCTTGACTACTAAAAAATGATGATGATGTAGAGTTCATGCTCCAGGAGAGTGACAAACCCAAGAAGAAGAAGGCAAGCCATTACCTAAAAGCAAGGAAATGAGAGTGATAACAAAACTAACTAATCGTAAGCAATGGGTGGGATCTAAGCCAACTATAAAGGTTTGGGGAGCTCACAATCAATATTTCTCAACCAAACAGCTTGCACTATCTGGACCTAAAATTCAGAACAGGCGAGATGTAGAAGTAAGACTAAAAGTTAGAAGAGGACAAGGACAGGCAAGGAATACAAGTGGGCATATCACCAACATGAATGATAATTGACATTCAGATCAGTTGAATAAATATTGAAAATGCAATTTTCACCTGAAAGTTCCTCCATCTGCCAAGCAAAGCAAAGGACTGTAACAGTGTTTACCCGGCATATTGAGCACAGTTAATTTTCTGTGAAGGCATCTCTGTGGCTTTGTTGCACTCTTTGTGTGCTTAATGCCATAGGCCACAATGTCATTATTTTGGAAGTGTTGTCTGTAGCTGATACAAATCAACAGAGAGGCTGAGGAAGTCTGAATTCTCGGCTGAGGGTCCTTTGATTCACTGCTGCTCTGCAATAATGAGCCTGGTGATGCTGCAGTGTTAATTAGTTTTTAAAAAGAATAAGCACTGACATGTTTGCACATGAGAGAAGGATCATGAAAGTGAGAACACACAATATTGTAAAGCTGGTTAGGTGTGGTCAATAAACTGTCTCCCAATAACAAAGACAGAGTTAAATGAATAAAGGTTACAGAACACCTAGAAAAACATATACCTAGAAAAATCAGGTCTGTCCTGACCAATGCATGATGCCTGGTCGCCCCAAGTCTTGTTCTGGTTCTATGCCCATTCAGTCTTTGGGCTCCGTGCTGTCACTGGCTAGGGTGTCAATGCTGGCACTTATGTGGCAATCATCTTTAATTAGATCGCTATTTAACTTAACATGGAACATCAAAACACATCATATCATGGGAAGAAATTTGATCTGAAACAAGACAGGCTATTGAAAAGTATTGCAAAACTGCAGAGCCATGGATTCCTGTATCACCAATGCCACACTGCGACCAGCGCAAACTATGTGATGCCAGGTATGTGAACGTTTTCAGAGGTCCTATGGCAGGCAGGGGTTACTGGGCTCAGACTATTGCAATAAGAGCGTTTTATCACTGAGGTAAGGGAGCTTTCCTTAATATTAAGCACACAACAGACCACAAAGTACCCACATTTAGCACTTCACCCTCAGAGTAGCGAAGTTGAGCCATCCAAGGTTTACTCAGGGATGTGATGTAGAGTAGAAATTCAAAACTCAGAATGACATAATGTTAGTCATTAAATCAATATCCAGTCCAGTTCCATAAGAGAAAAATGTAATTTATTTTTATGGTACTGTACATAAATATCAGAGAACATCAATATGACATACAGTTAATAATCACTAGGTGAAGGGAGCACTTTATACTGGTGCTGGCTATTCCCACTTGTGCAGTATAGTGTGTATGAAATAAATACAAGCTTGGACACAACACTCTTGGGGGAAAATGCTGGGTACTGTTCTGATTCAGAAAAGGGGGTGGTGATGAACAGAGTGTCTGAGTTTAGCAGACCACTCTTACCCAGTCCAAAGATCAGGGCTTGATCCATTACCGTTTTTTAGCTCACTGCACCATCCCAGCTCAGAACCTGGCTACATGCAAATTAGTCTGTTCCTGTCCCAGTGCATGATGGGAACAGGGCAAACCAACCTACCAAGCCAATTCTTATACTGGGAAGTAAACAAGCTACCGGGGACCAGTTTCTGGCATTTCAGCCGTCGTCAGCCCGGCTTGCTTGAATCCTGATGGTGCAATGAGCAAGGGACTCACATCTGAGTATACCCTTCCACGCTTATGGTGGACAAAATGATTCAGAAAAGGGGGTGGTGATGAACAGAGTGTCTGAATTAAGCAGACCACTCTTACCCAGCCCAAAGATCAGGGCTTGATCCATCACCGTTTTTTAGCTCACTGCACCATCCCAGCTCAGAACCTGGCTACATGCAAATTAGTCTGTTCCTGTCCTAGTGCATGATGGGAACAGGGCAAACCAAACTACCAAGCCAATTCTTATACTGGGAAGAAAACAAGCTACCGGGGACCGGTTTATGGCATTTCAGCCGTCGTCGGCCCGGCTTGCTTGAATCCTGATGGTGCAATCAGCAAGGGACTCACATCTGAGTATACCCTTCCACGCTTATGGTGGACAAAATGATTCAGAAAAGGGGGTGGTGATGAACAGAGTGTCTGAATTAAGCAGACCACTCTTACCCAGCCCAATGATCAGGTCTTGATCCATCACCGTTTTTTAGCTCACTGCACCATTCCAGCTCAGAACCTGGCTACATGCAAATTAGTCTGTTCCTGTCCCAGTGCATGATGGGAACAGGGCAAACCAAACTACCAAGCCAATTCTTATACTGGGAAGGAAACAAGCTACCGGGGACCGGTTTCTGGCACTTCAGCCGTCGTCGGCCCGGCTTGCTTGAATCCTGATGATGCAATGAGCAAGGGACTCACATCTGAGTATACCCTTCCACGCTTATGGTGGACAAAATGATTCAGAAAAGGGGGTGGTGATGAACAGAGTGTCTGAATTAAGCAGACCACTCTTACCCAGTCCAAAGATCAGGGCTTGATCCATCACCGTTTCTGGTGACACCCCGCAGGGTTCCACTCTACTCTTCAAAATTATTTTGCCTAGGTGCAGCATGAATTGTCCAAAGTAAACTTTTCCCTGCTCTGTTCACACTTGCCTGGTAGCTTTCATTTTTTAGTCTTCTATAGGAAGGGCCTTCTATTGCCAACTGGTTACAAGGCCTGTGGTACTCCTAGTGATGTGTCATCTATATTGCTTGATTGGAGGAACTGTGCTGAATCTATCCTGCTCTGCCTACATAACAACAGGGTCTGGACTCCATGTCTTATGTTTAGATGAGTGCTTCTGCTAGACTAAAGTGGGGAAAATGCAAGCGCAGGTCAAGAAGGTGGCTGCATTCAACTTGCACCGATCGTGGTCAGGTTTGTCTACACCAGAGGATCTTCTTCAGCCCAACCACAAATCCACTACTCAAGCACAGGGAGAAGTACATTCCAGGTTGTACTGGTGATCAAAGAGGAGATCAAAGTAGTCAGCACTCCGATGAGTGATTCTGGTCTAGTGCCAGACTTTTTCAAGGTCCTTTTGTTTCTTCTCATTAGACTGCCAAATGTGGTAATGACTTTCAAAGAACCAAGCTGTAACAATCACTTCATCCTGATTGGCAATGGCCACTGGATCCAGTTTATTTTTTATGAGCTCCAAGAATCACATGTGCCTCTGCACATGCTGCAGGGGCACCAGAATATCTAAGTTTCACCAAATGGCCTGGCAGTGTGGATCCTTCCCTTGGCTAGATTCAATTCTTCTCACCTGAGCTCTTTGAAGTTCTCCTTTTCTAGGCATCTTCCTCTCTGTGCAAGGGTACATCCAGCACCCCTTTTCAGCAGTCCATTAGCTCCTTCTCTCAAGGCAGGCTCATGGCAGCTTTTCTCCTGACAGGTTGCAGAACTTCAAAGTTCCTGTTCCTGAACCTGGCAATGGGGCTTTGGCAGTCAGTGCGTCAAACCTTGGAGTGCAGAATAGTTTCTCCATTTGCAGTGCTGTGGGATGCCCAAATCTGAATAATGAGAAATATTAGCCCCATGATTGGGGATTTCTGACCCAAATGTATACTCACTTCACAGACTGAGATCACAAGTCCATCTTTTTGATCGGTTTCCGGCAGCTCCTGTCTTTTGTATCCCACCCAGATTGATCCTCCACAGTCTTTGTCCTCAAGTATCTGCTGGAAAGTGCAGAGGAGTTTGTAACCCCTTGACCATTGGACCATTGGTACCCAAAACAAAGTCACAAAAGAGGGAGGGGCTTCCCCCACTTAACTGTCTCTCAACTTGTTATAGATAACACTTGTGGGGAAGAATGGAGCAGTAGGAGGGCAAGGGTGTTTTGTTAAGTCCAAAGAGACCCTCTGTCTCCTTCCATCCACACCTTTATTCATGTCCACTACAAAAGACCCCACGAATGCTTTAGAGAACCCTGTAATTCAAATTACTTATTGACCACGCTCTCTCCAATCTCCAACTCATATACCATTCATGTGCAGGGAAACAAAATAGATGTCTTGCTTCTGTAGTCATTCAATGTACGAACATTCCATGCGGGATGTATGACGTTACAACACATACTTTTACAACGCATACCATTACAACGCATTTTTTACAACGCAACATCCATTACAACGCATTACATTACAACGCATGCCATTACAACTAATTTTTACAAACTACCTTTACAACGCATTCCATTACAACACATACTACCTTTACAACGCATACCATTACAACGCATACCATTACATTGCATGTATGGTAAGTATTGGATAGTGTAGGGGTAAAAATTACTATTCTAACTCCAGGGCAGTGCAACAGTAGGGTAAGTGCTGGATAGTGTAGGGGTAAAAAATGACTAATTTTAACTCCAGGGGGTGTAACAGTAGGGTAAGTGTTGGATAGTCTAGGGGTAAAAATTACTATTCTAACTCCAGGGGGTGCAACAGTAGGATAAGTGTTGGATAGTGTAACTGTACTATGCGTTGTAATGGTATGCGTTGTAATGGCATGCGTTGTATACATACATCTCATGAATGGTGCAAGGATCTGGTTGCATGGGACTAAAAGGCCAATTTAAAAACAGGTGAGGATAGTAGGCAACTCTCTCTAGCAGGGGACTTGTGTACCCTGCTGTCAGTCTCCACAGTTCACTGAGCTGGATATAGCCACACTCAGTAAAGCAGGGTGCACATTCGTGAGCTGCTCCAGATTACAGAGCCATGCTCTGAGTCACTTTCTATTGATGGAGAAGGGGAGAGACAAACACATTTTGAACCCTTTGTAAAGTTATTCTCTCATAACCGTAATAATATTAATTGTGTGAAGCACGTGAACTAATCAACCAAATGCACCTGAATTAGACACAATATGTGGGAAAAACTAACTGCTGTTTTGCAAAACTCTAATTTGCTAATAAAAACCATGATTTGAACTAATATAGAGCTATGATGATATAGAGAAACAGAGTACACTCATGTTTTGTGCTTATGTTAGAAGTGTTTTGTGGCAAAAGAATGCAGATGGTAAGTAAAAATCACATATATGTGTGCTTCGCTAGGTAACATTTAGAGAAGTGGAGAAGTGTAGTTCACTGATTAGAGCAGGCAGACCCTGAAGCAGAGGTCAGACCCGGGACCAGGGTTCAATTCCCGACACGGCAGGGTCTTGAGCTTAAATGTCCACGGACTCGATAATTCTCGCTTCGGTGCCTGACCTAATCATGGATTCACACTCTGCAACTCTGGGCATTAGGCTTGCTTAATCTCCACAACGGCCCCCTGCGGCGGGATGCCTGACTTTCACCTTGGGGATGCCCTGTAGGGGCTATCTCACAGGGAAAAGCCAGGACGGGTTCCCAAAGCAAGCGCTTAGAGACCCCTGGGTAATAAGCGCTATATAAATCCAATATACAATACAATGCAATACAATTTAGAATGGTGGGAGGTAAACGGAAGGGCTTAATTTCTATATCTAATTTCTGTTGTGTTTGTTTTCATATTAGTTCCCATTTTGGCCAATGTGACCTAGTCTGAAAGTGGCTGTTTAAACGCAATGGTGGAAATGAAATCCAAAGATGACCCCACACATGCGCGAATGAAATGACAAGTTACGAGTGTATGGCCTATGTCCGGAGCACGAGATGTCAAGGCCAGCCTAGCCTATGAACAGGAGTTGTGCCAAAGTTGCCTGCATTTAAAAGTCTGGGGAAAGGAAGAAGTTTTGAAACTTGAATGTTTGGAACGGATACAACAAATGAAAGACAAGTATAAATGTGAACATTAAGTCAAGAGAAATTTCGATGTGACTTTGCAAATTTACAAACTGGTTTAAGCAAGGAGAACATGAGGTGATAATCAGCACCCCTCTAATGGACCAATAAGAAATGAGTGTGGACCCTAAAAGTTTAAATTTGGGTTTAGATAGTTAGTAAAAAGGGTATAAAAGAGATTGTGAAAAGGAGGGTTAGGTTGGTTCCGTGGATTTTTATTTTCGCACCACGACATGCTGTCGGTTTGGACAATGTTTATGGTTCAAGAGACTTTGAAATAATTTTGGACTTTAACCTTAATGGGGAAAAGTAACGAGATCTTTTGCAGAGATTCTATGTTGGAAGGGAGACTTCGAGGAGGTTAGAAAGATAGTCAGCTTGGGAACGTGTTCTATGCAGTTCTGTCATCTTTCTGTGGCAGATTGGTAAAGTGTATTTTTCAAATTTCTTTGCTTAAAATGTATTAAATAATGTTTAGAATGTGCTTACCTAATATGATCCTTACATTATAAAATTTTCTCTTAATGAATCTAGATAACATTTCTGTAAAATATAAACTCGAGTCTGGGTTTATTAACCCGTTCCGTGCTCGTGACGGGCCACAGGCGCGCTGTGCTAATGACGGAGTGGTTCTGTCACTGCGCGGCCCCCCCGCCCACGCTGCAGCAATTCCGTGCCTGTGCAGCGGAATTAATGAGCGGTCAGGGCCGTGATGGAACCACTCCGTCATGAGCACAGCGCGCCCGTGGCTCGTGACGGAGTGGTTCCGTTACGAGCATGGTGGCGCCACGCGACCCTCCCTCCCCCCCCCAGCGCTGCAGAGGAATTACCGCCGTGGCCAAGGGGTTAAAATAAAAGTCATGACAATCTAGTGTTAGAAAGTCATGGAAATATTGTGATTAAGCTGGACTTAATCGCCATCATCTGATTCCTACTAGTTGGTCCATCGACCAAATAGCGAAGTACCTTGATGTTTGTTCCTTATGACTGTATGACATTTGAAATTATAATGTATATAATGTATAAAATTATTGTATAGGTTAATAAGGTACCCCGTATATCCAGCAGCTCACCTGCTTGTCACTGATTTAGGGGCAGAGTGGATTTGTGTGTGAGTGTGTGACTTGCGGTGTTATGGGCCCCACCGACGAGTAGAAATAGGTTGCTCCTGGATTAGTAAAATGGTTGTGAGGGTTGTTTGAAAGTCCCTCTGCATCACTATATTACAGAGGGCCTTTAGCAGACATGGATTATTGGAAAGGGTGCTAAGGTCAAATGTCCCAAAATCATCAGAGACATGAAATTGGAAACAAAAGGCAATGCTTCACTCACACCTTCCCGAGGCAACCAGGGAACCTTTAACACCAGCTTAAATTCAACCTAGTCTGTCCATCATGGATGAATATTAACATGTGGCATAGGTCTCATGCCATACTAGAATGAGTTGTGTTCCAGTAGGCTAATGTTGACACTAATATTTTCCTTTATCAACAGTGCTGAGAAGTAGACTATCAACTCCACTGCTAAAAGTGGTTCCCCATGAAGAAACACTCAGCATTAAAACTGGCCTGGAAGTTCTCTGGAAGCTCTCTCTGGAAACTTGTTAATCTTTCATCCACAGTGTTGTGAATACCGCACCCTTCACATAAAAACATGAAGAAGGCTAACAAACTATAACTCAAAATCTGGATGTTCATATGCCCTCCAACCGAACCTTAAAAACAAGAACTCTAGCCATTACTAGCTAACTGCAGGGATTAAAGAAACTTTGCCTGAACGTGGCAGTCATCCAATGGACTGTTTTTGTACTTATGTGGACTGCACAACTCCTTTTGATATTATTGGCTACCTATACATACTTGTCTAAATATTATACTTTATTAAACAGGAATACGTAGGGAAGTGTATTTCACTGTGGAAGAAATATTGCAAAACCAGACCCATATTTCTTCACAAAGTGTGTTGAAAAGTGATGTACAGTCACCAAAATATGTTCCTCTCACACTATTTCCCACATTTAGAAAGGTGATCTCAACGTGAACAAACTCCCTTTTGTGTTTTACCCTAATGCATGAATTAAAGAAAGCATATAGTTGCATTGTACAAGAATGTATACACTTGACAAATAAATGTAAACCTATCAACAAAATTTCACTTGACTTGATCATCACTAATATACTTCCTGAATTCATTAATAAGCTTCTCCCATTGACATAACCACATTCTGTGTCACCAAGACATTCAACTGATAAGAAGTTATAGACAGAGAAACTAGATGGAAGGAGTGAAAGATAATATGTGCAGTTGTCTCAAATACACCATGAGGAATCTGAAAAATTGTAGTGGAACTGGGAAAAAGGGCCCATCCTTCCACAACCTCAAGTCTAGGTATAAGAATATACACATACATCATAAACTCCTGTCTTAATTCCAGATCTCTCATCAGGTCCTTGAGATACAATAAAATACTACTATCAGCAAGATATTACAATATGGATCATAATAACGGTCTTTAGAAACTGGAAAGGTATGCTAAATGAGCCAAATAATGATAAGCTCTTTCACATCTCTTTTAAAAATGGCCGCTGTATTTAATGGAGCAGAATAGAAGCAGTACGGTTCATCTTGTTGCTACAGAGTTCTGTATACACAAATGCCCAAATGAATTACTAGTAACTGTTGGACTTGGCTCTTTTTGCAGGGTCATCCCTGAACTTTTTGCCTGACTCTGGGCACTTTACCACTGCTGATCAGTGCTAAAGTGCATATGCTCTCCCTATTATAAATTCATGTATGGATTAGTGACTCCATGATTGGCTGTTTTGTTTTACTTGTCAGACCCTAGTAGAGCGCACTGAGTGTGCCCAGGGCTTGTAAACCAAATGCTTCACCTACAGAAGCAGCTTGAAAAAGTGTGTCTCCGGTCTGCCATTGCAGAGCCTGTGTGCAGTCTGGTACTGCCATGTTGACTGGGCAAGTGCACCCACTTACCAGTCTCTAAACCTTCCCTTTTCTTCATGTCAGACACCTCTATGATAGGCCCAAGGGCAGGGTGAATTGTAACTATAAGGTAGGACAGACCCTGATACATGTGGCATGTCCTAATATTGAATTACAGCCATTTTCATTTTTCACTATCGCAAGGCTACCTATTCCCCATAGGCAAGAATGGGCAATTAGATTATTACATTTTATAATCCTAACTGACTCAGGGAACCAGGTAGAAATTCGAGATTAGTATGCCTGAACTCAGAATGATAAAATACATATTTTAGTGAAGTTTGTTTTAACATTCTGTGTTTGAAAATACTGCTTTTAGAAAGTATGTATTTTCTTGTCTAACTATCCAAGCCTGCCTCTGCTAGGTTGTATATTCCTTGTCTGGAGTTTGAGTGACAGGGGCTGGGGGATTCCAGGAGACAGGGTGAGCCAGTCCAGTGGTGATTATAGAGATCTGCACCTAGATGGGAGGGAGGAGTTGCACCTGGGACCTGAATAGGACTGTGCCTTCCCTCCACAATGCTGGCTCCACCTCTTATAGTGCGTCTGATGTCTCTGCCCGCACTGTGAAAGGAAAGAAGGAGTCATGTCAACAGAGTTCTCCAGGACTGACCAGAACTGGTTTGGACTAGGCAAAGGCCTCTCTGCCTTTAGAGAACAAAGAGAAAAGTAGTATAAGTATTGGGACCCTGATCCCAAGAATTTAGATCACTTTTGGACAAAAAGAAGAAACCTTTGCTGAGGAGAGGAACCTGAAGAAACTGAGGAGAGACTATCCCTAAGCTGAAGATCTCCTTGGGGGATTAGCCTGCAGTGGTTGCTTGACTGCCAAAGAAAGGAGAAAGGACTCCGTATGCTTTATTCAACTTGTAAGGATCTCCAAGGGCTTGAGAGAAGAGCTTGCCTCCTGCTGAAGTCTCAGGGACAACAGACTTTAACCTCCAGCTCCCCAAGAGTTCTTTGGAAGTGCCTGCTGCTGGTTTGGGCCTTCTGAGGGACTGTGTGTCGCAAAGAGCTGGATGTGCGACTCAAGAGGGATGTCGCCTCTGTAGCTGTCGCATTGTACCACATCAAGAGAAGTGTCTCGCAATGAGGAAGAAGTGTGTCGCCATCGCAGCCACTGCCGTCGCATCGTGAATGTCGCCGCTGTAGCTGTCGCATTGCATCGCATCAAGAAAAGCACCTCGCATCCACGGAGAAGCGTGCCGCTGTCGGAGCTGCTATCGTCGCATCACGGAACAAGGGTGTCTCTGCTGCAGTTGTCGCATCGAGCGGAATCATCTTGTATCATCGGAGAAGAGTGTCGCCGCCAAACCCGCTGTCGTCGCATCACGGAACAAGGGTGTCGCCGCTGCAGCTGACGCATCGAGTCGAGACTTCTCGCAACATCGGAGAAGCGTGTTGCATCAGGAAGAACTTGACATCTTTATTTCTTTGCACCGGATCTTTGCTGCATCTCCATCTCTGCAACACTTTCGTTGTAGAAGCGTGACGCACCGTAAGGTACATTGACTCAAAGTGTTGCATTTTAAGATCTAAAGAGAACTTAGCTAAACCTACCATTTTAAGTACAGTATTGTGGATTTTTGTCGTTTGTGGTCTTGTGTTAAATCTATAAAAAGAATACTATTTTTAATATACAACTTGTGTGGTGTCCATCTGTAGTGTTGTCACTTGATTACTGTATGTGTTCACAAATGCTTTACACACTGCCTCTGCGATAAGCCTGTCTGCTCGTGCCAAGATACCAAGGGGGGGAGCGGCAAGATGGCCTCACTGTAGTGAGGCTCTGCCGGACGGGCTAACAATTCTTCAAATATCTGGGGTCCTGATGACCATCGGACCCCTACAGTGACAGTGATTTGCGCTAGGTGTGCAGGAGTAACTTAATTAGACATCAGTACAAAAGATCTGCGGCGTGGAAGTGCCCGATACAGCTTCACCGGTGTGCAAAATGGCGGCGTGACTGACCGGAACGTAAGATCGGCGAGAAGGGGATTGTTGGCCTTTCCTTTGCCCCAGAGAAGCTGTTGCGGTGAAAGGCTCTCAGGGCTAGCGCAATCAAGCAAGTTCATCGGATCGCTGACAATATAAATACAACCGCTGCTCCATGTCGTGGTGCTGCTGAGGACGGCGGGAGTTTCAGCCATGGAGAGCTGTGGAGGCGTATCTGTGCTGGGCCATGGCTACACGCCGCTGCGCTGAGCCGCGGCTGCAGGTGCTGCCGTGTGAGGCGGTGACATACCCGGGATCGGGGAATGGCAAAGTGAAGCTCTTGTGCTGTCTGCTCATCATCGGAGAGGTGCGGTGCATGAGAGTGCCCTCAGCATAGCGTGGAAACCTATTGCCCTGGGTGAGGAGAGCCGCACAGCTGTAAAATCGTGGCCTGCAAAGTGCTGCAGTGCCAGAGGCAACAGCTTTTGGGGCCTTTATATAACGGTAAAAATACATCAGACCAACTAAGGCATCAGAGCCGTGACGAGCCAACACCCCTAACTGGCCGCAATGGTGTTTAAAACGTAAACTTCCCCCAACCTCCGTTAAAAACTCAGTTTCGCCTAAACCACAAGATCTGGGTACCCAAGGAGTCACCCGGTCTCGCAATCTGATTCCTTCGGGTCTAGCCAGCGCTATATAATAACTCATTGATTAAATATGTTCCCATTTAGTACTCTTTCCCTCTTTGTCTACTTCCTTAGGTCCTATCCCCTCCCCTCTGAATCTCTCCCCTTGCCTGCTACCCTGTTCAGCCCCCTGTCCTTTGTGCCCTTTGACTAAGCACTCCTTCTCTCCTTGTTGGGGAAAGATACAATATTTATGCTCTGGAGTCTCAGCGCACCCGCTGAGAGAGTCCACTGCGCCAAGGAGGCCACTCACAGCTCAGGTATGGTATGGCACCCCTTGCCAAAGCACTCCCTCTCCCCTTTTTGGGGAAAGGTCCAGTATGTAGGCCTTGGAGTCTCAGAGACCCCTCTGAGAGAGTCCACTGCGTAATGGGAGCCTCTCGCAACAGAGATAGGGAAGTGATTCCACTTCCCCTGGGATCACAGCTTACTGGACTTTGGACGTTGCCTTGACTCGTCTACCGGTTTGTGTCCCCGTCGCCCTTCCCCTCCTCTTTCCATGTGGTGTCTCTCACCCTTCCCACCTCTTTCCTGCCTTCATTATCTGTCTACTTCCCCTGCTCCTACCCCCCTCCCCTGAATCTCTCCCCTTGTTGACTTTTCCCCTTACGTATTTGTGCTTATTGTTTATCTCGTCCTTACAAGTTACTATGTTGCCACGCTCTTATTACTTTGTAACCTTTGTAATCAATGTAACTTGTAACTATGACCTGATACTCACGTAAAGCGCTCTGATACCTCCGGGTCTAGCCAGCGCTATATAAAACCTTTAAAATAAAAAATAAAAAAATGGGGGTGAGCAGGGGTTATTTTAGGAGTGTACCCCCTTACCCTGACTAGAGACAATGGTCCCTATTTGCCACAAGTACCTACCTGTGCCAACTAGAGACCCCCAAATCTAACAGTAACCTTCATTACTTTCAGTGCTACTCATACCGCCTTTCCACCCTTATTGTTTTCTTAGAACACCTTGATTTGAGATTTGTTTTTCCAGCTTTCACGCAGCGACATTCCACGGAAGGGCGGAGATTGTAAGGGGGAAGAGGCAGGGTAAGATGTTGATATAAAAAATGAAGACAGGCTATAAACATGTATCTTTCGAACTATGGGCATGATGTAGATATCGGCGGACAAGTTACTCCGTCACAATAGTGACAGATATGCTGTCTTTCCGAAATATAAATCCCATTATGTCCTATGGGATTTATATTTCGGCAAATGGGATATCCGTAACCGTTGTGATGGAGAAACTCGTCTGCCACGATCTAAATCCGTCCCAGAATCTTTTGGTTAATGTTTTTAATGGACAAAAACTCTTCACGAAGAAAAGACTGGGATGAGTTAGGAAGAGCTTGCAAAATGATTACAAATTATATTAATAATATTGCCCAACCTGCATTAAGACGAAACGTAATTCTAATAAACTCTGATTGTTTTGATATTTATAACCCAAGTAAATATTTCCATAAAGTATCCATTATACTGTTAACTGCCTTACTCACGTGTGAAACCAAACTGGTCCCACAATTCATAATGGGTAAAACTAATGACTCCTATAAGCGTACTGAAACTTTCATTGAGTACACCACATATTTGTTATGTAAACAGAGTTATGCATTTAATAGAAGTTACGCTCCCTTAACTCTTGTGTCTTATAATTATGATCACGTAAGAGTATTTTATGTAGGTGCAAACACATAAATTTATGTTCTTTTTAATTGATTTGGTAATAAATACCAATTCCACCTATATAATTAATGTCGTCTCTTTATGAATGTTTCCCTGAGTGCATGGACTGTGTGCATTCCTAAAGATCCCTTTTGCAACAAATGCAAATGGGACACTCCATTAGGCCAAATGGAAATAGCCTTTTTCTGTTGTAAGAAATGCTATTATAAATTGTAAGCTGAACATGCACTACATTAGATTGTAAAGGCTCTTTCCTTGAGTATACGATGACTTTATGCCCGCCCTCAGCTTTCATTGGATCTTGGTCAATCACTCACCTTTCTCTCAGTTCCTGTAGGATAACCAGAATATTACAAATAAGAATTCTATACAACCTGGAGACTGATGCATCCACTAACCACTAAATTAACTTCCGCCAGCCACTCTATCAACACCCTACCTTCAAGTGTGGAACTGTCCTGTAAGTTATTCCAATCTAGGTTACCATTGTGATGGACTTGTAGATAACAGTAGAGATCCCTCTATTCCAAAGTAAATTCTACCTGTAGTTTAGAAAAGGATTTTAACCCATTATACCGCCGACCCCAATATGTAAACTACATTCGAAATGCTGATCATGTTCCAGGCCCTATGTTCCTACAACTATGAGACCCCCAATTATGGTTCTTGCTCATGGAGATTAGTCTTATCTTTTAATCCTACTAATTTTCTTGCTATCTCCTAAGTCTTGATCAGTGTGCCATCATACAGGGTAAAACATAGATTTCTCTCCTTCTACAAAGGAAATGCAACCTATTCACCTATTTAGACAGCAGATTCTTCTATAGGGGAATATACCCTTCATGTCTGACAGGCAATTACACCTCCCACTATTAGCCACATTTGTAGGGCAGGGAGATGTCTCTCTATTGTATAGAACAATGAATAAGAATTATAATGGATATTGTCCCAAAAGCATATTTTGTTAAATATCAGCCTTCTAAGAATTTGACTCTGGGACTAAATGTAGGATGTTATGTAAAATATTTTGAAAAATGCCACAGCGATGCAATTTAAAACAAGATGGTCCTGCCCACAAGGGACAAAGGGTTTCTTTTCCTCAGTGTATGGTATCTTCACTACATTTGGAGCACTGAGAGAGTGTGCTCCAGAAATTGGTTCTGGTTTGGAGTAACATCCTTTCCCAAGTATTGAAATCCAAACACATCTACGTTGAGGTGGTAACTCATTAGAGGCCCAAAATACCAGTGTTACACTGGCTCTCCAAGAGACTTGGTTTAATTAATACTGAACCCAATTAATAAACCAAACATTTGAAATACATGCAACAGTCTTTGCACCATAAGCTATGGATTTGCAATAAACAAGAGAAGGATTTCCCCATAAAAAGATATAAAGCCATCATTTCAGTTGCTCCATTAGAACTCCCTCGCCGATGCGCCTCATCATATCCAGCATGCCAAGGATTCTACTGCAAATAGTATCAGCGAGAGGGGCAACCTTTGCTCATTCTCCTTTACCTAAAGGAACTTGTCTGACAAGATTCCATTTACAGGGCCGGCTTTAGCACAGATGGCGCCCGGTGCGACAATCTTTGTCCCCCCCCCACCCCTTAACCTCCTTCTCCATGGATTCCAGAACTACCACCTACAAAGTTGCCCCTCGTCCCTTCATAGCTCTTTTCTCACATGTGTTTAATTTATTTTCTAGTGCTACTCATACCAGTATAGGGTTACAACGCACACATAATATACAGACACAATGAATCATATGTGTGTTAATCAGTCTATAGGAAATATTACAATGAGGAATACAAGATTTAAGAGTCACATGTCAACCATACTGGAAGACAATATATTTTTAGTGTATTGTGCCTGGAGAAGCACAAACTCAGGATTTAAAACGTAACCATGTGGTTGGGGTTGGCTTTACTATTAAGAATTTATTTCTACCCAAACGAAGCCTATTTAGCAACTGAAGGATTATGACAGATTGGGGGAAAAACAGAAGTTTCTAATGTATTTCTTGCAGTGTACATGCGGCTCTTTGATGTCAGTTCATAGCTCACTGCCCTATTGTGTGATTGCACCTTATGAACTGCAAGTAACAAAAGGCTCCGTGTAACAAAAACAGTAACACACTGAGCTATATTCATAAAATACAATTCTCTGTCCTGCATGCTTCATGTGCTTTGCAACAGTCACATTAACCCTCTGCGCACCTTTGTGGGGAGTCAAAACTACGACTAAATAAAACTACAATCTCTCCCTAGCATGTACATTAATGACCAAAGTAAATGTGAATTTGTATTATTGCCTGAAAATTTCTATATACTTTCTATATACGAATTTCGTTGCGCGCCCTGCATTGCAAAATGCGATTCAGCGCACGCTCCGAAATTCGATTTATTGATTTAATTTTTTACTTACCTGCAATCATCCATATTCCAGGGTTTACTCCCCCTCACCACCCTGCCTTTTCGCCCCACGGAACTCCCTCTACGGGCCGCGACTGACCATGGGGACCAGGTACCAAGGGAATAGCAAAAATGAAGTCTGGCCCTTTCTGTTACTAAATATAGATGCCTGGTTACTCATGATTAAGTATATAGAAATGTGGAAGCACCATTGTGAGTTGAATCATCTCCTCTCAGCTCACGCCAAGATTTCTGTTATGCTCATCCCCCCAGGCCCTCCAGCAGACAGTGCAGCCAAGTGATCTCTGAGCTCTATCATCTCCCAGACCAGCAGTGAGTTTCTAGTGGTTCCCTGACCATACAACTCAGGTGATCACAGTGCTCATCCCTGGTACATCTCAAGAGATGGAGCTTCTCATAGTTCTGTGTCCTCTGTTCTCCAACTGACATTGGTCCAACCAATCCCAGACTTTCTCCAGTTGCAGAAAGTGCCAAGATTCCCATTAGTGATGATCCTGATTCTGACTGTGATGGGCATTGTGCATTTTAGCCTTAGGTATCTCATATTTCTTTTAGCAGCATGATATCACGAAAAAGCAGCACCATGGCTTTTTTGTAGGATATCAAACTCTCCTTTTTATTGCAGACATCTTCTTTGGGTTCAGAACTGTCAGAACTCAGTGCCTGATTTAGATCTTTGTGGACGAGTTACTCAGTCATAATAATCCCATTCGATTCTATGGGATTTATATTGGACGGGTTATCCGTCACTGACGAAGTAACCCGTTTGATGAGATCTTAATCAGTCCCATAGTCTTCAATTAACAGTTCAACATTTGGACCCTCTGATCTTTCAAGAATTCTAATAAAATGGCTGTTGTTCCTATGAGCGCCTCTCAAAGTTCTCAGCTCTCTCTAGATATGTAAGTCCTCCATAATGATTTTCACATTTGCCTTAAGCTGTTTCAGGTAGAATCAAGACCTTATTTAGCCCAAGTTCTGTAGCACCAATTCTGTCTGACATCCTCCTAAAGTTAGTGCCCGGGAAGATTAAAGTCAATGTTCAGTCAGTCTTTTGTTCCTGTGTCACCGTGGAGTTCTTTATGAACAACAGTACTTTCCCAAGCAGTACTTAGGGTCTTAGGATGCCTAACACCCCTGCAAATAGTAAATATCAGGAAGTAGTCCCACTGAGCAAGGCCCAGGTGCACCCTGGGTGTACGAAACGTGGCAAGATTCTCAAGGAATCTGAATCATGGCAAAAGACCCAAAGCATTCCACCCAACTGTCCCACAAATCTGAATGAGGAAGAGGAGATAGTTCACAGGGATACTTTAGTAAGTGGGTGAGTGCAGAATGAGTGGCAGGAGGAGCCCTTTTCAATGAGAGGTATCAGCAGGTGTCCCATGACTCTGATGAATCAATACTCATAGCCTTTCCAAACCTCTCGGCAGCGGATAGATGTTATTGCAGAGAGGGTTGCTATCTGTTCTTTAAAGATATGAGCTTCAAATCCACCTGATGAACAAGCTCTTCATCCCAATATGAACAGCACGGGCAGTACTGGGCAGACTCAGCCGTACAACAGCCCCATTTGTTTGTTGAAGCGTCAATCTCTGCACCAGGCCTATCTTGTAAATAACACCAGGGAGCTCACTTTAAACATTACACCACTAAAATGGGTACTCAACACAACTTCCTCATAGTGCTCTGGAAATCAGTGTTCCACTCTTGTGCCCCCCCCCCCCCTCGCCTTAAGCCACGAAAGAGCAGACTCTATTTCAGTGTCCAGGGGAAGGGCCCTGCTATCCTTGCCCATGATGACAGCGGGCTGTCCTTCAGCCCAGTACCCCAGCAATAGCAAGGAGAAGCAAGTAGTCGCCTAGTGGACAGCCCAGGTGCTCTCCAGTAGTGTTCAAAGCATGCAGTCCAGCTTGCCCCACCAGCAGAAGAATGAGGAGATACAACCAGATTCTTCGGTAAGTTGGTGACTGTATTTGATTCTACATAACAACCATTGTAGTGCACCTCTGGGATCTGTCCTTTTAATCAGCAATGATCCCCACCGTGCTGAAACAAAAAATGGTGTTGCCTCTGCTAAAGAAGCCTCCTACGAATCCACAGAGCAGTAGTAACTACAAAACCCATATTGCTTCTGCCATTCCCTGCTACAATGATTGGCAAGGAAGTCAACAGACAACTGTCCTCTTATCCAGTGCTCTACTGCACCTGGCGCCGGCATGGCACTGAAGTTGCTCTTTGACTGTGGCCAATGATAAATACCTAATCCATGAGCAAGGAGGTAGAGCTGCATTGATATGTTTGGATCCTTGCGTCACTTTTAACACTGTTTTTTATTCGGGTCTCAGTGTGCACGTCTTAACATCCTTTCTCATGGATGGGACTCATACTGTTTTCCTGCCACCATTTCAATCTCAGTCCAAGTTCATTCCTTGTTGGGTGATACTGAGCTCCTCCCTCGCCCCTTCTCTTTGAAAGGTTTTTATCAATCCCTCGGTTTCCTTGGCTTATTGTTATGATTTGTCTTTAATTGAAGCCCCATTTCTAACAATGACACACATGATTGTCATTCAAGGATTGTAATCTGAATATAGATCCCTAGAATATCGTGGTACAAAAATATTTAGAATAGAATTTCACGTGACAAAATACCAAAGGATAATGCATATCGGTAAGAATAGATTTACTATGCCTAACTCCACATCTACCTACCCTGAATACTTATGTACCATGTAGGTATATATGTAGAATTAAGTTAAATAAATCTAGACTTACATACCTATGAATATTTTTTTCAATATGTTGTCCCTTTAGTATTCTGGGGTCCATATTCAGGGTCCACACCTCGTTCAAGGGTAATCTTGGTAATTTTCATTCACGCCAGGCTGCAGTGGCCCGCCTGGATGTGAGATAAATGTCATAAACTGATAGTGACAAAATATTCATATTGGAGTCCCACATCCATTTGATCTTCTGTATTGTGGTTTAGCAAATAAGGTTACCCCTCCTTATTCCTGTGAAATTTTCCAGAAACCTCAGTTTCAGGATCAAATGCTCTATGTCCTTTTGACCACTAATCGACTAATGTTGCTATCTGTTTTTTCTAGCTATGGATGCTGCACAAAGTTATCCTTATTCTATCTATGGATTGACATAAATACATAATCCAATCTACCATTTTAGCTTGCTGGGATTATGGCATCACTGTCTATTTAGGTTTTTATATTTATTGAATCCATAAACTCAAATTAATCCAGAATGCCACTCGTCGTTCCTCAGCTTCAACTAGTGCTGTGCGACGTTGTGCAGTTTTAAGAACAAGAAGTACATGTAGTTCAAGTGAAAATTATGGGATGCACAGGCATTTCATTTTTAGCTGCAACGTTTGCTTTTTTACCGTCTGTTCATGACAAAAAGGACGTGGTTGACCATCAAAATTCCATTCCTGGCGCCAAAAATGTTGCAAGCAAGAAGCAAGTATCTGAACTCTACTCTGTGATACATCCATGCACCAAAATAGGGTCGACAAATACCAGTCACACCAAAGAATTACACCACAAGCACATTTAATGGAAAACCTACAAACTACATGTAAACACTGCAAGTAGTTCTACACAAGGATACACTTGCATAATAAAAACTATGCATAGCCCTTGTTTTGACCTGCGGAGATGGAAATTTGTAATCCCTTTAGGAAGATGAAAGCATAAACGTCTAGAAGTACATGCTGATTTCACTAGATCTACTCATAATGGGGTTAATACTGTTAAAATAGTTTATCCTGGACGTACCATGACTGTCCATTCGGTCAGATTTAAAGACTGGGTCAGCAATAGTTTAAATACAAAAGTAGTGTCTAACGGCAACCAATTCCTCACTATTCTTGAAATAACATGTAATGTATATAGACATCCTCTCCATATTTCTTTATACTTCACTTTCTTTACAAACTGCGTCATAACCAATATCCCAGGTGGAGAACAACAATTTGTGTTGAATAGATTTAATGACTACTTTCTGAGTAAAGTAATCGAGAAACATAAACATATACAATTCTAGATGGGTAACTGTGATTTCTCGAGATATTTTTCTCCGTGAGGTTCTGAGTCACTAATAGATAACAAAAGTGAAGCAGAGGCCCGGATTGACACTAACAGGGGAGAAAGATGCTGGTGCAGGCACTGGGAGCGGTGCGAGAGGTGGAAGATACTGCCAATCGCCATTCCACCACTGCTGTAGGGCCTTTGGAGGCCCAGGCAAGACAGCAGAACAAAGATGAAGTGCGCATTTCTTCTGATTTGATTTCATTTGTAAAGCACCTGAATTACCTACCCCTCCCCCCCCCTCCCCCGTATCTCTGCGCTAACGGATTGCTGCAGCCAGCTACATACATGGAACATGTTAGAATAGCTCAGTTTTAAGAAGCCTGTTAAACTGTAGGTGATCCGGACATTGTCGCAGTTGTACCGGGAGAGCATTCCAGCAGGATTGCGCCGTGTGGAAAAAGGCTTTGCCTCCTAGGTGTGCTTTTCATAAGAGGAAGCCACTAGGAAAGATTTGGAACCCGAACGGAGGGACCTGGGCGGCAGGTATTTAGTTAGTTTCCCTGCAAGGTAACTGGGGCCTTTGCCGTTCAGAGATTTGTGCACCATGCAACAGATCTTAAACCTCTAGGTGATGCCATACCAGCGGTTAACTACCTCTGCGAACCAGGCTGTGATCTGCCTATTTAAGTTAAAGGCTTCCACTGGAAGCCATATACAACAATGTCATATTATGCAAACCACCTGGGCAGTATAATACATAGCAGGGAGCACATCATTGTTGAAGGAAATAGTAGCTCATAGAGCACATGAATAATCTTCATTCTCTCTCTCTCTCTCTCTCTCTCTCTCTCTCTCTCTCTCTCTCTTCTCACTCACTATCCATTCCTTGTTGATTCTTACCACACTATTCCACCTCTTCTGCAGGAAGGTCTTTTCCAAAATACTCCATTTGTATTGTTCATTTCTAAATCCCACAGTTTCTGGGTAAGAATCGAATTCTGAACTTTAGTGCGGAAGTGTACAATGAAGCGATGTTGACTGCAAATGTCTCTTAACTGAAGGTTTTTCTTCTTCTTCACTTGCCTTCCTGTCAATTACTTTCAGATATCACCCTATTTTAATAACATTCTGAAACAGGAGATGGGAAGTAAACAATTACTATGTAAACGGCCCATGTAACATTGAACGCATTCAGGTACATCGTCAGAAATTAATTGCACTTTAGTCATTTTATTTGCCTAAAACAGTTAGTGTACCAAGGATGCAAGCCAAATGTCTTTGATTGTAATAATTTTTAACTGGGACAACATTGCAAAACTCTGGTGAGTAGTTGATGGTTCATTTGTAAAATGAGTGAAGACAGGTTTAATTAAATGCCTTCAGTATCTCTTTTAATCGTAGAAGTAGTGTTGATGGTCTCAAGTTCACCTGAGGTGGATTTACTGAGCATGCCATGTTGAACTTTCCATAGTAGCTTTCTTAACACTTTCTTCCACAAGGTACACTTCTTCCCTGGACATACTGGCTTGTGCGTTGCAACAATATCTCTCATTTAATTTGGTACCTTCTTCTACATTACCAAAAGGGTCCAAGTGAGTGACTCTAACAATCAATAATATTTGCCTTTTTTGGCCAACTCCCATGATGTTCTCTATTTTGATTTAAAGATTTTCATAATAAAGTGTAAGATCTTCCGACTTCTGGAAGAAGTGCCAAATATGCAAAAGAAACTGCCAACAAAAGTTAAAGTACCACAAGGGTGATCAATGGTATGTGGAGGAGATGTGGCAACAGATTTCCCTCTGAATTTAGCAGCTTCTCCCACATGAGAGGTTTTCACTGCCACTGCAAATCAGGCAATACGCCTTTATTTGACAGATGTGTGTGTTCTATTCCTTAGATAATCTGCATGATAGCAGCACCTAAATGTGGGGTCTGGGATGGTATTAACCTCAAGAGCTATGAGGTAATATGTACCTAGAGACCAGCCACGGCCCGTGGAGGGAGTTACGGTGGGGCAGGAAGGCGAGGCGGGGGAGGGGCAGGGTGCTAAAAACCGGAATATGGATAATTGGAGGTAAGTAAACAATTTATTAATAAAAACGAATTTCGTAGCACGCACTGCATCACATTTTGCGATGCAGGGCGCGCTACGAAATTCGTTTTAGTTATGAAATGGTTTACTTACCTCCAATTATCCATATTCCGGTTTTTAGCCCCCCCCCGCACTCTGCCCCTCTCCTGCCCCGCCTTCCTGCACCACCGTAACTCCCTCCATGGGCCACGGTTGCTATAGACAAGATTTAAAGCAGCATTTCAAATATAGTCAGTAAGAAAAGATTGACTTAAAAAGGGAGTTCGGGATTAGAAATTTAGAAAACCATGAAGGGCTATTAAAATTAAAGTGCAATGCAGAAAATAAATAGAGAGCAAGCAAATGCAGAAGAAATCTTATTAATTCAATAAAGATACATAGAAGTCAATTGCAATGAAGGCTCTCAGTTACAAGACTAATTCAATAATAAGCAAAATCATGCAAAATAGATTAACTCTTGTTAGACCTGGCATCTTTGGCGTGATTTCCCCTTGTCTTTTCTGCTACTGATCTCCTGTTTTTGACTGTGTGTTGTATTTCATTTTTTGCTGGTTTTGCAACTCTGGGTGCTTTACCACTGCTGATCAGTGCTAAAGTGCAAGTGCTTCCTGTGCAAATTGTGATTATGATTGGTTATCCATTATTGGCATAGTTGATTTACCGGTAAATCCCTAGTAAAGTGCACTGAGTGTGACATATGATAACACATTAGAATGAGATTGTTTCAATTGCTCTATCTTCAAGGTAATGCATTTAAGTGAACTTAATTTTGAAACATTTTATATTAATGCACATATATAATTAAAGTGTGGAATAACTTCCACCCAGCCTATTTGCTTTTTATTGAATCATGTGGCATTGGAAAGGTCATACATTGTAATCTGCGGTTGGAATGAGGTATTCAGTTTCCCCTAACATCTTTGTTGGCCATGCCGCTGTAATGTTGTGCTTTATATTTAACTTCTGGTTTCTATAGGTTTTTCTCATTTTTGTTAAGATTACCATCTGTAGTATTACCCTCAAGCATAGATAGATTTGCATGAGGAAATAATTAGGGGTGGGCGGAAGTCGTGTAAGGGACTTACGCGGAGAGGCACAGAGATTGAACCAATCTCCGCACTCTCCGCATAGTTCCGTTACGCGACCCCGCCTGCCGCCCGCATCCCACCCGCAGTATGGAATGCGCATGCGTAGGCTCCCGCGCATGCGCAGTTCCCAGAAGAATGTGCGATGGACACGGATGCGCCGCTGATAAGGTAAGTTTTATTTTAAATGTTATTTTAAGGCTTTTTAATGTTATTTAATACTGCAGGCGAGAGGGGGGCGGAAGGCGGGTAGGAGGCGAGTGGCAGGCGGGTGGCCAACTTCTGTTACGCCCCGAGTGTGCGGAGATTTGCCTCGTTTCTCCGCCTACATTGCAAAAGGCGGAAGGGGCAAATCTCTGCACATTCCGTGGGCGGAACAGAGATGTCCGCCCACCCTAAGAAATAATCCATTCCCTTATTCAGTAAATCAACACAATTCATTCTCATTTACACCAACAGTAATAACTCCCTGCTGTTGACCCTCAGATTTATAATTGGTCCTAAAATATTGGGTCTTTTGATTAATCATAAATTCATCCTTTATTGACAATTGGCTACCATTTCTTTCAAATGAGTACACAACATACAACTCATCCACTATCGCTTTTTGATGGCTGGTACTAGATTATCGTTGCCAGAATATCATCTGATATGAATATCATGTCCTAAAAATCATTTACAAAAATAAGGGAAATATCCATTACAACGCAGTCATTACTTCGCACTGCTTTTACAAATCAGCTGTTACAACGCAGCTGCCTTTACACCGCATGCCATTACAACGCATACCATTACAGCGCATGTCACTACAATGCATGCCATTACAACGCATTATAAGGTAAGTAATAGAGATGTTTTTGTTTTAGGGTGGGTATGGGTTTTGGGGTAGATGGGAATAGTAGTTTTAACCCCTACACTATCCAACACTTTCCCTACTGTTGCACTCACTGGAATGGTAATAGTAATTTTTACCCCCTACACTATCCAACACTTTCCCTACTATTGCACTCACTGGAGTGGGAATAGTAATTTTTACCCCTACACTTTCCAACACTTACCCTACTGTTGCCCTAAAAGTATTATGTGTTGTAATGATATGCGTTGTAATGGGATGCGTAGTAATGGTAGATTTTGGAAATTTTTGTTGTAAAGGCACGCGTTGTAAAATCATGCGATGTAATGGTAGTTGCGATGTAAAAATCGTGTTGTAAAAGAATGTGTTGCAATTGTTTGCTTTCCAAAAATACTGTCCCATTGGAGTTATCAATAGGAAATCTGCAGCCCACAGCACAATATGCTTTTAAACGATATAGGGCACAACATTTATGTCAGATGATATCACTGTATAAAATATTCTGACATACCGCTGCTGATTAGCCTAGACACACTAGTTCTCACAACCCATAAAGAGCATGCCAGCAACAAGTGTAATGTCTTCAGTGATACTGTAAGATTTCACAGCCCTTTCTATTGGTGGTAGGATTAGCAATTACTATGCGCTACTTATAGACACCCCACACTGGAGTTTCAGGTAAGCCAACAAACATTGCCTCCAAAGCATCTGCCATAATAAACATCTCATTTTGTTGCCCATCCACGGTGTCTGTAGGCGGAGAAGATGTAGACTTCTCCTTTGACAGACTGCACTGCTCAGTGCTTCTGTATTACCTGTTGACAAATTGACATCGAGGAAATCATTACCAGCATTTGAATCATTGTAGCTAAGACTGCCAACAAGTCTCTGGGCGACCAGGAGGCCTTGGGCACAGAGACAAGGTAAGAGGGGTAGACTGCAGAAGACCCTGGGTGGTAACAATGCTGCTCCTAACCAAGTAACGGCTCTTAGCAATCTCTTGTCACCCTTAGCTTTTTATACACAAGAAGCATGGCTTGGTATCTAAGAACATATTTTAAGTGCCAATAGTCATCAAAGTCCTACTGCACAGAATAGACGCTGGGAGGTGCAATGCGAGCGCTGGCCTTAAACTACACCTACCTTTTGCAGGTGTTCAAAACTGAGCTCAACTTGACTGCGGGTTCGCTTGTTAATGTCCCCTACAGTAGGGTCATCCTCTTGGTTAACACGTTTCAGAAACTTCAGCTTATCACCACACAAGAGCACATCGGCTCACATTAGCAGTGTGCCAGGGAAATTTGAGTTCTACTAGGAAATAGTTTGTTGCAGTTGTCAGACACCCCAGACAGCGGTAATCTTACCTCTAGAGTTTTTTAATTTACTTATCAGAGTTCCTGCACAGGCAGGTCCTCGCCCTAGTCTCCTGGCAGGTTGGCCCGACAGCAGCATGCTCTGCATGCTTTGCATACCTCCACACTGCATTTGCACAGTTACCATGTTACCGAGTAGCTCGGCTGGGGCAAAAATAGACCCAGTCTGGATTCCATCTCCTTATGCCGCAATTCCAAGCAGGAAGGGACACAACATAGGAGGGTCCATTGAGACAGCAGCAGAAAAAAAGTAAATTCTGCTTTATTTTGTTGGTAGCAATCTGCTTACAATAAATATAAACTCAAATGTGCAATAATCAACTGTTCACTCATGGCCACTTTAACCTTCTGTGCAGTAGTAGCTGTGCATTGCACTGTAAAGCCTGACAAGTAAGAGTTAAATACACACGTGAGAAGTTCCTGAGTAGACCTTGGAATGGCTAAAAAATGTTTGCTTCCTCGGTCCCTCTCCCCTTCAATACAAATTGGAGCTCTGCTCTTAGCCTATCAGTTCCAAAAATGATTGAAAAGGAGCAACGACTGGGTTAAAGGTCTCACACAGCCCACTATGACAGTGTACGACTAAAACAGACATCTCACCAAAGCTCGGGGCCTGGTTACGAGTATCATGCTAATCCTGTATTACTAGCTTGTTTGGGATTATCAGAGCCACATTAAATCTGCGGGTCTGGGGTGTTTCAAACTGATTCTTTGGTAGAAAGGTGTCGAGCGCACTCTTCTAGGCAACGCGTGGAGTATCTTTCGGGTGTGGAAAAGGGGCCTTTTAACCTCATGAGCAACATCAGACGCCAGAATGTAACAGGAGGTCTAGCAGTGCTCCAGGACATAATTAAGCAAGCAGACCAGCATAAAGCTCCACACAGACAGGTCATTTAGCAGGCAAAATGCAAGGGAAAAAAAACTGACGAGGATTAACGTTCAGCAAAGTGCTTTGAACGAGCAATGTGAAGCAACTGGTCAAACGATAGGCATTCCTTTTATAACAAAAAAGCAGGATGTGACATCAACTAGAAAAGTTCTGCCATCTTGGTTTGGGAAGCTAAAGTAAAAAAGAATATATTTATGACATAAAGCTAGCCACTTAACAACATTTAAATATTTCGGTTAAAGTGAAGTTCCATAATATCAATGTCCTCAATATATGCAGGCTGACTTCTTTTTGGGAATAACACAATCTAACTCCGCTTCCTAATACAAGGTGGCACCCATTTAGGATGCAATTGCGTCCTTGCTAGATCCAGGAGACAGGCATCAGAAAAAAGAATGCCATACTTGGACTTCAGTTCAGTGGAGAACACCAGTGGAAGCCACAGCAACGGGGTTGATGAGGGTAAGGTATTCTTACAAAAGGAGCCCAAACGTTCACAGGACATTTCTTGGAAAAATGTACATTTATGGGGGAATCAGGTGTGGTAGTCACAACATCCCCCAGTAATTCCTCAATTCTGAAAGTAATCTGAGGGTATAACTAAGAATCTCATGGTCCTGGTAATATCAATCCCCCCCATTAATAGTAACTAGGTGGAATGGGAACAATCGGCCAATTTAGGGTCAATTTACAACAAAACCCTCAGTGTTCCCCTGTACATGAACCACTGTGGAATATATTTACTTGCATCGATTATTTTTATTATTGGGTGGCTTTCAGACCAGTACAATCCGCAGTTTGGTTGGCGGCTAACTGAAATGCTTTGAAGGAAGAGAGATTGGTAGGAGACTCACTGCAGTGGCTTAGAGGGAAAGAGATTGGTTGGCAGCTTCCTGCAGTGTCTTGAATGGAGAGAGAACAAAATGCCTGATATCTTCATCCTACATTGGGAAGAAGCACGCCCTGTGCTAAACCTATTGGCAAATTCAAAGTCACACAGATAAAATGAATTAATAGCACCTTCTGCTGGTCCGAAGTAAGGGTTCTCTGTCTTGCAAGTCTCAGCTCAAGTAACTAACCAGTAGTTTCATTGCTGCATTTATCAAACACCGTCATTCCTAAAAGAAGAAACACCGGGAATGCTCTATGGAAATGGCAGCAATGTATAAGCTTCTGGTGTCTCAGATTCCCAAGTGAACAGGTTGATACATTGATATTGTGCCCATTCCTTGCGGAGATTGCTGACTAATAAACCACCAAGGAAGCGTAACTTTATTACTGAAGGAGCTAAGTTTGCCTCTTTTTTAATGCTGACATAGCCAGAGAGCTAGGAATGAAATTCCAAGGACGGTGAACTGGATGGGATCTGCTCCTACACCCCCATAGGCAGAGATACGCCCTTTGCTCATAATAGGCTGATCATAGTAGTGGGTGAAGGAAGGGCCATTCTTGTGGTGTTTATTTATTTTACTATCAATATATGGTTCTCTGCTTGTAGTCCATTGGTCACACCAGAGTGCTGGTGTTAAACCAGAATGTGCATGCTCTTGGTTGAAGAGGGGAGTAGAGTCCAGTAATGTAAGTGTAGAGCCCAATCCATAATTCTTCAGTCAGTAGACAGTACTGATGGGAACCAATTGCTGGGGAGCCATGTTTTAGATTGGTAATATGGCTTTTCCTGAAGCACATTTCAAACCTTAGATTAGGGATTATTTCATTCCACAACTGTAGGCCTGGAGTTTCATGGTTCTGCTTCCATTCTTCATCCATTCAAAAGCTTGTTGGAAGATAAGGAATGCTGTGCAAGTTCCTGTCCAGTGCATATCCGGGCACTAGTTTCTGCTGCTAGACCATCCCCTTAGCACAGTGGGCTGTATGTATAGTGCAAAGAACTTTGAATCTTAAATCAACCCGGAACCCGAACTTGGAGGCGGTTATGTGAGTATAGAGACAGTATAATATAGTTACATTTATACAAGTTAAGATTTTGCCCTCTATCATTGAGATTTTTTGGAACTCATGTGTTAATGATTTTGAAATGTGATGCCCAGGGCCGGACAAGCCTTTCATGCCACAATAGAACTGTGTCAGGTCGTTAAAATATCCCTTTGACCCTAATTCTCTGAGTGTTTATGGAGGCCTTTCATTCCACCTGGCATTTCTCCCGCAGTCTGAAGCCCTTGGAAGCTGATTTTGAAGGCCCATGGCCGCTCCCGGTGCTTCTGTAAATTCTCCCGTAATTAATTGCAGAACAGTGGTGGCTCCTCCGATATGGTGGAGGTGCGTCGTCAAACCGACAGGAAAGGAAAATGAAAACGATAATGAACACGTTTTATTATCGATTTCTTTTTACTTTCCCAGTAAAAGTCTATGGGGGCGGGCCAGTGGGATGACAGTCCCTGTAGGAGAAGTGGTATGCACTGCCTTCAGTTCGCATGTGGGCTGTCTCAGGAGGGCCAAACCGACATGCGCACTGAAGTTGTTTCCAACCCAAGCTGCATTGCTGGGTTGGAGACAGCAGGCACAGGCTCCTAGTCTCACTGGGAGAGCAAATTCAGGGGACTCAGGCCAATCCTGACACTCCTGCTATGCATGGGAGTAGTGTCAGGATTGGCTGCAGCGGAGTCTAGGAGCCTGTTTCTGCAGTGGACTGGAGCAGAAAAGTGCGATGCGGCTGGCTGCAGGTACATTTTTCTTTTTTATTTCTGTTTGGATTTTATTTGTAGTCCGTTGTCCCCTTGATCCCTTCCTTAACCACTCTCAATGACACCAGCCCCTACTGTTGCAGAAGGCATGGGTAGGTTTCATAGAGAGAAAATGAGAGAGAGGTAGGGGTGAGTGGGGCATAACATGACCCTGGAGTGTCTGGGGTGTGGGGGGCCCAACCCGTCAAGGGCCTTCATTCAGCTGAAAGTCAATTAATATCCGTGAGATATGGGAGACTCAGAGGCTCCTCTTCACGTTGTGCAGGGGGGTCCTTCATTTTATATCATGTCACTGGAGGGAGGTAGAGGGAAAGTGATTTGAGAGAGAGAAAAGAGAGAGGAGAGAAAAAGTGTGGATGGATAGAAAGAGAGATAGTGCATAGCGACAAAGGGAGTGGAGATGGTTTGAATTTTTTTTCCCAGGGTGGATTTTGGTTCCCTGCTCCAGTCCTGATAATGCCTTCCATATAGACCGAGGGAGCAAAGGTGAGCTTATGATTAAATATGTCTTCCAGGTTTTTTTTATCTTAAGTGCAGAGGAGACAGACACTTCTGGCTTAGGAGGTCAATCAAGGGATAGTGAGGCAGATTCTGACCCCAACTCACTCTAGGTTCTCCATCTTGACTGCTTTCAAGCATCAGATGCTCTCTTTCACTGAGTAGCACACAAAAATGTTGGCCTGAGTAAGTAGCCAGTTTTCAACTGATAACAGGGTTGGGCTTGAGTGGTGAAAATGTAGATATTTTCTTGGTATTACAGGAGGAGTTGTGCAAAAGGCCAAAAATAAATCCTGAAAGGCAGGAAAGAAATTACCCTTGCTGAACTCCACAATTCATCCTCTCTGATGGTATCTTCAAAGACCCAAATGTATTGGCTGCCACTGTAGAGTAAAGAGTTGCTCTACCTTAGGCCACAGTCGGACACTCCAACTCATTTCTCATTCCTTCTCAGCAGTGTTTTTGGGGGGAAACAACCTTTACAACGCAACTTTTACAACGCACTACCATTACAACGAAACTTTTACAACGCAACATCCATTACAACGCATGCATTTACAACGCAACCATTATAACGCATGACACTACAACGCACAGCACTACAACGCATGTCATTACAACGCAGTCATTACAACGCATACCATTACAACGCATAGAATTACAACACATAGTTCCCTTACACTATCCAACACTTACCCTACTGTTGCACCCTCTGGAGTTAGAATAGTAATTTATACCCCTACACTATCCAACACTTACCCTACTGCTGCACTCCTTGGAGTTAGAATAGTAATTTTTACCCCTACACTATCCAACACTTACCCTACTGTTGCACCCCCTGGAGTTAGAATAGTAATTTTTACCCCTACACTATCCAACACTTACCCCACTGTTGCACCCCCCTGGAGTTAGACCAGTAATTTTTACCCCTACACTATCCAACACTTACCCCACTATCCAATACTTACCTTACATGCAATGTAAAGTTATGCGTTGTAATGGTATGTGTTGTAAAGGTAGTATGCGATGTAATAGAATGCGTTGTAAAGGTAGTTTTTAAAAATTCGTTGTAAATGCATGCGTTGTAATGGAATGCGTTGTAATGGATGTTGCTTTGTACAAAATATGTTGTAAAGGTAGGCATTGTAAAAGTATGCGTTGCAACTTCATACAACCGTTTTTGGGTACACAGTGGTATAGGCTGCTGAGAGGTGGGGTGGTATGGGACTGCTTGCTTGTGTTTTCGTTCAAATTGTAAGAGTTTGTCTCTGATACTAGATGGGGCCAAGTCTACGCCAACTGGTTCCTAGTAAAGGCCAATGAGGATGGCCGGGTTCAAGAACAAATCATTTCAATTAATGTGTGATGTCCAAAGTTTGTGAAGTATTTTTGGGGGGTTACTGGGAAATATTCTGGTTGGGTACTCTTACCTACCACTGGGGCCCCAGGTTCAACTTTGATATTGCTTTCCAATTTGATAGAGAATGGAATGCACTTTACTTTTGTATATTCAGGGCTTTTTTCTTTGGTGCAGTCATTCGCTGTGGACTAACGCTCAATGTAGTTTCTTGCCTACAGTTAGTTTTCTCTATGTTGAACTACATTAACATTTAACTGTTTTTAAAGTTTCTGCTCAATACAGCATATCTTCGAATCTGATTACGTCAACAAAATGACCGATGAGAAAATTCTATAGGCAAGCTAAAATTCTGATTACAAAGGCTGAAGTAACTGCACTCTACATGAAGTAATTCATGAGGCTCTTAATTGTGCAACCCTTTTCTAAACACTTGCATCAATAACAAGAAAACTCTTCCAAAAAATCAATGCTAATTTACATATTTCATTTGCTAATGTAGAGCTCCCTGCTGAAAAGATGACATGTTGTGTCATGCCCTTCACAGAAAGTGATACATCTGCAGATTCTGTCAGTGGTGTGAGGCAAACATCAATTTCTAATACTAGGCTACATAAAAGTAAGTGCTAAACTTATGAAGGCCATTTTTCAAAAGAAGATAAGATAAAGTTTATAAAAAGAGACTTCGTAATAATAGCAACAACATTAAATTCATGGTGATTTACATGCATTAGGCATCGCTCCAGATTTAGGTGGCAAAACCGTCCGACAAATTATTACTATTCTGAAATATTTTGGCTTATAAAAGACATTTACAATTACTGAGCCTTACCGTATTACATTATTCTCTTTCACTGACATTACACGAAAAATTCAGAATGTTTGTGAGTATTTGTGCTTCCCTTTTTCTTGCTACGATGATGTTAAGTGAAAGAAGGGCAGAGGTTGCAAATGTTTCAGCACACAATAGGTTCAAAGTGTGTTTGGGTCTTGTTAGAAATTACCCTTTATATTTAATTGTGAGTCCCTAGTAAAGTGCACTACATGTGTCTAGGGTCGACAAATTAAATGCTACTAGCTACCAGTGAGTCCCTTTCTCACTGCTCCATCAGGATTCAAGCAAGCCGGGCCGAAGAAGGCTGAAATGCCAGAAACCGGTCCCCGGTAGCTTGTCTCCTTTCTGGTGAAGAATTGGCTTGGTAGTTTAGTCTGCCCTGTTCCCATGATGCACTGGGCCAGGGACAGACTGATTTGCATATAGCCAGGTTCTGAGCTGGGATGGGGCAGTGAGATAAATAACGGTGATGGATCAAGCCCTGATCTTTGGACTGGGTAAGAGTGGTCTGTTTAACTCAGACACTCTGTTCATCACCACCCCCTTTTTGTAAATCGGTTTTGGCCACTATAGGTGTGGCAGGGTATACTCAGACATGAGTCCCTTTCTCACTGCTCCATCAGGATTCAAGCAAGCCGGGCCGAAGAAGGCTGAAATGCCAGAAACCGGTCCCCGGTAGCTTGTCTCCTTTCTGGTGAAGAATTGGCTTGGTAGTTTAGTCTGCCCTGTTCCCATGATGCACTGGGCCAGGGACAGACTGATTTGCATATAGCCAGGTTCTGAGCTGGGATGGGGCAGTGAGATAAATAACGGTGATGGATCAAGCCCTGATCTTTGGACTGGGTAAGAGTGGTCTGTTTAACTCAGACACTCTGTTCATCACCACCCCCTTTTTGTAAATCGTTTTTGGCCACTATAGGTGTGGCAGGGTATACTCAGACATGAGTCCCTTTCTCACTGCTCCATCAGGATTCAAGCAAGCCGGGCCGAAGAAGGCTGAAATGCCAGAAACCGGTCCCCGGTAGCTTGTCTCCTTTCTGGTGAAGAATTGCTTGGTAGTTTAGTCTGCCCTGTTCCCATGATGCACTGGGCCAGGGACAGACTAATTTGCATATAGCCAGGTTCTGAGCTGGGATGGGGCAGTGAGATAAATAACGGTGATGGATCAAGCCCTGATCTTTGGACTGGGTAAGAGTGGTCTGTTTAACTCAGACACTCTGTTCATCACCACCCCCTTTTTGTAAATCGTTTTTGGCCACTATAGGTGTGGCAGGGTATACTCAGACATGAGTCCCTTTCTCACTGCTCCATCAGGATTCAAGCAAGCCGGGCCGAAGAAGGCTGAAATGCCAGAAACCGGTCCCCGGTAGCTTGTCTCCTTTCTGGTGAAGAATTGGCTTGGTAGTTTAGTCTGCCCTGTTCCCATGATGCACTGGGCCAGGGACAGACTGATTTGCACATAGCCAGGTTCTGAGCTGGGATGGGGCAGTGAGATAAATAACGATGATGGATCAAGCCCTGATCTTTGGACTGGGTAAGAGTGGTCTGTTTAACTCAGACACTCTGTTCATCACCACCCCCTTTTTGTAAATCGTTTTTGGCCACTATAGGTGTGGCAGGGTATACTCAGACATGAGTCCCTTTCTCACTGCTCCATCAGGATTCAAGCAAGCCGGGCCGAAGAAGGCTGAAATGCCAGAAACCGGTCCTCGGTAGCTTGTCTCCTTTCTGGTGAAGAATTGGCTTGGTAGTTTAGTCTGCCCTGTTCCCATGATGCACTGGGCCAGGGACAGACTGATTTGCATATAGCCAGGTTCTGAGCTGGGATGGGGCAGTGAGATAAATAACGGTGATGGATCAAGCCCTGATCTTTGGACTGGGTAAGAGTGGTCTGTTTAACTCAGACACTCTGTTCATCACCACCCCCTTTTTGTAAATCGGTTTTGGCCACTATAGGTGTGGCAGGGTATACTCAGACATGAGTCCCTTTCTCACTGCTCCATCAGGATTCAAGCAAGCCGGGCCGAAGAAGGCTGAAATGCCAGAAACCGGTCCCCGGTAGCTTGTCTCCTTTCTGGTGAAGAATTGGCTTGGTAGTTTAGTCTGCCCTGTTCCCATGATGCACTGGGCCAGGGACAGACTGATTTGCATATAGCCAGGTTCTGAGCTGGGATGGGGCAGTGAGATAAATAACGGTGATGGATCAAGCCCTGATCTTTGGACTGGGTAAGAGTGGTCTGTTTAACTCAGACACTCTGTTCATCACCACCCCCTTTTTGTAAATCGACTAGTGTTCCTGTAGCACTTATTTTGTCGCCCACTTTAGTAGCCCTTTAAACATGCCTTAGGCCTGCTATTGCAGAGCCTGCATGTACAGTTTTAACCTGCCATGACGACCTGCCAAACTTTCCTCCTTCCCTAGGGTAGGCTCTGGACAGCTCAGAGGGCTGTGCAATGTATTTAAAAAGTTGGACATGTGCTTTTAAGTTTTACATGTCCTGGTAGCAAGACACTCTTAAACACACTTTTCACTACTGCAAAACATATATCTCCCATAGGATAACATTGGGATTACGGTATTACATTTTTTAAGTGTAATTTTCAAATGGCAATATATAACTGCTTCATCTTTGGTTTCTCTTGAATCCTAATTTCAAATCCTACTTTATGGTGGAGTCAGATTTTAAATTACGATTCTGAAAATGACACATTTAGAAAGTAGAACAACTGAAAATGAGCCTATACCTTGAATGTTTTATGTGTAACTGCTTAATAGACAAACACCTATACTTATGTTTATCTCCGTATTTTTATTTTTACTTATGCCTTTAGTTTATGAATTTCATACATTAGCACATGGAGAATGAAAACATTGTCTTTTTCAAAATCACATAGCATAATATTTCATAAAACATCTCAAATTTACAAGTAATAAATTGTGCTCTACAAAAAAATCACAAAAAATCTTTCACTGACAGTTGTGAATAAACAAAAAATAAATACAACCCAACAAACAATGATTATTTATGCACAAAGAAGGACAATCATCTTATGCCTTCCTTTAGTATCTACACTTAATTTTCTTCTACTTCTTACAAATGATCACTTAGTTATACAATGAAATTTAACCACAAATCCTCAAAGAATTTTTTAGGGGAGTATATGCCAACGCGTTTCGAGTACTGATATATTCTTCACAGGACTCTCATCAAGGCTTTCTCTTTCTTATCTGCAATACATTTTTGTGACATTAAAACATGTATTAGTTTCTCCCTCTCTTGATCTTTTCTCTCTACGTATATGTATCGGTAAGTCATTGTACCTGAATAGTGTAGGTTAACTCTCCCAAAATTCAGCTGGCTGGTCAGCCGATGCACTGTTGGTTCAGCGGCCTCTCATTATTCTAAAAATGGCAGCGCTGATTTTTTTAGCATTGAGCTTAATATCAAATTGTGCTTGCATTCGCGATTATGGGCAATTTTGTATACCTTTTATGTCGCAGCGCTACCGTCTGTAGTCTTCTATTGTACAGATTTATTGGCCCCGTGAGGTGAGTCCAAAAGGCATAACTCCTGTCCTTCTAGGGCCAAAAGAGACTGAAACTGGGGTAGCCTTTATTTATACCCCACACTCCCAGCTCCCTGTTGGTCAAAATAACGCATGACAAGAGATCATGGGAGAAGCGTAGGACACTAGACAGACAAAGACTGGACATTTGCAATAATGTATTCAAGAGATGCTAGAATTTAGACCTGCTGTTGTTTAATAGAATTTAAACCTCTGCTTAGAGGGTATTTTATTTATTTTATTATGGGTATTTGAAGGCATATAGGTAAGGATGTCTCACTGGACTATCGAGAAAAGGGTGATTTTCTGCAAAGAGTGTGGTGGGGCGCAGTGAAGCATCGAATTCCTATCTACAAACAGGTAAGTACAAAAATATCAAATCAAAAATATCGAATAAATATACATACTTAATAAAAATATCTAATGTATTAAAATAACTTAAAAATAATTTAAAATTAATGAAATAATAACGATAATTAATTACAACATACTTAAAAATACTTAAATAACTTAAACATCATTAAATAATTAATTTAAGTAAAAAACTAAAAATATAACTTGATTTTTTAACACATATATATATTAACATAATATTAATTAAAAATATACAATATTTTTACGTTAGCATAGCAAGAGGTTAAAATTTACTATTACCACTCCAGCAACTGCAACAGTAGGGTAAACATTGGATAGTGTAGGGGTAAAAATTACTATTCCCACTCCAGAGAGAGCAACAGTAGGGAAAGCTTTGGATAGCGTAGGGGTAAAAATTACTATTCCCACTCCAGAGAGTGCAACAGTAGGGAAAGCGTTGGATAGCTTAGGAGTAAAAATTACTATTCCCACTCCAGAGGGTGCAACAGTAGGGAAAGCGTTGGATAGTGTAGAGGTAAAAATTACTATTCCCACTACAGAGGGTGTAACAGTAGGGAAAGCGTTGGATAGCGTAGGGGTAAAAAATACTATTCCCACTCCAAAGGGTGCAACAGTAGGGAAAGTGTTGGATAGCATAGGGGTACAAAATAATATTCTCACTCCAGAAGGTGCAACAGTAGGGAAAGTGTTGGATAGCGTAGGGGTACAAATTACTATTCCCACTCCAGAGGGTGCAACAGTAGGGAAAGCGTTGGATAGCGTAGGGGTAAAAATTACTATTCCCACTCCAGAGGGTGCAACAGTAGGTAAAGCGTTGGATAGCGCAGGGGTAAAAATTACTATTCCCACTCCAGTGAGTGCAACAGTGGGGAAAGCGTTGGATAGCGTAGGGGTAAACATTACTATTCCCACTCCAGAGAGTGCAACAGTAGGAAAAGCGTTGGATAGCGTAGGGGTAAAAATTACTATTCCCTCTCCAGTGAGTGCAACAGTAGGGAAAGCGTTGGATAGCGTAGGGGTAAAAATTACTATTCCAACTCCAGTGAGTGCAACAGTAGGGAAAGCGTTGGATAGCGTAGGGGTAAAAAATACTATCCCACTCCAGTGAGTGCAACAGTAGGGAAAGCGTTGGATAGCGTAGGGGTAAAATTTACTATTCCCACTCCAGAGAGTGCAACAGTAGGGAAAGCATTGTATAGCGTAGGGGTAAAAATTACTATTCCAACTCCAGTGAGTGCAACAGTAGGGAAAGCGTTGGATAGCGTAGGGGTAAAAAATACTATCCCACTCCAGTGAGTGCAACAGTAGGGAAAGCGTTGGATAGCGTAGGGGTAAAATTTACTATTCCCACTCCAGAGAGTGCAACAGTAGGGAAAGCGTTGGATAGCGTAGGGGTAAAAATTACTATTCCCACTCTAGTTAGCTTAACAGTAGAGAAAGTAAATATTTAATATATTAATAAATATAAATTAAATATCAATACCAATAAAAAAGTTAATTAAAAGTAAATACCAATTTAATACAATATAATAATTAATCATTTTAAAGAAAATATTAATTATTACAATTCATTAACTAATAATACAAATTAATTACCAATTTACAATTAATTAATTAAAAAATAAAATGTAATTACCAATTAATTCAAAATAAATACCAATAAATAAATAAAAACATTTAATTAATTACAATTAAATAACTTCCCACCCTATTCCCCTATAAACCCACAACCCGCTACGGAAAATAAATTAATTAAATTATTTTAATTATCAATTAATCCATTAATAAAAATTAATTACCAATTAATATTTAATAATTACAAATTAAAAAATAATTGACATCTTTTTTCTAAATTAATACCAATATATAAATTAAAATATTTAATTAATTAAAATTAAATTACTTCCCACCCTATTCCCCTATAAACCCACAACCCGCTACATAAAATAAATTAATAAAATTCACATAATTATCAATTATTCAATTAATAAAAATTAATTACGAATTAAGAATTAATTAATTACTAATTAAAAATTAATTAACAATGTATTCAAAATAAATACCAATAAATAAATTAACATATTTAATGAATTATTATTAAATTACTTCCCACCCTATTCCCCTATAAACCCACAACCCGCTACAGAATTAAATTACGCAAAAATTAAATAACATAAAATTAATGACTTAAAATAAATTACAAAAAAATATACACTTTGCACACATATAATAACATACAAAACACTTTAATCAATTTGATATTATGAAAAATATGATACATTTAATAACCTATATTATATACTTCGATATTTTGACTTTCTATATTTATAAAAAAATTTATTACATTACTTACCTTAAAAACGATATTTTTGATGACTATATTCTGTCCATTAGATATTTTGTCCATTCTATATTCTGAAGTCGATATTTGTGTAATTCGATATTTTGTACTCAATATTTTGTCTGTATACCGGGTCCCCATATTGATCAGAGAAGCATGGGAAAATCTGGGAACAATAAAAGTCGTCATGTAATGTTGCTTTAAACAAAGCTAAATGTGACGTGAAGGGAGTAGATCAGGCTTGCATCTACAGTCCCGGTTTATGTAATGCCTTTTGGTCATTTACAGTGACACAAAGGGAAAGTAAAATTATAAGAACTTGCTTTATTATCATTTTATTGGCCGCCCAAAACAGTCTTGCGCACTACAGCCTACGTGGAGAACATGCCCGGGCCCCTAGTCAGCATCTGACTGCCAAAACACGGTACTCAGACCAATCACAATGCTACTAATGCAGCATTGTGATTGGGTGACTGGGACTCTGGGTGTACTTCTGGTAAGGCCGAGTGAGGCGAGGAAGCGGCGAAAAGGTAATTTTTTATTATTTTTTTTAATTCGTGCTTCTCTGCATCCTTCCTCCCCCTCCCCCTCCCGCTCCAGCCGCCCTATCTCCCACGTCCTCCCCGCACCCCTGGTCATTTGGACTGTATGGGCTTGTTAATACGTTTAGGGATGGTCTCAGTTTTGCAGACATGTAGATGTGCTACTGCATTTGCGCCTGAATTGGGCGTTTTACTGTTTTTCAAATGCCAATAAGAGTGGATTTGTATTTTGAATATTGAACTGTAACATGAAAGAATCTGGAGGGAAACCTGCAAGTAATCCAAGTTCTGTGATTCTTACAAAAATGATTCTTGCCAAAACCATACATCATTCAAAACATGTGCTGTCAAACACCGCACCTCCACACAGTATGCCAACCAGGATCCATTTACATGTCTTATTTGAAATAATAAACCTGGGGAAACTGCAAGAACAGTTTAGAACATTCTAATGCCTTATGTAGGATTTCCCAGACCCCTGTGTTCATGTAAATAGGCTATTAAGGGGTCACCGTTTCAAGGACTTTTCCCTCAAGAGCATTTTAGTGTTTCCCGCAACCTATATGCTGTATACTGCTTTACCCTTGAGATCCACCCAAAAGTAGGAAGGAAATTGGTTACTTTGTTCAATTAGTTCCTAAAAAAAAATGCCAGAAAACCCAGTTACTGTACATTCTAAACATATACTGAACTATCTGCTCCAGTACGAGTACCATATAACACTTAATAATCATGATGTGGTTTATGTGTAAGGGCCACTTATGTAAAAGTAATAAAGGATGAAGGGAGGTACAGTTTAACCACATCTCCGCACTAGTTAGTGGGCAATTTCAGCCTCATTAGCAAAAGCTTCAGCAATCATTTAGAATTGTAGATCCTAATGGTGATGTTCTCGGATTGGGAAAAGTGCAGTTCCTAGAACTTATACATGCACTATTGCCTAAAGGATACGGTGCTCAAATGCCCATAATCATATACTGCACATGAATGTCAGTCCTTGTTTCTGAACATGCCCTCTAAGGAGAGCCTCCTGGAGGGTAGGACTCATATAGAACATCCATCATGCAGAACCCCATTATAACACCACTCATATATCTGGACAACAGCAGAATTCTGAACCACTGGCAGTAAAGCGCACCATGTCAAATCTGATTCAGAACACCCTAGCAATCAGCAGAAGCGTATGGAATCTGCGGACCTCAACATGGGAGACAACGCTCACTAAAGAGGCCACACACGTGCACTTGAGGGAGGAGGCCACAAGTAAAAAATTAAAATAAGAAATAAATCCCCTAGTCAGCAATGTCTACCCTTCTTCCTTATGTTTCAATGGAAAATAGTGATGATTGAAATGCCACAGTAATATACCAAACACCTGCAGCCAATAGGAGTCGACCTTCCATGAGGCAACATCATCACGCTATATCATTGACTGCTTTAATAAACCAAAAAGCATGTAACAGAATTCAATCAGCCATGCAGTATATCCGGAAAGAAAGTTCATAAAACAGGCGAAAGGGACAAACTAAATGTACGTCTAAAAAATGTAGCAATTCACACAAGGGGGAAACATGGTCACGGAATGAGACAAAAGGAGGAAGACACTCGTCATTATTGCAACAGAAAAGCCACAACTCATAAATGTCATATCCAAAATTACCCGGCAGCCATGGACTGGGGTTCATAACCCATGGGTGGAAGGCCATAGGTAAGGACAACCAAAGCAACTGGGAGACTAAGGGCCAGATGTACTAAGGTTCTCGTTTGTATTTCTTTAACAGCAATTACGTCGGAATCGCTATTTAAGAAATGCAAAAGGATATGTACAAAATTAACGATTCCTTAATAGCGATTCCTAGAGATTAGGAATCACTATTAGGGAATCACAAATAGGATATGCTACTGTATTCCCACCTATGGACCAAATTGGAAATGGTTTGCGGTTCCAAAATTGAGATTTCTCAGTAGGAAATCGCAATTTAAGAAATGCAAAAGGATATTTTCCAAATTTAACGATTCCCTAATAGCGATTCCTAGAGATTAGGAATCACTATTAGGGAATCACAAATAGGATATGCTACTGTATTCCCACCTATGGGCCAAATTGGAAATGGTTTGCGGTTCCAAAATTAAGATTTCTCAGTAGGAAATCGCAATTTAAGAAATGCAAAGCCAAGGATGCCTCTGGGCTTAAAGAACCCCGAACTTCCTAGTGCACATGTAAGTGCATATATGCCTTAGGGCCATATGTGCTATTCATGTCACAATAAAAAAAATGATTTTTTCATGCATTATTTTTATTTTGCACATGGAAACTGCATTTCTTAAATGCCCAATTAACATTTAGGAAAGGCTTTGTACTTGTGGAAATGCAAATAAGTAATCTCTATTTGTGATTTCTAAATCTACAGTGTAGAAATTGTAAATTGTGACTGGTTTTGGCCCTTTGTACATCTAAAAAGGCCATTTAGCATTTCCAAATGGGCCGAAATAGCAATTCGGCCCGTTAAGAAAGGCTAAATGGCTTTGTACATCTAGGCCTAAATTACAATTGTGTAATTAAAGGTCCAATACTTTAGTTACTGGGTATTATAAATAACTGAGAGGTTTTGCTAGATAGATTTGTTGAATGTGATTATTGTTGTTTAATGCCCTACTGGTGAACACTACATTGGAAAATCTTCCAAGAGCATACGTATACTATTCGCAATATAGGCATAAAGTCCAGCCTAGCTAGGCACTTCTTTGAAAATAAGTATAGACCAGCATATTTGAGATTCCAAATACAGGAGGTAGCTCAAAATCCAGAAGAGGTAGCTACCTGACTACCCAACACTACTGCTACCTGACTACCCAACACAACTGCTACCTGACTACCCAACACCCCTGCTACCTGACTGCCCATCACCACTGTTACCTGACTTCCCAAAACCATTGCTACCTGACTTCCCAACACCACTGTTACCTGTCTACTCATCTCCGCTGCTACCTGACTACACAACATCCCTGCTACCTGATTATCCAACACCACTGCTACCTGACTTCCCAACACCATTGCTACCTGACTTCCCAACACCACTGTTACCTGTCTACTCAACTCCACTGCTACCTGACTACACAACATCCCTGCTACCTGATTATCCAACACCACTGCTACCTGACTTCTCAACATCATTGCTATCTGACTTCCCAACACCATTACTACCCGACTACCCAACACCACTGCTACCTGACTACCCAACACCACTGCTAACTGACTACCTAACACCGCTGCTACCTGACTACCCAACTTCACTGCTACGTGACTTCGTAACACCACTGCTACCTGACTACCCAACACCACTGTCATTAAGACTAGATCTAATTTCTTCAATGGGCTGGACAATTTGGACTGAATGAAGAGCATGCATATTTTCTCTATATTAAACGCAATTAAACAGTATGAGAACTTGGAATGCCTGATGTCATCATAGAATCTTGGGTGCCTGGCTGGTGTGTGTACTGGCAGTTGATGGCAGGCAGGCTGAGTGGCAGGGAGGCCACTCCTGGTGGGGTTATTGCCTTCTTAACTCTTTTACTTGAAACTGGAACTTGGAACTAACCTTTATTAAATCCAGCTTGTCTTTTACCTGACTCAAGAACTTCTTTATGTACAACAGAACTATAAAGGAGAAACACTTGGAATTAAATGTGTAAATAAAGGACCCCCTGGAAATACTAGAAGTTCCTAGGAAAGGGAAACAATTCTTGCTAGAGTAACATTCATAAGCAACTTTGGACCATGTGGAAATCAAGTCCTATACATAATAAGATAGTATCTACATAGGCTCAGTGTACTACAAAAATCAGTTAAACATATTTCATTTTATTCTTATAAAATTGAAAAATCTGACTTAGAACATGAATAGCATAACAGACAATACAATAATATATTATACGCGTTTCGGCGTACAGGACGCCTTCTTCAGGAGGAGCCACATAAATATTAAATAAAGTGAAGAACAGAAGCTAAACACTGGGTGTGGATAATCGTAGATTGATGATTCTGCAGAAGACACTAAGTCCACGTGATATGTAGACAACTTTTAGATAAGTAAAACAGAACTAATGGATCCAAGCCAAAAACAATGTCTGTGTTAGGGTTGCCTGACTATTGTAAAGTTACAGCACAATAATACCTGCATGCATTACACTAGGACCACACACAGGGTAACAGACAATGCGATGTCCTCATAAGAGTGAAATGCATTAACTACTTTCTTTATGGAAGTCAGAAGGCAGTGTTGAACCTAAAGGGCACACAATGGGGACTTCCCAGTCAAAGATTGTCATAAGAAGTAAAGGGATGTGGGTGCATCCTTACAGCTATGGTATTCCATCAACCAATGTTATGTTTTTTCAGTGTATCATAGCATGTGCAAATCTTCAGAATATAGTAATTGCCCCGACTGCTACTTTCTAGTGTCAACAGATCCATGCGCACACAAGCAACACATTGCTTATCCCTGCTTGTCAGCCAAGCTTCCTCTGACTTGCAGAACAGTTTGGACATAGGCTCATCTAGCAAGGTTCATTCTGCAAGGAAAAAGAAAGATGTCTGCCTTTTTTCATGCTACTTGGCCATTCTGCTACTCTGCAAGTTGTGTACTCTGAGTGGATGATACAATGGCATTTTAAAAGTGATGCCGTGCCTCTAAACGTGATAATGTGTGCATGGCTCAGTTAATCTATAAATGTACCCATAACTACCTTTATGGATACCATTCTATACAAATCTGTGATATGGTGCAAACCTGCTACCATGTGCATCTGTGTTATGCCCAGCCATAAATGGCAGTTATGACCAATCACTTGTGTTCCCTTGTATGACCAATCAACTCTTAGCATGTGTGACCATGGGTGCATCTGTCTCCTCATACACTGAGACATGACATTGACTGATTAACGCACTTCCTCGCTACCATTCATTTATGGATGTCCACATCCTTCCAGAAGTTGAACCTCGCTAAGACAGACTTTGAACTCTTTGCAAAGGGCTGCAAATAAGATTTCAAATTGCTTTCAAAACGAATTTAGTCAGTTTTACTCTACAACTCACAGCACAAACTCCCTGGGCTTCTACATCGACATCAACCTGAGTGCCATTATCGATCGCGCACACAAAACAAAGATTGTCTGGCACCAGCAGACCTTGCTTCTCATGATGAACCTCTTACCAGAAGCTGACTTCAAAACACTAGCAAGCTGCTGAATCTATCCACCTCAAAAAAAAGTTTGCAAATTTACATAGCGCAAACTCGACCCTAAGGTATTGGAACGCTTTATGTGAGCACCAGTTACGTTACACAAGGACACATTCATTTGTTTTCTTTTTTGGTAGGCACAGGGAGATTAAGTGATTTGCCCAGCATCACACGATCTGGAGTTGACCCCGAGGCTCGAACTTCGGGTTCCCAGCTCCAAAGTCGGCAGTCTAGCGGTCAGCCCAAAGTCCTTTTTATCAGCATCGTAGAGGGCCATTTGACTCACTGAAAACGGTTCTACATACAGCAGCCTGTCTCATTAAAGGTGTTGGTAAATATAAGAGAATTACTCTGACCCTCAGGGAACTTTACTGGCAGCTGCTAACCACATACATCACATTCAAGATCTGCTGAATCACCTCTAAAGGAGTCAATATCAACATCCCACAATTTTTGGAACCAAGGGCTCCATTATGATGTCGGGCGGATCGCCACCGCCATGGTGGCGGTGGCGATCCGCCCGACAGAAATGCCCGCCCGCCACCCTTTTCCCCCCCGCCACATTACAATGGCGGGAGGGACCGAAGCGGAGGCAAACACCGCCCACCATTTTTCCGCCCGGTCGCCTTGCGGCCGGGGCGGAAAAGGGTTCATATGGTGGCGGTGTCTATCAGACACCGCCAGCCATATTAGCATGCGTGTGTATAGGTACCTTTCCGCTCCGGCGATCCCGCCACGGAAAGGCATGCGGTCGTTGCTATTGGGGGCCCCTGCGGGCCCCCATGGTGAAGGCCGAGGTGGGGGTGCACAGGGGGGGTACCTATGGTACCCCCCTTCATTTGCATATACAAAGCGGCAGGCACCGCGTGGTGCCTGCCGCTTTGTATATGCAAATGCAAAAATGCATTTTTAGCATTGAGGCGGGCGGTGCAGAGTGCACCGCCCGCCACAATGCTAAAAATGAAGGATGTGCCTGCCACTGTGGCGGGCACATCCTATTTCCCCCAACGGGACCCCCGCCCTTATGGCGGGCGGTCCAGAATACCGATAGGGTGGCGGGCGGACAAAGTCCGCCCGTCATCCTAATGGGGCCCCAATACTTTTGGTAGAACATTTGCAACAGGCAGCAGCAGCATCACCAGAAAAAAGAAAATCTTAATTGAAAGATAAGACACCGAAGGGCCAATTTAGATTTTGGTGAAGAAGGTACTCCATCGCCTGTCAGCCAGACCCTTGGTCCAACGCCTCATTTAGAGTCGAGTTTTCCTGCGACAGATCCTCTGTCAGGGCTTGAGTCGAGGTACCACGCGGGTGGACGGCATCCCCCCACTTAATTTACAGGGTGGAAGCCGTCCCCCCCCTGCCAAACAGCTGGACTTCACCTTTTTGGCCTCTCTGGGACGAGATCGGAGCCACCTTTCGTGATGTCAATCCCTGTTGTGACGTCACTTCCGGTGACCGCGTCCCCCCACTTCTTTTTTTAGGACTTGTGCCCTGGATCCTCTGTTGAAGAACCACTAAAAACTCTATATCTCGACGGTGTAGGACCCATCGAATGAAAGAAATTACACCAGTTATGTTTAGAACCAGAAACAATATCCTAACCCAGGAAGCGTGTCTGAGAGAAATAAAATTCCAATGCTGGAAATTGGGACAGTAAATGCAATTTTTTACATGAGCTCAGGAATACTGTAGGATGTACTCAGCTTTTGAACTCTTCTCAAAATGTTTTTCTTCCGCACCCTCTATCAAAGCACTTTTCTTCTCTGCTATATTTCATCTATTATTACTCCTATTTTTAAAAAGAAAGTAGTAATACAAACGAGAGTGTTTTTCCGTGTGATGTGTTATGAGTATAATCGTCCAGCATCTGATTTCGTTTTCGCCTTTTTTTCTCACCTAAGAAATGCACAAACTTTTACCCAGCAACATATTTTTATACTTCTTAGAGGCCTAATTGTCTGGACTCTGTTTAAAACTATACACAACACTACCACGGTGCCAAAAACATAATCCCTGCAGACTGTCTAGCTCAGGTTTTATTGTGCTGGCTTCAAAGGTTACTTTAATTTTCTACCATACAGGAATGCTTTATATCAATTTAGGAATGACAAAAAATCAACCGCCTCAAAGCAGTTTGTTTTAGGTACTCCACCAAAGAAACATTATGGGCTGTCTCATTTGCTTGAGTTTAATCATTTAAAGATGGTATTTTTTGTTATGTCCTTGATTTTTCTACTTTTTCCTTTCACGCCCTCCCCTTGCAGCTGGGTGGTCGAATAGACATTCCCTGATACTGGCAAAAACGTCTTCGCGGTGGCGCGCGGCCAGCGCTGGCAACCGGCTGCGCACGCCGCACCGCGCATGAGCTCAGCGGCGTAAGGTCATCCTGGCTGTTTACCGAGGCCTCGCGGACTCTCGTCGCATTTGGCGCCAATTTCCCTCTCAGCCACTTGCGATTTCCAGCCAGCTGTTTTTGTGATAACTGAGTTCCCCGATCTGCTCCCTGGTCACCTGCTGCAGTGGAAGCCTGAACGAGCCCTCGGATTTTTAGCGAACCGAGAATTCCTCGGGGCACACTTTGAAACATTCCCGAGTAAACATCTACCTCCTTTCGGATTTCTGTCGGCGTGACTGAGAGGCTCGCATTCATGGCAGGCATTCGCGGTTCCTCCCTCTCTTTCCTGTCTGGGGCTTCTGCTTTTCTAACGAGCCCTCCGGACACCCAAATGTTCGTGTGCATTTGCGTTTCTGGCACTGCCCGGGGCCTGGGTTAGTCCTGCAGGCTTTTTTCTGCAGACTCCCTGCTTTAAGGGCAGTCAGGGGAGTTGTATTCTCGTGCGCTAAAGACAGCCGGCCAAACAGTCACTACAAGTAAAACATATATTTACTACTACAGTCCACCAAGTGGACATCACGAAAAACATGTCTTAACTTGATTCGGACCTCCTTAAGTCTGGTTTCTCTCTTTTAGTCCTGAGGTTACCTTTGCATTTTGAATTCGTTGGCCCGTGTAAGTAGGAATATGTATGCACGCATTGGGGCCTATAAAGTGCAGACCTGTCTGGAAAGAGCTGCAAACGGCAAGCAGCTGCAAGAAATTAAATAATTTAAAATCATGTACAAAATCCGGGGGCTCGCCCATAATTCTCTTCTTGCTTTAGCCCATAGACTGAGTGGAGCTTTTGGATTCATTATTGGCAGATTAGATGATTGTGAAGAGGTATGGTTTCCTCTACTTTCTCAAGTGTAGAAGTGAAGAGCGTAACTGATCTGTGGTGGGCTGTTGTTCCAGATTCCAAATGTCAAGTTCGAGAAGCCTTATCTTCTTGTCTTTTCATTTTGCTCTTATTAACATGGAGTTTGGTTATGTCAAAGCTATGCAAGTTGGTAGATAAAAGTGGTTTGCTGGTTGTTACGGCTGTTTCTTGAGTTAAATGCCACTCTGCATGGGCAGCCAGTGCATGCCAGCCAGAGTGGGATGCACAGGTCATACAATTTTAGTAATCTGATGAGGAGTGCAACAGTGTGCAGGACACTCTCTTTGTTGCATTGAAGTCAGGTGAGCGTGTGCTTGTCCGGTGGGGATGTTGCTGCTGCCATTCATTCATGTGGGAGAGGACCACAGGTTGAAGTGCTTTCGAAGTCTACTTCAAGCTGGTGAGGAGTCATCTAGGGTCGGAGACATCATTTACAACAGAGAATCTTGAGTGTTCTAGTAACGTGGGTTGTGAGGGAAAAGTTGTGGACTACATTGATTTTTAATGATATTATATATGAACCTACTGCTGGTCGTAAGAAAGATGGGAGGAGGACCAATTGTCAAATAACACACATGCTGAGAGGATGCTGATCAGTGATTAGGTGCTGACAGATGCTAAGGAGGAAAACAGGACAATGACATGGAGATGCTTTAATGTGTGATGAGAAGGCCTTGTGATCTCTATAGTTGTGCAGGAAGACATTTGATGTTGGATAGCAACTGCTTTCCTCATTATCTTTCTAATAATGTGTGGTGGGCTGCCAGGTGGCAAGACCACTATTGTCAAGAAAGGCTTTATCCAGTAGGTTGACAAATTGTCTACTTTTGAGTGCATGCATGGGAGGATGCCATGTTGCGAAGGAGGTAATTATTATTTTGAGGGGGGAGAGAGTTGGTGTTGTAAACATTGACTATTTTGTCTTCTCTTATGTCTTGGTTTTCAATGATGCAAGGATGTCACAAGGTAAGTGTGTGCAGGTTTGTTATATGAAGAGCAGAAGGAACCCATGAAGCATTCCCCCCTTTGTGGGGGCTACAGCTTGGTTGTAAACCAGGCAAACTACACTGCCCGGGGGTCATCAGGAATGTGTAAACTGGGTGTGAGGGATGTGTTTGTCCAGCTCTGTACAACCAGGCACATACATTTGGGGTTTCCTACCTTGATTGAGAAGCCCCCAACCACTACTTTATGAAGACTCAATATCTTGTGGACGTTCTTAGGGGGCCCTGTCAGCATTTTGGCATCACAAGTGAAGGATACTATCAGTCCATTGCTGACATGCGAAATGGGCTATTTTCTGAGTCATGTGGCTTGCTCTCTATTCAAAGCCAAACTCTCACTTGATGTAAATTGTTTAATGATATTACCCCACTTTTTAACCGGGGACCCAAACAGCCTTCAAATTCATGGTGATATTACATTCAACTAGCATTAGCAAGAGATCAGCGAATCTCATCTTGGTTTTACCTAATTTTGGTTGGGGAGCTAGACCCAGTATACAGTTATCAAGTGAGTTATATTAGCCTCACCCAAATATGCCCTCCAGATGTGCATTACCTACCTGCCAAAAGTGGTAAACTCTTGGGCAGTTTAAGAACATGTGGATGAAGCCCCGCTAGTCTGTATGCCAGTGGAGACAGTTAGATAAGAGAATAAGAATCGTTTTGCTAATACCTCTGGGGGTCACATAGACCTTTCTCAGACAATTATGCTGAATGTATTGGAGTCTGGCATTGGAGGAAACTTACTGTGGGTATTCCAATACCTTACTCATTTGTTTAGATGAAATGCTCTCCTGGAGTCAGTCTCCAATTCAACCTTAAATGGATTCCAACTATACCTATCAGGGCGTTATACACAGTGCCGGCTCGTGTAGGTCGTTCCATAGGGCGGTGACATGGGGCGGAGGAGGGGCAGGGTGGGGGGGGGGGGGGGTTGTCAAATATGGGAAAGGGGCGATTACAGGTAACGTAAAAAATAAATAAAACAAATTTTGTTGCGCGCGCTGCATCGCATTTGGCGTTGCAGCGCACGCAACGAAGACAGACTTCTCAGCATGGAGTTAATTTCATCACCACACCTTACTTGTACATCTATTATCTTAGGGAGAGCTGTGACCAGGGAGGTAAGACTCTTTTCTCGCCCTAATTTGCACAACCAACATCCAAGACACAGGTCACAGGAGAGAGGCAAGTCTTTCTCCACACTACTACACAGGCTTATAATGCAAGAGAGATGTGTCAGCAAACAGAGCTCTTTCTCCCTACACCCTATTATGCTTACATGGCAGCATAGGAAGAGGTATGAGCAGAGAACTACAGTATTCTCAAACCCTGGTACAGATACTTCTCACTCTTATAAGACGTGCTAGCGGACAGGTCACCCCTTCCCAGATATCAGAGTCCCCCAGTTGGTCTAGGGAGAAGTGTCAGCAGAGAGGCCACTCCTTGTCAACACGTATTGCAGATTTATGTTGTTCCGGAGATAGGTGTTACTACTGTATTTATCTGTCATCCTAGGGAGAGCAGTGAATGGACAGTTAAATTCATTCCTTTCCCCTAATATATATGGTTATTTTCCTGCGGAGAGGTCTCAGTGGAGAAGCTAGTACTTGTTTTACTCACTATGGAATAGTAATGTCGTACATGTGAGGTGTGTACCTCTCCCACCCTATTATGCGTACTGCTGAGCCTGGGAAAAGGTGTGAGTGGAGAGGCAGTGTCTCTTTACACCCTACTCAACACACTGGTTATCTTCATGGAATGTGTCAAAGGAAAGGCCATATTCTCCCAATACTCTACTGTACACAGTTGTTAGATTGTGGAGAGGTGTCAATGAGATTGCAGTGTCTCTCACTAATAGTGGGGACATTAAGGCATAAGTACTGTAATGAACGAAAGTATAAATTCTTCCCACTGAAAAATGTTCACGATCTTGCGAGACTCATGGGATTGTATAAAAAATGTACTGGGTTATAGAAAATCTTTCTCAAGAGAAAGCTTACAGTCCAGAGGCTTGTGTGTTTACAGAGTCTAATACTGACTCCCTATGATACAGAGCTAGTGTGCATTTAATATAGTTTAAATGTTAGAGCTCGCAAGACACTCGTGAGAGATGGACAAATATATATGAGAGACAGCAGGCATGTGTTTGATCCCGCAAGACTCTAGCTGGGTCAGTCTTTATAAAAAAGGGAATTTATTCCATGATGTAATCACATAATGTTGTAATAGGGTGGTTCTGACAAGACCCTTTGTGTTTATAGTTTGTTATGTTCGGTTACACATAGAACTGGATGCATTCCTTAATGTTACTTAGGAAAATCTTGTTCCCTTCCGTAGTGAAGTGCACTCCATCTCGCTTATAGACACCTGGCATCTCAAACCAAATGTTGTTATGATATATATATACATATATATATATATATATATATATATATATATATATATATATATATATATATATATATATTACCTACTGGCGATAGCCAGTAGGTATATATAGTTAGGATTTTTTCTCTATGGAACTTTTGAAAATTCTATGTCTAATAACTTTGGCGTTTGTGGACGGAATCGGCTGAAATTTTCAGGAAAATGGCGCATTTTGTTTCTGAGCAGCCCCTGAAAATTTGGGGGGGTTTCGTCAAGGGGGGGCCGAGAAAAAAGGGGGGTCCCAAAACGCGTTTTTCCCATGTTAATTTCCATAGGGCCTTTGGCCTCACTTTTAGCTCGAACGGCTGAATGGATTTGCACGAAACTTGGCAAAATTGTAGGGACTGTTAGCCCGATGTGCCTTTGCTAGGTCTCAATATATGTGCTCCAGTGGATTTTGAGAAATTAACGTTCAAAACAAGATATATATCTGTAACAGCGCTCCGGGCTGCGCTCCGGTCCGCTTACTTTTCGCGAAACGGAACTTTGCGATGCGAAGCTGATTGGCTCCCCGGTGTCTGTCAACATTCTAAACAGTCCGGAGCGGCCGCCATCTTATCTCTCGGTAGGATCGAGAGAGAAGAAGAGGTGAAAAACGAAGGGGGAATTTAATGAAAGGGGGCAAGGTATACCCCTCTTGACCCCCTAGGAATGTTGTTGGGGTTATTAAAGGGTCCCGTGGGGAAAATAAAAAAAAAATTTCACGGTAGAAGCGCTTCACGGGCCGCGAACTGGGCCGCAAACTGGTAGCGAAACGGGAATTCGCCATTTTGTGCTTCGTTTTAATTAAATTACTAGGTATAAGGGGGTGCGGGAGACGTATCCTAATCCCTTATGTTTTCTGAGGGTGGCTGAGGAGGCTCATATATGTTGATACATGTCTTCCAGCGGCTGTGCGTGAGCTTTTTTTTTTTTTTGCTGCGTGACGTCTGTTAACGTTCGATTCGATGGAAATCAGGAAGTGTTGACCGCCAATTTGTCAGTGCGATAAAATATTTTGTTATAAATGAATCCTTATTGATAAACATTGTCTGCGCCATCTTGCCTTTTTTCCAATGCCACAATTTTGTCGTGCACGGCAGCCATTTTAGATGCCAGGCCGGTCCCAGGCTATCACCTAGCCCTGCGGATGTAGTTTATGGCCCCAGCTGTAGAGAATCCAGACATGCCAACCCTCCCGATTCAGGCGTGAGACTACTGATTTCAGCGCTAGTCTCCCGCCTCCCGATTTCTGCAAGCAAAAACCCGGGGGCATATTACCAACAACTAGCGATAATTTTTGTCTCTAGCTTGTTTAGAGACAAAAATTATCGCCGCACATCGGCGTCAGCATGAGAGCACTACCATCTCGTAGCTCCGTCGTGGCCATTCCACGAGCAGACATGGCAGCCGCTCCCCACCAGAAGCCTGCGGCAGTCGGGGGCCCCCAAGACTTTTGTAGAATCTTCACGGCTGAGGGGACGCTTTCGAGAATGGGACCCAAGCCCTATCAGGGAAGCGTCCGAGTTCCAAGGTGTCCCAGGGCCATTTTAGTGGACCAGGCCCAAAACCGAAGAGCCGGCCGCCATTTTGAGAGTCCTGTGGCAGTCGCCTATCGCTGCACCGCAAGAGCGGGAGCAACTCAACTACATGGTGAGCGAGACGCTGTAGTCGCAAGAGCGGGCGGTAAACAGCTGAATGGCGGAAGAGGCACAGTGTAGCAAAAGCGGGCGGAATGGCAACTAAAACGGTAAAGGGGCGCCCCACTACAGCGTGTCTTCAGGTCAAACGGATTGTGGGACAAAGTCCAGAATAGAAGAGTCATCAAAAGGCAAAAAGTTCCGCCGGACCCCGGGAGCCGGCCGCCTATGTCGGGGGCGATCTCAGGCTACACCAGTGCTATAAGACTTGGGGAGGGGGTCGGAGCCAAGCGTCTTCTCCGAGTCCGTGCCATCACACCGCCCCTCGGGGGCCTCCGTCAAGCGGTTTAGGGAGGTACCATATAACATTGTTTTCAAATGCAGTCAGTTCCACAAACGACCCTCACTTACTTTGAGAATAGTGAAGCTGCAGTAGGTGGAAATAAGCTTCAGACAGTCTTACAAGCACTGCTTTTCTAAACATTTTTTGATTTTTTTGTATTTTTGCACAGTTTTATATATTTTTTTGTTTTTGATGGAGGGGAAAAGACAAAGCACAGGCATTGAAAAAGGCTCAAACTCAGAACTCTGAACTATGGCACCCAACATCCAGGACTTGCCATCCGGATCTTGGCGCCTTGTGCTGCTTCCGACCTATTCACACATCGGTCCACTACTGACATCATCTCATAAACCAACGTAATGTAAATAGTTATTTAATAAAATGTTTTACCCTGTTACTTTGCTGGTGTGTTGTCTATATTTTTAATATTTGCATAGGGTTTGTCGTTATTTTGGGAGGGGTGGGTGACGGAGCCGAGCTGTCTTGCAGCCCTCATGGTGTGGAGCTCAGTTCATCTCACTATTTTCGTATTTCTCATGAAGGGTTGTTCCTAATGTTTCTATTTTAGCGAGGTCAAAAAGAGATCCAATTAGTGGCCTACTGATTTTGCTCGATTACTTTTATTTTTTAACACGATTTTTCACGATTTTTCACTATCTGCAAAGACTAAACAGAGTATTGCGACTTTGTGCTTGTTTGTAAATAGAGAATGAACCAAAGAGAATCAATTGTAAAACAGCAAATGCTTGGATAACAATCAATCAAATGGAGAGACAAGCAGGCACGACGGATTACAACGGGGTAAAGGCCTGCGTTAACTACTCTTCACTATCTGCAAAGAGAGAGTACTACTAAGAGAAAAGAGGGGAGGGGGGCAGCGTTCAAAGCACATCAGCGTGCATAAACACGAAAAAGTTTTTACCTATCACGTACTTGACATTTTACAGCTTTTGATATTTGCTATTAAAAAAACATTGAAATTCACTGAAAAAACCATAGGTTATAGGCCATATATAGTTAGGAATTTGCATTTACAAAACCTTGAAAATTCACTGAAAAAACCATTGGTTATAGACCATATATAGTTAGGGATTAGCCTTTTCAAAACCTTATTTTACTCACACAAAACCATTGAAATTTCATATATAGTTAGTTCCACTAACTATATATCGCGCACCCGCAATCCACTGCTGATGATGTCACATATTACATCATTCATGACATGGTTAGTGACATCACTGATGACATCTCAAATGACATCACTGATGACATCTCAAATGACATCACTGATGACATTTCAAATGACATCACTGATGACATCTCAAATGACATCACTGATAAAATCACTGATAACATCTCATTTGACATGACTGATCACATCACTGATGATATCATTCATGTGATAATACCATGAACCTCTTCAGACTCTAATATAACCTTAGATACAATCAGTGTAAACAGACAGTCACAGACTGTCACTCACCCATGGAGTTACTCACATACCTAGTCAGTTATGCAAAAAATCAATCACACCTCCATTTTCTCAACTATACAGTTATACACACCTTACTTATTCAAACATATACTAACACATATTTACTTTACTCTCTTATACAATCCCTGATACATGTTCACAATGATCCATACAGCCACTCACACATTCACTGGCTCTTATGCACAGTTATTTATATATGTCAACTCTCACATGTACTGTGTTTTACATATGTACTTACTTTGACATGTAGCACTGAGATATCCATTCACTCACTAATACACTCATGCACAGTCAACCGCCCATACAGCTGTTTCCACATGCACTTTTGAACCCATACATATAGTGAATCAACTACTCACACATCTATGTACAGAGTCACACACCTCCCAGCCACCCATACACACACACTCAGTTTCCCATACAAATACTTGGACAACCAATGAATAACCCATACAGTTACTCATATAGCTACTGATCAACATATGCAGCAGTTTGTAGAACAACAGATATAATGATGCACAAATTAAAACAGTTTAGTCACTAACCCATGCACTCAGTGAGACACATTTAATCACTCACTCATACAGTCAGTCATGCACCTACTAAATCCTTCATCCAGACACTTATACATCCACTCATTCTTCAATATGTAAGACATATTTTACCTTTTCAGAAACATACAGTCACTGGATGTTGTCATCAGTGATATCATCAGTGATGTCATTTGAGATGTCATCAGTGATGTCATCAGTGATGTCACTAACCATGTCATGAATGATGTAATATGTGACATCATCAGCAGTGGATTGCGGGTGCGCGATATATAGTTAGTGGAACGAACTATATATGAAATTTCAATGGTTTTGTGTGAGTAAAATAAGGTTTTGAAAAGGCTGATCCCTAACTATATATGGTCTATAACCAATGGTTTTTTCAGTGAATATATATATACATACACACAACCACACACACACACACACAAAACCAAATGCCACAGGGACGTTATAGTTCAGATCAGATTTACACACACACAAAACCATAGGAATTCAGCAGTTATAGTATAGTTATCTCAAGTAACTGTAGCTCGTGCCCTGAGATAACTATAACTTGCACCCTCTCCATGACCAGTTTTCTCACCAATACTTTCACTGCAAATGTTGCAGTGATATTATCAATAGTGTCACAGAATATGTAATGAGTGAAGTAATATATGGGGTAATTAGTAGAGCATGGTGTGGGTGTGAGCTATAGTTACCTTAGGGCACAAGTTATAGTTACTTGAGATAACTATAACTGCTGAATTTCTATGTTTTTTTGTTTGCAAAATCTGAAACGAACTATAATGTATGTGTAACCTTTGTTTTTTTAGTGAGTTTCTAAGGTTTTTTAAATTCTATGTCCTAACTGTAACATCCCTGTAAGCATTGTTTTTTTCAGTCAATTTCTTCAGTTTTTATGCTATTTCCTCACTATAACGTCTGCCACCTTTGTTTTTAAAAAATTAATTTCTACTTTTTTATGCTATTTTATAACTACATTGTCTCTGTAACCTGGGTGTGTGAGTGGGTGTGTGAGTGGTTGGGTGGGTGTGTAAGTTGGTGTGTTAGCATGTTGTAGGTGTGTCAGTGCATGTGTGACTGTGTGACTCATTAAGTGTGTGTGTGAGTGGGTATTTCAAAGGTTCTCTGAGTGGGTGTGTGAGTGGGTGTGTGTGTGGTTGTGTGTGGTTGTGTGCGTGTGTAAGTGGGTGTGTAAGAGAGTGTGTCTGTGAGCAGGTGTATTTTTTTATTGGGTTCTGGCTCCATAGATTCACACAGGGGTGGGACATGATGAGTGCAGCGGTGGATCCACAGATCCAAAATGTGCTAAAAAAACAACCATTTTAGACAATTTCTTGCCCATGAGGGATCCCACACAGATCCCTCCATCAGTCCATGGGGTCACGATACCTCTATCCTGACCTCTTATAGCCTATTTACAATGTATTTCCCCCCAAGAGGACCATGTCCCAACTGACAAAATTACATCAGCAACTTTTCCCTCAGGTTGCAGCCAGCCAATCGCTGCATTGTTGTTGGCGCATGGAGCACAGTGGATATGTGTCTCTAGGTATACATATATATTTTCTCTTTAATAACTCCCAAACTACTGAACAGATTTACACCAAATTACAAAAAGAACTCTTTTGGACCAAGATCTAACTTTGTGCCAAATTTGGTGTAATTCTGTTCAGCGGTTCCGGCTTAAGTCGTGTTTAAAATCCCTATGGGAAACTGCATGGCGAAAGCTTGTTAAGGGATACCCCTTTTTCTTTGGCCCTGCTTGACGAACAACACAATAAATCTCCAGACAGCAGCTGAAGTGAGAGGCAACCTAATTTTGAAACATTTGTAAAAATTGGTTAACTGGCACCAAAGTGATTAGCAAAAGAAAGAAACACTGTTCCTATGGAAAATGGGTCCTAAGTTTATGTTATTGAATATATATATATATATATATATATATATATATATATATATATATATATATATATATATATATGAAACAATGCTCGTCTTGGCGCAAGCCTGCGCCGCCAATTAGTATCTCAATTGGTCTTGAAAGAACGGAGAGCTGAACCCAGGTTAGGTGCCAAACACCAAGGTGCTTTATTTATGCATGTTGCTGAGCCTGTCCGCCATTACGCGTTTCGACTGTCTCCGCAGTCTTGGTCACATGGTAAGGTCACATTACCACCATTGGATTTAAATATTAGACACAAAGGGCGGACTCAACATCATCGCCTCCCACTAAGCATCAACCAGGCTCCTCATCAAGGAAACAGAAAGAAGACTATGAATAGTATCAAAATAGTCTTCACATTTGAAACAATCAAACTCACAGTGAGTAATTACATTTTGCTCATTAAATATTAAAAAATGTGCAAAGTATCTCTTTGATATTAGGTATCTATACAGATTTACTTATTTACATCAAATAAATAAATATATATTCAAATCACTAAAAACATTATGATGATGTTAATAGTAAAAATCTTAAATTGTTCCTAGACAATGAAAGAGAAGCCTGCAAAAATACATATATATTTATATATGTGTGTGTGTATATCAAACGCAAATGTCCTTGGCGGGGGAAGCAAGCAGCAAGCTGGTGGCAGGAAAAAGACAATCCTGCAATTTATGTCCAAACAAAAGCAATAATTACATTACCCATTACATCTCGCACTCCACGAGATGTAATGGGTCAATAAACCTGTTGACTACCTTTGAAAGCATCTTCAGCGCTGTTGTGTGGTCTGTACCTGCGTTTGCTGTGTCGGTATCCAGAGCCGATTTGCAGGAGTTTGGAACGGATATATATATATATATATATATATATATATATATATATATATATATATATATATATATATATATATATATATATATATATATATATATATATATATATATATATATATATATATATATATATAGATATATATATATATAGATATATACATATATAGATATATATATACTTCACAAGTTCCGGTGAGAGATCTCTAGCTGTCGTGGGCGGTCCCAGTAAGGTCACCGGCAGACCTGTATCTTCGTTCCAAACAAACCTCTCGTTATAGGAAGAGACTCGGACACCGAGAGCTTCTTGCAGGAAAATGTTATTTTGCAAGTGGGAAAACGACACGTTTCGCCATTACGGCGTGATCACGCTGTAATCAGGCTGTAAAGCCGTAATGGGGAAAAGCGTCCTCGCGCACCCGCAATCCACTGCTGATGATATCACATATTACATCATTCATGACATGGTCAGTGACATCACTGATGATATCACTGATGACATCATCCAGTGAATGTGGTTTGGTTCGTTATTTAAATATGTATTATATATATATATATATATATATATATATAGCAATCTGACTAGAAGACTGAGTGGATGTATAAGTTTGTGAATGGAGGATTTAGTACCAATGCGATTGATTGTCTAAGTGAGGAATTTTAAGTGTCTCACTAAATATATGGGATAGTGATTAAACTATATGAATAGCTGTATCACTCTATCTCTTGTTGTGTAAACTACTACATAAGTTGGTTACTACCTATGTGAAAGTCTACATTAGTTATTATTAGTTAAGTGAGAATTTGTATGGGATAGTCAATGAATGTGTGTGTAGTTGGGTGGGACGTGTGTGACTGTGGAAAGATGTGTAAATAGTTGATTTAGTAAGTATATGGGGTTAAGACTGTATGTGGAAACAGTTATTTGGGTGAGTGAATCTCTTTATGGGTGTGGTGATGAGTAAATATATTTCTCAATGATATATGTCCAACAAACTAAAAATATAAAAGGCAGTGTATGTGACAGTTATTGTATATAAAGAAGTATACATAATACTCAGTGATTGTATGAGTGATGTATGGATAACTGTATACTTGTAATACTGATTTTATAACACACTAAGTATGAGTTACTATCTATATGAATACATAAAGTGGTGTTTATAAGTGTATAGCTAAGTAAATGTAACTATGGTCTATTGTTTGCATAAGTGAATAGGATATGTGCTGGTGTGTAATGCTGTTGTAGGTATATAAGTATATTTAATAATGTTCTATTGATCTTTGTTAGCATGTATGAGTTAATCTATAGGTAAGTGTTTAGATGTGTGTGTAGATGTAGGAATCACTGAGTGGGTTTTTAGAAACTTGTACCGGTGTGTCAATGTTTCAAATATGGTACTTCATATTTTATAATGTGTGTTAAGATTATGCTACTGTATGATCAGGTGTATCAGCTTGTCACATGGATAATGTCATCAGTGATGTCATTTGAGATGGCATCAGTGATGTCACTGACCATGTCATGAATGATGTAATATGTGACATCATTAGCAGTGGATTGGGGGCGCGCGAGTTATAGTTAGCAGAACTAATTATAACGAGGGAATTTCAATGGTTTTATACAAGTGAAATGTCCAGCTAACTATAACACCCCTGAAACCCATGTTTTTTTCAGTGAATTTCGAAGGTTTTTAAATGCTAATTCCTAACTATAACTTATCTGAAACCTATGGTTTTTTCAGTGACTAATTCCTAACTATAACATGTCTGAAACCTATGGTTTTTTCAGTGAATTGCAAAGATTTTTTAAATGCTAATATATTCTAACTACATTTTTTAAATCTTTTTATTTTTAGATGTTATTTTTTAAATTACATTACACATTTTTTAATTAATTCTTTTACATTTTTTTCTCCATTATTATAAATTGTTCATAATATACTTAAAATATAATTTTGTATTTTTTATTTTACATTACACATTTTTTTATTAATTTTTTACATATTTTTTCTCCATTATTATACATTGTTCATAATATACTTAAAATATTTTTTATTTTTTATGGAGTTGCACACTGTTATCCTATGGGTAGAAATTCACTTAGCAGATAAATAATGTTATTGTTACCTTTTCTTACACAGTGGTGGATCCTGGATACAGCACTGCTGCATCTCCTCTAAACAGTTGAAAGAATGTAAATTACCAAAGACGCGCGGAAGCCCACATTTTTTTTAAATATCGCTAGAATGCGCAGATCATACACGCACCTCGTGATTTTTCCCAAAAAAATAGGGGCCCTGGGAGACCTGGTGGGACCCCTTGAGGAGACCTAGAGGATCAGGGTGTATCTACCTTCCCCCTTTTCTCGTTTTAAACACACATTTCACATGCTTCTTCAGCCTTCCTTGCACCGAGACATAAAATGTCTGTCAACAGTTTCTAGTTTTGAATGTTGACAACCACTTGACAGCCAATTACCCTTAAGCGTGTGATCGGAAGGGTGCGCTTATCGTACGATGACAACAAGCAGAGTATACATATTAATTTTTTTATGGGAAGTGGGCCACGTGGCCCCCCTCTCGTACCCACATCCGGGGCATGGCTAATTATATATTATTATTTTATTAAGGAGGGCAGCAAAGCCCCCCTCCTGAAGCCACTTCAAGACCACGGGGACACCCGAACTCCATCTATGTATGTACCCCGTAGGAGTTGCCTTCACTTTGCACATGCATGTTTGTGGTAGCGCATGCTTGTTAATTTTGCGCATGTGCACAATACGTCCCACCATCTGGCTATGTACCCCTAATGTATTTCATTTTATTTGCGCATGCTCAATTACAACATGCCCAATCATAGCTCTCACACCCAGTGACATAATGATCAGCCAATCATCCTTCTGCAAAACATTTATAAGCTGCCAACCTTCCTGAACTTTTCCTATTCCGCAGTCACAGCCATTGATAGTGTTCGTATCTACTTCTTCGTAAGTGAGCATTTTTTAAGAGTAATTAAATTAATTAATCTGAACAATCTTTAAATACCACGTAAATGCAAATTTATGTTCGATTTGGCAATGCTGTGTTTTATCACACTTTCCTGTTTTAAAAGATCGTTAAAGTTAACTTTGTAACTTTAGTTTCTGAGCAAATCACTTAATCCTGGTGCGTTTGTTTAATTTGCCAAGCGCCACATGGCTGCTCCTACAGCAGTGTGCTACGTGCTGTACAAGTGAATGTGATGTAGTTTTTCTCGTGTAAGTAGTGCGGTACATGCCCCATGAATTGCAAAAGTAATGTTTTCGACAAAAGTGTATTTTAGCACGGTTTCCAGCTCTTATAACTTAAATATTTTGTCTTGATAGGAAATGTTTCTAGGCAAATTACTTAATCCGGTCACATACATGTTTTTTAAGTAGTGCGTCACGTGCTCCTTCCTCCCCATGCACTGCACATGTAATTACTTGATCAATGTTGTATTTTAGCGTGCTCTCCATGTTTTTTAATAACCTTAAACTTCATTTGCCCCCTGTTCTATCTCAACCATGAGATGTACTGATTGCCACAAGCTGTCCTGCCCATACACTATACCATGTGGTGGTGAACAACTCGACACACCAGATCCCCTGACTGCTCTCCATATGTTATCAGCCGAACATTGCAATGTAAATAAAGTGAGTGACCAATCTCAGCCTAACATTTGTATAATGCAATGCTATTTCCTATTTTGCTTGCCAAATATAACCTCTGATAATTACTTTCCATCCCCAATCCTATTGAGAACAAATGTTTTGATGTACATTTAAATTAATCATGGACATATGTACAACATATACATTTTCAACTCTTTTTCCAGTTTGCAGAATGTTTGTTGCCGAGGTTGAAGAAAACTATATCGTCCTCTTCCACCTCATTACACCGATGTCTCAAATATGGTATTTACTAGTTGTCTGAAGCCATGCACATGCACATTCACAAATTTTTAACGGACAACGTCAAGGTAAATACTCACAATACAACTACTCGACGAAGTTAAAAAGTACGGGATATAAGTACTGGAGGGGTTTTCGGTGGCAGATAATGTCAAATTCACACTTCTATGAATGAGTCTGATACAGGGTGGATCTCTGTATAACTAACTGATGATTAGGTTTTAGGATGGCATACAGATCTCCCAACCTTCTTACTATTAGGCAGTGCAGTAGAGGTTGACAGTGTTGCTCCACTGGTACCTGGGTCTCCTCATGAAGCAGGAGGAGCCTCTCAATCTCTTTAACTCTTCCCTTGCAAAATTGAACGGATTCTTAGTCTGCAAGTGCTTTCGCATACTTGTAGTTCCACACCAGTCCTCTTTATCGGGGTCTACTCTTGAAAGCAGAACCTCTGAAAATTGCTTTTCATCCCCAGTTCTATTGAGAACAAATGTTTTGATGTACATTTAAATTAATCTTGGACATATGTACAACATATGCATTTTTAACTATTTTCAGTTTGCAGAATGTTTGCTGCAGAGGTTGAAGAAAACTATATCCTCCTGTTCCAGCTCATTACACCGATGTCTCAAATATGGCATTTTCTAGTTGTCCGTAGCCATGCACATCCACACATTTTTAACGGACAACATTAAGGTAAATACTCACAATACGACTACTCGACGAAGTTAAAAAGTAACGGATATAAGTACTTGAGGGGTTTTTGGTGGCAAATAATGTCAAATTTACACTTCTACGAATGAGTTTGATACAGGTTGGATCTCTGTATAACTAATGGATGATTAGGTTTTAGGATGGTATACAGAGCTCCCAACCTTCTTACTTTTTTTATTAAAGGGTTCCAAATTGGTGACGAATATTAGGCTGCGCAGTAGAGGTTGACGGTGTTTCTCCACTGGTACTTGAGCCTCCTCATGAAGCAGGAGGAGCCTCTCTCAATCTCCTTAACTCTTCTCTTGCAAAGTTGACCGGATTCTTAGTTTGCAAGTGCTTCCGCATACTTGCGGTTCCACACCAGTCCTCTTTATTGGGGTCTCCTCTTGAAAGCAGTCTTGCATATGTGGCAAGTAACTTTTCTTGCATTCACCTTTTTTAAGACTAGTGAAAATTAATTTCAAAACATTCAATAAATACGGTGTCACTATGCATTGTGTCAAATGCTTTATTAAAAATATGGAGAAAATGTTCCCTTTAATTGTTGTTAACGTTTTACAAAACAATTTGAAAGGAGAAAGTAGGAGATGAATAACAGAGGTACGACGTTATATCTCAAACTGCACAAATTGATAAAAAGGGTAAACCAAAGTCTGCATGTACAATGCCAGTGGAAGCATTTCAGGCACACTGGAAACATTTAAAAATATATATATATCGTCAAGTGTTACTTTGACTTGTAATGTTTGATCTCATTCAGTCAAATCAATCTAATTTTAAACACTAATTTTCTTTTTTTTTGCAGATTAACTACAATACTTCTTTTGGACTCTATATTATATGTTGTTTATTATATTGTTTTGTTAGTTATAGTTCTAGTTATTTATTGTATTGTTATCTTTCAGTTATAGTTCCAGTTATTGTTTTAATAAAAGTTAATTAAAAAAGTGCATACGTCAGTTTTTTTTTTGTGGGGGTAGCAGTCATTAATAGAAATTATATTTATAATTTGAAGTATAATTCTGAGGCTAACTCATTAGCAACATAGTTTGGTGATTTTTTAACCTCTGTGTTCATGTAAGTGTTCCATGAACTGTTACTATGGTAACGCACAGAAAGCCGTTTGGGGGTAGGGTTAAAAGTTACTGGCTGTACAAAAAATGTTACATTTACCCAGGATCTTCTACATCACAGAAAGGAAAGCAAAGTAAAACAAAACACTGTGTACCAGATTTACACCCCCCTTGCACCACTTTCGCGTCCAACCCCCCCTACAACATTACAAGTATGTGGGCTTCAACGATCCCCCTCAAGCCCCGGGAACCACCACCCCCTGAAATGTGTGTATTACGGGAGGCAAACTGCGTGGCCTATGTTTATATTTATTCATATGCCACCTTGCGTGATGCACCACTAGGATACAGGAAGCCTTCAGCCCAAGAGCCGCAGCGCCAACTTGACCGAAACCCTGGATAAAAGCTGAAAGATCAGAATCAGAGCATAAATATCCTAAACCAGCTGTTCGGAGTGAAAAACCAGAAACCGCGTCCATAACCGCTCTGATGAAGAGGAGCTTCTGAGAGGGGCACATGTGCGACTTCGGCACGTTGATGGACAACCCCAGCAGGTGCAAGAGGTCGAACATAGTCTGGAGGTGGGAGACGACTGTCTGGGGCGAGCCTGCCTTCAACAACCAGTCGTCGAGATAGGGGAAGACTGGAACACCTGATCTGCGCAGATAAGTGACTAAACATGTGAATAAATCTTTCTACGAAACTATAGAATATTGTCCATATACCACAACAATCTGTGTTTCAATATGCATGACATCTATTAAAGAGATAGTGTACATTTTACAGATGAAGGAAACCGAGTCTTCCTCATGAACTTTAGACTCTGCATCGGTACTTACTTGTAATTACTAAAATCTCTCAATTAACACAAGGGCTCTTTCTAGAACCACCCAACATCTATACAAATAAGCTTGATATATATCTCAAAAATACATGCTTCGTTTTCTTCAGCGATCAAATGTGCAGATCCAACGCGCATATCGCGACTTTTTTTGTTAATTTTTTTTTTTACTTTTTATGTCACCTCAGAGCAGGCCTAGGGGGTCAGGGTGTGTCTAACCTGCCCCTGTTCACGTTCTGCCAACATATTTCACAGACTACTTCACCCTCGCTTCTACCGAGGCACAAAATGGCTGCCAACAGTTCCTGGTTTCGAATGTTTACAACCGCTTGACAGCCAATTAGAATTCAGCGCGTGATCGGAACGGTGCGCTTATCCTACGAGCCCAATCCTCGCACAATCCGAGGATCCTCCGCGGCCATAGATATATAAATGACTTTAACTGTAATTTTCAAAGAAACTACTGAACAGATTGACACCAGATATGTCAAAGGCACAAGTCAGAACTGAGGACTACCTCTCTGCCAAATTTGGTGTAATTCAATTCAGCCATTCGAGCTGTAGCCATGGCTAAAGGTCCTATAAGAATTTGCATGGGGAAAACGTGTTTTGGGACGACCCTTTTGTCTCGGCCCCTGCTTCACCAATCACCCCCAGACTTTCAGGGAAGTAGCCAAACTGAGCTGGCCAAAAGTTTGGAAAATTCCAAGAAGATTCATCAATCAACACCAAAGTTATTGGCAATAGAATGTTGCAGTTTTCCTATGGATAATAGGTCCTAACTATAACTACCTACTGGCGACCATATATATGCATGTGTGTGTGTGTGTTTGTGTGTGAGTATATAGATACATATATATATGTATATTGACCAAATTGTTGATCAACAAAGCACATTAAACATTCTTGCGTTGATTTCTTTTGTTATTCTTTATTAATGTTCTCTCGATGTACCATGAATATACAGCAATACTGCCTATAACCATCCAACATGTGTTTCACACACACTTGCGCTTCTTCAGGGCTGTCGCAAACAGAGAAATACACATCAGCTCCTTTGCACGTAATTACATAATTTATAACAAAACATACATTTGTATTGCACGCGCCTAGTATATACAATAACCTTCTATACAACCTCAAGAAATTGACAAATCCGTTGGGTATGAGATTAAGAAACAGTACAAACTGGGAACACATTATGAAAGTTGATTATGAACTGTACAATTGGAACTTGATATTTACCTGTATGTATGAATGGCAATTACCAGTGTAAATTTCAGGCAAAACAAAAGTGGTTCTGTTAAGAGACTTTTAATACTGCCAAATTAAACGATCCTCTAAGGATCTGCACCCCTATATATCAAAGTTTGGATTTCCTTTAATATCTCAAAACCTACTGAATGGATTTCCACAAATGCACAGCAATGTCTCTTTCTGAACCAATAGCTACCTTTCTGCCAAATTTGGTGTAATTCCATTTAGCATTTCGGGCTGTAGTTGTATCTAAAATCACTATGGGAATTTGCATAGGGAAAACGCGTCTTGAGACCCCCTTTTTCTCAGCCTCCACCTGATGGATCACCCTTAAACTTTCAAGACAGTTGCTGAAGAGAGCGTTGTACTCATTTTGAAACTTTTGCAAGGATTTGTTAAACGGCGTCAAAGTTATTGATGAAGCAAAAAATGCTCTTCCTAGTGAAACAAGGTCCTAACTCTAACTACCTATTGGTGACCGCCAGTAGGTTTATATTCTGGCAGTCGCTAGTAGGTAGTTAGAGTTAGGACCTTGTTTCACTAGTAAGAGCATTTTTTGATTAGACAATCTCTTTGGCGTCATTTGACAAATCCTTGCAAAAGTTTCAAAATGAGTATGAAATATGAGTCTCACTTCAACTGCTGTCTTGAAAGTTTAAGGGTGATCTATCAGGTGGACGCCAAGAAAGAGGGGAGTCACAAAACGAGTTTTCACCATGCAAATTAAATATACACATATATACATTAATAATATATATATACGTGTGTGTGTATAGGTGTATAATATATATATATATATTCTACACACACACATACATAAACACACATATACACATTTATATGTATGGAGAGAGAGAGAAAATACATAATGGGCAACTGTTTATTATGAGCCTATATTGCCATCAAGGGATTGTTAATAACCATGAGGCCAAAGGCCGAATGGCTTAGGAAATGCCAACTGAACCTCGATATAGGACCATTTTGAGTGAATTTCTAAGGTTTTTACATTTTATTTCCTAAGTGCAACCTTTGAGAGTGAGTGTATAAGTGAGTGCATGATTGTCTGAGTGGGTTTGTGAGTGTCTGAGTGGGCCTGGGAGTGGCTGCAAAATGGCTCACTGGATGTGTAAGTGGGTGCATGGGTGGGTGCATAAGTGTCTGAGTGAGTATCTGAGTGAGTGCTTGAGTCTCTGAGAGGGTCTGTTAGTAGGTGCGGGAGTCTGAGTGAGTCTGAGTGGGTGGTGAGTGTTTAAATAGGTCTGCGAAAGGGTGCATGAGCCTTTGAGTAGGTTTGTGATTGGGTGTATGAGTGTCTCATTGGGACTGTGAGTGGGTGCGTAGGTCTCTGAGTGTGTCTGTGAGTGGGTGTCTGAGTGCTCTCTATTTTGCCCTCCTCTACTCTGTTTTGCCTTTTCTATTTGTTTTTCTGCCCCCTGTTTTGCCTTTCCTGCTCATTTTCTCCTATCTTTGTTGCCATTTCTGCTTGTTTATCTGCCCTCCATTTTGCATTTCCTGCTCATTTTTCTGCCCTCTTTTTCCTTTCATGCTCCTTTTTCTACCCTTGTTTCCCACTTAGAAACCCCAGGGACCAGCACCTCCCCGTTGCTTTATTTTTAACAAAGGAGGGGGGCCACACTTACCGATATAAGACCATAATACACCTGTTAATCGTTATGTATTTTATATATTACATGTTGTATGAATTGAGTACTCTTTGGAAAGATCTGAAGCTTTCGAGTGTCCTCATCTGTTTAGACTTTGATTGTTTGCCTAAGACTGTGGATACATCTGTCTATGGTTTGAGGAAAAAAATATTTTTGTTGGGCATAATGTGCTAATTTTTTAAATGTGTTTATGCAATAGCCTGCATTATTATAAGTATTATAAGTACATTTTAAATGCAAAGGGAATTGTATGAAAACATATTTTCAAAATAGGGTTTCTTACGCCTTAGAATAGGTTTAAAAAATAAGGATGCTTGCATCAAAGGTGAACCTGTAAGGGTGCACCTGTCAGGAATGCTGTTAGTGGTCTATGTGCAGCACTGTCATTGTGAGCCCCGAAAGATGAAATATTCCTAAAAATTATATAAAAACATACAAGTGGGCAGGGTAGGGATATTCTGACCCCCCTAGCCCTTGCGCTCGGGACTGTGCTGATGGAGTCTCATTATGAGCTAGCCCATCCAAAAAAACTTTAAGAAAAAGAAAATGTGGGGTGGTGGTCTACATCTGGTTGACTGTTTATGGGAGGTGTCGGCCTCCCATGGAGTGACCTTCCACAAGTGGTGGTCACTGAAGGAGCACAAATGTATTGTAAAAAGATGTTTGTGTGTGTAAAAAAACATTGACATTTAGAGAAATATGAGGACTTATACGTGAGTAATGTACTAAGATTTTAGCTTATGTTACAAAAATTGCAATTCACAGAAAAAAACAAAAGGTTAATGTGAAGTTAGACTTAGGTCTTCTTATAATATGAAATACAGTTTTAAAACAAAAAAAAACTGAAACTCACCAGTTATAAGTAACTAACATAAATGTAACTTGCACTGCAATGGTGCACTAGTCATGACCTCACATATTACCTCACTGAGGACACCTGAAATTTGAAGTGGTGCAAGTTATGTTTATGTCAGTTAGGAATAACAATTGAATTTCAGTGGATTTTTCTTTTAAAATGGTGTTGTTTATTTTTACTAGTAAACCTACATAAAACTCTAAATTAATCTTTGTTTTTTCAATGATTAGATAGATAGATAGATAGATATTTTTAAATAATATATTCTTAAGACTATTTGCATTGAAAAATATATTCTTAAAGTATATACACTTCATAATATATTTTTTAATTAATTTTCTTTAAACTTAACATTCTTTTAGTATTTATTTAATATTAACTTTAGTCTAATTTTAGTTATTTATATAGATCACAATTATTTAAATTGCATTTTAATTTTCTAATGAGCTTCAAAATTAATCTTTGAACTTTTTTACTATTCAATACATCAATTTTAATATATATATTTAAATTAAGGTATTTTTAATAATTATATGTCAATAATAAATCTCTAATATATACATATTTCTAAACCAGAGGTCTACAAACTGTGGGGCTGGAGGACCATGGGGGGCGCAAATGCCTCTGCCATAGAAATGGCCACCAAGCACCACCTTGTAGATGTGGCACATTTCTACTATGCCTTTGTTGACAAGCAATCCTTAAATTGCATAAAAAAAGCATGAAAACTGTGAACCTGAGCACTGTGGTGGTGGGTGTCATTGAGATGTGTTGGCAGGGTCAAAGAGGTGGTTAAAATGGAAAAAGATACTGTATTTTATTTTGCTTTCAGATAAGTGCATATAAAATAAAACGCAAATAGCATAAATGAGCAATAAATGCAAGTTAAACTAATCAGTGGGAAATCCACTCTTTCATGTTTAGATACTCATTTGGTAATGCCGCTGGCCGCGCGACGCGAAGGGGAGATAACGCGAGACAGCGTCCTAGTGCCACATGCCTCGCGAGCAGAACGTCAGCAGCGCGCCGGACATGGTGCCGCCCCCTTTAGGAAGCGGCCAATGCAGGGTGAGCATGTAAGGGGGAGGCGGACCCAGGGCCTTTATCTAGGACAGCGTGGCGTTGTCCGCCCTCTTTCCGCCGCGTTTCTTCCTGCTGCTCTGCGCTGTTCCCACCCTGGCCCAGACCCAGCGGCGAGCAGCAGGTTGGTGTGAGCAATTAATGGTCTGTTTTGTGTTGCAGGCGGAGTCACAGGGCGATCTGGAAGCAGATGGACAGTAAGGGTACCTCTGCGGCAGAAGGAGACAGCAATACCTCTGCCTGGCACAGTAGGGGTGCCTGAGCCAAGAACCTGGAGCCGAGGGGGTTCCAGGAAACAGCGTTGGCGCCCCGTTAGTCCTTCGGGCGGTCGGGGGGCCTGAACCGACCGGGGGTGTGCCTCATCGCTCCGCCCTGACAGGGGGGGCGGGAGTAAACGAGATAACTATCAACGTATTGCACCGTCAAGAGCATCGACTTACCGTGCAAAATGGCTAATTAGGCATGCGGGTCAGCGAGGGGCTGCCGCTTTGGATCGCCTGTAAGATGACCCACCTATCTGCTACTTGTTATGCAAAATAAACCTGCACCACCGTTTTCCCAAAATTATGTCTCATGAGTCTCCTTGGTTTGTAAGTGTATGGGGCGCAAGGTGGAGCGAGCGTTGGCGGTGTGGGCACTATGCTTATTCTGCAGATGTCTGTGTGTGTGAGAATACTAAGACTCAGAATTTGATCATATTTGGTGCATTGGGGAATATTGACTTGCATATTTATTGTGCTGTGGGGGTCCCAACTTGTGACAGAAATCACTGTAAATATGTAAGACATTATATAAAATAGTATTGCACTCAGTATAAACTAGGCGGCCGCAAAATAATGTATTTGAGATAAAACAAGTGCTTTCAAAATCTATATTTTAGCACTAAGTAATCATACTTTATATAAAGCAAACATTTTTCTGTCTGCATTTCTCCAGAACTCAGCTGATCAACTACTTACATTGCATGTTTAACAGAATAAATCTTTGTTAGCATGAAGCTTCCAGTGACTCCCTCACTTAAAGGCCGTTGTGAATGCCTTTTTCTTCCTTGAATCTCTGTAGCTCCTCCCCTCCGCTTTTAGGCAGAGGCACCTCAAGGTAAGCATTAATGGTTCAGGGTAAACTGTTTTTGTGTGAGTCCAGGGGCCGGTAGGTGTCAGGATCAGATCCGTGCCAGAAAGACCAATATCCACAGGAGCGAAGCGAGTCCCCCTCCACTCACGTAGGGTACAACCACCTCAAACCCTCAAGGCACACTAAAGGTAGGTTAATACCCCAAGGAAGTGAAGAGACCTGGATGGACCACCTAGACATTAATATGCAGGCGAGGGGAACAGAGTTAATCAGAATCTTCAGATATTTCTGTAATAAAAACAGACACACATACAATAAGGGGAATACTGTGAGGTAGCTTATGCCATGTTATAAATGAACAGCATAATGTTTTACAGCATAATATTATATGCTTTTCCGTACTCACTTTGGGAGATAGTTCCAGGATAACATCAGGTTTCCAAAGAGTGGCTTCAAAGAAAACACAAAAATAATGTCCTTTCCCAAGGCACAACCTGTGCAGATAGGGGAAGTACTGGGTTGGAGGTGAAAAACTACCCCGTATCCACCCAGACCAAAGTAGAAAGAGAACAACCTATCTATCTATCGAAGTAGTATGAGAAGAATGCAAAATGTCATGAAAATAAATAAATAATGAGCAAAAGCAACTCTGTAGTGTTCGTCTGCCCGTCCGACAGAAAGTACACTTCCTTAAAAGCAGAATGGGCTACCTGCGCTCCATGCGCCTGATCAATAAAGTTAGTATCAGCGTGACCTCGCGCTCACAGTAGGATGGAGGGGAGAGGGCGTGCAGACAGGATTCAGCGCAACCTCGCACTCTCAGCCACAGCAGGGAATGGAGAAAATCCAATGGCTGACCAAACAACAATTCGGGAGGTAGGATGACTCGTAACCGGGATTCAACAAGACCTTGCAGGCAACAAGAAGGTGGTCCTAGCAAAAAAGCCAAGCACCTGAAAACAGGAGCTGGCCGCTTATATGTTGTAAACTGTCACCTGACCTTGAAACAGTGCAGCATAGAAAAGCATATAAGTAATTGGCCAAAATAGTGCATTATGGGAAAGGTAGTCTTTGGATAACATCAGGGAAGGACGCTGTACAGGAAGCCTGGCGGTTAACAGTAGGGAGGAACAACAGCATTGCATTTAGATGCAGAGCCCTAATTTTCCAGATTCTTGGGACCTCAGAGTAACGACCCAGGAGAAACTGGAAAGGATCTAGTTCAATGGAAGCTGTCAAAGAGCTCAGCAGAAGGGGTAATATGTGGGGGCTCATTTTGTTGATTACAATTGCCAGATATGTCTTCCTTCAAAGAGATGGAAGGGGTGACATACGGGGGCTTTTTTTTTTAAAGCAATATTTTTATCATTAGTATGGCATGTACTGGAGCCAAGGGCGTTAGTGGCCACTGTACACCAATAATGGCTCCCTTACTATGAAAAAACTGAGTGGGGCCCATTGTCCTTGCTAGCATTAAAGTCAGGTCATCCTTGCTGCTTTTTTGACACAAAGGCAAAAATTGTCATTGGTGCTGCAGGTACAGTAGCACCAGGACCCAGAGGTATGAGAAACCAGCTAAACCCTAATCATGGCAGTCTTACTATCCTTCCTTGCTTGCTTTAGGGCCCAATGCTCATGTGTTGTGCCAGTGTAGCTTTGAGTCATGAAACAATGGCTCAAAGGAGGTGGAAATTGAAGCGGAGGAGACACCTCAGTTTAGTCCCAGAAAGGTGGCAGAAAAGAGGAGGTGGCAAGATGGGACCCATGGGATAGATTTACAAACCCCTAGCGACATTTTCACGACACTGTTGCGTCACTTCTGTGACGCAGCGTCGCCATAAACCATGCGCAACTATGCTACAGATTTACAACGTGACGCATCTAGTGAGATACGTCACGTTGTAAAGCCCTATGCTACATTATACCTGCATCAGGTATAATGTATGCAGGGGGGGTGTTCCGTCGCAAGGAAGCCCCGTAAAAGTGATGCAGTGAAATCTACAAGATTTCACTGAGTCACTTTTACGTCCCCGCTGCGTCAAAACCTTACGTCTGCTTGTAGCAGGCGTAAAGGGTGATTCAGCACAGCAAGTATAGGCTGGCCCTGAGCAGTGCTGGAGTTGCATTGCGCTTGCGACATGACTCCAGCACTGCGTCACCTATACGCTGACAGATGCGTCACGCATCTGTCTCTCCTTGCGCCACGGTGCGCCGCATTGCAAATGCGGCGCATCTATGGTGGCGCAAGGGGTTCCTAACATCACGCAACATAACTGGCACATCCCTGCTGATATGCAGGGATGCGACAGTTATTGTAAATCTGCCCCCATGTTTTTAAGAAAGGGCAGAGGAACCAGCTCAATTTGCAAGGCAGTAGTTATCATTAGTAAAGCAAGTGCAACAGCAGTGGCGCCCGGGCCCTTAGAGGCCCACAGAGTCACAAATATGACTGTCTCACTCAGCGGTTGCACTGGGGCCAAGGAGTGTGAGAGGCTCAAAACACTCCATTATGAGGAGCAGTCTAATTTGGTCAATCACTGGTTTCCTTTTGATCTTTTTATACATCTCACATTTAATTTGGATCATGAGCTGCAGAAAAAGTACCCTTGAAGTGATCTAATATCCCCTGCCCCATGCACTCAGCCTTGTCCCCCTGCTCCCCAACAGTTATCATAATATTTTGGAGAGCCCAACTTCCAAACATTTACTTAGGAGGCTCTGGAACAAAATTGTTTGCAGACCACTGTTTCTGAATATATATTTGCCTGATGTAAAAACAAAAACACTTGCCATGCAATGTGAAAACCATGATGTATTAACTCCCAGTGCAAGGCAGCCATATGGCAAAATACCTAAAAAATACCTTAATAAATTCCTCCTCACCGCCCCACAGGTCCCCATCAGGGAGAAGCAGGAGGAGCTTTCTCTTTGTGGCACATGGCAGCACAACATAATCACCACAGCAATTTATGCCTTATGAAGCCAGCTAGTCTTCTGGCATGCATATGTGGATAGTAGCAGAATGCATTGGAGGGTACAAAGAACACAACACATGTATAAGGGGCTTGGGGGCACATGCATCAAGCTATTTAGGAATCGCAAACGGTGCGATTCGGTAAAATCGTCCGTTTGCGATTCCGAAATACCTTTTTCGTATGCATCATGCATTTTTGGAAAAATCACTATTTTTAGCGAATTCCAAAAATGCGATTGCTCTTAAGGAATTGCAAATTTGCGATTCCTTAAAAGCAATGCATCATTTACAAAAAAATTGCGATATTTGAAACTGGAAGTGCAAATTACCACGAGGTTCAACCTCGTGGTAATTTGCGAAATGGTTCAAATATGCTTAAAATTGTTTTTTTTAAACTGTGCAATTACAGACACACATGTCCTAAGAACATGTGTGTATGTAACTTGTACTGAAAAGTACATTTCATGGGTGCAGGGGGGGTCATTGGACCCCCCTCTTCACCCTTGAAATGCATTCATGAATTGCGATTTTTCAATTACGAATTCGCAATTACCATTGATTCCTATGGGCCTTTTAGCCCATAGGAATAATTGGGAATTGCAAATTCGCAATTGAAAAATCGCAAATTTCATGCGAATCGGTAAAAATTGCGATTTTTACTGATTCGCATACAATTTGCGAGAAAAATGATGCATAGGCTTTTGCAAATTCTTATTTGCGATTCGCTATTTTTCGCAAATAAGAGTTCGCAAGTGCCGATATTGATGCATGTGGGCCTCAGTGTTGTGGTTGAGTATGTAAACTCAGGGTGCTAGACTCTGAAAGCTTAACGAGCACCTATCAGCTAAAATTATCTTTCATGCAATATTATTGCTATCTGGGTGGCAACCATAATTCTCCAATTATTGAACTAGCTCATCCAGTCCAAGTTTTGAATTCTGGTACCTATAGTGGCAAATTTATATGGACAGTTAAGATGGTTAATTAATAATGGTATGATCAAGGCAACGAGTCTCATAATGCATAGAAAAATCCTGGACTGGATGAACGGTACATGGAATTGGGAAACTTGAGTGTCAGCCTGACACACTCGTACTGGCCCTTATGACAGATATTTATGTTTGTTACACCTGCATTGTTTTATGGCTGCCTGAAGAGTGCATACAGTTAGCTCAATCTGCTGTGCCTCTATACAGGACTCTCTGTAGTTACCAATATTTACCTGTGCCTGCACTCTGGAGGGTTCAGCAGCCTAGAAGTAAAAAATGTATCTGGACTTGTAATGCTAATAGAGCTAGTAACTCCTGTTAACCGCCCCATCAAGATTAATGAGCCACTCACAATGAGGGCATCCTGTGTATGAACTCACACTTTGTACTTCGGGCACAGATGTGGCTACTGTGTGTCTCACAAGTGACCCTATATTCTCTGTGAACAGCCGCCACTTTCCTGTGTTTTAAAAGGTAAGTAAAATGGCTTCAAACCACCATGGTGCTGCAGCATACTGCTCTTGTACCACTGCCAGACTCCATCTGCTTGAGTCACTGCATTAAGCAGTGTTTTGGCAGTACTTCACTATTACATAATGTAATCCTACCACCCTTCACTTAATGCGATACAAGGACTTATCTGAGAGTGGGAGGACAGTGCTTGCCAGTAATGTTGACGCAATTACACATAGATCATTGTCTGAGACGAAACTGACATAATTCGACCTAATAACCATAATTAAAAATGAGACTAACATAAAATTATTTTTACAAATTACGTGCTTTTTCAGAATATATGTTTTTGTTAGAAGAACAGTTAGGGAAGGCTCAATAATTTTATTTGAGCAAGATATTTTGTATTTAAATGTGTCTGGAAGTCCTTGTCAGAACCCCATTCAGAGGGCCAAGGGACAAGCAGGAGCGACTGGGCACAACTGTGAGGGTTGGGCCCAGTTCAGCATTTGATTCTCAGTTCTAGCATGGTTCGAGCAGTCTAAGGCTTCTCCGGGGGGACGTAGACACAGGGAGGTTAACACAGGCTCACAACTAAAAAGAAGTTCAGCAGCAACAAAATATTGTCCAGTTAAATTCCTGCTTCTATGAAAAAAGGAGTATTTATATGCAAACACAAAGTAAAATACAGCATTCACAAACAGTACCTTGAGGCCACGCTCAAGTGTTTTAATAAGCAGGTTCCTGAGTCCCACTTCCCTCCGGTAGTGGTTAATCCCCATTCACTATAGGCAACATTTAGGTTAAGCCTCACTAGTAGTCTGAGTCTCAGAAATACCCCTCCTACTCCTATTAAAGTCAAATGTGTTCCAGGGCCTAAGAACTATATTGCAGGCAAATTCTCCTGGGGCAGTCTATCATGCAATTGAGTTTTATCCGCACCAGCAGGACCTGCACGATTGGAGTTGCCAATCCTCTTCGCAGGCGCTGAAGCTGCAGCTGCTCTCTCACATGAGTTGTTCACATGCAGCCCCGGAGAGGCAGCTATTGGGAGTCATTGAATTCCTCACACCTGGTTCTGCAGAGGATACAGCTGGGGGTCATGGGTGTCAATTCACCAAAATGCCAGTGAAAGGACATTACATGCCTGTAATCTTAATAACATCACAGGAAGTGATGTCATATGACCCTTGACCTTGATTTATTTCCAGTAAGTCATGTCATTTGACCTAATCCTGATAACATTACAATAATTGACATTGCTGAAGTTTTCACATGATAAATATAACAACAAAACACAGACAAAGGTCTATTTTAGATGCCATCAATATTTTGTTGCTGACTTGGGGCCCGATGTAGGTACCAAATACCGGTCGGAAACGGCCGATTTCGGCCGTTTCCGACCGGTATTTGGCCTACTGAGATGTAGGGGACCTTTTTTTGTCCGATTCGGTATTTTACCGATTCGGTAAAAATACCGAATCGCAAAAATACCGAATCGGTAATTTTACCGATTTTTTTAATTTGGGATGTAGGTGGGACTACTTTCAGTCCCACAGGCCCTTCAGATTCGGTATTTTAACACCCAATCCAATTGGGTGTTAAAATACAGAATCCAGGTGTACATGCACATGTGTGCATGCACACCTATGCCATGTGACAGACAGACATGCCCTTAGGGCATGTCTGTGTGCCACATGGCTCACATGCCTTTTTTTGGGGTGCTGGAGGTTGTCAAAGTGACACCCCCTGCACCCTTGCACAAATCGGTAATTACCCATAGGCCCATAGGAAGCAATGGGGGATACCGAATCGGTATTTACAGAATCGGTAAATACCGAATCTTACAGATTCGGTATTTACCGAATCTTACAGATTCAGTATTTACCGAATCTGAAATACCTACATCTCCCCCCCTCTAATTTACCACTTCATAAATACCGATTCGGTATGATTCGGTATTTATGAAGTGGTAAATGTAGATTTACCTACATCGGGCCCTTGATGTTTGAAAGGTCTGCGATATAACACTTGCCCTGAATTGTAGTGAGTGAGCAGAGTGAGAAAGCCAGGCCACTACTAGGGGGTTTCTCTCTTTAGAAAACATTTTAAATGAATATGGTCAAACAGTGCATTCTAAAGAACAATTTTCACATAAATGTACTTAAAGGCCAGAGGCTCAGAAAGGGCACTGATTAAAATATAAAATTCTTTCATTGGGTGCCAAACCAATTAAACCTGACACTCCCCAGGAGTTGACCTAATGTTTTTTAAAAAGTGCTATGGATGCCACCATATGTCAAAAATGTGCCAGGTGCTAGAATTTTGTCATGGGTGCCCCTAAATGCCATGTGTCACCCAATATGCTGCCAGTGCCAGCATTTTTCATTTATGCGATCAATATAACAGAGGTGGCCTTTAAGTCAAAAAATGTCTCAGTATGTCAGAACCAGCATTTTGTCATGTTTGCCCCTCCTATATATCAGGTTGTACTCCTTTGTATTAAGAATTAGCCGCAATGTGCTAGTGCTAGCATTTCTCAACAGGTTTCGCATGTGCAAAGAATTACCTCTAGTATACCATTACCAGTATTTTATCATGTGTATCCATTATCCATTATGTATCTCTAGTGTGACAGTGCTAGTTCTGTCACAGGTGTCTGTCATGCTAAGAATAACTTCAATAAGGCCGAGTTTTTCTATTTTATAAAGGGTATCTCTGTCTATAAGGCAAGATTTACCTTCAGTATGTCAGAGACAGAAACATACTTGCTATCAGAACACCACAGTCTTACTCACACTTACTTACATTTACTCATTCACACTCATTCATATTCACTTACACTGACTAACATTTCCTTACACTGATTCTTATTCATTCTCTCTCAATCACTTACAGTCACTTAATTTTACTCATTATTTTTACTCATACTTTCTGACACTCATTCCCAGACATTCTCACTCACTACCTGTCACTGACTCACAAACACACGCCTGTTTACACATACATTCACACTTGCTCACACATACACACGCTTTCTCCCATAAACACACTCTCAGCCTCAAGCACGTACACAATGTGCATGTAAAAGCATGTTTTACTCACTTTAGCTGCCACAAATGGTCCTAGTTCAGCTAATTGTGTTCCATTTTTAATTACATTAAGAGTCAATAATACAATGTTATTCACTGTTAGTATAACGAAAAATGGACAGAAAATAAGAAGGGCAGAGTCTCCCCTGTGTTCCAAGCACTGATTTTGCTAGCTCTGGCTCCAGAGGTCACAAACGCAGTGGCAGGAGTCACAAGGAGCAAGCTCTGGATCACAGCTGGGTCCCCTGGTGACCCCTAAATGATGTCCAAGTTGGGGGTCCTCAATGCTCCTCTGATCCTGGTAAGTGTTCTGGGATCCTTTGCAAAGGTGGGGAGGGGTGATGTGAAGCTCCTGGTGCTGGTCCTCAGTCTGAACTTGGGCCAGCATGGGTAACAATGGCGGCCTACCCCTCAGGGCTGGACTGGGAAACAAATCCAGCCCTGGCAAAGTGCTCGGCCTCATCCCCGCCCCCCCCCCCGGGGGGTTGTGGTCACGGCCGAGTTGTTTGCCAGGGCCGGTTTCAGATGTTTTTGTTACAAGGGCCGGTATTGCAGATATGCTGCAAAAACGGCCCCAACAAAAATGGCCCCAGGAGCCCAAAACCAGCCCCCAACCTGGCAGCCCACTGTCAAAATGCCTGATGCCTGCTACGTCCAGTCCGGCTCTGCTACCCCTCTCAATGACAGACTCGACCGGACAACGCTCCTTGTCTTTTCCTATTGGCCCACCAGGCATATGGGGTCACTGCCCTCTCTCTGCACAGCAGCTAAGGCCTAATCTACACAGCAGAAAACTTCACTGTAGCCCCACCTGGCATATGGGGTGACTGACTTCTAAACTGCACACAAGCAATGACCTGATTAGTGCAGAAAAGTTCACAGCTCACTTTACAGTGTCCCTTTCCTGGAATATGGGGGTTGTTGACTTGTAGAACTTGTTATTATATAACAGAAGTTTTAGATAGGGTGTTGATTATTTTTTTGTTTTTCACTTTCAATTCCCTAGAAGGGAAAAGTAGGTGAGGACTCTCCCTTCTATCCCTATACTTTCGCTCTTTAATTTTGATGAATGTTAAACAGTCACAAAATATATATTTTCTTCTATAAATTTCCAAAATAGCAGACTATACCGGCCATTAAAGGCACGCTCCAGCATTAAATGCACAAGCCGAAGGTGAGGGCCTGTAACAAGGGAGCAGGACTTTAATGCCGTTATAGCCCAGCTACGGAGGGCTATATGGTTATTAGAACATTCTGCCACTAGAGGGCAGAATGTTTTAACAAATAAAACAAAGGCCTCACTGAGCCTGAGGGGATTGAAATCCCCTCGAGCTCCGTGAGGCCTTTTGTTCTCAGAAACAGCTGTGAGCACAATTGGAATGTTGGAGTGCAGGGCTTCTACCTGCCATTAGAAGCCTGGAGCACTCCACTGTTTTCAATGGAGCTCCCAACATTCCAATGTTCTAATAGTGCAATATATTTTAATGGAAAGCACAGACTGAACTGACCTTTCCTTATGAATGGCCCCTATCACAACTCTTTGAAGGTAGGTAGTAAGAGACCTGTCATCAGCAAGTCTCTCTTCCACTCTGGTTAAACAATGTGGTGTGGATGGAACTGCATTTTCCATCTGCTGAGCTTAGCACATAACACCTGATGGCACTTAAAAATAGTGCTGAAACTGAGTAGCCTACCAAACAACATGTTCATAATCTTTTTGTTTTTTGTTACAGCTGAAATGAGCTCAAGTATTTGTGAACACTTTTAACTTTCATGCTTTCATTCTTTTGAGCCGATCAACACCTCGACCTTAGACCATGCAAAACTATCATGTGTATCAAAAAAGGAGTTTGGGAGTCAGTTTTTTGGAACAATTTCCGGTATATTTAAAGGTAAAATTATCTTAGTTAATGTTTTTTAACTTTGGACAACAAAGGCTTTTTGGGCAAAGGAGCATGGTCTATAAGAATGTATGTCATAAATGTTACAGGCATGCTTAAAATGGGCCCTGCATGGAATTACGTATTTCCAGGTGCACTGATAGTGATTTTTCAAATCTTTCATGCTTGACTCACATCTGGACAGGCAATATATCTCAGTGTCAACAGATCTTGAGAAGGGCAGTTTTGTTAGAGTGCAGGTGAGTGGCTGGTTGGGAGCACCTTGTACGAAATGAAAGAAAACAAATGAACCACTTCTGGGTGCTGTCAAGACATGCAATCAACAAAGGGCCCTTTAAAATCGATCAATCCACAGTAACACCCCTAGAAATTATACAACATTGTGTCTAAACTGGAACTTCAGATGCAGACGCGGATTAAACACCTGCATGGACACCAAAGACAGTTTTGAAAAATTGACCAGCATGTAACCAAGTACCCTTCTCTGCCCCAACTCCATCACCTCAGATAAATGAATGTCTGGAATTGTTTAAAACATTAGTTACATTGACGTTTAGGTGGACGTAAGGTTGAGTTTAGGGTAACTTATTGGGATTTGTGATCCATTGCAAAACGAAGTTGTTGATTAGCTCTTTCCTGTTGTGTCAATATTAATAGTAGGTAAACTGGGGCAGAACCAAGCAGAGGTTTCCATTTATTTATTCCTCCTATTCAATCATTACATTTTTATTTTGCTATCTGTCTCAACAGAAGCTTAAATCACAGTTTCATTTAATAAGCTATATTTTTCCCTCATCATTTATTAAACCTCCTTAAACACAACCAAAGTATGTTTCAAGCGACAATTTTGCATTGGTAATTCCCTCCTGTTTCTTTGAGATGGACTCACTAAAACAGTCGCACACTCACTCACTCATGATCTGCTGCTATTTTGAGTGCAAACAAACTCACACAGATGTTGACAAAAATGGTTTGCTCTTGAAAAACATGAACTCGATGTGAGACTTTCAAGAGTCAAATAAAGTTCCATCCTTCTCTTGCATGTCATTAACCCAGCATCATAGGAAAATACAGAAATGTCATGATGAATACGGGATTATTCTTATGAAATACATCGGGTTTCCAGCTAATAAATAATTATGAAGTTTAAACGAGAGGAGAAGGAGAAGTAAATTGGAAAAGATGGAAAATATAAACAGATGACGTTCAGCAGGAGGGCACCCACCCAGCAAATATGTGATTCATAAAACGTTTGACCAAGAAACTTTGAAGAATTTGCTTTTGTTCACTGCAGAGAAATGACCTTCATGACTTTAAATTCGATTTAGCTATTTTAATTGCACTTCCATTATTTGGACAAGAAGAGGAGGGTGTTAGGTAATCAGCTACTGCAATTTAGCTTTGCTAGGAGAAGCCTTGCTAAGAGAATTATTGTTTAATAAATTAATATGCGATTTGATAATAAAATTAGGGTAAAATCTGTTAGCCACAGTTTAGCTACAACTAAAGCCAGGTGGGTGCACGTTTGCATTGGTGGAAGTAAAATAAAGGGGCATATTCTCAAGGACTTAACGCCGAGTTATAGGCACTTTATCACAGCCAAATTGGTGATAAATGTATCGCCCCATTCACAAGCTGGTGCTAACAGCTGATATCAAAGTTTACCTGCGATAGCAGCCGCCAAAAACATCGCCACAGATGACGCCTGCAACTATCGCTAATGATATGCAGAGTAGGCATTCCCATGCAAAAAGCCGCGACAATATCACTTCCCAACATTCACCATGACCAGCCAGATCAGAGATAAGATCCCAAAACAGGCGATAAAGCACGTTAGTAGCAGGAAATGAACACCTGCTCTGACCTGGTGTAAAGTCGGACGGCAACCTGCACCAGAAAAGGGAGACCAGGCCAGAGCCCCACCTGAAGAATAACAGATGCCATGGAGCTACTGATCATGCAGCACGGAGCCCCAAGAGGGCCATAACACCCACCGCCACCATACCAAGGCCAGTGCCCCCTCCCAACTCCCCCCCAGGTCCTCCGCCCCTCCCCCGGACTTCCACAGAGGCAGCGCAGACCAAGACAGCGGACCTTCAGAAAATGCACCAGCCTCACAGACCCAAAACAAGAGGATATCATTGCCCACTACAGGCTCAAAAGGACAACCATCCTCCGCATCCTGAACATTATTTCCCACAGGCTGACGGTACCCACACAGCAGACAACCAACATCCCTCTGCAGACAAAGCTGCAGGCTGTGCTGCATCTGTTGGCCTCAGGTACCTTCCAACCAACAACTGCCAGAGTCAGAGGAGTGTCACAGCCAGCTCTATCAAAGTTCATCACAACTGTCTTCAATGCCATCATCAGTGTGATAACCCAGCACCTTCACTCCCCCCACACTGCGCAGGAACAGCTGGAGACCAAGCAAGGCTTCTACGCCATAGCTGGCTTTCGGCACGTTTTGGGGGCAATTCACTACACACATGTCCTACGTGTGCACCCTGCCAAGACTGTACACAATTACTGCAACAGAAAGCACACACATTCCATCAACGTGCAGGCAATAGTGAACCACCGGGGACGCTTCACCAATGTCTTCACCAACTATCCAGGCAGTGTTCATGATTCCTACATCTTCTGACAGTCCAACATCAACCAGCACTTTCCGGATGACACCTACGGAAATGCTCTGCTCGTTGCTAAGTACCAAATGAATACACCACACACCCCAACTCCACAACCATGCAACTCACAACTCTGGGAATGTACATGCTACAAACTCACACACAATATGCCAAACAACATGCCCATCCACCAGACACAACAGCACAACTTACTGTGGTAACTTGGGCTAGCCATGTACATGAGCCAGCAATGGCATGGTAACTCAGACACACAATAGCAGAATGTAGGGAGACGTGGGAACCAGGCAGGTGCGAGGGAGGCAAGCGACTCAGGAATGAGAATGTACGCCATGCCAAGTATGGCATGGATCTGAAGGACAGACTGCAGTATGCAGACCACAGACATATCCATGTTGACTTACACTGCTGCTGTTTGGATAGTAGTAGACAGTCGACACAACCATGTCACTCCAGCCAGTGGGGAAGATCACCGAAATGTAGCTTGTTATGTCCCCCCCCTGTTAGTGTGAGCACAGTGGGCTTGCCCAGTGTATGCCAGGCTAGCATAGGGGTGTGAATAAATAGCACATAGCTCTGGGCGTGGTTCTCTTCTGGAATGCTCAATCTGTCTTTCAGGGCGGCTCTTCTCACCCCACCACAAGGCCGAGGCCGTGAGCGGTGTTGCCTGTGATCCTGTGCACCAGCTGCACTCTGGGCCGCTGGGCCCCGAACCCATGTTGGCCACCCCTGTGAACCCAGACCTCACTGCTCAACTGCCCACATCGGTGTGTGTCAAAGAGGGCCCACCACGTGCCGGTGCAAGCTCAAGCCTGAGGCCAAGCGGCCATGGCAGCCTCCTCCGACCATCACGGCCTCCGCGACACGGGCCCGCAGTACCCCTTTCTCATTGACGTACTCCACCGCTGCTTCCGGCCTACACTACGGTCAAGTAGGTCACACATTTGGAACTGATTGTTGATATCCTGTTTGCCGAGTTCATATGTTCATGGGACGTTTGATATCACTGTACTCCCTTCGATATGGTGCCACCAAGTCTGTGTATAGCATTCCAACTACTTGTGTCTTTGGTCCCTCGCTGATTGCTGCCTTTGGCCCACACTGCGGTCAAGTAGATCATACATTTGGAACTGAGTCTTGAGTTCTCAATGGCAGTGTTCGTATCATTACACGCTAGGAGAGATGTAAGAGGAAGACGCATTTCAGTCCGCAGGATAAAAGGATCATTGTCACACATGTGTTCGAACACTACCAACAACTGCTCTGGTGTCACTAACGCTGTGCATTGCGAGCCAACGACACGTGGCTGTGGGCGCCTGCTGACCGCTGCCTCTGGCCTACACTGCATTCGAGTAGGTCACCCCATTTGGAACTGAGCCTTGATTTATTTATGGCAGAGTTTATATCATTGTACAGACCTCATCGCAGACTGCATCCCCTTTCAGCTCCGGTGCCACTAAGTCTGTGCCCCGACATTCAAGATACTCTCTGGTTGAACTTTGGTGGCGTCTGAGTCTATGGACTGGAGGTTGTCTTCATCATCATGTAGGCGATACTGACTTGGTGGTAAAAATGAGGCTGTAGCATTCCACTCCTCCATTTGCAGCTTCCTGCAGGCTTCTGCCCTCTGCATCATGCCCTGGAGGACACTTCGACTGTCCCCCGCAACCCTCCGCTACATTCACCTTCGACATTGACGAGGACCTGCTAAGCTCTCGTGGCCCTCCCTCAGTGCACCGCAAGTTACCGTCCAATGGCCGTGTGGCTTTGCCGGCCACAGTGCATCCGGGGCCACTAACTCTGTGCAGCTCAAGTCATGTACCCTGTCAGGTTGAACATTGAATGGCCTCTGGGTTGATGGACTGGGGGTCATCAACGCCATGTGTCTGTGGCCCAGCGCTGTCCACTGCCTCCAACCTTAACTGCGGTCCACCAGGGCTCACTTATCAAATCGAGTCCTTACCTGTCTGGTCATTGCATCACCGCAGGATGCACACGCCACCACCGCCAAGCACCAACCTCCAAGCAACAAGTGCCAGTGTCGGAAGAGTCTTACTGCCAGACTATCTTAGTTGCTCACACCTGTCTGGATGCAATCATTGGCTTGATACCCTGCTGAGCTCTTCATGTGCCACTAACTCAGTGCACCACAACTCATGGACCATTTCTGATTGAGTTCTGTGCTGTGGACGGCTCACGCAGCAATGTCACCTCAGGCAGTGTGGAAGGCCTGGGACGATGATGAGGAAGATCATGCAGGTGTAACACACCCCACTGCAGCTGCAGCAGGAATATCCCAAAAGGACACAATGCTAGACAATTTGTTCACATGAGCACGCTCAGCTCTGGTGCCCCCACCTCAGAGCACTGCAACTCATGGACTCTCCTGATTGCATATTGGGGGACCTCTGTACTTGCTCTGGCTACCACCATGATGCTTCGCATTTGTTTCTGTTAAGCTGGTGTTTTCTGTTTCCGCTTTAATTGTGATCACTGTTCAAGTTGTTGCCAGCACCAACCACTCCATGAAGGCTGGCTTACACTCACCACACAAACATCCAGCACAGGCATTACTGTACATGTGACCCTGGCAATAAAGGTGCTGGGCGCACGTGCCCGTAGCCAGTTCCACAAACTATCTGAGTGTGTCTGTGTGGTCATAATATATGCATGAGGGCCTAAGGCCCTACAACATTACATTGTGCTGTGTACAGCGGACGTAAACATGTCACCACAGACAGAGGCTAAGACCTGGACATGTAGCTTTGTTGTCCCCCACTCAGTATTTAAGAGGAGTGAACTGGGCCGGCGTACGCTAGTCCAGCGTGGGGGCGTGAATGATTATCTTGGGCTCTGGGCGTGATTCAGTACTGGAAATGTGCATATGCATGTGTCTCTGTCGCAGTGTGGGTCTCCGTTGGGGAGTGTAAGTAGTCCCCGATGGGACTTAGACACCCACGTATGTGATCTAATTCGGGTTCCATGAGGTCGAAGCCCACCCACACCTGTTTGACCACTTCCTTCTGGCAGTCTGACACCTGGCCTTGGAATGCGATGGGTGTTTTGGTGGAGTGCTGAGAGCCAGTTGTGTGGTCTGTGCAGGGGATGGGGTCTCCTCGATACAGCTGGTCTGCCCTGCTCCTGGAGGTTGATTGCCTACGATATCCATGAACTGTTGTGGGGCGTCGGTGTCGAAGGTGTGGAGGTCCTCGTCAGCATCACATATGAGTGCTCTGCTCTGCTGGAGGTGTAGTTTGTCGCTCTGCAATGTGAAGGAGAGATGCATTTTGACATTGTGTTGACATGTATGTTGTCGCATTGTTCACGTTTACATACCGACTGCATGACAATGTGCATTGTGACTGTTTGGGAGGAGCAGACTATTTGATGCGGGACAGTGGACATTTGGACTACATCACGAATGTGAGGTTGTACACGTACATTTGCATCCCACAGTTTCCTGCTATGTCAGGTGTGATTAGCCAGTTTCAACGCACAAGCGGACCCAGTTGTGTCCTCTGTTCTGCAGTGTAAGTGTTGCACTTTGTACCATTTTAGCGTCAATGTGGATGTGCTGTTATTGCTATGTGTGTGTGCTGCATTGTGGGGGATTCGCCCCTGCAGCAGTGATTTTGCTGCCCCTTATCCCTTTGAGGCGGTGTGCCTTTGACTTTTGTGCTTAAATGGTGCTGAGATGTTGAAGTCTTGGGTCATTTGTGTGCTTGGACGTTTTTTTTCTCTTGTGCATTGTTTGTCTGCAGATGTATTGTTGATGTCAGGGGTTGTTTGTGCGTGTGGATGTGTCAGAGTGTGACCTGCTCCTTTACGGATGTGGTCCATACTCAACCACCTCAGTGTTGTGGCGTGCACAATGTCATGACCATTGTACTGCAGCCATGCTGATCATCATGTAGTGTCACCTGCATTGTCAGTGTGACTCACAAATGTGCATGTGTTGGCTGTGAGATTGGTGATGTGTGGGGTGGGACCCCTTTGGGCACATGGTGGAAGGTGGCCTTCTTGGTGTTTGTATGAGTGCTGCAGTGTGCCACAGGCATCAGGGACATGGTCCAGGGTCATTGTGGGTATGCAGTGTGCTACACATGATTGTGCATGTGTGCCATTGTGCCCATCTCCCCCGTCCCCCCAATCCCTGGTCGTTACTCACCCTGTTGATTTTGTGTCTGGCCATATAGAGGTGTGTCCGGACTCCCAACTCCTTGCACCATCTCCATACTGAATACTTTGGCCACCATTTCCTCCAGTTCCTCCTGTGGTGCAGGACTCTCATCTCCAGTCGCCGTGGCTGCCTTCCTGTTGGCAGCAGGTTTCTGCTTGGTTTGGCTTTTCACATCATGCCAGCGCCTCTTGACCTCCTTCATTGACGTCCTCGACACTCCGACTGCATTCACGTTGTACACGGTGGACTGGCATGCATGTTTCCGTTTGTGTTGCCAATGACACAGTGGAGGTAACAAACAGTTGTTGTTAGTGTTCTATCTCCTCCATGACGAATATCCGGTTTTCCTGGGGACTGAACCCCATCTTCCTCTTCCTCTTCTCCCGGGGTGCCTTGCTGGTGGTCTGTGGGGCTGTTGGGGTTCGCGTTGGCCTCTGCACTTGGTCCGGGTGCATCCATGGAGCTACGCAGTCTCTTTTTTTCTCCCTTTTTTTTGTTTCTGTTTTTATGGTACATTTTCCCGTATGACGCATTGGAATTGAAGGCCTGTTGCTGGTTATCGCAGATTTTTGTATCACAATTGGCCTCGCCACTACTATTTTCTCATTCACATTTTTTCAGTGTTGCGTTAACTTTTACGTGGTCATTTGACCCATTATCGTGAGACTATTGCATGGTACAGCTATGTTGAGAATACAACGTTAATACAGTGTTATTTTCCTGGGATAGACTGCGATGTGAAGAGTTGCGTTAAGCTAATTTTGCAGTAATTATTGCACGTTCTTGAGAATATCCCGAGAAGTGTCTTCGGTAGCACAGGGAAAGCACTTATGAAAGGGTTTAATAATATGTGGAATTACCTGATATGGCCACAAATTAAACTCAACACAAGAATGCTTGGTTAATCATGATGGGGTCGAAGTTACCAGTTTTGGTTTGTACATATGTATTATCACTTCTAAATTGCAGGTCTAGCTTTAGACACTTCAGATGTTCAACAGTTCCTTTGTTGTCGAAATAATAGGCAATTAAGTCGGTTGCAGGACATTTCTACTATAGACATGATAGCCGGCTTACAGATTGCACTACAGGATTCTGCCTACTCCATTACAATTCTTTAAAAACAGAAAGCTCGCCCTGCCCTGCAGTATCCTAGAATCACCGCAGGAAATTTTGAAGTTCACGAAAACGCTGAATTTGAAATTTTATAAAGATATTGAAAAATAGGTAACAATAGCTCTTCTCTTGGTTTGCTTAGGGCTTCACAGAGTTACAACACATCCATTAGGAACGGCACTGTTTCATGACAATATGAGTGTCTTTACTGGCTTGATTTTCAAAACACCCTTAATCTCCCATATTGGAAGCTGACCAACACTTAGACTCAATGTCCAGCAGCTTGATTCTCTAAATTGCACACTTATTAGATATGGTTGAGGCTCCTTAAAATTAACGTCTTTCCCATCTGATTATACATTTTGCACCTTACACAAGTCTAGGGCCATGGAATAACTGTCCTGTTTCATAAAGGCTTTCATCCTAGTTTTCGATCAGAGTTGACTTGGTATTGATATAATTTAGATATTTAATTTTGAAGTTTATATGCCGCGAACTGACACGAAGGTATTGGAGCACTTTACATGAGCACCAGTCACAGTACACAAGGACACAGTCATCTTTTGTAGGCTCAGGGAGATTAAGTGATTTGCCTAGAATCACAGTATGTCGAGCCGACACCAAGACCTGAATCCACTTCCCCAGTTTCCAAGTCAGCAGTTCTGGCCATTTCGCCACATCCTCTCCTTTTCTTCTCTTGGTACACTGACAGTCTAATTCACAAACATAACTTACACTTTTGAGTAAATCTACACTTTTGATTGATGCTACTAGTTTTTGATATTTACAAACTGTAAGTTACTACAAAACAAAACAGTAGTACGTTTAGCACTACAAACGGCCATCCACTGGTACTACATCAACACCCTCTCATCGAAATTAATGGCAGTAAGGGCTTAAAATAAAACCCCAAAGGAAATAATGTTCAATTACATTAAATTAAGTTATTTACAATAGTTAAAAATATAAATACATTAATGTTAAAAATATAAAAATAGTATATATTTATTCATTTAAAATAAAATATTTTGAATATAAAAATAATGTAACAATGCATTTTATAAAACATATTTTTGTAATGAATTCTATAAATCACTTTTTTAATTATTAATTCCACATTAAACATGTTTTTCCTTTAGGTGTGAATTTATTTTTTAATTTACACTTTAGAAAAATAGTTTTAATTTAATTTAATATGTTTACATTAATTAAAGTTTCAATTAAAAATTAATGGAATAGTGCTGTAGCATTTGTTTTTATTTTGGTCTGCATTTTATGTAAATCTCCACCCCAGGTGTAGAGTCTTCCTTGGGTAAAGTTGAAGGAAGTTAAAAAAAATGTATTTACTTGAAATAAATATCAAAAATAAACCAAATTTCAGATTGAATGTAGTGTCTATAAGGACGTTTCCCTCCCATGGATAGCACTTGAGAAACAGCCCTCTTCATGTTGCACCAAGTTCTCAGGGTGTTGTAATTTCCAGTGTCTTTAGAAAGTTAATTTCATCTTCGGCCAACACAACGTCTTCTTGAGCTAGCCTGCCCAGCATTATCTTCTGCTCCTCACCTGCCAACACAGAGCACATTTCAGAACTTTTGTAGATCGCACTCCAAAAAATAGAGGTGGTATTTGAGAGCTGCCATTTTCAGCACATGGAAAATCCCCCTCTTGAGGCAAAAGGTGGATTCAAAGGATCCGTTCATCCTACATTAGATGGTGTGCTAAACTTGCAAGGGTTCACAGGAGCCCTGGAAATGCACGTACACTTATTCATTGATGTATTGTATGCGAACTATACGTGTTCACAACACTGCAGCTTCTTTCAACCAATGAAACTGGGCATTATTCAGTTCAGTTCAATATCCCCTTGAATGGGGGAGCAGTGAGGAGTGTAACTCATGCAATCAATAAAAAACAGGCAGGATTCCAGTCACAGTCTTAAGGTCACCTTTATCATTCTTTAACTTCAGCACAGAGGATGTAACATCTCAGGGTAGCTTCTTGCGACTGACCCAAACATATATTACATTTTACAGATATACTGCTTTATCCAAATTAGGTATTGACATAATTTGACATAATTGATGTGTACGGATGCCAAAAAGCATAATTTTATTTCAAATGCCAGGGTTCTTTAAATATTAGACAGTGCACAGCCAAAGAAATGTATACAACTCGCAATACCTTCATAAGGCATATTCCACACTACAGCTGGGAATACCAAACAACTAGTTGGCTCAACTACCGAAGGTGTTGGACTTGGCCCTTTTTGGCTAAAGTTCCTTAAACTTTTTGCCTTCCTCCTAGACCTTTTTCTGACATGATGTAGCTGACTTAGATGCTTTGGGCACTTTGCCACTACTGATCAGTGTCAAAGTGCAAGTGCTCTCTGCATAAAGTGATATGGTAATTGGTTGTCCATAATTGGTATGTTGGTCTTACTAGTAAAGTCCCTAGTAAAGTGCACTACGTGTGCCACGGCTGGTAATGCAAATGCTACTAGTGTGCCTGCAGCATTAATTGTGCCACCCACACAAGTAGCCCGGAAAAGAGATCTCAGGCCTGCCACTGCAGAGCCTGCATGCAGTTTGTTAACTGCCTTGTTGTTCTGACAAGTACACCCACTTGCCAGGCCTTACCCTTCCCTTATTATGCGCATCAGACACCCCTATAGTAGGCCCAAGGTACCCTCTTGGGCAGTGTGCAGTGTATGTGAAAGGTAGGACATGTACTGAGGTGTGTACCATGACCTGACAGTGAAATACTGCCAAATTCGTTTTTCCACTGTTGCAAGGCCATCTTGCCCATAGGACAGAATGGGGAATACTGTGTCACATGTTTCCAGCATATCTTCCCATAGGTATAAGATGGAGAGATGGAGTTTAGTATGTCTGAACTCAGAATGTAATAACACATCTTTTTGTGAAGATGGTTTTTAAATTGTGTGTTTAGAAACCACACTTTTAGAAGTGGCTGGTTTCTTGTCTTAAACCATCCTGTGTGCCTCTGCCTGGTTGTGTATTGACTGTCTGGGTTTGGATGTGACAGGGTCAGGGAAGTGTCCTGACACCAGGGAGGAGTAAGGTGAGACAGCAGCAGGCTGGCCCGCATTTGATGTGGGGGAGGAATAGCCCCCTGGATGTGAAGAGGGCTGTGTTGCTGCCACAAAAGGATGGCTCCACCTCCTGCAGAGCGTCTGGGGCCCAGACACGCAGTATCAAAGGAAGAGGGTGTGCACTAGCAGAAAGACACCCAGGCCTGGTTTGGCCCGGGCTCAGAGCCCCTGAATAAAAAGACTTCAAAGGCATTTAGGGGTATAAATGTGAGAGCTGAAACCCCTGAACTCAAGACTGAATTCAAGCCTGAAAAATAATTGAAACTACTTTGTGATCAAGAGGAACCTCTGCCAAAGAAGAACAGCTGAAGAGAGTGAAGAGAAGGACTGCCCTTGCTGTGTGTTCTGAGACTGGCCTGTAGTTTGCTGATTTGACTAAGTAGAGGACAAGGGGCTTTGCTGTGTGCTGTGTCCCCCTGCTTGAAAGGACTTAGATGTGTGCTGTGTCCTGAAGTAACTTGTCTCCAAGGGCCCGAGGAGAGCTGGTCCCCTATTGTGGAAACTCAGTAACATCAAAATTTCCAACCGTGTCTCAGCAACGCTTAATGCGCGGTGCTTTTGCATGCCTGAGACTGCCGTGTGGTTTGTGGTACTGTCTACGAGGTGCCCCGAGACTGAATTGCCCCCACAGTGTGCAACATCGTCCACGCTGCTGCATTGCTGTTTGTGGCCTGAGACCATCATCTTAACTGAGGCTGTGAGTAAGGATCACTGCCGCCGGCCCGAGCCTCAACAAGCTAAAGGGTTTCTGGAAGCTAAGGAAGCTGCAAGGTGAAAGAGATCGTGATCGTTGTTCGCCAAGAGGAATCTGCCCAAGATCGTCCGAGAAGGAGAAGGCAGCGCAGTAACCCATCCGGCTACAGCGTTGGCAAGCACCGGAGCTGCAACATCATCGGAACTGCCCAGAAGGACGTCTGACGAGCGGGACGAGAGAGAGAGAGCGGCAGCGCACCCCTCCAGGTAAGGTTTGGACTCCAGTCGGGAGCCGCAAGCGTGAGTGGCCTGGGGAGGCATGCAGGAGGAGTACAGGAGTGCTCTGTGCTCTCTCCTGCTGCACCGCCTTAGACACGCTGAGGTCCCGAGCGGCCCGTACCTACCCAGCGGTACCGTGTCGTCCTTTAAGATTAGGACTGTTGTCTCTGTTGTTGGGGCCTAGTGGTGCCTAGCTGATCGCGCAGATTGGCTTATTGCATTATTCTTACATTACGAACTGCATTATTCCTGCATTACGAACTGCATTAGTACTTGCATTAAGGACTGTCTTATTTCTACATTACGAATTGCATTACAAACTGCATAGCATTGCATTAGGACTGCATTAGATCATCGTGAATTGCTCATTAATACAGCAAGAACCTACAAGTGATTGTTGGTCTAATAACCCGCCCAGTGAAATATTACGAATAGGCTTATGCTGGATATTTTTGTTGTTTGGTCTCATCATATTTCTTCTTGATAAAGATACCGCTATTTCTCTAAATCAGTGTGGTGTCCATTTGTAGTGTTATCACTGTTTTACTGGGAGTGTCATTGCAAATACTTTACACATTGCCTTGGAGATAAGCCTGGCTGCTCGTGCAAAGCTAACAGGGGGTAATCAGGGGTTATCTGAGAGTGTGTCCCTCCTTGCCCTGACTAGAAGCAAGGGTCCCTATTAAGACTAAGGTACCTACCTCAGCCAACTAGAGACCCCCAGGTCTAACACAGAGCGTGGTAAACTCTGTGCCACAATAAGAGAAAATATTTTCCACATGACACATAAAAGTTGAATGAAAAACTCAGAATGACATTTAAAAATCTAAACTTCTGTTATGAAACTTCCTCCTTTAGCAACCCACCTGCAGGAGAACTAGACAAACATCTAGATATTTTAAATTTCATATTAGTCCACTCCAACCTCCCATTTGTTTATTGTTACAGTTTTCTATTTTGCTAACTGAGCCCAAAGGCATCAATTTACATCAGAGAAGAGTATATTTTGTTGGTATTGCTGATTGCTCATATTGTTCGGTTACATCCACTATATATAGCTCCTCATCCCCTCGTTCTGAATGGAACTCTTTTTTTGGTGGTGTGCATGACTTCAAGGATCCAGGAGCATCCTAGTCAGATACTCTTTGGTATCAGCCTTTCTACAGCACACAGGCCCATGCATATACCTGATGTGGGAAGAGTGGGCTTGGCAACTATTAATTCCTCCCCTCAATAGGTAGCATAGAGGGAAAAACAAAGGCCTCAGGTTACCCTCCACTCACAATATTATCAACAACAAAACCTGGTCCTGATTGTCAGAGGAACTTATTTTTACTATCACCTGTCTATTTCTATGTGAAGATACATTTTATTCTGCAACATAGATTTCATACGTTGCAGCAAGTAGGACGCCAGAGCCAGATTTAAAATTATGGACACGCGATAGCCGATAACGCCAGAGTTTTTTAATAGAGAGCAATGAGCGATCAGGCTGTTACAAGAGTGGGCGAGTTTGGCATGACATTAAGGCAAGGATAAAATGGAGAGATTAATTAGGCTGAATGTTTTTAATTGTGTAGTAATACCACATATGAGTCATACATAAGAATTAACAGAGACAGCAGGGGAGATCATGTATGCTATGTAATACAGTGCAATGTATATAACATTTTAGGTCGACGTACAGCGACCGCTAACAATAGATGTGGACAACCATTGAAATACGGCATACTAGTGGCGACAAGTATGCCAGAGAGTGGCTACCTACAGGTAATTGAGCAATGACCATGAAACAACTGATATACAATATAAGAAGCTGCAACATGGACATGAATCAATCAATGTCACTCTGTGTTTTTATTTGTCATGTCTATGTCTGTGTTTTACAGGTTTGATTGCTGATAATTACAGCAGTGTGTGTGAAACAAACCCCCAGCCCTGAAGAAGTTGCCGAACAAGTAAGATAGGCAACAAAACATGTTGGCATCTTATAAGTTAAAACAAAGCTCAGCAGGAGTGTGTTGTTTTTCACTGGAGTAGATACCCAGCAAAGAATAAAGTATAACATTTAGCTAGTGTTATCCAACCCATTTTTAGAAGGTTAGAGCATCAAATAGCGGTTCTCTATACCTCTGGGGGAGGGTGAATACAGTTGTATGGAATTAGCAGCACATTTGAGTTCTTTCAATCACTTACACTTTTTCACAACATTTTCAGTTTATAGGTTGGAAGGAATCAATGATGATAAGTGGAACAAACTGACGAGTACCAGTCAGCAGTTCCCAGGTGGTTGCTCCCGTGAGGTTCCTTCCTTATTTGCATACATTTTTTTACAACATCAAGCACAATGTTGGGTAGGAAATTATATACGCAGACATAGGCACACAGGATTTTTAAGCAACTAGTGAGGCACACTCTGTTTACTTATGAAATCTATGTTGCAGATTAAAATTTATCTCCACATAGAAATAGACAGGTGATGGTAAAAATAAGTTCCTCTGACAATCAGGACCAGGTTTTGTTGTTGATGACTATTAATTCCTACCTGTTTGGTTATTTCTGATGCCCTATTGTTATTAACTTGTGGGCCAACATATAGGGGCTTATTTTGATGTCAGGCGGAATTGCTTCCGCTTAACACTGACTCGGTCCTGACACTAACTGACACCCGGTCGGCAGTCCCGACTGACTCATTTCGATGTGACCAAATACTGTTCGGTCGCCTGCTCCCATTCCTCAATGGGAGCTTGTGTTACAGCTGTACACAGGCTGTAACATGAGCTCTCATTGAGGAAAGGTAAGTACAGTTCATCCCTGCACCCTGTGGCAGGCGCCACAAGGTGCCTGCCACAAGGTGCAGGCATCAACAGGATGGCTTCATAGGTGCGCCCTTGGCCTCCAACCGGAGGCCATGCACCAAAGGGGGTCCTGCAGGGGGTCCCCCAGATATGCTTTCCGATGGAGAAAGGCCCGCCCTTAAGATTATTAGCCGATTTCCAGGCTCTCTTTACATCATAATGAGGCAGTCGGATAGTAAACCGAGCGGTCCGATACAATGCGGCCCTGCGGTTGGAGCCTTAACGGGCCATATCGTAATCGGACCCTTACTGTCATGTGAATGTGGCTGCAGAGCCCTTAAAATGATAAAATACAGAATGGCATAATGGCTGTGAATCTTTTTAAAATCTAAAGGTTGAAAGCTAGGTAGGCTTCTACATGACACAAGTACTGTTCAGAATATTTTCTAGGTAGAATAGTTACACCAATGGCAGTGGCATATGGCTCCGGATGGGACTCATTTCTATATTTTTCTATTTTGAATGAGGGAGGAGTTTTTTTCACTGGCTCCAGAGGTCCAGATTATGTTCTTTTGGTGAACCCTCGCAGATCAGATTTAATTCCAGACTTTTTAGCCATTTATTCGAACCACATAAAGAAGTTTGCCGTCCTTCCACTGCCAGTGGATAAAATGATAAATGAAACTAATGCAAGTTGATGTGCATTATTTTGGCACAAAAGGGTCCGGGTGCAGCTTGTCGTCAAGCAGCAGCCTGTAGTACATGAATGGAAGAAGTGCTCTGGAGAATAAACTGGGCATAAGCTTCTATATTACATAGGTTTTCCCACAGTTTGGTAAACACTGCTGTTTGGTTTTCAAAATGGTGTGACAGGACATTGGCATTAAGATTGCATTTTTCAAGTCTCAGTAGAAGTGCAGCAAAGTGAGGATTTTCCAAGAGTGTAGGTGAAGGAAAGTTATAATTTCATTAACAAGACAGAATCATTTTTCCCAGTTCTGTTTCTGTTTGGGATTATTCATCAAACAAGACTAAAGTAAACTGCCTACTTCAGTCTCGTATCAATAACAGAGGGTACTGATGCTGAGCAATGATCCACCATTATAAATTCATCTTCTCACCGCACTTAAGTTTGCTACTAGCATTGGTTAAAAACCATGAAAGGCACTGTCACCAATGACTGGCAGCCTTTCAAAGAAAATAAGCAATCTTCATAGGCTTGTTTGGTAGGTAGTAATGCAGTTTCAAGAGTTTTCAAACACTTTATTTTTCATTGTTCTGGTACTTTAATGGCACTACAAGAAGCTCATTCGGTGTCTTATTTATAGGCCCTCATTAAATATCCATTTATTAACCAGATTATTCTATCCTCCAGTGTACAGCGGAAAGACATGACCCAAGTGGTATGTAGCAGTGCAAAACCGCAGAATAAATGAATGAGTAAGTAAATGCAAAGTAGTGTGTGGTTCAGTATGGAGGCCACCTATTGAAGAATGTAACACAGGGACTACCCCATCTGGGATGATATGGGTCACGCCTATTAACATTCATTTAGTTAACTTTGTGGGCCGATTAGGCGGTGGCAATCCGTCCGCCATCCTTGCCCGTCCGCCACCTATTTCCCCGCTGCCATATTACAATGGTGGGGGGACCGGGCGGACGGATAGAACGTCAGCCGCTGCTCTAATATGGTGGCAGTGTCTATCAGACACCGCCAGCCATATTAGGATGGGCTTTAGGGTATGCCTTTCCGTGGCGGCAATGCCGCCACGGAAAGGCATACGGTCTTTGCTTTGGGGGCCCATTGCGGGCCCCCAGGGTGAAGGGGGGTGGGGGGTGAACATGGAGGGTACCTATGGCACCCCCCTGCGTTTCCAAGTACAACATGACAGGCACAGCGCGGTGCCTGTCATGTTGTGCTTGGAAACGCACAACATGCCTTTTTGGCATTGCGGCGGGCGGTGCTTCAAGCACCGTCTGCCGCAATGGTAAAAATGCGGGATGCACCCACCACTGTGGCGGGTGCATCCTAATTTGGGGCACGGAACCTCCGCCCTTGTGGCGGACGGTCCCTGCCCCAGACAGGATGCGGACAGACTTTGTCTGCCTGCTAAGGGGTCGATTAGGATGGCGGACGGACAAAGTCCGTACGCCATCCTGTCTGGGGCAGGGATGAATGGTTTGCAACATATACCAAAAATTCACTGGTGCTAGTGCAATCTATGAAAGCCAGAACTATGCAGTTTAGATAATCTGATCCAATATTGGTCGACTATACAAGCAAAATATTAACTGATCATGATCAGATGATCAGACCTGGGTGAAATTTTAATCACTCTAGAGTATTTGGAGTAATTACAGATTACGCTTGTGATGCTAAATTACTACAGATTGAGTAATTAAGAGTAATTTAGGGAACAACTTCTACCGCAGGAGTTCAGGAACAATGAACTAAGAGAGAGCGCGCAGCTGCTGGCTACTGCTGTACATGTCCTCTAGCATTTAGTGCTATTTTCTTATGCATCCTCAGGCCCATTTTGAATGCAAGGGTTCACTTTGCACTAAGAAAATAGAGCTTTATGCCAATTACACTTCTCACACAATTACGCATAATTCTGAGTAATTTTGCAGTAACTACGTGTAAATACGCTATAGAGAATTACACCAGTTACACTCATCCCTAATCATGATTTGGGCAATAGTACTTACTTTCTAGTGCCTGATTTACACTTAAGTGGTCATTGTTGTTACCAGCAATCTCTACAAGAGGCCCTGCATCCTTAATGGTCAATGCTCCCACTTTAGAAACAGAAATGAGGTTTAAAAACAACAGCGTCAAGTAGCTCAACACAGCAAGATGGAAAAGGGCCTACTAAGAAGCACATTCGTTTGTAGAAGTGCTGTTTATTCATGTATTAATTCCAAAGGTACTAAAACCAGAAAAGCCAAAGCACACCACCCTTTCCTTGCATCAATATGGCACAACATGGTGCCCTCCTGGAGACTAAAATTTGCTCACTGGTCCTTTTAATCACATACCCACATGCAAGCATGCAGTCACTATCAGGGGTGTGCAATATTAGACAAGTGTCTGGTCTAATGCAAACATTTCAGGATTCAACTAGGATACATTTACATTGAAAGATGGAAGAACATTTAACATAGGATATGTTGAAAATCAGGCCCTTCAGGAACAACCATGGACTCGTTTGTATTAATTTGGAGTAACTTAGACAGACTTTAACATCGTTGTGAGAAGGGCCTTCTGTTGCAGTGTAGAAAGAACCTTACGAATGTGCAGCTGCTTCATGGGACATCACACAAGAGCCGCAGAGTGACAGTGCTTAATTTGTCAAAGAATTAATGCCCATGCCCAAAGCTCTGCTCTACCAGTGCTATTTAAAATCAGCGCCGAATGCAAAGGCACTTTAATGTTACATTCACATCACGCCTCTTTTATCTACTACCAGACACTGCTGCTTATTTATCTCCCTCTTGCCATTCTTTACTTTCTCCCTTTGTTACTTTTTTTTCGCCCTTTGCTTCCCTTTTCTTTCCTGTTTATGTTTTTCTCTCTCTTGGTCAGTCAAACTCTGATGAAATAAAATGAGTGCTAGTGGGCCCCACCAGCAACCACCAACTCAAATCAGGCACTGCCTACGAGCCTTATTACAACTTTAGCTGGTGGGGGAGCGGGAGGCACGCCACCGCCTCGCCTCTGCACCGCCAAGAGTTGCTGCCGCCAGCCTGCCAGATTACAAGTAATTTTGTGGTCTGGCGGGTGGGCGGCTTGGCGGTCCCACTGTGGTGCTGTTTAAAGGCTCATTGTGAGCCTTAAACAACACTGCAGTGGGACCGCCAGTGCACATTCCTGCATGGGAAGGAATGCACCATGTCATGCATTCCTTCCTGTGCAGGAACTGGGGGTGCAAAACTACATTACCCTTATCATGGTGGTGCGACTGCCATAAAAAGGGCAGGGGAGAGGCAACTCAAAATATGCTCAGCGGTGTTGCTGCAGCACCACCAGCATATTTTGGACTCAAACTGCTGCCAGACCGCTGCAAGATCCTTGATCCGTTGCGGTTTCAGCAGTTCAGTGGTGGTCCGACCGCCACACTTATAATACTGTGGGCGGTCCCGCTGTGTGGCGGTGGTCGGATCGGCACCACGACTACAGCAGGCCCTAAAATACAGCAAGAGATGCCACATTGGTAATTTATACATTGCGGCAGCTACCCGGTATGTTGTCAGCGATTTTCTGAAAAATTAAAAGGTTTCACAATGACAGTTTGGTGTTAAATGAACCGGATATGGAAATTTATAAGCACTTGGTAACCACCTATTGAGAACTTGCCTTCACCGAGCCCAGTAAGACAGTAGTCTGATAGGTTCAAAAGATGTACCATATTATTTAGCCATTTTAAATAGCACCTTATTTCTTTCAGTAATATATGACAGCATTTTATTTGGAGTTTTCGATGCACTCTCCTTGAAAACCTGGCAGTTAATTGAGCAAAAACAGGAACCGAATAGTCGGTTTCCTGCCACTGAATCCAAATATCCCTGCTTGAGAATTGGCTGCTTGGCCACCATGACATCCCTGGGATCTTGACTGTGTAAACAATGAATTGGCTTGGCCATGAGAAAGCTGCATGTTTTGTCTACTTCAGACATCCCCTGTAGTTCTATTGTATCCACAGCTAAGTCTTCACATGAAGTAAAACATGTGCATTTCATTTGATATTACCATCAAACTTTCAAGCTTCTTCCATGCAAATACTGACATGCCCAGAGCCACTTTGATTCCTAGCGGAATAACATAATGCCAATCATTTATGCCAGGCTGCTGAGCTCGGCATTTAGCCTGCACTCTCACCTGATTCCAAAACTATGGAACGAGTTACCACTCGACCTAAGTGGGTTGCAACATAAAATGGCATTCAGGAAAAAACTGAAGATCTGGCTATTTCCTCTAAACCACTAATGGGTTCCATCTCCTATCATAGCTCTCATCGTCAGCGCGGGGAAGCCTTAGAGTAGCCATGCGCTTTACAAATCCCGAAATCAAATCAAATCACTCACATGTTCCAACCATGGCAGGGTTGACACATCTCTTCAACCATCTGAGGCTGATAAATCTGCTGACCTATTTAAAGTGATGGAAATTGAAAGTTTTCCATCTTTAATAACAAACACTAACCACTGTCTGCTTTACCATCTTTCTCAGTGAAATCCTAGGGCACTTCCTGTTCCTACGAAGGCCAATCACTCCTCAAGATTTTCTGTAACGTCTGGATAATGGCAATGTTGAGGTCTGCTGTTTGATGTCTTTCCTTCTCCGCCTAGCTAAAACAATGGCATTTGTGCTCACCTTCAACAGAATAACCTTCGTACTGAGTTTCATTCCGGCTTCTGTGCTCGATCGGAGGCTTAAACCTCCATCATAGACATCCAAGTAAATCTGCTTCCTGCCTTAGATCAGTTGCATCTTGCACTGTGACCCCTTGTCAACCTCTTTTTGATTGATCACAGAATACTGCTAGACTGCTTTCTAACCAACTGTGGAAAATGTGAATCACCCCTCCCTTAGTTCTCCTTCTTTCTCACCAAACGGACTCATCGGGTCAAACTTGCCTCTTACCTGTTCATTTCAGCTGACATCAGCTACATTGTCCCACTAGGCTCATTGCTTCCTACTATTCTCTTTGCTCGTACAATTCGTTGAGAATTTCAACATAGGGTGCCTTATGTATGCAGAGGTCACCCAATCCTTTAAATAAACCCGTCAGAAAGTCTTGTAGTAGCTTGTAAATATCCTAAGCTGGTCCCACCATAACTGTTTCTGTTTAAACACCTTCACTACTGGACACTATTCAGAGGGCCAGGCAGCCAATTCTGTCATCTATTCAATTCAACTTCCTCCATTGAGACACCTCTAATACCTCTCGAAATGTTATTCTCGATGGTAACATACCAAAGATTCTATAGGTGAACAATGGCCCAAAAATACTTTTTTAACATCTACATTTTGCACAAATATGCTGCTCCTATTGAGTTTGCCCCTGTTGGTGGTTGGTGCTGTGATCTCAAACATTGACTATTACATCAGAATATATGGTGGGCATCCTCCTAGGTGCATTGCAAAAACACAAGACTGGAATACTATACAGCCCTCTTCAGTTTTGGTCTAAAGTGCAAAGAGTACATCACTTCTGCACTTATATTTACTTAATCCACATGGAAAAACTAAATATTAAGTTCAAGACTCAAACATTGTTCACAACAGGCTGTCAAGGTTCCTAAGGCAGGCTGTCCAAAACTGACAATAAGTACATCTAAAAAAGATACAGATGTTCTGGGTGTAGATCATTTCATGTTCAAGGCTCCTCTCTTTCCAATTTGCTTCCTTTAGTTCTCTGCGGTGAAGGTGATCTAGAGTGCTGGAACTCCCTAAAGACACATTCCTTCCAACAGCCTTTCATTCTGTGTCCCAGGACAATCCAGGTTCCAGCAACCTCCTACTTTATTATTATAATAATTATGTTAGTTGATTATCATATACATACAGGGCCTAACACTCTTCCCTAGAAAACAGTTCAAAGCTTCCTCCAACTATCTTTTATCATTTGTATACAAAAAATGCACATAGTGAATATATAAATATATATATATATATATATATATATATATTCACTGAAGAAAAAAGGTTAAAGTGAAACTATAGTAAGGAATTCTAATAATATCTTACTTTCTTACTTTACATAAGAAAAACTTTGGAAGTTCATTGATAAAAAAAGGTTAAAGGGATGCTGTATTTAGGTGAAAATATTGTTTCAAACAAACAAAAACCTCTGAAATTCAACAGTCATAATTATCTCCTGTAACTATAACTCATGGCCTAAAGTAACTATAACTCGTGCCACCGCCATGCACAGTGTTGTCATCAATTACGTGATTTCAGATGTTGCACTGATGTTATTAATGATGTCATAGAAAATGAGTGATGTACTATACGAGGCAATTAGAAGTACATGGTGAGGCTATTTTGTTACAGAGGGTGCTCAGGTGCCCACCCAGGGAACCAACAAAACGGATAATGTTGAGGGCTGCAGGGGGAGCCCCAAGACCCTCGTGTCCCTGCCGGGTCCCCAGCCAGCACGCATTCTGGGTGTGATGGGAACCGCCTGGGCAGGGGCAGCTCATGTCTCTGCCCTGCTGGGTCAGAGCAAAATTGTGTTCCATGCACAGGGGAGTGTGGGCTGGGAACTTAGGGCCAGATGTACGAAGCAAAAATAGAGCCTAGCAAATTGCAAGTCTTTTGCGAATCGCAATTTGTGAGGCTCTATTTTGGATGTACAAAAGTGTGTAACACACTGTTAGCGATTCCCAATGGGGTTACAAAGTGAGAGGCTCATGAATATTAATGAGCATATCGCAATTTGCGACCCTTTTGGGAATGGCAGGCCCTCCCAGGTATGGTGGCCTACTGAGCTCAGGAGACCACCATGTCTGGGACTACTTTTCAATAATGCAGTTTTTTTTTAAATGCAGCCCGTTTTAATTAAGGGAAAACGGGCTGCATGTATGAGCTACATTTTAGAAACAGATGAAACCAGAAGCTTTTATGTTGATTTAAACATCAACTGGTTCTTTTTTCTAACCCTGGGCGTAGTGGGCGTAGTGGGGCTTCGCGGAGCTACGTGAAGTGGGCGAGAAACTACGCCCACCTCCGCACTCTGCGTAGCCCCACTACGCACCGCAGGCCTCCCTCCCTCCCGCCCTCCCTAAATACTTTAATTTAAATGTTAGAAAGAATTAAAAGGCACTTACCTTACCCGCCGCTGCCCGCCGCATCTCCGGGGCTCCCTCTCTTCATCGCCGCCGTCTTGGGTACTAATGCGCATGCGCGGGCGGCCGCGCATGCGCCTTTCTCGTGAGAAATGCGCATGCGCGGCTGCCCGCGCATGCGCATTAGTACCCTAGAAGGCAGCGATGAAGAGAGGGAGCCCCGGGGACGCGGCGGGCAGCGGCGGGCAAGGTAAGTGCCTTTTAATTCTTTCTAACATTTTAATTAAAGTATTTAGGGAGGGCGGGAGGGAGGCGGGTGGTGGCCAGCTACGCACAGTCTGCGGAGCGTGCGTAGTGCCGAATTCTATGCCTGCTACGCAAAATGCGTAGAAGCCGGCACTACGCACACTCCGTGCACGGAGCGTAGCTGCCCACCCAGGCTTACCTAAGCTATCAATAATTCAGGGGCTTATAAAGTGCGGCTACTCACACATGAGGGTCTTTAGGCGTTGTTCATGTGTGCCAAATTACACCACATGCCAGCACCCTACAACGACCAACCTTCGGGTGTATTGTCATTATGTAAGATGTTTGGAATGCCACAAATGCCCGTGGTACAAAGGGCGTGGGCATGGATTATGCCACCCACCCATGTCGTCAAGAGCCTGGCTCTCGTTAGCACAGTAGGTGCAGTGACTGGAGTCCAAGGGGGTTGAGATGCGCGTATGAAGTGGAAGGGATGTTCATGTTACTTTGTTGCTTTACGTGTGCGTGTTTTGTTATTCAGGCCCGAGTCCTCCATATGAAGTTACAGAGTAACATGGTAACATGTGCCTCTCTTCCTCTCGAGATGGGTCCGAGAGTACCAAGGAGAGAGAGGCCTACCTGTGTTCCCCTTCAGTTGATACAATTGGGAAAAAAAGTGACAGGAGTTGCATTGGAGAAAATAAAATAGCTTGAAAATGTTGTGTTTCAGTGTGGAACATTCGATGCCTAAAAAGCACTCCGAGTGGAACTTCCCCTTCAAGCTATTCCTACAGCGATTCTGAAGCACTTCTATGGGGTGTTTTGTGGGCTTGTTAAAAAAGAAGCCTTCATATCATGCAGGGAGGGTTCGACACACTGTTTTAATCTCCATTCTCGTCTGTGATAACTCCAGAATCTCCTAAAGTGACAGTTTTTGCTGGTTAAGAAACCTCTCGGCCCGATTGTGACAGCTGCTAGGAAACGCTTGTTTGGTTATAAAATAAAACACCTTCGAGAACGGCTGGAATGTTGGAACTCTTCAACGCATAAAACTCTTAAAATTTCAAGGCAACTGTGGAAAACTACCCACTTATGAACATTTTAGTAATCGCTGTGCCCAAACTAACAGTTTTGCTCCAGAATTGCCACCATAGAGATATATTGGTCCAGCTGCATAAAAACATTATTTATTTGCCCTTTTTTATTGTGCACAGCCTCCATTCACTGTGTTTCGCCGCGCCATCTTTTCCATATCCTCAACATTCCTGAGAACATTCCATTACCGGAAAGCAATGATAGATTTTTAAGACCAGAATAATTCCAAGAATGTTTAAAATAAAACATTTGTCAAAAGGCGCGAGTCAACCATTAGAGGCGTAAACAGTACTTTTCATCAATTGTCAAATCTGATGTACCCCAGAGGAATGTCAGCCATTCCTTTTTATTTGCCTATGACAAGTAAGAGTTACTCTCATCGCGGTTGCCTGGCGTCAATCTTTTTTATTGGCAGAAAAAGGTTTGCAGTTTGCGTTACAAGAAATACTTATAATAACAGATAGTTGCCATATTTACACACATATAAACAAACACACGAGACACATAAACATGCAACCATTGGCGAGGAAGCATGCCACAGATAAAGAAGTTTTGTAGTTAATTGTGGATTTACAGTCACATTTCACAAAATGTGAACCTACATTGAGGGAAAAGGTGGGGAAACTTAAGACAAATCACGGGAAGCAACTGTGTGGATGATACATCTCTCTTTATCACCTGCTGCAGGCGTGGCTGGTGCAGGTAAGAGTGGTGGGGCCGGGGGACAGGTAGGGGAGGATTCAACAGATGGCCACAAGGTAAAATTAAATAAATAATTCATTTGCTCTTGTCATTCTCTGTCAAACTCCCCCCCCCCCACCCGGCTCCAATGCCTCATTTTGTTACCCAACCCCGGCCGCGGCTGACCTGGTGTGTCTTCTAGAGCAGCTCGCCTTACTCATGAGTCAATTTGTAAAACAAATATCATATTCTGACAGTCTTCTCTTCCCCCACAACACCATTACTCACATTTTTACTCCTGCCATGTGTATCTCTATGATTAGGAAAAATGCATCCTGGCACCTCTTCTTCAGCCTCATCCAGACTTTGATGTTTCAGACGTCAGCTCTCTTTAACTATGATATTATTCAGTGTATAAATTCTTTCTTCTATCATAAGGCACAGGGACGGACCAGGGAATCAAAAAAGCAGCCCTGGCTTGAATGCTCCAACCAGCTATGTTCCCTTTGTCTCCTAGCTCATTCTCTTTCTTTCCATTCTCTCTCTGCTTCTCTCCTCTCTCACTTCTCCCTCACTGCTTTCTTTCTCTATACTTAGCCCCTCTTTCTCTTTCTTTCTCCCTCTTTTGAATCCTCCCCTGCTTACTGCAATTACCCTCAGGGAGCTGGAGAAAGTGACAGAAACACAAGTACAGCCTTGGGCTGCACTGGCCTTTCAAAACCAGCCTCCAAGGGCTCCAGTCCACCAGGGAAATGCCCAGAGGAATACAAGTAGGCTTGTCTGGCCCTGATAGGGCACACTATAATCTGCTGGTTGACTAAGCACTACATTTTAATGCCTTAACCGCTATGATTTTTCTGCCGCGGTGCGGGCGTTCTGAAGAGTGGGCGGGGCTGTGTCGGCCGTTGGCCGACGGCAGCATGCAAGGGGTAATGTGCCAATGCAGGCCAACACAGACATTCACAAATGCATTGCTTGCACAAATACTAGTCATAAAAACCGGACCTATTAACACAATACTGGGAAAAAGCAGCAAAGAATTATTACTTTCTATGTAGAATGCATGTAAGAGATAGAGGATTAAATGTCACAAACAGTGTGAAAATTGCCCTTTTCTATTGCAAAATAGTTCATCATGCATTGCAATGCAAGCACTCCGTAGGAGGCGAGAGGGTGATGAATCAAACAGCAAGAGGTGAGAGAGTGAAGTCAAGGACCTCTCTATGTATTTTTTAAAGAACTGGCAGCAATATGTCTTTCAGGTAATGGCGATGTGAAACAAAACATAAAATGGAATGGTGAGTGAGTGAGTGAGTCGATTAGCCAGTTGATAAATGTATCTGTTTGAGCCAGGGGGCAAGCAGGAATGAATACAACGTCCTTAGAAGCTGACTCACCATGTTAGTCCCTTCCTAGAAGTTGACCAGCAGGCAAGAACATGAATGAGTTCTTAGTTGGCTAATCCCAATGCTCTTAGTGGGAATCTTTATTTTTATTTTTTAGGGTGAGGTGTATTATAAGAGACCTTACCTCTGCATGCTTTCATGCTGTGGAAAATGCATTCCTTGGAACAATTTTGGAAAGACAGCAGGAGAGTCATTCATGTTGCTTGGGAATAGTGTGTATCTATGGCCTGATCTAATCAATCCAGATCAATTGGAAATTCAATTAAAGATTAATTATCAGGGTTACCCAGAAAAGGTTAGTCAATTTGTGCATCGTATACGTACTGTCTGATTTAGGTCAAATATTTACATGGAAGATGAGAGGATACAGGATGGCTAAAACAATCTATCTGAGTAGAAGTGGTTTACAAATCTACAACTAAGAGGACAAATCTGAGACTGGAGAAACCACATAGGCACTGTACTTATCTTGGAGGTTCCTTGCAGCACATCCAGGCAACAGGGCAACACAGTGCAAATGTGTGCAGTAGGTCTATACACCCGCCCACAGCTGGCATGCCACACATTGAGGGTGAGCACAACGGGGACAGAAAGCATAGGAGTATTAATTCTGAGCTTCTTTGGAATTCCACTGTTTTATGGGGAATTGTCAAGTGATGCATGATTTTCACAATGGGTTCACATGTTTCTCCATGAAAGAGTTGGTCACACCAAGTTTTAGTTTATATGTATTTTCAACCGACCTTGAGAACAAATGAGTGCAGATGTTGTCTTATTTAACAATTTACATGGATAGGTATATTCAATCACCATTTTCTCTCCCCTTAATATATGTAATTCACTCTCTTTTATTTGTGCTTGAGGGTGAACAGATAAAATGCAAGTCGGGGAGGGCTATGTGATTATTCCGCAATGCCTTCTAGTAAAAAGGATATTAAGGCCTGTGCATTGAGAGCGATCACACTGTTCTTCAATGGTTTATTTATTCTTTAGATTCTTTTTTTAATGTGAGAAGAAACCTTCTATGCCCCGGGTCACCATTTTTTATCACAGCAATGAGTACCCCTTTTGTGAGGGTAGAGGGTGATAGCCCAAACTAATTGCCACTCAAACATCCATCCCACACTCAACTCAGCTCAGATCACCCACTCATTTCTACAATTGATGCATCCGTTCTTTCTTTTTCATCCTTTCTCCCTTGCCTCTTCATAGTTTAGTACGCTGCGATACATATACTTTTTTTACACCCCCATTCTCACTTTCTGAATGGCTCTGTGTGCCTGAATACTGTGGCTGAACCCATTTACTTTCATTTTCTCACTCCTGCACCACCTGATCTTTCTTTTCAATTTTGTCCACTAAAGTTCATGAACACTACTGTGTAAACACTGTGAATTTTCTTTTGTGTACTGGTGCAATGAGTCTTTTTTCACTTTCTATTGTAGTGTTTATTACACAATAACTCTAGAACTTTGTTAACATGAGGATTTTAAGAGTGTCTAAGGCAGTTTTTAGTTGATTTTTTTGTGACTTCCCTTTTTCCTTTGATATACTGAGCAATCATTCTTAGAAACACATGCCAGTGATATTCATTCTTGTGGGCTCAAACTTACCAGCGGCAGATGGATTCCACACTCAATTCCAGCTTATTACACTTGCATGTAAAAACTGTTTTTTTATGTCTGTTCTAAACTGGGTTACTGGTTTAATGGGGTGTGAGCCCTGGTCAAGGAAAAACTACAATTCCAGTCATGGTATGGCATAAGCAAACCCAAATTAACCTATGCTCAACTCTCAGTAGCTTGGCACAGAGCAGTCAGGCTTAAATTAGAGGCAATATGTAAAGTATTTGTGCAACCGTTCAAACAGTAAACAGGGAAGACACCACACAAATAGATCCCACACTACGTTAGTATAATGAAGCAAAATGTAATAAATAAAACAAGACATGAATGACAAAATTCCAATCTGTAGAACTGGAGTTATGAACTTTTAAAGAATTAACTGCAATATAACGTCTAAAAGCATAAAACTCCAATTGCAGCTATCTGGTAGCAATGGACCGGGTCAAAGTAAACAGTTCAGGCCCACTGCGATACAGCGTGGGTCGGATACATTTCCAGATAAGTCCTGCCGAAGTTTCACCTTCTCAAGCTTTGTGCCAAGAGTCCTGTTCACATTGGGGAGGGCAGCAGGGAGCAAGGAGAGTGTTGCTGGCGGTGGTCGGTGTGGTGCGAGGAGCAGGCCAGGTATCATGGACAGGCAGGCAGGAGCCTTGAGTTGGCGGTCCTCCATGGCGTTCAATTCGTGCATTGTGAAGTGAAAAGCTGGTGGCGACACGTGCTGATTTTCGGTGCTAGAAGCGCAGTTTGGCTGCGAACAAACCAGTTTGCAGTCACAAATAGCCCAAAAGATTGAATTCAAGAGCTAGAGAGTTACACCAAGGGCCTAGGACCTGAAAGGCATCACTTGGGGGGCAGGAACATGCGGAAGACGGGTCCAGAGGCTATTGGGGAGCCTTTTATGTCCTTTAGGCTCAGATCAGGAGGCCAGCAGACTAGCCTTTTGAGTCACTCAGGGGTCCTCGGTTCAAGATGAAGTTGCAGGCCCAGTTCTTCCTCCTCAGGCAAGAAGGCAACAGTCAGCATGTCAGCGCGAAATGGAAGCAGCTCCTTCAGAGTGGTAGTCCAGACGTGGCAGTCCTTCCAGCAGCACAGTAGTCCTTCTTCCTGGCAGAGTAGCCACAGGTCCAGAAGTGTACTGAAGTGGTTGTGTCTGAGGTCCTTCTTTTATGCAGTGGTTCCCTGGTTCTGGAAGGCGGGTGATGATTCTAGGCAGTACCTTTGAAGTGCATGGAATTTACTACCTCCCCTATTCTGGCTCCAAGCTCCTGGAAGTGCCAATGCAGGGTTATTAGGCCCTTTGTGTGGAGGCAGGACACAGCCTATTCAAGTGTAAGTGGGGCTGTGCCCGGCTCCTCTCTCCCATTCTGCCATTGATGCCCTTCCAGGCTCACCTAGGAGGGGCGGCTCCTCCATTTGAGCAGAGCAGCATCGACCCGCAAGCCTCGCGCTGAAAAATAAAATGGCAATAAACGTATTTATTGCCATTTTATTTTTCCGCAACCCATTCCAAACTAAGTGTCAGGATGGGATGGGGCCAGTGCTGCTGAGTAACAGCAGCTGGGAGCTGTGTGCTTTAAAATACACATGTTTCTTTGGCCGGCCATCTTGAGATGGCAAGCCAGACATGCACATTTTAAAGTTTTCTAACCTAGCTGTCTGAGACAGCTGGGGAAGAGTAAGCCTAGGTATCCAGTGCTCCTAGGAGCACTGACAAAGCCTGCTCTATCCAATCCTGATGCTGCTCTCAGGCTGTGAGAGCAGTGCTAGGATTGGGAAGTGCAGTGTCCTGCATCCAGAGCGTCCAGAAGACCCCTGTGGGAGTAGGACGTCGTGCTGCAAGTTCGGTAAGTCTATTCTAGACCTGAAGGCATCAGAGCACTTTAAATGAGCACTAGTTGCATTACAGATGGACACATTCATTTTTTGTTAGGCACGGGGAGGTTAGGTGATTTTTTTAAATGGTAAAAAAATGTATTCTGTTAACTTAGCCTCAGCTTTTTGTCTGCCAGCCCCATTTTGTGTTTCTTTGGGGACCTTCTAAGTTAGAAATTGCGTGATCACTGAAAGCTGGTCATACTGATAACATTCGCATGTCAGCGTGTCAGAGTAAGCTGCCCTGCCAAAAGGCCTACGTGCACAGATGGTTAAACTGTTAGCCCACCAACACCTGTAACCTCCCTTGCTTATCAGTGAAAGTGACGTGGGTAGGGTTTATCAGGATTGTACAGTACAGCATGTAGGCGTTGCGTAAGGGGGTTGTGAAAGCGTTATGCAAAGTGTGATGTAACCATGACTAAGGGGTTTTCTAATGAACTCCTATAGTTCCTAGACTGTGTAAAAGGCAGACCACAAGCTGTTCTAGTTTGTTCCCTCTCAGGCACTTGTAAGTGTATGTATGACAGAGCCATCTCATGAGATACATATGTTTATTCCCACGCTAGTGTCGATTCCTCATTTATTTAACCCGTAGACAAGAAGAGTGTCCCTGCACTGGGGAGACTGATAAGAATCTCACTTGTACAATTGGCGCTCAACGTGTGACCCCATTGGGGGACACAGCTGGACCAGAAGGAGGTAATTTCGACAGGACAGAAACACTGAAGGAGCGCCCTGCAGACTGAGACTTGCTCTCACGGCCAAAGTGATTTTCAGCTTATCGCCCTGACCTTTGTGGAGGCTGTATTTCTCAACTGGGGCTCTTCTGTTGGCATTTTGGAGGTGATCTATTGATCTTAGGATCAGCAGGTGGGAGCTGGAGTACTGCGATCAGGTAGGATCGAATTGGCTGTCCTTTTTGGGTTTTGTTTGAAAAAGTCATTTGAAAATGCCTTTGGCAGGTAATGTGAGAATTTTTTCTCATCTATTGGTTTTGGTCTAAGAGTCTTTCAACGCTATTGTCAAGAAGTATTTGGTAAACATGCTTGTTTTAAGCACACTTCGTGCAATATGTTGTTGCTGCAGCAAGAAATATGTTTTAGAGGAAAGACAGCCGGGCGCCTTTAGAAGGCACTCCGAATTATGAAATGTACATTAAATATATTTCTTCCATACAGTTTGGTGCATTATGGAGCAAATATACAAAGGCCAGTGCTAGTTTACAGTGGCAACTTCATGGTACCTTTGATTCATATAAAGTGCAATATATAGAACAACTTTTTAAAAAGAAAAGTAGGCAGAGTATGTTTGATGCTTTAGGTTCCTGGAAAAAATATATAAAACAGAAACAAATTAAAGAAGAAAAGATAGGAAGAAAGCTGAAGAGCAGACTATTGTGCAGAAGATTAAAAAGCTCCAATTAAAAATGCAAGAAGAAAGTGTAGAAAGTGATGAGAGACGATTTCAACTTCAATTACAGAAAGCATATGTGACTAAGGAAGAAGCAGGACATAAGGGGTTAGAAGAGGAGGATTCAGAATTAGAAGAAATGCTTTGTAGACCAGCCCACCTCCTTATGCGCCGGATCTTGTTGGAAATAATGCAGCTCTGACGGATCCTCCCCAGTTACCTCCAGTAGTTCAAATATATCCTCCATTATCTGCTGCCTCTGATGCTACCCCAGTTCTTGATAGAAAGACTGTAGTTCGTACACCTCCCAGTCCTAACAACGTCATAGATCTATCCTTACGGAAGAGGACAAAGTGGTATCATTGGTTAGGGCTTGTGAATGGGTCCGAGATGATGATATACGATTGGATTATGTTTTTACGACTTTGACACAATACCCACAATCGACTCAACAGTATGTTGTAGGGAAAATGGCTAATGCACTAATAGAGGACTGGAGGACTAATATGAATGAGAAAGCTGCTTGATAATGAATTAGGATATTTAAAAGGACAAATGAAGGAGCATTGACCGCTGCTCCCTTGAAAGTAGTGGTAGAAGATATATTTACTCAGAAAAAAAAACTTAAGACCCTCATGTCGGACTTGACTCAAATTTTTCCTATTCGAGAAGGGACCCCCGTGTTTCAAGCAGCCTTAGGTGACGGGCAGGAAGTTAATGTGGCTGGGTTCCGGTTTCAATGGATGTATTCCCCTCAGACATTTTGGCCCTTAAAACTTCTTTGCCTGACCCTTGGAAAAACCTGAGTGCATTTTATGATGAATTGAATGCTGCTGTAACTTCTTGTGTTATGACTTCAGTTGATATTTACATGTTTTTCGGATTGATATTCTCCCTGACCTTTGACGTATGGTCTTCAAACAGGACCATGCGGCCTTTGGTGGTACTTGGGTGCAATTACAAGCAGCAAATATTGATAGGAAAGTGGGGAAGAAACCACCACAGCTTATATTAGATTTACCTGGTCACATTACTACTTATTTGAAGGAGATAGGGCCACCAAAGACAATATTATGGGCGAAATTGGTAGCCTGCAAACAAAGGAAAGATGAGTCCGTTCCTGATTTTTTCACAAGGTTTGAAATGACGTGTAATGATTATAGTGGTCAAGACACAACTTGTGATACAGGTCAACATTTCTTTGTGGATACATTTGTAGCTAATTTGTTACCTGATATTTTACAGAAATTAAAAGAAGATGACAGTATGTGGGATTCCTCTGCCCCGCCAAAGATTTTGGATATGGTCCCGTATTATGAGAATCAAGTAAATCAAGAGAAGGAGAAAAAAAGAGGGTAAAAATAAGGAATTGAAAACTAAAATGTTATTGAACCAGGTTTATGGGCCACAGAGAGGTAGAGGTCATGGGGTATTTAGAGCTGACCTCCCAAGGAGGAATATTCCAGACTCTTGGGCTTTTGGTCCATTGGGATGGAATCAATGTGCATACTGTAAACAGGATGGAAATTGGCGTTCTGAATGCCCATTGCTCCACAAACAAGGTAAAGGTACTGGACGGGGAGTGCAAAGAGGTCCTCAACAGCTTCCCGGTCCTAGTGAAAAACAGAACTATTTTGACAATCCTGTCCTGACGAAAGCCTATTATGCAGATTATTTCAGGGCATCCAATGCCACAAGTGTGCACTTTAACTAGGACAGCGTAGGACAAGGAGAGAAATCGGTTTCCATACCGGTAGATCAGACAGGCCCATATGTTACTGCTGAAATACAGGGGACCTCTCAGATGTTTCTAGTGGATACTGGGGCTACACAAAGTGCACTTTCTAAAAAACGGATCCCTGGGACTCCATCGTCTGGCCATAATAACCTGTCAATAGGCTTTTGTGGGAAGCCTATTCTTAGTCCCGTGTCAAAACCCCTGGATCTTACTATTGGACTGTTTACTGTCCAGTCACCGTGCCTTCTTGCACCACATTCTCCTGATAATCTGCTAGGTCTCGACTTACTCAAACATTTCTGTGCACGCATCTATTGTTCACTGGATGGTGTATATGTACGTTTGGTAAGCGGATAAGTAATAGGTAGTATGTTATGGATGACGTCTTGCATGTAATGCCCACTGTCCCCCTTTCTGTGTGGGCGGAGGGTGATACTGATGTAGGTTTATTGTCTATTGAACTGGTGAATATTCAGGTTAAACAGAAAGCTGTCTTGCCCCGTATACCTCAGTATAAAATATCCCAGGAAGACGAAAGCGCCTTTGTTCAGATTATAGAAGATCTTATTGTAAAAGGCGTAGTGGAAGAGACTGATAGCCATGTTTATAACAGCCCTAACTTCCCTGTTTTGAAGCATTCTATTTCTGAAGATAAAGAAAAAGTTTATCGATTCGTAATTTATTTGTGTGAAATTAATAAAATAGTTGTGCCACAGTTTCCCGTAGTTCCAGATATTACTACATTATTAACAATGATTCCAGCCACAGCTTCTGTTTATTCAGTAATAGACCATAAAAATGCGTTCTTTTCCATTCCCATTGCACCCTCTAGTAGGTATTTGTTTAGTTTCTTAATTAAAAGGCGATCATTCCAATTCAGTTGTGCCCCTCAGGGGTATGCAGAAAGTCTAAGCATTTATAGTCAGGCCCTTACACGTCAACTTGATACCTTGCAGTTACCCCCAAGGACTTCATTGTTACAATATGTGAATGATCTGCTGATAGCAGCCGACACCACTGTACTTTGTGTTGAGGCTACCTTCCTCTTATTGACTCACCTTGCAACATTGGGACACAAAGTTTAGAGAAAAAAATTGCAGTTTTATCGACCAGAGGTTACCTATTTTGGTCACGTCTTGTTGAAGGAGGGAAGAACGCTGACCAAAGACAGAATTAAGGATATCATACACACACCTATTCCTCAGACGCAAAAGGATATAAGGGCATTGATTGGCATGGTGTCCTATTGTCGTCATCGTATCCCACATTTTTCTCTTACTATTAAATCGCTCCTTGCCCTTACAACAAAAGATACCTAATTTCCTTTGCCCTGATCTTGTGCATGTCAGGATGCATATCAGCAACTTCGAGCAGCATTATGTTCTGCTCCTGTATTGGGAACACCTGATTACACAAAGCCATTTTTTCTTTATGTACATGAACGAAAAGGTTGTGCATTGTCTGTTCTAACACGGCCACACGGGGACAAACAACGCTCATGTGCATACTTCTCTGCAGTTCTGGACCCTGTGGCTAGGGCACTACCTGGTTGACTGAAAGCTGTGGCAGCAACTGCCATTTCGATCAGGCAATCAGCAGGACTTGTACTGGACTCCAAACTTACGGTTTTTGTTCCTCATTCAGTTGATGTATTATTGAATCAAACTAAGACACAACATTTAATGAGTGCTCGTATTACCGGGTACAAACTCACTTTGTTAGCATCACATATAACTCTTAAAAGATGTCTGACTCTAAATCCCGCCACTTTGTTGCCCTTACCTTCTGAACATTCTCGTGATATACACAATTGGATTTTCACCACTGAAAAACAGACTAAAGGTCGAGTGGACCTTACTGATAGTCCAATGCTCAGGGAGAATTAAATGCAGATGTTTTAAGCTGCCTGATGGCAATACAACTGCAGCTTACGCTATCACTACGCTGCACACAATTGTGGAGACGGCTCGAATCCCCTATAAGTCTTCACAGGCCGTCAAACTTATTGCACTCTTGAGAGCTTATGAGCTTAGTCAAGGACTGTCTGTAAATATTTATACAGATAGCTAGTACGCCTTTGGAGTTGCACATAATTTCAGACACTTGTGGCAGAAAAGGAGGTTCCTGACGTCACACGGAACAAGGATCCAACATGGAGAATTAATTCAGAATTTATTAACAGCCTTAACGCTACCAAAGCAGGTGGCTATTGTTAAGGGTAGTGCACACCAGAACGTGGTAGATGATGTGGGAAGAAGCAATCCTTTTGCAGACAGTACTGCAAAAGAAACAGCACATAGCAAACATGAGAAAATGTATGTAATGTACTCCTCTGCAGAAAAAAATGATCATGTCAAAAAAGAAATCAGGGAGATTCAACAGGTGGCTACAAAAGTGCAAAAAAGAACAATTAGAGAAGACAGGAATATTGGATAGTGAAAATTGTTGGCGAAGAGGGCCAGATGGGGACTGGTGAAATGTGCCCAGTTCCTATGTACTACCATTTGTCATTCACATGGCCTAGCACATGTTAGTACAAAGAGTATAGCCACACATTTAGAGCAAGTATGGGAGCATCCAGATATAAGGAAAACAGCTAAATATCTTGTTAAACACTGTATGATATGTTTGCAACACAATCGGGGAAGGGAGTGGCTATCCCAAAATGAGGGTTCTCTCCGCCTAGTGTGCCATTCGAAGTCCTGCAAATGGATTTTATAGAACTGGAAAGGTGCAATAACCTTAAGTATGCCTTGGTTATAGTATGCACCTTTAGTAAGCGGGTGGAGGCATATCCAATAAAACATAATACTGCACTTACTACAGCTAAGATCCTTTTGAAGGAGTATTTCCCCTGGTTCGGAATTTGTAAAATTTTATGGAGTGATAATGGACCTCATTTTATTGCACATGTTATAAAATTAATTTCTGAAAGTTTGGGTGTAGGTCAGAAATGTCATGCTGCTAATCACCCACAATCTGCGTGACAGTGTTTAAATGGCCTGATGCTTTGCCATTAGGCCTTATGTCCACCCAAGCAGTGGCACATAGCAAGTATGGCCTTACACCATATGAAGTGGTATTTGGGAGGCCAATGAATGTATGGGGTCCCCACTTCCTAAGAAAATGAGAGAACTTGAGTACCCGTTTTTGTTAGATTACATAAAGGAACTTACAGACAATCTCTCTTTGATTCATCAACAGGTGCGAGACTCACTTCCTGACACTACTGAAGGTCCTGGGCATTTGTTACGACCCGGTGTCTAGGTCCTTATGAACAATTTTCAGCGCTCAAAGAACTTGGAAGTTCGTTGAAAGGGGCAGGAACAGGTCCGCTTGGTGACACGAACAGCAGTCTGAGTTACGAACAGAAGGAATTGGGTCCACAGCTTTTACTGCAAGAAAATGCCAGCTGATTTTACTCAAATTACAGAATCTGAGAACGCAGGAATTGCACACAATATTCTCAGCAATGAAGAAAAGACGGATCATTATTTTACCACACCTGAAGAATTGCTTTTTACTGATCAAACGACAGCTGGAAGAGAGAGGTACAATCGGAGACCTCATGTTATCCACTGAGTGAATATTTTGAAAACAGGGTGCAGCGAGTCTTGTCCAGATAGAGGGCCTACTTGGCAGGAGACTCTGTTCTGCAGAAGTGGCTGAACTAGATTTGGTGCGGTTTGTAGCATGGATTTCCTGAATCCGTGGAAGAACCCGAATTTTTGAACTACGAATTGATTTGTGGTAAAAACATTAGTCCTACAGTTTTTATTGGAGAGATTTCGAGGAGTTTTTTTTGCAGAGAACCCCAGACACTATCCGAGTGCTTATTAATTTACTTTGCCCAGGACTGGAAGTAGAGTCAGAACTTTCCACTACTTGGCCCAGGAACCCGATCAGAAGCAAAATAGTGATGGTTTGTCTTGGCCCAGAGTTTCAGTTCCCTGACTTTTCCGCACAGGATTTTTTAGGGGACCCGAATTGCATTCTTTGAAAGAGGCAGTATATCTAACAATCCTTGAAGCTATAGGGGACAAATTAGTGGACGATTTTTAATGAGTACCTGTTAAATTGATTTCCTTGCTATCATTGAGCTACAAGTCTTCAACTATTTTTTCTTTTTTAGTTTGGACTTTGTTGACGTGAACAAGTGTTGTTTGACTTAAGTATTTGCTTTTTCTTTGAAAGTTCCCCATTGACAGATACATGCATTGGACATAAACTATAAGACTCTTTTGAAAAAGAAAATTTTGTACAACGTTTTTAAGCGACAATACAATTAAGAACATTGTTGTTTTTTGGTCGCTAAATATGGAGGAAGAACACCAGGATATTCAACACCTCACGTCAAGAAAGAAGAAACGGAAATGGATGTCTATTTATTTAGCAGCAAGTGTAATTAGTTTTATAGGAATTTGTGTTATAGCTTGGTTCTTACATGTAAATTATCCTGTGCACGTTTGTATCTCCAACACCCACACCGTCTGAACATTGTGTCATGGGGATGAAAATTACTTCTTATAGAACTCTGTCTAGTAGGCGCTATTCTAGGATGTTGTCTTTGTATTCAATGTATGCCTATTATATGCCCCCTCTGTACTTCTGTATGTATGTTCTGTACCCTGAGAAAGTGGATATTTGTAATGCTGCTAATAAGCAGCTAATGCTTCAGCAGCAAATAGATACATTTTTGAAAATAGATACGGAAAGTTTGAACGATGTAGAGAGAGCAAATTTGACTGTTGCAGTGTAATGTGGATTTGGGTTTTTACTCTCCATGTATTCGGTATTTGAAAGTTTTTATATATATATATTTTTGAAATATACTCTCGATTGTGCAAAATGCATTTAGCAGAGGCTAAAAGGAGGGACTATTAAACGGTAAAACATTGTATTCTGTTAACTTAGCCTCTACTCTTCAGCTTTTTGCCTGCCAACCCCATTTTGTGTTTCTATGGGGACCTTCTAAGTTAGAAATTGTGTGTTCACTGAAAGCTGGTCATACTGATAACATTCGCGTGTCAGAGTAAGTCTCCCTGCCCTGCCAAAAGGCCGACGTGCACAGATGTTTAAACTGTTAGCCCACCAATGCCTGTAACCTCCCTTGCTTGTATAAGCGTTACGTAAAAATGTCATAAGAGGGTCATGCAAAGTGTGATGTAACCATGACTAAGGGGTTTTCTGAAGAACTCCTATGGTGCCTAGACTGTATAAAAAGCAGACCACAAGCTGTTCTAGTTTTTTCCCTCTCAGGCACTTGTAAGTGTCTGTATGACGGAGCCATCTCATGAGATAAAATACATTTATGTTTATTCCCACTCTAGTGTCGATCCTCATTTATTGAACACGTAGACAAGAAGGGTGTCCCTGCACCAATGAGACTGATAAGAACCTCACTTCTAAAATTTGCCCAGAATCACAGGATGTTGAGCATCTCTGCGGTGTCTTGAACCTGGTTCCCCAGTTTTGAGGTTGACCACTTTGGCCGTTAGGCCACGTCCTCGCCCCTATTGTCTTTATTTTAAAAAAAATTGTTGTGCCCCCACCCCATCACTGCCACTGACATCTCAGCTACCTATTGTGTGTAACTGTCTGTGAGGAATTCACAAAGTCCAACCTTCATGTACACCCCATCATGTGGCCCAGAGACAGGCTGCAGGCACCAAATGCTGAGGCAGAAAAATGCTAACTTTCTAAAAGTGGCATTTTCAAAAATGTAATTTAAAACCGGACTTCACCATAAATTAGGAATTTTCATTACAATTCCAAAGACACCAAACATAAAATCGCTACCTGCTCCTAATTGGAAATATAGCCTATTAAATGTAATAAAGTAACACCAGTGTTATCCTATGGGAGAGATAAGCCTTGCAGTAGTGAAGAGTGAATGTAAGAGGTTTTTACTACAGGGACATGCAAAACCCTGGGGCTGTTCAGGGCCTAGCTTAGGGGTGACATATGTATTAAAAAAGGAAGGTTTGGGCCTGGCTAGAGCTTTTTTTGCCAAGTCTGCACTGGCAGGCCTGAGACATGTATAAAAGGCTACTTCTGTGGGTGGCACTATCAGTGATGCAGGTCTACTAGTAGCATTTAATTGACAGGCACTGGGTAAATATAGTGCACTTTACTAGGGATTTATAAGTGAATTGAATATGGGAAATGGGTATAAGACAATGTTACTATGTTTAGGGAAAGAGCACAGGCACTTTATCACTAGTTAGTAGTGGTAAATTGTGCTAGTCCTAAGGCCACCAAAAATTAATTCAGCAAAACATAAGAGAGAAAGGCAAAATGTTTGGGGATGACCCTGCAGAAAGGGCCAGGTGCAACAATGTAATTTCTTTTGTGCTCATATCACCTCCAATAAGCACTAACCACCCACTAAGACCCATAGTGCTCAGTATCAGGATCAACTTTTAACAAGTCCTCTGGACTTCGGCTCTTTAACTCAACCTCCCTGCCACCTGCTGACTGGTGAGGTTTAATCATTGGACTTGGTGTTGTTCATCCTATCTTCAACATTTCCCAAAACCCTTCTTGCTTTGCCCAGGTTTTACTCTTCCTGTTCACCTCCCTGAAATACCTTACTAACCTCTGCCAGACTTGCCGATTTGGCGTAAGGGTTAGCACCAAAGTTTGAAGATTTCCCTCTTTGCCAGTAAGACCAAATAGAAAATCAGATTTTGTTGGTGAGCTGAGAGGGGGGCACCTCCTTGCATGCTAAGCCAAATATAATCAAAATGGGGCTTACCTCCAAAGTTCTTCCTTAAGTGTCAGAGATGATCTTACGAACACCTGACCAATATTCTTCCAGATTCAAGCAGGTGGCATACATTTGTACATCATTGGCATCGCCACTACCACACGATTAACACCTCAAATCTTTGATCCCTCTTATCTTTGCCAACTTCGATGGGATCCAGTAGGCCCTGTGGAAGGTGAAGAAGTGGTTTCTCCTTAGTGCAGCAGATTTAATTACAGAATAAAGTGTAGACAAAGATACTTGCTATATTTCCTCCAGCTCTGTGCTCAGCAAGTATCAGTCCCATACGATGTGTGAAGAATTCAAGTTCTCATCAGCTGCCTTTAAAATGTACTGGTACCAGTGTGCCACTTCCTTCTTCAATTCAATATGATCCTTTAGGTTCTTTCGTCAGGGCTTAGATTCGGTCCAACCCTGACACTTAAGCCACACATTCAGTTGATAGATATTAAACCTAGAAAGATACCCATGTATCCTGCTGTTCCAAGTCTTTCAAGAAAGCCTCTGCCCTTCTTTTTTTTTAATTTATTGTTTTATTTTTTATTTTAGGAGTTTTCTATAGCGCTGGCCAGACCCGAGGGTATCAGAGTTCTTCACTACAGGATATCTATTAGTCAGATAACGAGTGCAATACACACAAAGATAAGCGTACAAGTCCACAGTTAAAATAAGAATACAAATAGGTGTTCAGCTGGCCCGGAGGCAATGAGGGCAAAGTAATATCCTGAGAGGTTCACGTAGCGGTGCCGACCCCATGTGATGGGGAGCAAAGGGGGGGGAGAGGTCGGTTGCAGTTAAGTGCGGTCTGGAGGCAGAACAAGTTAGGGTTTGAAAGTTACATAATAGGTTTTGGGAAGGCACAGTTGAGGTAGAGGTCTTTTAGGTGGCGTTTAAACTTTAGAAAGGAGGAGATAGTTCTGATGTCCACAGGGATGGTGTTCCAGATTTTTGGGGCATTCCCTGCAAAGGAGCGATTTGCCGTTTTCTGTTTGCGTGTTTTTAAGGGGATGAGAAGGAGGGAGTTTGAACTTCTGAATGTTCTAGATTGACCGGCTGTCTTGAGTTTTGAGGCTAGGTATTCTGGTTTCCCTGTGTGTAGGGCTTTGTGTGTCAGGCAGGTCATTCTGAAGCTGGCCCGCATTTCCACTGGGAGCCATTTTAGATCTCTGAGTGCGGGAGAAATGTGGTAAAAAATCTTTACCCCTGAGACCATTCTGGCCGCTGCATTGAGGGTGGTTTTTAGGGGAACTAGGTGGGAGAGGGTGGTACCAGAGAGGGTCGCGTTCCCGTAGTCCAGTCTGGATAACACAAGGGCTTGGGTGGCTTGTTTGAGATCCGCAGGTGGAATGTAGGGTTTGACTTTGTTGAGTAGCTTCAGATTGAAGAAGGCGCTCTTGGCAGAGTGTTTGATGTGGTTCGCCATGGATAATTTGTGGTCTAGGGTGATTCCTAGTGATTTTACAGAGTTTGTCAGAGGGGGAATCACGTTGAGAGTATCAATGGCTTTTAGCCACTCGGACACTTGTGGGTTTTCTTCTTTGTTGGAGATGAGGAGGATTCTGTTTTACCTTGATTGAGTTTCAGGTGGTTCGATGATAACCATTCTTGCACTTCTTTGAGAGTATTATTGAGTCTTAGAAAGTCATTGATGGAGGAGGATTCCAGGTAAATATGGGTGTCATGCGCGTATAAATGGAAGGGGATGTTGGCTTTCTTCAGAATGGAAGCGAGGGGAAACATGTAAATGTTGAACAGTTGCGGGGAGAGAACGGAGCTTTGGAGGACGCCTCTGTTCACGGGGAGAAGGTCGGAAGTGAATGACTTGATTTTGACTCTCTAGGAGCGATTCTGGAAGAAGGATGAGAACCATTGCAGAACCTGTTCTTCTGTACCAACTCTCTCTTTGAGGGCCTTGATGAGAAGGTTATGATCAACCGTGTCAAATGCTGCTGACAGGTCAAGGAGGATGAGTAGGCAGCAATGGTCTGAGTCAAGAGAGTGACGGATGTCGTCGACAATGTTAAGGATTGCAGTTTTGGTGCTATAGCCTTTTCTAAAACCTGATTGATGTTGATCTAGCAGGTTGATACTGTCAATCTGTTTGTTCAGTTGGTGGAGAAAACATTTTTCCAGAATTTTTGGCCAAGAAGGGAAGATTGGAGACCGGTCTAAAGTTATTCAGGTCATTTGAGTCAAGGGCTGGTTTTTTCAAGAGAGGAGTTACTTGTTGGAGTTTTTAAGGAACTGTTTATGATTTTGCACCAGAGTGGAGCGAGGGTGAATTTCAAATCTTTGGCCAATTGGGATGGTAGAGGGTCCAAGTTGTGGGATGAGGGCTTTGACGTGGCGATTAAGTTGAGAATCTCAGTTTCCGTGACGGGGTCGAAGGCGGACCAGGTAAGTGCGGGTCGCCTGCTCGAGGTGGATTCGATTGTTGTGAGGTTGTTGTCTGGAGGATTTAGGTTAATGTCAAGGGAAAGTTCGATGTTGTCGATTTTGTCGTTGAAAAAGTTGACGAAGTTATCGCATAAGGCTTTAGAGGGCTGGACGAGGGAATTCGACGGATTGGAGGTTTGTTTTTTAATGATGCCAAATATTTCTCTTGGTCTGTTTTTTGCCTTGTCGAGTACAGTACAGAAGAAGTTGTTTCTTTCTTTAATGATATGGTTTTTGTACTCTCTTCTTGCTGATTTGAGCTTTTTGTTGTGGGAGGAGGAGGAATTCTCTCTGCAGAGCCGTTCTGAGGCTCTGAGTTGCCTTCTTTCCATGTTGATGTCCTTGTTAAACCATGTTCTTGAGGGGATGTTCCTGTTTTTTTTCAGTTTCATGGGGGCGAGTTGGTCTAAGATGCAGGACATCGTTGTGCTGTAGTGTGCTGTGAGTTCTGCAGTAGAGAGGACGTCCGGGGAGATGGGAAGGAGGGAGGATATTTTTTCTTCTAGGCCAACAGTGCTGATCTTTGATAGGTTCCTAGACCACTTGGGGGGTCTCTGATGGAGGGCTGGTAAATAAACGGTTGAGCTAGGTGGAGAAGGATTAGGTGGTGATCGGACCAGTCAACTGGAAGGATGTGGTCAATAGTGCCTGAATCCTGTTGGGCAATGATGGCGTCCAGGATTGCACCTTTGTTGTGGGTTTCTTCTGAGCAGTTTTGGGTAGCTTGTTGGAGTGAAGTAGGTCACTCAGTGTTTGTATTGGAACACTGTTCTCATCATTCCAGTGATGATTGAGGTCGCCTAAGATTATGTTGTTAGTGCTTCGGAGGGAGCAGTGAGCTATCAGGTCTGACAGGTGCTCTGTGAATGAGGTGGTGTTGCCAAGTGGATGATACAGGAGGTTACAGTGGAGTACCGTGTTTTTGGCAGTACTGATGTTGGTGGTAAGACAAGCAAAGGAGTTGTGGTTAACAGACTCTATTTCCAAGATCGATAAGTTATTTTTGACGATAATTGCCACGCACCGCCTATTTGGACCTTCCTATCCTTGTTGATGATAGAGTAGCCTGGGGGTACGAGCAAATCCAGAATGGGGGTCGAACAGTCGTTTAGCCAGGTTTCGGTGATGAAGGCTATGTCTATGTCATGGCGGAGAATGGTTTCTGCCAGCTCTGTGGCATGTTTCACAGCGGATCTGCAATCGATGAGCATGCAGTTCGTGTTTGGCCTTCCTATATTAGGTTCAATGGGGATGTTGATGAGGGAGGGTGGTGGTCTGGGGGGTTTCAGGAGGATTTGACTGTTTCTGAAGCCGGTGATTACCTGGATTGTAGAATGTTCGCCGCTAGGGGTGGAGTGTAAGGGAGGTAGTCTAGGTGGGATCGGGGGGATTTGATCTCTTCTGGATCCGGTGATAACCTGGATAGTAGATTCTTTGGGGCTAGGGGTGGTGTATGAGGAGGCCAGCTCAAGTGCTGCCTCTGGGGACATGGCTTCAGTGGTTCTGCTTGGTCTCGAGGCCTGGTGTGGGGAGGGGGAGGGTGTCAGGCTAGGGGACAGGGTTTTGTGTGGCTAGGGCGAGTGTGATGAAGAACAGTGGATGGGGGGGTAGGAGTTAAGGGGAGGGTTGTGAAGCGTCAAGAGGTTGGATAGGATGAGATTCTTCCAGTAACCGGCCCCACCTGCTTACGACAATCTGCTTTAGAGGTTTTGCTAGACTGTTTAGCAGGCACTCCGGTGTGCCCGGAGAATCCCATATTGGGGACAACCTGCTATAATATGATATTCCCAAAAGTAGCCTGACCCTGTCCCAGACTTTTGCAGCTGCCTGCAAGCCCTTTGGTCAAACCTTTTTTTGGATGCCCAAAACAAATATAAAAAGCCTTCCTTTGGTAATCCAGATAGCATAGCACTGAACATTATACCCACTGATGGCTCATCTGAGCGGAGAAGCATTTTGTTGTATTTCAGCTGAAAAGTGCAACAATAAAGTTGTATGTCTGAGAGCCCTAGACCGTCTTTCTCCAGTTTTCTTCTTAACTATTTCCAGGAGAGGTGTATGACCTTACTTGCCCAAACAAAAGACTTGATTTTCCCTTGTATTTTCGAAAGGTCCTTCTTATCCAAGTATAGCAGAATACTATCAAACAAGAAGGTAAGTTTACGCAGAATAAACGTTTAGCTGACCATATATGGTAAGAGGAAGTTCTACCATCTCTTCAACAGTCTGTCTATCTCAATACTGATCCTCTCTAAGTTTACAACTGGGGTTTTTCAAAATCTTGTGTGATTTTTGGCACCAAATCACGTATTTCCCTTTGGCGTGATATTACAGTACAAATCTGATTTCATGACTTTATATCAGTTTTCTCCTTGTTAACCTCATAACCAGATATTCTGCCACAATTTCAAATCTCTTCCATTACATTTGAAATAGCACCAGTGGCATCTGAGGTGTAAATAATTAAATCATCAGCGTAAAGAGATATTTTCCTAGAATACACTCCTACTCCAAATGGTTTTATTTCCCCAATCATCTGAGGTTAGGTGCAAACGATTCATTATATAAATCGAAGAGGACAAGGATTTGGGGGCCATGGGCCAAACATATTTTGGGGGCCCCTGTTCAGAACAGCTTTGAATTTCTAATCCAATTTGACCTCCTGTTTCCCACACAGTTTCCGCTTACTCTGCTGCGTTAGCGATCCAGTTTGCATCATAGGGATTAGCCTATATATTCCCGATGTAAATGGACGTGCACAACTGACAGCAGTAGAATTTCATGTTTCCTGCCCTGCTACTAGGTTTTTAATACTTTTAAAATTGTATGTGTGGCTGAATTACTCGGTGCTTTTTAAGAATTTCTCCTACCTACGGGCACTTGCACTTGATTCTGCTTGCCTACCCCTCCTTAGCTGCTCTGATTCACATCTCACATTTATGACCTACTTTTAGACAAACAGCCTGATCTTTTATTTCTCACTGATATCTTGCTGTCTAAAGCCTCCAACCCTACTATCACCTCGGTCATCCCTACGGGTTATAAAATCCTTAGGAGGGACCGATCGAGTGGGAAGGGGGTTGGTATCGCCATAATTTACCATAAAAAACTAGAATGCTCTCCCATCCTGATGGAAAACATCGAGGGCGCAGAGTCCTTAGGCTTGCGCTGTACCTTATCCCCCCCCAGTCATAGCATAGCTGTTTTTCTGATTTACAGACCTCCCGGTGCAATTGGAAATTGGATTACTATGCTTAATACAGCCACCACCTCCCTGGCCTTAAAAACACAACAGGCTGCAGGCCTGCAACAAGTTTCTTCTGTTTCTTTGGCCACTGATGTAAAGGGCCATTTCTTAGACCAAATCTTTCACAACTTTGACATATCAGTAAGTCTACTTCATCCCACTACCTGGCCTGACCACCTCCTATTAAAATTTGTCATTCCCAAATCTGCCACAGCCCCTCGAGCTAACGCAGGGCAGAGGGTCCCTAATTACAGGACATTCCATAAACTATCCGTCCCGATGTTAGCAGACGGCCTCGGTCGTTCCTCTCCGGAGCTGTCTGGCTGACCAGGCTCAGATGCCCTCTTAGTAGATTCATGGCTCTGAATCAACATTGGTGCAGCCGTTCCGATTATTTCCTGCTCCTCAAAGAGGTCGGCTCCACCAGCTCCATGGTTTAATGATTCCCTCAGATCTAGCAAAAGAAATTGTAGAAAAATGGAATGGAAATGATGTAAACCCAATCTGCCTGAGGACAGGAATGTGTATAAAAAAGCTCTCATGAATGCAGCCAAGAAAGACTTCTTTCAAACCAAGATAGAAAATGCCAAAAATAAGAGTAAGGAAATCTTTAGCATAGTTAAATTCCCCAAAAGCCAGCACAAAGGAAAGGCCATGCACGGAAGAATGGTCTAAGCAATATAGCTCAATTCTTCCACAAAAAGATCTCCGTGATCCAACAAGCCTTCACTGACATCTCAGAGGAAGAACTGACCTTCTACCTTAGTTCTAATAGCAATTTTCACCTCTTGGATCCTCCATCTTTACTAGCTTTCCCTGAGTTTCAGCTTGAAGAGTCACTGACCCTTCTCCAAAGCATTAATCCTGGCTCTCCTACTGACCTGAACTGAATATCCTGAACCTATTAGCTCCCACCATACACTCCATGGTAAACCAGCTCTTTAATGCTTCCCTCTCCACAGGCAACATGCCGAAATTATGGAAGAATAATAAGAGTCTTCCACTGATTAAAAAGGCTTACGCCAAACCAACAGACCCCGCCAACTACAGGCCAATCTCCCTTCTTCCGGCCCTCTCCAAAGTATTAGAGAACCATGTAAACAAGGCCCTCCAAAAACACATTGAAGATGGGAAGCTCCATCATGAACAGACGCGCTGAGACCGGGAAGTGTATGGCGCCAAGAGAGCAGATATAATCCTGATCTCATAGCGGATTGTCCTTGCACAGCCGGGGACCGAAGCCGCAGTAGGTGTAACAGATGTGAGATCTCAAATCGAGACCACATAACCGCTTATTTCGGTCATGTGAGAATGACGAAGCCCCCATAATTTGGACGGAGCCTGGCAACGCAGAGACATTTTTATCTGTTATACACACAAGGAGAAGCTAATCTTCCCTCGCTACACGGATGGGGTAGGGACTTCCCATCCTTTATTTCCCTACACATAGAAGGGGGTTCTTTTCTAGCCCTGAAGAAAGTCCTGGATCTTTACAGCCCTTTGTGGACTGAAACATGTCGGCACCAGGGTTTTAGGACCATAAAAATCCAATAAAGACCCGTTTTTTAGAATTGTATTGACCCAGCCAGACCCAAGAATAGAGGGAAACCAGGGGTCTGACTGGTCTTTTATTCTTTAAGCCCCCCTTCCTTCATCTATTCTAAGAGCTCCCAACACTGTGGTTGAGCCCACCCCGACTTTTAGGGGTCTGGGTGACATGATGATGAATCATGACACCACTAGGGTGTGTGAGGGTGATTAAAAAGAAATAGTGTATTTTCCTCCTAGACACACGGACATGATTAGCATGGCCCTTCTGCCTTGAGCGGTTAATCGTATAATCTTTACTGCCACTCATGGTGTAGTCTTCTTTAACGTTGCAGATTACACACCACCAGACATTCTGTCCTGGTGTCATTCTATTGGAGTATTTTTTGTGAAATATAAGCTCCATCATGAGTCACCATCCGGTTTTAGGGCTAACTACCGTACAGACTCCGCCCTGCCGGAAGTGACTGAATTTCTTAAGGGTAAGCTGGACCAGGGAGGCAAAGCTGTTTTGATACTTCTTGAACTGTCAGTGGCCTTTGATACGGTCGCACATGATAGGCTCTTGGAGAGACTTGCTAACATCAGCCTGGGGGACCGCCTTAACATAGATGTCATCCTTCTTTGCAATTAGCTCTCCGGACATCTGACTCCCCCTTTCTCATCCCCAGTTCTGGCAATGAATGTAGGTATCCCTCAGGGCTCCATTCTCAGTCATACCCTTTTTAATATATATCTATGCCCCCTTGCATTTCTGGTAGAGGACGAGGGCGGCAAAATTGTTTCCTATGCTGATGACACTCAGCTGATTTTTACATGTGAAAAAGGAACCGACTTTGACGGGGAAATGATTAGGTCTTGCCTCACAAAGGATTTTAACTGGCTTAGGATCAATCAGCTGAAGTGTAATCCTACAAAACTGAAGTTGTTCTCTTTGGTAATCCAGAAACGCTTGACTGGTGCTCTTGGTGGCCAAAAGATCCGCCGCCCACGCCGGCGGCAAAGGAGAAAGTCATCAACTTAGGAATTGTCATAGACAAGACACTCGACATGTGCTTTCAAATCCAAAATCTAACTGATGCTTGCTTTGGCACACTCCGGATGCTAAAACAATTCCTGCCACTGTTACCGCTTGAGAGCAGAAAATCCTGGTGCAAGCTCTGGTGGCATCAAAGTTTCACTATGTCAACAGCTTGTACCTCGGTCTTCCCATATCCCTTTTCCAGTGCCTACAAGTGGTACAAAATGCGGCCACCAGAGCTATACTGAGACCTAAACCAAGATCTAGTATGACCCCTATTCTTAAGTCTCTACACTGGCTCCGCATAAAATAACGGATAGACTTCAAAGCAATGACCATCTTCTTTAAAGCTTTCCACAGGTTAGGAGCCGGCTACCTAAATAAGCGTGCTGATAGCTACACAACATTTAGACCCCTAAGATCTTCCAATGCCAACCTGGCCATCGTGCCTAAAATAGTTCGTGCTCGTGCTGGATAGGCCGTGCTCGCGCTGGAGGCAGATCCCTCGGCTTTCTAGGCACAAAATTGTGGAATAGACTCCCTGAGTCTTTGAGACTAACCACAGACCTACTCTCTTTCAGAGAGAACTTAAAAACCTGGCTTTTTAATAACTGATGGGTCTTTTACACACGTTTTCCTCCCGCTGTCATGCCCCAGGACACTCTAGTCTGAGTAGCTGTGTGCTTTATTAAATACACTATTTTTTTTCATTAGGTCCCTGACAGTGCAAAGGAACACTCGTACAAATTCTAAGGGCCTTATTTGAGGCCTTGCTTCACTTTTATGCCGCCATTGCATCACTTTTTGTGACGCACCGGCAGCGGAAAAAATGTGCCATGTTGCGTCCTATTTGTAAACACCTGCACCACATTATACCTGCGCCAGGTATAACGAATGCAGGGTAGGTGTTCCCCCGCAAAAGCCTTGTAGAAGTGGCATATTGAAATCTATGAGAACTCGGTGCACCACTTCTAGGACGCCATTGCTTCAATATTTTAGACCTGCCTCACAGCAAGCATACGACTGATGCAGGCCCTTTCAAATGGGGCTTTCCCCATGTGAAAGGACACATTGCTGGAGTTGCATCTAATTTCAGACACACCCCAGCAATGCATCACTTTTGCGCCTACAGATACGTCAGAAATATTGATGTATCTGTAACTCCTTGTAACATGATACATCACACAGTAAATATGACGCATCCATCATGTTGTAAGGAGGGCGCACTAAGAAGTGACGCATACCTGTTTTCACACAGTGATGCATCACTTCTCATAAATTAGGCCCTAGATGTGTTTACATCTAATATTTAGGGATAGTTGTGTGTGTTTTCAATATTGTAACACAGCAGCAGCTCACCAATATTACTGCAAATAATCTCTGTGACGCCCTTCCATGTCTTATATGTTAGGCCTTGGTTTGATCTTAAAGAAACTTTTTTTATGTATATTGCATGAAACATAAACACAACATTTCTCTGCAAAATTGCTGTACTAGACTCTCCCACATCAGGTACATACAAATAAATGAAAGAAAAACAGTTTTCAAAACAATCTGCTTAAGAAATATTCAAGGTCATTAAAACAAAACTCTGGAGAATGGAACTGACTCTCTCAGGGGGCCCCCTGAAATGCCAGGCCCTGGACCAGAGCCCACTTTGTCCATGCATTCAAATGTCTCTAGATAGGGGTCAGCCCTGCCTGGTTCCTCTTACTATTTCCACTGGTGTGAAAAAAAATTTATTTACAAATACCCAGGCACTAGGTGAGTTATAGATCTTGGTTAATGTGCCTATCAGGGCTTACCCCACTCTAAAGTGTTTTAGCACAGTCAGCAAGTAGACCCAATTCACACAATCAAATGCCTTGGCTGCATTTAATGTCACAATTGTCAGTGGAAACTTCAAATATATAGCTATATCAATTGAGCCTATTAGGGAGTGGGTCAACTCTCTCATGTTACTTCCTGGAGAAAAAAAACTTCTGAGCTTCGTTTATCAGACTCCCCACTACCTTACAAAACCAAGTGGCTAAAATACAGGAAAAAACGTTGTAGTCGCATTTAGAAAGCGAGATCAGACGGCAAGACTGAATTGTAGAGAATTCCTGCCAGGTTTCTGAATTACTGTAATAACAGACTAGTTGTAGGATTCTAGAATTGGCAAACCTTTGACTAGAATAGAGTTGAACAATGTAATGCAGGCCTGGATAATCCCCTCTGATGTTAACATATAGATTTCGTTCTGGGCTCCCATCTCGCCCTGCGGCTTTCCCTCTTTTTAACTTTTTGATTACTGTCGAGATTTTACTACCTGTCATTTCTTGAGACAGATTCTGCTTCTGGACTTCAGTGAGCCAGGGGAGATGTTTTTCTCTCAGTTGTCTAAATCTTCTCTGTCCATACTTACAGTTTCAAAATACAGGTCCTAAAAAAGTTGCTAAAGGCTGCCTCAATTTTACTGCTCTCTTCAGTGGGTACATTTGTCTCCACATCCTGCATCTTCCTGATGTCATTTCTGCCTCTATCTAGCTTCACTTTCCAGGATAGCAACGTTTCACAAATCTCCCCATGCACTCCCTAACTTTGCTCCACAATTTTTAATGTAAACTCTAACTTCAGTTCATCCAGTGTTTCTTCTAATCTCTTTCTTTCACCCCCCCTTATATTGTTTGCCTATAGCACTTCTGCTGATCTTGCAATCTCTTCTTCAAGCTACGACAACTGTGTCTTTTCTTTCCTGTTCTAGGCTACTGAGAGATTCTGAAGGTTTCTCCTTAGCCATACCTTATATTCGTCCCAGACTATACGTACGGGGCAGAAGTCATATGTCAACAAAAGAACTCCTCTGTCCCCTCACTACCTCTGAAACTGTCTCAGGCTGCAGGAAGATTCTCCTGTTAACCGTCCATCTCCTGATCTGATTGCAACCCTTCAGCTTAATTTGTAAAAATATTGCTGCATGATCAGACAGGTGGATGGGCAGATGTTCTATCTCCAGGAATTTCTCGGCTTCTTTACAATCAATGAAGAAATAGTCTAATCTTGAGTAATGGCTGTGTTTTTCCCATTGTAAAATATGTAGTCTCTGCTGCCCCCCTTTACCCTTCCCCTCATATCACAAATGTTAAAGTTCTATACCATGGGGAGAAGATATGTCCTCATTCTTATAGAATTAATTTGAGTACGTTTTGAGGACATGTCCAGGTTATTATCCAAGATGTTAAAATCACCCCGTAAAATAATTGGGGTATTATATTCCACCAATATAAAAAATAGCTTGGTCAGTGGGGTGAAATCGTCTGTATTTGGGCCATAATAACTAACTAATGTGTATGTGTTTTGCTGTACCATTATTTAAAAAATTATCCAGCATCCATCCTCATCTGCTCTGTACCTCACTCGTTTCACTTCTGAGATTGCATTGAACAAAATAGCTACGCCTTTAGTGCACTATGGATGATCGGAAACTACCACATTCTCTACCCATCTCTTTTTTGAGTAGAGTTCTTTACACTTCTGCATCAATAAGTGGGTTTCCTGAAGCATAATTATTTGGGGTTTGTTCTCTTTTACGTATTTCAAAATCAGGCATTATCTTTTCTTCACCCTCCAGCAGTTTACATTTCAGCATAGGATTGCAAGACCCTGCCCACCATTCTGATTATTCACCTCTTCTCCTCCCCATTCTTGTACTTGTGCTCCATCTCAATATGGGTTATGTCACACAAAGTTTTTCTTACTGTACCACTACTGTGATTTCAGGACATGTCCTTTTTGATCATTCTATGCCCATACTCCCCACTTTATGTGCATGCTTTCCGTGGGAACCCTCCCATATATATCTCTTGTCCTCCCATATGCCCATTTGAGCTCACCCCCAGGAGTGACATTTTACATATTTTGACTTGGCCCCATTCTTTACATTGATCTGACCGTCCTCCCTTCTGGGCCTGTGCAATGAATTTGTTTACCTCCTCCGGGCCTGAAAAGTTGTACGGTGTGTTCTTCCACATAACTTTCAAAATTGCAAGAAATCTTAGTCAAACACTAGTGCCCAAATCCCTCAACTCCTCTATTCACTTCCCTAGTTCCTATTGCCTATCCTCTGTTGCTTTGGAGATAACTGACCTAATCTTAAATGTGACCCCTATTGTCAGTGTTGGTTTCCTTTCAAGGCTAGGCCAAAGATTATTTCCTTCACTGAGTAGGATAAGAAATTCACCAGTATCTTCTGGGGCTTCTTTCGCCCTGTATGCAATTTGATTGGGTCCCTATGTACCCTCTAAATTTCTGTCCCATAGTCCATTGACAGGGCATATTGAGGATAAGCTTTCACTAAGCACCTAAATAGAAGGGATTTAACGTCAGCTCCTTCTGCACTTTCAGCTACCCCCAAAACTCTAATATTTTTTCTCCTGGAATTGTTCTCTATTCTTTTTTAGCATGTCTGCCAGTTCTTACTCTCTTTGCTTCAGACGGATAATCTCTTAAACGTTTTCCTGAACTGTTAGACTAAGATCTTGCACTGTACTCTCTATCTCCTTCATCCACAGAGCTAGACCCTCAATATTCTCCTCTAGGTTTGAGCAAGTCACCTGTATTTCCCTCTGATTGAACTCAGAAATTGAGAAGTGCTCTTTGATTGCCAAGTGAATTGGCCAAGCATTTCTTGCACCACTTCCCAGCCTTTAATATTACTACATCCTCTGTCTTAACTTTCATTTCCAGTTTTGGGAGTGGTGACCACACTCTGTTCAGAACCCTTCATAACTGTAACGTCTCCTTTGGCTGATACTGATTCTTCCACTGTCAAAATAGAGAATTGGTTTTACACAGGGACTGAAGAGTGTATCAAAGCAATTGCTGTAGTTACCCCACCTTGCATCCCAGCCTCCACATTCTTGGGTCCTCTCTCACCATTATCTTAGTCTGCACTCTCATTGCCTCCACCTGCCCTTTTAGTTCTGTGATTTTTCAGGTCAAGCTTTACCTTAAAAAAGGACCTTAGAGATGGCATAATTCTGGTGGCTTTGATGTTTGGAGAGGTTAGTCTCTCCTTAGAGGTGACTGTAGATTTTCAAAGATTTCCAGATTAGGATTTCTTGGGGGCTTGTGTGTTACCCCGCAATCTGACTGGCTTAACCTGCAGCTTAAAAGGCTTAACAGACAGCTAGGTGCCACTTCCTTTACTTTCAAACCGTTTTCACGTACTGCCCAATGTGGGTTTAGGACCTTAGTGTGTAACAGTTGCCAGTAGCTTCCCTCAGATACCAATCCACCCTGTTTTTACCCTTAGCACCACAAGAGCTTCTATTTTGCAGGGAGGATGAATTACAAAAGGCTGAGGCACTCTTACCCTCTGTCCACTGGTTGTCTAAGTCCATCAGTTCATTCTGGACTAGAACCGCACTATTCTAGAATCTCTTGCTGCATACTTTCCCCCTTTCACAAGTGCTGCCTGCTGCTTGCTTCTGCCTGCTATTCACTGCACCATTCCATTCTTGTACTCCCCAGCTGCAGGTGCTTGTGCTGACTCTTCCCACGCTGGCATCACCGGCTCCTTGACACATCTATACATGCTGCATGGTCCGAAGTTCCTGGAGTACCCGTGTTGTTACAGACCAAAGCAAGCCCTCCTGCACTCTCATCGGCCCCTCGAAATCAACGACCCAAAGTCCCTGGTACAACCATGACCACATGACACAAGTAAAGGAGACGCAAACAAAGAGAGCATCCACACAAATAATGAAGCCCGCCACTCCTAGAGGAAAGAGCACCCGACCATCCATTCTAGCAAGCTGGCCGCCATTTGTTTTTATTGTGGTCCTTATGTTTCTGGTGCTCTTAATTTTACATTTGTAATTTGCTGATAATTAGGTTGGTCATCTTCGGTCCTCTTCAGAAGTTAAAAAGGACCTTAGAGTGGCAATGAATGAGCAACTATCACATTGCCCTTAAAATGGAGTACATTTGATATATGAGATTCTGTTGAACACCTGCTGGAAATGCCAAAAATAGTTTTGCTGCAAAACATTTGCTGTATCTCAACTCCCAGGAAGATTTGTTTTCAAATATTACACAACCTTGGCAATCCAATGTCCACTCATTCCAAAACTCTTTCTCTCAGAAGCTATCTGGCACTCTAATTTTTTCAGATTGAAAATTCAAATAATTCTATCAAGAAATTGATGCTAAGTTTCAATTAAAAGAAATGCTACGATAAGCTCATAAACACCAGAACGTGTGTCACTCATTGATCTTTCTGCTAGTGACTCAATTAGGTTCCTTGTCTATCAATTAGCGCATGGTGGGTGGTGAGCATTAGTATCTTTTCTGGCTCTCCAGCTGACATCTTTCAGACTGCTATTTTAATACCTCACTTCTATATCAGTAGCCTGTATACCTCTGAGGAAAGTTATTAATTCCTGCTTCTACGAGCTGACCTGCCATGGTCTCCAAATAGAAGCAAAAGTATACCTTACAGTTATGCACACATATATTTCAATCTTACCATATCTATAAAAGTTTGTAGAGAAGATCTCCAGAAATCTCTGGAAATCCCAGCAACGGACAAAATTGCAGTGAGCTAAAAAACGGTGATGGATCAAGCCCTGATCTTTGGACTGGGTAAGAGTGGTCTGCTTAATTCAGACACTCTGTTCATCACCACCCCATTTTCTGAATCGTTTTTGGCCACTATAGGTGTGGCAGGGTATACTCAGACAAGAGTCCCTTGCTCACTGCACCATCGGGATTCAAGCAAGCCGGGCCGACGACGGCTGAAATGCCAGAAACCGGTCCCCGGAATGTTGTCTCCTTTACGGTGAAGAATTGGCTTGGTAGTCTGGTCTGACCTGTTCCCATGATGCACTGGGCCAGAGACAGACTAATTTGCGTGTAGCCAGGTTCTGAGCTGGGATGGTGCAGTGAGCTAAAAAACGGTGATGGATCAAGCCCTGATCTTTGAACTGGGTAAGAGTGGTCTGCTTAATTCAGGCACTCTGTTCATCACCACCCCCTTTTCTGAATCTTTTTTCAAAATTGTGGAGTGGGCATGGTCCATTTTTTGGATCACCCACAGTCACCTTCTTGAAAATTTCAAAAATCGCAAAAATATGAAAATAAACCAAAGCAATACTGTGAAAATGTCTTACATCAGTAGCTACCATTCATCAATTGATAAGAGAATGAGTGTGTGAAATCAAAATACTCTTTCTTTTGTTATAAACACTGTGTTTTTCGGAGAACATGCAATAGAACTAACCCCCAGATTCATCATGCTCCTCTTTTGCGAGTCCTTAATAGCGATTATTAAAGAATCGCTATTAAAGACTCGCAAAACGGGATGCATGTAGAAATCGCAAAATTTATAGCGATTTCTGCTGCTTCCTTATTTGCGATTCGCTAATTGCGAATCGCAAATAAGGAATGACTCCCCATTCATTCCTATGGGCCAAAGGCCCATAGAAATGAATGGGGAGTCAATCCTTATTTGCGATTCGCAATTAGCGAATCGCAAATAAGGATGCGATTTCAGGGGTGCCAGGGTGTCCAAAGGACACTGGTGTTGTGCACACACATGGCCAAAGGACATGTGTGTGTGTAACATCCAACTTAGAAAAATGCACTAAAGTTTTCGCTATTTACCATGAAGTCAGACTTCGCGGTAAATAGCGGCCAAAAATTGCGAATTCGCAATTCTAAAATGGTTCATGAATTGCATTTAAGGAATCTCAAATAGAGATTCCTTAAATGCAATTCCTCGCAATTTAGCGATTTCAAATTTTGTGATTTTTGCATTTGGGATGATGAATCCCAAATGCAAAAAAAGCGCTCGCAAAGTGCCAGATTCGCATAATCTTGCCCTTTGCGAGCCGATTTTTGCTTCATGAATCTGGCTGTAAGCCTGTCCTCACATTAATGTCTGACAGTGTATTTACTATCCGTCATCAATAACAAAGTAAAAAATACTTGAAAGTCGTCAATGTGTAGCTTGTAGGACTAGAGCACTTAGTTGCCTTTGAAAAACCGAATTTGTCAATGGTGCTATGAGAAAAATAGTTTCACACATTTGTGAAAAAACAAAACTCACCAGATTTGAATACACCATATCAAAAGCCATCCTCAGTCTGTTTATGACCAACATTACTCTTAATTTATAAATATTATTCAGGTTTCAGGAAGTGATAAAAAATAAAATCAATTGTCCAAAAGATAGGCAATTACAGTTGTTCGAAATGCAACATATTACGCACAATTGCAAACTGCTGAAAGTTTGTAACCCACCCACTATTACCAGAACATTTAGAAGTCATGACATCACATAGGACTCAAACATTTGGCATATTTTGTTGAACTTCATTACAGCCCCAATCCGCTTGGCATAGCATTAGTCATATTTTATTTTCTAATACAAATCATATTTTCAAACCATTGAATAGATTCCAGAAGATCTTGCACTTTCCACTTCTGTAGGATAAAGATAAAGATCCGTTTATATATATTTTTATCCAACTTCGGGTGGGGCAGGGCATGCGCGCCTAAAGATATGGTTTGAGTCAAATTTTAATGACATCTGAAATTATTTGATAGATTTCTACCCACTTTTTTTTTTAGTGCAGACCCACATCATGTAATGCATACTTCCTACATTTGTGAAACTTTTCAGAAGTGTAATAGAGCACCCAGTTAAAACTGCAAGTGTGTGAAATTCGTGGCAATTCCGCCCCTATCAGCCAATCTATCTCTAAGAGGTTGTCACAACATTGACAGACCTTTCGCTGAATTAGTTCCAGTTGTGTGTATAAATCAAGACCAGTGGCCAATGCGGCAGAAAATGATTTTATCTGAAAAAGGTTTTGAGATTAAGTGCCTGATTTAGAGTGTGACAGACAGTGTACCGTACCACAAATGGATCTGCTGGCCAGAAAAATTGGTGGAAAACCTGCTAACTTATAATCATGAAGAGGGTGATGTCATGCGCCTCACCCCTCCTCCCGACTTGTGATCAAGGCCTCCACGCCTTATATCAAGCTATCTTGAGATTGCAAGGTTGCTGGAGAAAACAAGAAAGTTATTCAGATCCGAAATCTTTCTAATAGAGAATGATCCAAATGCTGCTGTGTGTTTGTGGGGAGAGAGACAATGAGGTCAAATAATGAACAGACCAATAAAATACATCCTCTAATATCACGAAGACCTAACCCCCGTGTCTGCAAGGCTCAGTGCAGCCTCTAAAGACTATTCAACCTTTCTTATCGGACCACAAGAACATACTAATAACCCCATTAATCTTTGTAAAGCATCTGGTTTGCAAATTGCAAGACAGAGTGGAGAAGAAAACGCATCAATTACTCAAAATTAACAAGTGAAAGGCCTGAACTCTTTGGACAAGAGAGAACAGCGCTCAAGGAAATCTGGCAACAAAATCATTATTTTTCTTTATTAGGCACCTTTCACAGGAGTTTGGGCTCCATTCCATTCCAGTACTTGGTACTGGTGCAGCAGTTTGTGGTGTCTAATGGGGGCGGTATTGTCCCCCCCCACAACCATTCTGAACCCCAGAATGGAGGAAAATTCAGCGATACTACAGAGATATTGATAGTTTCCTCTGTTCTGAGCAGCAAAATATGCAATATTTGACATTTTACATTACAGTGACCTGCCGAAAAATGTGTCCTGAAAAAGTTTGATATTACCGCAACTATTATAATCCTCTTCTGGGTGCAAACTTGCATTTGTGCTAGAATCACTATTACTGTTTTTTTGTAACGAGGGCCTACGAGTTAATCATTTTTGGATCAACTATCCATAACTGTACGTACGTAATATGCATTATATTGAAAATCACATTTACATCAAGCGATGCATTACAATTCACCCCCCTATTTCCATATCCTTCCATTGAAATTATTGCTCAACGATAATGGGCTGACATACATGGCAGGACTGAAAAGTTGCATAATGGATGCAGTGTAGTTGTGGCATACATTTTATTCCTGTTTGAAACAGTGAGGAAAGGTGGGCATGCCTCTCAAAAGCACAAGCAAAAATGCAAATGTTTGTAGGTGTCTATTTTTATAAGATTTGATCAAATGGGTATAGAAATCCTGTGAGACCAAACCCAATCACCACACCCTGAATTCGACATCAGATCAATTTTCAAGAATGTATATTGATTTGACAATATTTGGCAAGAGAATTTCGTTATTTGCCTGTTGATTTAAAAATGTTATGTTAAAGAAAGGTGAGAGAGAGAGAGCGTGTGTCTGAGTGTGTGTGTGTGTGTGTGTGTGTGTGTGTGTGTGTGTGTGTGTGTGTGTGTGTGTGTAAGCATATAATCTAGTGGATACAGGTTTCTCACCTACTGATGGGCAAGCATGACAGCCTGAGAATTACACATATTTACTACAAAATCAACATCCATTCAAAACTCTGAATGAATCAGTGTTGCTATGAAGATAAAGAGGTTCAGACAACTGCTGGCGAGGAATCACCCCCTCGTGTTCCATAGGGAGCTTTGACAAGGGTATGGGCAGACACCTTGATCTAGACGACCCCCACAAAAGAGTAATGTATTGGTGAATGGTGGGTAGGTAAAGAGGTATTCAGCCACAATTTCACTGTCAAAATATTGACCTCAACATATATCATGACAATGATATTGACTACAAAAGGCCACAATGGCTGTGCAAGTAAAAGTAAAGCTGCACTTACCTTGATGGTCTGTTGGTATTGGGTCACATTGTATTTGCAGGTCGATATTTTGACATCAATATTGTGACGTATAAACAGATAGGGACTTATTCCAAGGGGGTTTTACCTTCCTTAGTTTCTCTTGAATATGGGGGCCTGGACAGAAGTGGACCCACCTCCCGGAGAATTCTCCCCGGTTTGCACTCCTTTATTGTAGAAAAAAATTAATGATCTGATATGGAGGGTGGAGCTCCCCATGGGAACTAGCTAGGAAGGCAAAATCTTTGACCAAGTTTCCCTGGGGAACTGAAGTTGCCTCAGTGGGTGTCAAGCAGGCCTTCCTCTCTATGGCTCCTCCTTTAATCTTCACAAGTGCATCTGTTGACTTAGGGATTGTTCAGCACCATCCAATGTACAACCTTTGGTGAGCTGCAGTTGCCTTCACTTATGGCACCATGTTGCCACACCACAGTCCAAAAGCAGCAGCCCATTTTGGGGGCGTAATGAGGAAAGAGGAGTTTCTCCCTTTTTCTCTGCTACCGTTCTCATTGACGGTGGTGAGGAAGAGGGGTGTGGCCAGAGCAGGGCCTGCTCCTCTTCTCACTGTGGTCCACGCTGATGATGTTGGCTCACTCTGCCCTCGCTGATAACACCAATTTACAGGAGGAGGACCCAGCAGCTGAACGCTGAATTCCTTGTTGCCTCTTCTGGTCTCAGTAAAGACTTTCGGGCACATGCATCAACCTATTTAGGAAGTGCAAACGGTGCGAATCGGTAAATTCGGCCGTTTGCGCTTCCTAAATATGTTTTTGGGATGCATGAAACAATTCTTCAAAATTCGCTTTTTTTTGCATTTCCTAAAAATGTGAATGCATTTAAGGAATCGCATTTGTGCGATTCCTTAAATGCAATGCATCAATTTTGAAAAAAATGCAAATTTTGAAATAGGAAGTGCAAATTAACACGAGGTTGACCCTCGTGTTAATTTGCGAAATCCTTTAAAAAAGCACAAAAATGCATTTTGGAAAATGTCATGTTACACACACACATGTCCTTAGGACATGTGTGTGTGAAACATGCACTTTAAAATACATTTCAGGGGTGCGGGGGGGGGGGTCCAAACTGCACCCTTGCAATGCATCAACAAATTGCGAATTCCAAAAAAAAGAAATGCAAAACGGCATTGATTCCTATGGGCCTCTAGGCCCATAGGAATCAATGTAATGCCTTTCCTTGATTGCGATTCGCAATTAAGGAATCGCAAATTCCGAAAATTAAGTAATCCTAAAAAAAATTAGGATTTCTTGATGCATAGGATTTTGCAATTCCTAAATTGCGATTCCTTAATTTTCGCAATCTAGGAAATGCAAATTCCTACAATGATGCATGTGCCCGCTTATTCCCTTTAGAAGAAAACTGTGGATTTGGCTACTGTTTGAAAACTCCAATTCAGAGTTTGGCATCTTCTGACTTAGACCTTCTCATTACCTATATAAGATCAGCTTAGTAGATTCCAGACTTATCGAAGCATATTGTATGAGGTTAATACCTTTCTATTTCTGTGTATGCAGAAGCATCGCCTCTCCGATAGTATCCTTTCCTAAGAATCTAGTATACTTTTAAAGTACATGGCATCTTTGATAGGGTAATACTTTTACAATGCAGTCATATTGTACAGGCAGATCGTAAACTTTGTGGGCTCCGTTTTCTTTTTACTGTACTATCACATAAAGACACATTTTAGTACTGCACTGCACATATTACCATAATGGCCACAGAAAACCCGAATTTTCTACCATTTCCGCAAACATGGTAAAGAAAGGGACTACTAAATTACCAAGCTGCACTTACAGGAGTTAATTAGCCAAACTACAGTAATGAGGTGACGAGCACGACCGGCAAACATGCACAGACGACTATACAGCAATCATCAAACGGAAGGAAAAAGCACGAGGAAATATCACCAAATGCTTGTCCGCTTGCCCAGCCCCGAAGTCCAACACTATTGATGAGAAAATGGATATTCAAACCTACTTACACCTGCACCTGAATTGCATTTCTAACTAAAGACAACACAAATAGCTAAATTAAAATTATCACCATCAATTAATGTTTACATTAGTCGATGCTCATAAAACATGCATAAAAGAACAACACAATTCGTAAAAATATATATAGGTCATTAAAATATATAGATAAGATAGATAAGATAGATAAAGATTTATTGCACAGTTAATAAAAACTCACAATTATTGAAACAAGCAAATTTGTAAGACAATCTCTAACCAAAATGTTTGTAATTAAAATAACAGCTGAGTTCTCCTTGATAGTTAAAAACACGTTTTGGTATGCTGTTATCCATTGTGGCGACTGGATGCTAACAGTTTTTTGTATTAGGCAGTGATTCCAGTTGGCCCGGCAGCTAATTCTTTTAGTCTGTTAGCCACAATGTCAAAGAATTTTGTTGTTCTACAATTTAACTGGGTTTCACCAGGGTTAAAGCAAAGCATCACAGCCTGCCTGCAGCTAGTTATTCCCCTCTGAATCCATAGGGGCCGAAGCAGGTAGCGTCTTATGTCCAGAAGTTTTGTGCAGATGCAGATTATGTGCGTCAAATCCTCTTTTCCAGTAGAGCAGAGTCGGCAGCAGGTTGCTGCGTTTTCTCTTTTCCAGGGTGCTAAATGAGGCATTATCGGTATGTTGCCAAGACGCATATTGAGAAACTTATTTTTTGTTTTCTGTGTAAGACCCATTGTTAAATACTGCTGTGGCTTGAGAGCTGTGTAGCCATCCAGTACCACCCATCCATGTGCTCTCTTAGCAAGAGTTGCTTTGTCCTCGATTGATGAGACCATCTTGGTAACCTTCAATACCATTTTTTTAAAAGTCTTGGGATCAGTTGCTGACTCCCATAAGTTTGTTAGTCCTAGGGTCTCCAATGATTCCATTAGATATATTCTTGCTGGTGAGTTTTCTCTAATGGATAGTTCAGTCCACAGGTGGGTGTTTAGGGATCCATACTCCGCGTCTCTGATTTTCCGCCAGCTTTTGATGTATGCGCCTCTTCTCTCCACCGTTTGTTTCTGCAGCCCAAATTCAAGGCGGATTTGGGCAGGTGAGGTGTAAGTGGGCAGATGGAATATTGCTCTATAGGCTCGACTGATGGTGTTATCTAGTATCGTTGCGTCTTTACCACGCATGGATTCGCTGCCGTAGGTGAGCATTGGCTGTAGGCGAGCTCTAATTACCTGTAAGAGGGGACCCAGTGTCCGGTCAGGAAGAGCCTTCTGCAACGGCTTTATCGACAGATGGAATGTCGTGCCCTTCCGCCGGATAGCCTCTAGTTGTTGTTTAAATGAGCCGTTGCTATCTAGTATGACGCCTAAGTATTTGTAAGAGGTTACCTGCTCTAACTTCTGTCCGTTCAATTGCCATGTAAAGTTCCGTTTTCTATGGTGGTTAATTCTCATGATTTTTGTTTTGTTTAGGTTAATTGTTAGTGAGTTATTTTTAGAAAACGTATTAGTTTTGTCCAGCAGGTGTTGAAGGCCTATAGGGGACCGGCTAATGAGAACTAAGTCGTCTGCATAAAAAAGATTTGATAATGTGATGTTTCCCAGCCGTGGACCGTGAGATTTAACTGCATCTAGCTCCCCGGGTAGATCTGCAAGGAATAGGTTGAACAACATTGGGGCTAGAACGCAGCCTTGTTTCAGTCCTTTGCTGGTCCCAATTTCTCTTGAAAGGTGCGTCCCAGGTCCCAGTTTTATCCTGACCCAGGTGTTACTATATAGCAGTATTAACTGCTGTAGGAGTGGGCCTGGGATACCCCAAACGCTCAATTTCTGCCAGAGTTTGTTACGGTTTACGTGATCGAATGCAGCGCTATAATCGATGAAACACAGACACAGAGAAGTCTTGCAGGCTTTTGCTGCATCTGCCAAGAGGGTTAGCGCCATGATGTTCGTCGTAGTGCCCTGACCACTGCGAAATCCAGTTTGGGTTGCTGGGATGATGTTCTTTGCGGTTGCCCAAGCTGTCAGATCTTCTAGGATGAGGCCCGCATAGTACTTTGCCTCTGTGTCCATCAAAGCTATGAGGCGATAGCTGCTTGGGTCGTTCTTGGGGCCCTTTTTATAAATCGGACTTATTATCGAGCCTCTCCAGGATGTTGGTGTCGTTGATATTTCCCTTATTTTGAGAAAGACCGGTGCCAAGGTGCTGCTCCAGAAGCCAGCATCATTTTTGTACAGTATTGGCGGGATCCCATTTGGGCCAGGAGCCCCCTCGAGTTTGCCTTTTAGGATTTTTTTCTTGATCCTATCTGCTATTTCTAGGTGTGGGTTAAACTCTATGTCTGCTGTTAAGTTAGTGGTTGATTTTGAGTCTATGCACGTGTTTGAGTTGTAGGGCGGAGAAGATTTTCTTTTATAGGCTGAGGCCTCGTCCTTACCAGGTGTTCCGAGATATTTGAGGTTCTGGTCAGCGTCATCTGACCAGTCTCCCCCTCTGGGGCTATTTGTTTTTGAGTCAGCTGTGTTAAAGTGTGCAAATAGATAATTGGCCCATTCAGATTCAGATATGTTAGAGTCAATGCCCTTATGGCCTGGCTGTTGAAGGGAGTGGATTATTTTCCAAAAGCTGGAGCTATTCTTCTGTTTTGAGCTATGGACGATTTTTATCCATTGATCTTCACTTTGTTGTCTTTTTAATTCCCAGATCATCTTTTTTAGATGTCTTTTTAGAGTTCGAAGCTCCTTTTGAGTGCATTCGTTGTTGGGCTCATTTCGGAGCTGTTTCAATGTCTTTTTTATTTCGCATTTTGTGCTTTTTATCTCTGGTGTTGTACTTTTTCCATGTGAAGACCTAATGGTGGTCCCTTTGTAGGTTTTCAGCTCGGTAGCGTGTTTGGCTCCCAGTTCTGTTGTAAAGCCTTCCCAGGCGTCTAGCAGGTTTATGTTTGAGCAAGATGCCCGTTGCATGATTGTTTTTGCACTATTTGATAGTTCCTCGACCTCTGTGGTCTTACACCTTATTCGTTTGTAATTGGCAGTGTATTCTGTACCAATATTACAGTTTACCATGATTTTATTCTCGCTAGGCACGCCTAATGTGGCTTCTAAAGGCTGGTGATCGCTTGAAGCACTTTCCCCGATCTTAAACGAAGTGATTTTTCCAAACAGCGGGAGTGTCATCAGCATGTAGTCGAGGTGAGAAGTCGTACTCGTGGAGAAGTGTGTTGGTGCTGGTGGGATGTCGTCTTTAAATCGTCCATTAAGAACTCTAAGGTTTAGCTGCTCAAGGTCTTTCAGTAGTTCGATTGAGGTTTTTATGTGTTTGTTGGGAAATGGGGTTGTTTGGCTTGGGATGGCCCAAACGGTATCCATTTCCTTGGTCATTTCGTCTACTGGTTTAATTTCAAACAGGTGAAGGTTAAAATCTCCTGCCACTAGTGTGTTCTCCATTTCCCTGTCTGCCATGATTCTTGTCAGTTCTTTGGTAAGTTCTCTGGTGCCCAAATGTCTATGCTTTGGGTGTATGTATACATTGATAATGTACAGCTGTTCGGTTGCCTGGTTATTTGTAATTGTTACTGATAGCGCCTGTATCATGTTTGGAGGAGTGAGGCTTACTTTTATCGTTTCCGTTGCCCCGATTGTTGATGTTGAGGCAAAGATTGCTAAGCCTCCTGAACTGTGACCATATTGAGAGCTTCTGATTGCCGGGTGCGTTAGAGTTGTGAAACCTTGTAGTGAAATGTCATTTATTTCCCATGTTTCCTGAAGGAGGATTAGATCGAAGGATCTTAAGTAATTTGAGATCTCAAGGTCCTCCAGTTTGTCTAGGAGGCCATTGATGTTCCAGTTACATATTTTTATTTTGGGACTGACTGTAGAGTTGACGGTTAAGACTGATGTTTTTCGTCAATTAGAGTCTACACCGAGTATGGTACGTGTAAATAGTTGTGCTCTATGTGGTTCTAGCTGGGAGATGCTTGGGTGTTGAAGGGGTGTCTGATGTGTAGCCGGCCCCGGTGAGTAGCTCCGTGCACCTTTCAGAATTGATTTAGTCATTTTAGGGCGTTCTTGTTTAATTTCTTCAAGAAGCAAAGTCGGGTAAGCAGGCCTGATTTCCACCTCTAACTTAATTCCCCACTGGGAGAATCTAAGTGTTTCCTCCATAATTGAATTTGCAAGTTCTTGTGTTGCCCATCTGGTCTTTGTTGTTTCATTACCACATGTGTGAGAAGCTGGAAGAAATTCGAGTTCAAGCAGGTCTGTGGTCTGTATATTTTTTAGGTTGTCAATTGAGTTGATCAGCTTCAGTATATTACCCCTGTTTAAAGTGTCCACTCTTCCTCTGGATTTAAATTCGGGAATGAAGAGAATTATGTCGGGTTCCTCTATGGGCTGTAGTGTGTGCTGTGACTGTCTCGCCAGTTCGCTTGGCCCTTTTGAATGTTGACTAGTGGGTATTGTAAGGTTTTGATTGAAGTTTACCCACCAGAGTTGGTCTTTGGGCTGGCCGCTTTCTGTTTTAGTGATGTTTGATATCTCGGGGTCCAGCTTTGTCTCACTGCTGATGGTCTTAATGTTTTTGTGAGTAGTGGTGGGTAAGGGGTCGGTGGTTGTGCCTTTTGTTGTAGCTTTAACAGGCTCATCATGGGCCTGTTTTCCGACCGCCCAGGTGCATTGCTTTGTTACTGTTGGGCGGTCACTTTGGCCTTTGCGTGTCAGTTCTGATGAGTCGTTGGTTGTTGAGTTTTTTGTTTGGCCAGAGGGGAGTTCCTCTGTCTGTTTGTGAATTTTCTCTTTTGGGGAGGAGGGGGTTCGCATGCCCTCTCCGGCTTGTGTCTGTGCGTCAGTGGATTTTTTAAGTTGAGTTGAAGCGCTGGAGTGGCGCTTGTTTGCTTCTAGCGGTGCACACCCCCCCGGCGTGCTTGGCTGGCGGTTCTCTTCAGTACTGTGGTGCTGATTTGATTTTGGCGAATCAGGGCCTCCCAGTGTAATTAGCTGACGATTCTCTACTGTACAGGCAGCATCAACTTGCTTCTTGTTCCTGCCCTTTTTTTTGTTTGCGTCGAGTGCGCGCATTCATTGAGCTGCCCGCTTGCTCGATGTGTTTACTTGTTGGGGTATTATGGGGGGACTCATCTATTGAAGTGTTGGATTTTGGTTGTTGGCACCGTTGCATTCCGGCTTTGTTTGGGTTGTTGTCGGTCCCTTGTGGGCTTTTGTTATGAAATGGTGTGGCAGACTTTTCCTTTGTTGTGAGGAACTTTGCGGTGTTTAATTTTATGTCCTCCAGAAGATTACCCAACATAGTGGGTAATGATGATAATTTGTCGACAATAGGTGAGCAGACACAGTCCGTTCTTGCGATCTGGGATAGTTTTACTGACTCTTGTCCTCTTTTTATAAGGCCATTGAGATCTGCGAGTTTTCTATCGATCCCCATTGTGGCCTCTGCCAGCCTTTGCAGCACAATTAATTGTAGATCTAATTTGTCAGATTGATACTGGAGTGCTGTTGAGGACAGTTGGATCGTGTTGAGTAAGGTTGCCCAAAAGGTGTCAGTGGTGTCCCTTGCCCCCGCATTAGGATAAGTTAGACTCTCTTTGCTGATGTTGTTTGCGGGGTCCTTTGTGTTGTATGCTGCCTCAAGTTCGATCCATTCTTGATGTTCCAAGAAGGTCATGTCCCTTTCTAGGGAGGATGAAGTCTCGTCGGTCCTGATTGGGGAGGAGTTTGCGGGTTCTATTTGGCTTCCATGGGCAATGATTTTATCTTGAAGTTTTGGTTCGGCTTGATGACTGCTTTTTTTACCTCGAACCAATGCTGTTTCTTGATCATGTGTTACTTCTTCCCCTTGCGGCCGGATGAATGAAAGAGAGAGTGTTAAAGGTGGCATACCACTTTCTTCGTGGTTAATGGGGTGTCCCTGTAACTCTACTAACTCTAGGGTGGAAGTGCTCAGTTTTTCTTTCTCCAGCAGAGGACTGGATTGGCTTGTAGCCTGATTATATTCCTCTATTTTTGAGGTGAGACTGGCTGCGCTTTCTTGTATCGTCGTGAGATGGATGTAATCTTGTCTCCATTGTTCTCCTGCCCCTGTCCCTGCTATGCTTTTGATGTTTGCCGTTGTCTCTTTTGGGTTTGATGGCGTGTGTATTTCAGCTACAGTGAGATTTGAGGTTGTAGGCGAGTGGTTGTTTGCATCAACTGGTGGCAAGGGGGTTTGAAGGCCTGTAACCAAGCCATTTGACGAGTAGATCACGTTTCCTGGATTTTTTAGAAAGGCAAATTTTGTATAAATTTTCGGTTGGTAATTGTATTGCATTTTCGCTGGCTGATCTGCTAGGTTGATTAGATCTTTAGAGTGTTTCCTTTTGTTATTTTTATTACTTGTGGATTGATCTAGAGGTGAAGTTGATGTTGAAGTTGAAATTGAGATTGGAGTGGGAATGTGGGCTGAGTTCGTTAGTATCCCCTCTTCTGTGCCACAATTGCTGTCTTTTTGGTTGTTATCCAGTGAGTTGGAGGTGCTCAAGGGGTTGCTAGAGCCCTTGTGGCTGCTAGCTGGTCGCTTGTTTTCTCCCACTGTCTCTAAGCTCATTGATGCGTTGTTCCTTTTCCGTTTTACCGGTTGCCTTGTTGGAGGTTTTCTTACTTTCCCTGACCTCATAGTGGTCCTCTTATGCCCTCTTATGCCCCTGTCAGCGTCTCCCCCGCGTTGTTGTTCGCCGGCCTCTTTTATCTCTTCACTCTCCTCTCTCCCTTCCAACTGTGGGAACATTCAAGTACAAAACTACAAGTCCCAGACTGCACAGGGGTGGTAATCAGTAATCAGGAGAAGACCAGGAGAACGCTGGGAGGAGAGCTGGAGCTGAAATGTCCGCAAGGCCCACAGGTCGTAAGTCTCACACCGTTCGCACAGCTCTCCACACAATGCCTCCTTTAATATTCTCGCGGGGCCGCAGCGTTGCCGGTGGGGCTGTGTGGCAGGTGAGCCACAGACACTGACTGGCTAAGTCCTCGGGCTCCCCGCTATTGCTGCCCGCTATTGCTGCCCGCTATTGCTGCCCGCCTCTGCTCCCTTGTTACTTGTGCCCTTGTTCCCTTGTTACTTGCTGCTCCTCACCTCGCTCAGGCTCAGGTTCAGGTTCCGGTGCCCCCTCGCTCAGGCTCGGGGCTCGGGACTCCTATGCAGGCTGCAGGTTCAGGGTTCAGGTTTCCTCAGCTCCTCCCACCGCTCCACTCGCTGCTCACTGCCTCTTTTCGTGGTCCAGGTTACGTGGTCGAAGTCTGTAATTGCTGTTTAGTGACTTTCAGTTCTTCTGTGCCCCCACAGCTCTGTACAAATATTTTTGTAAGGACCTTGTCACCTAAGGTCCCTCTCTCCTGCAGGGGTCTTCTGTGGATCTGGAGTTCTAATGGTCCGATTTTTGAAGGGCTCTGGGCTCCTATTCGTCCCCAGCAGCTCCCAAATCCCAACTCCCAACACCTCAAGGCTCCTGGTGCTTCTGGTTCCTTAAATCCCGCACTGCCATGCCGTGCTCCTCCCGGTTCTCAGCTCCTTTCTGCAATCTCCAAGTGATAGGTGCAAGGTGAGCAGTCTGCCCGCCAACCACTGTGTGTCCGTGTGTCTTGCCTCGTGACTCACCGCTCACTACGGCCCGGGGGGAGACTTTGCCAGCTCAGACCCCCCCACACACCGGCTGAACGAGAACGGCAGGACAAGGGCCGGAGTCCGGGAAATCCTAGGCAGTTCCTAGGCAGTTCCAGTCGACTTCCAGTGAACGCAGAAAGGCTGCTTTCTTTTTAGCAGTATGGAGCTCAGGTGCAGAAGGGAAGGGAAGCCGCGGGTGCCTGGAGCCGAGCTCCTGCTTCCCGCTTCCCTCACCCGGGCCCAAGCTCTCTGCGCTCACCTGGCGTCTTTTCGCGGCTCGTAGGCACTTCTCTGCTCTCTCCTCACTGCTGCTCTGCTCTGCTCTGTGAGTGCTCGCCACTCACTGCTTACTCGCTGCTGACCTCTGCTGGGCAACTCTGGATCGCTGGCAGTTATGGTTCCGGGCACCTGCCACCTGTCCTGGGCCGATTTGTACTATTACATAAAATCTCAGCGCCGAAACATCTCCGTCTTTGCGGCGTTTCCTATATAGTTCATATATAGTTCCCATAGTAGACAAAATATAAACAACTCATTCATATTGTAAGCTCTAATATATCTAAAATCTGGCTGATTGGAATTGGAGGAGCAGGCACCTCCAAGGTAACTCCAGACTGAATGGCACCTGTGATCATCATAGCCCAGCCTGTAAGGCTGACTCCAGGCACCTGCATGTCAAGCCGAAACAGAAGACCTGGTCTTGAGTGTGACCTCAAGACAGTACTGTTTTCCCCTCAGCCACACAGAAAATATGAGTGGTGTTTTTAGGGTTTATCATTGTGGTAAGAAAGAGAGAGTTAGGTGAAGAGTAGATACGTTTAGGAGCAGTCAAATCAATGGAACAAGGAATACTGTAACAGCAGGGCCGTCATAAACGCCACACGTTGGCAGCGACAGCAGGGGAGCAGTTCTTGATGGGCCTCTTCTACCTTCAACTCAATAGGCAAAGACTCATAAATAACGTTAAAGGGTGGGTGGGTGCATGGATGGGTAGGTGTGAGAGAGATTGAAATGGTGGATGGATGGGTTAGTGAAAGGGTGGATATGTAGATGGATGGATGTAAGAATAGATGAGTGGAAGATTGGCTGGATGAGTGAAAGACAAGGTGGATGGATAGATAAGTGAAAGAATGGATGGATGAAAAAGATGAGGGTGGATGGATGAGTTGAAGGGTGAATGGATGATGAGAGGAAGTATGGATACATGAGTGAGTGAAAGTATGGGTGGCCGAGTGAAACAATAGAGGGATGGATGGATGTCATGGATGGAGTAACGATGGATGGATGGACAAAGTTAAAGAGTTGGTAGAAGGATGAGCGAAAGGATGGATGGATAGGTCAAAGGGTAGATGCTTGTGCATCATCAAACCCCACCCTTAGCAGCTACAGTAGGAGTGAAGTTCTTGATGGGTGTCTTCTGTTTGCAACTTGGCAGACAAAGGTAAGTGATAGGCAGGATGTGAGTGAAAAGGTGGATGGATGGGTGAGTGAATGAATGAATGGGTAGATGGCTAAATGAATGAAAGGATGGATGGAAGGATGCATGAGTGAAAGAAAGGATGAATGAGTGAAAGGAAGGATGGATGAAAGGATCAATGTGAAAAAGGATGGATGGATGTCCTGCCCGTCTGCGCCCGTCCGTGCCCAGGCGGGCCTAGGGCCTGCCACCATGCCCCATTCAGTGACGCCTTTCACCACCAGGTTCCAATATGGGAGAGACGCTCTTATCGCCTTACGTCCGCCCCACCCTACTAGTTGTAGCTTTGCACAGATGGGGACCATTCCATTCTTACCGTGCAGAGCTTGTTCCTCCGGCCACAATTCAGTGGCTGTGAAATCCGTTCTCTCCATGGCTTTGCTAAACTGCCGGTCCTTGCCGAGCCATGCCATTGAAATCAATTCACTTATCCTAGACCACAAGCTCGATGTGTTGTTTCTCACTGAGACCTGGCTCTCCCCCAGCTCTGGCCCTGACATGGTCAGAGCACTCCCCCCAGGCTTTCATATACTCCACCTTGATAGACCTAAAGGGAGGGGAGGAGGAACTGCAGTTCTCTACAGAGACACGCTCGCCTGTAAGATCCAGAATGGAGGGGTGGCTGATTGTGAGAGCTTACAGTTCTCCCTTCGGCTGTCACCTACAGTGTCTTTGGTAGGCTTGTTGATCTATCGCCCTCCCGGACCCCTGGGTAGTTTCCCTAACTCTCTCTTGGAAATTACTGCACTTCTTGCCTCTTCAACTGCCAACTTTGTTGTTCTCGGAGATTTTAATATCCATCTTGAGGACCCCGCTAATGCCACAGGAGTCGATTTGCTCGATGATTTCAAATCTTTTGGAATCAATCTGGCCAACTCGGGCGCGACCCATGAGAAGGGCCACCTGCTTGATCCCTTACTTTCTAATCTGGACCATCTTACTCCATCTCCGGCTCTTGCCCTACCTTGGACAGACCATTATTTGGTGTCCGCGTCATGGCAATTCGACAGCCGAGCTGCGGTGGTCCCACGGGTTCACACCCTGGAGAGAGCCTGGTCGAGGCTCCCAGTTGACACCTGGGCGGCACACTTGGAGGCCACGCAGCCCTCTCAGGGAGCTAACCCGATAGTCACCGACGCGAACTTCCATACCTGGCTCGTGGATTCTCTGGACACTCTTCTACCCAAAAAGAAACAACTTACGAGGGGGAAGAGAGTGGGCTCGGCACCTTGGTATTCATCAGAATTAAGAACCCTGAGGAAAGGATGCAAGAGGCTAGAGCGGTCCTGGAGGAGAGACTGGAGTGAGGCGAGTCGTATAGAATATCGTGCGGCCCTGAGCAGGTATAAATCCGCTATCCGGGTGGCAAAATCAGGATTCTTTGAAGAGCGTATTGGCTCTGCGGCCAACTCTTCCAAAGAGTCATTTAGGGTCATTAAGGAGCTACTCAATGCCCCCGATCCTCAGGTTTTCCACGAGGACCCTCGCAAAAAATGTACAGACCTGGCCTCGTATTTTAAAAGCAAAATCGACAACATACTGGCTTCCCTTCCCCGGCTAGGTGAGGTCTCCTCTTTGGAGGACAATCCCAGCTCTCAACTTGAGTCACAAGTGGTGGAGCTGGCCTCCCTCGGTCCAGTCACTAAAGAGGAAGTCTTGTCGGTGCTGAGATCTATGAAGAGCGGCTCCCCGAAAGACCCAGCACCTATTAAATATCTTAAACAGGTGTCATCCACTATCGTCGGCCCTGTGACGGACCTGATAAACCTGTCTCTCGCCCATGGGCTGGTCCCCCCCAGTTGGAAAGGGGCGGTGGTTAAGGCTCTTTTGAAAAAGCCTAACCTCGATCCCGCCGACCTCGCCAACTTTCGGCCTATCTCTTTGCTGCCGGGTATCAGTAAGTTGGCTGAGAAGCTGGTAAATAGCCGCCTTTCCAACTTCTTGGAAGCCAATTCCCTCCTTGGCGACTCCCAAACGGGTTTTCGCCCCGGTCAGGGGACCGACACCGCCCTGCTGGCGGTCGTGGAGAATGCGAGGAGCATGCTGGATTCGGGGGGGATCAGTGGCAGTGATCCTCCTGGACCTCATCGCTGCTTTTGACACCGTGGACCATCAGGTGCTTCTCCAACGGCTGTCGGGGGTGGGGGTCACGAGTTTGGCCCTCAAATGGTTCGCCTCCTTCCTGGAAGGTCGTACATTTGAGGTGTGGGAAGGCCAGGAAAAATCACCCTCTACCCCTCTCCAGTGCGGTGTGCCACAGGGCTCTTCATTGAGCCCTACCCTATTCAACGTTTACATGGCCCCCCTGGAGAATGTGGTACGGCCGCTGGGTATTAAAATCATCAGTTACGCTGATGATACTCAGCTGGTGGTAGGCCTTTCCCAGTCGGCGTACCATCCCGACCGGCTGCACACGTGTCTTGAAAAGATCTACACGTGGATGTGCAGCTCAGCCCTAAAGTTAAATGGCTCCAAAACGGAACTGATGCTACTGGGGAACTCCTCTCCATCTCTGTCCCCCAGCAGCTGGCCAGACTGTCTGGGACCGATGCCCCCCCCCAAGCAGGAGATCAAGAGCCTGGGGGTATGGCTGGAGCAGGACCTATCGTTTAAAACCCACGCCAAAAAGACTGCTGGCGTGTGCTTTGGCCTGCTCCGTTCAGCCCAGAAGATTCTGCCCTTGCTCCCAGTGGCCACTCGAAGGCTTCTCATCCAGGGACTTATCATCTCGCGGCTGTATTTCAGCAATGCGCTATTCCTGGGCGCACCCGAATCTACCCTGAACAGACTGCAGCAAGTGCAGAACGCGGCTGCTAGGCTTTTGACGGGTCTCCCTAGGCGTCAATCTGCCCGCCCGGCGTTGAGGGCACTGCACTGGCTCCCTGTGAGGGACAGGGTGAAATTCAAGTCACTTTGCATCGCCCACAAAGTTCTGCACGGGGTAGGTCCACCTATTCTGGAGGAGATGGTCCAGCCCTACAAGGCCTCTCGTTCCCTTCGCTCTGACCACCAACATCTCCTTCAGGTTGGCAGGGTGAAAAAAGCTAGAACTGGTGGCAGAAGGTTCTCAATTAATGTGGCCTCCTTGTGGAACTCATTGCCCCTACAACTGCGCTCCGAAGCCAGTCTTCTCAGGTTCCGTAAACTTTTAAAAACTTTTTTGTTCTCCGTTTAATCCCTGCTTTCTTTTAGTAGTGTTATGTTCTGATAAGCGCTGGGATGCCTACTGGTAACCAGGCGCTATACAAAACTCAGAATAATAATGAGTGAAAGGCAGGGTGGATGGATGGATGAAAGGGTGGATAGATGGATGACTGACACAGTGGATGGATGGATGACTGAAACAGTGGATGGATGGATGATGAGAGAAAGGATGGATACGTGATTTCAAGTATGGATGGATTGGATGAGTGAAAGGGAGGATGGATGGATGAATGAGTGAAAGGATGGATGGATGGACGAGAGAGGATGTCAGTGAAAGAATGGATGGATAGTGAAATGGGCTGGATGGAAGGACGAATAAAAAGATGGATGGATGAGTGGAAGGGAGGGTGAATGGTTGGAGCACTGTTTAAAATTGTAGATGCACGAGTTAGTGAAAGGATGGATGGATGAGTGAAAGAGCAAATGGATGGATGAGTGGATGCATGGGTTGAAGGATGGAATTGATATGGGCAAAGGATGGATGGATGGATGAGGGAAAGGATGGATGCATGAGTGAAAGGGTAGATGGAGGAAGTGAAATAATGGATGATGGCATGAAAGGATAGATGATGGAGTGAAAGGGTGGATGGATGACCGAAAGGATGGCTGAATCACTGAAAGGATGGATGGATGAGTGAAGATGTGGATGGAGAGATGGATAGGTGAAATAATGGATAGATAGATGGACGGATGGATAGGTCTAATGGTTAGGTTTGGATATGGATGGGCAGATGAAATGTTGAAAAACTGAATGATGGCTGAAAGAATGAATGGATGCCAGAATGTAAAGGTAAAATGCTAGATCTGAAGCAGGTGGACAGATGGATGAATGTAAGATGCTTGGGTGAAATAGACAAGAGAGCCTTTCTTGGGAGGGTCATGATGACTTGATTAATTTGCTTGGTGGCATAACAGCTTTCGTTCGAGTGGGAAGCATTTTAATTTTCAGGCTATTCCTTTGTGCAATCGACTGCTGCAACACAGGTATTCACAAGAGCTCACAAACGGTGTGCGTCTTTTTCTCGGACTGATTCACAGGGATGAACTGGGAGAACATAGTGAGTTTGAAAATCGATTCTCTACCCTCGGATTGGCTCGATGCTTTCCAAGAAAAATAAATCCAGAGAAAAAAATATTTAATTAGGTACATATCCTGAACAAACAGGACTGTAATAGTGAGAAGGGAAAGTCAGGCTCACAACAGAGAGGCCATCTTAATGCAGACAGAATCTGTGCTGTTTGACTTTCTGCAAGTTTTGCTGAAGACTACTTGTGACATAATTCAAAAAGTCACTGCTAAGGAGAAAACTATGATAAAGATCCTAACAAAAGTACAAATCACAGAGAAAGCAGTGCTTGCGTTGAACCGACCTGAGGATACACCCACCCAGAGGGAGAAAATGTCAAAGAAATGCTGCTTCAGTTATTCGTAACTGAGATTTCTGGGGGTTGCCTTCAATTCAAGATGAACAATGTAAAACAACCTCTCTTTAAAGATCAAACATATCAGCCACAAAAAGAACCCGTGGCAGCTTCAGAAATGTATCTTCCTCTGCCTTCAGTCCTCATTTGTATCAATTGTGCATTCCACTGGTCAAGCTTTAACCCCAGTCACCACATACATCCCTGCTCAACTTCTAGACTTCACCCACCAAGCTCTGTATGCTTTGGTTACTGTGACCAACTCCTACCCCTACAATCTCATACCGTTGATAGGAAGCACTGTGCAAGTGGTTCTTCGTATGACTGACTCAGTTTGGATGGGGGCTTGTTTTGTGTGCCTGTCCTGGGGTGTGGGAGTTAGGTACACTTTATAGTTTGGAGCAAGTGGCTGGGGGTCAGACATGTTGCTGTGGGGGATCTCTGTGGTCAGAGCCTAGAATCAGAATTATGGGTACCCGCGTAGGAATTAACATTATGACCTGGAATGTCAGGGGGATGCACACTATGAGCTGGCGGGACAAAATACATGCCTACCTGGTAAGAAGAGGAGTGCAAATTGCATTACTACAAGAAACCCACTTGACGAAAGCGGAAGGGGCGACACTACAATGATGGTGGAGGGGGCTGGTGTTTCATACTACATACTCGGCCTTTGCAAGAGGGACCTTAGTGTGAGTACGAGCGGGGGTGCCTTTTCAATGTGTCCGGCAGATTATAGATACCGAGGGCCGATTGGCAGTGGTGGTGGGGCGCCTTGATGGCAGGGATATTACAATAGGAAGTTTATATGCTCCTAATATCGACCAACCTGCTTTCTTTGCACAGTTATTACAGAAATTGGCATCGGTTCCTACGGGACCTGTGCTGCTGGGGGGTGATTTTAATTGCGTTACTGAGGTAGCCGCTCTCAACCACCATTTCCTGATGCTCCCACGCAAAGAATTGCAGAAGCCCAACGAGACTGGCAATGGTACTGGGGGCTGACGGACACTTGGAGGGCCCATCTCCCGGGGAACGGGACTACTCCTATTTCTCGACTCTACGGGAGCTGCTTATTCGACTGGACTCTATCCTTTGTTCCCCAGAGGTGCATGTTGAGGTCACAATGAGTGAGTACTTAGCCAGGACAATATCTGATCACAATCTCCTGTTAGTGTCCATGAATTGGGTTTGAATTAGGTCCACTATCCCCAGTTGGCGTCTTTACCCAGAGACACTGGAAGACCAGGTCTTTAGAACCACAATAGGTACTTCTATAGAGGAGTACTTTCAGAACAACACTAACACGACCACTAGCTTACACAATGAGTGGGCTGCATTTAATGTAATGATAAGAGGGCGCTATATCTGGGAAGCGGTGAGAGTTCTTAGAACCTTACTGAAGGATGTACAGAAGGCAGAACAACAGCTCAGGGATGTAGAAAGAAATAGGCCCGAATGAGAGGATAGACAGGAAGATCTTATGGTGGCCAGGGAAGAATTGGCTGCCCAAGTGGAACGCCTAAGATGTTTAGATTACATGGCGTATGCGGCGCGGGCACACACGGAGAGGGACAAATCTGGGGTGCTGCTGGCTTGGCTGGCCAACCTGGCGCGCAGAGAGACACCGATTTTAAAGCTGCGAGTGGTGATGGAACAACGTACTATGGGCAGCAGGCTATCAATGCACAGTTACTGGAATATTATACTACCCAGTTTCAAAGTTATTTAGATCCTAGAATCTTGGAGGAGGAGGGATTCCTGGATATAGAACTCCCGCAAATTGAGGCAGTGGATGCAGAGGTCTTAGGCCGGGCTGTGGAGCTAGGAGAGATCAGAGGAGCCATAAAATGTATGGCCAAGAACAAAAGCCCTGGCACAGATGGGCTACCGATAGAGTTTTATGCCACATACATGGACCTGTTGACTTCCCACCTGTTAGCCCTCTACAACAGATCAAAACAGGATGGCTGGCTGCCTTGTTCATCTAGAGAAGGGATAATCATACCACTCCTCAAACCAGATAATCCAGCGTGGGATTGCGCCTCCTATCGCCCCCTCGCTAAGCTTAACTTAGATTACAAGATATTGAGTAGCATTTTAGCCAGGTATTTGATGACTGACCTGACTACACTGGTGCATATGGACCAGGCCAGGTTTATTCTTGCCCGAAATACGGCTATGAACATACACAGGCTGTTTCAACTGGTACATAGTTTAGGGAGGGAGGAGAGGGAGGCTTACATCTTATCAATTGATGTGGAAAAGGCCTTTGATAGTCTTGAGTGGCCATATCTGTTTAGGGTCTTGCGGGCATTTGGCCGGAGCGAGGGGCTTGTGGCTTGGATGAGAATGTTGTACAACCTCTCGACTGCCAGGGTCTGCACGGGGGTGTGATTTCGGAGGCCTGCGGCGTGGGCAGGGGAATGAGACAGGGATGTCCGCTGTCTCCCCTCCTGTTTGCTCTGGCAATAGAACCACTGGCTGTTCATGCAAGATCGGGGCGATATTACAGGGGCCTGGATGGGATGGGCCAGGCCCACTACATTGCTCTGTACGCAGACAAACTTTTAATGCTTCTCGCCAACACTGATGAGGAGTTACGGGGTGCCAGAGAACTGCTGACCAGACTGGGGAGGGTGGCGGAACTCAGAGTCAACTAGAATAAGACGTTCCTTTTACCTGTCCAGGGTGGTTGAGACGAACCACCGGATGGGCTAGACGTGAGGTGGGAAAGCAGCTGTCTGCCTTACCTAGGAGTCCGGATCTATCATGAATCTTCTGACTTGTTCGAAGGTAATGTAGGAAGAGCATTGAGAACTACCAGGAGCAACGTTGAATTCTGGGGGACACTGCCACTCTCAGTAGCAGGCAGGGTGGCACTGCTAAAGATGGTAACCCTGCCTAGACTACTTTACTATTTTGTCTCACTACCTTTATTTATACCACGAAAATATTTTACCCAACTAAACCCCATGGCACGGGATTCTTATGGGGCTCTGGGAGACGCAGAGTGGCGCCCACCACCATGATGCAGCCTAGGCAAGGGGGGGGGGGGGGTTTGCAGCCCCTGATTTCGAGGCATATTACCATGTGGCCCAATTCCAATGGTTCACAAAGTGGATGGCAGGGAGGCTGCGTATAGATGAGGACCAAAGGGGCCTGGAACCAGGCCTTCACCAGCTCTCTCGGACTCTTCTCCAACTCCCTTTACGCGAAAGAGAGATGCATAGGTATCTGTGGGTGGTGCGACAATACTGGAATCGGGCCAATAGGAGAGCCAAGGTGGGTCCCCGTATGCCCCTGAGATCCGATTGTTGGTCTGCGAGGCGTTGCCGCATGGAGGAGATTGCAAATTACAAAATTTGAAAAAGATTGGCAGAGACTATGTGACTGGGGAGATGTGGGGATCTCCACTATTGGAGACCTCTACGAGGATGACACCCTTATACCCTTCCAAGACCTTTTAGAATTATATGAACTACCCAGGCATGACTTTCTCTTACATGCGTCATTGACGGCAGTCATCCTTAAGCACTGGAAGAAAGGGATGGCGGAACCGCCGACATCTCTCCCTTGCCAATATTTGGTCTCTTCAGTGGGAATGATCAAAGCGGTTACCTGTCTGTAAGCGAATTACACAGGAGATTAGGTCACCTTTGGAGAGTCTGCACATTAAATGGGAAGCAGACCTGGGGATCCCTATAGGGGAAAAGCCATGGGAGGCGCTGATGGAACTGGCGTGGAAATGTTCTAGAAACGCAAGATTTCAATTAATACAGTTTTATGTGTTTCATAGAGTGTACCTCACCCCTCACAAAATTAACGAATTTTTCGGATCCCAAACAGCCTGCCCACATTGCAAACTAGAAAACGCTACATTTGTACACATGTTCTCGGAATGCCCACTACTACCTGGATTTTGGGAGGAGGTCACGACCAAGCTAGGTGAAATAACAGTAGAGATATTCAGCGAACCCCGGGATTTTGTCTGATACATTGGTTCACCCACACTGCTCGTAATAAAGTTACCAGTAAATTTATAGATTTGGGGTTAGTCCTAGCTAAGAGAGAAACTACCAGACATTGGAAGGCGGTCACTACGCCTAGTGCTGCCCGGTGGCTGCGAGAATTTATAAAGTGGGCTGACTGCGAGGGGATTTTTAGACTACAAGTGGCCCAGAGAACCATTAACGACAAAATGTTGGACATGGCTAGGGCATGGGTGGCAATGGTGGACTTGCTCAAGAGCCCGACAGATGACACTGACTGACCTTCGGGGGGGGGGGAACTTGTCCTTGTGCACTGAAACATTGGCTTTCTTGAGCAAGAGACCTGGATGTTGGGTAGCGGGAACAGTATGAGGGCTTCACCATAAGGGGATGGCTGCTTTCTGGTACTGTGGTCTCGAATGTCCTGTAAGAGTACATACTGCACAACACAGAGAGATACGGGGTAGAGCGACATGTCTAACGGGAGTAGATAGGGTTTGAGGGGGAGAAGGGTAGGGGGGGATTTGTTAACATGTTAACTCATTGACTGTTGGGATAGTTAAGCGTATGATCCAGCATGGAGTTGTAAGGATTTGACTCTCTAGGTAGAGATGTAGATCGCAAATATCCTAGAAATGTTGGTTAGGTGGATAACTATAGGAACACTGGCTGAGGCGAAGACACCAGCAGGGAAGTAATCCCTACGACTGTGTAATCATACCTGCAAACGATGTTAAAGAATCAAATGTTATGTATACTGTTTCCTCCAAGCACTGATTTTAATGCATATGTTGTAACTGAATAAAGTCTGTTTACAAAAAAAATAGGAAGCACTGTGCAATGACATCAGCCAGGTTACCAAACCAAGAACAGCTAGGAGGCGCACACCCCGAGGTTATGTTTGTCATAAGTACAAAGCTCTTTCACTCAAACATGTAAATAAGAAAGCAAACATTAGCTTTACCAGATTCCATGTTGTCTGCACTGTAACTACACCTGCGCATCAAGATACTGGGAAACGTTGCTTACAACGCACATGTACAACGCTTGTCACTACAACAAATTTTTTACAACGTGAAATCCTTGACAACGCTTGTCATTACAATGCATAAGCCATTACAATGTATTCCCCAAAGTAACGGCCCAGGGGAGTTAGAATAGTAATTGCGTTGTAATGGATTATGGGTTGTAATGACATGTGTAATGACATGCGTTGTAATGGATTTCCTGTTGTAAATAAATCCTTGTAATGACACGCGTTTTAACATGTGCGTTGTAACGTGGCGTATTCCAAGATACTACTATACATGGGGATCAGGCAAGGTATGCACCAATGCAGCATGAACAACCATTTCTCACAATGCGAAGGGCACAACCCCTTGGTTAAGGGTGACCTCAGACTAACACTTCACTAAAACCACCAATCCATTTTTTACCACTAACCCTGAATAATTGTGTGACCAGAACCACACTCTCAAGTGAACCCCCGCACGTTGTCTAGACCTGACCACCCTAATCCACCACTTCAGTCTCATAAACACACCCTCATCCTTGAAGCATGTGTTTGACAGGCATGACCTCCTTACTTCCTCTGAGTTCATCTTGTTGACCTCACTGAAACATGGCTCGAAGATAACTCCATTACTTATAAACAACCTTAACTTAAATTACAAAACGACCCTAAAGAAAATAGAGGGCAAAAGAAGGGAAGGGGGTATTTCTAGCACATGCAAATGACCTGACCTGAACAACCTTCTCATTGCAAATTACTAAATGTTTGAGTATGTAGCAGCTCACTTCTCACTTAATCCAAGCAGCTCTCTGATTGCTGATGTGCTTTACTACCTCTCACCCCCCAGCTCAAGCATAATTTCATGGAGGAAATTCTAGAAATGTCACTATAGTATTTTCTAACGTCAACTAACACATTGTCAGGGGTGACGTGAATTAATGGACTGACAAGCCTGACTCAAAACATACAGCTGACATTATCAACATGCAAACCAGGGTCTACCAACAAGTGAGAGCTGCCCCAGAGCATACTGTTGGCCACACACTCAACCACACATTCATATAAAACTTAGAAACACTGAACTTAAAGGACCAACAGCAGATTTGATCAGATTATTCTTTCATTTCCATCAACCTATCCAATCTAAGTTACAAACTAATTACCCCAATAATAACGTCCTGCTTACTATCATTATAAGGCACACTAAAAACTTCACTTCAGAGGACTTTGAGATGGCATTGAAAAGAACAAGCAAGCCAACACAACACTGCTAAATGACCTGTAAGTCTGCCACTCTATACATGCTGACTGCAGCGAAAGCTAGAAAATCCTAGCAAGGGATCAAAGCAACCACTAATTGGTTAAGTGGAGAGTTAGCTGAACTACAAACATGCCAACCACAAGTCGGTGCTTGGCCGGTGGACGTTGAGGACCAATGAAGATAAAACTTGTTGTCAATGCATGGTAGAGGCTGCGACAAAGCAATTAGGGGAGCCAAAAAGGCCCACCTCACCAGATGTATTAATAGAATATTCAATCAAATCGAGGACATCTTCATCTACCAGAATGTTCCAAACCTAATCCACTGAGAGGAAAACCTTGTATTCTCACTACACTGCTACGACCTGCAAAATGTATGTGAAGATAAGTTGGCAAAATCTAAAACTTGATGGCCAAATAACTGGTACAATCCTCCTTCGCAACCACTTCTAAAGTCCAACATTTGTTATTCAAGCAGCTGACATTGACAAAAAGATTGTCCACCAAGACCAAAATGTTTACCTCAGCATCATGCTTTAAACAATTCCCACTATTTCTTGCAAAAAACACTACAAACAAGATGTATGCCTCCCTCAGCTATAGAGATGTGTCCATCTCCCCAAAACAGACCGACATCTCACCTCTTAAAAAAAAACAACACTTGAAGATCATATGGCTCTGTCTCGCTACTGACCAATCTCCAGCTTCCTCTTCCAAATGAAGATCATGGCTCAGGAGGCTACAAGACCACTACAAAAGCATGTTGAACTAAATCATAACCATCATGACCATCAGACAAGTTTTAAACCTTCAGGGAGCGCTGCATCAGCCCTATCTAAAAGGTGTGAGGATCTCCTTCTTGCCATTGATGAATCTAAGAATGTAGCCCTCATACTCACTGACCTCTCACTGGCCTCCCCAGAAAACTTGCTGCCAGCCTTCAAAGGCTACAGGACTAGGTGTCCATAATGTGTCTGAAACTGGGGAAACGCAAGGACATCAAGTGCGCCTGACAGCTATCCATGGGCTTGCAGCAACGGTCAGGGTTGAATGCAAGATTCTCTGCACCGTCCACAGAGCATACTGGACCAAAAATCTGGAATAATTTCAAAACATGACCCCATATAAAGCCCCAGCCAAGAACCTCAGATTATCTTGTGCACCCTGACCCAACAACAATCCTTCAAGAGTGCTGCGTACCATACCACAGAAGACGTCAGAAAAGGTAAGTACAAGCCCTGGACAGTCGCCAACACCACTCCTCCTCCTGGCTGTCTACCCTTTCATGTCAATCTAACTGCCTGCATTCTAGGACAGAAAATTCCAATAAATGCATTCCAATGACATCAAGGTCAAGACACCAATTCTGTTGTTTTCCATACACAGGACAACTCACCAATATTGGTACACTCTTTACTCAGCCATGGAAGGGTGCCAACAACACTCTTCCTCCTGGCTGTCTTCTCTCTCTCTCTCTCTCTCTCTCTCTCTCTCTCTCTCTCTCTCTCTCTCTCTCTCTCTCTCTCTTTCTCTCTCTCTCTCTCTCTTTTTTTTTCAATGTAACTGCCTGCATTCTAAAAATACAGTTTCAATAAATACATTGCAACCACATCAGAACATCAGAAATAGATTTGCAAAATAACGAGAATATGAAATGGAAAGAGGGCACGCTGAAGACACCACAAAGAGTACAAGACATTTGATGGATCTTTGGCAATACAGTATCCAAGAATGTGGAATGTCCTCACCCCCAAAATAAGATCTGAACCTAATCACATGTGAATTAGGAAACTTTTAAAAAACAATCTATTCCGGCTTGGCTTTAAGTTTTCCCCACAGCCAAGGGTCGTAATTAACGAATATAGGATTCGGGCTCCACATTTACAGTTTTGCAATCACCACCTGTCTATTCAATAGACTATACAGCATTAACTCATCTAGTACATTGAAGTAATTGAACAGTAACACGTGCTCTACAAAAGTAACGATTAAAAATCACAAGTGAATCATCAATTATTGTTATAATAATTATCACCAAGCTCAATACACTTGAAGTTTTTGTTTTGCAATGACCTTGTTTAATAAATGGTCCCTATTTTGTTATTATGTCCTATAAACAGATTTACATATAAACAAAGACTGCAGCCCAAACAAGCATTTACAATGCAACGGTTTCGCCTTTGGAAAAGTTTGAGCTATTGGCATTGTAAATGACAAAATTTGTATTTATGTGTTGGTTTTGAAAACAGATAAATAAATGGCAGTCATTTACATTGCCAATAGCTCTAACTTTTCCAAAGGCAAAACCGGTGCATTGTAAATGCTTGTTTTAACTTTCCCGACAATATTCTAGGAGTAGAAATAATAACTACGCCTCCTGGAATTGCTAGATTTAATGTATTCTCACTCAAGCAAAGAAACATGCAATGTAATAAGACCACCGCTCTTAACGTGCATGACACCAAAACACTGCAGACATAGGGCACTGGGCAAAACCACACGCTCACAACCAAGCACAATTGAGTAGCACGCTTCAATGCCTATCAGAGACATGCAACTAGATTACAATAAATGTATTGTATGTGGATAGTCTGGAAAAGGCATGGAACCAATCCTGCAGGGCCCAAATTGAATATCCTAGGTAGGCAAATGCAGGTGATGATTTATACACGTATAATTCAAGAAGGCGATTTGGTGTTAAATTGAAGCGGGTGGAATACGTTTCCATTTCTTCTGACAAAAGTCACCTTCATACGGTGAAAAATTAGCATACATATGTATAACTGAAAAAGTAGGACAGTCACCAACCAGTTAAAACACTGCGGTTCTAGCGGTACAAACCAAAGCAAAATTTAGTCCTTAACATTTTTGCACAAGACTATCTAATTAGAGGCATTCAATTGATCCATATGATGCTTTTAAAATAAGATAGATTCTGAAAAACTACAACTATTGTTGTCCCCGTGATTAGGGTTTACTATTCAACGACAGTGCTGTTGACGTACTGGGAAAAAAAATACCAAACTACATCGAGTTACGTAGATATTAGACTGAAGCAGGTGCCCTGAGCAGCCGAGGGTGACGTTTCTAGTCTCATCGTCCGGGGTGTTCAGGAAACCCCAGTTTTCAACACACCCATTTTACGTCAAACGTGCTTCACTGTCACATCTGGTTATTCTGCAAAAGATGTACGGTTGCGTATGACTTCTTCAGACCTCCAAAAGCAAGCATGAGCTGTTCTGCAGGTAGTGCAACTGGGAGGAAAGTGTTCGGGCAAGCCTCATTCCATTAACAGACCCTGGGATGACACTGCAATTCCCAGCTCCGATACTGGACTTCTGACTCTCCTCCGAATTATTTCACATTATGACCGCTACTTTGAACTTTTCAGCAACATCCATCTCTACGACCAGAATTCTTATCAAAGATATTAAACACCCCGTGACAATGATTAATTTAGACTCCCCAAGATCCCACACTTATAACTCAATGAAAGCCAAAAGGAACATAATATACCTTCCAGAAACACTCTGAGTTCTCAATGTTCGCATGTGTTGGGTGGCGGAGGCTAGAGTGGAGAGCTTTAACTACTACAAGTCCTCTCACAATGGAGAAGTGGGGGGTTACAGTCTCTGGGTTACTTCAGATTTAGAAGATAATCTGAAGTAAGCCACAGAGCCCACTGGGACGTTGAGGTCCGACTCAAAAATGAAATACGCGGCACACCTGAAATATTTCAAATATTAGGAAAAGAAGGCGTGTGCGCTTTACTGTGGGTGGGGTTTCTTCCAACTGCACAGGAACTTGAAAGGAGACCCTCCAACCACCCCTTCTTCAGCCCCACTCCTGCGCCCAGGCCCTCGCTGTACCGTCTGTTCGGGGTCGATCTCTATCTTGAAGGTTTGCTGCTGCAGGGTCTTCAGGGTGATCTGCATGAGGCCGTCTCCCCGTGACTCCATCGCTGCTACGCCTGTTTCCGGAAGGTCCGGCACTCGCTCTAGTGCACTGCGGGACTGGGCTGCGCGCGCTAAGGGGTCGCTATCTCATGGCCGCGCGCCGCCCGCCGCCATCGTGACTCGCTTAGGGTATCCTGAAAACTGGACTAGCTTGAGAAAGCGGGGGTGGCGACCAACAAGATGCGCATGCTCACATCCTCGCCTCCGCTCCAGAAGCAGAAGGTGTTTTTCATAGACATAGAAAAGAGAAGCACAAGGGTACCCGTCGCGTTGAATAGCCTACATAAACCACCAGACGCGCATTTCTCACTGTACGCATGCGCTCGCTCAAAATATTGCTCGTCATCGCAGAGAAAACGTCACTGTCAACGTCTTCTTTTGGCACATAGTAAGCACTGCCTGATCCTAGCATGGCATTCGGGAACGCCCAGTTGATGTGCTCTGTCAAACTTCAATGAAATCTAAAGCTCAACTGTAAAAGCTCACCGCGGACGTTGTGCATTGTTTATAATTCACAGGTTTAAAGTGTTTAATTACTATAGGGATGTGTGTGTTTATAAATTGCTACTGTTTTCAGAAAAAAAGCGTGTTTACGTCTTTGGATTAAGATGTAGGTGAAAATAGTTTGTGCAACATTTTCAATTTTCTACCAAATATCCCCGCTTGATTTAATAATCATTTACACAGCTGCCAAATACTTTGTTAGTGACTTCTTCCTATGTTTGTCGGTTTTGGTTTATTTTTGAGGAGGGAAAAAATACGGATTTCGATGATTTTCCTAATAGGTCTGGCCTAGAGACAAATTAGTTATATTGTTAGGCTCATGTAGAACAAGTCAGGTCCCGGGCCGCGCTGTGATTCGCTGACGTCACGGGGGTGTCCCGGGCCGGCAGCCAATCACAGCGCGGCCCGGGAATGACGTCACGGGGGTGTCCCGGGCCGGCAGCCAATCGCAGCGCGGCCCGGGACAAAGGGGCGGGGCTTAAAAAAAGCACCAGAAACGCCCCCGAATCGCGTTTTCGTGAGAAAGCGCGATTGACAGCCTCTGCCTCCCAATGGCTAGCCTCCATTTATGGAGCTAACCAATTGGAAACAGAGGCTGTCCTAACCTCACTACTAAACACAAAAGATTTCGACTGGGAGGGGCTTCGCCCCTCGCCAAAAGTCGAAACCTAAAAAACACACTGGAGCCCACACAACCACAATCATATAATGGTCAATGCACACAGAGGAATACAGGCTTGATGACATCATGCAACAAGAGCTGTACATTTTGGAAATGCAACTTCAGCTGACTCACTTCCTTCTCAGCCAAGTCAGGAGAAGAATAATATTTAGAAAATGAAAAATACTGTAGGGCTTCACTAACTGGGAAAGCATCCAGAGGACCTGCCTGATAATGGAACTCATAAAGAGTACACTCTCTTTGATTAAACAGCACATAAAACTAAAGGTGAGCAAAGATGAGGCCATGACAGCAATTACATAATTAATAACTGCGCACCTATATTATGCTACTGGTTCAAAATGTACATTAACCAATGAGTCACTTGGCATTTCGCAAGCACGGATCTGGAAGACAACCAGTCACAGATGCCGCAATCCTTTTGACACGTGAGTTGTGATTTCTTCTTGCACACCACAAGAAATCCAACATGCTAATAGAGACACACACACAGGTTGAGCAGCTAGGGAAAGGGTAACATAGGAGAAATACCATGACAAGGGAATACTACATACCTCTTCCCTAATGAACAGACCTGCGCCATCAAGGGAAGCTTGCTCCTGAAAAATGACTTTCTACATGTTTACAAAATGCTTGGATACAGCACATTTCATGATCTACATGGCTATCTGTCCTGCGCATTTTCTGTTTATTTCAAGATGTGGACGCTACTTTGGAGGTGCATGAAAAATTAAATGGCGTTGGTAGCGTGTGGAGTCTGTTTTGGCAAAGATCGTGTTCCTGGCCATCCACTCTACATATACAGATACATGGAGTACTTTGGCCAAGCATGGTGAAAACGCATCTGCGCATTGGATGGACCTTTGGAGGTGAGCCATTTTTGTCTATTATTATTGGCATTTTTTGAGCCACCTTTGAGCCAGCGCCAGTTCAACTGCTTCCTGCATATTCAAAAGACTGACACGTGTCACGTTTAGCGCGCGCACTTAACTACAACTTGCTGCCTGCCACGGATCTTCAGTGACGACATTCCTCTATGCGCCACAGCCTGCTAGCTTCTCAGCCCCCCTCACCAACTGTCACTCCTCATCCAGTCACCCATGGCCCACACACCAACATTCCACTCAGAACACACACACAGGCTGAGCAGCTAGGGAAAGGGTAACATAGGAGAAATACTATTACATGAGAATACTACACCCCTCCTTTGCTTACAACGATAAAAGGGGTTACACAAGCCCAACCATACATTATGCTGTGCCCGCCTCCGCATCACTTCCTACTCACAAGCCTCCCTGGATCATGTGATGATGCCCCCATCCTAGGTGCCTATTGAGTAGATAGACAATGCAAAGACAGAGACATTGTCCTACTATGTGAGTCCAAAGCTAGGACAGGACTGCACAGATAAATACACACTGTGCCTCCTTACCCACGTGACAAGGGTGTAGCAATCCACAGTGCAGCAGGTGCACTCCGGCCCACAGGTTTGAGGGACCCTCAGGGTCCGAACTCTGGATTCCAGCTCTATTTGTCAAGCAAACTGTGCTAGTTTGGCCTGTTTTCTTTGCTTGCGTTAGAGACCATGGCACCCTTGCTGCACCACTAAGAAGTAATCCCGATAATGACCGAGCCTTTCCCCCAACATTAGCCAATAGATATTCCTCGAAGACATGGCTGGAGACGCCCTACCACAACCATCTCACCGGGAACACAACAGGTCACAACTCTGTCATGAGGCCTTTTGTATGAACAGCCTGGAGAGGACACCGCGGTAAAGGGAACAGCAATGGCCTCCTAGCGTCAAATGTGAGGAGAAATGCCTATTGCAACTTTTGTATCAGTGGCAACGTCTAATAGGGAGGTAGAAATGTAATGACAGGGCTTTTGCACAATGCCCCCAGAACCTTGGGACTGGAGAAAGACGTCCCTAACCCAGTGAAAGGAAGCTGTTAGATTTTGAGCAGTGTGAGAACATGACTCGGTGTTAGAATGGGCCACAGACTCCCCAAATACCTTGTTAGGGGCCCCCGTGGCACTGCCAGTTTAGTTGCGAGTGCCCTTCGTCCTCAGTTTCCTGATAGGCAGAATAAATCCCTCCCTTTGTATTATTGAGCTCTTTGTCTATGTGCGAGGATCTAAGATAGATTTATTTTTTTATTTATTTTTAGAGTTTTCTATAGCGCGAACTTGAACCGATTAGGTTATCAGAGCGCTTTACATAGCACCAGTTCCGTTACATGTTATCACAGCAGTTTACATAGAATCAGTTACGTTACACATTTCAGGAACTTGAACCGATTAGGTTATCCAAGCGCTTTACATAGCACCAGTTCCGTTACATGTTATCAAGGCACTTTACATAGAATCAGTTACGTTACACATTTCAAGAACACGTTTCTTTTTGTTCTAGTGAATAGGGTTATCTCTTCACACGGGGGAAGGAATACACCTGGCTATATTCCAACAGTCACACAGGCGACTAGTCGTTACAGCTATAACTCTAAACACACGGGGGAAGGGATACCTGGCTATATTCCAACAGTCACACAGGCGACTAGTCGTTACAGCTATAACTCTAAACACAGGGAGGGGATACACATGGATACAATCTAAGAATCACATAGGATATTAGTCATTAGAGTTATCTTCTATCTACACAGGAGGAATATGACTGGAAACACTCTAAGGGTCACATAGGGGTGGTAGAGAGTACAAAGGTCCACTGCAAACACTAGTGATAAGAGTCAACTACATACACATAGGAAGGGATATGACTGGTTAAACTCTTGGAGGCGCATAGGGGTGGTATATGGTGTAAGGACTTCAGCGAATACCAAAGCTTAGCATTATTGCAATCGGTCAAAGGTCTACTGCATACACTAGTGATTAGAGTTATCTCTATATACATAGGGAGGGGATATGACTAGATAAGCTCTAAGAGTCACATAGGAATGGTATATGGTGCAAGGTCTAAAGCAGATACCATTATTTATAGTTATTACAATAAGTCAAAGAGCAGAATTCCATAAGTGTGGATGCAGTCACAGCACAAAGGGAGGGTGGGAGGGATGCAAGGGAATGGAGAGAAGGGGAAGCACAACAGGGAGGAAACATTTGAGGATCATCCACAGGGAGAAGGGTTAAGTCCAGGGGCATGGTAGGAGGGCTAGAGTCCAGAGAAACTGTCCGAAAACAGCAGCAAAGTGTCGGTCAGGACAGAGCAAAAGTCAAGAAGTCCAGTAGAGAAGGTGGGAGCCCAGGTGAGAGATGACGCTGGAGGCCAGCCGCAGGCACGTCGCCATCTTGGAGAGCTTGCAGTCATCCGGCTCGGTGGGCGTGAGAGAGCGCAAGGTGGTGAAGGTGTTGGTGCGATCACGCGTTGTCCGTGAGGCGCTGCCACGGCAGCTGGTGGGTTGTGTGTGGATACAACCGCCCTGGAAGATGTGTGGCCTCCGGGAGCCATGAGCAGCACATTCAGAGCACTGGAGCCATTGGTGTCATGCTGCAGGGGGGGAGGGGTGAGTGATCCAGGAGATCCGGCTCATGTTGCAGGACCACAGGGCAAAGCGGAAGTGGCAGAGGCCCCCAAAGCGGCAGCCGGACGGGTGGCAGGCCCGACAGCCTGAGAGAGGGCCGCAGGATAGGCAAGAGGCTGGGGAGAAGTTGGGGCGAGCCAGAAGAAGCGGCGATCGCCATCCGAGGGTCGCCGCCGGCCGCCATCTTGGAGTCAGTCTTGCGTGACCCCGGGGCAGTCTGGTGATGTCGACAGCCTCAGCACTCCAAGTGGAGAATGCAGCAATTCTTAAGATCAGGGGCAGTTTTTGGTGTGTGAGGGCAGTGAGAGTTGGGTTCAGAAGCTCAATAGGGGGAGCCGATCGCCAGTTGCAGGTCGCCGCCAGCCGCCATTTTAAGGTCAGGCATAAGCGGGAAGGAATATCGTTATGAGGACCGCCTCCAGTGAAGTGCCGCTAATGAAGCACCTGAGTTTTGTAAAGCTTGTGTCAGCCTCTGTGCTGCGACCTTCAACCGTACCTCCTGTTGGGGATTGCAGCTGTCGGCGCTCTCGGCAAGATTGCGACTGCCATTTTGTATACCGCCGCCTTCTCCCCCGCACTGCAGATTTTCACTGCTCCCATGGCACCAGCAACGATCGGATCAGCCCAGCCCTGCAAGTGCCCCGCACTCTCTGGTTCAGGTGTCGGGGATAATGCTCTCCCGTGGCCAGGAGCCGTGCCGGAGCAGAGCGTGGACCGGGATCTGAGGCAGACCCCCGCCGGTTGCTCCGCCCCTCCGCCTAGCGCCCTCGCCCGCATCCCGCTCCCATCTCACTGCAGGCACCGGGTGTTCCGACGCAGTATGCAGTGCCGGGGGCCCAGATTCGAGATCGGGATCGGCAGTTAGGTAGGGCAGCCGCGGAGGAGCTCCGGGGCTCCTGCTCCTCCGCGGCCGGAACCGGAAGTCTTGTTTGTGATAGATGCAGGGTCTACCTTTAGGCAGAGTTCCTGACCCTGTTAATTCCCTTTCTTCCTAAGACTGGGCATAACAATGGTGTTCATTGAAAGTAGAATATTATCTAATTAAATACTGTTAGCGCACGAGCACCTTGAAAATAAATATACCAATAAATTAAGAACCTCTGCAATTCAGACAATACACCCAGCATTATTACTAACAGAGAGTATGTTTAAACGATATAGGGCCATATGTAGGTAGCCCAATACTGGTCGGTAACAGCCGAAATTACAGAATTTCGGCCGTTACCGACCGGTATTTAGGGTTTGAGATGTAGGAGGCAGGTTTAAGGATTCGGTAATTACCGATTCCTTAAGGAATCAGTAAAATACTGATTCCTTATTTTAAGGAATCAGTAATTACTGAATCCAAAATGCTATGTAGGACTAGGAGGCACTCAAGTGAGTGCCTTCTTGCATTCAGGATTCGTTATTTACCACCAACTACAAGTTGGTGGTAAATATCAAAAACCTTTAAAAAAGCAATTTTGTGCTTTTTTTAAAAGTGCCATATGGCAAACATACATTCCCTTAGGGCATGTATGTGTGCCACATGTGCACACATGCATGATTCAGGGGTGCAACAGGGTGTCAGTATGACACCCTGCCACCCTTGAATATGTGACCCTATTACCGATTCGGTATTTATCGAATAGGTAAAAGTTAATGGCTTCCCATGCATTCCTATGGGCCTTCAGGCCCATAGGAATGAATGGGAATTACCGAATCGGTAAATACCGATTCTTAAATACCGAATCGTACTGATTCAGTAATATTTACCGAATTGTTTCCGACATACCATTTACCGATTCTAGAAATACCGAATCTGTAAAATTCAGTATTTTAGAATCGGTAAACGTAGATCACCTACATATGGCCCAATGTGCTTTGATACCTGTATATGATTTCTTGCTGTGCAGTGCACACGATGAGAGGGTTCGTTCAAAGGGACATTTTTCAATTTGAGTAGAGCAATTCACGCTCTTCCAAACGGTAAGGTAAATATGTGCTGAATCCAAGAGTGCTGCAAAGCCTCAAACAACAGCAGGCTGAGCAAAGCCAGAGGTTAAAAGGGGCCACACAGTTTGCTGAAATTTAGCAACTGCAAAGGTGTTTTTAATACCAATATTTTCCAGAAAATCATAGATTTCGTATTTTAGATTTGGACAATTATCACAATTATCACTTTATGCCATTATAAGAGCTTGAAAACGTATTCCTTATAATAAAAGTGCAGTGTAAAAGATAATGCACATTGCCATAGTATAAATGAAAAAAGACACAGAATTTTAAAGTACGTTTTTAACAGCGGCAGTTTGGACATCAAGGATTCCTGTGAATCAGATTAAAAATGTCACTATTAATAAATATTGTTAGATCTTGTTTTGCATGCACCTTTGTACTGTTTCTATGGAAAACTTCTCAACATTTTTTATTTACTGGCAGAAAACAAAATTCAGTACAAGGACGTGTATTTGTCTGAAAGGAAGTAAGAGATCCAGCAAAATGGTGAAAGTAAGAAACCCAGAACAATAGCAAAAAAAGGTGAATGTCAAACTCTAATTGGTAACTATGAGGTTGCTACTGGCTGAGCAAGACACATCCACACAGCAGTGCTCCAGCCATGTACAACATACAAGTTGTTTTCAGACACACACCCCATAAAAGGGTAAGCACAGTATAAATGTCTCACTCTGAACCTCACCATGAAACAGTTCATTTTTATACAGGGTATTAATATCCAGCACAACGTTGTAAATTATTCAATAATATGTTGCTTTCCTTCACTCTATCAATGCAAAAATCTGGGCTTCCACGTTGAACCAATCCTCCCTAGCAAGGAGAATTCCAACTGGAAATGTTGGCTATGATTACTGGTTTGGAAAAACCCTAACTCCCAACCTACCCCGCCAATCCATGCTCACTATCCCATCTTAAGCCAGTCCTCCATGCTACTGCACAGCGCTTCTCTTACAAATGCAACTTCAATCATATAACCTCGCTGCCATCCTGAATAGCTTTAGAGTATCTTCTTCCCACAGCGTCAATCAAGTTCAAACCTCTATCCATCACCAAGGTTAATATACTAGAATATGCAAAAGAAAAACCTTCTTTCAATAACCACTCTTGCATCAACAATGACACAATCAGACGAAACTAGCGATTGCCAGGGCACGATTGCCCCTATTATTATATCACCCTTCATCTTAGACCTACCACCTCATTCTTGACTCTTAGGAAAGAACCTGAAATCCTCCTCTTTTCCCTTCAACCCATTTCCCTCTTCTGACTATCTAGTGGTGTTGGCAATATGCCTGTTTCTGCCTTTACTCGTGTTACTGTCCTAAACTTAAGTAAATATTTGTTTCTAAATCTCTCAGAACATGTTCCTTCTGATGTGTAAAGCGCTCTTCTGCCCCTTAGGGCTTGGTTCAAGCTACAAAAATGCCCTGAATAAAACATAATGAATAGAAATATGTTTGCATAAAAGCAAGAGAGCTCTGAATAAAAAGTCACTGGGAAATGTGAAGTGAAATGAACTTTACAGATCTCAGCATCAATGAAATTTCATAATCTGCAATCTCCGTACTAGAAGGCTTAAAATGAGACAGAGAAGTTGGAAGTATGCAAAGACATTACCTGAAGTAAACAATAGAAGAAGAGGTAGAAGCAGGAATGGAGGAACCAAAATCCAGGGACGACGTGGCATAATTTCTGCTATTATTTTCCAAAAACGTAATTTGCAATATGTCTTTCGAAAACACAACTTTTTTCAGAATTATTGATATGAATGTAAGTAGTTTGAAAATATGTATTAGAGGGTGCGTGTTCTTAGTCACTGAAACTCTAATGTGAAATTGTTTTAGTTAGGGCCATATAGTTTAGGGTAAATGGCGGACAAACATTCACATGTATACAGTCAGGTGAAAGTAAGGAAGTCAGAGGGCACTTGCTGCTTGACTTCACAATATCTGAAAGGAAGTATCATTTATTAACATAAATGAATTGTAGGACGGAACCACTTTCAATGTACTGCTGGCAGTGTGAGGAGACTGTTATCCCTTGAAAAAATAACATTGTCATAAGTAGAGAAAAAATAATTGGGCACTATAGCTGCATGAATATTGTATTCATATATTAAAATCTCCTATAAAGAGACTTTTCTCAATTTAATTTTGATAACTGCCATTAGCACATATGTTGTCTTTTACTTGGCTAAAAAGCACAGAATCCTGAGAATAAAACACTTGTGTACACAGGATGTTGAAGGCTTGCTTCGGCTTACAAAGATGAGCCCTCATATAAGCATTACTGAAGAACATGAAGCTTCCATCAAAGGATGGCAGCTAACACAAATATTAAACATAGACAACTGAAATCTGTAAAACAAATAAAAATACAACTGATATACGGAAACACAGTGGTCATTTTTATTATGTGAATGGATTCAAAGAGGACATACTTCTGCTAGCATGGGGCCTAAAATAGAGTTTGCCGGATGGGATAGTCTGTCCCGCCATATAGCAAGTGCCGTAGTCTATAATCGACTTGTAATACAGTGGAAGGGACATCTGCAACCTTTCTGACAAGAGTATGCAGTCCACCAAACTCTAAATATGTGATATGTATGAAATAATGAAATGAATGACTGACGCGCAGTTAGCTTCTTTCTCATGTATGATGTGTCCTTTTTGAATATGTCTTTCTTTGTTTGATGAACTAAAAATTAAGAGGTTTTTTTTTCAATAAATGCTAAAATAAAAAGCTATTAACTAGCGATTCCCGTTCCTGAATGTCTTTTCAAGTTCTGGATGGTTATTCGTTTATTTAAACCATTTATATCAGTACTGGCACTCCACTTTTGTTCTTTAAAAACTCTAAATATGGCCCTTACTTTCTAATTATTCACATTCATGTAATAATTCAGAGAAGCAGTAGATGTTCTACAAAATCTAATTGTTAAAAAATACAACACAACTGAACCCATTTTTTGATAAATATTTCGGAAAGTGTACATAAATGTGGAAATAGGGGTGGTAAAGAGAAGATGGCTTTGTGCTGCATACATTACACTAACAATGGAAATAGGCAACAATTCAATATGACCACTATGTTCTTGAAGCAAAGCTGTAAGCCTGACTTGAGGTGATCACTAAGATGCTCATTTAAAGTATTACTTCGCCAAGGCAAGAGTAAGTGTGTTGGTGGATTAGAGACTTCTGGAATTGAGTAGGACCACACATCTGTCGGATACTAAGATGCTCTAATGTTGCTGGCAGCTACTGTAAGGCTTGGAGTTGGTCCATGAAATTATAAAACTGATGAGAAGTTACGTGTTGCCCTTTATATGACTGTACTGGAGTGTTTTTATCCTGTTGGTCTGTAGCGTATTAGTACAAGCTGTTCCAAGCAGGGCTACTCCTGCATAGACAACATGCCAGTGATAGAGTTGTGTACTCCTACGTGCTGCATGTTCCTCCAGTCCATTGAAAGAGACTTGGCAGTCGATCTCAGCCGCTTCAGATAGCAAAGTGCTAGAATGCTCTCCCACCTGCTCAATGTCTTCTGCCTCACTCTGGCCAATTTTGCAGGCAGAGGAAGGAAGCTGTAGATGTTTGAACTAAGAACCAGGGTTGGTTTTCCTGTTAGTTTCAAGCCATTTGCATCTTTGCTATCACCTGGAAACGCTTTGTGGTAGGAGTTTACCAATTACAAATTTCAAAACTCAACCTACATTGACAATACTCCTCAACCTTTCTAGGAGGTACTATTTTAGCAGTGAACTCCATAGTTCTGGCTTATTTATGTGGCTAGGAATGGGGTTTCAGCCTGGTTTCAGTTATTTTCGATATTGCAGCTGTATTGTAGCCTTTTAGTATTATTTTGGAAGCATTTTTGAACGTCACTTGATTGTTTTTATATGTCACTTGTTTTGAGACTTCAGTTAGTTGCACAGTTGAACCTTTCAATAAAATTAATCATTTCATCCTGTGAGAGGTGGTACTTGGGGATGAGAGATGGCATTGCCACCATAGGACGACTAAATCTTACACGACCTTGGGTGGTGGGACCCTTCAGCTGGTGGAAGTACTAGTTTGAAAAGGTGAGGCTCCACTGATGAATCAAAGAAAGCATGTGGTAGGCACGCATACAAATACGGTGGTGCTAGCAATGACAAAGATGACTAAAAAGAGCAGGTTGACAAACACTCACTAAGGGCTGATAAATGTCTGGTTTCAATTTTTCAGAATTTGGGCCTAGTTACACAGTAGAGTTTCGAGGCTGGTGGCAAACTCAATTGTAAAAAAAAAAGACTCGCCACACGGATCCTAGGTGCTGAACACACATGCGCCCCTTCCCCCCCCCCCCCCCCCCCCAAACGCCTATTAAGCCCAGGAGCCATCGATCGGATGACGCCAGAGAGAGTGCGCCGACAGGCCTGCCGGAAGTGGTATTTCAATGTATGCGGAAGCACAGCAGGCTAAGGGCGGACCTTCCCTGCTCAACAAATTGGAGGGGCTTTGCAATGAGCCACAGCCAAGAGGCGGACAGGTGATGGGAAGCAAACGCGAGCAGCTCACAGATAAATCCACACGAATAAAATGCGAACACTTTCATCAGCGATGGAGACCGTCGGTCTGTCTTGAAGGCTCGCGTTGCGGTACCTCGCATGCTTATCCCCCTGAGCAGCGCTCTGTGTAGAACCACTCCGGATCTCATTTCAGCCCCAGGAACGCAGCCAAAAAGGTCATATTCACAAGACGGCGGTGGCGTAGTATTTGTAGCGTGTATTACATCATCCATTCTCATGATTAAAGGGTAGACGTTTAACTTTAGGGCGTAATTTAAGAAACGTTTTATCTTCCCTCTGGCCGCTTAAGGAAGAGCTGTTTATGCAGAAAGAGCCGGAGGCTACCCTCTCGCAGCGTCGTGATCAATCACCCACGTGGGACCGCCTAATGGCCGAATAATTGCTATGTGCAAGCCTCCTTGATAATGTGAAGTCAAACCAGTCACACGTCACTCGGGCTGGTCAAGAAGGCTAGCTACGGGTGATTTGTAACCAGCAACACACGGTACACACTCGCCTCCACCTGAGGAGGGGCCGCAGCGCTTGTTTGTCCGTTTACGTTTCTGCCCGAGGAGGTCATTCTCAGGAGCCGCGAGCCCCCCGCGCTAAGGGGAAAAAGAGCCTCTGATGATGGCTGCTGGAAACAATGACACTAATGTGTGTTTTTAATGCGGCGGCGTTAGACATCAGTGAAATAGTTCGAAGCAAATTCAGTCATTTGTTATAGTTCATTCTGGAGATATGACCTAACCAGACGTTACCTGATGTATTCCAGGGCACCGCAACACACTGGAAAATCTTAACAAAAAAAATGTACGCCTGTTGAAGTAGATGCTGTAATCTGCGGGTGGACACAAAACAGAAACACTCACCCGTGCATTCATGCTACCTTCATTCAGCGGAGTTCCAGACCTCTTTGAAAGATAGATTCACTTTTTTTTCTGGAAAGCGCAGCTGCTTGTGGTCCTCTGGATGACGCAGAGAGTTGGTATGAAGATGCAAAACGTTTTTACCACCAAGTTAACACTTTCACTTGGTGGTTGTTTTGCTTGAGACAGTTTTTTCTAGAATGAGTCGAAGTTGGCAGTGCGTCATGTAAAGTGAAGTGACAGTTGATTTCAACTTCTCAGAAGGGAAAAAAACATTGTAAATTTGAGGTCTGGCAAGGCGCAGCTTTAGCTGTCTAGCCAGCTCATGTAATCACCTAAAAAAGAGGATCAAGATGCAGATTAGAGACAGGGACTTGGGCTTTGCCCCAGTGTTGATCATACGAGCATTTGATTGGGCAGCATTTGTGTTAGTACTCTTATGAAGAAGACCCATTGCACTTCCTGGACTGTGAAGTGTCTGGGCACTGCAATGGAGGTGCATTGTTTCAATATATATTCCCACCCACCGCCCTAAAAGAAAACATTGCTTTTTCTAACCGACTGCTGCTGGTGCACTGCTGAAAATAGAGTTCCGTACTGCATAGACAGGGCCACGAGAACTATGCAAGGGCTTTTTCGCACAATTATAGATTTGCCAGTTGCCACATTTGCCACATAAACCACCATCTACTGCAGAATCTGACGATTTTAACAAAAAACATGTGTTTTAGCTCAAAGTAATCAAAAGTTACAACAAGCATTTGCAATGCTGGGTCTCGCATTACTAAAGGTTTGACCATTGGTGTTGCTAATAATAATGTAACACCAATAGCTCAAACATTTAGTAATGTGAGACCTTTTGCATTGCAAATGCTTTTTTTCTCTCGCAGTTTTATATAGCACAAACACGACCTAAAGGTATAGGAGCACACTACATAGCGAGCCAACAGTAAACGACAGCCACCAATTAAACCTAAAATCTTTTAAAACAACCTCCTTTAAAAAAATTATTAAATAAAAGCCTGCAAACCGAGGAAGAGAGCAATGGATGAAAGGGTGGGGGAGTGAAAACTGGGAGAGAGAGGAGCAATGGGGAGGGAGCACAGGAGTAACAGAGCAGAAGGGAATTTTAATAAAATAAAAAGAAGTATATAGCAGTAGTTTGGTTTAATAGTTTGAAAAGAACAACCTCCGGTAACCAAGCACAGATAAATTCCACACTGAAAAAAAGAAGCACGCACACATACTCTAAAATTATACTACAGTAAAGAAATACAAAAATGAATTTATGTGCTCCCACGGTCCCCTCCTCTAAACAGACCATTACTAACTTGGAATGCTTTATGGCGCTGGTCCTCTCCCAACCAAAGCTTGTTCCGGTTCCCCCCAAAAAGTTAGAAATGCAGATACATTCCACACTGAAAAAAAGAAGCACAGGGCATTTTATGTCAAGATTTCAGCCACTGCATTCACTGGATTAAACCAGAACAAGTTTTCTAACAGCACTTCACACCACTCTTCTGTCGTTTCTAGGCACAGCAAATAACCAGTGTTACCATAAACCAAATTAAGGTGACGCTTGGTCTATGATCTGAGCTATGGTCGATGGAAATCCTGCAGACCCGGTTAGCACAAGGGTAGTCCTGGCGCCCCCTCCACAGTGGCTTCCGTATGGCACCACATAATAGCCCCCACCTCCCGAGTACCACCACGAATTCTGGCCTCACAGCACGTCGGCTGCACTCGGCACGTGCACTCTGAACAAGGCACCGGTTTATAGGTAACCCGATCAGTCGGGCGCACTCTGCTCCCCACCCATCGCTGCCCCCCACCTAATCCCCAATCAGTAAGGTGAGAGGCTCAGAGCTCCCCAACAGTGCTCGGCTGTTGATTCCTTCTGACAGTCATGTGTTAGCATTTCATGAATGTGTGCATTATGGTTTACTTTGAGTACATAGTAAAGTATAAGTAAAGCCACGCATTAAACAGCAGGCGGTACCGGTGCAACGTTCCTTGCGGGGCGAATAGCATTATAAAAGAACTGCCCCTGGGTTGGTAAGGCTTGCGCCAGACCTAGTGAGGCTTAAAGTAAACATGGTGTATATATAACGTGAGGTAGGAGTTTACAAACACAGACATGGAATTCTCAAACATAACCCACGCTAATTAAACACATTAAAATAAAACAAGCGCCCAATTACCCGGAAATCCAAGATGTGTCAAGTTAACACATTTGTAATTTCCTACTTAGGATGCATACTGTAAAACACGTGGCATATACAAGAGCTCCGGCTGTGATCCAAATGCACCCCGAGCTGCAGAACGCATTAACATTTATCACTGTGCAAAGGACAGTCCATCAGGCGTGGTGTCATGTCAGAGCTGAAAACACAGTCCTGCAGCCCTCCTATTCGAGACAATGCATCGCTTTCCTTTTCATCCCCAACTATGCAAGTGAAACGGACGCCATACTATATAATACCAAGTAGTCCCTAAACATGACATACCTACAGTTGCAGCGCACTGAAACTGTAGTTGGTTGATGCTGATTCCGATACAAACGGAAGTGACGAATCAGAGCAGCAAACAATAGGGAGACTGGAATTGCCAACTGACGCATTAATAACCCAATTGTAAAAAGCAGGCAAGCAGCAGGCGGTATTACCCTCACTATACGGATAACTAGAAGTCTCGGAGAGACAGCGCATGCGCGCTGCCTAGGCGACACCTTAAAAGTGAAGTGACACGCATTGGTGCGCAGTTCAAGGCCCTCTGCAAAGCTTGACTGGTCACCTTTCTGTTACTTATCACTATATTTGAGTGTTACACTGGAACTAATGAGGTGCAACCAATGCACTGACAGTGTTAACAAGTGTAGAAATGACAAAATGCTGACGTAATACTATAATAAAATGTGCTGCATTACGCCGCATAATTTGCCTTTTCTTGCTGTATGATTTGTTCAACCCTGCCATATAAATTGGCCCTCCCTTGCTGTATTTCTCCAGTGGCCGTGTACATACAAAAGGCGCAGCATGGGTGGCAAAATGCCTCCTGACTTGCTGGAGATTTCCTTTATTAGAACATTGGAATGTTGAGAGCCCCACTGAAGACAATAAAGTAGCTCCAGGCTTATAATGGCTGGTAAAAGCTTGGAGCTCCAACATTCCAATGTTTGGCTTCATGTTTCTCCCTTTTTAATTTAGAACATTCTACCCTTAGTGCGTGGATATTCTAATCAATCAATTAATCAATCAGGGATTTGTAGAACGCACTACTCACCTGTAAGGGTCTCAAAGCGCTGGGGAGAGAGGGAGGATTCGGGCAGCTCCCGTTATCCAAAGAGCCAGGTCTTAAGTGTCTTCCTGAATGCTTGCAGAGTGGGGCTTCATCTGATGCTGAGGGGAAGTTTGTTCCAGGTCTTCGCCACGATGTAGGAGAAGGCCCTCTCCCTAATTATAGCCCCTCACCTGTGACTCAAGACTATACCTCAAGTTCAGGGCCTTTAACAACCAGTAGAGCCCTCGGCTGTGGGCTATCACACTATAGTAAAGATGGCTGCCCTCAGAGAATGCAATGATATTGTATGTTTGGCAGCAGGGTGTGATTAGCAGATACCCCTGTGAGACTCCGGGCATCATGAAAACAAATGCTTGACCTAGGATGGCAACCTCATGGTTTAAATTTCCCAGTGCTTCATGTTGCTACCCACTTCCTACACCCTGCTCGTCTGTTCCATCCCTCACCCGGCTTTTTTTCCTTTTTTTAAAAAAAATATGGCTTTGTTGAATGGAGTATTAATTGCATATATGTGGAAGACTAGACCCATGATAAAGGATTTGGTTTTCTTTAAAGGTATTTTTGGGTTGAATCATTTTCTTAAGGTTCCTTTTACTTTAATTGCCTGTAGGGGTTCTGTGGAGTAGGGGAAGGCTCCTCTTTCTGCTTCAAAACATTTGGTTTGGGCCCACTCACGAAAAAGAAATCTCAACCTTTTGTGATAATAAAATGGAAGGATGCAGTGCTGGTGCAGAGGATCCTGTTATCAGTGATTCCATGTGTACTATTACCAAAAAAGTCTTGATCGGGCCAGCTAACAAACCCCAAAAGACATGGCCTCACCCTCAAAATCCTTGTGTGTTAACTTTAGACTTTACAGAGATCAGTGAACAAATAGTCTGGTCTAGAGATCAGAATGACTACGGAGAATAAGTAGGGTTGAAAGTGATATAGGAAAATGTAAAGTTTTGGCCACCAAAGAAATGGATTGCTTGGAAATACAGAGGATCTAGAAAATACAACCAGGAGGAACAATCTGCATGTTTAAGATATACTGGAAAGGTCTGTTGGCTCAAGTATGTTATCTTCTCTTACGTCTGAGTTCCCAGCTATGTGGGACCTTCCCAGTTAATTATCTATTAGTATTTAAAGAGCTCAAAGAGCTGGTCCTAGACATAATGCTGCCACGTTCAATGCTCATCCTAGATTTCCCTCAATTAAAAAACATGAATGCTAGATATAGAATGACAACACCTTGCTTTTTAGATTATTTACAAGGATAAATCCCACACTTTTGAAGAGCAAAGTATACTTAGAGTATATAAGCAAATATGTCCTTCAAATGTCTCCACCCATGCTTGAGTTACTCACCAAAAAGGAGTAAACTTTGATCCTGAGATGCATACAAAGTTTCCTTCCCGGAGACCTGGAAGCACGACGAGCTCAGTGCCCTCCTGAAGAAACCAACTGCAGACCCCACCGACCTCAAGAACTACCGGCCCAAAGTCATCGAGAAGACCGTCAACAGACAGCTTGCCGCCTTCCTCGAGACAAACGGATCCCTCGACCCCTCACAGTCCGGCTTTCGAGCCAACCACAGCACTGAGACCGCCCTCATCGCAGCCACTGACAACATCAGCTCCCTGTTCGACAACGGGGAAACAGCGGCCCTCATCCTCCTAGACCTCTCTGCAGCATTCAACACTGTCTGCCAACGCACCCTAGCGCAGCACCTCAGCAACATCGGAGTCCAAAAGAAAGCTCTAGAGTGGATTATCTCGTTCCTCGCCGGAAGAACCCAGAGAGTCCGCCTCCCCCCGTCCAGATCCAAGGCCACCGAAGTCATCTGCGGCATACCACAAGGATCACACTCAGCCCCACCCTCTTCAATGTCTACATGAGACCTCTTGCAGCCATCGCACGCAAACACAACCTCAACATCATCTCCTACGCCGACGACATCCAGCTGATCCTATCCCTTACCAACGACCCGACCCCGCCACCGCCAGAACCAGCCTACATGAAGGGATGAAAGACGTCGCCGAGTGGATGAAGAACAGCCGCCTGAAACTGAACTCAGACAAGACGGAAGTCCTCATCCTGGGATCATCGCCCTCCGCCTGGGACGACTCCTGGTGGCCCACTGCCCTGGGCACCACTCCCAAGCCAACGGACCACGCACGCAACCTGGGCTTCATCTTGGACTCCTCCCTCTCGATGACCAGACAAGTCAACGCTGTTTCATCATCATGCTTCAACACCCTGCGCATGCTCCGTAAGATCTTCCGATGGATCCCCACCGAAACCAGGAAGACGGTTACCCAAGCACTCGTCACCAGCCGACTGGACTACGGAAACACCCTCTACGCCTCCGCACGACTCGTCCTGGGCGTCCCCCGATACAGCCACATCTCCGGCCACCTGAAAGACCTGCGCTGGCTCCCCGTCAGCAAGAGGATCACGTTCAGGCTCCTCACCCACGAACACAAGGCCCTCCACGACCGGGGCCCCATGTACCTCAACAACCGCCTGACCTTCTACGTACCCACCCGCCAGCTACGATCGACCAGCCTCGCCCTCACCGCCGTACCACGCATCCGCAAAGCCACCGCCGGGGGAAGATCCTTCTCCCACCTGGCGGCCAAGACATGGAACTCCCTCCCCATCCACCTTCGAATGACCCAGGATCACCTTTCATTCAGGAAGCTCCTCAAGACCTGGCTCTTCGAGCAGTAGCGGACCCCTCCCCCCAGCGCCTTGAGACCCTTCTGGATGAGTAGCGCGCTATACAAATGCCCATGATTGATTGATTGATTGAAAGCTTGTGTTGGATACTAGCCAAATGGTGATGGACACGATCCTGACAGCACAAACATGGAAAGAATTCTGCTTGGAAAATAGTTCTATATGCCAGAAGGAGCCTCACTGAATTGGAAAGTGTATATTCCCAAATCAAAAAAGAAGAGCCTTGAGGTAGTGCGTGGCTACAAATATCCTAAAATGTAAATGTGCATAATGATTTTCGTTGAGAGCTTGCATATTGAAAGATTCAATATTGCATTTTTTACATTTCAAACATGTTACCATTATGATGGACCATCAGGTTTTATTAAAAGCAATTATGTGAACCCCGAGGTGTTCCACTTTAAAAGATAGAGAATCCGATTTTAGGGTATGATTTTAAAACTATTCCCAATCGTGAGAAACAATACACTCCAGCTAACTGTATGTCAAGAACATATGATCTGTAACAATGTCTCGAGTTAGGAAACATTAAGTTTGTGGCACAGAAGTAATTTCCCATATGTGACACTGTTAGACCTGTCAGCCTCAGGGTAGTCCCCCCCACAATTTTTTGCCTTCCTCCTCCAATTTTTCTGATCTCATTTTTGCTGGCATTAGGCCTCTGCACACTTCACCACAGCTAACCAGAACTAAAGAGCTATGTTCTCTCTCCTTAAAGCAGGTTAGAATCAGCTTTTACCCAATTTGTATATTTAATTTATGTATAAGTCCCTAGTAAAGTGGCACTACAGGTGCCCAGGGCATGTAAATTAAATGCTACTAGTGGGTCTGCTGCACTGATTGTGCCACCCACTTAGGTAGGCCTTTAAACATGTCTCAGGCCTGCCATTGCAGAGCCTGTGTGTGTGCAGTTTTTACGTGTCTTTTCTACCTGAACAAAGAAACCTTTTGCCAGGCCCAAGCCTTCCTTTTTAATACATATATGACACCCCTAGGGGAGGCTTTGGACAGAACAGAGGGCAGGGTGTAATGTATTAAAACAGTAGAACATGCACTTTTAAGTTTTACATGTCCTGGTAGTGAAAAACTCTTAAATTCGTTTTTAACTACTGCAAGGCCCATCTTTTCTATATGATAACATTGTATGTGCCTTTTTACATTTTTTATAAGTGTAATTTGCAAATGGGAAGAGATAAAGGGTTTATGAGTTGGAGTTTACATTTTTATTCTGAAATTGACACATTTAGTAAGTTGGCATTCTGTTGCCTTAGAGATTTAGTGCCTACAGCCTTTCCAGTGTCACATGACTGGGTGTAGCTAACAGTTAAGCTTTGTGTATTCCTCCTAGACAGCCACACGCAATGGGAGCTTAGGTGTGTCTGGATGGGCCATCACTGGCAGGATGGAAGGGAGAAGTTGGGAACAGCTCACTTGCACCTGAATAGGCTGTTTCCTACCTCCCCATTAAAAGGGCTGCATAACCCCTGTAGTTAGTCTGGATCCATGGCAGGGAAGGCATGATGGCTGTAGATTGATTTCAAAGAGAAACCCCTAGAATATTGTACCCCACTTCAAAGGCACAACTGGGCCTAAATACTGGACCTCAGCAACTAACTCTTCAGTACAATCTGGACCTGTGGATACTCTGCCAAGAAGAAGGACTGCCACTCTGCTGGACTGCACTCTGCTGGACTCCTGCTTTGCCCTGATGACCTGCTCCCTGTTGCCCCTTTGCCTGGGACAGAAGGACTTGACCTACATCTCTTGAACTCAGAACCTAGAGTGACTGCAATGGCCAGTTGTCTGGCCTCCTGATCTGAAGCCTCAGGGACATAACAAGCTTCCAACAAGTTTGTCTCTGCCATCTGTGAGTCTACCCTGCCACAGGTAGTTTGTAGTGCAGGCCTAACTGTGTCCCTGTAGCCAGCCCATGCTCCATTGCGGTCCACCTGAACTTGTGAGTATGTCCCGGCCCGGCGTGAGCAGATACCCCCAACTGGCACCTGTGCTTTTTTGGTGCTATTTTCTCTGAAAATGTTTCAATTCAATATGTCCGGTTCTACTAATGGGATTTACATAGTTTTGACATTTTTTGTTTACTACATTAAGCTCTACTTTTCTAAACTGGTGTTGGATCGTTTTTGTGTGGTGTTTTCACTGTTTTACTGTATGAAGTGTTGCACAAATACTTTACACATGACTGCTCTGTGTGAAGCTACCAAGGGGGTGAGCACTGGTTAATTTGGGGTTCGCTTGTGCCTTACCCTGACATGGATTGTGGTTGTTGCTTGACCAGTCAACCAGTAACCTAGTTTATTACAGCCATACAGTAAATTATTGCAAATGCAGGAAGTGCATTACGTAACAACAGTGATAGAGACATAAGTGATATAAGAAAGTAACCAGCAGACATAGACAGAGCAGCAACCACAAGGAAATGATCAGAAGCAGCAGCAGCTGCTACAGGGTAGTAGGGGGGGGGGGTGGGAGAGGGTAAAAAAGCAAAAGGAACAAAAAATTAAACTTACCTGCCGACTGCCGCTTCTCTTTCCTCTTCTTCATCAACACAGGAACAGGAAGCATGCAAGCTTCCAAACTCCCCTAGCTAATCACAACGCTGCTGATAACAGTGTCATGATTGATCAGAGTGCGGTAGTTCGGCGCTCAAATGGGGACTGGGAGCCTGCGCATTTTCTCTACCCAGGCTGTGCAAAACAGCCTGGTGGGGAATACGCCACCTGTGCATGACTGTTTGGGCAGCCCAAGACGGTCAGACAAACCATCATGCGCACTTAGAGAGTGCCACCACTTTTCCTCCTTGCTTTGTGGGCAGTCCAACCTGCCCTGCCCCTACAGAGAATATGGGGTGATGCTCCTCTGCCTTAGAAGAGAATAGGAGTGGCTCACAACTCTTGATACCATGGTACGAAACAGTGTAAAGGCTTTTCACATCCATCAAAGGTCAAGAGAGCCTGAAGATTGGAACATTGATAATGAATAGATTGCCAGATGCAGTATTGAACTCTCTTGCAGCTGAGTTTTTCAGACCTTTTGTTCCCTCAGGCTATCTATTGGTCTTAATGCATCAGTACTCAATGTTTCCAGTGGTACCTAGATTGAATCCTTGACAACTACCGAGGTTATAATATTATTAAGACGTACTTCGTGTGATTATTCGTGCCAATTATCCTGAGGCGATTCATCATTGGGATTCTCGATTTTATATTTGAGGTTGTCACCACAAACATATGTGACTCCTGGACCCCTATAGGAGTCATCATAAAAGAGACGGTGGACTATAATCATTTTCTACAACACTCTACATAGCGAGATATTACCTACTCCTAATTGAACATCAACCATTACACTGCCCTGAGGAAGCTCCCTTTGAGGGAGAGAAACGCGTTGGCTGATTCTTTTGTGATTGAAATTATTAACTTTTCTAAATTTTTTAACAAATAAAGAAGGAATACTTTCCATACGAACTCTGCTCGTTTGGACTTTGTGATTGTGCGCCCCCACTAACTCTAAAAAACGTCTTATGATCTGGAAACACAGTGACGTCATTCAGCAGCTGACGTCGGGGTTGGCTGCACATTCATTGATACTTATCTGGAACTGGGACTAAGGTGCGGCAACTCTAAGGCCCGGTGTTGCTTTCTTCTTCAAATTTTACATGTGGTGTCTGCTTAACAGAGGTAAATTTTCAAAGATTCACATAAATCTAGTAATGGTACAATGGCCACCAACCAATGTAATTGTAGAGAAGTTAATGTACACATTTAAATCGATGACTCAGAGTTCTAGTTCTAGTATATTCTCATTAAACTCAAGATTTATGTCAAGTACAGAGAGACTAGTTCAACAGCCTGTTTAGCTCAACAGGCAGATAGATGTCTTATAGAGTTGATGGATAGTTGACAAATCTAGAAAGGCCTTGATCAAGGTAAGTCCAAATCATGGAAATACCAATTCAGAACTATAATTCCAAGCCCATGTATGAGCTCCATGACTCTTCAGAAGCTGATTCACTGTGGAAGACCGAGCAGGCAGCATAACCAGGCACGGGCCCGTGTCTCAAATTGGTTAGAGTGTGTTAGTATTACCTCTTTAGTGGCTTTCGTCCATATGTTCGGTTTCCACCAGTACATAACACTTGCTAGAGAACCATTCTGGTATAAATGGACAATTCAAACGAGACTAAACATGTTTTACTCCAACATCACTGCAAAATCCTGAGCTTGTAAAATAGGTGTGACTGTGAGGGAAATAAAAATCTGATAGGTCACTGTTTTTGCCTTCCTTATTTCGAGTGAAAGAACAATTTAGGTATTTTTTATTTCTTTGCTTTTTACACTTTGTAAATTATTTAGACTTTTTCTTGTTGGCTTCCATGCTGGTGAACTGGATGTGTGAGGTTTGTATGGAATGGCTGCCCATTGCCTCTAATTTCCAAATCCTGCTTAGATATTTTCCACTACCTTATAAACAGTTGGCAGTGGGCAGGGATGTTCCATCTCTTCAGACTGCTCCTGCAGCAAAACATTTTCACATCTCTCCTTCCTGGAATCTCCTCTAAAATCTATTGGCGCGATGATAAAACACCATGGGGAGGACCCTTCATGACACATTGATCACCACTAGGAACAGAGGAAGATGCAACTGTACAGGAAGGGGCCATGGCAAACAAGTGCCCACAGGCAAAGTTCAGACAGAAGAAAGTAGTTAGGCTACTACATGTAAATCGGTGCACACTGCCAAGGTGACTTTCCTGACATATGGAAAGATTCCTTGTAAGCATCACTAACAGGGCTTGACACATTTATTTCAGCAAAAGGTCACAGCGCACTCTCTTTGAATGACTTTCCATTACTGTTTTTACTGGATTGGATGCCATGTGTTTATTTGTATGTGTCAGTAATTTTCTTTCCCCTAAATTCTGGCTCGTTGAGATTTTCAACTACTTGACATACTGTGAACACCAGAAATGGGCCAAAAATCACCTTTCAATCAAACGGGTGAGCAGGTAGGCCCCTGTGGTTGTCTCTCGCTGCTGTTACCCACCCGGCAGTCCCTTCGCTTTCTTTAGTGTTCCTAAATCCAGGGGCAGGGTAGAGGTGGTGGCGGGCTGTCACGTGAAACCTTTCTTATAAGGTTTCTCATGTTCAGTGTATGATGTTGAAGCTGGTGTGCATGGTGCGGCGTATCACAGGCCACATGTTTCTCTTAACATCAGTCAAACAACCTAAACCTACCAATTTTGTAAGAAGCTCATTAAACGTTGTAAAAAGGTTTGTCTTGCATTTGTGTAAAATGAAGTATGCAGAGTCTGAGTGCGCACTTGTAATTCTAAACCATTTGGTTAAGCCAAAAGACTATTGCAAACACAAGTGCGCATGAGCCTAGTTTGGAGAGGTAAAGGCTGTCTGGCTCCTTTCAGGGCTGGCTGTAACCTCGCTGTATGGTTTAAGGTGCGAAGCTCGGTGTGCGAAAAATCACAGCCTCTTATAAAAATTGCCAGGGCGAGGTGACCTCTCGAACGTGTCGTTGGTTCGTCGGCAGTAAGGAAGGAGTCTAGCGCCAAAACCTCAGAAATCAGTAATGACTTTCAAGTGGTTCAAAGAGATTTTCTTTCAAAACGTCTGAGACGCCTCCTAAAACACAAATATTGCTTTCTCGCGCTTCTCCAAGAAATACAGCCGGAGGAAATGTGGGAAGGTCGGAGGGGAAACCCAAAGTCGGCATTTGGCGTGCCTGCACTTGGCACTGAAGGCAAAATGGCGGAGCTCTGAGCGCAGGTAGCGGCTGTGACATAACGCGCCGCTTTCCAGGTGTAATAGTGCTAATATTAATAGTCCTAATAGAGTGCCTATTAACTTTATCCTGGATATACTTAGGACCGTTCACAGTGGAAGTCTCAAAGAGAGGCGGCATTTAAATAGGAATAACCAGGTAGATGCACCGAAGTCTGCATATTTAATTCTGACATCAGAACAGTGCCTTGCTATCTGTGTTGCAGAGTCTCCTCGCCCTATCAACGCCGGTAAGACAGGTCGGTCGGTGGTCGAAGCGTAAAAGCAGAAGTAGTGGCCCTGTGGCCGTGGCATGCTGAGAGCAAAGGGATGAGGGTCGAACAGCAAATGCATTCTCTTAGAAGCATCACACCCCAATTCGGTGGGTTAAGCACATGCCGCATTGCTGTCTCCGACATAAGCACAGCATGGTGTTTACCCCCAACCAGGGTTGGCTCCTCCATTAGGGCGGAGGAGCGTTGCCCCACTGCTTTCTCGCAGTGCGAGAAGCAGAAACATAAAATGGTATTTTAAATACCATTTTATGTTTCTGCTTCTCTGCTGCGAGAAGCAGAATGGTATGCCTGGTTGGGGGCGGGCGGGTGGGCGATTCGGGGAGGAGTGGCCCAATACTGTGGCCCTGACTGTTTGGTTGGCCCTCTAGGGCCTACCAAACCAGTCATGCGCACTCTGCATTTTCTCTATGTAGACTGTATGTAAATGGCCTCCCCATAGGCCCCTGGTTGGGCGCTGTCCCCACCAATCACAACGCTGCCATTGCAGCATTGAGATTGGCTTAGGGGAGGGAAGGGAGGCTGTCTGCTTCCTGTTCCTGCCGGGAGGCAGGAGAGCAGGAAAGCAGCAGAAAAGTGCAGGACCCGGCCAGGAGTGGAGGCGGCGTGGGACCCTGTATGGTAAAAAAATATATATATATTCCCCACTCCCCACGTGAACCCCCACGCGACCCCTCCCCACCTGCGAGTCACACGAGCCGAGACTGCCCTCAGCATCTACTTCTCAGCAAATGCAGTGCCTCTTTCGCTCCTACTAGCCCATTTCTTTCTTCCATCCAACTTTCTTCCAATTTCCTTCATTTTAACCTCTTACTGTCTTTTTTCTACCTCCAGTTTCTTCTCTTGGCACTCATTTCATTCACCTCAGAAAGACTAATGGATATGCTAATCCCCACTGGTAGTCAAATTCGTTACAGCTATTCCAAACTATTGTTGCTTAACAACAAAGTCTTTGTACAGTGCTTTAAATGGAAATATAGAACTGCAGGTACTCACTCCTTAGAGTACATGTTTGATTCTGAGCAATGCTGGTACTCTTCTCTTTAAATGTATTTCAGCAGTGCTGAGAAGTGCAGTTACTCTCCCTTTCAAAACAAAGATGTGCTCAGTACCGGACAGTACCTGTCCATTTACAGCACTGGTTTTGTATCAATATGCTACACTTGTGTAGATACATATGTACATTCCACAAACCAGTGACAACTTGCAGTACTTTATTTTCTGTTTCACATGCCATCAATAGCTACTGTGCACAAAAACCTAATATTTGTCACGTCCTCCCCAGCCTGGGAGCATGCACTTCACCGATCTGTGTTCAAAGCAGTGCTTAATTTGAGCCGGTGGTTTCAGGTGCTCAGCACAGGCACTTAATCATCAACACTGGTGCTTTTCATGAGCACTAGTTAAGGACACATTCATTTATGGTAGGCACTGGGAGATTATGTGATTTGCCCACAGTCACAGGATGTTGAGCCGATGCAGAGATTCGCACCTGGTTCCCCAGTTATAAAGTTGGCAGCTCTGGCCAATACGCCACACCCTCTCCCCACTTTCAAGGTTAGTAGTTGGTTCTGTTTTGATTACCTCACTGGCCTGCGTGCCCCAAGAACCTCTATGATAGGGTAAACACTCTATAATAGGGTCCTAGACTGCCTAGGCTTTCAGCATGAAGGCAACAATGTAACCAAAAGGCTGGCAATAGTGACCTTTCTTCAGTTTTGGGCCTAAACCAGGCTCTTAAGTATGTAAATGTAACGTCTTCTAAGCCACTTCCACCAAGGTAAATGCACATAAATCAAGAGAGGTGTGCTTGATGTCTACTGAAAAAGACCATGATTGTTCAAGCCCAATTAGGGGAATTTTCAATGATTGCAGAGTTAGGCAGCTGCAGACAAAAGGTTTATCAGGATGGAGATAGCAGGGACAATGTTAATCCTTTAATCATTTATGTGGTAATTTAAAAACAAGGTGACAGTTTAGCTATATACTAAAATGGGGCTTAATCTAGAAAATAAACCAAAGCCATGATTTACAGGGTAGAAGTTGATTTTCTACTATGACAATAATCCACGCTGCCCATTTACTTGCAACTGCAGAAAAATATGTAAAAGGGATGAATCAGAACCTGGCTCAATATGCCAATGATTGTGATATGCACTGCTGTTTGTATTCTGTTAGTCGATGAACTTTTGTCGCCTTGTTCTAGTGGCTGTGTTCTTCTGGCATTGAGCAATATTAGAGTCAGATGCAAGGCAGGATTGGCCATACCGCCTTTCGAGCATTTCTCTGTGAAGCTGGAAGGATGGAGGCCGGTTTGGTTCCTGGGGAAAGCTTGGTTATTGGGTTGGTATGGGTTTTAAAGTACTCGCCGAAGAGTTCCTTTGATATCCAGCAGTTCTCAGGCAACAATAACAATGTCAATATAACTCTGGTAAGGAATATTTCTGCTGGAGAGAAATTGGAGGTTTTTCTAGTGGCAGTTTTGACTTATCGGAAGTAGGGCCAGATGGGTAACATGACTTGCAAAGAACGTGTTCCATGCAGATCACAGAAGCATATTTTATGTGGATAACTCAGTGGGTTACTGCTTTTGTCATTGAGATTCTTTAGTTACTTGCAGATTATAAATCACATTCATAATTTGGCATAGTGAGCTATGAACTGCCATCAAAGAGCAGTATGCAAACTTCATGATACAGATTAGAAAGTTATGTGCTTTTCTCAGTCTTTCATCATCCTAATGTTGCTAAAAAGGGGTTGTTTGGGTAGAAATACATTATTATTAGCTAAGCCAACCCTAACCACTGTGTTGTGTTTTGAAGCTTGAGTTTGTGCTTCTCCAGACCAAGCATCTTGAAAAAATGCCTACCACTATGGATGATATTTGAATCCTACTACATCCTGTAGTCACATTTATCTTATATACAATTTTCTATACACTGATTTACACATGTATGATTAATTTTCTCTGTATGTGTGTGTGATGTAAAGTTCTCTGACTCCCTATACTGGTATGAGAGATGCTACAAAACAAATTAAATACACGTGAGAGAGCATCTATGGAGAGATGAGGGACACTGTTGGAGAGTGATAGTGAGAGAATATGTTGAAGAGGAGGTCATGGAGGGGGTCCCTAAATATATTTTCCCACCAAAGGCCACCAGTGCTAAAGGCGGCCCTGCCATGACAGTTCTTGGGGTGGAGGGTGCTTACCTACCTTGAAATGGTCTTTTACTGTGCTCTAATCTTCTTGGCTGTGTTAACAGTGAATGTGTGCACTTATGTTACATTTAAATTCATGTTTCACCCTGACATCTTATTTTTTGTGTTATCCATAAGAATATCTGTGTGTATGACTGGGTATCCTGGTGTACTGTAAGGTCATCATTTACTATTCTTTAAAAGCTAAAAGCAACTGAATATACAATGAAAAATGTGTTGTAGAATGCACCATTTTTCCCATTCTTCCCCAAAGTTTTCTTGGGGGAACCCCCACAAAAATCCTTTGTAGTAGTGAGGCCCGCTCTCTGTGCTCACTCGCTATGCCCTGTACAAGGGTTGGCCTGATACAATTTGCCAGGGCGGCTTTGGGTTGCAAGTCCAGCCCTGGTACGATGCCTTCTGGAGTGAGTGACAATGAACAAATAATTTTATGGCAAGACTGGAGGGTCCTATTATGCTTTCTTATCTTGCATTTATTATCACAGCAGCCAAGATAAGTAAAAACTTCAGTTCCCAGGGGGCCAGGTAAAAAACGGGCCAATGGGAACACATGAAAAACGAGACCTAATAACCAATCAGTACATATCAGCCTACATTACGTCATATCTGACTGCGGAGCTTCCTCTTTTCTTGCTGCTCGCAGTCAGATAAGTGACTTATCTTCTTTGCTCCCATTGCTTTGTGTTCATATACCTTTTCGGGGTATTTATATTGTTTCTGTGCATTGGTTTATTGTTTCCTTTCATTTGTAGTTTACTAAGCTCTCCCAGTCGGCGTTTCGCCGCTGTCGCGTGGTCCCGCTCCGCTCCTTTCCCCGCGGGTGTGGTTTCTTTGGTTTCAACCGTTGCGCACTTTTCCGGTCCGAGTTTTCTCTCAGCGCTTTTCTGGCTCCGCTACCTGTGTTGTGAAGGCTGTTGTTGTCCTTCGTGTCTCTGAGCACTGAGGAGTTCTTTTTCTTTCCTTTTCACCAGCGCTCCCGGACCCTGCCTTGCGGCCACATTACGGCGCTCTTGTGAGCTCGGAGGCTGAGTCACGACCCTGCTGGGAGTGTTTTTTCTTTGCGTCCCGCCCTCCTGGGTGCCTATTAACCCCTTGTCACCTCTCTTTATTTTGAACTCCGTTAACATGGAAATTGATAGCTTTCCTGAACCTGTTCAGCTGAATGAGGAAGGCAAAGCCTGCAAACATGATTTAAATAAGTTAATTAATTACTCTGTGGAGAATGCAGTGTAGGTGTCCATGAGGCGCATGCCTAAGGGCATGGAACATTTCATGTTGAGTCTCTTGTCCAAAACACTGGCCCAGTCACCTGTCAGGATAAACTGCTTGATCTGGTAGGTCCTTTGGCACGTATTTTTGACTTGGCAGAAGTTGCCCGTCTGGATGGCTCTGAGCTGTCAGCTGAGGACGTCTCAATGTGGGTCCAGCAAGCCTTTTGTCTTCTTGGGAACGCCAATGCTGCCATCAAGCATGAACGCCGTAAAGGCCTTCTTATCAAGTTAGATCCCAAACTGGCCTATCTAGCCCCCCAAGATCTGGCAGTAAAGCTAATGGTCTTCTCTTCGGAGTCTCTCTTGTTAAGGACCTCAGCAGGTTTGTGTCTACCTTCGCCTCGTTGGACAAGGCACAGCAATCTATAAAAAAGGTGTTTTTGCCCCTGGTTTTTGGATGGGCCGGCAGAGGCAGGAGTTGCTCTTCCGGCCGCCCCTACCACAACCACGGCTCCAGAGGGTCCTTCAACTCCACCTCCCAAAACTACAAGCCTCAATTCTACCCTCAATGGGGTAGGGGATTTAGAGGTCGAGGCCAGAAGAACTACCGCAACAACAACGACAACCAACAAGGTATGTCTATTGTCCCTCCCCCAGTGGGAGGGCATTTAGAACTGTTACTTCCAAAATGGCAAACTATCAGCACAGATTCTTGGGTGCGAAATACCGTTCAAGGCTATCTTATAGAGCTTTATTCGCCGCCTTCCCAAACTGTATTCCCTCCTCCTCTGGTTTTTTCAAACAAAATGTATCATCTGATCTCGTCGGAGGTTCAGACCCTTCTCCGAAAACAGGCCATTCAGATCACCACTTTCGATCCTACAGGTTTCCTAAGTTCCATCTTTCTTGTTCAGAAAAAACCAAAAAGCTGCGTCCGGTGATCAATCTAAAATAGTTCAACCAGTTCGTGGTGTACCGCCACTTCAAGATGGAGACTATTCTTCACTTAGGAGAAACCCTTCATCCAAACGATTGGATGGTAAGTTTGGGTTTACAGGACGCATACCTCACTGTTTCCATTCATCCTTCTCATTCCAAATTTCTCCAATTCCAGTGGTCGGGCGTGACTCATTGCTTCACCTCTCTCCCTTTCGCCCTCTCCTCAGCACCTTGGTGCTTTACAAAGCTTATGAAACCAGTGGTGGCTTTTCTGCGATCCCTCGGGACCAGGCTGATCATATATTTGGACGACATTTTGATCATGAATACAGACAAACAGCTCCTTCTGTCCGATTTTTGCACCACTCAATCCCTGCTTCTGGCTCAGAGCATCGAGTTCTTGGGTTTCCTTGTAGATTCCCCCACAGCTTCCCTTCTTCTCCCTCATTCAAAGGTCTCGACTATCAAGGCAGAGATTTCTTACGTCCTTCGGACCTCCCTCATCTTTCTCAGATCGCTTGCAAGAATAGTCGGCCTTCTCTCCGCTTCGATTCAAGCCATCTTTCCGGGCCCCCTCCACTATCGGGCTCTTCAATGTCTAAAAATCTGCCATCTGCATCAAGGCTTGGCTTACGCCAACCTAATCGCCTTGGATCAAGAATCTCGCGAAGAACTTCAATGTTGGATCGACCGTTTAGATGCGTGGTACGGGCCAACTATCTTCGCTTCGGCCCCAGGTCTTGTATTAGAATCAGATGCAAGCCTGTCGGGTTGAGGCGCCCGTTGTGGACCCAAAATATCAATTGGCAGTACATGGTCTCGCGAGGAGTCAAAATTTCACATCAATTGTTTAGAGATGCTTGCAGGTTCCTTCACGATCCAAAGCCGTTCAAAGAACAGGGTGCAATGTTCCATTCTCCTTTGCATGGACAATGTTTCTGCGGTACACAACATCAACCATCTAGGCAGTACCAAATCCAAACCCCATGCAGAATTGGCAAAGAGCCTTTGGGAATATTGTTGCCAAACAAGCTTTCCTTGACGGCGGAGTATCTTCTGTGAGACCTCAATTCTTTGGCAGATTGGCATTCTCCATATCTTCGAGATTCCTTCGATTGGAAGCTGCTTACATCTGTCTTCCAATCCCTCTCTCAAAAATGGGGTCCTTTTTATATCGATCTCTTTGCTTCTCGCCTCAACGCTCAGTTACCCCGTTTCTTCAGTTGGCATCCAGATCCTTCAGCCCTGGCAATGGATGCTTTCCTTCAGGATTGGTCCCTCCACCTCAACTACGCATTTCCTCCTTTCCTCATGATCAACAGGGTGATTTCCCAGGTACGTCATCAGTCGACATCCCTGGTCATTGTGGTCCCATTTTGGCAATCTCAAATCTGGTTTCCGTCTCTGTTGGAATTGGTGGTAGATTTTCCGATGCCCATTCCAGCACGCGAGGACTTGCTTATGAACCCTCTAGGACTTCAGCACAGTCTCATTCTAAACAACTCCCTCCCTTGTTTTGTCCACCTGGAAAGATTCCTGCCTGACCCTCCTGACCTCCTCCTTTCGCAAGAGGCTTCTCTCTGTATCAGCAAGGCCTGGGCCCCTGGGACCTCAAAAGCTTACAAATCCGCTTGGTCTCTTTGGGCAAGCTGTTGTCTGGAAAGGCCCCTCTGAATGTTGTGGCCAATTTCTTGGCCTCTGAAGCTAGTGCAGTTAAGTCTTACAGGACAGTCAACTTGTACAGGTCTGCTGTTTCCCTTAACCATTCACCTATCGACGGCAAGCCAGTGGGTGCTCATCCTTTGATCTGCCGTCTTCTGAAAGGAGTTCATTTATCCAAATCTCCGTTGGCTAATTATTCAAGTTTATGGGATGTTTCTGTTGTCCTCAAGTTGTTTTCTGACTGGCCAGATAATGCTGCACTTTCTCTAAAGATGTTGTCTGCTAAACTTACCATGCTTTTGTGTCTGGTTTCCATTAAATGTGTTTGTGGTGTTAAAGCTTTGGATATTTCCTCTCGTCAATTTTCTCCTACAGGTGTCGTGTTTCAAATTCATAGGCGAACTAAAACAAATTTGAATTCTGTGTTTTATCCTTATTTTCCTCCTCTTCCTAAATTATGTGTAGGCCAATGTTTAAAAATGTATAAACAAAGGACTTCTGATCTCCGAGTGCCTTCTCATTCCCAGCTCCTGATTTATTTCCGTAAACCCCACCTTCCTGTCTCTTCCGCTACCCTGGCCCATTGGATGCGTTGGGTTATGTCTCTTGCGGGCATTGATGTCTCCATTTTCAGAGCTCACTCCACCAGGGAAGCCATGGCTTCTAAAGCCTTTTGGGCTGGCTCCCGTCTTGAGGACATTCTAAGTGTTGCAGACTGGACTAATGACAATGTTTTTGTTATGTTTTACTGCAAACCGGTGGCTTCTTTGGTGGTTCATATGCTATAAACAAGCATACTAGGAGCCTCCGGTCTTGCCATAAAATGTAGATTTTCCTAGTTGTTATGACGGAAAGTCTTAATTTTTATTAAAGACACAGAGGAAAGTATTATCCCACCTCTACACTTCTTACCTGTGTTCTCCTTCCATTCAGCGACTCCAGCCTTGCCGCCTGCATCTTCGTGATGGTCCTGTTCAAAAACGGATATGGTCTCCTGCCCGTCAGATCCCCTCTGCTTCCTGTTTGGAGTCGTGTACGGCGAATCCTGCTGTTCGTTTCTCCTGGATGGATTTGACTCAAGAAGTTTGTTCCTGGACTTTGGCTCTTTCGATTGTTTTGGCTATTGTTCTGCTGTTTTCTGACTTTATCTGAGCTGCTCGTCAGTGAAAAGAGAAAGCTCCGCAGTCAGATGAGACGTTATATAGCTTGATATGTACTGATTGGTTATTATGTCTCATTTTTTATGTGTTCCCATTGGCCAGTTTGTTTACCCGGGCCCCTGGGAACTGTATTTTTACTTATCTTGGTTGCTGTGATAATAAATGCAAGATAAGAAAGCATAATACTCGCCTCTGTGTCTTTAATAAATTTAAGACTTTACGTCATAACAACTAGGAAAATCTACATTTAAAAAAAAGATTAAAGGAGTTGTATGTCAGAATGCCCAGCACAAACATTTGTGGCTACAAAAAAATCGACAACTAAAATATTGTGAAAGTAAAAATATAGATACATTTTAAACTCCACATCTGTGTACCTTAAAGATATATACATTTCATCAAAAAATGTAGCGTACTGAAGTGTAACTAATGCACATCCTAATGAACAGGCATAATCACAAGGCATTTGCACAGATTACCCTCATTCTATTTGCTCTATCAACTATTCACAGAATGAATGAGTTGGAATATATAACTTAGGAATTACAAAGTTTTTGTAGATGCCAATTTTTCTTCTGACACACGACGTTTATATTTGAATGTATTTCTTTTCATGTAGAATATTTGCAAATGGAGCATTATGGTACAATTTTCTACACTTTCTGCACTGGGACATTCAGGGTAACCGTCACTGTAGTTAAGTCACATTTTAAAATGCCTCTGAAATCCCGATAAATTAGAACTGCAAAAGTGTTCACCTCCATCTAAGAAAAATCAGTTCAGCAACTACTTGCATGTTGAAGCAGCTGTCCTGTAATACTCTCTATCTAAGTGTCAGGTTTGCCATTGCAAACTCTGCAATTCGAAAAATCATAATCTTTTTAATTGGAAAGATGGCTTTCAGGAATCTACTAATCTTATTCGGTAAAGTGCTTCTGACTTGCAAAATGGGTTTAGCGACTTGTATCAAATTACAATTAGGAAGGGGTGTATAGCGGTTGTTTCCTGAATTGCGATTCACAATGAGATGCCTTAATGGTCAGTGACCACAACTGCAGTCACAACCAGTAGGCCAGTTTACCCTTTAGGAATTGTGTAGGGCGACCTGTGTGGGAACAGGCAGTGCCCTGATATTTTCAAAACAGGCCGCAATGTTTTTAAATGGAACACGGGCTGTTTAAAAAAATAAAAAATCCTGTTTGAAATGCAAACACAGGGATGGTGGTCTACTGTTCCTTGCAGGCCACAATCTCCTTGTTTATAGGCAATCACAAGTGGACACCAATAGCGAGCTGCTTAATGAATATTTATTGGTTAGGTTATTCTGTGAACCTCCGCAGCTGAACTTCTGCACAGTGTGTTTATGTATATGAACTACTAGTACATATGTTGCATCGCAAAATCAGAGACAGGCCGCAAATAGTCAGTGCCCAATTATAACCTACCACTTTCTACATCTGATCCTAAGCTTTATCACCGGCAGTGATTATCTCCCTCGCTTTCTCCACCTTCAGTCCTTTTTTGCACCCCTTCTATCCTAGTCTGATGGGTATATTTCAACTATACAAACAAATTCGAAAATAGTTTCTGAATGTATTCCATGTTTTAAAAAAATCTTAAAATATGTTTAGAGTTAATTAACTTACATTTCTAACTTCATAACAAATGCTTTCAGACAGTTTTTGTGATAGTCTTGAGGCAGTTTTTCGAAAATTCTAACTTTAGGAAAACCTTACATATCATATCAACAGTTTCAAATTTAAAATGAAAACACCGTTTTTAAGTTATCCACATGTTTAAAAAAAATACAAATATGGTGCCTTTACAGCCTCACACCACAGCTATTTTATGGGTAAATATGAAGCCATTTGTAACATTTGAACATTTTTTGTTTTATATTGTTTGCCCATATATTTAAGAGCTAGGGTATTCAGGACAACAAATTGGAGGGTGGGTTGATTTTGTCAACTGTGCATTTACTTTTGAAATGTATGCACACAAAGGAAGTGAAATGCTACGCTAAAGCTATTTTGGCCAACTTTATACACCAAAAAGAAGTCACCTTTATAAAAATATACAATTCTGGTGGCATTAAACTTAGCAATTGAAAAAGATGGTGCAAGGAACGCTGAACGTTGTCAATCAGTCATCCCCATTCACTGATCGCGTTTAAACCCATCATTATTTTGCTCCCCATGCCACCCTAGGTTGGACCCAGCCATACACAAATCAGTCTTGACCCTGCTCCCCATTGGAACAGTCCAGCCCAAACTACCAGGCCAGATCCTCACTGGACCAGAAAACAAGCATTCTGGAACTGGTTTCGAGGAATCATTGCAAGTCAGTCAGGCTAGCTTGAATCCAGTGACATAGCGAGCAAAGAAGCTACATCTGGGCATGCCCTTCCCACTTAGGGCGACTGTAGCAACACAAAAAGATGATGGACGGAATGCTGAACATTGTCAAATATTCACCTCCAGTCACAGACCAGGATTAAATGCATCATTGTTTTGCTCACCATGCCACCCCACTTTGGACCCAGCCATATGCAAATTTGCCTTGAGCCTGCTCCCCATGGGAACAGTCCACCCTGAACTGCCAGGCCAGGTCCTCCTTGGACCGGAAAACACGCATCCTGGGACCAGTATCAGAATAGCACCCTTCATTATCCAGGTTTGCTTCAATTCAGTGGCATAGCAAGCATTTTGTTGTTTTGCTATGCAATTGGATTCAAGCTAGCCTGGCTGATGAGGGGTGATACCCCGAAACTGGTCCCAGGGTGCTTGTTTTTCGGTCCAGGGAGAATCTGGCCTGGCAGTTCAGGCTGGACTGTTCCCATGGGGAGCAGGTTGAAGACTGATTTGACTATGGTTGGGTCCAAACTGGGTTGGCATGGTGAGCAGAAAAATCAATGGATTTGTTCCTGGTCTGTTATTGGGGGTGAATGTTTGACAATGTTCAGCATTCTGTCGATCATCTTTATGTGCTGCGCAATAAACTTAGTCCTTCTTCTGACATAAAAGTATAACATATTTTACAAAATAGAACAAACACACCTTTTTTGATCAATGTCAGCACAATATGGCATCCAAGGACCAATGTCTCAAGGATAATGCATTGGATGCCATCTAGGCATTTGGTTACCACCTGGATGTTGCTGGAGCCAACAGAAATGGTTATGTCGCTGTAAGAGTGTGCCACATTGCCCACTGTGGTAATCACGGCAGATCCATCCTGCTATACGCAAATAATGCCTGCACTGGAGGTAGCATGGTGGCGATGTTGGTAAAGGAGTTGAAGACACACTTCCTTTTGGGACCTGGATCAGGAATGCCCTGTTTCTTTTGTCTCCCAAATTGACTGCATTTTATCTCTCACTTTTGGTGCTCCAACCCATCTCCCATGAGGAAGGTTAGCTTGCACAGCGCCTCCTCTAAACATTTGTACTTGAAACAAGTCAGGCAGCATGCAGTGGCAGAGACTCATTGCAGAATGACTTAGGTAAGCATGAGGCAAATGGAGGTGAGCATTCAGGTGTTCTGTGTGGTTCTGTCTGCATAGGAACCTGGAAGCCAGTAGCCAAGAAATTGTGGATAGGCAGTTCTGGTCAATTTCCCTAGCAGGCTACTGCCACCCTGCACAGTTCTACAATGTCTTCACCCATTCGCTGCTCCTGGTCTGCTTTCAGTCTTTTAACATCCAACCTTTTTCCTCCTCATCTACTCACAGATCTCTCCCACCACTGCAAATCTCACACCTTTACATCACTTTTCTCTCTTTTCCATTCTCCATTGAGCTGACTTCACCAACCCATCTCACTTCCTTCTCACCTACCTGCTGTTCTCTGATCCCTTATTGTTGCCCCTGCCCCAGAATCCACCCTCTTTTCTAGTAAGGCACTGCCTGCTAGCATTTGCACCTGCAGTAAACTTACTTATGCTGCAATACCTTGACTCACATTGCATTTGGGATATATCATGTAAAACACTCTCAGGGTGAAAGAAGGATTGTGGTTGTGAGAGGATCTTGGCTGGCTAGTGCAGGATTTGCAGTGGGAGTGCGTGGAAGGTTTGGCTTGCAAAGGTACCTCTCTACACAGTTTGCACAATGTCTCCTTACGTGTTTGGCTGAAGAAGATATGGTGAGCATTGGGCGGCTGGAGATCTCGAGCAGCTGCTCTGTTGTAGGCTCTACATGCACTCAATGCAAGGGGGAGGTGGGCATCATGCCACCTCTGTAGCCCCTTTAGACCTGTCTCTGACAGGTAGGCCTGGACAGAGGGGAAGGGACAGATGTTCACATGCTTACAAATCTCTATACTATCATCCTCCACAAGCACTAAGGCCTTACTGATTTGCCCAATGTGTGTGGTGCATGTGCATCTCATCTTATGATTAGGTGTCACTGATGTATGTCAGTAGATGGAGTATATGTGTTTGTGTTTCTCAGCTGCCGACCATGCTTTACATGCAGGCCCGGACTGGCCGTTGTGGGCACCAGGCAATCCCCCGGTGCGCCGCAAGGGTGGGGGCCGGTTTTGGGCCTCTGGGGGCCGTTTTTGTTACAGGCAACGCTGCAAAAACGGCCCTGTAACAAAATCGGCCGAAAACCGCCCCTGGCAAAGAGCACGGTCGCACCCCAAACCCCCCGGGGGAGGGGGTGGCGGCCGAGCACTTTGCCAGGGCCGGTTTCGGTTCCCAGTCTGGCCCTGTATACATGTTCTGTTAGGTGTCACAAAAGCGTGCACTGTTCACAACCATATGACACCATGACACCAGTTATACTGAAGCTTGAAAAATATTTTTCACTATTAAATAGACATAATAATGTGTATTTACAACACTATTCAGTTTTGGCATTTAAACCATTCATGGACACTTAGGGGCAGATTTACAATAACTGGCGCATCCCCAGGGATGCGCCAGTTATTGTGTGCCGCAGTTCCGCCACCAATGGTGCGCCGCATTTACAATGCGGCGCACCACGGGGCAAAAACGGTACAGATGCGTGACGCATCTGTGCCGTAAAGGCGGCGCATTGCTGGAGTTGTGTCGCAAGAGCGACGCAGCTTCAGCAATGCTCTGGGGGGCCCTATCTGTCCAATGCTGCGTCAAGGCTTACACCTGCTTCAGGCAGGCACAGGGTTTTGATGCAGCATTGGCCTAAAAGTGACTGAGTGAAATCTTGTAGATTTCACTCAGCCACTTTCAGGAGTCGTTCCTGCGCAGGAAAGCCCCCCCCCCCTGCGCTGGAACGCCTGCTTATGGCGCAGGCCTTTACAACGTGACACATCTCCCAGATGCAAAAGTGACGCAACAGCAGCGTAAAAGAGGCGCAAGGGGCTTGTAAATCTGCTTCAAAATGCATAAAACACATGAAAAAAGGACCAGAGAGTTGTAACATACAACTGCTTGTGATTGTTTGTAAGAGACCATTATGCAGTCACAAGGCTGGTGAACAGTGTGTAGAGTTGTCACATGCTAATGCACATTTTGACGTGTTGATTAGCAGGCCACTGGTAATGGTAGAAACACATTTCAGTTTGCACACACAGCCCTTGAAGCCAGGCATGGTGATACCCATGAAATGCACATCAATGCCTGCCTTCAGAGGGTGAGATATTTAAAGAAGGGCTCTTAATTACACCTCTCCTCACATTGCAGCAACATATTGTATTGAACCAATTGTCAAAAAGGAAAAATATCTCTAATCATGGTTAATAATTTAACACATTTAAGAAGAGGTTGTTCATCTTCATCGATACTTTATTCAATTTTAAGAATTGAATTATACAAGTTACAACAGAAAGATGACCAGCATCACAATATATAAATGCTAAAGCTTACATAAAAACATCAAGAGCTACATCTCTACTAACTTCTCCTATCGAGCTGCTCTGTAAACCCCCTTAGGAAACATTGACACACTGTAACACATTTTGTGAGATGCAAAAGGTGGTAAATATAAAAGGGCAGGCCTAGCCTGATAAAAATTCCAGAGTTAAAGAAAGAGGTTTAAAAAACTTATGCTGAAGCGATTTATAAAAGGTGCATATCAATACATATGGGTGGATCAGAGTATTTATCCCATATCCCCTCGGGATGCAGCAACTGATGGAACAAACCCAGCCTAAAAAAAGCCCAAAGATATTGCTGGTGGGTAGACATTTCAAAGAGAAGATATGGCTCTATCCAGGAGACTGTTTCAACCATAACAAATTTCCGGTATAATGGCTTGGCTAATGCTAAGGATTTCCTCTCCGCTGTAATACTTTGAGGATTAAAATACAGCTCCGGTCTCCCTAAAATTCTCAGGGTCTCATTTATGAAAAGTGACACATCGCTCCGTGAAAACAGCGATGCGTCACTTTACATTGCGCCCACCTTGCGACATGCTGGTACGTCATATTTACAATATGGCGCATTATGTCTCAAAGAGTTACAGATTCGTCGGTATTTCTGCCGTATCTGTAGGAGCAAAAATGACGCATTGCTGGAGTGTGTCACAAAACTGACGCAACTTCAGCAATGGGTCATTTAACATGGGTAAGTCCCATTTCAATGTGCCTGCGTCAGTCTGAGGCCTGCTGTGAGGCAGGCATAAGATATTGACGCATTTGCGTCCTAGAAGTGGCACAGTGAAATCTCATAGATTTCACTGCGTTACTTCTACGAGGCTTACTTGCTTCGGAACACCCACCCTGCATACATTATACCTAGCGCTGGTATAATGTGGCGTAGGGTTTTACAAAGTGACACATCTACCTAGATGTGTCACTTTGTAAATAGGATGCAACATGGTGCCTTTTTGTACGCCACTGGTGTGTCACAAAAAGTGACGCACCAGCGGTGCAAAAGGGACACAAGGGCTCATAAATAAGCCCCTAAGATTCTCTCTAATATCTACCAACCATGGAATATTACACGTTTTCCAGTTTCATACAGTCTAAAATAACTAGTCTGGTAAGACTTAGAGCATCCTTTAGCCAGACAGTACACCATAACAAAATAGGTTGCAACTGAATATAATCTACAAATGAACCCATACCTAGCTTTTCAGGTAATATTTCAGCGGGTTATATTGTCCAACCCCTAAAGTATTTGTTCTTTGCTACCCATAGAGGATCTAGATTCACGGAACCCCAGATCTCACTCCCAAAGGTAGAAATGGAAATACATTTAGCCTTCTAAACCTCCAACATTGTTTTCAGCGGCTTATGGCCGAACGGGGAGGAAAAATCATGCACTCTGGAACAGGCTCTCATAAGATTTCCGATATTCTTTTTTATTAGGGATTGATAGCTGAGTCTTGAATCTAATAGGATGCCTAGGTTTTTAAAATTATCAACCTTGCTTAAAATATGATCTTGAACAGAAATTGTAGAACTTTTTGTATTGTAGAACTTCTTTGTATTTTCCGGCTCCAGGATCATTTCATCTGACTTGTTAAAATAAGTATGCAAATCCAGGCTACTAAAAAATCAACAAAAATATCTAAAAGCCGCTGCAGACTTCTAGCTGTGTGTGCAATTAAAACAGTATCATCAGCATATAAAAGAGCCAAAAGCAATCTGCCCACGGCTCTTCGCATATCTATGCCTCGTGCAAGGAATGCTTTCTCTAGTTTATTAACATACATAATAAAATAAAGGGGCCAAGATGCAACCCTGCCGGTCCCATTTCTAAGAGCAAAGTGCTTAGTGATTCACCGTCGCTGCCATAACGGATTGAAGTCGTCAACCCTCAATGAAGAAAGAAACATGAGACTGATGACCAACGTCACATCCACCCCCATGGACCCCAGCTCTGCCCAGAGCTTCTCTCTATTAAGCAAATCAAATGCATGGCTGAGGTCCATAAAGAATAGATGTAGGAATCCGTTTTAAGCCCGGGCATATTTATTAATTAGGATTTGAAGATTAAGGTTCTTCTCCACAGTGTCCCCCCCAGAGTGAAACCCATATTGAATATCAGACAATATATTCAACCCACTGACTTATTCGCTTCTGTATGACCCTTCCTATGATCCTTATCTCCACCTCAATTAAGGAAATGGGACTATATCAGTGAGGGCCGTTCTTATTCCACTTCTTGAACACTGGCATAATAACGGAATGACGCCATGAATCTGGGAGGGAAAAACTGATGGCAGTGTTAATATGGGCTTGGGATGCTACGGCTCAAACAAATCGTGGGTGGTCCTACTCATATAGCAGGCCATTTGCTTGACCACTTTTTTACCAACCTTGATAATATCTGTAGGGAAGAGTCGGTCTTTATCCCTTGGTCGGACCATGCTCTGCTATCTTTCACGTGGACACTTCCCGACCAAAATTATCCGGTCAGATTAACCAGGAAACTGAGTCGGATTTGGTCTAGATTCTCTCTTGATGATTGGGTAGCTAACCTGAATAAGTCCCCTCCACCCTTCTGTGATAATCCCTTAATGGCCAATGCATCTTTTTAAAGATGGTTAAAGGCCTCCTTAGATCTCACGCTGCCTAAAACAGATTTTTACTATCGCATTGGCTCCAAAAAAAAAAAGCCTGGCACTCCCTTGAATTAAAACTGCTCAAACAAAACTGCTGTAAGCAGTCTGAAAGAAAATGGAGGAAACATTTTTCTGAGGACAACAAGAACAAATACAGATTGGCAGTACGGACCTATAAAAATAAAATAAAAATGGCACAATCATCTTATTATCAAGATAAGATTGCCTATGCCGCTAACTCCCCTAGGGAATTTTTTTTTTTTAAATCATTGGTTACCCCTCTTAGTCCCCCTAATGAATCGTTGGACCCCCAGGAAGGTTGTGATGAGTTGGCTAAATTTTTTGCGTCTAAGGGGGAGAATCTCTACTCAGCGTTTCACCCTTAGGAACCCATTCCTCCCCCAACAGCCCCCCCATCCCCTGCCGTGTTGGAGTTTTCCCCTCTGCTTGACTTAGTTACTGTAGAAAGACTCCTTGGGAATCTTAAATCAGGCTCCCCTGCATCTGTCCTTAAGTTGGCCTCTACGACTGTTTCCCCAGTCATTAGGGATGTTATTAACTCTTCTTTGGCTGCTGGGTTGGTTCCGCCATTGTGGAAGCAGGCTAGAGTCAAGGCACTTCTAAAAAAAAACAACCTAGACCCTGAGGATTGGGCAAACTATCGCCCCATCTCCTTGTTGCCTGGGTTGGGCAAAATCGCTGAGAAACATGTTAATTCTGCACTATCATCGTTCGTGGAGAATAACAAAGCCCTGCATCCTACCCAGATGGTTTAAGAAGCAGGCAGGGCACAGAGACTGCCTTGGTTGCCGTGGTCGAGGAAGCTAGGGAAAATTGTCAATGCGGGAGGCTGCGCTGCGGTGGTCCTTTTGGACCTCAGTGCAGCCTTTAACACGGTAAATCACCTGCTTATGTTCCAGCGTTTGAGGGAGGTAGGAGTTACAGGGACTGCCCATAAATGGTTGCAGTCCTTTCTTGCTGACAGAACCTTCACCGTGTTCGAAGATGAAGCAACCTCCAAACAGCTCCCCCTGCAGTATGGCATTCCCCAGGGATCCTCACTGAGCCCTACCATGTTTAATATCTACATGAGGCCTTTGGCTGATGTGGTTCTTACCTGGGGAGTTCAGTTGGTCACCTACGCCGACGATAGGCAGTTGGTTGTTTCTCTCTCACGGGCGGATTCAGCCGAGACAGGGGAAAATAATCTGCCCCCCTGTCTTAGTAAGGTTCTTGCATGGATGGACTCCTCTTTCCTCAAACGTAATGGTTCAAAAACTAAAATTATGATGTTAGGGTACAAGGGCCCCATTAATCTAGACCCTTGGTGCCCTGAGTGCCTCGGCCCCCCTTCCTCTCCAAAAAAACAAATTAAGAGCTTGGGCATATGGCTAGATCCTAGTCTGGGTTTTCCAGTGCAAGCTCGTAAGGTGGCGGCTACTTGTTATGGTCTGCTTAGACTCCTAAGGAAGGTCCTGCCTCTTCTTCCTCCCGAGGCCAGATGCCTCCTAGTCCAGACACTTATTTTATCATGTTTAGACTGTGCGAAGGCGGTTTATCTGGGTGCACCTCAGGGAACCATTAAAATCTTACAGACTGTTCAGAACTGCGTGGCCCGGCTTCTTATGGATGCCCCGAGACGTAGCTCTGCTAAGGCGGCACTGCGACTACTACACTGGCTGCCGGCGCAGGAAAGGGTCTGGTTCAAGGCCATGTGTATGGTCCATAAGTCAACCTCTGATAACAGCCCGGCCCTCCTGTGCCCTATGTTTCATCACCAAACAAAACAGGTGATGGACCGAATGTGGATCAATGTCACACATTCTCCCCAGTCCAAAGATCTGGGCCCAAATCCATCGTTTTTTTGCACTCCACACCACCCTGGGTTAGACAATGGCAATATGCAAATCAGCTCTGACCCTGTGCCCCATGGGAACAGTCCAGTCCGAACTACAAAAGCCATGTCCTTCCCAGAACGGAATCAAGCATCCGAGGACCGGACCGGTTTCGAGGTAACACCTCTCATCAGCCCGGCTAGCTTGACTCCAGTGGTGTGGAGTGCCTGGGACCCACGTCTGAGCATCCCCAGCACACTTATGGCGAATTTGCAAACAAAACAGGTGATGGACCGAATGTGGATCAATGTCACACATTCTCCCCAGTCCAAAGATCTGGGCCCAAATCCATCGTTTTTTTGCACTCCACACCACCCTGGGTTAGACAATGGCGATATGTAAATCAGCTCTGACCCTGTGCCCCATGGGAACAGTCCAGTCCGAACTACAAAAGCCATGTCCTTCCCAGAACGGAATCAAGCATCCAAGGACCGGACCGGTTTCGAGGTAACACCTCTCATCAGCCCGGCTAGCTTGACTCCAGTGGTGTGGAGTGCCTGGGACCCACGTCTGAGCATCCCCAGCGCACTTATGGCGAATTTGCAAACAAAACAGGTGATGGACCGAATGTGGATCAATGTCACACATTCTCCCCAGTCCAAAGATCTGGGCCCAAATCCATCGTTTTTTTGCACTCCACACCACCCTGGGTTAGACAATGGCGATATGCAAATCAGCTCTGACCCTGTGCCCCATGGGAACAGTCCAGTCCGAACTACAAAAGCCATGTCCTTCCCAGAACGGAATCAAGCATCCCTGAGTGTACTGGGGTAGCTCAGACGTTGGTCCCAGAGCCTCCACACCACTGGAGTCAAGCTAGCCGGGCTGATGAGAGGTGTTACCTCGAAACCGGTCCGGTCCTCGGATGCTTGATTCCGGTCTGGGAAAGATATGGCTGTGTAGTTCGGACTGGACTGTTCCCATGGGGCACAGGGTCAGAGCTGATTTGCATTAAGCCATTATCTAACCCAGGGTGGTGTGGAGTGCAAAAAACGATGGATTTAGGCCCAGATCATTGTACTGGGGTGAATGTAAGACATTGATCTACATTCTGTCCATCAAATTGTTTTTTGTAATTTTCTCCCTGAGTGTACTGGGGTAGCTCAGACGTGGGTCCCAGAGCCTCCACACCACTGGAGTCAAGCTAGCCGGGCTGATGAGAGGTGTTACCTCGAAACCGGTCCGGTCCTCGGATGCTTGATTCCGGTCTGGGAAAGATATGGCTGTGTAGTTCGGACTGGACTGTTCCCATGGGGCACAGGGTCAGAGCTGATTTGCATAAAGCCATTATTTAACCCAGGGTGGTGTGGAGTGCAAAAAACGATGGATTTAGGCCCAGATCATTGTACTGGGGTGAATGTAAGACATTGATTTACATTCTGTCCATCAAATTGTTTTTTGTAATTTTCTCCCTATGTTTCATCACCATCAGATCTCGCGATCTCTCAGATTAAATCATAAAAACCTGCTGATAGTCTCTAGGGTCAAAAGGACACGTATGGGTGGCCGACGTTTTTCATTTCATGCAGCGAAATTTTGGAATCAGCTCCCTGACTCTATTCGGCTGGAATCTAACCATCTTGCCTTCAGGAAACGGTTGAAGACCTTCCTTTTCCGTTGAGCGGTGAATACCTGTTTGGTTGAAAGGGCTGGGATGCCTCCGGGTAGCCATGCGCTATACAAGCACGTACTCAATCATTCCTTCATTCAATATATAGGGTAAGAAGAGGGGACCAGAGATCCACACAGAACTTAAATAGGTCTCCTGAAAACCCATACGCTCCAGTAGTCTTACCGACTGGCTGAGACACAATTGTATCTCTGACCTCCTCCAATTGCAAGGTCAATTTAGCACGCTGTACTGGCGAAAAGAAGGGAGAAGATGAATAATCCCCCTGGTATAAAGAGGAAAATGGTCCTCCCAAGCCTAGGCAGGGACTAACACAGCTTGGTCAACCACCCTACTCTCCTTAAAAAAAGGGTGGTTGACCACCTTCCAGAACTGGGTGCTGTCTTTCGATGTACTGGCAAAAAGAATGTCCTCCCACAACTCTTTCTTTAATTCCTTCTTTCTATTTTTAACTGTGGCTTTATGAATTGCCCTATATTCTCTTACCTCCACCAGTCCCAGGGCTTTTTTTTAAACTTAACTATAAGTGCCTTATGTGCACTGGTACAATTATTATCAAACCAGCAACACAGTGCCAAAGAGGCCAACCTTGCTGATCTTGAAAGGGCAGTATTACTGTAAGAACCAATTTTATCATATGCTAGTAATATACTATGACAAGAAGCCGCTACATTCAAGCACGTCTTAAGTTATGTCTGCACCCCTGATCAGTTGTCTTAACCTGAGCTTTAAGGTGATGATAAGATTCAGTCTGATCAGTGGAAACTGGCAACAAGTGGATTATGGTAGCTGAATACATTCCAGTCCGCTGAGAAAGAGTTAAGAGAAGAAAACAAACCTGCTGACTCATAGATATGATCAATATGCGATCAATTACCAGAACCCTTAATAGTAGGGGCACTATTGCATGCAAGCATTCTCTCTAAACTCATGAGGTTCACCAACTTATATTCAACAGACAATTCATTCATTATTTCCCCTTGTGGACTATGCTTAAGATGAATGTGGTGCTGATGGTCATCTTCCTCAGGACCCCCGCCCTTTTATAAATAACAGCCAATACAGGGGTGCAAATTAAAATCCCCTAAGATCAACATAACAGTATAAAACTTGAATGACCCAGAAAAAAGGAGTACAAAAAAGTGATGATTGAAACCATCTCATCCTCAGATCCCCCCATGTATTGTGTTATAGACATGTAGCCACACAATTCTAGTGCTGTTCTGAAAGGAGAGAAGGACTCAGAGAATATGGGGAGAAATAGCCTCAACCTCTTCCACTTGATAAGATAAGATACATCGAGTTTAACAAAAGTCACAAGGCCGCTACTAGCTATTCCACTAGATGAAGGGGAGGCCTTAATTGAGAAAGGGGCATACCCATCTGAGTAGGACCCCCCCCCCCCCCACCCCCCTGAGTCCCAAGTTTCTATTGAAGGGATATAACATCATACAGGGCAAAGGTTCAATTGGGCTCATCAAATGTGTCTCGCAGGACTATTTATGTCACACAGAAGCTTAAAAGATATTTTTCATCATTCAAGAGACATGATGTGTAGTTCCAATGCAGCCCAGATTTGGCATTTGAACCATTGACAAATATTGCATATAGCGCATAAAAAGGGACCAGAGAGTTGTAACATACAACTGCTTGTGGTTGTAAGATACCTATATGCAGTCACCATGGCTGAAGAACAGTATTTTGCGTTTCACATGCTAATACAAATTTTGATGTGTTGATTAGCAGGCAACCGGTAATGGTAGAAACAAAGTTCAATTTGCGCACACAGTCCTTGGTGTCGGACATGGTGATATCAATGAAATGTACATCAATGCCTGCCTTTAGATGGTGAGATATTAATAGGAGGGCTATTCATTTCACCTCTCCTCACATTGCAGTGTACTGTTTTGAAGCAATTGTTAGAAGGAAAAAGATGTCTAATCCTGGTAAATAATTTAACACATTCAAGAAGAGGTTGTTATTTATTCCATCTTTCTGCCAAATGGCCAAACATGTAATTTGTTTGCAAAACATGAACACGAAAATAAGACATCCTAAGCACTAATTGTATCTTTAGTACAGTACAATAATTCAAAATCATGCATATACTATCCTATTTACAAATTCCAGGACACCTGTAAATTCTTTGAACAAACTTAAATACCAAAAGTAAGTATACGTTTTGGCAGCTTACTCTATGCACATCCACCACTAAATGTTTAGTTCAGGGCTTTCACTTAACAAACCAATGCATTCTTGGATTTACAACCTCTGTTTACCTCATTTAGCTGAGTTTTGGCACCAATGGTTCACACCAAACGTTACTCTACCTTAAGTATGATTTACTCAGCAAAGGATCCAAAGAAGAAATGTCTGTGAACCCTGCATCCATACTGCCGTCCGTTCCTTCTTTAGCCTATTCTTTCCCATCCACGTATGTCCATTTATGTGCACTGCTTTTCAGTTGACTAAATAAAATGTGTGTTTTTAAGCTTGCCATTTGTGTGTGTCAGCCTCAGGGTGTTTTTTAGTAAGAATGGGTACATCACTCTCCCAGTCTTGCCCTGGTATGTCTCATAACAGTCTAGTGCGCTTCACAACTCAATCAGGTTCCAATTCCTCAGACTGGTGGTCCCCCTCAATTTGTACCTTCTCATACTCCCTTCTTCCCTCTCATATAGGATGTTTTCCTCTCCTACTTCCTCCTTTACAGCCAGATATTTAAGGTGAGGTACCAACTACCGCTCTACTAGAGAATATTATTAACTAACCACCTTCCTCCTTCCCTCTCTCTGGTTCCCTCCTATCTGCTCTTCTGTTGCATCTAGTGCGTACAATGACATTACTGCAGCAAAAATCGCCATAAAAGCAATCAATATAATGTTGCACATGTCTCTTGTTCTGATTGCAAGGGGGACTTACAGGCACATGCATCAATATTGCTTTTTGCGATTCCTTAATTGCGAAAAATAAGGAATCGCATTTAAGGAATTGCAAAATGCAATGCATCAAGAAATCGCTAAATAAATTGTGATTTCTTGATATACCGTAATTGCGACTCGCAAATTGCGAGTCGCAATTAAGGAATACCTCCCCATTCATTCCTATGGGCCTAGAGGCCCATAGGAATGAATGGGAAGACATTCTCAATTTGAGATTAGAAATTAGCGAATCGCAAATTGAGAATGCGATTTCAAGGGTGCAGGGGTGTCCAAAGGACACCCTGTTGCACCCCTGAAATCAATCTGTGCACATATGTTGTGCACACACATGCCTTAAGGGCATGTGTGTGCACAACATGAAACTATGAAAAATGCACAAAAGTGTATTTTTTAAAGTTTTCGCAAATTACCATGAGGTTCAACCTCATGGTAATTTGCTCCCCCTAATTGCGAAATCGCAATTTTTTAAAGTTTCATGCATTACATTTAAGGAATCGCAAAATGCGATTCCTTAAATGCAATCGCAATTTGAGAATTCGCAAATATTTGCGAATTCTCAAATTGCGAGGGCCTTCACCCTTCATGCATTCCAAAAGCAGATTTTGCGATCGCAAACGGCCGATTTTTGCGTTTCGCACCGTTTGCAATCGCAAATCCTTTGATGTATGTGCCTGTATATTCCTGGGGCCGCGTTATAGAAAGTGACCCAGGGGGTTCAATAGGCATGTGCACCCACTTTGCGCGCCCCTGGGGCACTTTGCTATTACAGAAAGGGACGCAGACGCTTGTGCTGCCCTTTTTGTAATACAGACATCGCTGGCGCACCTATAGTGCCAGCGCCATCACCAGGGGGGATCCCTTATTTGCATGGGGGTGTGACCCCATGCAAATGAGGGAGCCCCTTTTGCCTCAGCACCTGCGCCGAACTATTGCACAGAGACAAAGAAGCTGCCATGAGGCTCACTGACAGTGCGCCACCTAAAATGTGCCCCCTGATGGCAGCCATCTGTAGAGGGAAAAAAGGGACCTATGGACACCACAGACAACCGCATGCAGGCAGGTGCAGACACACACTACACCCACCTGCAGGGGATCTCTCGCCTCTCCTAATTGTGCAGGCAGGTTGCCCCCTGCACAGTGAAACACGGAACGGATGCTTCAAAGTCGCTCAGTTTTATACTTGAATGTGCTGCCCCCAGGGCAGCACGAGTTTGCGGCTGCCCCCTGGAGGGAACAACCCATTCAATTTAATAAGGCGCGTTTTCCCGGTTTGTGCCATGGAGCACCTGTTTTAAGGTCTGCAGTGGTGCAACCAGGGGGAGTGCGCCCTATGTGTAATAGGGCCCCTGAAGTGCTTTATGCCTAATAGTATAAGGCAACTTTACTTGTATTGGATTGTGTGATTAAATGTATGTCTGTTGTTATGTTGTCTGTCTATATATGTAAGTATATGTGTCATGCCAGCAGGATGGTTAACTGAGTTGGAGACCCCAGGTCTAATTTACAAATGTAAGTCCCGCTTCTGAGTAAGTTTACACTTTGTAGTAAGTTTACTACTTTCGGTATTCACAAACTTTGGGTGTAAACTTACTAAAAAAGTGTAAGTTACATGTCTCCACCTCCAGAAAATGCAGTTAGCTTACTCATGTGTGGGTATTTGACACCCCTCCCTAAACTCCTCCCTGATTTTCCCCAAACCCCTCTTTCTTCTCCCTAACCCCATACTCTTAATTGGTAGGTCTGCCCATTTCCCCCCCCCCACTCGCCTGTGTCCCTCCCACATTCACTACTAAAATCTATACTTACATGTGTGGAGACTCCGCAGTCGGGACAGAGATCAAGATTCCAAGATGTGCGGGCATGACTGCACCCAAAGGCTTCACCATGCATGATTTTCCTCAGTAAAAACCTTGTTGAATTTGTGCAGGGAAACCCTCAACATTCTGAGTTGTTGCACCTCTGAAGGTGAAAACCACACATTAATACTGCTTTATCACCCACCCCATTTTAGAGGTGAAGAACTCAGAATGATGAAGTCAGTGCAGGACATGAAAACAGTTTAATCCAGGATCCAATGCTTAATTTGGGCCGCAGGTTTCCGGTGCTCAGCCCTGGTACTTAATTATCAACAATACACACTTATGATAGTCTACCACATGGTGGTGCTGCTCATTTAATTTAGAGAGGAGCAGAACAACGATTGTTTATGAATACAATATACCTATGAAATTACTAATACCTGCCTCCCCAGCCATTCCTTTAGCGTCAGGTACCCGAAATAATCTTAACCGTCATAGTTGCAGGCCAGAGAGATGGTTAGTAGTTATTTTGCCACTGCCAGTGGGAGCAATGTCTGGGGCAATGGGCGATGCAAGCTGCAGTGGCCTCCTGGCCAGGGCCCTGGAACTTATTATTTTCCAAATTAAGTACCAGACCCCATAAATTGGAGGTCAAAAGCTGGCAGCAGAAAGGAACTGAGTTTTGTAGGGCAAAGTCTTGAGGAACAAAGTCTGACAGTCAACATATACCTTGTTTTATACATCATAGAAATTAGCAACAAAGACAAATGTGATAGCAAATCAGTTCTAAGTTTGCCTAACATGTCGCAAACAGACTGTCTTTTAAAATATTAAAGTATTTAGTGGGCTTAAGACACCTGTTCACAGATCTTTGTGTACCCAGTAAGTACTAGGATGCAATAGCAGTACGATCCATCTGGCGTTTAATGCACTTGCTGGAGATATCTGTGTGCAGTCTGGTCACACATCTGACCTATTTTAAAATGCAATAGAAGGTCAATGTGTCTGCTGCAAAGTACATCATATAGCATGCAATTCACAGTGTTGTATTTTATGTAGATAGGTCAGTAGGTTACTGCTATTGTTGCAGATATGAATGTGCTACTGGCAGGTCACAAGTTCCAATTCTTGTGGTATTGCTTAGTGGGTTACGAACTGGCATCAAGGAGCTACATACACTTCAAGACCAAGTTTAGAACTGTGTACGGTTGCTAAAAAATATTCTTTTGGGTACTAATAAACATTTATTTGAGTATGATCTATAGATGGTTATTAGAGAGTAGTTTCTCACATAATGATGCAGCTGGCATTTTTACAGTGCATACATCTCTCTTATAGGCGGAGCTTCAACACAAAATTTGCCTCCAGATCATAGTTTTTTCTTAATCACATATGAAGTGACAAGCCGAATGGCTTTGTTTCCTTGATGGCATTGGCATCAAGGTGTTAGATTGCAGCTGGCACCCAGCTAGGAGGAGTGCTGATGGCCCTTTTGGTGCGGCATTTGAACTGAGACCAGCTGGAACTAAAAACAAGGGACCTCCCTCATTGCTGCTAAATGTGTCCAGGTGCCTGCAATCTGCACCGAGATTCTGCACATTTCCCTGGAGCAGCTCAAAAATATTGCCGGATCTGTCTGATCTCACTCTTTTCCAATATTGGATTTTATACTACCCAGGAAATACCACAACTCGGTGTATTGGTGTTTAATTCAATATGCTTATAATTGGAGTTAGTATTTATTGCTGGCACCAATTGGGGGTCTAGGATTCCCAGAAAATTCTGTGTACAATCCAGTACCATACCTTTGCACTCTTCATGGTTTGTATATTACTTGTGCTTATTCCCAGCAGCACCTCAAGAGCTGGGGAGCTGAACACAGCAAATGCTCATTGACCACAAACTCTGCTGGAAATGGGGTCAGAAGGACAGTGAGGGCTTGTGAGCTGCAACTGGGAAACCGGCCTACTCCCTTTTCTGTAATTCCCTTTTTAATAACCTGCAGAAAACAACTTACTGAGCCAAATTCAGCCAGCGTGAAATCAAAACATGAGCTCAATCTGTTTCCTATGGACAAGGTTCACCCAAGAATTCCCATGACGCTCACTTCCGGTTTGGCTAGTCAGTCCTTCCTCCATGGTTCATTTTTGACGAGTCAGGCAAGTATGATCCACTGGTTGACTGGTGTCTGGTTAAACTTCACAAAGGTTATTTATTAGCATTTTGTCTGAAAGACAGCAGCACACGGTAATATGGTGACAAAATGTAAGAACAATTTGGGAGCATGTTAGTAAACACCAGACTTTGCACTATGTTGCCATACTTGTTACTATAGACTATGTACAACAGATGCATAGCTAGTCAGTCGAGCTAAACTAACCTGCTGAATTTAGAAAGCAAAAAAGTGAGTTAACTGAGTAAGGTGTGTGGTTTTGTACTTGGAACCCTATCATGATGGGCTTGTCTGGAAGAGCAGAGACTTGTGTCTGTTCTATGCACCTGCAGTGAGTGAAGTCAATACTTAATTTGAATAGGTGGTTGCTGGTGGGGCGCATCAGCACTCATTTTCGGGGACTGGCACTTATTGGTCCTCATTGAACATTGACCAAGAGCTACAGAGGAAAGAAGGAGGAAGAGAAAACGGAAAGACTGTTGGAAAGGAAGAAAGCAGGAACCAGCAAGAGTGAGATAAAAGGGCAGGGGGTGCATGGAAGTGGATTAAAGGGTCAATAGGTGGATTTAAGACTACGCAACATTGGTATTAAGCACAACACCGGCCACGGGCTTCTGAGCAAAGCTTTGGGCACTGGCACACATTTTATTACTGAGAAAAGTGGATTCATTTACATAGATATTTCTCTGAGTTACTTTTTCCTTTTCAGACAGCACATCTCAGAATCGGAAAAAGCCCTACTATCTGAAAGTAAGGGTTAAATGAATTCCCTTTACACATAGCAAGCACATTTTAAAGAAGAGGCTGAGAATCAGATATCAAATCTTGCTACATCTGTGTTGAAGAGCAGCCATAAGGACAAGTGATGGTGCATCTTGGGAGCGGCGTTGGGGGTGCAGGGGGGTTTATGGACTTCGCCATTAGCTCTTCGTATGTTTATACTGGTCCTAATGATTCATGGTTTTCATTTTCTTCATGCATGATTTAGAGAGGCATGGGGCAGCAATAATTCATTTTCTGCTGATAACACAATACAGAGTAGTTTAGTAAATACAATTACAAATGCTTCGAATTATGTATGGAATGAAGTGCTCACAATAGCAATGTAAATTGTACGAGATGGCTGTGACAGTTTAAAAACAAGCATTTTCGATGCAATAGGTCTCACATTTGCAAGAGTTTAAGCTATTGGCATTGTAAATGACAATGTCTTTAATTTATGATTTTTTAAAAGCAACACACACATAAAAGGCATTGTCATTTCTAATGCTAGTAACTCAAACTCTCGCAAATGCAAGACCACTTTAATGGTGGCTGCGCCACGTTCTTTAGACACTGCTCGCTGTATTTAGGTTACTGTGAGCGGCGTCTAAAGACAGGGGTGTTGCCAGCATTAAAGTGAAAGCACAGTATGGGGAACTTTCACCCAAAAAAGAAATAAAAATAATTAACGAAAGGTTATGTAGCGGGCCGCTGAAGTGAAAGCGATACTGTGCTGTAAATTAAATAAATAAATAAATGTGGCCGCTTATGTGAAAGCGGACTGCGCTGTAAATAAATAATTAAATAAGCGTGGCCGCTAAAGTGAAAGTGGACTGCGCTGTAAATTAAATAAATAAATAAGTGCAGCCACTATAGTTAAAGTGGACCCCGCTGTAAATTAAATAAATACATTACTAATAACAATATAAAAGCAGGCGGTGTGCTGCAATGTCGTGCGTGGAGTAGGTGAAGATCATTAAAGAATATAGTGCTCACCAACTACATAAAGCAGACCGTGAAACAACACAAAAAAAAGTCCAGTCTTCATAGCAGGTTCCATATGTAGACAAAGTGGTGCCAAGGAGGGATTACTAAGCCTATTCATGAATTAAAAGCAACAATTTTGATAGGACAGTAACAGGAGCCAATTGAAAGGGTGGGTGGGAAATGGGCAGAGCTTCTATTCCATACCACGATACAGAATGCCTCGCGGAGCAGCGTATACACTGCCTAGGCTCAACCTAATGATAAGTGGCTTCAAGCACAAAGAGGCAAGTTGCAGAGCAATGATTTGTATTGCACTGCTGTCAGGCTCACCCTTTCTGCTGGATTCTTAAATCGCTTCCAACACAAAGAAACTTTCCGCAAATGCAATTTCAAAACAAAAATGTATGTAAAAAGTTAAAAATATCCCTGTGAATGAATTGGAAATTGACTTGCGACTATTTGCAAAAGGTACCAAAACTGAACATGGAACAGTAGACCCCATCCCAAGAGTTGCATTCTCACTACCTACATTGCCATCCTCGTCAGGTGACATTGCCAAAAACTGTGGAAAATAGTGAATTTCACATAGGAAGTGAATGCAGTGATCTGTGGGACCACAGTCTGCTCCGATGAATGTCTGCAGCCTTTACAACCACAGGGTAAGAATTCACAAATTGACTCCTCACTTCTTATGAACGGTTACTGTCTTTCCTGAGCGGGAGCTAGCCATTCCATACTTTACAACTGCAAAAAGGACTGCAAAACACCATGTGTATGCTACTGGGAGCCCCAAGGAGAAGGAACACCTCTTGTTCAATTCTTCTGTCTTGCGATTCGGGATTGCAATGTGTGCATTGTGATTCGTAATCCTCTGGTGCATGGCAAATTGAGACTTTACAACATCTGCAAAGTCACTTACACCGACTTTGTGAATGCAAAGGCTTTTGTGCAAGGCGACCTACGACAAGAGCAATCAAAAGCTTCGCCTCCATGTGGCCTTTTTCATAGAGCTATTTCTGCGTGTAATTATGATTTACAAACAATGCAAAGAAATAGTTTTCACACAAATATTGTGTGTGTGTATGTGTGTGTGTGAGAGAGAGAGAGAGAGAGAGAGAGAAAGAGAGAATGATTCTAGGACCTAAATGCGTTGGAAGTGTGTGAACACCAACAAACTTCTATATTTATGTATATTCACAAACTATTCTCCGAGTGCCTCCTGCCCTGAAAAGAATTGGAGATTTACTCCTGATGATGTCAAGACTAAATCTCATGGCAGGAGGGGTAGGCAAAGGCAACATGCTCAAAAAGTGAAATGGGTGTAGGAGAAGGGTTTTCTCAACTGGGAAAATGATTTCTCCAGGGAAGAGACAACAGAAAACAAACTTAGAACGCACATTTGAACTTGCTCTGCTTTTCCATTGTTGGTTGTGAAAATTGAATTCTCGAAACTTTTCCAATCTTATCCTGGGAAGATGCAACAGGCACTGGTTTCCGGGCATATCATGCAAAATGTTTGAGATTTCCCAAAAATCTAAAATGTGGAGCCGTACAATGCAGAAAACCTGCAAGTACAGTATAAAAATGTTTTTAAGAATCTGGCCCCTGTTTTATCCACATACTCAAACACAGGTCTTAGCCACTGTAAGAAAACATCACTATTATCTCCATGAAATAATAACTGTTATTACTATAGAAGAGATTTATGAACCATGGTCAAACTCTGCTCATTAGTTGTTCCAAGGTTCAGCACCTTAAGGTTTGATCCTCTGAAAAATCCTTAAACCTGGAGCCACAGGTTTACTACTTCACATATATAAATGGAATTTAGCAAAACTTTTCCAGGATTACCCCTGGAAAGTTGTTACTGGTAGAGGTTTTCAGATGTAATCTTAAAAAAACTTTGACAATTCGAAAAAGTTTCGAATCGGCACCCGGGCGAGGTACTAAACTAAAATTTGTAGTCGATATATAAGAGTGAAAACTATGCACTTCTTTTTTTCCATAAATATTTTATGGAGCAGAACATAGTTAAGGTACAATTCATGAATGAACAATTTGAGCAATGGAAATGGATACAAAATTTTAAAAGCTTCTTCTATTAGATCAAAACTAGATAAGAAACCCAATTAAGAAAGGAGGGGATTTAAAATAAATACTTAAAACTCATAAGCAGTCAATGTTACAAAAAACTATGCACTTCTGTAGCACCTGCATTTATATTACCATAACATAACATTTGAAAACCAGATGCTAAATATACAGGTATGAGTTATGACTTTATACCTGGAAAAATGCTCTGTGTCATTTCACAGATCAAATATTAGATTAGCTATATTCGTCTCACATGTCCAGTCGGCCTCATAAACTCACATTCTTCTGGTAGTGTGAGCCAGAGTAGTGGGATTGTCATATATTTTGTGTTCTTGGGCTGCACACTACGCTGGCCAAGCAAACCAGGTGAGACCACAGATTTCCTTTCACATGCAGTTGACCTTTTAAAAACGCTTCATTCATAATCTATTGATTTAGCTTTGGAATGTTTATACTGTGCAAGAACTATGTAATCTTTCCAAAACTCGTTATATTCCTGAACGTGTAAAACATCCTCCAGCAGATTTAATATAAATTAGAGATTTCCTTCACCCGAGATGCCAGACTCAGACCTGGGCTTCGATAGTGAAGAAAAACTATACTTCAAATGTCCCTTTACAAAGGACACCTTTTAGCAATGGCTGCCACAGTATGCAATGTTTGTGTGTGGTCCACACAGTATGCATGGTTCTTGGATTTAAACGGTATTTCTACAAAAAAAAGTACATGACGTGGCCCTACCCCGTCTCAGTTGAACGGTGAGTCTTTCTATATTGTAGTAAAGTTATATTCTCCCTAACTGACTGAGAAAACATATATCTGTATTACATTTCCTGTCAATCCGCTCAAAGTCAGAACCTTTCATTTATTATTATTTTTTTTTTAAATCGGGAATCTAGCCTCCCTAACCCTTTTAATAGAAATGAAGGAAACTCGCCATTTGTTAAGTAACTAATTCATCAGGAGTGTGTGAAACATTGTTTCTTTTTCGTATTATTTGCTTGTGGAGGTAAATATCTGTAAGAAGATAGATATTGGAGTATGCAAAAAATGCAAACAACAGGCCATTAAGCAAGAAATCCACCCACCCAGAGGCGGCTCCTCCACTAGGGAGGAGGAGCGTCGCCCACTGTTTTCTCACAGTGAAAGAAAGCCAAAACATAAAATGGGAATAACTTCTGTTATTACCATTTTATGTTTCTTTCCGCATTGTGGGCTGGCGGGTGGGGGGAGCAGTCCGGGCAGGGCAGGAGTGGTTTGCCCACTCCTGAGTGCGCATGACTGGTTTGGTAAGCCCTCTCAGGCCGCCCAAACCAGTCATGTGCACTCTGCACTTCTTCATGCAGGCTGCATTGCAACCTACATGGAGAACAGACCATCCCCTACAGCCCCTGGCTGGGCGGCGTCACGACCAATCAACGCTCCACTGGAGCATTGTGATTGGCTTAGGGGAGGGGAGGGTGGCTGCCTGCTTCCTCTTCCTGCCGGAGGCAGGAGAGAAGGATCAGTGAAGATGTGGGAACCGGGCCGGAAGAAAGGTAGGTTTTAATTTTTTTTTAATTATTGACCCCCCTCACCGTGCGACTCCGCACCCACCCCGCCCCCCCCCCCTGCCACCTGTGAGCCATGCCGGCTGCTACGGCACCCACCATCATCCTGTAGAGTGCTTTGTGGCTGAAAGGAGAGCGCAATTGATCCTTCTTGCCCTCTTGTAGAAAATGGGGAAAATTCTGTTTTATTGTTGCAGTAGTGCAGTTATACAGACAACCTTTACAAGACGCTCACTGCAAAAAAAAACAAGAAAGCACAGGGAAGGATACAGTGGGCATGTTGACACCACCTTAGGAGGGTATGAGTAATTTACTTTGAATTTGGTACATTAATGAATGGAGGGTGGTTGAGCCTGTGTACTCGTGGCAGTTATGGTTTATTAATAGCTAAATTCATTATAATTTCCATTTAGTGTGGTCAAAAACTGCCAGTAGCACAGCAAACGTGCAAAAGGTTACAGAACAGTGTTTTTTAGGAGCGCTTTTAGACCTTTAGTGATCATCACTCTGGGGGTAGTCTGTGAGATTCCAATCAGTATAACATTCAAAACATACAGAACCTGAGAAAACAGGATTGCAACACTATACTTTTGCCTACCAGTGTTAAATCAACGTTTGTTTGAGACAGCCCAACCCAAATTGATACGTGTGTGGGAGAAGCAGCTGCTCCGACACATGTCAGAGTAGCGTGTGAGTGTGGCACCAGTGGGGCATTATATGACAGGTAACAGGCCCAGGCAAAATAAGGGAACAGGCAATGTAAGCAAACAAAGAAAGCAAATCTACACTTTGAATTGCAGAATTATTCAGTTTAATAATTTTTATAAAAATAGGATAAAATAATTTCTAGCGTGTTTTACTGTTAAAAAAGATTAAAAAGTCTCTATACACAAAGTCAAAGCTAATTGATCATGATATTCACTGTATCCAAATAAATATAGAGAAAAGACGGATTTCTTCGACGCGTTTCGACACAGGAGTGTCTTCATCAGGAAAATACCATCTCATATAATATATCTCAAAATGCGTGGAAAGTGTGTATATAAGGTAACGGATGTTGAAAGTGAATGCTTAATTGATGGCCAGTCGGGAAGTAGACGGCACCAAAAAGAAACTAATGTGCTAGATAGAGCAGACGATATGCGCGGCTGTAGAAGCTGATGCACAGGAATAAGTGTTGATTAAAAATTATATCATGGGCTGCGGGAGAAACCCATACATAATGCTAATTCGATGTCATGGATAATTTGAAAGCGGGTCAAAACTCGAAATATAAAAACACTGCCAAACCTGTGCGAAAATAGTACGAATAATGTTCAGGTTCAAATGCATGGGGCTATGCAGTCCGTTCAGGTTTGCGCATTCACTTGGATGTCGTGCTATTTGAAGGGAGGCGTTGAAGGATAAACAAGCTCCCGATACTTGGAAATGGGCTAGCGAAGCCTCCTAGGTTCGTGTTCGCTTTTCATCTAGATCAGGCAGCAACCAGTGGGGCATTCCACAGAGACATCTGCTCTGTTGTTAAAGGGCAGCCTGCAGTGAGGTAACACAAGTGACAAGGCAAATGACTGAGACAGGAGTACAGAAGACATATCTAAAGATATTGCTCCTGTATCCTTTCAATAACCTGCAACCCTTCCCATCTGTCCTCATCAGTCATAAACTCTAATGTTGCCTACAAGCCTTAGTATTCCAGCCGTACCACACTTACCAGGCATAAGGGGCCTAAAGTGCGCTAAAAATACAAAGGATATGAAGGGGGGGAACATGGCGGCCGGAAGCTAACGGCCGCGACAGAGAGCTCCCGAGATGTGTGGCGTGAGGAGGCTGACTGACTACTGCGGCGGCCGTTCCTCGCCGTCTTTGCCCAGATATGCTGTTTTAATGAAGGTTTTCGGCATAATTCCAGCGTAAACCCTTTCTTTCTAGGAAAATACCTTTCCCTGCTCATTGTCCTCCGTTCCCCCACTCACCCGTACCGAATTTGCACCAGCTCACGCCCCTCGCCTGCCTGCCCGGCCACCTGTTCGCTCCCTGCACCTACTGCAATTCAGGTGCGGTGTGTGCAGAAAACACCTCTCCCCGCTATTCGTCCTCTGTTCTCCAACTCACCCGTAACGAATTTGCGCTTGTTCACGCCCCCGACTGCCCGCCCGGTCATCTGTTTGTTTCCTGCGTCTTCTGCGATTCAGGTAAGGTGTGTGCGGATGGTGCAGGACGGAGGGAGCGGAGTGGCTACACAGTTCCCGAGTAGCCGCGTCCTCGGTGCTGCTAGGGTGTGGAGGCGGTGGGCTCTTCTGATACAGCCCCGGCTCCCCTTGGGCGCAGTGTCGACTCCTTTTTCGCATCCATCTCGGCAAGCTGTAGTGGGCTCACAGGGCTCACAGGACTTCAAACCAGCGTGAGGTAAGGCAGGATTGGGGAGCGAGCCTGCAGGGTGCGTGAGTGGGCCGAGTAAGGTGACCTCAAGTAAGGGGTGGGGGCCATTGTCCCAGACTAGGTTGAACCCGGAAAATATATGCTTCTGTCCAGTATTGGGGGATACTGTATTGCACACATCAAAAAATCTTGTACATCAATTTATTTATCGTATGGAGACGTGTTTGGGCAGTAAACCTGATAGCAACTTGTGTTTGGTTAAGGAAATATCCTCCCATGAGCCCACGGTCTGTTGCTATACGCTGCATAATAGGCCCCCTAGTAGCCTTGCAGTAATCCCTAAACCAAAGGTTGTTTCACCCCCAATAGTGGTCGTAAAGGCTACCACTAGGCAGGCGACAGGCGTCTCTGCAACAGAGGGATCGTCCCTAGGTAAGGGAAAAGGCCATAAAAAAATCAGGGGAGGCACTAAAGTTAAAATTACGCCTTCTTTGAAATCTTTTTATAAGGTTATCTCCACTAGTACTGTGGTGTGTGGGCAGAATAATAGCACAAAGGATAAGGATAAGGCAGTGGTTTAAATATGGAGACCATCTCTACCTCCGCTGATATTGCTGCTTCAGCCACTACAACTTTAGCCGACATTACTACAGCAAGCCTAGTGGTTAGTGAAATGAGCCCCCAGCCCTCCACTAACCCCTCTGCTACTGTGAAGAGTCTGTCCATGCAGGACCACCCAGTAACTATTCACCTGTCAATGGAACTGTCAAATAGCTTTTCAGCGTTGGACATTCAGAGTGTGGATCAGGAAGATGCCCCTACTACAAACCCAGTGAAAGGGGGTGGGTCTCAATCTGGACTTCAGATGCATGGAACTCCTGAGCCACTCCAGCAGTTCTCTTTGTCGTCCTCGCCATACGCCCAGTCTGCACTTGGGCTTGCAGGTATATCTGGGTCCCCTGGGACGTTGGCCGATATCCTGTTAAGTTTGAGAGATGACATCAGTAGGAGGTTTACCACCTCAGAGGCCAATCAGGCAGCTATTCAGGCCTCCTGCGATGCGCTTGCTCAGAAAGTAGAGGAGGTTTTACAAAGAACGGACGCTCTAGAGGCAGAGTTACCAAAAATCAAGGAAGCTCTGAGTGTGTCCTTTGCCTCAATGAGTAAAATGGTCAAGCAAAATCATGATTTGAAAGATGACATTGAGCGGTTGGAAAACCATTCCAGGAAGAATAACCTGAAAATCCTAAATGTTCTGGAGGATCTGGAAGGGAACGATATCAAGAACTTTGTCGTCTCCCTTCTGAAGGCTACTATTCTGAAAGACTCTGAGGATGTAGGCATCGACTTGAGTATGGATATTCAGAGGGTGCACCGTGATCCATTCAGGAGGGTTCAAGGAAGAGAGCGCCCTAGGAAAATCTTGGTGAACTTCCTTAAATATCCAATAAAGAAAGAATTTTGTCTCTCGCTCTGAAAGCTGGTCAGCTAAAGTGCAGTTCCTTTTCTACTGTTTTTTCCTTTTCTATCCGTTCAGATGTTTCCTATATTACCGCCACTAAGCAGTGGGATTTGGGAAAAAGAATGACGATATTGAATGCGTTGGGAGCTAAGACCCAATTGAGATTTCCCACTTGACTGCGTATTATGTAGAACAATCACATGTATAACATGCGCCATCTTGATGAAGTTGATTCCCTAATAGAGAAAATCAGAGATGAATGCGGGGGTGGAAGCAGTGGTGGAAGAGGATGTGTTAGTAAGGTGTAATTAGTGGGCTTAACTAGTATAGGGTTTGCTGGACATAGAATATCGATAAAATGTAGACAAAATTAAAATAGGGTGAGTCGCTCTGAAGAAAGGGAATTATGTTTAGGCTGCGAAGTTGAGAAGTCAGTCTACTAAATCAAGTAGTATTTGTTTACAGCCACACATCTGGGAGGGGGGCTTCTATCCAAGGGCATATGCCCAGAGGAAAAGAGAGGGTTCCCCATGGGTGTAGAGGGTTGAGGGGGGTCACTGGAGGGAGGGTGGGCATCAGGGGTGGGGTTGCAGTGGGAGAAAACATTAAAAAATCCTCTTTTTCACTATAGATGTAAGTGTAAGCACCTTTCTAGCTTGTCTAACATTGGAGGGAAACCTGGTATAGAATGACATCTAACAATATAAAGTTCCTGTCATGGAACGTGAACAGACTCCGATGCCCGCGTAGACAGAGGCTAATTATGAAATATCTGGAGCAATCCTCTGCACAGGTTATCCTCTTACAAGAAACCCACTGGTGTTGTCTTTAATCTAGAGTTATTTTCAGTAAATATAAGTGGGTGGAGAGCTTTTGTTGCTCTGAGCAAACAATGCATAGTAAGGGAGTAGCGGTTCTGTTTAGATCTAACTTAGGTAGCTCCATTAAGGTTAAGTCAACTGACCAATCTGAGTGGTGGATCTTGGTGCAGGTAGTGATAGTGGGGTGGAGCTTGCCATAGTGTCTTACTATGGCCCTAACGTCGACGACCCGGCTTGTCTTCTTAGAGTGCAGGCCAAACTTGCAGAAGTCACTGTTCCAATAATAATTGGTGGGGACTTTAATGTCCTCCTCCACCCCTCCAAAGATAGGTCTAACCGTAGCCGGTATGTGGCAGCTCGGGGCATGCGCCGGATGATGATTAACAAGATGCACGAGCTCGGGTTAGTAGATATATGGACTCGAAGAAGGAGGGTAAACCAGGTTTTACTTTTTTTAGTAAGAAGCATGGCCACTCTTCTAGATTAGATGACATTCTTACAGATAGGTCATGTTTAGAGCACTTAGTGGATATTTCGATTCTGCCCCAATTACTTTCTTATATCGAAGTGGTAAACATCTGCTCCAAGGTGGACATTAAAAAGGGCAATGTTGTCAAATGAGGAGTTAATAAGAATCATCAAAATATCGACTGCGGAGTACTTCACCGAGAATATGGGTTCAACATCCCTGGACTACGTTTGGGATGCTTTCAAGGTCCATATTCGTGGAGTGCTTCACAGTTGGATATGCTCCAAAAATAGGGAAGAGATGACAGAATTTATAAAGGTGGAGAAGGAGATATCCAGGCTGGAAAAGGCCAGATCCAGCTGTCCATCAGATCATGTGCCACAAGTTCTTAAGGATTTGGAGTGCCATCGTTTGGCCTATAGGGATAAATTAGATCAAAGACTTAGAGCCCAATGGGCAGTTCATAAAATGGAAAATTATGAATACAGTGAAAAGGCAGGAGCCACCCTTGCACGGAAGATCAAGGCTGATAGAGTGAGGAACAGCATCAATAAGTTAATAGTGGATGAGAGTAGTACGACATGTTGTCACCAGGAGGATATACAGAGGTGTCTCCTGTCTTTATTCTCAAAGCTCTATAACGAAGACAGGGCTCCTTGCACCGCCTCAATCCATGATTTGCTTAAAAGTAAAGCTTTACCTAGTCTGTCAAGGGAGGGCCGGGACCTGCTAGAAGGCTCAATCGCGGAAGAAGAAATTAACACCTTGGCTGCTAGGCGTTTTCCCCTCCGGTGCTGAAATCTCAGATTTATCATTGTTCATGACGAGCTCAGCTCGTCATCAGCACAGCTCAACTGTGCATCATGACGAGCTGAGCTTGTCATGAGCATCAAAAGGGTTAAGAGTTGTCTAAGGAAGATTAAAAATAATAAGACGGCAGGGACAGATCAACTTCCAGGGGAGGTGTATAAAATCTTGGAAGATGTTATAGTGCCTAGACTCAGAGAGCTGTTTAATTTTATCCATAGCCCTGAAGACAGGATCCCCCCATCATGGAAAGAAGCAATAATAGTACTAATCCTGAAGACCGGTAAAGACCTGCTTAGAGCTGACTCGTACAGACCAATCTCCCTGCTGAATTCAGAATATAAGATCTTTACTAGCATTCTGGCAGGAAGTTTAGAGAGGGTCGCTCCCCAATTGATTAACGAATACCAAAAGTGCTTCCTGCCGGGAAGGTCCATCCAGGAGCAAACTCTACAACTAATTGGGTGTATTGACCTGGCGGTGGCGCGGTCGGAACCCTTGGTCGTAGCCGCTTATGACGCCGCCAAGGCGTTTGATCGTGTCAGTTGTTTGTACCTTTGGGAGACCCTAAAAGTAATGGGTTTTGGTCCATCGTTTGTCGATACAGTAACTAGGTGTTATGAGGGGGCCTCCACCGTCATTCTTCTCAATGGACTATTGACACTGAGTTTTAGTATTCAAAGGGGAACACGACAGGGGTGCCCCATTTCACCCCTGTTGTTCGATATCTATATTGAGCCCCTGGCCCAAGCCTTGGGACTTGACGAGCAGATCACCCCATTTCAGGTATCTGATTACAAGTGTAAGTTGGTCCTCTATGCTGATGACCTGCTGGTCTATACAAACAATCGAGCAGAGGTGCTTCCCAGGAGGAGGACACATTGGTTGAGTTTGTCCTGTACTCTGGATACTCGGTCAATTCCTCCAAGACTGAGGTTATGTGCTGGGGCGCTGAGGGCTATACCGGGAGGCACTGTGGGGAGTTCAGGTATTTGGGGATTACTATAACTCATGATATAAAGGACATACCCATGACGAACTTGAAGAAAGTGTCTAAAGAAATCGATCATCTCTTCTTGAAATGGCAGAATCTTCCCCTTACTATTTTTGGCAGGGTAAACCTGGTTAAAATGGTTATCCTGCCAAAGTTGACGTATTTGTTTGGGGCTGTTCCACTTGACTTTCCTGGGAAATTTTTAGGCAAAATTTAAAGCAAGATAGGAAGCTTCATATGGGCCAACAAAAATTCCAGGCTATCTTGGAAGAAGTTACAACGGAGGCTACTTAAGGGTGGTCTGGCTCTTCCTGATGTCTTTCTGTACTCCCTTGCCTTTCAGTTTAAAAACATTTGCTGCCTACTCTCTAGCCCTCCTAGTTCTAATTGGGGGAAGATCTTGAACGCTATGGTTCACTTCGAGGGAGGTAGTATTGTGTTTTTATATAAATTCGGCGCTCCCAGATTTTTCAAAAAGATACGATTAAAAGTAACAAGGTCAGCTCTCAGGGTATGGCAAAATTTGAAAATGAAGTGGGGAATAAGATATTATTCAGATTTTGCCCCTATTTGGGACTCTCCAGGGCTTCCCGCTTGCCTAAATGATATCTTGGCTATTCCGAGTAGGAGGGCAGGAATTGTTATCTGGTCCGATTTAATATCTTTGGATGGAGTTCATCCATGGGATGTGTTAAGAGCAAAAATAGGCGATTCCTTCTCCCGCTTCAAATATTTGCAAATATGTTCTTGGTTTGCTATGGAGCGAGACCTTATAGGTGAAAACTGGGAGATTGAAAACGCACTCCAAAATGTAAATCCCCAAAAAAAGGAGGGAGGCCTATGGTACAGGGCTTTAATCGATGCAGAGGATTCAGACCTTCCTACTCCCTACATAGTATGGAATTCACCAACCCTGGAAGATGCCTCCGTTGGTTTGTTTTTCTTTTCCCTTCATAATTTATACGTGTATGTTAAGTCAGCTTCTTTAAAGAGGAATAATTTCTTTGTGGTGTACAGATTATACTACACACCAAAAAAGATTGCAAGGTTTGCTCCAAACTCAGTGCCCGAGGTGTGGTTTAGTGGAGGCTGACGAGTTACATATGTTTTTTGAATGTGTTCATTTAAGGGTCTTTTGGGAGAATGTTGAGAGGGCATTGGAGGGAATTTTTAAAGTTAAAATTAATCTTAATTTGCCTTTAGTTGTTTTCGGTATTGAAAATAACCTTATAAATCAACTATCTAATACACGGGTACTCATAGTACGGCCCGCGGGCCAGCAGCGGCCCGGCAAGCCTTCCGTGGCGGCCCGCAGACCATGAGCCAGAGTACCCGTGTTTACTAAGACTGTCTGCAAACACTCTGCTGCTCTGTGGGGGCCGGGCAATTTATTCCGGCGGAGCTGCAGGGGCGCCGAGAGGGTGTGAAAGACAGCAATGCCCCATTCACAATCAAATGGTCTTTTTGAAGACCTGTGAAATACTCGGGTGGGGCTGTGTGTCTGTGCGCGCTGGGAAAACAGGCTGGGGAAGCTGTCACAGCCCGGGTGTCAACGGCAGGGTGGGTTGACAGAGGGAGGTAGAGGGACAGAGCAGAGGGAGGGAAATGGAGACAGAGAAATGGAGACAGAAAAAGGTAGACAGACAGAAGGAGGAGGGTGATAGAGGGATGAGGGTGATAGAGGGATGAGGGCGACTGAGTGCGGAAGGCACAGTGAAGGAAGGGGAGTGAGGGAAGGGGAATGAGGGAGGGAGTGAGAGAAGGGGAGTGAGGGAAGGGGAATGAGGGAAGGGGAATGAGGGCAGAGGAATGAGGGAAGGGGAATGAGGGAGGGAGTGAGAGAAGGGGAGTGAGGGAAGGGGAATGAGGGAAGGGGAATGAGGGCAGAGGAATGAGGGAAGGGGAATGAGGGAGGGAGTGAGAGAAGGGGAGTGAGGGAAGGGGAATGAGGGAAGGGGAATGAGGGAAGGAGTGAGAGAAGGGGAGTGAGGGAAGGGGAATGAGGGAGGGAGTGAGGGAAGGGGAGTGAGGGAGTGAGGGAAGGGGAGTGAGGGAAGGGGAGTGAGGGAAGGGGAGTGAGGGAAGGGGAATGAGGGAGGGAGTGAGGGAAGGGGAGTGAGGGGAGTGAGGGAGGGAGTGAGGGACGGGAGTGAGGGAGTGAGGGACCGGAGTGAGGGAGTGAGGGACGGGAGTGAGGGAGTGAGGGACGGGAGTGAGGGAGTGAGTGAGGGACGGGAGTGAGGGAGTGAGGGACGGGAGTGAGGGAGTGAGGGACAGGAGTGAGGGAAGGGGAGTGAGGGAAGGGGAGTGAGGGAAGGGGAGTGAGGGAAGGGAAGTGAGGGAGTAAGGGGAGTGAGGGAAGGGGAGTGAGGGAAGAGAGTGAGGGAAGTGAGTGAGGGAGTAAGGGAAGGGGGGAATGAGGGAGGGAGGGAGTGAGGGAAGGGGAGTGAGGGAAGGGGAGTGAGGGAAGGGGAGGGAGTGAGGGAAGGGGAGTGAGGGAAGGGGGAGTGATGGAGGGAGTGAGGGAAGGGGAGTGAGGGAAGGGGAGTGAGGGAAGGGGAGTGAGGGAAGGGGAGGTAGTGAGGTTGAGGGAAGGGGAGTGAGGGAGGGAGAGGGGGAATGGGGGAAGGGGAGTGAGGGGAAGGGAAGGAGAGTGAGGGAGGGAAGGAGAGGAATGGAGAGGGAAGGGAGAGGGAGGAAGAGGGAGGAGAGGGAGGGAGAATGAAGGGGAGGGAGAGGGAAGGAGATGAAGGGAGAGGGAAGGAGAGAGGGAGAGGGAGTGAGACAGTCAGAATGAGGGTGAGATAGGGAAAGAGAGGGAGTGAGAGGGAGCGAGACAGAGGGAGACCGGGGAGGGAGAGAGGGAGATAGAGGGATGGAGGGAGGGAGGGAGGCAAAGAGAGATAGAGGGAGGGAGTCAGAGAGAGGGAGATAGAGAGAGAGAGAGGAGAGAGAGAGAGATAGAGGGAGGGAGTCAGAGAGAGAGAGGGAGAGAGAGAGAGAGAGAGAGATGGGTATGCCGGGTCTGGTAGCTCAGTGGACGAAGGCGTCTGCTGCAGGGACCTGTGTTCAACCTCATGGTCACAGTTTTTTTGTTGCTCTAGCCCCGCCCCCCCCCCCCCACTGACCCCGCCCCCACCAGTGCGGCCCTCGGACACATACCAGACTGTAAATTTGGCCCCTGAGAGAATGTTTGTGAGTACCCATGATCTAATACATCGATTGGTCTACTCCTCTGCTTGATATTAGTGGCCCGTAGAGAGATCTGCAGGTTGTGGAAAGACCCCGAGCCACCGCACTATGAGATCTGGCTGAGAGCAGTATTGAGTATGGCGAGACTGGACCAAGGGGAGGGGAATATCTGGGCACCATTAATTACCTGGGGTACAGAAATTAGGTTGGTTCAAGTTCCTACGGTCCAATGATTACACCAGGTCTCACACAAAAGAAGCTGGCCTGGTTGGCCTAAAAGCAAATGCAAGAGCATGGACCCAGGACACCCAACTTGGAAAAAAAAAAAAGAAAGGGGGTCTTTATGCAAAAATTGCAGATGCTTAAGGTGAAATGAGGACTAAAAAAATTAAAAATAAAAATACAAAGGATATGAAACAAGCTTGCAAGGGTGCTAGGGAAAAGTCAAAAGAAACGTCTAAAACTCAAATGCTTTCTGTGGTGGACACCATGACCACATGTCCATCAAGTGCATCCGTAGAAAGTGTGACATCACCAGGTGCCCCAGCAGTAACCCCACAGTTGTGGGCATGAAGGTCCAGCCTGGACAAAGATGGATGGATCAGTCCAGGCTCTGAGTGCAAGTGGAGCAATAGAAGTGGAAAAAGTGTGACACAGCTAGAATGCAGATGCTGACAGGATCAGTCGAAGATTGCCAATAATTGTCATGCGAGAGGAGTGCAGGAAACACCGGGAAGGAGAGAAATCCTCATGCTTAAACCAGAATGAGCCAGATTCTAAACTTAAGTAAAAGGAAGTTTGAGACTGCCATGGATAGCAGAGGAGGAGAGGAAGGCAGACACGCCTTAAACCTGGGTCTCAGCCATATAAATACAGGAACATACAGGGTCCATCAGTTAGAAAGGGGCATAACATTTCCTTCAAATCACAAACACTTATAGGCAAAGAATAACATTCACCCAAGTAGATCACAGTTGAACACCTGGGGCTGCCAACAAAGTGGGTCGAAATGTCTTCCAATCTGGAGCATTATTTGACAAAGCGATGTCAGCACAGTGAAAAAGACAGGCCTGGCCTTTGAGTGAAAGGCTACCTGTTTGTAGTCTCCGCTCTGAGGGTTACTAACAGTATAAACCAGGTCTGGCGGCTTAGAGGACTGATGCATCCACTGCAGGGGCCTGTGTTCGACATCATGGTCACAGGTTCAAATTGCGACAGGTCCACTCAGCCTTTCATCCATCTGAGGTCGATAAAATGAGTACCATTGAGTTGGGTAACAATAAACATTGGTTATTCAGTGCCTTGAGACCCACGGTTGATAAGTGCGCTTTACAAATACACGTGTTATGTTATAAAAGACAAATGCTCTGGGGAGGTGCTCAGTCACTACAAAACCACCAGCAGGGCCAGGCTGATAGGAGAGGTCCACAAAAGCAGATAATGAAAAGTAGGTCGATAAGATAGAGGTCGATTTTGTTGTGATTTTAGAAAGTGTGCTAAGCATTATGATTAAGATCCCAGTATTACTGATTGTTGCAGATGAAATACAGACAGAAAATCATCTATTGTCCTGTATGTATTTTTAAATGTGGGTAAAAAATGGAACTAGGTTGCTTTTCAGTGATTCTAAATGTTGCCAGTGATGACTGCCAGACCAATAGCTGCGCAGAATGATAGGTAGGAGCGGTCAAAGGAAGACAACTTTTTCTAACCAGACTTAAATAGATGCAGATGTGTACTTAGTTGATACTAATACGTGCATGTTGTTATATGAATGTATCGATTTCCATCTGTGGTTATTCATATAACTGAATCTTGTCAAACGTCCAATTGTAAATGCACATTTATCAGCTAAATAATGTGGCAATGCACTACTTCCAGCTTAACTTTTTTCACAAATCCAAAATAAATGTGGATAATCGGAAAAAATTAGAAAAAAAATAGTGTGGACAAATGAAAACGAAAATATAAATAACATAAAACCCTTCCACGGGGAGCCATAATTTTAATACCACAATGGATTCTTGGTATTTGAAGCAGTGTAGGGGCATACATGACTCGGTGGGGATTGTAAACGTCTATGAAGGAATTTGGAAAGGACCAAGACAGAAACGTACCACCTGTGACTCATGCAGATCCCTGCAGGCAGGCAGGATGCTTGAACAGGTGAGAAACGTAACACTACAATCAAAACCACACTGGCAGTCCGTTTCACAGAAAGTGAAGGGGTCAGACGGTAAAAGCACGCTCAACCACTCACAGGCCCGAGGGCCAGCGCACAGTGTTGGGGAATGGGTGATGGCTGGAGCTGAACCTGCAGAGCATAATGACTCTCTGGGGCCTCTGTTGTGCCTGGCACTGCATGGTTAAAGCATCCCAAATAAAACCAAATTATCTCATGCTAGAAAAGCGTCAATAGGGTAAAGATTGGGTCATCCACAGCTTCTGTCACAAATATAGAAAGCACTTTGGTGAAACAGGTAAACGGCTTAGAAAAAAACATCTGTACCATAATGTTTAGGCATTAAGAAAACCCCAATACTGTACCTACAAGCACATCTGACAGACATTGATGGCCACCACGACACAAGCATTGACACCACCAACACATACACCTTTTTATATAAGTTAAAGTTATTTTGGGATGTTTGTCTTGTTTGCATATTTTGTCTGTGGATAGATGAGTTTTTGACTAAAAAAACGGAGTTAAAGGCGGGGAGGAATGCACAAATGAGGATTTATTTTATAGTACCAGTAATGGGCCCCCAAATCTCCATGCATGGGCAGGTGTATTGAAACACTAGTTGAGTTTACCCCCAAACATTGTCTTGAGGTGGGGCTTCTTCCTCTCATGGATTGTGGTGAAGGGATACTTCTAAAGGGATCCTTAAACCTATTAGCTAATTAGGGTGGCGATATAGCACATACCAGGTTATCCCACCATCCTGAGATGTCCTTATAAAAGAACAAAAATTGCTTCAGCATAGTTCTGTACTATAAGTTGTTGTTTGGAGAGTGGACTGTGCACCTCTGCCCTATTAGTATGTTGAGGTTGTCACCATGATGACAAGCAATCAATATGCCCTGGGTGTGACCATCATGCCACAAATGCCCACAAAAAGGCAAGAATCCATCACTATGCCAAAGTCAGCATTAGCCAAAAGTGGTTACTATCAAGGCATAGACAATTATTTCCTTTGTCCCTGAAAGTTTCCCTGTTAGGATGTTGGGCAAGTTTGTGGCTCATTAACCATAGGGACCACCCACATTTGTGCCATTCAGAGGCATTCTTTTGGTGAGCCCATAGTGAGGACATGCTGAGTCATGATCTCCATCCTGTAGTCTCAAAGGGGCAGTTCCTTGACCCCTTCTGTACAAGCCCTGCCTGGTGACAGCTTATTCATGTTTATGAGATGCCTAGTGGAACCAGGTTGAGTTACCAACTGCCGCCTTATTGGAAATTAAGGACCTCATTTAGGAAAAGTGTTGCATCACTGGACAAAAGCAGCGATGCAACACTTTTCAGTGCGCCCTCCTTGCGACTCCATGGATGCGCCGTATTTAAATTACCCTTAGTTGGCAGGGTATGCCCAGACGTGGGTCCCTTGCTCACTTTCACACTGAATTCAAGCTAGCCTGGCTGATGATGGCTGATTAGCCAGAAACTGGTCCCAGAATGCTTGTTTCCGGTCCAGGGAAGCCATGGCTTGGCAGTTCGGGCTGGACTGTTCCCATGAGGCACAGGGTCAGACTGATTTGCATGTGACCATGTCTGAAATGGGGTGGCGGAGTGAGCTAAAGAATGATGATTGATTAAACTCAGATGAGTTGACTGGGGGTGGGTGCTTGCAATGTTCAACACTCCGTCCATCATCCCCTTTGGTTTTGCTTTGTATGCCCTAAGTTGTCAGGGTATGCGCAGACGTGGGTCCCTTGCTCACTTTGCCACTGGATTCAAGCTAGCCTGGCTGATGACGGCTGTTTAGCAAGAAACCGAACCCAGGATGCTTGTTTCCGGTCCAGGGAAGACATGGCTTGGCAGTTCGGGCTGGACTGTTCCCATGAGGCTTAGGATCAGCCTAATTTGCACATGGCCATGCCTGAAATGGGGTGGCAGATTGAGCTAAAGCATGATGATGGATTAAACCCAGATCAGTTGACTGGGGGTGAGTGCTTGCAATGTTCAACACTCCGTCCATCATCCCCTTTGGTTTTGTTGTATTTAAATTACGGCGCTCCTTGTCGCACGGACTGAACAGGTACGTCAGGAATACTTACGTATCTGTTGGTGCAGTAATGACACATTGCTAGAGGGTGACGCAAAACAGACAACTCTAGCAATGTGTCAATACACATGGGTGAGTCGCGTGTAAAAGGGCCTGTGTCCCTCCTAATGCCTGATGCACAGCATGCGTAAGGATTTGATGCAGTGAAGTCGTAGAAGCGGCACAGTAAAATCTCATAGATTTCACTGTGTGCAACACTTTTCATAAATGAGGCCTTAAAAGTAAACCTGATGCAAAAAGAGCAATTGATGGACAGAATGCCGAACAATGTCATACAGTCACTCCAGTACAGAGATCTGGGCCTAAACCCATCGTTTTTTTGCTCACCATGCCATTCCAGTTTGGACCCAGCCATATGCAAATCAGTCTTGACCCTGCGCCCAATGGGAATAGTATGGCCCGAACTGCCAGGCCAGATCCTCCCTGGACTGGAAACAAACATCCTAGGACTGGTTTCAGGTTTTCAGCCCTCATCAACCAGGATAGCTTGACTCCAGTGGCCTGGAGAGCACAGGACTCACGTCTTGGCATACCCGCCAAACTCGGGGTGACAAAAAGGATGGGTCTAAACTGGGGTGGCACGGTGAGCAAAAGAACAATGGGTTTCACCTAGATCTCTTGATTGGGGGTGAATGTATGATTTATTCAGCATTCAGTCCCATCATTTGTTTGCGTAGCACTTTTCACCCTAAGTGAGATGGGTATGCCCAGACATGGGTTACTTGCTCACTGTGCCAATCAATCCATAAATCAATCAGAGTACTTGTAAAGCGCGCTACTTACCCGTGAGGGTCTCAAGGCGCTGAGGGGAGGGGGGTTGCTGCTACTGCTCAAAGAGCCAGGTCTTGAGGAGTCTTCTGAACGGGAGCAGGTCTGCCCTATGTTGGTAGGGAGGGTGTTCCAGGTCTTGGTGGTGAGGTAGGAGAAGGATCTGCCACCGGAGGTCGTTCGTTGGATGCGGGGGAAAGCGGGGAGGGTGAGGCTGGCGGAGCGGAGCTGGCGAGTGGGGTGTGGCAGCTGAGTCTGCTGTTCAGGTAGGCTGGTCCGGCATTGTGGAGTGCTTTGTGTGCGTGGGTGAGGAGCTTGAAGGTGATCCTCTTGTCGACGGGGAGCCAGTGTAGGTCTCTCAGGTGGGGGTGATGTGGCTGCGGCGGGGGACGTTGACGATCAGTCGGGCGGAGGCATTTTGGATGCGTTGTAGTCGTCGTAGGTGTTTGGCTTGGGATTCCTGCGTAGAGTGCGTTGCCGTAGTCCAGTCTGCTGCTGACGAGGGCCTGTGTCACCGTTCTTCTTGTTTCGGTCGGGATCCACTTGTAGATCCTGCGGAGCATGCGGAGGGTGTTGTAGCAGGAGGAGGAGACGGCGTTGACTTGTTTAGACATGGAGAGGTAGGAGTCGAGGATGAATCCTAGGTTGCTTGCATGATCGGTGGGTATTGGTGCTGTTCCCAGTGTGGTCGGCCATCAGGAGTCATCCCAGGCTGAGGGGGTGGTTCTGAGGATGAGGACCTCCATCTTGTCTGAGTTCAGCTTCAGACGGCTGCTCCTCATCCAGTCGGCGACGGCCTTCATTCCCTCGTGGAGGTTGGTTTTGGCGGGGTGTGGGTCCTTGGTGAGGGAGAGGATGATCTGGGTGTCGTCGGCGTATGAGATGATGTTGAGGTCGTGATGGCAGGCCACTTGTGCGAGGGGGGCCATGTAGACGTTGAACAGCGTTGGCACTGGATTCAAGCTAGCCTGGCTGATGAAGGGTAATACCCACAAACCGGTCCCAGGATGCTTGTTTCCGGTCCAGGGATGACCTGCCTTTGCAGTTCGGTCTGGACTGTTCCCATGAGGCACAGGGTCAAGACTTATTTGAAAATGGCTGGGTTTAAAGTGGGGTGGCAGGGTGAGCAAAAGAACAATGGATTTGACCCAGATTTCTTGACTGGGGGTGAATGTATGATTTATTCAGCATTCCGTCCATCATTTGTTTGAGTAGCACTTTTCACCCTAAGTGGGATGGGTATGTCCAGACGTGGGTCCCTTGCTCACTGTGCCACTGGATTCAAGCTGGCTTGGCTGATGAAGGGTAGTACCCAGAAACTGGTCCCGGGATGCCTGTTTCCGGTCCAGGGATGACCTGCCTTTGCAGTTCGGTCTGGACTGTTCCCATGAGGCACAGGGTCAAGACTTATTTGAGGCACAGGGTCAAGACTTATTTGAATATGGCTGGGTTTAAAGTGGGGTGGCAGGGTGAGCAAAAGAACAATGGATTTGACCCAGATCTCTTGACTGGGGGTGAATGTATGATTTATTCAGCATTCCGTCCATCATTTGTTTGTGTAGCACTTTTCACCCTAAGTGGGATGGGTATGTCCAGACGTGGGTCCCTTGCTCACTGTGCCACTGGATTCAAGTTGGCTTGGCTGATGAAGGGTAATACCCAGAAACTGGTCCCGGGATGCTTGTTTCCAGTCCAGGGAGGACCTGGCTTGGCAGTTCGGTCTGGACTGTTCCCATGAGGCACAGGGTCAAGACTGATTTGCATATGGCTGGGTCTAAACTGGGGTGGCATGGTGAGCAAAAGAACGATGGATTTAACCCAGATCTCTTGACTGGGGGTGACTGTATGATTTATTCAGTATTCCCTCCATCATTTGTTGGCATAGCACTTAAAAGTAAACCTGTCATTATGGTCACCATAGTTTATCATAGGCATTTACATTTATGTAAAAAGGAGTTTGGAAGATGAAGGATGAGTGTCCTAAAACGGACAATCCTGGTTTGTCTTCCTCTGCACGCCTTTATTTAGGCAATATCTAGGTGGCAATACATATTGTTTCCCGCCAAAACAACACATGCAAGATGTCCTTATGCAAACAAGCAGTAGTCTTTGTATTCCATTTTGGGGAAAGGGCCATATAGACAACTTGTTGATGGAAATTCTGGCGGCCAGCAATGGTGGATGGAAGTTCATACTGTGATGGTGCACTGAACTCTGATGGGCAATGGACTTCAGCCCAGCTCCATGGCTTTTGGAATATAAGCTGCAAAGTGGCCTGTATATCAGTGATCATCATTTGGACCTGCATGGACCCTGTTGCTGTGGTGGGTATAGGGAAAACATGCTGCTCATTTCCTCCTGGCTGGGACTAAGCATGGACGCCGTGTTGCAGCTCTGCTATGCTCCTTACTTTGCATGTTTACCAGGACCAGGCTAGCACAGGGAGACGCGGTATGCTGACACTGATGAGAGCCATACAGCTCACACTCACCATAGCATTAGAGACTAGCTGTTGAAGAAATTACCCCAAGTGTAGAAATCACCATTAAGCGAACACTCATTTCTAAAGCTCTGGAAGGAACCACCCTCACAAGAGTTCTGGTCAACACTGTTTACAGTATGGTGCACGGCTCCGTCAACATGACATGCACAAAAATGTTTTCGTTAAAAATAAAAAAATCTTGAAGGGGGATTTCCCGTATGAAAATAAAAAAGAAAATGCTCAACTTGCCACAAGAGTACTCTCCAATGGCAATGGGAGCATTTAGCAGCTTTCACTGCCCCTGACCACCAGAGCTTTCCTGGCGGTAACGGGCATTGAAATCTGACCTTAATTTACACCGATCTAAATTAGCTCTGGACATTACTTTCATAGGACCATCAGAGAGGTTTAGTCACAGCAGAAATAAAGTAGTCACTGCCACTATTAAACCGAAGACCTTCCTGCATATACATTTGGCATGTGGACTATTGTCTTGGTGATATAGATATTCCATCGCCGTTACAGTCTAATTAAGGAAAGACACCTTGTAAGAGTACATGTTTCCCTCCAAAGTGTAAAATCACTCAAAATACAAAATTATGGAAATTAGATGTTGAGTGTCGAATTCTTAGTGAAACCTAGCTTTTCCCCTGAGAATTAAGAACCAGGTTGTGAGAAGTTGGCCTGGTATATGATGTCCACTATTCTAGGGGGCACCCTGCACCAGTCCAAACGACCCTTATGGTGATGGTTGTAAAGTCAACCTTATAGAACAGCTATCCTAGTGGTAGCATGGACAAAGTAGTCTTAGGCTAACACTTAAGAGAGCATGTGAAGCCAATTGTTTTACCAATTATAATCCCTTGAATACCAAATGAAAGGACACCACACAAGGTATATATCAAAAATATACGTATTTATTACTAACACAACCCCTGCACTCTTTATGAGGTCAGAGTTAGAGATACAGCACAAGTTACTCAACAAGCATACTATAAGTTGCACAAATACAATTCTGCCCTAGGGGCCTCACGAACCATATACTAAGTAAGTGGTATAAGAACCACTTCAGGAAAGGTGAATAGGACTAGGGTATAGAGAATCGCTGGGGCTACACTGAACAACCAAGGGATTGGAAGTAGGAGGCCCACGGGAGACGTGTGCAGTGTCTAAACACACACGCGAGTTACCATAGAGTTATAATGGGAAAGTAAAAGTTACAAAGTAGTAGATTTAGGACACTTCCCGATGGACTACGGTAGAACCCTGTTAAACTAGGACACTTGGATAGTTAATACCCACGGGAGCACTGGAGTACTCAAGTTACCTCACCCAGGAAAGCCGGATGCATAGGTGTTCTTTCGTGTCGGGTTTCGTCGCTGTTTCCTATGGAGAGCTGCAAGAAAGTGCTGCAGGCGACCAGAAGAAAAGTGTCCGGTTGGATCCAAGGGTGGATCGGAGTCGTGAAGAACCTGAAAGCAGAGGGGACAGAGTCTGGGTCACTAGCCAGTGACCAGGAAGGGACCAGGCGATGTTGAGATGCAATCTGGTGAAGAGGTGAAGCTTGTCTCTGCAGCCACGAGGACCAGGAGGTGCAACAATGACCAGGAGCTGGATTTGAGCTGTCCCATAAAGGATCTAGTTGACTGCGGTGTCGGTATCCAAATTGGACCCAACAAACCTTGTCAAGTGCAATCCACTCAGGATAGGAAGATTGGCTTCAGTTCAGACCAGCAAGGTCTGGGGAGCTGCTCCTTCGCAGGGAAGCTGGAGCAAGCCAAGGTCAATCAGGCAAGCAGTGTAGTTTTACAAAGGAGTCTTCAGAGGGCTCACTAGCCAACGGGATAGCAACCGCAAAGACGCATCAAGCTGAAATGCGGGTGCAGGTCCCACGCAGCATTCGTGGAGTGTGGAGGGCTGAGCTTCAGTGCAAATGCTGCTAGGCTCTGGGACTTCTCAAACCCCAATGTACAACTTCGAGGGTACCTCAGAAGTTGCACGGTTAGCAAAGAGCAGGTAGTCCAGGGTGTCCGGTCCCACGTCTCTCGTGTCCGCCACGGGTCTCAGCTTTGCTGTGGATGTGGGTCGGAGTCAGAGAAGTCTGGAAGTCTAGTTCCTGAGTTTCTAAGTCTTCGGGTTCCGTCAGGATCATCGACAAGCAAACCGGCAAGTTACTGATGGTGCTTGTTTGCACAGGGTGGTCACTCCTTGACCACAAGGGAGATGTCTTCAGTCTTCCAGTCGAAATGGAACGACGAAGGTCCAAGAGTTCATTTCAGAGTTTCTTTCCAGGATAATCTAATGTCTCTAGACACAGCTCCTATCTTTATACTAAACTAAGGGGCTGGATTACCTGCTAGGTCCCTCCTATGGGTGGAACCTGGGAAGGGGTTGGTTACACCCCTTTCCCTTTGTCCAGTTTCGCACCAGAGCTGGGGCTGGAGTGCCCCAGCAACTGGTTTGAACCGGGCTATGCATGGAGCACCTTGTGTGCCCCAGGCAGTGTCTGGAAAAGCATCTTTCCATTGAACCCACCCTGCCCCAATCCACTACAGGCTGTCTGGGGAGGTGCTAGCACCTCCCTCGACAGGAAACCTATTGTCCAGGCCTCCCCTGCTGGAGTTTCGTCCAGCAGCAGGAGGTCAGACTCGTGTCTGTGGTAGGAGCATCCATTTTGTGATGCTGAGGCTCTGTTTAACTTTAACCAGGTAAAGCAGTAACTACATGTCTTCTCCCTCTAGAAGGGTAGAATGCTACCCCCGCCGCCAGGACTGGCGGAGGGGGTAGTATTCCAAAGTGTTTGACACCTTACACAACATGTTTTGATAAAGCCAAACCAAAGTTAGCATTAACTGCGAGGATTATAATGCACTTAAGAGTATATGGTATGGCTATATCATAGAACAGCTTTAAGGACATGGTTCCGAAAGCTGCAGATGGGCTCAGATCATGCTACAGCACCATCTCACATAAAACCAAGCACTCTGCCTCCAGGATTGTTAAGGCCTGCCATAGGAGTGACTTATAAGTATATATGTGTCTATATTTAAGGGTAGATATAGGTATACTATATCTAAGCAAGGGGTGATTACACAACCTTGCCCAAGCTGAGTGATCAGCCTGAGGTGTCAGTTTGGATGGCCAGCCAGGAGTGGCATAATTCATGCTGCAGCCCCTGATAGGCCTTGGATGCACCTATGCCCTGGGTACCTATGGTACACTATACAGGGGCTCACAAGGTGACCCAATACCCAATTAGGAATGTACCTAAAGTACATGGAGTCCATTTTACAGGGAGGGCAGATAGCCTGGGGCCCTGAATAGCAGGATCCCAGGCCAACTACGTCAAAAAACAGCTAAACACTAGGCAAAAAGTTGGGGTAACCATATAGTCAGATATCCACCTTCCTACACAGGTGTACAACCGTTTATAGCGGTCGCAAATGGAGAATTTAGCCATTTGCAACCGCTAAAATGGCTGTCGGCATGTACAAACCTAATTTTGTGAGTGGGGAACCTATTACCGACTCGCAAAATAGGGTTTACTATTTGGTATTAGGAAAGGGATGTTTCAAGGGCATCCCTTCTTAATAGCGAGTCGGAGTGACATGTATGAATGTTATGTGACCGGAATGCGGTCACAAAACATTCATATTTTACCAACTCCGGGAAGGAGGAGGTAATCCATTAGGAAATGGGAAAGGGTCATCAAGTGGCCCCCTTCCCCTTTGTGAATGTGGGCACCAACATTTTCTAAGAGCAGGGAAATGATAGCAGGTTCTCTCTCTCTCTCTCTCTCTCTCTCTCTCTCTCTCTCTCTCGCTCTCTCTCCCTCCCCCCTTTCCTCTCTCCCTCCCTCTCTCTCTCCCTCCCTGTCCCTCCCTCCCTTCCTCCCTCTCTCTCTCTCTCCCTCTCTCACACTTTCTCCTCTCTGTGTGCCTCTCTCTCCTCACACTCAACCATACACACATTTACAGTGCGTTTGCCTCTACCTATCTTTCTCATGATGCAAGTATAGGTAGCATCAGTGAAAATGAGTGCTGGTCAGATGGCATTTGCCACTGGAGGTATGCTGTAGATACTGTCAAGTTCCAGTCAGTCATCTTCTATGTAGAGCTCTTCTGCAGAGGTTGAAGACATATCCTCAGCTTCACAGAACAGTGGCTCTATGGAGGGCCTGTGCTGCCGGGTAAGTGATGTCTCCACCAGTTCATAAATGTCCCCTAGATAATTGTGAAATGCAAATAATGCTAATGAGTCATGGTCCTGTGCTCCTCCACAGAGGACCTCATTCCACAGTGGTCCATACCAGTGTCTCTGGTATCAAAGCACAGCAGATCCATGTAGAGGACTGTGGGAGTGTCCTGAGATGGACCATTTTGTTATTTTGAGGCTATATGCTGGCAAGGAGGAAACGCTCCATATGACTAAAAGTTATAATCGGTCAGTTACTGAATTGCTGATGAAGGTGGGCTGATCAATATGTAAATGTCACAAATAATAATCATGTTCAAAACAGCTTGCATGAGCTCCTAGGAGACATCTAGTGCTGGTTCTTTTTCGATCTAAAAATAGGACTTAGAAGCTGGAACTACAATGCTATAGAAAGTAGGTGTACTAACTTCTTGAAACAGAAGCCCCATGATCTAATGCATGGCACTATCCGTTTTGGTTTGAAACACTCCAGCCCACTGATGTACAGGCTGTATTTCCATTTATCATGGCCAGGCCATGGCACTTCACTTTTAATACATCACCTGAGGTAAAAATGATGCTATGTAAAACAACTAGCCAAACTATTTCAAGCCCACGCTAGCTGGTGGAAAGATAAACATGGTTCAAATATGGCTTAACTCCATTTCAAAAACTGTCTTCAGTCAGTGCTAAGGAGTAAACCAGGGAGTGCTGTATTTTACACTTGCTTATCTCAGAAGGAGGCCTCTGTGTAAATGAGATTATGCCTGGTGCACGTTAAAAGACAGAGAGCGTCCAAGAAACAATTTGTTGCCAATTAATTCATTTCTGTCAACAGGTCGGACAGAAAGAGCACCAGAATACAGTTAGCGAAAGTCTGACTGAATGTTTTAAGAGTTCTGCCAAACTACAATGCCAGCAAGGAATGTTCCTCTTGACACACTGTTAGCCAACAGTATGTACCAGAAGGTAGACTAGGCTGATGAACACAGCTAGATGGAACCAAAATAACATATCAACAAACATTGGCAAAGCCAATCGGTATAGCCTTTCACATAGCTCCAGTTACAATTACTAGATGTCCTTTTCGAGTCAGAAAAAAACAGTGTGAAGTCTTTAACAAGATGAAGCCATGCGGAACCTTTCTAGATGTCCCTCTCGAGTCAGAAGCAACCGCGTAACACGTCTGTCACTAAGCTACAATAACTTATGTTGTTAGTTAACGCCAGCAGCGACCGGTGGTGGGAGTAACTGCCGGGCGGTGAGTGGGGAGGGGGAGGGGCAGGGTGGGGGTAGTAATGTATGGATTACGGAGTTTACCAGGTAAGTAAACATATAAATAAATAAAACACATTTTGTTGCGCACTGCATCGCATTTGGTGATGCAGTGCACGCAATGAACTCCGTGCTTGCAAGCTTTGCACTTGCCATACGGGAAAACCCCCTGCATCTCTTTCAGAGTCCCTGCTCTTGACATATCCTTGGCTTGATGACTATGAACCAGCATGTCTTTGATAGCTCTAGCTTTTTTGAAAGTCACTAATGGAACATTAGGTTCATCTTCACTGATGATCGTATCAGTTTTCAGAATGTGACAATTTTTCTTAAGAATCTTCTTAAGAGTTAAGGCTCCCTCAGAGAAAGTGGTAAATAATCTAAATTTCCCACCCCTCAGATCTTTCTTCCATCTGGTGTTATCGCTGATGAGGTTATGTCTAGGGATATGTCTTACCGTATCTATGAAGGAAAGCTCAACACCGCTCTAGAGTGACAAAGGCACTTTAATGATATTCATGAATGCGGTGATAGGCAGTCCATGAAATGCTAACGGCAGACACGTTTCAGCTTGGGTATGCTTTCTTCCGTGTTGGTTTCACAGGCTCTTCACTCTCCCAGGGGGTCCATCCAGGTGGAGTTTATGAAGTGACTGCTCCCAGTCAGGTGATTGCTTGCCCATCCCTCTTCTCAAGGGTGTGTCAAAAGATCATGTTGGCCTCACCAGGCAAACAGCATGCTGGTCATTCAAGTCCTCCAGGGTTCGCCAGTAAGTAATAAGGAAAACCAGAAACCATGTGATGTCCCAATACTGGATTGGATGTTGGGACCCACACCAGCTCGAGTGCCCAGTGGGGATTGAAGTTTTCCAAGAAGGGGAGGTTTACCTACAAGGGATTTTGTTTCTCTAAAGCTTTTGCACTTATTTACACAAACTATTTCTGGTCTCAATCTCAGGAGTGGTGGGAAATAGAGTAAATCAAAGAAGAAATTCAATATAATCACAAGTTATCAATTGAAAGATGAATCATGGATCATACACGGGGCAATAAAATATCTTTCATAAAAACATTCACATATTTAATATATATGTATTTTAAAATTTGTCAAGGGAAAAGCAACAAAACGTAGCATGTAAGGTGACGTCAAATAACCTATACAAAAAACTATGTTGACATCTTCTCTATGTCATTAAAACAATCAATGTTATACAGAGATAGATGTTTTAGTCAACGTTTCGGTCTGTCTAAAGAATGAAACCATCAGACCATCTTCAGGACAGAATGTTGACTGTAGCTCCACAAAGGTTTTGAGCTGAACTGTAACCTGTTCTATCTGTTTGGCAGGTGTAGTTAATAAGAAAATTTCAATACAGATCAGGAATAAATCAAGTACTGTCGCAATTTGTCGAACAGATTTTGACTGTTAGTCCAGCTGTCTGTTAGCAGCACCACTTTCGTCCGTGCCGGTGATGTCGTAGTAAGGAATTGAAGCTATTTAACCTTTCGCAAAAGACGGTTTATTTTTATCTTTACAAACGGATGAAATCCTGTTCGTTGTGACGCAGTGTCGAGGACAGGAATCTTTGATTTACTCTATTTCCCACCACTCTTGAGGGTGAGACCAGAAATATTTTGTGTAAATACGTGCAAAAGCTTTAGAGAAACAAAATCCCTTGTAGGTAAACCTCCCCTTCTTGGAAAACTTAATTGCCCAAACTTGCAAGGGTATATTGGATTCCCACTCCATTTTAACAGTGGGGATTGAAGCGGCTTTGGAACTCTTTATCAGGTAAATTAATTTACCTCCTCTCTCCCCTTTAAATGCAGAATTCAACCTTGTGTAGTTCTTCAGACTGTAAGGGGGCAGCACGTATGCTGTAAATGCTAAAGTCTTGGTGCTGTCTTATCGCGCTGCTCCAGACCGAAAGGGCGCATCATAAGCCTGCAGCAGCTTGCTGGCAACACATGAGACCCAGAGCTCTCTCTCACACGAAGGAAAGCTCGACACAGCTCCAGAGTGACAAAGGCAGCTTTAAGGATATTAATGGACGCGATGGCAGGAAGTCCATATGTGTACATATATGTTTGTATATATATGTGTGTGTGTGTGTGTGTGTGTGTTACCTACTGCTGGTCGCCAGTAGGTAGTTATAGATAGTATCTAGTTTCCCTAGGAAGAGCTTTTCTTTATTTGCCAATAACTGTAGCATAGTTTCACGAATCCTCCGAAAATTTTTCAAACTAGTATGACTCCCTTTCTAGCTGCTGTTTTGAAAGTCTTGTGGTGATTCATCAAGCAAGGGCCAAGAAAAAGGGGGGGAGTCCCAAAATGTGTTTTCCCCATTGTAATTCCCACAGAGATTTTAGACACGACTACAGCCCGAACTGCTAAACGGAATTACATCAAATTTGGCAGAAAGATAGCTGTTGCTTTAGAAAGCTACCTTTCTGTAAATTGTCATTAATCCATTTAGTAGCTTTTGAGTTATTAAGAGAAACAAACTATGTGCATATAGAGGTATGCAAAGGCTCTGCTAACCCTCCGGATCACATGTTGAGATCTGATTGGCTGCAAAACATCAAACCAGGAATTGTTGGCAGCCATCTTGAGACTCAGCAGGACCTGAGTCCCAAAAAAAAAAAAAAAATAAGAAAGGCAGGGTGGGAATACCACCTCACCCCGGCAAACTTTTACGATGGAAGGGAGCTCGGGCACCCCTCGTGGAGCCATATATGACCATGGAGACTGCCACCCCAAAGGGCCAGAACCTGCCATGTCTCAGGGTGCCGACTCCCAGGCCTAGATGTTTTCTTTGGCTTGGCAGGAGATTTAACATCTCCCACCAAGCACAGCAAATAATTGCTTCCAGCAAGGGAGAACAGTGAGAAAGCACTCGCTTGCTGGAAGCGAGCATTCGTCTGTTTCTCTGCCCACTGTCAAGCGAGCAGCGAAACAGACAAATTGCTTTCAGACACAATGCGTTGCATGTTTAGCTTCTGAGGGTCACCCCCATGGGCCTGATTTGGAGGGCCCCGGGTGAAGGGAAGCCTGCTACAGGCCCCCAGACTCAGATTCAGGTAGCCGATCCGTGTTGGAACAACCGACTCGGAAAGGCTGTCCGAATCAAACATCCTAATTGCTCATACGGAAACGCGGCCCGTAGACCTGTACGAGTTGGCTCCAAATGACACTGTTACTCCAAATGCCTTTCGGAACCGAGTCAGACAGTTTGAAAGCTTTCGGGCATCATGATCGGTTATCCGGAAATGTGTCAGAGTCGGCCTGAAACAAGGCTTCCGAATCGGATTCAACCGAATTGGAATCCATTCGGAGCCTTTCCGGATGGCATCGTAATCAACCCCTAAGTAATAAACTTACATTTGTGAGGATCCCCCCCATAGAAAACTTAGTGGAGTTGGACCTTTACACTTGTGGGTTTCTAAGTAGCATTTTGTAGTACTTTAATAGTACTATTGTAGTATTACTATGTAAAATACAAACTGCAGTTTGTGAACAGGCCCCTAAGTGTTTAGCCAGGTCAGGGGAGGTGTCTCACACTCAAGGGGGGGAGGGATACTCTATGAGGCACGCTTGACATCCACTGGTGTGGGATTTCCTTCTTCAGGAATGCCCTGGTAACGGTTTGCGGACTTGTGTAAGAAACATCAGATGTAGAGCTGGCAAAATGTATATTACACCAACGTAATTTGGGCGGTTTTGTGTTATGCTTGTTATGCAAAATTCTCAGATTAACACCATAATATTACTTCAGGTAATTAAATGTCATTTGCTGTATTCATTTACAGCAAAATGTGCCATTTGTGGTAAAAATGTACCTTGAATGCAAAAGACGTGAAGACGTGAAGATGCATTTTGCACAAAAATACGGCACAAAAGGACGGACTTGTATGTTATGTAATTTCCCATTGTTTTGACAAAATTACGTGAAAGCAAATGACATGAATGTTTCTGCCACTAAGATTCTCCAAGTCTTGCTAAATGTATCTACCCTAGTGGCATGTGCATGGTGTACAAGTACAGCACACATACAGAAAAAAAGGGAGACACTTTGTACAGTGAGCCTTGGAGAGGAAGGTGGGATGAGCTAATCGGATGGGATACTGTGAAAACTGGCAGTGTGAGCGGTGAATTGGAAGCCTCAGTATTGACAGTTTGTAATGAGGCACAGGGTACAAGAGGCCATGTTTTATGTGCCACGGGCGGCAGGAGACATGCAACTTGCTGCCAGATTCCTCAGTGACTGCACTTGTAATCTGGCACTGCCGCCTTGGCAGAATGATGGAGTGCCTGTTTTCACATGAAGTGATGCGCGATTCATTTTTTCCATTTCAGTGAAATGAGGGCTAATTCTAGTCATTTGTGACAAAATTAATTTTGGAGAGATATTGGAATAGTGGTGTACTTCATCTGGAGAAGATTTGGGAGCCACTTAATTTATTCCGCTAATGTGATGTTAAATTTGTTTTACGGCACTTTGCAACAATTGTGTCTCTTTCAGTGCTGTCACTGTGATTACACTGGCTCCCCGGTCAGCCATAAATGAAATTCAAAGATATTTATTTGACCGAGTAATACTAAGCAGCCTTGTTTTTGCTTTTGAAGCATCCAACCTATTTTGACCATAGAACTATATGCTCAGCGAACAAAAACTACCTCTCCAGATAAAAACAGCTGAACAGAATGAATAGCAGAGTTCTTTCACTAATAGACCATGACACCTGATGCTCAGTTCCCATTTACTTCTAAGAAATGTATAATCATTGGTCAGAAAGTTGCTGTGAGAGTACAAATGGCTCCTCTCTACAACTGCAGTCGTGCAGCTCCAGCTCTCTTTTATTCTAAGCCTCTCTCTCTCTCTTTCTCTCTCTCTCTCTCTCTCTCTCTGTCTCGCTCTCTCTCTCTGTCGCTCTGTGTTTGCTCCTCCTTTTTACAATACAATGCAATACAAGAGAGCTGGCCTTGAAGCGACGTTGTAGACGTTGTAGAGCCATTTTTCACTTATTCACCGTGAGTTCAATTCACCCGTCGGCAGACGGGGTGCTAATAGATGTTTTGCCATTACTTACAATAATAGGTTTTAATTATCCGTGCCTTATTATGGGCCCTTTCATGCAGTGCATGACCATAATTGTGAGGAGGGTAATTAACAGCCATTATTGCCGACATAATCAGGCAGTAGTGCTTTATTAATTCCTTCCTAAATCATAGCAACCCTTTTTTACCACTAAGTTGGTAGGAACAGCCTTTAAATAGTCAATGTATAACACTTAAACATATCCTATCCTTTACAACATATAATTTACACAATATTGGAAAGTAGGCAGGAGTAAGGACTCTGAACTATCGCTCAGGATGTGCACATCTGGACATCTGGATAGACTTTTGGTGGGCATTACAGAATATGAATGAATACTGTTGTTCAATGATAGATTTTTGGTGGGCATTACAGAATATGAATGAATACTGTTGTTCAATGAGCAAGTGAATGGCAGCAAAATCCTATAGAACAGATTGAATAAGGTTTGTTTGGGTAGGAACCAAGCAACGTCCCATGGTGCTGGTTTTCAGGACCCCACAGACTTTGTTACTGCAGATGAGGCTTCATTGTTCATTAGTGCAGTAGTGAGTGTCTCTGTCTTCCTCACATGGGGCAAAGTCTGTTGCAGTTTGGTGAAAGGTCCTTACTGTGAAGCACCAGGCAAAAGAGTGAAGCTCCCAGCCACTATAACCAGACTACAGTTCCAGAGCTAGCTACTTCCACAAGGAGTTCAAACTGCAGGCTGTACCAAATAACCCCAAGGTATCTGTAATGGGGAGAGGGGAAGTAGAAAGACACCTCTCTCCCTCAGCACCCTTCCCTCCACAGCCATGATTCAGCTGTTCTACTGTCTAGGCTGTGAGGGCGACGCCATCCCCATTGCAGTTGTCCAGTTATTCAATTTCTCCCAAATAAGTTCTATACTGTTGGAATAAGTCTGCCTAGTAACTTCTTTGTAGAACTTAGTATCTCCTAACTGGCGTAGGGCTTCTGCAATATAGGTCTCTCTGTCCAGGATAACCACATACCCACCTTTGTCAGCCAGGCGGTTGACAATGCTGTTATCCTCCGACAGAGATATCAAGGCCTCCTTCTGAGATGGAGTGAGATTATGTCTCTGCTGTGTCTTAAACCATTTTCTTTTCTAAATTTGACCAAATGTGTACTGACAACATCATGAAATGTATCAATGTTATCGTGTCCCAATGATGGACAGAACGTAGACTGAGGTCTAAAACCCGATAGGGCAGTTTGATTATGTATAATGCCCCTCTCATCTAATATGTGGTCAGTGGCAGTGTTAAGTTACACTCTCATCATTCTCCTCATTAAGTTCTAGTTGATGTAACAACACAAGATTATCGACATCACTTATATTCAAGTCCAGTTCATTGACTTTGTGTCCCTTCCCCCTTGGTTGTCCCGAGATCCTATGTGTTTTAGGAGATGCCATTTTTTCAGTTTAAGTTTCCGAATAAACTTGAACACATCAATGCGTGTCTCTGCAAAGTTGAAGGGAAGTGTGGGACAAAATGACATGGCAAGACAGAGTGTTCTTTTTTCATTGTCCGTAACCTTTCCATTGGATAAATTAATAATAGCTCTGTTTACCATATTCATGTCCATCATTCTGCCATTGTGGAGCTCCTTGTCTGTTGTTCCATGCGCCCCCTTCCTCTGCCTCTTCTTCCACCTCTGTTGGATTCGTTTTCGCCTTCTATATATATAATTTTTGAACCTTATATGCTATTATTTCTGTATATATTTACAATTGAGTTACAAGATGATAACTGTTTGGATTATTGACAGGCACATTGGTGATCTTTATGTAAGAACCTGTTCCATCATGGCCGTCACATTCCCCACATTGGGAATGATCTTGCAGAGCGGAGTCCTCTTTTGTTGTCTATTGTAAACCGCTAGGACGCTGTTTGTATATAATGGTGACACAGTTTGTTTTTCCTTCGTGTGAACAAGGCTTTACCGCCGAAACGCGTAGCGAGGAATAAACTTCCCTGATTTCTGGATATCATTGAAGCCTGAGAGTACATTTAATTTGCCTAAACGGACATTTGTGGATATATATATATTTATATATTCAAACAGTATTGTCATCAGTGATGTCATTTGAGATGTCATCAGTGATGTCATCAGTGATGTCACTGACCATGTCATGAATGATGTAATATGTGACAACATCAGCAGTGGATTGCGGGTGCGCGAAATATAGTTAGTACAACTAACTATATAGGAGCAATTTCAATGGTTTTTTAAATGCTAATTCATAACTATATAAGGCCTGAAACCTATGGTTTTTTAAGTGAATATATATATATATATATATATATCACATTTCCAAAACTTGCAAAGGGTTCACTATAAAAGTCTGAGAAAAAGATATTGTGCCTGTCAGAACTTGAGGAGTTGTGGACAGGGGCAAGGAAAGAGAGGGTGTCACTCAGCAGTGAGACAGGAAATGGAAAGTAACAGATGAGCTGTGCAGGTGCATCAAACATCAAACAATGCTCGTCGATGCTATCACTCAACCCCACAGCGTTCTCACAAGCTAGCGAGCCATACCACCTATATAGAGCTCTCATCTGCAGCAGCCTTGCTATCTCCAGTATCAGCTTGTGCTCTCAGGTATGCCTCTAGGGTGGACCAGATGTCCTTGGGTCGGGCACGCACCAGCATCAATTCCAAATATGCTGACAGCTGTTCCTGGAAATAAGCTGTGTAACATAGCCAATTCTCCCTCTTCGGAGTGGGCGATCGGCCCCAATGCATCGCAACCCTGCACTTTACTGGAAGTAGGAGCAGGGCTGTTAATCTGCTCGCCTCCTGCGAGACATCTGTAGCATAGTCCAATAGTGCACTGCACGGGGAACGCTCAACGACACACTCAACAATTCTCTCTATCGTGTTGAATGGTTCGGACAAGAAGTGCTAAACGCCAGGGCAGTACCATGCGAGGTAGAGAAAGTCTGCCGCTGGCTATGAGCATCACAGCAAACGCTCATTCTTGAGTAGGCCCATTTTGTGTAATCACACCGGTGTGCGGCATGCACGATGTATGAATTTAAAATGTAGAAGGCGCAGTCTGTAATTGGGAGAGAGGACTCAATATTGAGCCCAGTAGTATTTCCACTGATCATCAGTAAAAGTAAGGGCCAGATCTGTTTCCCATTCCTTTCAAGCACATGTGATGCACACTGGCTTGGTGCCTGCATTTTAGCATAGAGTCTAGTTACCAATCTGAGCGTGTTGTTGGCCGTGAGTGTTGTTTCAAGTACTTGGAACGCGGGGGAACAATTTGCACCTTAACTTGCTTTCTAACTGGGAGTGTAGCCAGAGGCACAGACATGGGGAAATGAACCCCCGCATTATTTCACTGAAAGTCAGACATAATTGGGGGTGCAGTGTGTTTCTTACAGTCCTAGGCCCTGATCCCACTGCACCTGTTGCACCAGTGAGAGTTAAGCTACTGCCCCTTGTTGGGTTTTTATGTGTTGCTTTCTAGCTTCAACTACTATGTATGATCTAAAATCGAGCATGTGCACAGCCAAGGAAATGTTATTTTTTCTACCTGGTGCGGGTCAGATACCATTCTACCAACTTTAGTTTTAATGCAATAAAGAAAGAATGGTGTCCTTTGAGTTGGTCTGTCATATCTGTGTTTGTAGAAGCGACAAGCTAGCTAAAACTTAGTTAAACCAAATATTTTAAAGGGAGATTTGAACTACATTGATGCTTTTTGGTGATATTTAGGAGGTGATATTCTTCTACAATTCGCCACTGTTTTGAAAATGGGTGCCAAGACACTGTGTTCATTTTTGTTTTTAGGTCGAGCAGACGTACGCTCAATGCGTGAGCATTGAGAGTGTCTGCTACAGACCTAATGTTGCCCGTATTCAGGAGACTGGACACGACTCAGACGCGCGCTTTTGCAGTCTCGGATTTGACCGCGGGAGCGCGCGTCTGAGCCGCGCTTGCGCAGATCAACTCACAGCCCCTGCTCACACACAGCCAGCCCCCACCCCTCTGCATGCACGCATACACACAGGCGCGCGCGCGCACACACACACGCTGCCGCCACCCCCCTGCATACACACACGCTGCCGCCCCCCACCCACCCCCCTGCATACACACAGACACGCAAGCACGGAGCCCCACTCACCGGACACATCCAGCCCCCACCCCTCTGCATGCACGCACGCACACAGGCGCGCACGCACACACACACATACACACGCTGCAGCTCCACTCACCGGGACTTCTACTCCGCAGGACTCTTCCGACGTCAACGGGCACAGGGACACCGGCACTCCGCTCCTTGGCTTCCCGGGCGGACGCCGGCTGCACGCAGGGCTCTCCTCTCTGCACCGGAGCCATGCGCCAGCCACTGCAGCCTGCCTCTTGGGAAGCTCCGGTCGCGTGTCCGGCCCCGCCCCCGTCCCAACAAAGGTTGCCTGGATTCCTGTTGAAGCCGGGCTGCTGCGGTGAGTTTGCTTTTTAACCCTTTCCTGTCTGTAGACACGTCACCCTGGGCACCGCAACAGCACATAGGACTTCGATATGTGTAAAAGTTGTGTTTTATTTTATTTGCCCGCTTTTCTGTGCTGACACTTCCTTGTTTCCCTGCGCTGCAGAGACCCGGGGGAGCCCCTCGTCCGGGTGACTTGCATTTTGAATGGGGAATGTCATGGCGCTTCGCGTGTCATTCATTATCTCTGTCCCCGCCTCAGACCAGTTTCTGCTGACGTTGATATTCATGCAGTCTCACAGTTATTCTCACGTTTCAAGTCATGGAGAATTTGCGTAATTTATTGGCTGAAACATTCTTGTTTGTTTTGTGGCTTCATGTGTCTGGAATTCCTGCGTTGGTGTGGGACACTAGCGTCCCTCTGAGTCTTGTTAACTGTTCCGGTTTGCAGTTCATGACATTTGACCCCAGGCCGCTCTTACATGCTTCCTTTCCACTCCAGGTGCAACAGGCATTCTTTTACCCTGCTGCTGCCAGAAACAAGGTGGGCACACATAGATCCATCCCTAGTTCTTCAGATTCCCTGCTGTCTGGTTCTATTCAAGGGAGTGTATTTGAACTCAGTGACTGAGCACAGCTATGTACAAGCAGACTTGCACAACCAGTCAGCACCTTCTCTGTGTGTGTGTGTGGTTGGAAGCTCTTTTGCTCTCTTTTCTTCACCGGTAGAGATGTGGCTGTTGAGCCGGAGGATGATGTAACACTTACACAATGAAAAGAGTCTAGCTAAACCTTTATTCCGGCGCTTAATTTGTAAAATAATATATGCATAAAAGTGCCGGAGCTCAGTTTTCTCGGGAGTTAACCACAGATTCTACTGAATGCTGGGATTGTTGAATACTGAGGCTGCCTTGTTTTGATTCCACCTCATCAACTTTTCTTACACCACTTTACTCTTCCTCTCTTATACCTCACTTTCCAGGTTCTTTTTCTTACCCCTGCTGCTTTAGTACCAGTTTTCTTATCCTTTCTTCCTTTTTAGCCTTTCTCTGTTGTGCTCTACACCAAAGTCAGATGACGAAAAATAATTCTTGGACCTTAAAAATAAGTACTGGTGCCCACTACCTGCACTACATGCCCATCCCTGTCTGTTTTTAAATCTGAAACACTCAGCTGTGTTGTGTTGGAGGCAATAGGCTTTTGCAGTAACATCAAGATCTCTGTTGTGACACTAGGTGTGGAACCGGAGAACTACACTGCCAGCTTCTCCTAGTCACCCTCACACCCTCACTCACCCTCACACCCCCCTCACCCTCACAACCCTCACACACCCTCACATCACCCCACCCTCTCACATCCTCGCACACTCACCCTCACACCATCAAACCCTCACTGACCCTCACACCATCACACACTCACCCTCACACAATTAAAGCCTCACTCATCCTCATACACCCTCACACCTCCTCGGCCACACACCCTCACTCACCCCCCTTCACCCTCCCTCACTCACCCTTACACACCCCCTTACACACCCCCTCACACACCCCCTCACCCACACACCCCCCTCACCCTCACACCCCCCCTCACCCTCACACCCCCCCTCACCCTCACACACCCCTTAACCCCCACACACACCCCTTCACCCTCACACTCACCCTCACACACACACACACCCTCACCCCCTCTCACCCTCACCCACCCTCACCCACCCTCACCCACCCTCACTCACCCTCACTCACCCTCACTCTCACCCTCACACCCCCTCTCACCCTCAAACACCCTCTCACATCCTCACCCCGCATCACTCATTCGCCACCACAACATCAATCTGTGCAACCATTCAACAACTACTTCAAATATGTTCTTTCAATGTTTCAAGCTTTATTACAAATGTAACAAAAACATGTTAATATTTCACTTCTGTTCTAGGAGTTTTGTAGCAATAAAAGACACAGAACATAATCTTCACAAGTTATTTACAAAACTTTAAGCTATTGCCATTATAAATTATAATACCTTTTATTTAAGTATTAATTATGTAAAAAAAAATGAAAAGCCATTGTTATTTGTAATATCAATACATGTAAGTCACGTAAATACAACACATATTGCATTACAAGTGCAATATGTGTCACATTTGCAAAAATTATAACTATTGGCATTGTAAATGACAAAGCTATTAATTTCGCTATTTTCAAAAACAAAACCTAACTAAAAAAATTTGTCATTTACAATTCCAATAGCTCAAACTTTCCTAATGCGAGACCTATTGCATTGCAAATGCTTGTTAATGAGAAAGCTGAAAAGTAATGGACAGAAATTCTAGAATGAATCTTAAACATGAATTCCTTTTGGTGTATTCCATTCCAGGTTTTTGCTTACTTTGCCTGTACAGACAGGGACCAATAATATGCAAAGTAGCCTTTGCTCTGGCCCCAAAAGGAAAAGTCCCCTCTGAACAGGCGCTCAAGCTCCCCAAGCACAATATCAGTGGGTCGCAATGTATTGTATCATAATTGCATTTATATAGCACTTACTACCCCTGACGAGACGTCGAAGTGCTTTTTCGGCAAGTAGCACGCTACTCCGGAACCCATAACGGATTAGTGTTGGATTAGTATAGTGAAATATGAAAATTATTTGAGTGGTGGATAGGTTAGTCAGTTGTTTGGATTCATAATAGTGAGTGTCCCTTTGGCAACCTTACCCTGTCACGCCGGTGTCACAGTCAGGAGTTGCCCATGCAGAAAAGAGCGGGATTTGACAGACGACCACCAGGGAAAATTAAATAAATTATTAATTGTTCCTCGTCGTCTGTCGAAACTTCCCCTCCTCCCCCCCCCCCCCCCCCCCCCCGCCCCCACATGGCCCCACAGCTCTTACGTGCATGGGCCGCTGCTGGTCACAGTTCTGGTTTAAGACACACACATGTCGCAACGCAAAGAGGTATGCCATGAACAACCAATTTCCTTCTTCTGAGATGCTTTTCTCACACGTCATGCCTATAACGAACATAACAGATTGCACTCAAGGATCAATGTACATTTTCTGTGTGTCCTTCAGCAGAGGTCACTTATAAAAGGAATTTGCTATCAAAGGCTCTTTTGCTAATGAAGTAGTGTAATTAATATGACTGTGTTTTCCCGTTGACAAAACCCATGTACAGTTATTACAAAGGGGTCAAACTGTGATCTGAAACAGTTGGCAAGCAGTCCAGGCTGCTTTGAGTAAAGGGTACTTGTCAACCTGTGTGTTAGAGGGTTTAATAATGCCTGGCTTTTCAAGCACTCTCCATAAAGGTTGGGTAACAGTGTTATAATTTTAGAGTTAAAAAACAAATGAAAGAATTCTGTATTTTGCTGAAAAACTAAATTTAACACATGACCTAATGATTTAGAAGTGAATCATGCAAAAGGTAGACATTAAATGAAATGGAGCGCATTAACACAACCCATACAGCCAACTTCACAGAACTTCAAAGCAGTTCATTTCCGTGACCACTTCAGGATCCGGTCCGAGAAAACTGTTTATTTAGCCAATTTCATGGCTAGAACATTTTAACACCTGAATCAGCCGCTCAAGCGGGTTGATTCATCTCATAAGCTCGCATAAACCAGTTAATGCGTCTAAACATCACACACAGAATAAGACCCTTAATCTTTTACCTATCATCTCCTTCGACTGCAGAACCAGACCTGCCACTTTCCTTTTCCTTCTGCCCCTTCCCATAGCCAAGCTTTCATAACCCCACTCGCCATTTCTACAAGGCATCATTTGGTTTGCAAACAAGTTCACAAACTTTTTCTCACATATTTCACATTCCAAATACAGTCATAGATTTACTTCTGTCAAGGGCAAGTATAAAGTAGTGGTGTAGTAAAGGAAAAGAGTTTTGTGTTAGACGAAAAAAGGCACTCAACCATGCACATTTGTGACCTTGTGAACAATTGCGAATGAGAGAATACTTTGGCATAGAAGCAAAGGGTAATTAACAAAGTCTTTCCAGCATTAACCCTAGAAAGTTGTGACTTTTTGAGATTTCCAGAAGTACTTTTTAAAACGTTTGCAAATTTTCAAAAAAAGAAAATATGCACTCAAGCATAGGGATTAATCTGTAGATTTGTATATATACAATTAGTTGAACAAAAACAGGCAGTTTTATTCCACCCTGTACATCTTTAGCATACGTAGTAATATGTTCAATGTAATATCAGGGACATTAAAATGAGTCCATCTTATTGGCTGAAAATCCAAAAGTGAAGTGAAGAGGTTTTTATTGAATTGAATTGAATTGAAAAGGAATGTATTTTGCGCGACTAAAACCCGAAGGTGTCAAGGCGCCTACCAAAACAGATCAAAAAAGGACAGAGCACAACTACAAGTAGGCCCGCACAAAGAGATGGGTTTTCAAGGCATTTCTAAAAAGCTGAAGGGTGGGCAGTGATCTTAGTTCCAGTGGTAGGGCGTTCCACCACTTTGGTGCCAGATTGGAGAAGGCTCTACCACCCCATCTGGTTCTCCGAATGCGAGGGACTGAAAGAAAGAGTCTGTTAGAGGAACGCAAGTTCCTGCCAGGACTGTAGCGAGACAGAATGGATCCAATTCCAGTGGGGCTGCTTTTTGCTAAGGCTCTGTGGATCATACACATGGTCTTGAACAGAATATGATCCTCTATGGGAAGCCAGTGGAGCAATTTTCTGGCAGAGGTAGCCGAAGTACGCCGGGGTAGATCAAGGACAAATCTGGCCACTGCATTCTGGACCACCTGCAAGCGCTGCAGCAGGCTTTTATTCATTCCCGCATACAGCGCATTGCAGTAGTCCAGTCGCAAACCAACAAAGGCAACAGCAAGTTGTTTCCTTGCTTGCTGTGAAAGGTAGTGCCTAATCTTCCTCAGTATGCGAATGATACCCCAACAGGTAGATACAGTTCTGTTAACCTGTTGGCACATACTGAGGGCGGGATCTATCACGACCCCAAGGTTTTTAGCGGAAGAGGCAGGAACCGGGCAGGCTCCCAATGAATTTGGCCACCAATCGGCTGACCATATCTCCTCCTTTCCTCCGAACACCATCACCTCCGTCTTTTCCTCATTCAGTTTCAACGAGTTGTAAATCATCCATTGACCGACTGCCTCCATACAAGATCTAAAATTGGAGGCAGTCGAAGTAACTGACTGGGAGAAAGAGACGAGGATCTGGGTGTCATCCGCGTATGAAACTACCTCCATCCCAAAAGGTCTAATTAGTCTGGCAAGGGGGGGTCACATAGATGTTGAAGAGGGTCGGACTTAGCGCCGACCCCTGGGGGACCCCACATTGCACAGACAGGGATGGAGATAGAAATTTACCCAGCATCACTCTTTGCTCTCTTTAATCGAGGAAAGAGGTAAGTAGCCTCAGGGCCGCCCCCTGAACCCTGATCTCCCTCAGGCGAGATGTTAGGACTGAGGGAGAAAGGGTGTCGAATGCCGCCGTAAGGTCTAGTAGGATCAGGAGGGAGGTCTGTCCCCCATCTAAGCGCGTGCGGATATTGTCCAGCACTATGGTCAGGGCAGACTCGGTGCTGTGTTCCCTCCTGAACCCATGCTGGGAGAGATCCAGACAGCCCGAGCTTTCCACGAAGGCAGTGAGATGTTTATTTAGATGAGTTTCCAACATCTTTGCCGGAGCCGGGAGCAGTGAGATGCGGCGGGAGTTCTTTAATACCCCGTGATCTAAAGAAGGTTTCTTAAGCAGAGGTTTAACTACTGCATTCTTCCACTGCTGAGGAAAAATACCATCCCTCATGGCCCGATTCATGATGTCAACAAGGGGGGGCAGGAGGGATTCTCTGCACTGCTTCAAGCTTAAGCGGACAGGCATCTAGAGGAGAGCCGGATTTAGTTTTATTAAGGAGGGTCTCTAAATCCTGTAAAGAGAGAGGAGGGAAAAATTCCAGACCTCCCGCCATGAGTTTCTCCGGGAGAGCAGGGTCCACATTCCCAAGAGAAGGAGGCTCAGTGGTAGAAGATCTCTGCAACTCCAAGGCGGTATAGATGTCCGAGATTTTGGTCTGGAAAAATGAGGCTATACTATTACAAAGCTCCTGTGATGCAATGACCGGATCCGGGATCTGGAGGGTTGTGAGGGAATCCACTATCTTAAACAGCTCTTTTGGAGAAGTGAGAGAGGTGGTAGGAGCTGTAAAATATTCTTGTTTTGTCCTTATGACTTCCAGCTTATATTTCCTTATCAGGGTCTTGTGGGCTTCCTTGTCCCTTAGATCCCAGCTAGTGTGCCAGAGACGTTCCCGTCTTCTAGCTTCCTGTCTAAGGAGTCTTAAGTGCTCCGAGAACCATGGGGCAGATGGTCTTTTCCTGGCTGAGTAACACAACCGGATGGGGGCCAGTTCTTCCAGGGCCTCGGTAACAGTCTTTTCATATTGTAGGACCACCGACTGGACATTGTCTTCTTGGGATGTAGATAGGCTGGATGTCCAGGGAGCAAAGGAACTTTCCGTGATGTTCTTAAAGTTCCTACGTGATTCCATTTTGCTCGGATTTTTTCCAGTTCTATCCGAGATCGGACAGGACACATTAAAAGGAACGGCTAGGTGATCAGACCATGAGAGGAAAAAGGGGTCTTTTACCGTCAGCCTCGGATCATTAGAAAAGATCCCATCAAGCGTATGACCCGCTCGATGGGTGGCCCCTTTCACCAATTGGGTGAGTCCACAGGCAGACATAACATCCAGCAGGGAGAGAGTGTCATGAGTCTCCCGCAACTCCAAATGAAAGTTGAAGTCTCCTAAAACAGTAAGATTATCACGGCCAAAATAAGGTTCAAGGACCTGGAGCAGCTGCTGTCCAAAGTCTGCTCTGGGGCCGGGGGGACGGTAGACCAGGATCCCATTAAACGCAGAGTTCTGAAAGCCTGTCAAGGAAAAATATAGAACTTGAAAGGTATCTTTCGGTCAGAAACTGGTAGAATATGGCAGTGGAAGCAGTCCTTATAAAGAATCGCTATCCCACCTCCTACGCAGACTTTTCTGTCCTGCCGTGCTAAGCAGTACCCTTCAGGGACTGCTTCAACAAGGTCGGGACCCGAGGAGTCCTTTGCCCAAGTTTCCGTGACAAAGACCCACGAGGGTTTCCTATCGAGTACCAGCTCCTTGAAAGCAATGTTATTCTTAATAAGTGAACGAGCATTAATAAGAATGCAATCAAATTGTACATTGATTAATTTACAAAATGTTTACAGACATGTTCATTAAAATACAGAAGCATTACACAGAAAATACTATACCTTTACAACAAGAAAGATTATTCAAATGAACAGGTAGACATATATACAATGAATAAAATACACAGTAAATTACAACTTTTAAAATCACAAGTATAAAGGCATGGTAAAACAAATGTAATTATTTGCAAAATGCTTTATTAAAACTACAATGTGCAGAATTTATGTTTAAAAATGAAGTGTGTTAAATGCAAGAATTGTAGCAGGCAACCATACTTAAAAATTATAGGCCTGTAATGTAGAAATGAAGAATTAATTCTTAACTTGGCGTAACTGAAAACGTTATGATTTAACATGAGGACACATTATTACTGAAATGCTTTTTTTTCAATTTAAACAACTGTTGTTCAAGATGTTTTTCTTCTCTTTGCTGCAGATGTTATAATTTCGGAAGATACTGCTTATTGGTTAATGAATAGACTTTTGTTGTATTAGAGGACTGATAGTGAGGTTCTCACCGCAAAAGATGTGGACAACAGGGAGGATGATTCATGGGAAGACGATGTGTCACAACATTCAAAGACACATGGTCAAGAGACAATTGTACTCTGGTGAGAAGAAGGGTAGTAATCCTGTTCCCATGAGCGTGCTGAAATCTTATTAGTTAACATGACTACCGACCGTTGGCCGCGTATCCCCACCCACTCAGTAGAATGCCTGCACCGCGGCGATATGTCCGCCGCGGTAAATGGGTTAATGTTGCAACACAGAAATCATGTGTTTATATTAGTACGTGTTCTTGGATTCGTTTTTAGATTTTGATACAGGACAGAGTGATTGAGCTTTCCACTCATCCTTTTCCTAAGACTGGGACAGCATCTCATTTTGGGTTTTTTCCACAGACTCTCTGAGGAGACTTTTAAATGACTTTTTTTGGACATCTATTTATGAGATCTTAGTTGATATCTTGATCTGCTTTTATTTGAGCTTAGAATACTTTTAAGCATATTCTGTTAAAGATTCATTCTTATGCTTAATTCCCTCATCAGGACCCTTCATGCATATCTGAACTGACATCTTTAATATTTCCTGCATTGAACTTGACTTATTTTAGAATAGGGAAGTTTCTTTATGGAACGTGCTTGCTGGATTTTTTTGTCTTTATTTGGTTTGCTAAATTGATTTACCTCATTACTAAAGTTTGATTGATAGATTGATTGATTATGTTACCCTTAAATGGCAAAACTTGGAAAACAAAACTTAAATAAAAGAAGAAATAACTAAAACATTTGAAAAGAAAACCCTTTAACTCACACTTAACTCTCTTTATTGACTGATCTAAAAGTAATTACAAATGATAACAATTTATATTGACTTCAGCTCTTTATATCTCTGTTGACATCAAAGATCCACTGACCTGGGTTCATGGTGATGAGTAAGTGACAGTGTAAGTAAACCTGTGTCCAGCAGGCACTCCTGTAAAAACATTTATTCATCTTCATAGAAACCAAAATGTTTTCCCAGATGTCTCCAAAGGACCAAAGAAGGTCTAGACCAGACATACTCACCATCTCCTCTAAGCACAGTTCCACACACAAATATGTTTATTTTTCACCTCTTCAAAACCAATAGTTTACCAATTATCAAACTTTTTAACAACCAACATCTCTCACTAGATGGAAAACTCAACTAAACTTTCATTTTGTTTAACTTCACTATCTTCTTATCCACTACCAACTCTGTTCCAAATATTTAACCTGCAAGTTCTTTTACATCTACACACTCCCCCAATAAATATAATAAGCCTGCAATTGCCTCCCCACACTGCCAGTACATGCAGTCTCCTTTTAAGCTCAGTCTTGGAGGCCGATATATTTTCAACATATTTTTGTGAGCACAATCAGGCCCACATTTCAGTACCCCATCTAAAGCTTTCATTCATTATTCCTCTCCTAATTGATTTGCCAGTTCTCATTATTACTCTTTTTCACTTTTTGGTTGTGGACTGGGGTACACATCACCAAGAGCCTTGTGTGTGTCTTTTCAAATAGTACTAGTGCTCATTGTATCCCTAATTACTCTATCTACTCTTATCACTCTATCTAGTTCCACAGTCCTCCCCTGCACAATTCTTTCATTTCTCAAGAATTCCAAATTTCCCTTTGTTTGAATCCATATTGCTACTGCTTGTCTCTAAAGATGAGAACATATCCCTTGTGCCACAATTAAGCCAAGACATCCACCCTAGCTTCCATCCACTCACATCAATTCAAGACAAACTTTTCTAATTTTAAGCAAGAATTCCCTATAATGGTGACTTTGTTATTAAGTCCAACAAGAATTCTCTGTTCATTGCCACATCTGGATTGAAGCAAAGCTCTGATTAACTACTGCATACTCATCTGAATTCACTCAAGCTCAACTCAATTATCCATATGCCTACTTCTGGGTAACATCTCCTTCTTTTGAGAAAGAATACTTGCATGATGATACAATCTAAAGTCTGGAAAATCAAAACCTCTAAAGCATCTGGAAGCTTGGAGTCTACCAAGAGAAGTTTCAGATTGCTTAGTTTGTTTCCTATAAAAATGCCTCGAAAACCAGTTAATTCCTTTTATTTAAGTTAGTTAGGTGAGAGAGGCATTTTGAAGACGTTCATCTTTCCCATGTTCAACTTCCACCACCTTTCTAAAGATTGTAGCCTATAATAATTAGTGGATCAAAATTAAATGTAATTATTTTTTGACGATAGTTAGGACTATTTATATATATAAACATCTTGCACCTATTTCCTCTTGTTGAAATTCCCATTTATGAAGCTCTTGTTTTCTACCCCACACATGCTTCAAAAGGCTTTGTTCCAGCACGCACAAAGGAACCTGCCACTAGTATTTTGTCACCTAGACTTCCTGAAGCATTGGCAGGGGAAGAAAAAGCTTTCCAGAACCAGATGTATGGGTAGCCAGGATTTCCTCCACATCAAAAGCTGCCACCAGGTATACATTTTGGACCCTCGGAGCAGTTCCTCAGTACACTGATTGACCTGTGGACATTACAGAAGAAGGACTGCCTTGTTCCTCAGAGAATTACCTTACTGCTCGAGGCCTGTCTTGTTCCACAGAGTACTTCCCTGCTTCTTAAGGCCTGCCTTGTTCCTCTGAGGACTGCCTTGCTGCTACTAGAAAACTGTCATGCTGCTTGAGACATGAATTGATCTCCAAAGGAATGACCTGCTACTTTAGGCCTGCCTTGTTTCCCAAAGGACTGTCCTGCTGCTTACGGCTTACGTGAGAAGGAAGACTGAACCTGTTCCCTTCTTCCCAGGCTAACCTAAGTGCCTCCAAAGATCCATATGCTGACCTCCTGTTCTGAGCTACAGGGGCAAAAAAACTACAGAGGCCTCCCAGCAGCTGCCCACCTGACGTTCTGCACTGACCCTGCCAGACCTGCAACTGGACCTTCTGGAGCCCTGATGGCCTCTGCAGGAGTGAGTCCTTGATCCCCAAGAGGTACCTCCCCAGGACCTGGACACTTGACTGGCATCAGATAGAACTCCTCCTTGCCTAATTAAAGGTTCCATCAAATCCAGGGCGAAGCAAAGCGAAGCTTCACAAAGCCTTGGTGCACAGCTGGAAGCTTCAGTGGAACCATTGAAAAGTGACGCAAGGCACCACATAGCCTTGCAGCACAACTGAAAGCTTCATTGGAACTGACGCCCAGTGAGTCAAAGCCCCGCCAAGCCTCCCTGCACAACTGAAAGCTTCACTGGCACCGACGTCAAGTGACCCAAAGTCTCGCCGCACATCTGCAAGCTACAACAGAACTGATGCTGAGCAATGCAATGCCCTACAAAGCTTCCCCACACAGCTGAAAACGTCATTGGAACTGACATCAAGCAATGTGAAGCTTCACAAAGCAACAGCATGCAGACCTTACACCAAGGACATAAGGTACAACTCCTAGAAGGCCAAACTTGATTCTGTGCCCTGCCTGTGCTCCATTTTAGTTGGTCTGAACTTGTGACTATTTCCCATTCCAGCGTGACTAGATACCCTAGTTGTTGCTTTCTCTTTTTGGCGCTATTGTGACCTAAAGTTTTAAGATTGCATGTCTCCGGTTCTACTGATTGAGGATTGTCCTTCTGGTATCATTTTATTCAGTAAAATGTACTTTTTTTTCTTTTTTTTTAATTGGTTTGGTACTTTTCTTGTGTGGTGGTTTTGCTTTATTGTTCTTTGTGTGCTGCATAAATACTTTACACATTGCCTCTAAGTTAGCCTTAACTGCTTTTGTGCCAAGCTAGCAAGGGGTTAAGCATGGGCTAATTTAGTGACTTTTGTGGTTCACCCTGAAAAGGGTTAGTTGGTTACCTGAGAGAGGCATCCACCCCGCTCAACCAATAATCCAATTTGTTATATTTATATTATTCTAATTCTTTCTGGCATCTACAACCCAATTCAATTCATTCTCCACAACACCACAAATTACTCTGCCAAGACTTAGTCAATATATCATAATCAATAATATTCACTGAGATACTTCTATAATATGCAGAATCAATCAATCAATCAATCAAGCATTTGTATAGCGCGCTACTCACCCGGAGGGTCTCAAGGCGCTTGGGGGGTGGGGGTCCGCTACTGCTCGAACAGCCAGGTCTTGAGTTGCTTCCTGAAGGAGAAGTGGTCTTGGGTCAGGCGGAGGTGGATGGGGAGGGAGTTCCACATTTTGGCAGCCAGGTAAGAGAAGGATCTTCCTCCCGCGGTGGCTCTTCAGGTGCGTGGAACGGCGGCGAGGGCGTGGCTGGTCGATCGCAGCTGGCGAGTGGGAGTGTAGAAGGTAAGTCGGTCGTTGAGGTATCTGGGGCCTTGTTTCTGGAGAGCTTTGTGTGCGTGGGTGAGGAGTCGGAATGTGATTCTCTTGCTGACGGGGAGCTAGTGCAGGTCTCTCAGGTGTCCGGAGATGTGGCTGTTTCGGGCGATGTCCAGGATGAGTCGTGCTGAAGCGTTCTGAATGCGCTGGAGCCTTTTCTGAAGTTTGGCTGTGGTTCCGGCGTAGAGGGCGTTACCGTAGTCCAGTTGGCTGGTGACGAGCGCCTGGGTGACCGTCTTCCTGGTTTTGGTGGGGATCCACTGGAAGATCTTCCGTAGCATGCGTAGGATGTTGAAGCATGATGAGGAGACGGCGTTGACTTGTCTGGTCATCGAGAGGGAGGAGTCCAGGATGAAACCCAGGTTGCGTGCGTGGTCCGTAGGTTTGGGTGCGCTGCCCAGGGCAGGTGGCCACCAGGAGTCGTCCCAGGCGGAGGGTGATGATTCCAGGATGAGGACTTCCGACTTCACGATTCATTTGTGTGATAAAATCATTGGACCCCTCTTGAGGCGAATAGCCGGGAGGTAGATTGCCCTTTGTACTGCACGTTTATTTTCTGTTAGATTGCTGACTGCGAGCATTTTTAAAACGGCGAATTTTAAAAACTGATTATTTCTTCTGCACTAGCATAAATATTGCCAACATTAAAACGAGAGCCTGCACATAGTCGGTAACAGCCGATTTACGGGCTGAATACCGATTTATTTGCCTGTGAGTTCTCAGAAACGGCGGACATCTTGGGTAGGGGCGTGAGCTTGAACAGCGCTCTAGCCATCACTACTTAAGGAGCCCCCTGCTAAAGAGCGCAAGATTCATTCGTGTGATAAAATCATTGGACCCCTCTTGAGGCGAATAGCCGGGAGGTAGATTGCCCTTTGTACTGCACGTTTATTTTCTGTTAGATTGCTGACTGCGAGCATTTTTAAAACTGCGAATTTTAAAAACTGATTATTTCTTCTGCACTAGCATAAATATTGCCAACATTAAAACGAGAGCCTGCACATAGTCGGTAACAGCCAATTTACGGGCTGAATACCGATTTATTTGCCTGTGAGTTCTCAGAAACTGCGGACATTTTGGGTAGGGGCGTGAGCTTGAACAGCGCTCTAGCCATCACTACTTAAGGAAACGGAAATTCTCCGCGATAGCGGACGCGAATAGTGGACGCGCTTGCATCAGCGCCGGAGTCACGCCTGAGTCAGCCCGTCTGCGCCCGTCCGCGCCTCGGACGCGCCCAGTGGACATGGTTCTATTTCCTCAGTCAAGCTCACTGGTATGTGTCAGCAGCCATACAACTATTGATACTATTACCACCCCACCTATACAATATAGTCTGGAACAACTCCTAGCTTTAAAAACACCTAGACAACCAGGCTGTTGTCTTTTCGAGTTAAACAGAAACCATAACATCTGCCACGGCTGCTCACTGGCAACAAACTCTGTTAGAACTAAACAATTTGAGACCCAAACAAATATGACATGCTCTAACTCTGATTCTAAGCTATTTACCTTCTTCAGCTTAAACTGTCGTTCCTTGCCCAGACACAAAACTGAAATTTTTAATTTGTTAATAGATGAGGCGCCTGACGCTTTGTTTATTACTGAAACATGGCTTCATGCAAGCTCCAGGCCCGATGTGGCATGACCCTCCCCGATTCATATGCGATCATACGCCTTGATAGGATAAATAAAACAGGAGGAGGCATAGCGGTGATCTTTAAAAAAAACGATACCTGTGAGTTTATAAAACTCCCCTGCCCGGGGTGTGAGGGTGCCACTTTCAAAATTATACTTTCCCCCAATTTTACTTTTTCCGGTGCACTCATTTATCGTCCACCGGGAGCAGCATCAAACTGGTTAAATAACATATCGGAACTCTTAGGCCCCTTCGCCATGAACACTGCCAATTTCACAGTCATTGGCGATTTAAATCTTCATCTGGATAATGAGCACTGTATTAAGGCCACTGAACTCATTGCCGACCTTGCGTCCCTCAATCTAAGCCTAAAAAAGTCTGGCCCTACACATACCGCAGGTCATCTACTGGATCCGATTTTTTCAAACATTCATAACTTGAACACCTTTCCGGCTCTGCCAATTCCCTGGTCAGACCATTTTCCTATCAAATTCTCATTTCAAACGCTAACCTCTAAGAATTCTCCAATGGCCCAAATCCCCACTGTCAGGAAATGGAAAAAACTTGATATCAACATTCTTAATACCTTACTAGAAGACACGATACCATGCACCAACTCAAGAGTGCAAAATCTATCAGCCTCTATCCAATCCTGGCTCTTGGCAGCCATTGACTCATGCCTGCCCAAGACCAAGTTAAAGGGCATAAATCAACGTTTACCTGCCCCATGGTTTAACGACTCCTTAAAGCTTGAAAAGACCAAATGTAAAAACGCTGAGCGTCAGTGGAGAAAGTCCTACTCCATGGAAGCCAAAAATGAATATAAAAATCAATTAACACAATACCAAAAGCTGTGTAGCAGAGCTAAAGCCAATTTTGTCTGCACTAAAATCACTGCAGCATTAAACCAATCTAAAACTCTTTTTAAAACAGTTAAAGAGCTGGCCGGCTCAAACACCTCACCAACTCCACCTGATTTAAATAAAACACAATGTAATCAACTAGCTGCTTTTTTTGTAGACAAAGTTGATAAAAATGATCAGGCCATCGAACTAAATCAGAATAAATACGACGAAGTTCACAGTGATATACGTAATTCCCCTCCTAACAGATCATGCATTCAAGAGGCCCCTTTAGATACCACTTCTGGCAGAACTCCCACCCTCTCACTAAACACTTGGCCTATGCTTAACGTTGAAACTGTCACCGACCTTTTAAACACAATAAAATCAGGCTCACCAAATGACCCTCTACCATGCCCCATCTTAAAATTACTCAATAAAAAAGCTTTATCTACTATTACGGATCTTTTAAACAGCTCCTTGCAGGAAGAATGTGTGCCTCAGGATTGGAAGCATGCAATGATTCATCCACTTTTTAAAAAAGCTGATGCAGACCCTAAGGTACCCTCGAATTTTCGACCAATATCTCTCCTCCCTATTTTTGCCAAAATTCTGGAGAAACATGTCCATCGCTGTCTCTCACATTTCATAACCATACATGACCTGCTACTTCCCCATCAGTCTGGCTTCCGGGCTGGTTTCTCAACAGAGACCACCCTATTAGGTGTGACAGAAAATATCCGTTCGATGATAGACAAGGGTGAAACAGTGGCACTGGTGCTTCTTGACCTCAGTGCCGCATTTGACACTGTGTCACATGCGGTACTAATAAAGACTCTTCACTCTTTTGGCATCTGTGGCTCTGCTTTAAATTGGATTAAATCCCTACTTGAGAACAGAACATTTCAAGTCTTTTCCCATTCTGCTTGTTCTGAAACCCACACCTTCAAACACGGAGTTCCACAAGGCTGAATTTTAAGTCCACTACTTTTTAATTTATACATGAGCCCACTCGCAAAAATAGTTGAGGAGACCGGCTTAATAATGTTCTCTTATGCTGATGATTCTCAGCTTCTCTTTTCCCTTCCACCATCAGGCAACAATAATCCCTCCACACTAATTTTAGGATTAACGAAAATTGCTGGATGGATGCAAAAAAACTTCCTGAAATTAAACGGTGAAAAAACCGAACTTATCATTTTGAGAAAAAAAAAAGAAGTCTGGGGACCCCAGCACTGGCCCTCTGAAATGGGCCCTCCTCTAACTCCAACCAACCAGGCCCGGAACCTAGGCTTTGTTGTCAATGACACACTCAGTATGCACCAGCAAGCTATTAAAACATCGGCCACCTGCTTTGTCATCTTGAAGTGGCTAAAGAAAATATGTTGGATGCTACCGGATCATACTAAAAAAACTGTCATTAACGCCTTAATAACATCAAGGTTAGACTACGCTAATGCGTTATACTTGGGGTCCAACAAAGCCACAGTCCGCAAATTGCAAACTGTGCAGAATGCAGCTGCGAGACTGTTAGGTAAAATTCCTATCCACTCGCCCACCACCAAACTCATACGTGAGTTGCACTGGTTAAAAATTGAGAACAGAATCAAATTCAAATCTTTATGCTTCATGCACAAAATCTCAACAAACAAAGCCCCTAAATATCTACAAAATCTTGTACAATGTTACCTTCCATCTAGGACGCTGAGATCTGCAACAGCTAATAAATTTGTTGTTCCCAAAATAAAACTATCACGCATGGGAGGCAAATCCTTCGCCTACCTTGGTCCCTCCTTGTGGAATTCCATGCCACAAGCTCTGCGCTCAGAGGCTAATTACATCAAATTCAGAAAAGCCTTAAAAACCTGGCTATTCAACATCTAAGTCAGTCGTCCGATTACTCAACACTGAATCACAGCGCCGGGAAACCCTTTGTTGGGTAGCTGTTTGCGCTATACAAGATAAATAAATAAAATAAATAAAATCTGAGTTCAGTTTCAGACATATCATGTTCATCCTCTCCTTCAGATTCACCACAATATTGGAATTCTTGTTAAGACAGAAACATTTTCCTACCAATATAGTTCTTAAATATTGAACACAAAACTGAGAAAACCTTTTGAACATCTGATAGAATTAAGAGTGAATCTGGCTGGCCCCTGTGACGTCTTTTTCATTAGGGTGGGGAAGATATCAAGACAGTTGAGTAAGGATGCAGAAATCCTTTCATGTATTTTTTTCTGGGTGAAATGATCGGTTTTACTTTTCCCATTTTGACTCCTTGACTTACTGACTCACTTCACGTACAAAATGCACACTTCATCAAGAGATGTCTTGGAACTGGTCTAAAAAAATACAAGAATGCAAGTATAAAAGGTCCCATATTTGCCCTTCTGACACAAGAAAATCCTTGTTATAAATTCACCAACATAATAATATATTTTTATGCATAATTATGTTCATGGTTCCCTTTAAAATTGGTTGCTGGCAGGCCCTTCTATGGCTCATGATCTCCTATTCTTAATTTGACCAATGAGTAAGTAGCGGAAGTGAATGACTCAATAAATAACAGGGCAGATCTTATTTTTCCAACAGGCTCAGCTTTAGGGTCTCTATTTGCATTATAAAAGATTTGCAAAGATGGATAAAAGGTACATGTGAAAATGGGAGACTAAGGCACTAATGGAAAAGGTATAACCTTCAGAGAAGCCAAGGGATGCACTGCATACAAAGGGACAACTTCTGCAATAGAGCACACAGCCTAAGATAGTTGGTGAGGATTCAATGTCTTTTCAGGACTTACCCATTGAGACATGGATGCTGAAAGAGATTAAAGCATTGACTTGAGGAGGAAAGTCACTCATGTCAAGGCAGTTGGGCGGCAGCTTGAACTAGAGGTACAAAGTAGACAGCATACCAATTGTGGGATAACCAGGAAAGAAGTGGAATGGCGATTGTGTGAAAGTTCAACAAGGCAAATCAATATTCAGCATAACACATACATGACCCAAACATGTTGCATAACATTGAATTGTAGGGTCTGAGCCCTAAATGAGAAAGAGTTTGTGCAGGTTTTCTTTGTGACTTGGGTGGACTCAAAAGTGGGACTCTGGAATGCAGTCTCAAATGGATTACGATTGGTGGTGCTTCTACTTCTATCACCTGACCCTTAAAAATGCCTTTAAGGTTTGATTCTCCAAAGGAAATGGAGAGGTGTGGTGAGGACCACATTAGTTCCTGTAGTCCAAGCCAATGAATCACCATCCATTAGCTTGTTGACGGAATCTATTCTCTTTAGCAACCCCCACATCCTAAACAGTCACCAACAATAGGCATTTTAGAATCTTCTTTTGCTTGAGGATGCCAGCTTCAGTTTTGAGATGCATTGTGCGATCATTCGCCCAAATGACCAATTAAATTCAAATGAGGAAAGCAAACACAGGTGTGGTGTTATGTATTAGTGTATGGAGTCTAACGTGAGACTTTAGATGTATTGGTCAACATTTATAAAGTTAGAAATCTTCAAAAGGATTAAACAAGAATGATTGTTTTTTAAAACAGGTCTATTAAAAAATGAAATGCACGAATAAAATAAAAATCCTTTTCATAAGGAGGCAGTGGCTCTGAAGAGAAAATGGAGAAAATGAAAAAGGAATCTGCTGGCAAATGTTGCAGCTAGTTCAATGTATGGTCTCTTTGCCAGGTTCAGGTGCCATAAGTATCATAGTGAATTGTCCTTTGAAAAAGGGAAACCATTCATCAATGGAAACTTAGTACAAGCAAAACGTTTCAAGTGCTTTTTGGGTGCCTACACAGAGCTGAATTTGACAGTCCATTCTGACTAGCTGTTGGTGCTGCCGTAAGAGATGTTCAACCAGGAAAAATCATGTAGGTGCTCACCTTATATAGGTCTTTTTGCTGATTTTTTGGATAGTGGGTAGCACCCTAATAGCAAGTCCCAGGTTGATTGTAATGCAAAACGAAGTCCTTTTGTTGGTCTCTCCTGCCCCAGCTGGAAAACAATGAATTTTCAACATGATTCTTCCCACTGGAGAAACAATAAATGCATTTATGGTTCTTCATGACTGAAAAAAGTCCTTCTACCAAGATAGAGATTCTGCTTTTGGAGTTCGCGGTGATTCCGACAAAGAACCCACACATGACAGTGACTCTCTTCTCGTGCTCAATTTGTTAAAAAAACAGGCAGGGCCCGTGTTTTTCTTATGAGGAGGCTGTCGGCTCCTGTTTTTGGCTGTGTCCTCTTCCACTACTGGTGCCAGCTGTCGTCTCCTTATTAAACAATACCGAAAGCCGGATTGGAACAGACACTTTCTCCAAGAGGGGCTCGAAGTGGGAGGGGTTTTAGTGTGGAGGTTCGAAAATTGTGGAAAACTGGATAAAATAATACATGTTACATCACAAATTTAACCTGTATTTGCTAAAACAAAAAAGCCATAGGCTATGAAAAAAAGCATTCTGAAAGGCCGCATCTTTCAGTACTTTCATAGTCGGGTCTCGAGTGTGGGCAAATCGGTGTTGTGCAGCAGATACAAGAAAGGATAGCAGGGCACTGTGAGCAAATAGATCAAAAGACTGAGCCAGGCATTTACTCCTAGTGGTAGTGTGAGGTAACGTTCAAGAACTGCTGTTGTTGCAAAAAGCTTCAAGAGTTTAAACTTCAATGGAAATTGAGTTGTAGTCAGAAAGTACGAAAACAAAGGGTACCCAACAAGCACAAAATAGGTACCCAAAAGTATTGTGGACAAGCACCAATACACTCTTTGAACATTCATCTAAAGCCATGGGCCATGCTCCATATGTCATACAGTCAAATGTGTATCAACACCAGCTCTCAACTATTGACATCCAAAGGTTTCCAGGCTCTTTGTCTCCCCAAAGTCCCCATCAGAGCATGCCAAGAGCCGCTTCAGGACCTTTCAGAGACATCATGAGTCTGAGACCCTCCAGGCTCCTAAATACAACTTTCTTCCTGCCAGAGCCTGCCAAATTACCAACAAAGGACAGTTAAGAGACGGATAGTGCAAAATGCTACATACTAGAGTCTATGGATTGCCTCCTTACAGTCAGAATCATATATCAAATACATTTTCCCCTTATAAGGTTTTTTTGGAGATGCCTTGGAAATTGGCACGTTGAAACGAGGCACCCTCTTAGAAACAGCCATGTTTGGCACTTGTGTTTGTTTGACTCTAGCTAGCAGACCCTTACCATAACTTACTGCAGCTTGTGTCGTTCGTAGTCGTTCTTAATCACTGTGCTTGTGTGGATGACTCAGGTAAGGCCCTTAGCCCCACCCACGAAACACCTACAACTTGGGTTGTTTTTATATGGCAAGCCGTACCTCACTTCCACCATTTCTAAGCCCTGCAACCTGCAATACTATTATTACCATTACCCGCACCAAAGGCAATGCTCAGGACTTGAACCTTGATGTAAAAAACTTTGCAGATAAGGTAAATGGCCTGACTAGGGCCTTGATGCACTTCTGATTCGATCGAATTAGGAATGGCTTGAGTATGGAGCAGTATGATCTCATCGCGTATGTGCTGTAATTTAAATATGTGGTAAGAAGTAATCCTATTTCTTGTTATGTATATTGCGAGGCCGCAAGCATTTCATAGCAAGGGTCCAAGCCCAGGTTTGCATGGCAGCTATGCCAGCTATGGTTTGCAGAGCTAACCATACCTGAGAAATTTCAAGGCTTTTTAGGTTTCATTTTGTAAGCAGAACTGCTCTTTAACTGTGCTTTTAAAGTGAATTTCAGAAACTTTATAAACATATATCAAGATGTTTTGAGGAAAGGTAACCATAACTCCACTTTAACTGTGTCTTTTTCGATGAATTACTGCTTTTTGGATGTTATACTACTCCAAAACCCTCCACCAACAGTCAGCAACCACAGAAGTTGTCCTTAATCATGTAGGATGATGGCTTACTGCAGACAACCAACATCACAAATTGCCACTGCCAACTGAACCGGCAGTTTACAAGTTAACCCCTCTTCTAGTATCTCAGCTTTCGTGCAAATCCATCCAATGGTGCCACATTTATTAAAAAGTCAAAGTTTTGTTGATTATACCTTTAACTTTGACCCCCCCCCCTCCCCTTATCAGATCTGCAAGAAACCTGGGATCCCTGCACTGAGCGTGACCTGACACACCAACATGTAAATCCTGATGTATTTTGTGCAGACATGAGAAAGTATGGTAACGTCATTAGCACATGATTACTTTATGCTTCCCCCTTTCATCATGCCCCTCTTGACAGATTTCCATGAAACTCAACATATCAGAAGTAAGTTAAGCATGCTAAGTGTCCACCAAATTCAGTGAAGATCATAACATGAAACCAAAGTCATTAACAAATCAGATATCACTCCTCTTCTTCACTTTGCATTACCTTATGGGATCTCAATGAATCCTGAAATTGCTGCACTTGGCTTAACTTGTTAACAGTCTTCAAAATGTCATGGAAGGTGAATGACAATGCCACATTCGTCAGCAAATGAGCACTTTTGAAATCCTTTTTTGCTTTTAGCAGTGCTCCCTTTGACAAACTTCCATTATACACAAAATATCAAGAGTAAGGTAAACATGCTGTCTTCCAAGTGTTGTGCAGATCAATAAAACTGAAGCAAAGTTATTAGCAAACTAATTTTGCCCCCCTTTAACTTGTTGGATTTGTATGAAGCCTGAGATTACAGAACTGGGTTTAACTTGCCAGCAGGCTGCTAAATGTCAGACAGGTTAATCAAACAACATCAAAGTATTAGCACATCAATATGCTTTACCCGACACGCCTTATTAGCCTTGCCCCTCCCCCTTGGATTTGAATAAAACTTGCTGAACCCACACAAGACTAAATATGCTGAATTTCTGCCACATGCCATCTCCCTTTTACCTGTGCCCCCCATTGAAAGAGCTGCACAAATGTAAACAAAAAATCCCAACAGTAAACATGCTAATTGTCAGACAAAAAAGGTTAAAAGAGGAAAATTCTGTCCATCCGTTGGATCCTGGGTGCTGTGATCCACACCGTGAGGGACAGTGGCACAGCCATGTGTGTGTAAACAATAGATTTCAAGTGCTGGGTCAGGGTGGGATACTCTGACAAAGCTCTCTCTGGGCACCAGCCTATGGTACGTAGCGCTCTGGGATATGATATGGCGATCTTTGCATAGCTGAGCTTTGACTGCATCCCATGGATACTGTCTGTTCTGGGTCATAGGGGGTGGAGGGCTAGGCACAGCCAGGCCTTGGATAGTGTGGCCCTGATTCTGAGTTGCACAATTGTGAGGCATTGGTAACATTGCATGCCATTTTACCATTAGCACCAAATTAAAGGGTCCCATTTCCGTGCATTTTCGAGTAGGAACTCATGCTCATGCAATGGAGGACTGGTGTGTGGTAATTAGTTTTCCCATTGTAAAACCACACAGAATCCACTATTCAATTGGGGTTTTACACCTACATTTACCACCAGCTCGGAGCAGGTGGTAAATGTCTGTATAAGCCTATGGGTAAATGGGAGTTGTTGGGGAAGGTGGAGAAGGGGAGGGAAGGGAAGCTTTTTTCTAGTAGGTGGAGCATTGTATGTTGGCACCTTTAGGAAAACACATAGATGGAGGCTTCGATGCTCTTGTAGCCAAAGCCTCATGTGATTTTTCCAGATGGTACTACCCGCTGTGAAAATTGTTTGGTTCTCCCACACCTGATAAAACACAGTGAAAAATAAAATATCTCATAACTATGCAGAATGTAATTAACACATAAAGCATGTCTAAATTTCAGCCTCTATAACTTGCGATCATGGCCTTCGTGCTCCGGGGCGCTCTGTGAGGTGATTTTGTACAGTTCAGTGTGAGAGCACTAGATCTCTTGTAGAGGTTCTTCAGGTGTGTCACAATGGAGGAACTTGGGCACACTGCTGGGAAGGTACAGTGGTTGATGTCAACTGGTGCCCAGACTAGCGATGACCAGGGCCGGACTGGGAACCCAAAGTGGTCTTAGCAATTTTGTCGGACAAGCCCCACAGGGGAGGGGGGCTACAGCGGTGAAGCACTGCTGCTTTTGTTACAGGGGGCCGAAATTGCAGCATCACTGCAAAACTGGCCCCCACCGCTGCAAAACTGGCCCCCACCCTTCCAGCCTTCCGGGACACACCCAATGCCCGCTACGGCCAGTCCGGCCCTGGCAATGCCTTAGATGATACAAAGCTTCTTTTGGGAACTGCCTATGACCCTGCAAGGAGTATGCCAAAGTTTTGTATTTAATCACCTATCCTCCAGCCAGTGACAGCTGCACGTGGAGCCGGTTCACTTATAAACACTGACTTCTCACTAAAAGTTCCTCTGTCAGCTGCATACAGGTGGCTACATGGGGAACTGGGTCCATGTGTTGTGAATAGCTGCTGCTCAATACGAAGCATTGTACTTCATTTCAGACATGCCTCAAAGCCATGGGTGCCTCTTACGTGCCTCATTGCCCTCCCATTTACAAGGGGCAAGCACAGGATTGTAGCCATATCACTTGTCTAATATCACACTGTGCAATCTGGATGAATTCAAGGGTTGATCAAGGTTCCTAAATTCAAAGCATGTGCTTTAGCCCATGGGGAGGAACTTCTGCTAGATTGTCATGAGCCCATATGTGTGTGTGGCCAATGCCTTTTAGATCTGCGCCTTTGGGACATCATGAAGCTAGCAGGTCTTGGCCTTTTCGCTTGATGACCAGGCACTAAAATCCTCTTAGCTCTTCTTTGTTTCTGCCTCCTGAGCAGATAAGAACATGGCGTTAGATTAGAAACTGCTGCTAGACTCATCCTTGTTCCATGGTGCCCTACTCTTACCGCTTGCATCTTTATCTCTTCCATCATTCCAGACAATGTAAAATATATCCCTATTCTTTATTAACATGATTGCTTAAGTACTGCACTGCTCAACTGTGTGACGCTGGATCTTTGCAGTCCAAGTACACATCACTGCTGCAGGGAACCTGCTATCAGGTGGGTGGACCATTGATGAGGTAGCAGATGGCAAGCGTGTGCTGGATTTGTAGCTGCCAGCTCCTGCCAGCTCTTACGGCTCACACCTGATGAGGAGGGTTTGTGGTCCTTGGAGGATGTACAGACACTGCCTGCCTGCAACCCGTGCAATAAACACGGCCACAAAACTATGACAGGAAGTTCTAGGGTCACCCTTCATGACAGACAAGCAACCGCAGGCGGCCTTCCGGGAAACATTGTACGTGAAAAGGAAAAAAGAGTCCTGGTCCATCATAGTAAGAACCCCCAGAGCCTACTGGCACCTGCTGTCACGAATTAACCACAAGTCTCGTCTCATTCATGCTCCATCTCATCTCAAGTAGTCATCTCAGACTGAAGTAAAGATCTTGAAATCCATCATCAAAGCTCTGGTCACTTTTGTCATGCTGCTATGGGACCTACCCTATTGCTGGTGCACATGTGAAATAGGTCTTCCTGGTCTGTCTATGCCTCCACAGAGCCTACACTAAGGAAGGAGATAGCCTTTGTAGCATCATGGTCAAATCAAACCCCCTCTTAAACTTCTTTATTCAGTAAAAACAATAGCTTGGAGCCCCTAGCTTGTCCGAACCAATTTAGAATACTAAAACCACTTTAGATCACTCCAAGGCCTTGACCAGAAAACTTTAGGATTTAACTTGATAGGTTCCTGTGAATATGCACATTTTCCTGAATGTGACATACAAGCTCAGTACGGAAATCAGGGAAGAATTACAGGCACGGGGGTGGACAGAGGACAACCCAGTGTGCTTGAGAAAGGAAAGGGCTCTCAGCAGACCTACACAACCTTACGCCCTGCAATCCATGTATGCCCAGCACGCCTTCCTACCGCTCACTCTCCCAATCATGTCTAATCGCAAAGACTGACTCACACTAAGAAAACTAAGTACCAGCATGAGAGTGACTCTTGCTAGGTGCAGACAGGAAGGTGGATTTTAAACAACCACCCACAAAATGCAACTAATTTTCCAACACTGACTAACTGAAGATTGCCACTCCCAACATATCTTTGACAGTGCCAGCTATAACACACTATTGGCTGCATCAGAAGTTGGTCATCTCAAAGTACAGTTTGGTTCACCGGGATTGAAAGTGGTACGTGCTTGTGGTGCCCTCACAAGAAGGAAAGAATTGTGATTTCAAGGTCTCGGAGGACTATATTGTATGCTATGGTGGTGGAAACCATTGCGTTAGACTTCGTGATTTGAAATTATATAATTATTCTTATCATAATGTTATTTTTATTATTATTATTGTTGTTGTTGTTATTATTATAATTATTACTGCTGTTGTGAGTACCATTAGTACCTGCAGTACTGGACCAACGCCAATAACTAGATCTGACTGCCCCAGTTTAGTAAATATACAGTACTTTAAAATAAAGCGTCCTTCAATGAAGTCTTGGATTTCTCTTCCAATAAAGTATTAGAGGGCTCAAAGTCTGAAATCTCTGATGGAAGTAACATATTCCTGGCTGGCCTGACACTGGGTCGAATTATTTTTGTAACCATGACCTGCACTTTTTAAAATAGATTGACCTGGAATACAGCAAGAAACGAGAAAGGGTAAATGGTGACTTAAACCTAATAGAATGTGACCCACCCTTGGCACACGCTGGTGTTGTATTTTGACAATGAGCGACTGGGGAATAATGTTAGTCCTGACATGTGGCCACGTAGCGCGTGTTTTTTGTCACTATATTAGTTGCAGGATGTTATTGTGGTCCATGTTAAGGGTGTTGCTCGTTCCACAGTTGCTTTCTCTTGTAATCCGACATTTTGAAAAATAACAAGCTGTAACCTTGCAGGAATTTTGTTCCACTTCAAAACTCAGCCTTAGCACTTTGGACTTTATATTTTGCATTTCTCGGCCATCCAGCCAAGCCACGTTTTGGACAGAAAATGTAAAACAAACAGCCCAAAAGCTGGGCTGTTGGCAGCCTCGTAGTCATGTGTGTATCTCTCATCTTCCTGCAAAATCATGCGCGGGTCACTGTGACTACTCCGAAACTACAAGACCCAGTATGCTCTTAGCTGCTGGCTTAAAGAAAACAGGACAGGGACACATTCACCCTCATATTAAGGTGCCTCCCGGCAGCTATGAGCAGCATCTCATCTAGGGGCAACTTGTGCAGGAAGGAGTCATCCAGCAGAACTGATGGAGAACAGATGTGAAGCTGGTGGCTATGCCAGGTGTGGGCGAGCAGACAGCAGTTTCACACACTGGCTTTCTTTGGGGTCTTCACATGTTGCCTTCTTGCTTGTGACAGTGGTACAACGGCACGTGTTCAGTGCTTTGTGTGTCCTGGTTACTTTCAATCCAGTCTCACAAGGGTGTAATGCTCAGGAGGTGCTCAGTTTGAGAGCTGTTAACTAGGGCACCTAGAACTACCCGGCCGTCATAAGCCATCAACACGTTAGTTACCCGCCCCCTTTGTAAATGATACTCACCTCATTGAAACTATGCAGAAAACGTTTGTAGGAAGGGCTACTAACTTCAAAGAGTACAACTTAACAACCTGAACGCATTGTGGCAGGTGTACATAAATAATCACCAGACTACACTAGCAGGTGCCTTAGAGCAGTGCTTGATTTGAGCCAGTGGTTTCAGGTGCTCGACACTGGCACTTAATTGTCAATACCGGCCCTTATGACAGTCTGCCACATGGTGGCATTCTTTGTTTAATTGTTTAATTTAGAGAGGAGCACAAAAATAAGTGTTTATTAATTCACTGTACATTTAAAATGACTAATACCTGCCGCTCAAGCCATTCTCATAGCTTTGGGGGCTAGAATAGTCTGAAATGTCAAACGTTTAGGAGTATGATGGTTAGTAGTTGTGTTGATACTGTCATTGGTAGTGATGCAATGGCAATGGGTGATGATAGCTATAGTTGACTCAAGGCGAGGACCCTGGCATTTATTTTTTTACAAATTAATCACTGCCTTAGAGTTATGAAAAGATTTGTGCTCATGCTACAAAAGCAGAAAATGCAGATTGCTCCTTATTTGCTGCCTGCATCCGTGAAGACGAGTATACTGTTTTTTTTGTAGACTTTGTTTGGGCAGTACTGTATATTTTTCCATCTTCTGTCCATAAAGATATACAAACTGCCACAGAACTGTATAATAATTTAACCTGTTATGTAGAGCTGCACGGGTCAGCAGGACATTGGTGTGGGTGCTTTATGGAAATGTTATAATTAGGGCTCCCGGTTTTCTGGTATTTATTTTTTTAACCTCTATCTGTATCTATCCATATTTATTTTTGGGCCAGCTTATTGTTAGTTATCCATATTTATTTCATGTTTTTAGAATAAATGGAATGGTAAAATGGTATGTTTCACATTTATTTAACTCTTAGACGTGCACTCAAATGTGTACGCCTGTTGTGTTTTAGCAAATTAAAGAGCCACATATAACAAAACACTACACCAAGAAGTACATATTCGCATTATACTACAAATATATGTTAACATATGCCTGTATTTAAGGAAATATCATTCTGTTTTTTAGCCTACACATGCTATCTATCTGCTCAGCTTTAGCCTGGAGTTCATGAAAGACAGTATGGAGGGTCACTCACAAGAACCACAATTTTTTGTATTTTTCCATTTTTAAAAATAAATTCAGACAGGAAACACATTGTTTTATGTCTGTATTTATCTGTAAAAATCAGTAAAACTGGAAACCTGAGAGCCTTTGTTATAATGTAAGCACTTCATAAAAACATCCCCAGTACAAACTAGAATAAATGGAAAACAGATATGAAATGAGTTGGCCTATGGATTTGATTCTCGAAAAATAATAATTGATTGGATACCATCGTAGATACATTGACGCTCTTTTCCATTTGCAGAATTCAATACTTCAGGAAGTTTAATCAGCAGCTCTTGCAAACTAAATCTTCATTTAATTTCTAAAGTGAGCTCAAACACAATCGCCTACCGTAGGTGTCTGGATCCCCTCCCTCCAGCCACAAGAATGAAGGTGAAGAGCTTCCCCTGTTTAGTGGCTACAATCAAGGGGCATCCAAAGGGATCCTACTTAGCTTCATAGAATGAATACAATAAGCCACACTTGAAGATAAACATCTCCAGACATCAACTCCAGCATTTGCAGAATCTACTTTTCAATGTTATTGCTACTTACCCATTTATCTTCTCACATTGCTATGATCATTGGGTTACTGCTTCCTTCAAGCACAGCCTAAAGCTCTGGATTTTCCTAGTGGATGTACGTCCACACATTACTTTATACTTTGCAACACCTACACAGATCAGCTGACTTTGCTGGAGCTGATGTCTTGTATAAGTCACACAGCAGATAGGTTGTTTGCCTGGTTCGAAATTACGTAATATGTCACTATCTTTGCATACAAATTATAGCGGTTTGCTGTACAGTCTTGCTTCCTCGATTTGCATGCTATCTCAAATATTTATAATCTCAATATTATAAATCTGGCATGAAAACTGGCATTCACTTAAAATTTCTGATTGTAGCTTCTCGTCTTTCAACTGGCCCTCTCCCTCCCTTCCATTCATCCATCCATCCCTTCATGCCTCCTTTCTCTGAGCACGACCTTCTTGAAATCACATGCAGGCATTGTTGCCTCATTCTCGATGATCATATTTTGCCCACAACTCATATGAAAGATCCCAACCTCTTCTTCTTCCAAAGACATAGCCATGCAGCCTAACAAAACCTAATTTCTTCAAACTCATCTAGTAACCCCATCCCACCTGCATGAACTCATAACCCCCACTAATGATCACACCTAACTCATACTAACATAATCTAACAAAACTGAGACAAAGGAACTGAAATTAATGCAATGGATAGTTTCCTGAGGCCACAAGACCAATAACTTAACATTAACCAATATCTCTGGACTAACCACTAACCGTGGATTCTGAAGCAGTGTGATGCCCAGCATAAAGCTCTTTAATAGCTTGCCAGGGGTAGTAAGTGCTATGTAAATGCAATGGTAACTAAAATATGTCTTAATAATCCATCTATCGAATTATTCGCAACTTTAAATGGTTGTCATTGTTTTTATGGTGTTGCTACATTACACAGTTGAGCATAAAAAAAATCACCGTCTAGTGAATTTTTACTTAGCGCATACGTATTCTTAATTTTAGAACCAATTACATTTGCAAAGGGCCAAGGCTTCTCGGGACACAGCCCTTCGTCTAAACCTGTCGGCAAAGCGCCCGAGGTGTAAACTGTAGTTATATCGGACTATTGATTGACAAAAGGTTGTTTGGTTTTCCTATCTCAGCTGGTAGGAAGTGTTGTCAATCAGAGAAAGGTCACGACCTTGAGGTCAGAAACCCGCACATCATACATCATCATTTATTTTACGGATGGTCAATACCACCTGCGCCCTTCACCAAAGAGCGGGGTCTCCAGCGTGCAGTGGCCTGCCCGGATTCCGCTGGGCCTCACACCACACTCGCAGGGTGCAAGGCTGAGGTCGGTTTATGTGGCATTAAGGGATTTTGGCGTTTTTTTCAGAGACCGTTTGGTTGGATATGTGCACCTCTCCTTTTTATGCAGAAGCAGACCTGGATAAGGAACGCGGTGGAAATTGGGGGGGGGGGGGGGGGGGGGGGGGGCGGCGAAGGAGTTTACATAAAGCTGTTTCCTTCCGATATTTATAAGAACAGTTTTGGCCCCTGAGCTGCAAAGATATTTCAACTGTGTCCGATGTTTTACTTAAAATGGGTGTGACGCAATCCTTCACATTCTCTGTAGCTGGGTGGGTCAGGTGGGTTTTTTAGCAGTGGATTTATTTTTGTACTCTTAAAGTCTAAAAATAACTCCAAAGAGAGCCAGTGGAAACCTGGAAAATGAACAGTGAATCTTTCATTTGGTTACGTGTGTAGCCGTGCATTGTCTATTCTTTTTCAAGATTGTGTGTTTTTTTTATAATTTCGTTGTGCCACCAGGGATTAGTTTCATCTTTAGCGCTGCCTCCTCCCTTAAATGCCATCTCATTGTTTATTTAGTGACTTCCGTGTTCCTTGCTGCTGAAACGAGATTCCCCGGAAGTCCATTTCACACTGTTATCAATCTCCATGAGACAATGTGCTTCCTGAGGTTTGTAATAAAATATGTCATGTGTGGTCTGCAGAGAGCAATAAGGCTGAAACTCAGATGCTGGGTTTCTTGTGACATCACTAACCACAAGAGAAAGCCGGGTTCGTGTGTAGTCTAGTGAAGCCTTGATCAGGAAGGTTGTGACCTCTATTCTCTATAGCATTGTGGTGCATTTACCACATTGACCTGTATTCCACCTTTTGTTCCCTATGAAACACTCGCCCCGACTCACAAGAGGCAGGGTTAAAAAGTTATGAATTTGCTTGCATTTACACGTACATTGGCAGCAAAGACCTTTCTATGGAATTACAACTAACAATTGTGGATTAATTGGGATTAATTGTGATACTCCACAAATAACATTGATACATGCAAAATTCCTTCCCGGGGGAAATTACACACGCAGAAATGTGAAGCAAATTATGCATTACACCAGAGTCAGACTGGGGCAGACTATAGGGCCCAGCACCACAATAAAAGTGGCTCCCATTGGTGAATCAAATATACTAAAAAATTGGTCCACATTTGCAAATCGTGGCAGTTTTTAACTTCTTAGGACACTCGCTAGATGTGTTTTGCAAGGCAGCAGAGTGCAGTCATTTGTGCTTGCTTACTGGAAGCAATGTTTGTGGCACTCAACAGTAATAACCGACCCACCAGACTATACAACAGGCCCATAAATAGCCATAAAAACGGCCCACACACTGACCTATCGCACTAACCCTTCAGGCACTGCCTGATTGCCTTATAGGCCAGTCTGACACTGCAATTCAGGTATACCTTTTTGGGTTGTTTCATAGCTGAAACAATACGTTTCTGAGTGAAGACATTTCTTTACGTGAATATTTAAATAGAGAGGAGTTCCCACCCCATACCTGCACTGGAACAGAACTTAGTCCCACCTTATGATAGGAGTATATTTGCATGTATTTTTAGGTTGGGAAATGACCTGCAAGAGGTATGTAAATGCCCACAGACTTATGAATGTGTGAGTGTTCAACCGCTTTTGCTGGGAGACCGACTCAAGAACACCCACAAGTCCGACCTTAGCCCTCAATTTGTGATTGTGGAAATTCCACAATAATGGCTAAAATGCTGCATTCACAACACACTTAAACTTCCCCAATCCTGGTTCAGTTGATCAGAATTGGGAATTTGTTTGTTGCACCTGAGTTACATTGAGCTGTGCACAATGATTTCTAAATCATGTCCTTTACTATTATCCCCGGCTAAATGTTAAAAGGACTGTCTTCCCTGCTTCTCTGAGGGATGGCTGCCTTCCTTATCTAGGTAGACATTGCAAGTTTGGGAGCCAACTAGTAAAATATCACACAAAAAGAGTGATGTTTAAATTTACTTATGATAACAGCAGGGTCTCTGAACAGCAAACAAGTCCCTTGTTCTGCTTTTAAACACGTTTGGTAGGAAATACATACACCTCTCTTTCTTCTTCTTGCTGCCAACTCTGTAACAGAAATAACCTTCCTTTTAGATATTTTGAGTTGCCAAAACGTAGGGTGGAAACAGGAAAAGTTTCTCAAAGTTCCCCAAAACGTAGGACAGAAAATAAGAAGGTGTCTCAATATGTACATCACCATTTGTCACTCCTTCACCAGCTTAGAAGATCAGCTGTCTCTTACAGTATAGAATAAATGTGCTGGCCGTGTCCTGAGTCCCTGAAGTGAGGGGCCATGATCAGCCTTCATCAGTCCCACTGGTTCTGCTTGAAATGTCCAGTGGAGAAAGGAAGCTCATGAGGATCAAATGATGTTTTATTTCAGACGGAACTGCTTAATATATCTGGTAAGCAGAAATATGATATGTCTGGCAGAAGTATGAAAAATAACTCTGTCCTTCAAAGTAACAGTCACTCCTAACCAATATTGGGAATCTGTGAGTGCAAGCAAGTTAAACGCGGACATCCTGACTTTGAAGGCAGATGTCATAACAAGTATGCAAGGCAAGCACACCTTACAAGCGAAGCACATTTGTTAAACAAATGTGACAACAGGAACAGTAAATTGCTAAACAGTACAAGCTCCTACTTTGCCCATATTTCTCTAATCTCTAATTTCAAATTCCCTTATATCCTAATTAGTGCCAGCCTCAAGCCTGCTCCTTGTGATTCTTTGTGTCCTTTGTGATTTTTTAAATACTCAGATTTTTCCCTAACACTTTCCTGTGCAAATTCATATTATAATCACTCTTTCTCCACAGGCCATTTTCCTATATCCCTTTTAGAGTGATTCCAATCTTACTCTCTGAATCCGTCCTTACCTTAAATACTACTGTCCATGTTACTCAGCTCATTTCTTTCTAAGGGGCATATTCTCAAGAACGTGTGATAACCATCGCAAAAGTAACCTAATGCAACTGTGCATATCGCAGTCTATCACGAGAAAATAACACAGTCTTAACGTCCAATTCCCAACCATGGGATAGTAGCATGACAATGCGCCAAATGACTGCACAAAATCCAGCGCGACCAACTAAAAAATGCGAAACACGAACATCAACAAAGTTGGGATGCCTCAAAGCACGATACTAAAATCAACGATCACCAGCAACAGCCCTGCAAAACCCACAAGTAATGTGGGAAAACGCACTATAAAAGCCAAAACAAAAAAACACGCCAAAACCAATTTAAACTGCGTAGCACCATGGATGCACCCGGACCGAGTTAAGAGGAGAAGCCCAACCCCACAAGCCCCACGGAGGACCAGCCAGGAACCCCATGTTCGGGGAAGGGCAAGGAGAAGAGGAAGAGGAAGACGGGGTTCAGTACGCAGGAAGACCGGATCATCGTCACATAGGTGATAGAACACTACCAACAACTGCTCGTCACCTCCACTGCAGTCGGAGTGGCGAGGAGTTCCATGGAGGAGGTCAAGAGGCACAGGCATGATGTGCAAAGCCAGACCAAACTGAAACTCACCGCTAACAGGAAGGCAGCAATAGCGACTGGAGGTGGGAGGCCTGCACCACAGGACGAGCTGAGTGAGCTGCAGGAAATGGTGGCCACAGTCACCAGTGTGGAGGTGGTGGCAGGAATCGGGGGCTTGGACACACCACGATATGACCTGACCCAACAGCAACAGGGTGAGTGATAACCAGGGACTGGGGAATGGGAGAGATGGGCACAATGGCACACATGCACAATCATGTGAAGCACACTGCACACTCACAATGACAGTGGAACATGTCCGTGATACCCTTGGCACAGTGCAGAACACATAGAAACACCAAGTAGGCCCCCGTCCACCATGTGAACATATGGGCCCCCTCAGAATAATCAACGACACTACCAATCCATGCACATGTGATGAAACCAGAAGAGCCCAAATACATGAGCTTGTGCACGAATCTATATGGAGGTGGCCCAGTGTTGATCACATCCTTAAAGGAGCAGGTCACACTCTGACACAGTCACGAGCACCTACAACCCATGCCGGCCAATACATGCAGCAGACATACAATGTACTCCCCTCAGCAGTATGTCCGATTTGGGAACGTTGCCAAAGGACGCTGTGCTGCTCCGACCATGGAAGTGCCTCAACTTGCACAGGTGTGTGTACACACGCGTAGTTCCTCGCACATGCAATCTTAGTCCAGACGAAGGCAAACATGTCCACTGTTGTGATGGAATATGTGAGCATTCCCCACCAAGCAACAAGGTGTTGGGACCTGTGCTGTGGGTGACAATCGATATGGCTGCAGGAGCGTAGTTACTCGTCCATGAATGCCAGCGCAGCTTCATGGGCAATGTGTTCCAATAGTGCATCGTTGTCGGGTTCAAGGAACACCAGGGTGACCCAATCCATCAACTGGTCTGGGCAGATGTTCTGTTCTCCCTATCCACAGCACAGACCAATAGGGTAGCGCCTCGATGTGGTCACTGCACACAAGGAGTTGTGCAATCCCCCATGCACCACTGACGGCCCATACGCCAAAGATCAGTGTATCCCATGCTCGAGTATCCCGGTGACACTCCTGTTCGTGGGCCGACAGGGGGCGCACTGTCAGGTCATAATCCAATTCAGCTACCGTTGCATTGGATAGGCAGACCTCCATGGGGCACTTGAATGTGCATGATCGACAGTGGAACCATGGCTAGACGCAGGTGACGTAGGCAAGACGGAAACTGAGACGGTAACCGATTCGCAACACTGCCAATGGCAGGGTTCCCAACAGATGCAGCATTCGTGCACAGTACAGTTCCACGCGGGGTTGTGCATGTGCCTGGGAATGCCTGCCATTGCGTTTGTTGGTCTCATAGCACCGGCACTCCTCAGACCTGGAGCAGGTCTGTGGACGATATGCCACAGCTCAGGGCAATGAGTCGTATGTGTGTGCAACGTTTGGTTGTATGGGTAGTTATTGACCCATGTGTCAAGGGCATCCCTTGCAGGTGTAGGTCGTGCAGGGACAAGTGTGTGTAGGGTGTGGGCAGGTTGGTTTTTCATTAATGCTGTTCGTAGTGTGGGAGTCGTCGGAGTCTGGTTTGGTATTTCATGCAGGGTGTGCCAGCCGCATTCAGGACCAAGGTCGGAGGGGCGGTTGGCCTTCCAACTTCTGTGTGTGAACAATGGAGCTTTCATTCCTGGTTTTAGTCTGACTACTGCTTGCAGTTCGGAGATGTGATGCGGCATTTGCGCTGACTTTGATGCCAGGCCTGTGATTTGGGGTGCACAAATTTCGAGACACACGCAGCTGTTTGCATGTTTGCATGGGCAAAGGGCATGATTGGCATTGCTCTGCTTGTTCAGTTTCTCTCTTACTCTCTCTTTTTCCCTCTCCCTGTCCTTTGCTGAGTGACTGACACACCTTCTCATCTTGGATATTGTCTTGCAGCAGGTGACTCACAGATTGTCCAGGGATGCCCCGCCATGACTCTTCACAATAGTTTTTTGAGACAAATTAGTATGTGGCATTTGTTTGGTCTTTGAATGGTGCATGAATGATCCAGGATTTCTGTACTCACATGTGTGTTGATTGCTGCAATTGTGTGACATCAGGCGGGTGCTTTTTTCATGTTTTCGGGCTGTTGATGTGCAGTGTCTTGGTTCGGGGTGGTGGGGTGTGCCCGGGGTGAGTGCCTGGGGGGTGGGAGGTGGTCCTGGGGTGTCGTGGGGGTGGGTGTTGTTGTCCTCTTGGGTGTCTCGGCTGCATGATGAGTGGCTCAATGGCATCTGTTGTTCTTCAGGTGTGGCCCTGGTCTGGGCTCCCTTTTGTGGTGCAGGCTGTCATCCGACTTTGCACCAGGTCAGAGCAGGTGTTAGTTTCCTGCTGCTAACGCACTTTATCGCATGTTTTGTTTTCTTATCGCCGATCTGGCTGGTCATTGAGAATGTTGGGTAGTAATGTTGTTGCGACTTTTGGCATGGGAACGCCTACTCTGCATCTCATTAGCGATAGTTGCGGGGGTCATCTGTGGTTATTTTGTTTTGCGGCTGCTATCGCATGTAAATTGGTGATATGGGCTGGTAGCACCAGCTTTTGAATGGGGCGATACATTTATCGCGACATTTGCTGCGATAAAGTGCTGTTAACTCGGCGATAGCTCCTTGAGAATATGCCCCTAAGTTTCTCCAGTACCTTGACGCTTCTTGAACATAACTGGTTATTATCCTTTATGATTACTTTCCTCTATGGGTATTTCTGCTCCTATTCTTACCTATTATTTCTTTCACTTCAATGGCCTCTCCTCCTCCGTCCTCTACCCTGCAATGTCTTCATGTCATCTTTGTTTCTACTAGGGATCCCAACGAGGTTTTGCATTTGTACCCTTATATTCTCAATGTACACCTTCTTTTTCTTTTTAAAAATTGTATTCCAATCTATTATTAGTTTTATTTGATACCATGCATAGGTTTACAGTTAGCATGTATCTACGCAGTTTATTGTTCGTATTGAAACCAGGAGTGAAGCTTCCATTGGTGCAGCAGGTGCAGTGGCACCGGGGCTCACTAAATCCTCATTATTGCTATAATGTATAATTCAAATAGCAATCAAGGGGTAGCATCTCCTTCCTTGCACTAGGTCCCATGTCACACTGGCGTTGCTACTGATAGAAACTGTCATCATCTACATATATTACAACAAATTCTCATTTTCAATTTCCAAGAATATATCACAAAAGGATTACGCAGTCGACAACTAAAGATTTCTTAGTATACAAAGCTAACGTGTGTATAGATGCTTCCAGTTAGTTGGATTTAAAGTCAATTTTTTACCATAAAAACGAGTAACAGTGACAAATAATTTTCTTGAGTTTAATACTGCTATCTCAACATCCCACTCATAGTAGCCTAGTGTGACTCAATATCTTGTACCAATCAAAACATACACATCATTCATTCCGAGGTGTCCACTGGTTAGAAATATGAAGGCACACTTCTATCAACCTAGCAGAAATAAACGACTTCGATTTCAAAGTAAGAAAAAACTCAATTTTGTACATTGCATTTTCATTTCATTCGAACAGTATAATCCATTACATTTTATTTGCAACTTCGCTCAAATCTAAGGGTCTCGTGAAATCCAGTTTTTCATAATTATTTCATAAAATCCAATTTGATGCAGAATGCAATATATTCAGCTTTAATTAATGTTCAGATAAATTCTGAATCAAATTACTTTTTACATTAGGACAGCTTCAAATGGAAAGGGGCGACCGCTCGGTCCCCCCGAACGTATGGTGGAGTACCCCGATCCCCCCGGGAGGCCATTTTGGGCGGGGGGCGAGTCTCGGCTGGTATGCCCGAAGCGGCGTAGCCGGGGCGCGCCTTTTCCCGCCCAAGAGGGGCTGTCCTAGACACCTACACCGATGGCCACGCCCCGTAGGCGGATTGGAGGAGGGTCCACGCCCGCCCGAAGAAGGATAAAAGGAGCAGCAAGCCAAGGAAGCATCCTCTTGTTCCTGTGCTCTGAAGCCGCACGTGAGCTCGAGACGGAACGAAGAGCCAATTTTGAAAATTTGTAATTTTTGTGTTCTCTCTTTTAGCGCTTCGAACTTTGTTTCCAGGACCTTTCGGTCGACTATCGTGAGAGAATGCCGGGCAAAAGGGTCGGAAAGAAGGTTAGCACCGACCAAATGCTTCGTATGCTGGTGAAGGACATGGCGAACATGAAGAAGCAGATGGCGGCCATGAACGGTACGGGCCGGCCTAAGAAAATCATCAGACCAGCATTGCCGGGGATAGTCCCTGCTGGGAGAGGTAAAAGGGCCAGGAACAGGGCGCCAGGGGGTGAGGCTCCGGTTCCCGAGTCTCCTCCGGCGAGCCCGGTCAGGCCAGTAGAGGCCCCAGTTCCGATTCCGGATGCAGGACAGCCGATCCCTGTCATAGTTACACCTGTGAACGGGGGGGATATGCCACCCGAGTTGGCCGCCCAGTTGGCGGCGTGGTTGGGCAAGAATAATGGGGGTGCCATAGCTCCAGGGGATACGGCCGAAGAGGCCAAATTAATAATGAAGCAGTTGCCGCAATCGCGAGATGCTGCAAAGGCACCTTGTCCCTTTGTTCCCCCTCAGGTTCCCGCGGAACAACCGTCTTCGAGCGTTGGAACAGCGGCAGCAGCGAGTTCAGCTGATTTGGGTAAGAAGCCGTTGCCAATGGCTGGGGAGGGGTTGTTCCCCTCAAGGAGGGAAAAGGTGGTCCAACATATCCCGTTGGCCACAAAGGAAATGATATGGGCGGATAAATATGTGAACATATTTTCGCTATTGACTGATCATTATGAAATAGAACACGTTAAAAATCAGAAGGAATTGTTGCATCCAAGTGTATGGCGAGCAAAGATGGCGGGTTTCAGGGTTGATGAGACAATCGCTAATTGGGCCAGGGCTTTTGGGATGTTTACTGCAATCATGGGGGAACGTAGGCCCGAGGTATTGACTGAATTAGCTTGTTACCAGACACTAATAATGGAGTTTTATGAATCGTACGATGGTGATCAATGGTTGGGTTAAGATAACAAATTTCGTAAGGCCAAGGAGCACGACTCATCCCTGACGTGGGATTGTTTCGACTCCATTTCCTGGCAGAAACAGGTTAGTTCAAACCCGGCAAAGCCGTCTTCGTTTGGCGGGAATGGGGCAGAGCCTTCCCGCCATTCCCCGTCGGTGCCCTTTCGAGCGGGCGCCGGTAGTGATCAGCACACAAGGAGTAATGGGAACTCTGGCAAGAAAGGGGTCTGTTGGAGCTTCAACAGGGTCAAGTGCACTAGACCACAGGGGACGTGCAAGTTCAGGCATGAGTGTGCGGGGTGCGGACAATCTTCACACCCCGAGAGTTCATGCCGAGCCAGGAATGGCGATACAGGGGGCAGGGGCAGCGCCAAACAGGTCTAATGACGGCCGAGGGGCGCTGCTACCTACTCCTATCGACATCATGGCAATGATCCCCTGGCTGAACGAATACCCTATTCATGTCTCCGCTGGGGTGTTGAGGGACGGTTTCTCATGTGGTTTCCGCATCCCGGCGGGGGATTTTCGGGGGGAAGCACTGTGTAAAAACCAATTGTCGGTTCAACAGAATACGGTTGTAGTACAGGCAAAGATTGCAAAGGAGGTGGCCCGAGGTCGGGTTGCGGGTCCATATGCGAACCCGCCTGTTCATAATTTTGTTTGTTCACCGTTGGGTGTAGTCCCCAAGAAGGACCCAGGTGAGTTTCGGTTAATACATAATTTGTCCGATCCTAAGGGTCTTTCCGTGAATGATGCGATTGACCCGGGAGTTTGTTCGGTGCGGTATGCTTCCTTTGACGAGGCTGTCGCTATGTTGAATCGCCTGGGGCCCGGAGCGCTGATGGCAAAATCTGATATCGAGTCAGCGTTCCGGTTGCTCCCGGTACACCCACAGGATCAGCGTCTGTTAGGTTTTGTGTTCCAGGGACGCTATTACATGGATAAATGCATGCCAATGGGTTGCTCCATCTCTTGTGCGTATTTTGAAAAATTCAGTAGTTTTTTACAATGGGCGTTCACCAGAGCCACAGGCTTTACGCAGGTTATGCATTACCTTGATGATTTTCTGTTTCTGGGGGCAGCCGGGGACACGGAATGTGCGCAGGCTTTGAGTAAATTTTGTGATCTCATGAGAGTGTTTGGCGTACCACTGGCACCAGGCAAAACAGTGGGGCCGTCTACTTCACTCGAGTTTCTAGGAATTGAGCTCGATTCTGAAGAGGGGTGCTTCTGTTTTCCTAAGGAGAAGGTATTGAAGTTTAAGGCCTCGCTCGAGACATGTATTGGCGAGACGAAAGTAACATTGCATCAGTTGCAGCAGGCTGTGGGTCAGCTTAATTTTGCCCTTAGAGTGATACCAATGGCTCGCCCCTTTTCTCGCTCTATTGCTCAAGCCATGGTTGGCCTTAAAGAAGGGCGTCACCGCACAAGACTCTCGGCAGAGGTTCGCCAGGACATGCGCATATGGTTGGCATTCCTGGCGGATTTCAACGGTCGTGTCCTGTGGAACAAACCAGCGGTTTCCTCCGAGGAGCTGGGTTTGTGGACCGACTCGGCAGGGAGTGTGGGTTTTGGCGCCATCTTTGGTAATCATTGGTCGGCTCAAACATGGCCGGCATGGTGGCACGAGAGTGGGCTCACAGGTAACATTGGGTTTCCTGAACTGTTCCCTATTCTAGTGGCCTTGAAGACATGGCGGGAGGGGTTTCGTGATCGCACTGTGGTGTTCTGGTCGGATAATATGACCGTGGTAGAATGTGTCAATAATCAGGCAGCACGCTGCAAATTGATCTTGAGGTTGATAAAAGACATTGTCCTGCTTTGTATGAAATTGAACGTCCACTTTAGAGCAAAACATGTGCCTGGGGTACTGAACCATGCGGCTGATGCACTCTCTCGTTCCCACATGCAGGCCTTCCGGGGCCCTCTGCCCTCTGCGGACTTGGTGGCGGCACCATTTCCCGAAGTTCTCTGGTCTCTCGGTGCCCCGGATTACAAAACCTCGTGGGAGAGAGTCTAGCCCCCAGGACACTCGCCGGTGGAACTCGCCTGAACTCGCGCTGTGTAACGCGCTCGCCACGCATATTTTAAAAGCTTTGTAAAGCATTTTTATCTGCATTGATTGTGCATGCTTGCGCTTGTCTAACCCCCCTTTTGTTGTCCAGGGCTCACCTTGGCTGCGCGCTCAGCAGTCTTTCTCGCGCTCTCGCAGCTTGCCGCCTCTTTCCACGGACGCCCACGCAGGAGACCAATCCCTGCCGGGACGCGCTGGTGGCCGCCATCTTGGGTGAGGAGGGTGTGTGGGTGGGCGGTGCAGCGCTCGGACCAGCACCGCAACTGCCCTATAAAATGGCGCCCATTCACAGGGAGCGCAGCGGACGGGCGCAGCGGGCACGCCGTCAGCGCGCCGAAGTCGCGCCTAAGTCCAGCCCGTCTGCGCCTGTCCGCGGCCGGACGGGCCCAGGGGCCAGTAGTGCTGCTACTCCTCTATCTTATTCGGCCTTTTCCCTTAGGCGCTTAAACGCCTCGGCTTGTCCTCTTTCCCCCGTCATCTGGGCCCGCATTACCTCACTCGGCATTGCAGGCATTTTAACCCCTAATCTTGCGCCGACACCATCACTTACCGCTCCGGCTCCCTCTGAGTCGTCCATCCGGGTCCTGTATTTAAACACCCGCTCAATGGTTAAGCACCAAGTCGATATCCTGCACCTTCTCATGTCTGAAAGCCCCGATGTCTTATTACTATCAGAGACTTGGCTCACCGACGATTCCCTCCCAGACATCCTGGCTACGCTTCCCCCTGACTACTTTCTGCTGAACAACAACCAATCAGGGGGCCGTACCGGGGGAGGGGTGGCTGCGGTAATACGCAAGGATCTTAAGATTATTGCGTCTGCAGCCATGACTTTACCGGACGTAGACACCCTGGTCCTCAGCTTAGGGACCGAGGCAGGTGCAGTTACTCTTGTGCTATTATACCGCCCTCCCCATCCCATGCCGTCTTTTCCCTCATCCTTTATCGACCAGCTAACCAATATTGCTACCTGCTCCCCCCGTATTATCATCACAGGGGACTTCAACTACTGGTTTCAATATGAGGACGCTGGCCCACATGCTTCCGAACTGTTCGAGGGTCTCTCAAGCCTGAACTTCACCCAACTAGTCAGGTCTGCCACCCATAAGGGTGGCCACATCCTCGACCATATTTGGACCCATGGAGTCACGTCCTCCTGCCCACTAATAACACCTTGTGTGTGGTCGGACCACTGCCTGATCGACACCACCTTTTCAGCGGTCGGCCACATCAAGGTCCCCTCACGGGAGGGTGGCATGGCTCGCAAGTGGAAGGCTGTCGACCCCTCCAAATTTCTAGCTCATTTGTCCCAAACCTATCCTCTGTTACCTAACGACACTGATACCGACGAGCTCCACGGTTCCGTGGCAGACTGGCTTACTACAGCCAGTGACATCTTTGCTCCCCTCACTAAATTTCCTCAATCCCGGCACAGTAACTCTCACAAATGGTTTACCCCCCACCTAAAAACTCTCCACTTGGAACTCCGCCAGCTCGAGCGCAAGTGGAGGAGAGACTACAGTCCCGTAAGCAGAGACGCATATGTGGCCGCCCGTAATGGGTACAAATTCGCCATTCGGGCTGCCAAAAAAACCTATGCCTCTGGAAAATTTTTATCTGCTCCTTACCAGTCTAAGGAAATTTTTAAAGTCCTTAATGATTTTACCTCTGACCCCAGGACGCTTCCTACTCAGGCCCCTACACAGGAAGCATGCAATGCCCTCAGCACCTTTTTTATTGAAAAAATCGTATCGATCAAGGACACCATTCCTGTCACCCTTCCTGGCGCTGGACTTGTTTCCCCCCCTCACAATACTTCTTCTTTCACACAATTCCCTCTTCTAGATTCCACCTCTCTGGCCACTCTTGCAACCCGCATTAAGTCGGGATCCCCAGATGACTGTTGCCCCCCCTCCATTCTTAGGGACATCTGCCACACCTTACCTGACTGTATCCTCCCCCTGCTAAATTCTTCTCTTTCCTCTGGGACGGTGCCGGGCCCCTTCAAGGAGGCCGTGTTGGTGCCTCTTTTGAAGAAGCCGGGGGCCGACCCGGCTGTTCCGGCAAACTACCGCCCCATCTCTCTCTTACCTTTCTTCTCAAAAATCCTGGAAGCTCACGTCACCACCTGTCTCTCACAGTTTATCGAGAGCTCCGACTTCCTCGAGGGCAACCAAGCTGGCTTCAGACCCGGCCACTCCACGGAGACAGTCATCCTGGCCGTGCTGGACGCCCTGAGAGACGGTGTTGACAAGGGTACCCCCCAGGCCCTGGTATTACTAGACCTGTCAGCTGCCTTCGACACGGTGGATCATAACATCCTTCTCCACCGTGTCGAGCAGGCTGGCATCCAGGGCCTGGCTCTGGCCTGGGTCAGATCCTTCCTAACGGGCAGGTCTCAGACCCTAAGCCTGGGTGCCTTTAGGGCTCCTAGAGAGCACTCGCTCTGTGGGGTTCCCCAGGGTTCTTCTCTGTCCCCTCTCCTCTTCAATCTTTATCTTCGCCCCCTTCTACTTTCTCTGAGGCTGTGGGACGTCACCGTGTTTAATTACGCGGACGACCTGCAGCTCATCTTCCCTCTTAATTCCCCCTCTGCTATTTCTAACTTTCAGTCAGCCATGTCCCATATTCTCCAGTGGATGGGCCACAACCAGTTAAAGCTGAACCCCGGTAAGACGGAGCTCCTCCTTCCTGGTAAGAGCCCCACCTTCTGGGGGCCTCAATTCTGGCCGGTGGAACTGGGCCCCTCTCCCACCCCCGTGGCTTCGGTGAAGAGCTTAGGGGTCACTATTGACTCCGCTCTATCCCTAGGGCCGCAGGTGGGGACCTTGGTCTCGTCCTGCATTTACCAACTGCGCAGGATCAGGAAAGTGGCATATCTCTTTACACCTGATGCCCTCCTGCAGGTCATCATGGCCCTCGTCCTCTCCCGCCTAGATTTCTCCAACTCGATCTACCATGGTCTGCCTAAAACATCGATGGGCAGACTACAGGTGGTCCAAAATCAGGCGGCGAGATTGGCCTTAGGGATTCCGAAGTGGCAATCTGCCAGGCCCCTCCTCGTCAAACTCCACTGGCTTCCTGTCTCCTCTAGGGCAGCCTTCAAGATCGGCTGCCTTATCTTCAAATCTCTGGCTGGTTCCTGTCCCATCTTTGTAAAATCTCTCATCCGTCCTTACTGCCCGTCCCGTAACTTGAGATCCTCCCATCTTCACCTCTTGACTGTCCCCTCTTACAAGCTCTGCAGATCTGGAGGCCGGAGATTTGCATACCTGGCCCCCAAGTTCTGGAATTCTCTCCCCCTTTCTCTTAAAACTTCTAACTCTCTGATCCTCTTTCTTAAATCTTTAAAAACTTGGCTTTTCCCCCAAACTGGTTAGTCTCTCTGTCTCCTCTACTACCAACCAGCGCCAGGAAACCCATGGTGTCAGTGCGCTATATAAGCACCCCTTACGATACGATACGACAAGGAAGGCATATGAAGGGGCGTTCCGTTCCTATTGGGCATTTTTGGGTCCAGCTAGGGGGGAGCATTGGGGGCAGGAAGAGTATGTCCTGAAATTTCTAGTATCATTGCATCAGGCAGGCCGATCAGTGGCAACAGCCAATAGACATCGAGCAGCCATTGCATTCATGGCGCAGGCTCATGGCATTCAGGACCCCACAGCATCCTTTCTAGTAAGAAGGCGCTGCGCGGGTGGCAACGCCTAGAGGGTCGTAGAGAGGATGAGAGGCGCCCGATAGGGTTAGCAAGGTTGTCCCAGTTAATGACCGTACTCCCTGCGACTTGTTCATCTCAGTCAGAGACAGTGCTGTTCCGGGCCGCCTTTGCATTAGCATTCCATGGGGCTATGCGGTTAAGCGAACTGGTAGCAAGGAACAAGCAGGATACGGGGGGAGGTCTGTGTCGAGAACACATCCAGATTAAGGGTGACACGATGGTAGTCACTATAGCCAAGTCCAAAACCGATCAGGGAGCGATCGGAGACAGTGTGGTTGTTCAGCGCATGCTAGGGTCCCACATGTGCCCAGTGAAATGCGTAGAGGAGTACTTAGCGCAAAGGGCGGCATCATGGGGGGGAGCTTGCTGAGACATACCGACGCCACCCCACTGACCAGGTTTCAGTTTCAGCGGGTGTTAACAATGGCAATCGCGGCAGCGGGCTTGAACTCGAGCGATTTTGGGACCCACTCATTCCGGATAGGTGCTGCTACAGAGGCTACAGCCAGGGGTTTGAGTGTGGATAAAGTGAAACAGTTGGGGCGTTGGTCCTCGAATTGTTATAAGAGGTATGTGCGGTTGCACATGTTTTGAAGCTAATGTCATGCACTCACGCTTCTTGTTTTCTGTTTGATTTTCAGTTTCGCGAGCAGGCTTTGCGGGGCGGACTCTGCAGTTTACCCGACACCTGGGGACCAGCGGTCAAAGATCACCGGCTGAGGGAAGAGTGGTGTGGGTCGTCGGCCACTCATACGTGAGGCGTGCCGCAGACGTATTCAAGGCAGGCGACATGATTCACATGGCCGGGGAATACGGGTACAGGGTGACCTTCATCGAAAGGGGCAGGCTCTGTATTGACCAGTTTCAAAATTTTATGGAGGGTTTGTTAGGGCGGACAAGGTCACCGCCAGCTGTAATCATAGTGCATCTTGGGGGCAATGATTTGGTGACCACTGGTCGACGAGTACTTCTCGAATTAATACTATCCACAGTAAGTTGGTTGGCGAGAAGGGTTCCGGGGTGCACGATTGCATGGTCACACATGATTCCGCGGAAGGTGTGGCGGGGGGCTATTTCTGTGTCAGCTTTAAATCAGTCGGTGAAGAAAGTAAATAACAAACTTGGTAGGTTGTTTCGTACAGGTACATTGCATTCTATTCCTCATGGATGTATCAGGGGGGACCATATGTATCTGGAGGATGGGGTCCATTTGTCCCGGGAGGGGAATGCTTTACTCATAGGAGACCTCGTAGCTTGGTTAAAGAATTTGTGCAGCCATGACCTTTAAGTAGGAGTTTTGTGGGGGGTCCGGATAGCCGGTCAACTATCCGGCCTGTGGCGGTAAGGTCATGATCGGTGAGCAGTAATTGGAAGATCCCTAGAGGTGGGGCGTCACCCATTATGGATGGGAGCGCCCGGGGGGAGGTGGCCATTGGCCCCTCAAACGGGGAGGCGGTCCCCTCTAAGGATGGGGCCGCCGAAAGGGAAGGCGGTCATAGGCCCCTCCCTGGGGAGGAGGGGCTACGGGCCCCTCCTGGGAATTTCCCGGGGCCAGGACATCTGCGACGGCAGATGTGGTAAGCAGTGTGGGGTGGGAGGGGGGTCTACGCTACCTTCTAGACACCTCACACGAGTCCTCGGACGACCACTAAGATGGCGTCGAGTAAACAGGGGGCCCCCGTTAAGACAAGGGAAATTGGAAGTTGGCACAGAGGTACAGTCCTCTGTGCGCCCGCCCCTCACAAGTGAGGGGGGAGTTCTGGTATTAGGGATCTGACACCGGTTACGACCTTGCCGTTGGCCCGTAATGTTAGGATGTACAATTTGAATTTTGAGAAATGCATTTACAGGATGTTTTAGAATCGGCTAGGAGAACCTTTGTATTAGAGATGTGTTAAGGTTAGCCAAGAAATATCGTAATGTGTAAATGAAATTGTACATGATATGAAACTGTTATTTTAATGTTTTAATTTTGTTTCATATTTTAATAAATACGGCCGGGAGGGTAACTCCCTCCCGCCTTCCAAAAGTTCAGAACCGTTTCCGTCTTCCCATTTTTGGGGATTGTGTTGTGAGGGGGTGACGGGTATCCCAACCATATGGAAAGGGGCGACCGCTCGGTCCCCCCGAACGTATGGTGGAGTACCCCGATCCCCCCGGGAGGCCATTTTGGGCTGGGGGCGAGTCTCGGCTGGTATGCCCGAAGCGGGTAGCCGGGGCGCGCCTTTTCCCGCCCAAGAGGGGCTGTCCTAGACACCTACACCGATGGCCACGCCCCGTAGGCGGATTGGAGGAGGGTCCACGCCCGCCCGAAGAAGGATAAAAGGAGCAGCAAGCCAAGGAAGCATCCTCTTGTTCCTGTGCTCTGAAGCTGCACCTCCCCGTTGCACGTGAGCTCGAGACGGAACGAAGAGCCAATTTTGACCCACCCACCAGCCCCTGATGACAGCGATTTGTGTTGAATAAAGTCGAGTGACGTGATACTGTTTCTTTTACAGGTTGTTGTGAATAAAGTTGGTAATTTTTGTATGTAATAAAGCGGTTGCACTTTCAGCATGTATTTCGGCAATGTAGTTGCAGCAGAGTTAAATGTAGTGCTTAGTAGAAGTTATACTTTGAATTGCTCAGTATAATTGTCTTTTTTATCCTCTTTAGTTTAAAAATGTCGTATTTATTTTGGTCGGGCGGTAAGGTCATGATCGGTGAGCAGTAATTGGAAGATCCCTAGAGGTGGGGCGTCACCCATTATGGATGGGAGCGCCCGGGGGTAGGCGGCCATTGGCCCCTCAAACAGGGAGGCGGTCCCCTCTAAGGATGGGGCCGCCGAAAGGGAAGGCGGTCATAGGCCCCTCCTTGGGGAGGAGGGGCTACGGGCCCCTCCTGGGAATTTCCCGGGGCCAGGACATCTGCGACGGCAGATGTGGTAAGCAGTGTGGGGTGGGAGGGGGGTCTACGCTACCTTCTAGACACCTCACACGAGTCCTCGGACGACCACTAAGATGGCGTCGAGTAAACAGGGGGCCCCCGTTAAGACAAGGGAAATTGGAAGTTGGCACAGAGGTACAGTCCTCTGTGCGCCCGCCCCTCACAAGTGAGGGGGGAGTTCTGGTATTAGGGATCTGACACCGGTTACGACCTTGCCGTTGGCCCGTAATGTTAGGATGTACAATTTGAATTTTGAGAAATGCATTTACAGGATGTTTTAGAATCGGCTAGGAGAACCTTTGTATTAGAGATGTGTTAAGGTTAGCCAAGAAACATTGTAATGTGTAAATGAAATTGTACATGATATGAAACTGTTATTTTAATGTTTTAATTTTGTTTCATATTTTAATAAATACGGCCGGGAGGGTAACTCCCTCCCGCCTTCCAAAAGTTCAGAACCGTTTCCGTCTTCCCATTTTTGGGGATTGTGTTGTGAGGGGGTGACGGGTATCCCAACCATACTGAAGGTGCTAATTCATTCAGATCCCGTGAACGTCTAAGTTATGATTCACTTACTGCCAAGAGTCCTAGTTCTCACTGTGTTCTGCACCAACAATTTACAGGTACATTTTTTACTTTCTTTACAAAAATTTCAGAACACTACCTCTTCGTACAAGACACAGTGCAATAGAAGCATGTGAGACCGATGGTACGTGTAATACAAAATGAGTAGCTATATAACTATGCTTAGAGGAGGGGAGACCTGTACCTTATTGCAGTCACACTTTGCCCATTAACAATAACTCCATGTCACTCTTTCCCCAGTTTCAGTTAGTGCCCTTGAACATTCCATGACAATATTCGGACTTGTGCATTGTTGAAACAGAATGCTCAACTTTTCATGCACACATATAACTCAGCCCTGATTTTATTCACAGTTATTCTATTTAGCACAATATATTCACCTACTTATTTAATAGATACATTGGACTACTGTTGATGCCTACTGTCTATCAGAATGCCTAAACTACATTTTACACTCCAGTATTAAATTCCTAACATTTCGGTGTGTCGAGGGGTAAATCTATAAAAGGGGACCACATGTGTGGAGATTACATGCAATCCTGTTCTTTTTTTTTATTACACACTGAGTGTGCACCTAATTTCTGCAACTCCCTGCCCTTGAAGTAGATGGTCTCTGAGCATAAAAATCCGGGTCCATGCTCTCTCTATATCTATCAAGATGTTCCGTGAGGAGAGAAGCTATGAAGGTCGATGTAGTATATTGATTCATGAATTCATGAAGAGTTCTTCTAATGCTTTCTTAAATAAACAAATAAGCCTTTTCTGAATAGGCTTAATGGCAGGAAAAGTTTAAAAATTCTCCAAATGTTTCCAGCTTTGAATGTGAGCTGCACACTAACAAAGTGGGACAGGAGTGTGAAAAAATAGTATTTTGTATTGGAAGAATACCCTTGTACTACAAAAGCTACGCTTGACTGAAATCAGACACTTGCACCGTGGTGCAAAGGGTGTGTGTATTGGTGTATGGTAGCCTGGCGTGTGCAATAGCAGAGTGAGAGAAAAACAAAGCCATGTCTTAGTAGATATGGCATCCTTTTGCTCTCTCCCTTTGAAACAATATAGCATCTTTTAATTTTTTTTTTATTATTGACATTTTCAAGAATACAACAAGATAGCCAGTTGCAAACAAAGCCAGTCATTTGCTTATGCAATACAGAATTAGTGTTTCATAACAGAGTCATGTGAGCTACTACTACATGTGTATATCTGATCGCTCCGACATATAGACCCAACATCACGATAAATAGTCCCCTTAGAAAAAATGCAGCAATATCATCAATACAATAAATCCTAGCACGACAAACTGCATTCAAAATTATATAACCAGAAAATTAGAAAGGTGTGTAACATAATCAGACACATTTGCATATTTGCTATATCCCCAACCTGTATGCCACAGTCCTCCCCTACCTCCCATATGATTATTCCTAAGGCACCTCCGTAGCAGGTGTCTCTTGATGTTCATGGGCCCACACCACAAATGGTTCCCATATGTCTTTTAGGTCTGGATGTGGAGGGCATCAGCTCCCAGAATGTAGTCAATAGTGAGTGGCCAAACGTTATGTCTGCTATCCAGTCAGTTTTGGATGGGACCCGCTTACTTCCCCAAAACATGACGACCCGTCTTTTAGCGAAAAGGAGCAACAATGCTTGTAGTTTCCAAAGCTTAGTAGGCGTATCTTTAACATACCGTAGAAGTCCCTACATAGGATTAGGCTCTCCAGCCTGCCCAATTATTTGGTGAATTTTATGAAATACATCGAGCCAGTAGTTTTCTAACCTCGGACAATCCCATGCAACATGTAAAAAGACGGGCAGGGCCCTCCCACATTTCCAGCAACTGCCATCTTCTTTGAGACCTATATGATGCAAGTTAATGGGTTTTCAGTAAAATCTATGTAGGATTTTAAAATGGACTAATCGGAGGTTATAATTGGGGGAGGGAGCTGTGAGTTGACTACAACAATATAGTCATTGGTCCTCTGTGAGCGGAGTCTGCAAGTCAACATTCCATGCCTGTAGTGCCCGTGGTTTTGTCAAGAGGGCTGAATTCTGCATGTGGTTGTATATTCTGGTGATGATTTGGCGGGGGGAAGTCGTCCTGAGAACATTTTCAATGCACTAAGGGCGGGTGGGGATTCCGGAAAAGTGTCATGTATGGACCGACATGCAGCTCTAAGTTTGTGATATGCAAACAATTCAGAAAAAAACACCTACTGCTCTTCCGTGGCCAAAGGGGGTGGTCGGAAAGACCCTTCTGGGTACAGATCCGGGAATGCGTGAAGGTTCATCTTATGTGCCAGGTCTTTGCCAATACCTTCCCCGTGGGGAACAGCATCGGATTATGTGCTATGGGCATTGCTGGGGCATACAGACTGGGAGCGCCATCCCTCTTCTGCAACTTGTTCCAGGCTCAGCGCATAGTCTCTACTGTATCTATATCCTCCCTAGGGCGTTTGTATCCTTTACATAGGGCAACCTGCAGGGGGACAGGCGCCGCAACCACCGCTTCATTTGCCACATGGGGTTGAAAAGGAGTAGAATGTGCCCAGTAGTGTAGGAACTACACTTGTGCACTCCACACATATAATTGCATGTCCGGAGCACCAAGACCTCCCTGTCACAAAGGACGTGTTACCAGTTCCCAGCAGGCTCTAGCTTGTCCACCTGCCCATATAAGGGAGATCAACACAACAGGGACCTTAGAGTTTAAAAAAAGGCTTGCGTGAGAGGGAGAGGGAGATTTACAAATAAGTAAAGGAATTTAGGAAGTGCCACCATCTTGGCCAAAGCTATCCTCCCGGCCAATGAGAGCGGGAGCCCAGCCCAAGCAGCAACCATCCTTCCAACCAATTTATGGCACGTCCATAGTTCATGTTCCACAAGACCTTGAAATCTCTGCTAACCCATATACCTAAATATTTCACAGGTTCCGTCGTCCATGTAAGGAGGAACTCAGATTGAGATTGGACAGTTGTGTCAGTCAGAGGAAAAATAACAGATTCAGCCCAATTGATCGATATACCAGAGAGGCCTCTGAATTTAATAAATTCTCTCAATAACGGATCTAAATTTGTCACTGCAGCCGATAGATACAGGGTGACATCGTCTGCATAGAGGGACATTAGAAGACTTCAGGCACTAAATCTAATCCCCTTGGCAGTATGATGTTGCCAGGTATGCGCCGCGAGCCGTTCCATTGCTATCGCAAACAGCAGGGGGGATAGTGGGCAACCCTGCCTCATTCCACACGAAATATTAAAGGGTGTCGAGATGAGACCATTCACTCTCACACGTGTCAGTGGTCGTGTGTAAAGCAGACGTATTACATTTATAAATAGTGGACTGAAACCCATACGACCAAGGATCACCCATAAGTACTGCCACTCTAAAGTATCGAATGCTTTTGTTGCATCCAAAAATACAGCGGTTGCCTGCAATTCGGGGTGCAGATAATGCAATACCGAGAATAAAGTCCTAAGATTTTGGGAGATGGACCTCCCGGGGATAAACCCCGATTGGTCTGGAAGGGCCACCAATGGGAGCAAGGGTTGCAACCGGTTAGCAATGAGCTTTGACAATATTTTAACATCGACATTTATCAGTGAGAGTGGCCTATAGGAATCTAGTTCATCCTCCGGCTTCCCAGGTTTTAACAGGGTAATTATAATAGCCTCCCGCATTGATGGTGGCAGGATAACCGTTTCGCGGGCTTCATCAAAAAGTTCAAATAGGCGGGGTGCTAATTCCTCAACATAGGCTTTATAAAAGGCGGTTGTTAGACCGTCTGAACCGGGGGCTTTGTTTAACGGTAGACTTTTTATAACTTGCACCACGCCATCCGCTGTAAATGGGAGATCCAAATATTCCCTGTGGCCATTACTCAGCCATAGTAACCCGATAGAGTCCACGAATGGCAGCAGCCCCTCTGGGTTAGAGCTCTGTGTAGTGGTATAGAGCTAAGAATAAAAACCAGAGAACTCATCAAGTATAGCTTTCTGTCCCCTGATTATAGAGTGGTCCGCAGCCTTCAATTCAGTGACAAATGTAGAGGATCTTGGGGGTCGTAGCATTGCCACCAGCGTTCTCCCAGGCCTACCGCCCTCTCCATACCTCCTAGCCTGAACGTGCTTACCTATGAATTTGACTTCTCTTTTCGCTTCTTCTTCAAATTCCAGTAGTTTGTCTTTCAGCAAAGCCATAGTGGTGGGCTCGCCGGTGGTATAGAATTTTTGTTCCAAGTCCCTGATCTGTTTCTCAAGTGAGTTCAGAGTCCCCCGAATGGCCTTCAACACTCCGGCCTGTCTTGCTATATAGTTGCCCCTAATCATAGCCACCATGTCCACAGATCCGGTGTTTAGGGAAAAATTATCGCCAATGTCACCTCTGATTTCTTCTTTAAAGGGGTTGTCTAACAGGGCGTCTTGGGGCAATCTCCAGGTATACATCCTAGGTATGGAGTGTGGTAATTCCAAGCATAATAGACAGAGAGCATGATCTGAAAGGGATCTGGGAAGATGGAAGACCTCTCTCGTCCATGTAGTTACATTTCTGGATACTAACCAATAATCAAGCCGCGACCATGCCTTATGATATTCTGAAATGCATTTGCCCTCCCTAATCGACGGATGTTCCCTCCTCCAGATGTCCACCAAGTCACCATCTAACAGAATGGCTTGTAATGTAGCGCTAGCTAGAGGGTGTAGTGTGCGAGATATCCCTTTCCTATCTAGTTTGTTATTGAGAATGGCATTAAAGTCCCCTCCCCAGATAATAGTGTCACAATTTGTCACCTTCACTTTAGCCCAATTTGGAAAAATTCAGGTGTGTCAGTATTGGGGCTATATACCGCACCTATCACCATTGGACTGCCAGCTAGGGTACCTTGTATAATTACATATCTGCTGTCAGGGTCTAGTTGTTGCTCGTCTGCCTTCCAATCCATTCCGCGTTTCATCAGCACAGTAACTCCTCTGGCGGAATTAGAGTATACAGAGGAATAAACTGCCCCCATCTAATGTGGCACAATCTAGGTGAGGTGGGGATACTTAAATGTATCTCCTGTAATAGGCAAACATCAATATTATGTCTGAGTAAATTCGAATGCACCAACCTGGTCTTCCTATCATCGTTTAACTCTCGAATGTTCCAAGTAAGGAAATTGAACGAGGTCATTGGGTGGTTGTGTCAATAAAATGCAACAAATCATTAGGAGCAAAACATAGTGTCGGAGACATTTTCACATGACAAGTAGCGTACAAATAGAAAAGCATAGATCTGGTGAACATTAAAACAACCCCAACCACCCTAACCCCCCACCCACTCCAACCCCCCAATCAGGTTGCAGAATACCCATCCCAAACAACACAAAAACCTACAACTACTTGTGGGAGCTCTCCCGCAGGGGCGCAGTGTTGCCTGTATACTCCCCCGATTACTCAGGGTGGCCAAGAGCATTACGATGAGCCATACCTATCTTCAAGTAAAACTAACAGCCATATTCATCAATCTCCCGTTTTGCGAGGCCCTAATAGCGAATTATAGCGATTCGCTATTAAGAACTCGCAAAACGGGATTCATGTAGGATTAGCAAAAATTATTGGGATTCCTACTGACTCCTTATTTGCGATTAGCAAATTGCTAATCGCAAATAAGGAAAAACTCCCCATTCCTTCCTATGGGCCAAAAGGCCCATAGGAATGACTGGGGAGTATTCCTTATTTGCGATTAGCAATTTGCTAATCGCAAATAAGATTGCGATTTGAAGGGTGCCAGGGGTGTCCAAAGGACACCCTGTAGCACCCCTCAAATGCACATTTGAACAGGTGTTGCGCACACACACGTCCATAGGACATGTGTGTGTGTAACATGCAAAAGAAAAAAATGCACTAAAGTGCTTTTTACTCTTTTTTCGCAATTTACCACGAAGTCAGATTTCGTGGTAAAATGCGACCAAATATTGCGAATTCGCAATTTCAAACTGGGTGATGAATTGGATTTAAGGAATCTCTATTAGAGATTCCTTAAATCCAATTCCTCGCAAATATGCGATTTCGGTAATAGCGATGTTTGCATTTGGGATGATGAATCCCAAATGCAAAAATCGCACTCGCAAACGGCCAGATTCTCAGAATCTGGCCATTTGCGAGCGCAATTCATGATGAATATGGCTGTAAATACCCAAACCCATGGGATTGCTTGCGGTAAACATGTATTTTGCTCGACAATCCCCATTCTATACTAATGTAAGCTGATTCTGCTAGTTTCATCATACTTAAGAGGCAGATGTGGAGTCCACATAACCAGTAATCAATTGCGTCAGTACTGTATATCAAAAAACAATAATAAAGAATAAACAAATATATCGCACCTCCCAATCACAATAATTAAAACCCAAACCATGTTAGTGGGAGTCATCTTGAAGAGTCCAAGGGGTCTCCGGATTAAGACCTATATCAGTCATTGTCACTTAAACCGTTCTCTTCAGTAGCCAATTCTTTAGTGCATTGTTTAAATGCTTTTCTCTCGATATGTTTTGCGAATTTGAGGGCCGATTTAGCATCCGTGAAGAAATGGGAAGATCCATCATAAGTGACTTTAAGCTTGGCGGGATAAAGAAGCGCATACGGAATCTGGGCTTGAAGCAGGAGGCGCTTGGCCTGCAGGAATTCCTGCAGCGCGCCTGCACAGCGGGAGTGAAGTCTGGGTAGAAGGAGATAGTATTTCCCCCATAGGTCATCGTACCCTTACCCCGGGCAAGACGCAGGCCATTGTCTCGATCTTGATAATTCAGGATCTTGGCCAAGATGGGTCTGGGAGTAGCACCCACCGGCGGTCGAGGGCCCAGAGCACAGTGCGCCCTCTCCACGGAGAAAACTGAAGAAAGGTGCTGGTCAAATAGCTTGCGTAATAAGTCTACCACGTAGGTCTCCATCTTAGTAATGGCTGTCGTATCCGGTATGCCAGTAATAGGCAGGTTGTTTCGCCGAGACCTGGCCTCCAAATCCTAATTCTTTGCGTGAATAACGCCAAGCACTTTGCCCATCTGGATGAGTTGGTCTTTCGTCTCCACTCGGAACTCCTGATAGTCTAAGGCCCTGTTCTCCAGCACATCCAGCCTAGACTATTGTGTCCCCACTTGCGTCTTCACTGCGTCTAATTGGGAGGTCAATGTATCCAACTTAGAATCTATAGTCCGCAAACTAGATCTCATGTTGAGCAATAAAGTGCGTAGATTTTCCCCCTGGTCCTCTGTTTGAGGGTCTGGTGGCCTCTGCGTTCTTGCCTCCGAATTATGTTCTGTGAATCTTGTGTTCCTCCCCTGTTCAAATCATTTTGGTTGTTTTGAATCTTGTTTGCCTATGACGCAGTCAGTATCTGTCCAGGATTTAAGACGTGTGGTCCACCAGTCTATCCTGGCTCTATCCCGAAATGTGCAGGCCGGGCCACACAAACCACTTGCCCTGAGCAGCAGCGACCTAGGCTCGCTTTGCTATTGCACAATCTGTATAGACCCCCAGAACAATCACACAGTCCACAATCAGGGCTCCTGTTGCCTGGGACCGCCAATGGTGTTTCTGTTTAAAGGGGGGGTGTAGCGGTGTGTCCAAACAATGTTAAGGAGGCTCTACTCCCAAGTTAGGAGGCTCCCGGAGGCTGCAAGATACCTGCCACAGATATCAATAGGAGATGTCACATACCCTTCTCCAGGGCACCAGAGGCAGGTGGAGTGTCTCAGTGGCCTCCGCAGTGGTGCAGCGCCACTTCTGCCCTCCAAACGCCTCACACGGGAGGCAGCAGTTTCCACAACCAATATTACAGCCGCCTCATGCAGTGTCGATGTGCAGCCACCGTGATTCCGCTCTTTAAGTTGCAGTGCGGATATTTCCCAAAATGTGCATTTACAAGGCCTCTTCGCCGGGTATATGTAATGGCCGACTCACTTCCAGATCACTACTTCGGCCGGATCTGCCGCGAGGGCTCGTCTTCCCTACGTCGCCCTCTTACCGTCGGGGCGCCACTCAATATCGCAGGTCCGATTCGGAGTCTTCCTGACCCGCGGCAGCTCCGCTCTAGCAAAACTCTTTAGAGGGCAGCAGAACGTTCGCAGCTGTGCGTGAAGATCGCGGACCACCGCATCCGTGATGCCACGGTCTAAATTTTTACGCTGGCCGCTTCCCTTGCTCCGCACTCGCGCTCGACCAGCAGCCACCGCAGATCAGAGCACGCACGCTACCTTCCTGGGCATACCCGTCAGTGATCAGCTTCTCAACGTGTGCAGGACTCCTTGGGCAATACTCATGGTGTATTTAGTTTGGCATGTGCCCACAATTTAAGCGGATATTTGCAGGATTTTGTCTTGGCCGGCGGAGCTCGTCTAGCTAGCGGCCATTTTCCAGCACGGCAAGCCACGCCCCCGACACAATACAGCATATTTGATGTCTTCAGTGTGTTGTGTTAAAAGTTGGCAAGCTTAGTTTGGCATAGGAAATATATATTAGTGAATGACATTCATATCATGAGAGAAATATGTTTAATTATTCTACACATTTTGTGTTTCATTCATGATGCTAGTTTTGTGCTCAGTTATTCGTGATTTTACTTTGCTGGTGGCCATATTCAATTACCTGTTTTGTCATGAGCATATCACAATAAACATCACATTTTGCATGACACATATGGTAACTCGAAATGGAATTCTGGTCTGTGGGTTTTGTTTAGATCCTTGTTTCAGGCTTACTATTATATACAAAGATTCCTATATTGAGGAAATTCGGATTCTTCTTAGCAGCAGTCGCAGTGAAATAAGCATGGGTTTTGGCCCGATCAAGCCAATTATGGAAGTATTCCAAGTCACCCTGAAGACCTGTCCATAGCAGTAAGATATGATCACTAATCCTCTGCCAGACAAACATCTGCATATTGTTTGGATTATTTGTAGCACAGATATGTGAATTCTTAAAGTTATTAATTTATAACTTGGCCAAGCTCGCAGCAAATAGCCCTTTCTTCTGCCTGCAAAATATATGTATCAAAAAGAAATGCACGTTTGTTTGCCTTCTTCTACGATGGAGAGGTTCTTACCCCAAACTTGGTCCAATAGTACCCTGTTTAATAATTTGCATTGTTACTTTTTCAGGTAAATTAGTGTTTAGTATCTCAAAATCTAAGCTATTCTATAAGTTAATATTGAACTCCACTGTAGTTGCACATTTAACAAAATTGTTTGTCTGACAGATATACGTTGTCCTATTCATTAGAACATCCGTGAAATGGAAGTCAACAAATCTGGATCCTGTTCTAGACACTACTGGTGTACCAGGAGTTGTGACACTTTTGTGTAAACCTTGCACCATTTTCAAGAAAAAATCTGCTTCTTAACGGGAGGGGCAGTGTGTCCCCTTTACTTTGTCCACCATGTATGTTATAGTTACTTGCAAGTCAGGTGTGGGGGTATGGTTAATCTCATTCTGACTTGTAATGCCATGCAGTAGGCAAAATGCCCTACTGTTCGTACATATGTCTCTTCAAAATGGCTGTTGCCACATCCATAACTTCTGTTTTTCAGGGCTGGGTAGGACTCTTATTCCACCACTGGACATTTCCCGGGAGGACTGGAGCCCTTGGAGGCTTGTTTCGAAAGATCAGGACTGCTCCTTGTGCCTCTGTCACTTTTCCCAATGAACTCTCCAAGGTTATTTGCATTAAGCATGGGAAGGCTTTAGGACTGACAGAGAGAGAGAGAGAGAAAGAGAGGGACAGAAGGGAGAGACAATGGATAAATGGAGAGGGAGAGATTGCATGCGAAGACAGTTTTTGCAAGGGCTGCTTTTGGTTCATCAGTCTGGCCCTGTAGGTGTTATGTCAGTGCTCATACTCGCAGATAGTCAATTGTTAGAGATTCCACTTTTAAGATTTGTTTGGGACTGCCCTTTTCTGGTTCTTCTCCAACCTCTGTAGGTCCTTAATGACTGCCTTCTTCGATGTCAGCGGATTCTGGTGTATTGAGCTGGTTGGTGCATAGAAGAAAGGATGCATGTGAAGTCTGATTGTACCTATTTAATCCCTACTCTCCAAACTCTAAAAATAGTTTAAACTAAAGCCCACATAGCAATTGCATTAATTAAACACATATCTCAAAATGGCATCCATACACTACCTATTTCTGGCAAATTCCAATCTGTATTACTGATTGCAAATAATGATTGGACTGTTTGGATCGCCTATCTCCAATTATACCCAAAATGTAAGATCTTCACTCCATTTTGTACAATATCATACTCAGCCTTGGCCTCAATATCTCATGTCACCAGGGCACAGTGCAGTGCAGTACAAATGTAATTTGTCATTCTTCAAGTCTGGTCTTCATCAATGCCAAGTGTTAGGGCTGTAATAATCTTCTAATCATGGCCATCAAATGCTAAACAGATATTCTCTGTCACTGTCAAAATAAAATCTGTTGTCTCAAACAATAACCTCTTGTGGTGCAGGACACGCCAAGGCCTGTTAAACCAAAAGGTGGAAGTATCACTTTAAAAGTCTTGCATTAGCTGTTTAAAAATATTACAGTCTGCGTGGTCCTTAATAGCGCTAAACTCATACATTTCCCTGGTCCTTTAACCAATGTTTCTCTTTCTCTATTTTTTCATATTCTTTAGTCTTCAGCCCCTACGTACTCCTACTGTCAGATCCAAAGTCTTTCTTTCATCTCTCAAGTCTCTGCTGTGATGTGTATGCACCACTTTTAATTATACCATTTCTACATTTGCCAGCATTTCACATTTACATGCAGGTCTCATCCTTACCCTAAACATCTCGCTTCTCTGCACAGGATTTTTAGGGGTCATACTGGGATTCTCTTTATAGTCAACATGAGACCCCTGGTTGCTCGATTTATCTTTATATTTTTTTTACATACACTGACGATATTCATTTGCATTGACAAAGTAGACTATGTGAGTGCAAACACTCAGAAATCTGGACTATCTGCAATACATGAATGGATATCTAGCAACTTCCTACAACTGAATGTAAGACTGATATTCTCCTTTATGGAGACAAACCTACCTGGAACTTTAACTTCTGGATAGACCAAAAAGGTCCATACCATAGTCTGTCATCTAAGATAAATAAAAAATTGTATTCTGTTGCATGAAAATGTATTGTTTTCACTGCAGATTAAAGCAGTCTTTAAGGCATGTAACCACACACTGAATCCTTCATCGCACCTTAACATTTTGAACATTCATAGACCATTTTCCTCTTTCTTCCCACAATGGAAATGGTAAGAGATTTGCTGCAGTCAAGTGCAGTAATTTATCCCTTTCCAGATTCATCGAAGAGGGCTTCTACCAAGATAACGTATTTTCAACTTAGAGAAAAAAAAAGTCAAGAAGTGTCTTTACACTTTTCTGTATTTTTTTCATGTGTATGTTTTCTCATTGAAACGTGATTCGCAAAACGATTTCAGAATTATGGGGCATATGTATGAAGCCCATTTCCCGTTCGCAAATGGGCCAATTCTCAAAATCGGTCCATTTGCGAATAGGAAAAAGCCTTTTGGGATGTATCATCCCAAAAGGCCCTTGCAAAATAAAGTATTTCAAAATTTGCGATTCCCTATTTTGCGATTGCGTTCAAGGAATCGCAAATTGCAATTCCTTAAATGTGATGTAGAAAGCACCCAAGTTGCACGATTTATCCTTCAAGTTGGTGGTATTTTGCGATTTCTTTGAAAATTTCACTTTTTGGCATTTTTCAAAGGGGCATGTATGTGCACCCCATGTGCACACATGCTCATTTTAGAGATGCAACAGGGTGTCCTTATGACACCCTGGCAACCTTGAAATTGCATTCGCAATTTGCGAGTTCCCAATGGGTACTCGCAAATTGCGAATGTCTTCCGGCCCATAGGAATGAATGGGAAGACATTCCTTAATAGCGACTCGCTATTTGTGAGTCGCTATTAAGGAACGACATGAAATCTCAAAATATTTGCGAATCTTTAATTACATCTCGTTTTGCGATTCTCAAATAGCGATTCTCTAAAAATCGCTATTTGAGAATCGCAAAAACAGTATTTGATACATATGCACCTATGCTTGGAATGGTGCAACTGTGCAGGTTTTCCTATATAACTATGAACATTTGGTGTATTCCAAACAGTTGGCATTCTACACCCATGCAGGTTTGAAAACCTACAGTTGCATATTTTTAGTCGTTGGTTGAATCACAGAAACCGAAGAAATTTGCTTTGCTGCATTTTCTCCTTTGCTTGAAGTATATTTCCAACATTTTGCAAATTCATAAAGGCTGAGTGGAAAGCCTATAGAAAGCTGTACGAATGGCACGTGCTCACAATCATTTCTGGAACTGTTTTGTGAATTTCTATAGATGCCTATGCAAAAGTATTTGTGCATGGTGAAATGTGGATTGCGTATATGTAAGCATGCGTAAATGTACACCACACTGCAGCACTTGGTTTTGGAATTTTATTTATGGATGTACTATTAATACATGGTAAAACATTGGATAAGGTGTTTAACATGTTGTGTCACATTTTCTACCTAGAGACCACTTGTAATAATTAGCCTAGGTCCCTTAGATACCTAGGGTCTCCCTTGTTTCTCTGAAATATGGCCACTGATATCTGCCATAAGTACCAAGATCCCAGTGTCATCACATAATGTTCTCTCTTCTGAAAGCCCATATTTGATTATTAAACTTGGGTACATGAACTGTATGATGCCCCACCAACCAACCTACTTAATGTACACCGTTACTGCAGAGACTGAACCTGACTCAGCGAAGATAGAAATAATGTACAAAAGTGATCAAAGAAAAACAAGATAAAACAGCAGATGAGGAGTCCGAGCGGAGACATTTGGGTGTGTGTGGAGGAGAGTAGTTTAGGCCCCTTTTTGGATTTACGGTAGGAGTGAGTTATAATCACAGTTAGTTTGCACTCACATATATATTTTGTGTGACTAATATATAACAAGAAGAGAGAGGAATACAAGAGGATTATATATCCGCATTACTAACACGACTTTCATATGTACTTCAGAAATGTAACTAACAAGGTGGTGCATTAGTATTATGTTGAAGGATAACAAACTACATGTGTTTACTTATTTGTTTAATATTACAGTCATAACCCCCAGTATATTAAGACTCGCCACATATAACTGTTTAAATGTGCTAAAAGTATTGCTTATTTGTTTATAGAAATGTGTACATAATGTAACTTGTGCATTGTAAGATAGATAATTGTGGGCCTGCAATACATTTCTAATTTATTTTCCAGATAATGCTTGAATTCGTATTTTGCTTGCCTTGTGGAATGTTGCATTTATCTTGTGTTCTCACTGCAGGTAGACAAGACTTCATTAGTTGAGAGAAAGAATTATTGTTCCTAGTATATAGAGTGGCCTCAGGAAGAGAAATGCGATACCGGATGCAGGATGAGTTCTCGTGGGAGAAGGAGTTGGCAACAAGGACATAACAAATATCTCAGCGTGTGAACATGGATCGGGAGAAATAAAGTAGGAGGGTGCTGGAAATGGAAATTTACTAGCAGCACTATGGGAGGTGCCTTAATTAAGCAATTGCTTATGTTGTGATGTAGTTAGGGACATCTGACACTTTACTTTAGGGATCCTTGAGTCATAGACCTCATCTTAAGCTTTGTGGCTTCATACTACATGACCATGGTTGGCGTTACTTCTGAGGGAAGCTTTAACGGCTGACACCTTTATTCCCCACCTTTTCTAAACTTACTTTAGGTTAGGATTTCGATTTTAAGGTAGGGTAGGGATAGTTAGGCATTTGTGGAGCTTTTACTTGAAACTTGATGCAATCCAAAGTGCATTTCTGTCTTTTGATAACATATGTTGCTGTGATTGAGTTAGTCGTTTTCTTCTTGTTATACCGACGTCATCGGTTTCTGGGATTCAGTTTCATTCTGTTTACTTTGTATTTTCACACCATAATGCTGTGTTTGGTGTATATTCGTCTGTTTCAGAATTTGAATTAAACAAACTAACTTGAATTTGGCTGTTGATGTGAATTCTTACTTAGTAACGTGGACTTTTGAAATCTAGATATTGTGAAAGGAGTTTTCTCTTTACCTCTCATGCCGCTTAAAAAGAACCAACGAGTCAGATTATTTAGGAGTATGGGTTCCAGCTATAACATGTGCTCAACATGCCCGATACTCTGGTCCGCACCCACTGTTACACACACATGAGTGCACACGCATTGCTCACAAACCTGCAAAAGCTTTTTCCCTCTTTTCCTTATCTTTCTGCAAATGCTTTTCATCACTGTGCACAGGCATGCTTCTCTGTCACTCTCAAATATGTCTGCCTTTCAACTCTCACCTGCACTCTGGCAAAGGACACATCGGAAAATGATGTGCCCAGCTACAAATCTTCCTGAATCCCTGCACAAGCATGAAGATTCACATGTAGCACTGCACACAGCACCCCTATTCTTCCTCTCTCCCACCTTGAACCACCCAGGTCCACATACACAGCCATGGTCACAAGGGATGTTGGTAGCCTCAAAAAGTAAGTGGTCCATGAGAACCTTTAGAAATCTGCAGCCAGCATCGGGGGCATCAGAATTGGCACTTAAGTACAGCGGGTTACCGACACTACCCACTTGCAGTGTTTAATTTGAGCCTGTGGTTTCCGCTGCTCAACACTAGCAGTCGTGACAGCTGCCACATGGTGAATCTGTTTGTATACTTTAACCCCTTCCATGCTGATGACGAACCCCAGCCGTCATGCACTACGGTGCTCGTGTGCTGATGACGGCTGGGGTTCGTCACGGCCCGCCCCTGTTCGTGTTGTTTACAGCACACCAGGGGAATCGCGGCCACATGGAAGGGGTTAAAGATGAGCAAAATATAGTTATTTGCTAATTCAAAATGCATTAAAAACAACAAATACCTGCCGCCCAACCCATTCATATAGCTTTCTGGACCTTGAACAGTCTGAATTGTCATCATTGTGATGGTTAGCAGTTGTGTATGTGCTGCAGTTTGCAACCCTGTCAGTGGCAATGGCTGGGCAAGCTGCGGAGCCTCATACAGAGTGCCCTGGCACTTATGTGTTTACAAATTAAGCACCAGGTAAGAGACTGGAATAACAATGTCAAGCCTACATAACTACAGAAAGGTAGGGAGCAGTAGGTCACTCACAGCAGGGAGAACCAGGCACCAAGTTGAGAGGTACACAATGGCCTGCAAAAACACCATAATCTAGACCCACCCTTTAAGTCTTAATAGCCTTTCCCTAATTTGAGTCTCTGTCACCACCTCGTTCTGCGCAGCTCTTCCTCTCTCCTCTCACTTTTACCCTTTCAGTGTATTCAGACCCCTCTCTCTTCTTGCTTTTTCTACCTACCCAACATCTCTCTTCTGACTGCAATCCTTCTCTTACCTCCATCCCTGTCAGGTTCTCTATATCTTTCCACTGCTTCCTCTCTTCTACTTCCTCTCGACTGCACTTCAAATTTCTTTGTGCGTTGTCAATATAAATGACACAACTAGACTCTGATTGTGCACCACCCCAACTATTCACCCAAGTACAAAGTCTTCTTGACAATCTTTGATGTTCTGTTCCGAAACACAATGTTCATATGCTCTGCCAGTACCCATGGTTTTGACCACTGTCCAGGGATGTTCACACCAAGATCAGAGCAAAGCTGTCAAACTTGCAGGACCGCCATAAAGTCTTATGAGCACAACTACTATGCATCCAAACCACCCACTAGTCAGATTTCAACACTGATTATACATAAAATACCAAAATTCTTGTAAATGATCTACAGAGTTCTCAAAGTGCCCCATTTCTAGTGGGACTAGTCTATCTAGTCTTGTGTTTTGCCTGAATCCTGTATTTAAAGTTCTGCTTTTCCGCTCAGATGCCCATATGCCTGAATGTTAACAATGCACATAAAAAAGAACCACATGAGTTGCTTTTACCAGGCATGGTACACTTCACCCTCATTTGCATTGTACGTAATGTAATTTTTGTTTTTAGGAGAGTCCCCTGTATTCAGTAATTCAACACAGTGGTGTTGTCTTTAGCGGAGTACAAACATCTAAGTCAAGGATCAAATATTCATTAGGTACATATTTCCTCCAAAACACTCTATTTCTGATTATGTATGCTCATGATGGCACCATATTCTGTGAATCTTTTTAGGTTTTGCTACACACTGCTTTAGATGTCAGGGAGACCTCATGTTACTAATACTTTAAACAGGCATTGCCAATGCCAATAGGTCTGGCTTATAAATGAAAGCACCTTTTGTGTTACTTATGGGTATGGACACTTAGTAAGTCGTCATGAATGCACTCTATCACTCATCTTAGCATTCATTTATTAATCCACAGACTCATCCTTACATTTACGCTCTGGCCCATCTGCAATTGAACACATACAAACTCAACAATATATGCAAGATAGATTAATACAGAAAATACAAAACATTCTGTCTTCTAAACACAGTGGGCATATGTTTACAAAAACATAACTAAACAAAGCAGCAGGTGTCTGTTTTAAAAAGGTATTGTAAATAGTCTATCATTGTTTTAGAGTTCAAACATGGCTGTCACATTTAGAACCAATGTGTTGGCCATCTTGGAAAGATAAAATAACTATATACTATGGACGGCAGCATTCCACAGTGATCTATTGGTTTAAAAGAAGTGGCCACATGAAGTGCAGTGCAATGTGGATTAAATGAGCGGCAAGCAAGCAACCCATTAGCACTGCCTATAGAGCAGTAGTATCCCCTTAAGAAACATTACATTAAAAAGAGGAGAAACAAAGAAATGGATGGGGAACTATAAAAGGAGAACATTAAAAACTAAAGGACTGACCTATCAGCCCTGATACTGAAGTGAACTAATTTTCAGATGAAGGTACACATGTGATCAGAAAACGTCATTATTCACTGGGCAAAATAGCTAAACACTAATGCAGACTGAATCATTACCCTATGAAGTTTGCTGTCATGGTTGAAAGCTGAGTGTTAATGACGCAAATGAACTCTACATATATATATGGATGTATGTTTATATACATGGTTGTAGGTATTTTAAACATTTTTTTATTATAATATCCAGCAGACATCGAAAAAGAGACACTAGCAAAAATTATTAGAGTCCAAATCTTCTCCCCAAGGGTTTGTCAGAGGATGTCACCAACAACAAAATTATTCCCTACAAAGGTAATCTGACATTTCATATAACAAAATAGATATATCAGCATGCTTTAATCTAGAGAAGTAACAATTGAACCTGAACTTCCTATTGATTTTGACATAACGCTTTTCAGAATCAATATATTAAGCCTAATGTGTTTATCTCAACTTTTCATAATAAATCAATCTTTCCTACTGCAACAGAAATAGATTTCCTAGTGAATCAATAAGCCCTGTAGATGTTAACAATGGCTTATCACCATAACCAACTGAGGCCCACTGTACTGAACATGCGCATATCCACAAGGTGACCATCAGGCATACAGTCACAAAGTTACATTGGATACAACATTATAGTTGGTTAAGCAAAATACTATCTCTCCTAAGAGGGCCTAACCAGGTTTCTGACAGTGCAACTCATCTATACCCACGGTTTGTCCAAGGAGGTAACCAGCATTAAAATGCTTGCCTACTATGGTATTTTGTGCAATTCCATGTAAAAAAATACATACATGTAGGCTTTAGCCCCTTCCATGCTGGTGACGAACCCCAGCCGTCACGCTCTGCGGCGCTCGTGTGCTGATGACGGCTGGGGTTCGTCATGGCCCGCCCCTGTTCTTTTGTTTACCGCACAGCGGCGGAAATGGCCCAGCATGGAAGGGGTTAATATGAAAAGTAATAACAATCTACTCTTAAATGCTTATTGACTTTAACTCATGCTCGATGCGGAGAACTTGATGATTAACCTTAAGGATATGATGGTCTACATTAGTAAGATTGAAGTAGCCCTTGAGTGTTTCCATTGAGTTTCTGGGCTGAAGGAAAACGTGGGAAATTTGTGTATCTTCCCCCTGTGCCCTCAGACCAATCTGTTAATGCTGGATTTGGTGCTGAGTGCCTCGTGGTGTGCCTCGGATTGCTTTTAATACCTGGGAGTGCAGGTATGTTACTCTAGGGCAGACACATTAGAGCATACTCTAGGTGCTGCAGTGCGCTCACTCAAAGTGCAAGTTAAATTTTGAAACATTTTACCCCTTTCAGTAGCTGGACATACATCTATAGCCAAGATGGTTATGCTGCCCCAACTTTTATATTACTTTACAAATATGCCTTTAATGTTGTTCTTTAAGAATTTAGATCAGCTTGTGGGTGACCTGTTTTGGGGTGTGGGGTGGCAGATGGTAGCACTAGCCATGGTCAAGTTGCCTACTGACAAAAGGGGGTTGGGAGTCCCTGATTTGGAACAGCAGTAGGAAGACCTATTTTCAGCAGGACAAAACATCACCATAGTGTGGAAAAATACATCCCACCACTTCCTTCACAAAAGGGCACAACATTTTCATTCTCTGGGTCTTGCCCGTGGGCTGTTCACTTCATGGAAAATAACTCAAAGGGCTGAGAAAATTCCCCATAGCAAGTTGTTGGGAGGACTTATCTGACGAACTGTTTGAGCATGTTAAAAACAATAAAAAACAACCTTGACCTTCTGTCTACTTCAGTATGGGCTATGTATCAGCCTGCAACTCTTATTGTATTTGCCCCTGGTGTCTCGCTCATAATCTTAAACTCTGCTATGATATATTGTTGTTCTAAAAGAGGTTTTGTTAATATGTAATAAACTGGTTATGTGTTTTCCTTTTGAATTACTACATATGTGAGGTATGACAGGATCTACCCTTACTGTGGATCTGGAAATGGATTGGCATAGTAGCCTTCCCTGCCACCACTCAGAGCTATCATGTAAGAAGTCTGGATCTAGTGTGATGCTGTTCGCTGTCTGATGCCTTAAGTAAAACAATTTGGGGAGGGAAGGGTTTGTTAAAGGGATTATTATATACAAGGTTTTGTGGGATGGGCTTTATAAAAGAAAATGCCAGGTAATGTGACAGTGTTGATACAATATGCGATAATATCCTGCAGCTATTGCACCTGACCTATGTGCAACTATATTGTAATATCTGAAGAAAGGGCCATTAAAAGGCTGTTTAGAAAAACAATCACACCTACACCCTTTACCATAGGCTTATCACCATAAGCAACTCAGACCTACTGTGTTGGTTCATAAGCCTTCCCACAAGGCAACCATCAGGAATTCCATAACAAAATTACAAACATGTACAAAATATAGTTGTCAAAACAATTCGAAATCCCTACTAATAGAGCCTAATAAGGACTACCATAGTGCAAATCTTCTATCCCCATGGCTTGTTTAGTTGTGTCATCACCACCACTAAAACCTTTGCCTACTACAGTAATCTGTGAGATTCCATGTAAAAATGCTTGCCTTCTGGATTTAGTGCAATGTGATAGTAATCCACTGCCAAAAGCTGTGTACCTTTAATATATACTTCTCTCAATAAGTAAATAAGGCCTACTTTCTTTGTTATAACTTTTCATTATAAACAGATCCCACCCACGGAATATGACATAACTTTTACCAGTCAACCGATAAGGCCTCTAGCCATTTTAGTGGCTTGAACTATATACACCTGACAAAAAGGGACTCAGTTGTTCCTAAAAATAGATGAAGAGTAATACGGTCAAGGAGGGAAGATAATTAGTAGGGGGTAGTGCTCAATGGAGGGCTACCCAGGGCATCCCATTAGTTGGAATTAATGGCCTCACACACTCTTGCAAGTGTCATGCTTCATCATCGGCCGTTGCTCCTCGTTGGACAGGCGGTGCAATGTCCAACGGGCTCACCTCTAGGAGGGGCTCTTTATCGGAGATCTTTTTTCCAACAGCCTGTGAGTGAAGTGTAAGTGAGGGGCCAGGTAAGAGGTGGATAGTGTAGGTGGGTGCGTTAAAATATAGCACGAGGTCCCGGAGATCAATTTATTCTGGTGGTTCCCATGCTATATGTTAAAAACTGTGGGTAGCCTATGATCGCCAGAAATAAAGGTTCCGTATCACGATCTAGGACTACAATGCGTTCTGTGAGGTCAACATGTTTCTCGCTTATGCAATTATGCTGTGATTCTTCAGGACCTAGTATAATAATACATCTATCACAAAGGAAGACCTAATAAAGTGTCAGCCTATAAAAATTATATATATTTCCTGTTGTACTACCTGGTTAAGACTGCTCTTGCCTAGAGGAGACAAAAGAAAGAGTTACCAAAATACAGCGACAACAGTTTCCCATTCTTGACCGTGAACACACTGTGGTTATGTGAAGAGAAGTGACTCGGTGGCAGTGACATTCTGTGTGCAGTGACATTCTATGCGCAGTGACCATATAGTATCAACTTAAATCACAATTACCACATGTCACCTCTATCATGATTTAAAATTAAACTAAAATTAAAATTATTAAAAAGGCAGCAGTTTCTTCATGGTGTCTAATTCGTAAAGCCGCTGTGGGCTGCTTAGTAACTTAGTTACTCACCTACAGGTCAAGGAGTACAGGTGTCAACAGTACCCGGTAGGTGTGACTTCAAGGGGGAGAGCCAATAGGGGTTTAATGGCTATAGGGGAGAAAAAGGCACGCAATTCCAGTATGTCAATAGTCCCTAAATGCCACATTCACTCGAGGTTCTAGAAATGAAGAGGATGTTTTTAAGCCTCATGATTCACATACACAGTGTTAGACATACCGGTATAAGGATACTCATCTACAATCATTCCTCCATTCCATAACATGCAACCTGTATGGTCAAATGATTGGGGAGTACCTCAGTAGTGTTTGTCCATGTTCTATTATGTAAATATAGATCGAGTGCTCTCCGAGTTGCTTCGTTAACGATTAACTATGGTAGCAGGATCTTGATGGAAATTTCAGAGTGCCGCGTTTGGAGGTCATAAATCAGGTCTGCACTTGTGTGACTGGGTCCCGGGTTGGTGTTAACAGCGTAAAGACGCATCTATGTGTTAATAATGCTGCCCGATCCCTTCTATGTCTAAACGGAGACTCAGAGGCTGGCGTGCCCGTGCATTGTCAGCACGAACGGGCAAACACAAAACGTAACAACATAAAGCGAGCGCCCAAAGCCCCCGTTGTCGAGGCGAGAAATACAATCTCAGTAAGCCCCCAGCAGAGGGGGGTTCGCTCGCGCTGTTTACTCACGTCTCGAGGCCTTGGTCAGGGCTGTTGTGCCTACCCATCACTACCGGGATCCAGATAGTAACGGATTCCCGGCTTCCGGATGGATATATCGGAAGTTTTAGGGCGTTACCAGAAAATCTGATGTGTCACATGACTAGAGGCGCTCGCGTGGGCGCCATCTTAGAAGGTGCATCCCAATAGTATCGCCTACCAACATAGGTGGATAAATGTGAAAGGTATTAATATATTTACACTGGTAGAAAATTTGATCAACAGAGTAGGAGACAAATGGGATTGTGATAAGCACCCATTAAATTGGAAATTGCCCAGGCACCTGGTATGCCGCGTAGTGCGCGAAGCTCGCGTGGGCGCCATCTTGGAAAGGTGAATCTAACAAATTGAGTCAATGGTGAATTAATGTGCAGCCGTATGTATATCCCAATCGAGCTCATTATCTATTCATCATTGTTTTCAGTGAGTGTCCTTAAACTTAGAGGGGCACATTGTTAATATAGTGGTTGAACTGTCTATTGGAGCTTGTTATAGACTAGAGGTTGGAGGGGTCTGAAAGGGTAAGATGCACACAGTAGGGCATGGGGATAAAAATATATATCCAATTTATATAAATCATGCCTTGGCCATTGAGATGTGGTTATGCAACAGTGCAGTTATAGGCTGCCCCATGGGATATCCTCATTCAGTCCCTGCTTATCTGAGGATAGCCTGTGTATCCATCGCTGTTCCTTTTGGAATAGATCCTGTTTAGATCTTTTGTTTGGGATTTCAAGGATGAGCCACCTTATGGAGTCGGCAGTGTGGTTATGTTCCAGGAAGTGCCGACACATCTTGGTGTTGGATTTCTTACATCGTATATTACTTCGGTGTTCTGATATACGAATCTTGACAGGTCGGGTGGTCATACCCACATATTGTAACTCACAAGGGCACATGATTAAGTAGATGCAATTAGAGGAGTTACAATTCGTATGGTTCCGGATTTCCCAAGTGAATGTCTCAGTTAAGTTGATGGACTTAGTGACATTAGTGAAGGGGCAGACACTGCAGGAACCACATGGGTAGTGTCCCTTGACTGGAGGGAGTTGCCACAATGTGTTCTGTCTGCAAACTGTTCCTTTTTTTCGGTCTTGTGTGGACCAAAATGTTTTTTATGTTGCTGGACCTTTTAAAGGCAAACCTTGGGGTTTCAAGAGTTAGTTCTCCAGTGTTGAGAATCTGCCAATGTCTCTTGACAATTCTCTTAATGTCATTAGAGATAGGTGTAAAAGTTGTCACACAGGTCAGTGGCTTGTTTTATTGTGTGCTCCTGACATTATCCTCCAGGAGTGCCTCTCTATTATTATTCTGTGCCCGCTTCCGTGCTTTGTAAATCTCCCTTGAGGGGTAACCTCTTTCTTTCAAATTTCGTGAAAGAATACTAGACTCATTCCTGTAGTCAGTGAGGTTGGTGCAATTGCGCCTAACCCGCAAGAATTGCCCGAAGGGCAGGTTCAATCTTAAGGCTCTAGGATGATGGCTCGAGAAGAGTAATAAACTGTTCCGGTCCGTGGGCTTTCGATACATGGTGGTGTTGATCTTTCCTCCTTCCAATCTGATGGTAAGGTCCAGAAATGCTATCCTGGAGTCTGAGGCAGTGATTGTGAAGGTAAGGAAATCATTCAAGGTATTCAACCACGTGAAAAACTCCAGGTACAGGTGGGATGTCCCTGTCCAGAGTATGAGGATATCATCAATGAACCTCCTCCACAGTATGATATTGGAGTGGTAGGGATTCATTGGTCCATTGATGTATTGTTCCTCAAAATCTGCCATGTACAGGCAGGCCACCGAAGGGGCAAAGGTACTGCCCATGGACGTGCCCTGGGTCTGTTGAAAATACTGTCCTTTGAACTCAAAAAAGTTCTCTGTTAGGGCTAGCTCAGCACATTCCATGATAAATGAAGGTGGTGTTGCTGATGCCCATACTTCCATGTTAAGAGTCCTCTCTATCACCCCGAGTGTGGCCCTCTGTGGGATATTAGTATAGAGGGCCTCCACATCTAGGGTGATCAGGAAGTCAATTTGGATGTCCTCCTGTAGGTTGTTAAGGAGGCGTAAGACATCTTTTGTGTCTTGAACATAGGAAGGGATTCTCTTCACTAACGGCTGCAGGAAGTGGTCACAAAATTGTGATAAAGGCTCCAAAACAGAGCCTATCCCTGAGACGATAGGGCGTCCGGGTACTGGTGTTGTTCCCTTGTGAATTTTTGGGAGGGTGTAAAAATATGGTACCCTTGGATCTTTCTTCACAAGAAATTCCGCCTCTTTTTTAGTGATCCACTCTTGGCACTCTGCAGACTCCACCAAACCTGTTATGGTGGTTTTAAGTCGTTCAGTGGGGTCAGTTGGAATAGGGGTGTAATAGCGTCTATCCCCGAGTTGTCTTAGACATTCCATTTCATAGTCTTTAGTGTCCATTAAGACTGTGGCTCCACCCTTGTCTGCCTGTTTAATAGTGAGGGTTTCATCATTGCCCAATGAATTGAGTATCTGTGTCTCAATCTTGGACAGATTATGGTATTTCTTACATGGTCGTAGGGCTCCAATGTCTTTGAGCACAGCCTGCTCATATGTTAGGACTTCATTGGGTATCATTCCACTGTGTGGCGTAAAAGTCGATGGATTGTGGAGACCTGAGTCAGATCGTATCTCGACGGGTCTTCCGTCAAAGAACGCTCTCAGTCTGACTTTCCTGAAGAATTTTTGAATTTCACAGGTCAACTCAAAGTTGTCTATTTTGGGGGTGGGAACGAAGCCCAATCCTTTCTGGAGGACTTTTTCTTCTGGTGCTGTGAGTTGGCGTGATGATAAGTTCACAACCAAACTCACTTCCTTCCTGTCCTGCTCCTCGTTTCCATCCCTAGGGTTTGTGTGTCCTCCCACTGAACCCTTTTGTCCAGAGCGTTTCCTCGCCTGCGCCCGCGCCCTCTGCCCCAACCTCTGTCTAAAAAAGGCTGCTGATTCATGCTTTGTGGGGCAAACTGAGGGGGGTACTGGGGTCCGAAGGGGGTCATGGGATGTTGGAAATGTGGAAATTGCCACATTGGGGGACCTTGATAGAGGGGGTGTTGATAAAAGGGTTGTGCCCGTCTCCCTCCTCTATTACCTCTACGGGATCTGGGTTGCCACTCATCTCCACTTGAGTTGTTATCACTATCGGAACCTTGCCTTGATGAGGTAGCGCTCGAGTCGGAGAGATACCCTGTCCCTGTTGGGACAAAGTCGTCCTTAAGATATGGATACACTTTCTCTTTAGAGAAACGTTCAATATCTTTTTGTAGTTTCGCAACTTTTTGTTTCATTGAACTATATACAACCTAGGCCTGCTGAAGTTCACATAAACTGGCAACCATCAGGCATACATTTATAAAATTGCAATAATTATTATAGGGAAATTCTACTCTGAGAATTTGTCAGAGTGGGTGACAAATACCAAACCCTTGTCTGCTGTGGTAATCTGTGAAATTACATATAGACAACTACCTTTCCTTGGCCAGAAACAAAATGTGATAGCAATCCACTGTTAGAGACCTACTGGCTCTACTATATGCTTTTCACAATAAATTCATTAGGACTGATCCCTTATCATAACTTTTCATAATAAACAGGCCAGACCTGTGGTACCTGGCTTAACATTTCCCTGCACACCAATGAAGTCTAGAGCTGTTATAAGTGGAGTTTAAACATAACAAATGAATGTATACCGTACTGAGAATAAGCTTTCCCACAAGGCAACCACTAGACATTCAGTTATAAAACTGCAAATGTCTTCAAAATTTAAGTTGTCAAAGCAAAACAGTATCTTACCTGACAGTGCTTAACATGGATTCTCACAGTGCAAATACCCTTTACTCATGGTATGTCAGAGGGGGTAAGCAACACAGAGACATTTGCCTACTCATGCAATTCATGAGATTCTATGTAACAAAAAATCTATCTGTAGGCTTTAATTAAGAGTAATAATAATCCACCTTTAAATGCCTATTGACTTTAACGTATGCTTTTCCTAAACAATTTGTCAGATCTCCTGCCTTTATCGTAATTTTTCATATTCAACAATCAGACATACAGCCTTTATCATTGGCTTGTCACCACAACCTTCAAGCCCGTTATACTGAGTATAAGCTTTCCAGAAGGTAACTATCTGACACACATGAAACCAAATGCATACAAAATGGCATTTGTCAAAGCAAAATACTGTTTCTCCTAAAAGAGTCGAACAAGGATTATTATAATCCAAAACTTCTGCCCACGCAGTTTATTCGGGTAGATCACCAACACCAAAACTCTTGCTGTCTACTGTAATTTAAGAAATTGAACCTAACAAAGTACCTGTCTACAGGCTTTTGTGTAGTATAATAGCAATCCATTTTTTAGCACGTGTCAGACCTGGCAACTTTTGGCATTGTTGCCTCTGTCTTTTTGCTTTAGACCTCCTGTTTTTGACTGCGTGCTGAACTTTGATGTTGCTGGTTTTAGGGCTCTGGGCACTTTACCACTACTGGACAGTGCTAAAGTGCATGTGCTTTGTGTCTAAATGTAATAGTATTTATTTCTCCATGATTGACATATTTGTTTTACTAATAAGTCCCTAATACAGTGCACCACATGTGCACAGGGCCTGTAAATCAGATGTTACAAGTGTGCCTGCGGTACTGATTGTGCCACCCACATGAGTACCCCTTCAAACCTGTCTCAGGCCTTCAACTGCAGTGTACCGTTTCAAACTGCCAGGTGGACCTGGCAGGTTCACCTACTAGACAGGCTGAAACCTTCCCTTTTATTACATATAAGGCACCCATAAAGTAGGCCTTAAGTAGCACCATGGGCAGAGTGCGGTGTAAAAGGTAGGACATGTGTTTTACATTTTACCTGTTCTGGTAGTGAAAAACTGCAAATTTTGTTTTTCACTACAGCAAAGCCTATCTGTCCCATAGGTTAGCTTCGAGTGTAACTTCCAATTGGAGCAGATGGAAAATTGGAGTTTGGTGTCTCTGGACTCACAATTTAAAAACACTTCTTTTAGTGAAGTTGGTTTTTAAATTGCAGGCCTGAAAATGCCAATTTTAGAAAGTTATTATTTTCTTACTTTAACCATTCTGTGCATTTGCTTGTCCCTAGAATACACGTCAGGGTAAGGGTGACAGCTGGGCTTTGTGAATTCACTCTGGACACTCACACACAAAGGGACAAGAGGTGTGCATGCATATCCTGATGGCCCATCACCAGGTTAAATGGTCTTCCTGAGCTAGAGTGGTGGGAGGAGTTGACACTTGCACCTGAATAGGGTTGTGCCTGTCCCCTCACAAAGAGCTGCATACCCCCGGTACTGTATCTGGAGCCAGGACCAGGAAGGGCAGGTTCTTATGCACTGCAAAGACCTTTCTTTGAAGTCTCCCTACTTCAAAAGATAAAATGGGTATAAGTACTGGACCTCTCACACCATATACTCAGAACACTTCTGGACTTTGGACCTTCTGCCAAGAAGGAGAGCTGCTGTGCTGCCAGGACGGACTGACACTTTGCTGTGTTGGCCTGTTGCTTCTTGCCTGGGAATGAGAGTGTTGAGTTTCAACGGGGTACAGTCAATAAAACAATGATGAAGACCCCCAGCATGAGGTTAACACTAACCCTTTAATCCTATGGGGTCGAAAAATAGACTACCTTCCATCCTCACACCATAGGACCACAAGAAATTGACTCAACAGGACCTATGTGTTATGATTATAGGGAACTCAAGGACCACTTTAGGCTATAAAGGTCTAACTGTATATAAATGTAAATTTGTCCATGTCACAACACCTTTACCCAGTCCTCCACCAACCCAATCACCCCCATCTTACCCCAGCAACCTCTTCCTTCACTATCCTCATTGAGAGCACTTTTTGATACTAAATGATATGTAACATGCCGTAATTATCTCATTAAATGACAGCGATACTTTGATACATTAAAGTTTCTTATGATTGTCATATCTAGGGACTCCAAGAGGTCTCCAATAATTGATGTGTGGAATTAAATGAATGCTTTGAATTCTGAAAAACAGTCCAAAAATTATGATTTTTCTTTTCCCTTTGTTTACGTGGTGTAAAATAAACCTGATTTATTGTTTAAGCCATGAGAAATCTAGCGTTTTTGGTGAATCTATAAACACGTTCTATGTTAATTTATCAAGCACTATCCTGACCCTTTCTAAACGTATTTCTGGGAATGACAGGACTGCACTTTACTCCCTGCATCCTGCTCTCTAAGGTTCTCCATGGACTTGACTGAGCTTGCCTCCTGTTGCTGAAGTCTCAGGGACATCAAAGACTTCACCTGCATCTTGCTACCAGCACCTGGGCTCCTCTGCTGTGAGCCCTGACATGCCAAGTGGTGCCAAATCCAGTCATGGGCCCTTCCAGTGAATTTGGTGCTGTAACCAAGAAACTGATGCATCGACTCCAAAGTGTCAGTTTGGAACCGGTGCATCCTTTTGAAATTGATGCATCACCACTGCCTGCACCAAAGCCTTTGGACACCGCTTGCAGAGTGAATGACTCAACAATCTCGACTTTCAACGCAGCCCAACTTTGCTGCAATGCCTCCAAAGAATCGCCACTGAATGAGTTGTTGACGTGATTGAAGATTGCCTAAGCCTACCGCGTGCTTGAAGTATCCCATGGTTTAACTATGTCAAGCACTTCGTGGCCAATTTGGGACATCCTGAATACTTCTGCAACCCTGTTAGCATCTCCACCATTCAAAGGCAAGAACTAAAGACCATCTGCATGAACTCCCTTAATAATGACAAACGGACTGTTAGAGAGAACCAATTGCTCTTGATACAACCAGGGATACAAACATTCCTTTTAAATACAAAGGGAAGTTATGACAGGATGTTATTGCCAAGCTTACGCTTAGGTAATTTTCATAACACGGTTACATTCCCAAACATGAACGATTGGTCACGCGCCTTAGACCCTTGCCCATGTGACGATCTATCCTCACAGACCACGATCAACATTATGTTTTTCTGCAATTTTGTATACATTGCGAAGGAAAAGATGGATTTTGCCAATTTTAAAAGAGCTGGGACTGAGACAATGCCGTCTTGCCTTTATTAAATTGCAATGTTTAGAAAATGAAATTTTGAATGATTGTATGGTTAAATATATGAAAAGGGTTTTCAGATTTAGAAAAACAATGTAATATCTCATCCCCTCATGCGATCAACCGGATTTCATTTCTAACTCATGCATATGTTGGACGATGAAGTATGATGTTGAAGACTTTTTAATAATGTTTTTTAATTGCTTTTAAATCCTTTTGTTGAATTGATGTATGTTCTTCTTGTACCATGATTTTATGATTTAATATTTGAATTGAATAAAGCGAATTTTGATTTGATTTGATTTGAGTCGTTGACATTGCACCACCAACGTCCGTGGTACACCATCCTAATCTGATGCATTCCGGGTCCTGCGTGGATTTCGACTGACAGATCTCCTTCAGCCCAGGGGCTCAACTTCGATGTTGTAGAATTGATGCATCGCGCTCTTGACATTGACACTGTGTTGCCTACAGGAATCCAGGCCTCAAACCCCCAACCTATGCATCACCTCCTCTGCGCAGCGCATCATACCTGAGTGTTAGCGCTTCAATGACCTTGCACCGCCTTAAGGAATCAACGCATCATCTGCATTCACGACACCGCACCTGCTCTGCGCCACACATCATCTTTGATTTCTGATGCATCCAAGGTACTGTAAAGGGGTCTATGTGACTTTTGTATCTGGCCCACGCTCCATCACGGTCAGACTGAACTTTTGGATTTGCCCTGGTTAAGCACGACCAGATAACCCTAGTTGAAGAGCTATTGACTTCTACACACTATATTTTGATTTAATTCCTTAAAAATTCATATCTGGACTTGTGTATGTTGGATTTTAATTGTTTTGATTTTGTTTTACTCAGATAAATATTGGCTAATTTTCTACACTGGTTTGGAGTACTTTTGCAGTGTTTTCACTGCATTACTCTGCGTGCCAAATACTTTACACATTGCCTCTTTATTTTAGCCTGACTGCTCTGTGCCAAGCTACCAGAGGGTGAGCACAGGTAAACTTTTAGTGTGTTCTACACTTACCCTGACTAGAGTGTGAGTCCCTACTTGGACAGGGTGCATACTTCTGCCAAATTGAGACTCAATTGCTAACAACATGCTTTTCACAATAAGTAGGTCAGGCCTACTGGCTTGGCATAACGCTTCATAATAGACAAATCAAACCTATGAAATCTGACATGCTTTGCTTAAAGAACTGATGAACACCTTTATCCTTTAACATCTGATTTACACTTTACCCAAAATGGCCTATTCAAGTGCACATAAACTGGCAACTATCATACATAGAGTTATAAAGTTACAAATATGTATAAAAATATAGTTGCAAAACAAGGTACAACCCCTCTCAACATGGCCGAACAAAAATCACAAGAGTGAACCCCCCCCAGGGTTTGCCAGAGTGGGTTGCCAACGTCAAAACCCTTGCCTACTACAATCATCTGTGAGATTACAATTAACAAAATACCCATCTGTAAGCTTTGATATAGAGTAATAACAATTTGCACTCTTTCACAACCAATACGCCATGCCTAGCGCCTTTATGATATCGTTTCATATTAAACAGATCAGGCCTATAGACATGATCATTTCTTTGCCACTATAACCAACTCAGTTCTGCTGCATCTAGTATAAACTTTGCCAGAAGCCAAAAAGTGCAATGCATGTAGTCTTATTAGTTGAATTAAACAAATTCTACCGAATCAAATCCTGTACTCAGGGAGACCAATATGTGGGTGGAGCCTAAGCCACTCTCTCAGTGGAACTCTGAAAGCTCTTTTATGTTGATCACATAAAGTAATGTGACAGTTTCATTGTCAAGCCAGACCTACAAATACATACAGCTTAATGACTGCCCTCCTCACATCTGTGCTGTTGACAGAGACAAACACCCTACTGGCTTTGGCTATGCTTGCGCAGCTCCGCCATTATGATTCTCATCTTGCAAACAAAAGCGTGCAAAGTAGCCAATACATAGTGCTTCGTGCAGCAAGAGCTGTGGTAGATTCAGACTAGCTCTATTTCTCAAAAATGTTGCATAATGTTTCCACACCAGTCTCACTGCTCAAATCTCTTTAAGCATGTATTTGAAAAATAATAACTTTAGCTGGCTTTATTCATAAACTCTAGAGTAGAAGGGGCGCACCTGCGACCAGAGGGCACCTGGCTCTGAAGTCAGCCTAGGAGAGTGTTTATTAGCACTTTACACTATATGGGCAATGAAACAGCAGCACCTGTGCACATGAGCACACATTTATGGCCTTGTGCCTGGCTTAGCAGACAGGCCCCGCTGCAGTTTGAAGTTTAGCTTCTCACCTCATTGTGTTTGAATAATTCAGAATGCAGACCCTCTTGCAAGGGGTGTTTTTTGTTTAGACCAGCATATTAAAATCCACGCAAAATCCGCAAGCTGCTTAAAATTAGCTACAGTCTTTAAAAAGTCAAATGTAGTTTCCTTTTCAGGCCACATAAAAAATGTGCTAGCCCTAAAGTTGGAATATCTGAAATGCCCCCATTAGAAAAATAGCAAAGCTCTCCAGCGCATTAAGTATATTTTCTACAAGTACTTGGCACAAGAACTTCTACGACAACTGATTTTATGCCAAGATGATTTTTTCCAGTTCTGACCGCACTCTATAGATCATTCTGAATGTCAGAGTACCAGGCATCTGATGTATCATGAACTGGAGCCCGGGTTCAGACTGTACAAGGATCGGCGCGCGGTCCGCAATGCCTGCTGGGGCCAGGGTGCCAGGTGCGGCGCGAGATCATCATCGCATGCAAAGGGAACACATCTGGCACGTCCCACGTGCACAGCGTTCTGCCCCATTCGAAATCACAAAAAGGGAATTATTTAGGAGAACTAGGACAAAGTGGACAAATGTGCTAAAAGTAATATGGAGCTTAAAAAAGGATACTGCCTCCATGTATTTGTTCATATATTTAGGACTTATTAAAGAGATGCCTGCTGTTTTATTTTGATCGGTATCCAAAAAGGATAGCGGTTAGATGTAAATGGTTTTACTTTTTTATAATTCTCTGCTACGGCTGGATAGATGTATGCAGTAATGAACTAAAAACAACACACCGATCAGATGGGGGCCCTAGGGAATATTTAAAGACCAGGCTTTGGCACGCTCCCTAACAAATGCAGTAATGAACTGCCACACAAGGCTGGGAATTGGCGACTCAAAGCCTGGTTTGCCTCTTAATTTCAGAATGACCACAAACTCATGAGTTGAGTTTGACAAACTTCTCTTCACCTCCTTCTCTCATTGGAAATAGTGAGTTTTACCCCAGAAAATGGCAGGAGTAATTTCCCTTCCAGGGTGGAAAGTGGAATGGATCAATCCCAAATGTCGCGGGGTTGAACAGGAAAAGATTTCAGTGGTGTTGCCCCGCTGCCTGGCTCAAAGCCAGCAAATGTACAATAAACAATGGTCTTGCATCGTTTTATTTTACATTTGCCGGCTCAGAGCCAGCGGTGTTTGGAGGGGCGGAGCTTAGGCATGGGGGAGGAGTGCTAAGTGCACTGCACTCCCTTAGTGCACATATGTGTTTTGGCCGGCCGAATTAGGCCGACCAAAACACACATGCGCACCTACGTTTTCTCCAGCCCAGCTGCATTGAGCAGTCGGGCTGGAGAAACCCCACAGACTCCCTGGTCTGAGCAAGGCTTCTTTCCTGCCTGCTCAAACCAATCCCAGCACAGTCTATCCCAGGGGCTGCTGGGACCAGCAGGCAGGAAGAGGAGAGGCGGCACGATGAGACGCGACGCTGGTGGCGGGCAACGGAAAAAAAGTACTGTGTTTTTTAATATTGTATTCCCTCCCACGTGATGCCTCCCACATGACCCCCCCCTCCTCCCCCAACCCCGCCCTTCACCCTTTGTTTATGGCGGCCTCCCCTGAAAGATTTCTCTAGGAGAAAAAAAAGATTTTGTCTTCAGAAAGAAAAAGTGTACTTGTACATGGAGTGGCCTTTCCACAGTGTATAATGGTACTCTAATGTACAATTGTATATTGGGGAAAGAGCTGCCTTTTGATCAAGCAAAAGCAAAACTAGTTGAGTTTGCCATTGCTTTACGTTATGTGATAGATGGTCACCAAAAATGCACATGTATCAACAGTATTCATCCTGGAACAGGATTATTAAAAAATAAAAAAACTAAGTTTTTAAAGATGGACACTGCATATGCATACATATCCATGGCCCTCGTCTTTGAACACATATTTTATTTTTAATAATCCTGTTCAAAGACGACTGCTGTAGTTGCACGCACACATACTGCAGCCATCTTTGAAAGCATTTTATTTCTTTTTATGAATTGCGATCATAGATGGTTACTTCGTCATCAGTGATGGTCACCTTTTAATAGGATTTGTAAAAATAGAAAAGAAAACTGAAAAATACCTGTCCCGCATGGATGCACATTCGCAAACATGGGCCACCATCTATCAATGGCCAAAAAGCAATTTTAGGATTACAGCCCCCATTATATTAGTGAGGTTCCCCTTTGCGTCAAGAGAGTTGGTTGGAGGCAAGAGAACCCTGGATGGGTGGTGAGGAAAGGGAGGGGGGCAAAATAAGAGAAGGTAATGGGGAGTAGAGAGAGAGAGAGAGAGGGAGTCTAAATAGAGATTCATATAGACTGATATGAAATGTTTGACATTAGAGGTGGAAAAACACATTAGCCAATCAAAACACTGGAGGATTGAAATGCTCATGGGCAGGAAAGACACACAAATAGGAAGGAAATCCATCACATCAGCAGCAGGGAATTGAGATAGAAAACAAAGCCATCCAATTGTGGGCAAATGGGCAGATCCAAAGCCCTCTGTATGTAATTGTGAAGTTTTAGAAACAATATGTCAGCCAACAGACACCGAGGGGAAACAGCCATTACAAGCAACTTTCACAACGAACTACCATTACAACAAAACTTTTACAACGCAGGATCCATTACAACGCATGCCATTACAACGCAGTTGCTTTTACAACGCATGCCATTACAACGTAAGTATGGGTAAGTATTTCATTTAATTTTAACCCCAACACTATCCAACATTTACACTACTATTACATTCCCATTAATTAAAATAAAATAAAAATACTTACCCATACTTACGTTGTAATGGCATGCATTGTCATAACACCTGCGTTGTAATGGCATACGTTGTAATGGATCCTGCGTTGTAAATGTTTTGTTGTAATGGTATGCATTGTGAAAGTATGCGTTGTAACGTCATACATCCGACACCGAGAGCTAACAACTCCCTAAAGGTCTAAAGCTAACAACTTACAACTCACTAGCACTACTGGTAATTTGTATCTGCCACAGTTTTTCTGGCGTAAAACTGCTGAGTTTTGTTATTTGTGGAAATTTGTAAAGCTGAATATATGAGCAATATCACGTCTACAACTGCAGATTTATGGTTCCTAAAGTGAATCAGCCCCACACATGCTATTTTGTCATCAGCCCTCCCTGTCGAAATGTGGTGCACACCCAAAGGCTACTGTAAATCACCATGATTTGTAGAGAAGGCTTAAGTGTTCAATGAATAGCAAACACCACACGTAGCTTAAGTCTGGAAGAAAAGCCATTTATTTATCTGAGGAATAGAACCATGTCATAACTGGGTATGTTTTCCAGTAAATCAGCATCGACAAGCGTGGTTGGATCTTGAATATATCAGCTTTCTAAATTGAGAAAATCGGATGCATAAGATAAACACATTTAATTCGCAAATTAACCATGTCCTGTTTTGAACTCTCCGATATATACAAGGATTTCCTTCAAGATTTTCACTAAGCTAGGTGTTTGAATTCCTCTATTACTTAGCACTAAGTTGGCTATCACTGGAGGCCTTAAGGGGAAATAAATATGAAACACCGACCCAAATCGTAGAGGTAAGAAAATGTTGTGCAAGGGCAATCACGTGTTGGCTTACTTCTGTCTTGGCTAGTAAATTAAAACCAAACTAGTTATCAAAAGCTATACAACCCTTGATAATTTGGGATATTCCCATATTCAAAAGGCAAATAATTTGATTTTGCAATACACCTACCCAATAACAAAGTAAAATTATCTAACTGAATACTACCCTTCACATATTGCTGAGAAAAACAAAAAAAGTGATGGGTGTACTGCTTCAATCAATCTCAGCTACTGGGGTTGTCTTCAGTACATTCAGGGGCATATTATCAAGCCTGTGCGCTAAAATTATCGCCGCTTTATCGGCCGAAAACGGCCGATAAAGCGGCGATAATGGGCTTGATAATATGCTCTGTGGAATTCCAATCGAAGCCCATGTTAGATGTCTTCACATCTAACATGGGCTTCGATTGGAATTCGATAGAGCATATTATCAAGCCCATTATCGCCGCTTTATCGGCCGTTTTCGGCCGATAAAGCGGCGATAATTTTAGCGCACAGGCTTGATAATATGCCCCATTCACTTCTTTACCCACTGCACAACTAGAGACATAGGACCACTCTAATGCAAATAAGGCATGGTCCTATCAGAAAAGGAACATTCCAGCTCAAACTACAACGCAGCGTTGTTCTGTATGGGAACAAAAGAAACTCCTGACTGCTTCCTTGCTATTTGGGCATTTCAGTGGTATGCATGTCCTTTAGCACAGCGAGCTTATAACTCACTGTTCATATTGGAGAAGGGTCAGCATTTGTATAAGGTTGCCCCCTGGCTGGTTTGGCACCAGGAGCAAAACCGACGGACTGGAATCCCTTCTAGAGCAATTAACAGTGGCTGCTGAGATATTTCAAGAAATACACTCGACATTTGCTTTATTTTGCTCATTTGAACCATGATGCTTCTCTTTTAAGGTGACATGCCTTTGGAAGGCTTTAACTGTGTTTAGTGAGCAGTAACAACTATATGTACACAGTTGTGGTACACATTATACACCTTGCAGCACCAAGTGTCTTTCACACAACGTCCGTAGCTCCACACAAGTCATGCAGCACAACTCAAGAATCTTGTGGGACTATTGATTTCAAAACATCACTTAGAAAGGTGAGCAACTCTATGATGGACAATCAAGTAAATGATCACAGAAGACTGTCAGTGTAAACCCATACTTTGCGTCTTGAAACAGTCAAGCTTCAGGACGGCATCTTCACCAATATGCACAAAACGCCTGTACCAGAATGTCCAAAACAATATCTGCTGAGACAAAATGGTACAAGAGTCCAGTATGAATATGCTTAAAAGTGAAGACAATTCAATTAGAGTCACATCTGCTCAGACCACATGTCAAGGAGAAAGACAAAAGAAAGAAGAACAGAAGGAAAAGAAAGAAAGAAAGAAAGAAAGAAAGAAAGAAAGAAAGAAAGAAAGAAAGAAAGAAAGAAAGAAAGAAAGAATCAAAGAAAGAATGAATCAAAGAAACAAAGACAAAATATAGTAGAATGAGGAAAAGAAGGAATGAAAAACAGAAAGAAATGGAGGAGAAGGAGCAGTCCACTTGAACAACATCAAAAACATAAAAAAGCTCTGCAATGAAATCATGGTAGAGTACCTTCAGCCTTAGAAAAGTGGCACAGTTCACTTATTCCAGTTCACAAAGGATCACATCACATAGTGACGACCCTGGAGAAGTGAAACTGAGAGCATTACCTCCACTTGCCACAAGAACCCTGAACCCAGTGCAGGGAACTGGAAAGCAACCACTATATAGCATCTATATAGCATCTTTTGATTCTGGGTAAAGTACCAGTAACACATGGTGACTCAACGCATTGTCAAATTTTAGAGTGAGAGTGGATCGCGGAGCGGTACTGAGTAGAGCTCCAAGAGCAAGAGCGGGTGCCGCTGGAGCAGCGGCGACTTGTACGGCTTGTACCGCCCATTGGTAGAGCGGGACGAGAGTGACTGATGGAGCCGAGACGAAGAGGGCGACGGCCGTGCCTGCGAGCGGCTGCAAGTGCCTGCAGGTGAGCGTGAGCGGGGAAACCAGCGGGGCCATTTGCCAAAGGCCAACTGCTAACCGCAAATCGCCCCCGCAAATCACCCCTTCGCCCACCCGCCCCTCCTCCACATTCTAGTCCCAGTCCCGGTCCCTTCAAAATCTCTGCTCAGCCCATGCTCGATTGTGGTAGACGACCACTGGGGGGAAGGAAGCCTCCAAGGATCCTGAGTGTGAGGAGAGAGGAGCAGAGGAGCAGACGAGCAGAGTGCAACCAGTCGTACCGGAGAGTTTGCAGATTCCAGTCCTGGTTTTCCGTTCCAAGTGGTGGTGTTTCCGGCAGCGCCACGTTGACAGCGAGGAGGCTCCCTTCAGCCACCTTCAGCCTCTTTCAGCCTGCTGCAGATCCCCCGCATCTTTCTGTCTCCCAGCTGGGACTGGCAATTGGTAATGCCGATTAGACACAAAAGCTGGTATTTTGTTGGTATTCCAAAGCTTCTACAGCTTCCAGCGACTACACAGCACTTCTCACATTTCCCTGGCTCTGCCACTCCCCTTCCTCGGCTTGCCTGGTTCCCCCTCCTTCCCCTTCCTTGTTCATCCCTTTTCCCTTTTGCCTCAGCCCCCACACAAACCATTTCACAGGGTGACTGTGGATCACTACACAGCAAACCTAAACTCCAGCAAAACACAATAGAGCCCTTGAGGCAAAGAGAGAGAGAGTATACAGGTCAGAATCGTACCAGGCTCTTCGTGGCAGATTTGCAGTTTGTAAACTCGACGGAGCTGGTAGAGGAGCGCCGGAAAATTACCTGTGGGCCAGAAAAAGCAAAGTAAAGGAAAGTATGCCCTTTTTTTAACCAGGAAGACGGAGGACAGACTGAGGAGATAAGAGTAATCTTCATAGTACTTTCCACCAACCCTCTACCTACTCCCACCTTACTACTAATCGCATAACCCAAATAATTGCAGTACCAACTCCTGTTCCTCCACAAAACTGTATAAATTTAGTTGAACTTATTGCACTTGCTGGTCTGCACAGCCCTCTTCTCCAGGGCTGTTGGAACTTGCCCCAAAGCGATACCCATAGCAATCTAACGATTTCATCAACTCTGCCTGTTACAGTGATTGTGTATATTATCAGTATTGGCTCTGTGTTCATTTCGTGTTTTTGTTGGCGAACCCGCGAATTGGAGAGTGGAAATCCTGCATCCGGTCTTTGGTGTTGCATGAGCGGCGCATCTGTCGTCTGGCGCATTGGATTTATACCTCTCTGAGTGGTCGGCTTGCCTAAAGATCGTCTATTTTTTAAGATCTAAGTAATGACTGCAAAAGAATTGCACTCTGGTAGATTGGTGTATTGTAGGGCATGCAAAAAAAAAAACAGAGCTCATCCTTTAAGGAATAATTCAGTGCAAATAAACATTCTGAAGAATTTTAATACCATTCCATCTTTTTCCCAAAAAAAGGAATACGTCTTAAATCAGCAGAGATGCTGGGATCTCTTCAACAAGATCCTGTAGATCACGTAGGAGCCAATGATTCCATTGGAAAACCCCAGCCCAAAGTAACCTCTAATTTATTGTCCGAAAACAGGGGCCCACGACCTATAGATTTCCAGCCCTTAGAATTTGGGGAGGGTGATTCCTTGTTGGGTAATTTAACTATTCACTCTCTATCTAAAGGAATTGTTGAAACCGAAGGGGCGCCTCGCCCAGTTTTAGATCCGGGTGAACATATTTTAGAAGACTTTACACTTCCTGATATTAGGTTAGATCAGTCCCCTAAGCTGCCCCAAGTTTCTAACTTGGAATCATCTAGGATAACTATTCCTGTTACTTCTCTCTCGGTCAAGCATTGCACAGCCAAAATGCGTCTGTTCAGCAGTACACCTAGTGAATCGGGCTCAATTGACTCACGGGGTTCCCTAACTCCTGTTTTGTCCCCGAGCTGTTTTCCCTCAATCAGCAATCCAGAATCAAAAATACCTATGTCGGAATCACTATTTTGTCTGGAAAGAGTGCTGAGTTCTAATCTAGCTTTTTTGGAGAGATCAGTAGGTAACTTCAACCTTATTCTTGACAAAGTTTATAGCCTCTGAACAAAAAATTTTAACAAACAGACCTGGAAAATCTCCCTCTATCATCGCCAACACAGGTAAGAGATCATCTGTTCCCCCACTTATAGATGATAACTTAGTCAAGTCTAACTATTTTATCTGCCCCTTCTTCAAATGGTAAAAGTCGGTACTTTGGCACTCGAGCTGGGAAGCCATTCTTTAGGGGGAAAAATAAAATCAAAGTGAAAACTCGGATCCCGTAGATAATTTACATCTATCCTTCTTGCAGCAATATTTTGATCCTGAGCCTTTAGTTACAATGGCTGTACCGTTGTCTTGTCCACAAGTTATGCCGGAAAAAATAAATACAAGTATATCCCGAAAGATGTTCCCCATTTTTCTCAAAACAATCAAAAAGTCCTGTAAGCAACCAACAGAGTCAGATTCGAAAGTTGGATGTTCATTTGTCCAAGAAACGGCTACTATGAATTAATGTACTATTGAGTGTAAAAAAAGAAAGAAAAAAAGATAAAAACGCAGAAGGATTAGCAAAAAAATACCCATAAAACTGGATTCAAATGTTTTGAAGGAGGAGGATGGCCATTTAGGAAGTAGCCAATTGGGCCACTGCTCCTCTCTTCCAAATTTAAGGGTACCTAACGAGTCGTTAAAAGAAGCAGTGTTGACAGACTTAAATGTTTCCCCTATTGTCCAGAATACTCTGAATCCCAAAGCTTCTCTATTTGTTTCTTCCTTAGGTAGTGATGTCATTTATAACCCACACGAAAATGTTCCCGAGGTGACCAGGTTTGTTGATGCCTCGCAACATCTCGCCCCCAATATTTTGGTTTTTTCATTTATTTTTTACCATGAACCACACATGAATAGGTCCTATTTGCTGGAGTGCTTTGTTGTAATTCTAGGCCTTTAATTGATTGAGAGCAATGAAATCGCCTTGGTTGAGATCTAAACATATAATAATAATCTTGGGGGTGCAAGAGTAACATTTAAATCCAAAGTTATCTCATATTTGATTCTGGCACATAGTGATAAATTACGATCTAGTGGCATTGATGTGTTAATCCCAGACGTGGAGCAAACTTCAAACAAAGTGGCTCAACGTAAGCTGCCTAACATTGATTTGGAATCCTCCAATAGGGTTAAACCTTTGTTAGAGAGAGAAAGTACATTACAGGTCATTTTCGGTAAAGAAGGTAGGAGGGTTTCCCTACACATAGAGAAAAATACTGAGCATGTGCTCCCCGTAGAGGAGTAAAAAAAGAAATGGAGCTGGCTAGCAGGTACACTTAATGCAAATAGACCCCTAAGCCTAAAAGGTAGGAATCCTTCCTAGCAAGGATATTAGTGTGTTATCCTGGAATGCTGCTGGCTTAAGTACTAGTAAAAACAAACTCTTATTTTTAAAACAGCAGCACACCGCTATTATTTGTCTCCAAGAGACGTGGATCACAAAGAATTGGTTCACAGAAGATTATGTAGTACTAAGCAGGCCTGCGTCTCTAGTAAATAGAGGTCACGCTAAAGGAGGTATTGCGATTTTGTTAAGCACAAGCCTCAACTGGTCATATAAAGAATTTCACCATGCCTCCAACCTAATTCAAGCAATTAAGCTAAACCACATGTATGACCAAGGCAATTTGGATTCCTTGCTGATTGTAAATGCATATATCCCCCCGATAGATCTTATTCCTTCCTATTGAATGATTTATTTGCTTCCTCTACTTTGGAGAGGGAAAACTGTAGGTCTCTTATATTAGTGAGAGATCTGAATGCTAAAGTTTCATCGTACAGCAGAAAGATATTTGCTAATTCTGGAAAAAATAGACCCTAAATATCCCCAAGGCTCAATTCCCGACTCAATGCAGGACTGCCAAGAGAGGAACCCAACTATTTGAAGGTTTGAGAAACCTAGATCTTATAATTGTTAATGGGAGGCTAGAAAAGGAGATTCCAGAAAACTATACTCATAAGGCGCCATCTGGGAGATCTTTCATAGACTATTTAATTACTTCGGCAGATTTTTTCTGTAAACTTAGAAATATGGAGGTCATGGGAAATGCTCTTAGTGATCACATGCTGATTTGCTTTAAATTTGAATTTAGTTGTGCTAAGGTAGATCCCTGGAACTTCAAAGGTAGTATAGTTGGGTTTAATGCGTCTAATGGTAGAATCCACTGGAATTCTCAAGCTACAACTAAATTCAAAGCAGCCTTAACGGTTCTAATTAGGGACCAACAGCAACCATTGATGGGTGAGTGTGATCCTCTCCAATTGGATTTATTTGAAGTTTATTCCCACAACATAGGAGCCTTGGCCAAATCTTGTAAATTACCGCAAGCTTCAACTTAACGAAGAATACATTTCAATCCATTATTAAAATTAAATAGGGAAATAAATAAACTAGTGAGAACCCAGTTTTTGAATTTTTCTCATGAACAAAGTAATTTATTGAATTTACTCAAGAGGAAGCGACAAAGGAAAAAACGCTCTCTAAGGCGAACAAAAGAAGATGGAGTATGGGTGCAATTAAAAGAAGCTACATCAAAAAATCATGCCAAAAGATATTGGGAAATAATCGCCGATTGCTGTGACACAAGAGTAAATTCGCTTCCTATTCAAATTACAGAAGAGGATTGGAAAGTTCATTTATTAGAATTATACTCTGCTAACCATAATTCTACTAATTCTGATAATCATAATTCTACTAACTCAAACCTCGCGACATCTAGTCAGCTTTTAACTTCTGAAATTAACCATGTATACGTAATCAATGATGTAATCGGAGCAATAAAACAAAGAAATCCTCTGTAGCGATGGGTCCCGACGAAATCCCCATGACAATAATTAAAAAAGAACCACTTCTCTGGGCTACCTATCTAACACCCCTGTTTAATCAGTGCTACTCTCAGGGGAAAACTCCTCCATCTTGTTCCGGAAGTATTCTAGTCCCCTTATATAAAAAGGGTTCTAGAACACACCCTGGTAACTACCGGCAAATAGCCCTATTGGATGCTGCGGGAAAGACCTTCGCCCGTAGCATCCTTGATCATCTTACGGAATGGGTGGAGGAGAAGAAGGTTCTCCCTCTAGTGCAAGCAGGTTTCAGGAAAAATCATTCCACCTTAGACAACATCTTCATTAGGTGTGAGCGGGAAATCCGTTACTCTCGCGGATTTTGCGGATTTTTGGGAAATCCGCAATCCGCGAATTTTGCGGATTTCCCGCAAAATCCGCAAAAAAAAATCCGCGAACGTAACGGGTTCAAAAGTTGAACCCTCACTCATGCAACTATTTTACAATGGCGCCAGCAAGCTGCCAGCGCCGTTGTAAAATAGTTACAAAGTTAGCTTGCACAGGAACCACTAGATAAAACGAAGCAGGTGCTGCTTTATTTTATCTAAGTGCTTCCTGTGCAAGCTAACTTTGTAACTATTTTACAACGGCGCTGGCAGCTTGCTGGCGCCATTGTAAAATAGTTGCATGGCTGGGCACAGGTCTGCAGCTCACTCAAGGGACCCCTGCGCCCTTCGGGGCGATTGCATAGTAACACACACATGGTCGCTCGAACTAGTTGATGCTCAAATTCAGTGACTCATTCATTAGCCCAAAAACAATCGTGAGCGTCGTCGAGGCTGGACAGAAGTGCCTTCTTCCCAAATCTACCGTGGAAAATCAGCTGTGATGCTGGATAGGCTTTGCATCCTTGACTTTCACGAGTGCAATACCAGTGCTGTTCCTGTGACCAGGAGCTTCTTTCTCTTCATCTGCTGAACTGATCTTTCTCTGACCTTTTATTCACACAAGAGGCACATCACATTGTGTTCGCACGGGTTTCTGTAAGTTCGCACGCGTTTTGTACAATTTCGCAATTTGCGAAATTATACAAAACCCTCGCGAACTTGCAGAAACCCGTGCGAACATAGAAAAAAAAATCCGCGCGGATTCGCGGATTTTGCGGATTTTTGCAATCCGCAAATTCGCAAATCCGCAAATTCGCGGATTGCCAATCCGCAAAATCCGCTCATGCCTAATCTTCATGTTAAAATTAATAGAGGAGGAATATACAATTATCCACAATTCAAATGTATATATGGCGTTTATAGATTTCTCAACGGCATTTGATAAGATAGATCGCCCTTTATTGTGGAGAAAATTGCAAAAAATGGATGTGCCCCATCCTCTGTTATCCTTAATTATTGCACTACATTCGCAAACTCGGTGCAAGATACTAATGGGTGGAAATCAAGGTCTATCTGAAGCTATTCCTTCTGAAAATGGCCTGAAGCAAGATTGCTTTTTAGCGCCATTGCTGTTTTCTCTATATATAGCTGAGTTACCTGATAGTTTTAATTGTGCTGAGGGAGATGCCCCAAAGATAGGTAACCTGTCATTTGCATGCCTCCTTTACGCAGATGATATCGTACTAATGGACCTAACCCCTATTGGGTTGAACAGGAAGTTGATTTCCTTGCAGAACTATGCAGTCGACCACTTCTTGAAAATAAATGTTTCAAAATGAAATATGTTAGTTATGAAATGTAAGAAAAATAGAAAATTATGTAATTTCAATTGGCACATAGGTCCTGAAAAATTGGAGATTGCAGACTCATATCCTTATTTAGGGAAACTAATGGCAGGTAGCACATAGAACAAATTCCATACTGAACACAGCGCATCTAAAGCAGTATCGCACGCCAACGGTTTGCGTATCTTTTATAATGCTATTGGTAGAAGGCATTTTTTACATGCATTAATGGTTTTTAAAGTAACAATTCCATCAACACTGCTTTATGCCATTTAATTCATACCTGTCAAAGATTGGACTTTTGGGACAGAATCGAAGGTCAGATTTTACGCAAATTGTGTAATTTTAATACTTTAGTCCCAACGGCTGCTATTAGGCTGGGATTTGGCTTAATAAGCTCCTACATCCAAGGTTTAGCTAGGGTTTTGCGTTGGGGATACCAGTTGAAAAATAGCGAGCAAGATTCATTAAGAGGGATCATGTGTCAAGAAGTTTTTGGTGTTCGGGCTAATGATTATTCCTTTTTTTTTTTGGTCAAAGGTTTATTTGCATTTTTTTATAAACATAGAAAAAAGCAAGGAATTTGCACAAATCATAATTATTCCTTTTATCATGATTTTTTATTTGCACAAAAAAAAAAACTTCTCTGTACAAGAAGATTTAGTGAATACTCTTCTTCCTTTAGAATTTAAATCTTTTTTAAAAACCTCTAGTGGTAAGATTAGTTTTAATAGAGACATTGAATTCTGTAATTCCAAAAAGAGACTAGAGTTAATTTCAAGGACAAACACACCAAAAACTTCTCAAAAATATGTATACAGGAATTTACAGCATGGAACCCGAAGGCTTTTCACACTTTGTCGCATGAATCTTTTACCTTTAAACGATTTACCTGCACACTGGTCCCCAAATCTGAGTAATGGAAAAATCTATAATCTTTGCAAATTGAGTGTTCAGACCTTGGATCACATCTTGTTTGCATATCCTGCAATGACCACGTGCCGCCGTCGTTGGCTTCGGCCAATGTTCCTACAAAATGGTGTCAAAAATTTAACTTCTGCACGCGACTTCCTATTTTGTCCAAAAAAATGAAGCAGTGTGTTTAAAACTTTCTAATTATTAAAAGGAGTTCATGTATATATTTTAATCTTGTTTTCGCTGCTGTTTGCACAAAAGGGAGTTGCTCTCTTCCCTCTTCCTTTCTGCTGCTAGCTTAAAGTCTCAGATAAAGTAAGATACTGGATTGCGTTTTCTTGCACATGTCCTGCTGCTATTGTATTACTCTGTGGCTAGGATAGGATATGCTTTATAAATTCTGTTTGCTGCTAAAATCAAATAATCTGCTGACGATGAATTTTGCATTTTATTTTGTATTTTAACTTGTTGACCTATTGTCCCTCATACATGTTTTGTACTTTGTAGGATACATCTTGCCATTTTATTCTGTCTTTTGTCCATGGAATGATTGTTGCTATATTTACACTTTCATGTAATAATTTGTATGTATTTTATGTGGACCTCGTATGAGTTCCAAATCTTAATAAATATTTGAATTGAATTGAATTGAACCTCTATATAACTGAGTTAGGGATCATACCAGGCTACCACTGACAGCAGTTTGTGTTATCCAAGCACATATCTTATCTTCCACATATGTAGAGCAAGATGTCGAAATGGATCCATACTACAGGATGAAAGCAAGCATAATACACTTGTAAGAAAGTAACCTTTTTGCCCTGAAACCCTCAATTTCTTTTCACTGATACAGGTGATTACTGATTCTAAAATGCCCTGGGCTCTGCTAACCAGGCCCAAGGCCACTGCTCTGTCCTTAACAAATTACAACACAAGTGGTTTATCAAAGGTGAGCAGGTGAAGCTGGCCTATACATGCAAGTATTTGGGCATAATTTTGGAAGGCCATCTGTTGTTTACTAATCATATTACATCAGTGCAATCAAAAACAATCTTTAATATTTTCTTTGAAGTTCTTATAAAAGAAAATTGAGTTGCCCTTCACACAGCCATCTTCTGACGGGGATAGCGCTACAACTCTTTCTCTCTCTGACTTATGGCCTGGAAATATGGTATGGCAAGGAGTTAGTTATCCTAAATCAGCTACAAACTAAGGTGTATAAAGCAGTGTTTTGCCTCCCCAAAGCATTCTCCCCAGCCCAGATGCATTTGGAATTTGGTCTTCAAAATCAGAAATTCCAACAAATCAACACCTGTCGTTTTCCGAAGGGAGTGGAGGAAGGAGAGGTTGTGTACCAGTACTCTGAAGGAATCCAAGTTTCCAATGCAGGAATCTGATAGTATGTGTGTTGCACCATGGGCCAACACCTACACTGAAAATCTGAAAAGAGCAGTGTGCCATGAGAAAATATACTAGCATAGAGTACACAGGGATCCAGAGTACACATTGGCACCTCCAGGTTCCAAAAGAACCTGCATCACCTGCAGAGTACCCCAGGGTTCCTAGCCCTGTCATCTCCAAACTCTACATGGAGCTAGTTGGTGCTCTTTTCATAGATAATAGCATCAATATTAACCAATATGCTGATGATACACAAATATGCTTGAAAAACTACTCTGCTTTAGACATCCAACACCTCAAACACTGCCTGCTCAACATCCAGTCCTGTATGTCTAGTGCTTTCCTGAAGCTCAACCCAACCAAGACAGAATTCCTGTTATTTGCCAAGAACAACAAACAAGAAACAGTATGGACCTGGCTCAATGACATGAGCCTTGATGGCTGGGTATGCCAACTTTCCCAGACTGCCAAGTCAGTTGGATTCACCCTGAACACAAACCTCACCCTTATGGAACACATTTCTAAAAAATAAAGATGACCTGGTACTAGCTCTTTCTGAAAGTGACTTCAGAACTGCTATTCAAGCTCTTGTATCCTTGCAACTGGATGGTTTAAACACCCTTTTCCATGGCCTTCCAGGCTCCACAAGGGCCCCACTTAAGGACAACTTACTAATGGCAGCACATCTCATCTAGGTACTGAAGAAATATGATTATGGATCCTGGATTTATGATATTTTTTTTTACTTTTCCATCTGTATTAATCCATATGTATTTTTTGGCCATCTTATTGCTACTAACCCTTTTTTGTGTGTTTTGTCAACAGATGTGTGATAACTCAAATATTTCCACATTTATTTACCAGATAAACTCACACTCATATATTGATGCCTGTCAGGCTTTAGTTTAGCACATTACACAGCCAAAAACAATAAAATAATAAATCCACATTACAAAATTAGCATAATAGCACAAATACATATTGAAATATGAAGTAATTTAAGCACGTCTCATCCAGCTTTGTACCTCCCCATGCTGCCAATATGTACAGCAATTGGCCATGCTGCCAATATATACAGCTGTTGGTCTGAAAGTCAATAATCTCATCATAGAGAGCCACTCAAAAGAAGCCAAATTATCTGTATTTTTCTGCTTTCACAAATAAATACACACAGGAAACACAATGCTTTTTAGGTTTTGCCTGGCGAAAGCTGCACACTGCGCAGCTTTTTCGCGCAGACGAAAACCTAATGAGTATAGTATGGGGCTTGGAATCCGCCCCCGTCTTCCATTGGCTAGCTCCATAAATGGAGGCTATCCATTGGAAGACACGTTTGTCCGTCAATGCAGGACCAGATTCGGGGGCGTTCCCGAGAATTTTTGGCTTTTGGCTACGTCACGCTACGTCAGCCGAAAGCCAATTCTCAGGAACGCCCCTGAATCTGGTCCGTCATTGCCGGCACCTACCTTCCTGCTCGGGACGCGCTGCTTTTTTTTATGTTTCCTCGTGTCGGGTCTCCTCTTTTGTTCCTTGCTGCCCTCGATGTTGGTGCCCAGGTCTAGAGGTGAGTGACCTTCCCCCCCCTTCCTGCTCGATCCCCGCCCGGGGGTTTCTTCGGGCCTTGTGGCTCGCTGTCTGGAGGGCTGTTGTGTTGCTTGGGGGCTGTGTACTAGAGTTATTTATATTTTGTCTTTTCCTTTGTTTGCCGAGGGATTCCATTTCTTTCTGTGATCTCCCCCCCCCCTTTTTTCCTGCTCGCTCCCCGCCAGGGGGGGTTCCTTCGGGCTTGGAGGCCTGCTGCTTTGACCGCTGTGAGTGACTTGGGGATGGGGTACAAGAATTATTCGTTTTCTATGTTGCTTCGTCTGCCGAAGGAGTTTAATTCTGTCGTGGGATTTATTGTTTGTTCGGGTGTGGTAGGTTTTTCTCTTAGGATTAGCTTGCGGGCGGTTATAGGGGTCACGCAGTTTCCGTTCTTTGATCCTGGATCTGCTTTAGTTTACAGTCTCATTGTGACACATTTTCTCTATGGGGGGGCGGGTGTGTGGGGTGGAGCGTTAGCTTGTATATTTACTAGGGGACAGTATTGGCCTCTAAGGTGTCCTATTTTCTCCCTTTTGCGGGGCGGGTCTCTATGCGGGGATTTTCGTAATGTTGCTTAGGCCTGCCTTTTGTATGTTACTGTGGGGGTTGGGGCTCTGGGCACCGGGTTGGGGGGCGGTAATTATCAGTAATGTTGTTTGTCTCTGTTATCTAAGTGATGTATCCCATCCGTTGGGAATTTTGTTGTTGTGGCTAAGGTAGTATGTTTTCCTATTGGTTCGGGATGCGCTGCTTTTTTTTATGTTTCCTCGTGTCGGGTCTCCTCTTTTGCTCCTTGCTGCCCTCGATGTTGGTGCCCAGGTCTGGAGGTGAGTGACCTCCCCCCCCCCCGCTTCCTGCTCGATCCCCGCCCGGGGGTTCCTTCGGGCTTGGAGGCTTGCTGCTTTGACCGCTGTGAGTGACTTGGGGATGGGGTACAAGAATTATTTGTTTTCTATGTTGCTTCGTCTGCCAAAGGAGTTTAATTCTGTCGTGGGATTTATTGTTTGTTCGGGTGTGGTAGGTGTTTCTCTTAGGATTAGCTTGCGGGGCGGTTATAGGGGTCACGCAGTTTCCGTTCTTTGATCCTGGATCTGCTTTAGTTTACAGTCTCATTGTGACGCATTTTCTCCATGGGGGGGCGGGTGCGTGGGGTGGAGCGTTAGCTTGTGTTTTTACTAGGGGACAGTATTGGGCTCTAAGGTGTCCTATTTTCTCCCTTTTGCGGGGCGGGTCTCTATGGGGGGATTTTCGTAATGTTGCTTAGGCCTGCCTTTTGTATGTTACTGTGGGGGTTGGGGCTCTGGGCACCGGGTGGGGGGGCGGTAATTATCAGTAATGTTGTTTGTCTCTGTTATCTAAGCGATGTATCCCATCCGTTGGGAATTTAGTTGTTGTGGCTAAGGTGGTATGTTTTCCTATCGGTTATCGATGATGCGGGGCGTGGGTTGCCAGCTGGATGTGTGGGATAACGGGTCTCGATTGTGGGGCGGGTCTCTTAGGAGAATGTAGGAATGTTTCTTCATTTCCATTGTGGCTGCTCTTTTAATCCTGTTTTCCGCGGTAGTTCATCTGCCTTTATCTGTAGTTCGAGGGGAGGGGCGCTGGCGCTGCTTCGGTTGACTTTGATGTGGTAACCCGAACTGCCGTTCAGTGTCATGCCAATGCTATCTTTTGCTAACGAACATTTCGGGCTCCGGTGTAGTAAGGGCTGCCGCGCTGCAAATCCTACAGAAAGTGGGGGGCATGTAGGCTTGCTGGCAAGGCCTGGCAGACTTTATTTTGCGGGGGCTTTCATGTTTCATGACCGGCACCCGTTTCAGAGGGCGGTCACCTTTCCCCCTCCTCTACCCTATCGGGTATGGACAGTTGTGCCAGGTAGGCGCCTGCCTGTCCTTCCCGGGGACCCTGTGCATCTCAGGCTGCTAGGGAGGTCCGCATGGGGTGCCCCGGTCCTTCATCAGCAGATAGTGGCCATCTTGTGGGGCCGCCATTGCTGGCCACGAGGGTCATTTGCCTGTGCGGCCATTTTTGGGGTCTTGACCTGCTCGGACAAGGGGGAGGGGCGGTGGGAGCGGCCATTTTGGTCACCTCCACCTCTGGCCTTCCAACTGTTTTTCAATCTAGTGAAGTCACTGTGCAAGATTGTGCCTATGCATGCTTCTGTGTGTTATCCTCATGTGCCTTATTGATGTCTTACAACAATACGTGCACTCGCATTCTAGGACCTTGACCTCACTGTGTATGTTGTTTAAAGAAGTTTCTAAGCAGCTGCCTGCGTCCATCTGAGAGTGGCTTGTATGAGATATATTGTCCCCCATAACATTTGTAATATGAGCAATTCAAGTCACCAAGGAACATTGTGACCTTCTAGAGGAAAGAGTCCGAAAGCGGGTTACTTAAAAAGGTCTTGGAACTGCAGGTATCTTGCAATATCATTTTAATGTATAGTTGGGAACGAATATATTCTTTATAATGAACAGTTGCAGAATAACTCTCTCCAAAGCTGTATAGAACTCTGAGGGCCTGATGTGCATTGCCAGACAAGGGGGGGGCTCTCTGTGTGTGGGCGGGGGGCTCTCTGTGTGTGGGGGGGCTTTCAGTGTGTGGGGGAGGGGCTCTCAGTGTGTGGGGGAGGCTCTCAGTGTGTGGGGGGCTCGCAGTGTGTGGGGGGCTCGCAGTGTGTGGAGGGAGCTCGCAGTGTGTGTGGGGGGCTCGCAGTGTGTGTGGGGGGCTCGCAGTGTGTGGGGGGGCTTGCAGTGTGTGGGGGGCTCGCAGTGTGTGGGGGGGCTCTGTGTGGGTGTGTGTTGGGGGGGCTCTCTGTAGGTGTTTGTGGGTGTCATTTGCGAAAGATAAAGCTAGTGCCATTGCAAATGACAATGCCATTTATTAATGTTTAAAAAAAAACGTATATAAAAATAATGTCAAGAGCATTGCCAATAGCTCAAACTTTAACAAAGGCATAACCATTGCATTGTAAATGCTTGTTGTCTGTATTTACCTGCAACAATTCGTAAAAAGGGAAAACAGGGAGCCCTACATATGATCACTTCATCCCATCCTGACAGAACTCAATTGACTTCTTAATCCTGCCTTTCCCATCTTCAAAACCTACAGTATCATTTACAAAGCCATCATGACCAGCACCCCCACTTATCTTGGAGACAAGTTCACCATCTCTGGTGGTTCTCAGCACACCCACAGCGAGTGCACTATGAGACTGCAGAATAAAAATGTCCCAAAGAAAAAGCAATGCAGCAGGCCTTTTCCATCTATGCATCCAAGATCTGCAACAACATCCCTGTATGCATCAGGATCGCCCAACACTGCTTCAATTTAGAAAAGAGTTGAAGACTCACCTCTTTAAATAACAATGCATTAATTTCAAGTCCACAGCCAATGCACCTGTTCTAGCACTCGTTGACTTTTTAATTTTTTTTTATTTGTTTATTGGCATTTTATCAACATACAATCACTAAGCACAATGTGAGCATCTTCAGGACAGCAATGTTACGGCAATATCTCATCATGGACAGTATAATCATAATAGCAGTACCATGTCCCCCCCACCAACACTTGATGAAAACACAACAATGTACAATAGTAATATGAAGGCTATCGAGAATGTAGGAAGGAAAAACAAAACTCATAACACCAATTGAGTACCATCATTTGTTATCTTTGCGAGAAAAAATGTTCAAATATTTACATATAGCAATTCACATATCATATAACAGTGTGAAGATTTTAGAAAGGGTGTCCCAAGTGTAGAATGTGAGCCGAAGAGGGGTTTGAGCACACATTAAAGTGACAGCAGTGACAGTTATGTACACGGTTTCAACATGGGTATATTTACAAGTAAGTGGGAAAACGACCATACACACAGTATTCAATAATATATACAATGACTATTTGATTCATAGACATTGATTAGTAGGTTCATTCCCGAGGAGCGTCGACGGTGTTTCGACCCTTTAATGGATAGAGGGTCTCGTCAGGACAGCGGCGGTGTGGGACATCTGTCAGAATCCAATCAAGGACTCAGTGATAGAGTAAGTGCCGACCATGCGTAAAGAAAGGGACGATAAAAGTACTCCCAATGAACCCAGCCGGGTACACTGTAAGTAGCCGATTGATACGAAGAATTTAATTTGTGTGTGGCAACAACACGGAACTCGATTGTAGAATCATGGCACTGAAGTGCTGCAATGAGCACGGATAGGGCGCTAACCAGGAAATTGCCTAAAGGCACGCGCGGTCTGTCTTAGTCCGACTGCTTAGTGGTGATTCACCACTAAGCACTAAGCCACGATTCTACGATCGAGTTCTGTGTTGTTGCCACACACCCTAAGGCCTGTTGGACACTGATAACGGTAATCACAGATCTGGAAGGGAGATACACCATCACGAAATGTGAAGGTAAGGGAATGTGTTTTCATGTGGTTAACACGTATGGACCGAACTATGACTGCCCTTCCTTTTATCTGAATGTGGCATCCAAGATAAGGGAACACTGCGGGGGCCATGTCCTGTGGGGAGGCGACTTTAACATGGTGCGACACTCTGTGCTGGACAGATCGGATGGTCCGGATCGTAGACCGTCGAGCTCTGGTTGCACACTCGAAACTGAGATGACTAGGTTGGGACTGCAGGACGTTTGGAGGGCTCGGTACCCAACTCAGGGAGGGTGCACGCACTATTCGGCGCAACACAACATACACACGCGAATAGATTATTGGTTGTTCCCTGTCCCTCTCCCAAGGTACTGTCGTGTGTGACACTGCCCCGCACGTATTCTGCCAACTCCCCTGTACTCGTCAAGGTTAAAGCGTTGATGTCCCACCCCCCGTTCAGTTGGCGTTTACCTCCATATGCACTACAGGACGCAGTTTTTTGCGAGGAACTGGCGACTGCTGCGAGGTATTCTTTGAGAAAAACGTGGGTTCGGAGGACTCCTTCCTTACCGTGTGGGAGGCCTTCAAAGCTTACATGCGCGGGCTGGCTAATGCTAAGCATGCAGGTGTTCTCAAGTCGATACGTGCTCGACTTTCCCTCTTAGAAGCTAGATTAAAGGATATTGAAACGCGCTGGCTGCGAGATTCCGACGAGGAGTGGACTAGCAAACTGGCATGAACGATTCGCGAATATCTCAAAGAGGCAGATGCCGAAGTGAAGCATTTAGGGAAATACGCCATAGCTAGGTCCTATGGAGAGGGGGAATGCCTGGGTGCAGTGCTGGCGCGTCTAGTGAAACGGCATAGACAGGACACGCGAGTGCCCAAGATGAGAACTGAACACTCGGGTGAGGATTTAACTGACGAACAGGTGGCGGCGCGATTTAGAGACTATTATGCAGCGCTGTATGCCTCTAGGGGACCATCTTCGGAGGAACGTATCTTAGACTATTTGACGCACATCCAACTGCCTGGATTGACAAATACACATAGAGAATTTTTGGTCCGCCCGTTCGAACGGGAGGAAGTAGTCTGGGCACTGTCATCAATGAAGGATGGGAGTGCCCCTGGCAGCGATGGCTTCCGGCCTCTTTCTACAAAACGTTTTCTGAGCTATTGATACCCAAACTATTGACGTTAGTTGAAGAGATGGCGGAGGCGGAGGCGATGCCGCCGACAATGAGTAAAGCTAATTTTGTGGCTATACTTAAGCCTGGGAAACCCCCTGATGATTGCGCTTCATATGGGCCTTTGTCGCTGCTTAACGTGGACGCTAAGATCTTTGCTACCTGGAAGTCTCCTTCTTTACAGAAATTGTTGTACAAGCTAGTGCTCTACTCACACTTTGAACGCAATCACAGATGTTGTATTGAAAACGTGGAACTAAGCACTTTCCCTTTGGTTTATGAATAATCATGCAAAACGGCTGCAGTTATGAAATTCTGCAACGGACTAAAGCAACATCACTACCCTTTTTTAACATAAACGTAAAGAGAGAAATAGGTTATCAACAGTTTGGCAGCAGAAGAACCACCAAATGACAGTGAGAAGCCAGCTCACAGAAGAGCACCCCCGCAACTTTACTTCTCGTGGTCTCGTCTCTCTCACAGTAACAGAGCAACTGGAGTGTTAGAATACTGAATTGTACTAAGGCCGGACTGGCTACCAGGCGTTTTGGTATGCTGCCAAGGTGGGGGCTGATGTCACTGCAGTGGGGGCTAATTTCGTTGAAGGAAACCTGCGTGTGCTTCGAAATAAACAAAGCAAAACGAATTTCGCAGGTCCCCATCAACGAAATCAGCCCCCAGCTCGGCAGCATGCCAAACGCCCGGTAGCCAGTCCGGCCATGCTGTCTTTTTCAAAACACTTTTTCAAAACACTTACACTCATTGTTGAACGGAGGATCCAGGCTCAGAGAAACGAGGCTTTCCAGTGCACCAGGGCACTTTGACCATCAGCGCACGAGGCTTCCTGTCTACTCCTCGCCGCACCCGCTCCGCGGGTGCCGCTTCGCTGCTGGGTTACAGCGCCAGCAGCTTCTTGGGAGGACACGCGAGGACTCTTAGCGGCAAGGCGGTAAGGGGCGCGAGGCACCAGCGGGGCTGCGAGCGTGCGGGGACTTCATTTCCCAGAAGTCCCTGCGAGACCAAGGAAGAGCTTCCGGTCCGCTCTCCCTGCTGGCCCGCCCCCCGCCCATCAAAGGTTTTTAAAAAGCGTCCCTGTTCTCACCATCTGTGGGACACTTACACTCATTGTTGAACGGAGGATCCAGGCTCAGAGAAACGAGGCTTTCCAGTGCATCAGGGCACTTTGACCATCAGCGCACGAGGCTTCCTGTCTACTCCTCGCCGCACCCGCTCCGCGGGTGCCGCTTCGCTGCTGGGTTACAGCGCCAGCAGCTTCTTGGGAGGACACGCAAGGACTCTTAGCGGCAAGGCGGTAAGGGGCGCTAGGCACCAGCGGGGCTGCGAGCGTGCGGGGACTTCATTTCCCAGAAGTCCCTGCGAGACCAAGGAAGAGCTTCCGGTCCGCTCTCCCTGCTGGCCCGCCCCCGCCCTTTCTGCGCCTCCTACAAAACGCCAACTAACTCCCGCAGCGCGGGACGCAGCCCGGGCTAAGACTGGGCAAAGACAGGGCCGTTTTAGGCCGTTAGAGACCGATTAAGACCGGACCGGGCCAGTCCTCTTGGCTTTTATCTGTGTGTTTCTGTAGTCGGTTTCCCTGCTTTGATTATTTTAATATCCCTTCCACACAATGTCTTCTCGCGAAACTAGGAGCAAGGCTACAAAGACCTCCAAAAAAGCCACAGGCACTCTAGATGATTTTATCACCAGGACCAGTCTTTCTATTGATAATAAAATAACTAAACTTCAGCATAAAGTATCAATAGAATTAGAGTGTGCTAGGAGGCTCTCAACCGAACTTGCTCTCAGAAAAAAATCTTCTTTAGGCAGTATCGCAACCTCCAAAACTCCCGAACGCATTACTGGCCCAAAACCAATCATCACTTTGGCCGAGGTTCATTCAACAGTAGAGGAAACAACCCCTCTTATTAATCATGATCCCACTGGGCCTCCCGTTAGTGCTGAATCCGAAAGTCTTCCATCATTGAATTCTCCAATAGAGAGTACTGAGGTTAACATAAATGGGGCGACCTGTAAGCCACCGGTTGAGACAGAGACTAATAAAAGTCAGTCATCCGCTAAGGTACCATCAAAGCACAAGAGAAAGCGCAAACATCTAACTGCCTACGCTAGGAAAAAGGCAAAAGTAGCACTTAGCCATAATATCACGGGGGAACTCCAAGTATGCCTAGTGTAATAATTGATAACACCATACACGATGTAGCGCCAGTAACCGTAGAAAGCACTAATGTCAGCGTAGATGACCAAATCTCTATTGTAATGGCTGACCATTCTGTCTATGAGGGCCAAAGAGTCTCGTCTGATATGACAGAACAAGATGGAGGAAGGGAAGAATTTCTAAAATTAGTGTGGGAGACGCTTAAGAGATTACTTAGACCATTAGAAGTCAGGCTAACTGGCATTGAGAACCAGCTACTTGAAGTCGAGAAAAGTGTCATCACCCTGTCAAGTTTAAGCCTCAACTGTACTGAAGTGACTAGGGCCCCTCAACAAGCTCCAGTTCCCCCCCCGGTTTTACCAATGAATGCAAACCCATCGAATGCTCAGCAAAAAAAGGAGGGGATAGTAAGAAATACAAACAATAAACAGCCAACTAGCACTAATGATAAATTAAATTCAACTCCCTCAACCTCCACAACTGCAAATACCACTAGTAAACCCTCGCAGAAAAGTCATGGTCATAATAACTCATCACAATTGCCAATTCCCACCACTAGCCACCCTTCGAATCAGAGTGTACCGGCCCCAAAAAAACCTCCATCAAATCCGCCTGTACACCCTTATATCACCCCTGCAAGCATTCAATCCTTACCTGATAGACCTTCTGTAAATACCACTCATAAATCAAACTTTCAGTCTAGTCATACGTACAGCAACTTTAGAGGAGGGTATATAGATCTGCCACCTGACGCCAGTCCATTTGTAGCCGTTCTCACAGGGGTGCCTGAATTGGATAGCCAATATGAAGAGAACTTCCAATCCCTAAAAAATAAAGTCATTTTTTGGCTAAATACAAACATACCCATTCCGAACCAGATGAAAAGAAAAATCCTTATGGTTCGGAGGGTACCGTGGGTAGGGCCTATGACCAAATCAATCACGGGTGATTGCATTGTTATATCCTTTGAGGAACCCCACAGTGCTGAACAGATCTGCAACTGGAAATCGTATGGTGCAACTCCTCCCATCGAAGCCAGGCCCTTATCATTCTTTTACCCTCCACCTAGACCCATTCAACACGGCCCCAAGTGGAACCCTGTCAAACAGTATTATGGCTACGCACCTAACTTGGCCAGACAGGGTGATCATAATATGTGGTCTGGCATCCCCACCTTCAATAGATTCAGTTGTTTGGATGCAGTTGATTGACTTGGAACTATGCCTGACTGTATCTCTAAGTTGTATGACACCTTCTGTAACATGGATAAAGGTAATCCCCATCTCACAAATGTCCTACAATTGTATGATGATGACCAGGTCACTGAGGATAGGATGTATAGGACCATCTCAAACCACAAGAAAATGGAATTATCTCTAACAGCTGGAAATGCACGCTATAGTCTAGTTAGGGGTGGTCCGGACGGGGGATTTGATACTGTAGTTGGAGAAAGAGCCAAAGACGTAGAGAAAGACATGCCAAACTTTCAGTTAGACAGTGTAGCTAACCAGCGTGTAACCAAGCCTTCCCCTGACGACCAGAGCATACCACCTCGCTTACTTATTCTATCGTGGAACATCGCAGGTGTTGGCAAGAACCTAAAAGACCCCGACTGGGCAGACTATATTGACACCTGTGACATTTGTCTGTTACAAGAAACCTGGGCGACTGAAGTTCCACACCGGGTTGGTTTTAAAACTTATGGAACCGAGGCAGTCCAGTCTGACAGAGGAAGACCATCAGGTGGCCTAATTATTTGGCTAAAAATCACTCTGGTCATGCAGGTTGAATTTATTGATACAGGCACCTCAGATATTCTGGCCCTAAGGGTCATTCCCCCTAATGGAAATGAATGTTACATCATCAACGTCTACAACAGACCGATCGGCCATTCCAAGGTTTCGCCAACACTTGAAGCCTTGGATCTCCTCTTGAATAACGTAGTTGGAGACACTCCGGTTATTTTGGGAGGAGACTTAAACTGTAATTTCGAACCTGTTCCGGGCATCTCTGATGTTTTTGAAGACGAAGATCAAGCGTATAAGATTCCCCAGCTTGAGACCACAAAATTTGTCAAATATTCTACCTTGGCCGGCCAACTACTAAGACTAACTGTAGATCATGGTCTTAGAGCATGCAACGGCCGCCTCCCGTCGGACTTGCAAAAACAAGCAACCTTCCCCAAAGCCAAAAGCAACCTAGATTTTGTACTCGTTTCTCTTAGCATCTGGCACTTTTTGATTGACTTGAAAGTGACAAGTAGGGGGGAAAGTGATCACTATCCTTTGGAACTTTACATCAATGTGCATATGGTTAGTGACACCATCTCAACAACAGCCGAGAACACCCATGGAAGCATGTGTGAGGACGTCCACATAAACAACAATAGACGCGCAGTAAAATGGCCCCGCGTTTTGGCGGATGGTAAGGCATTAGCGTCGGTGTACTCTCTTTTTGAGCAAACGTTTGCACATATAGTTGACCTTACCTTCTTACCTGAACACTTTGATCATTTCATTGAACTCCACAATGTCTTCTTCAAAGAAATAAAAACATATCTGTCAAAAATGTCAAGAAAAAAGCAACAAAACATAAGAGTGGCCAATCACGGAAAACTATGGTATGACCACTCATGCAGGATTGCTAAAAGAAACTTATTGCTTGCCATCAAAAACAAGGCAAAGGAAGAAGTTAAACTCGCAAGGGTGGAATACAAACGTGTACAAAAAACATCTAAAAAACTCTGGGAGGAATCGATTTGGGCTGAAATGTTAGCTGCTGCAAAAACAAATGATAATGTTGGCTTCTGGAGGCTGGTGGCAAATGGGGGGCATGCTGGGAGAGTTGTGAAAGATGTATTCCTGGACGAGATGACCTGGGTAACTCACTTTACAACTCTCTATAAACAATACGATGGTGACAACAACAGGAACATATGGTCCCCTCCTCCTATTGAATCCCTTAACTTTACATTGGAGGAGACAGTAAGGGCGATCAACGAACTTAAAAACTCCAAAGCCCCTGGTCCTGATAAAATACCGAGGGATCTATACAAACACGACGTTGATGTCTGGGCCCCTTATGTGAACCGCCTGTTTAATGTCTTATCTTCAAACTGCAGCTTTCCAGATAGTTGGCGTGCTGCGGAGGTTGTGTTAATATTTAAAAAGGGGGATAGACTGATACCTTCTAACTATAGACCAATCAGTCTTATGGACACGCTCCAAAAACTGTATGCCAAACACCTGCTATTCCGGATCAACGACTGGCTGGAAGACTCGAACATAATATCCAAATTCCAAGCTGGATTTAGGAGCAAGACCAGCACTATAGACCAAATTTTTCGATTCTGTTGTTTGATCTGGAAGTATGTGCACATCAAAAAAGGTCACCTGTATGTAGCCTTCGTTGACCTGAGGGCTGCATTCGATCTTGTCCCGCGCAGTCTGCTTTGGAAAACTCTAAGCGAAGCAGGTCTACCGGGATGCCTCTTAGCCCAAATAGTTGAGCTGCATGCTGACAACTTTGCAAACATTAGGTGGGGCCCTAATGGTGAGTTGACACGCAATATTCCTATTGAACGCGGGGTTCGCCAGGGGTGCGTCCTGGCCCCTACCTTGTTCTCTTTGTTTATTAATGATGTCCCTGAATATTTGAATGCCTGTGTCAATGATTCCCCGCAGCTTAATGGAGAAAGGGTGCCTGTGTTGCTCTTCGCAGATGACACAATACTTATATCTCAAACAAAAAAGGGCCTCCAGGCACTCCTTAACTCCTTCAGCTGCTACTGCTCGACCAAGGGCTTGGAAATTAATGCTGACAAAACAAAATGCATGTCATTAAATCCCAGTATACCAGACAGAGGGCTCTTGACCTTGAATAGTCAAAAACTAGGTACTGTAGAAAACTTTTCCTATTTGGGTGTTGTACTCGATTCGAAACTAAGCTGGAAGGCCCAAATCGAGAAAAGTAAGATATCATATACCCAAAATGTCAAACCGATCCTATGCAAAATGAATGCCAGCACAAGTAAAAGTGTAACCCCTGTTTTAGAACTTTTTAAATTTAAAATTCAATCTGCTGTCCTATATGGAGCAGAGATATGGGGCCCTTGGGCAAAAAATAGTTTTCAGAGCATGGACAATAAGTTCATGCGTGCCACTGTAAGAGTTCCAAATAGTACACCTCTTTTACCCCTCCAACTTGACCTGAATTTTAGGAGAACAGATTATTTTGCTATTTTAAGACCACTAATATTCTGGGTTAGGCTTTGGACCACCCCGGAGCTGATAGAATACAGAAATGGTTTACAAGAACTGTTGATTCTTGATTCTCTTAATTCCATACAATGGCTAGTGCACATTAAAAAATGGTTTACACTCCTGGGCTTATATTCAATGTGGGAGACTCCTGACAAAATGCCTACCTCTTCCAAACTAATAGTCAAGCGAGCCTTCTGGACTCACATGAGTAGAAAAATAGTGGATGGAAGTAGTGTTGGGTCCGCAGTTCAGGCTTTTTTTATCATTTAAGGATGAGTTCCATTTTGAATCATTCCTGGATGAAATAGAGCCACCCATCGCAAAGACCCTCTATTTAAAGTTCAGATACGGGATACTTATGCTGAACCACAATACAGAACGATGGGCACAAAAAAGACTGGGAGAATTGTATGCTAAAACGGGGTGTTGCCCTATGTGTTCCAATGCCTGCATAGAGAACGAAGTTCATATGTTTTTTGTTTGTAGTGCATACATGAATGCTAGAAAGAAATGGCTAAAACCAATGTGTAACCTCTTGGGAACCAGATCCTGCTCTATAGCCTATAAGATCATGAAAAGTACTTCAACCCAGTACATTGTATTTAGCATAAGTAAATTCCTCTATTCTGTTTACATAATCCGTAAGAAACAAGGACAGGTACTTTGAGTTGGACAGGTGTATATGTTTACAAAACCTTCAAATTTTAAAACTTTAAAATTTTACAATTAAATGTTTTTTTAAAACATGAAAATGTAAAAACGATTTTTTTTCCCAAGTACCATTTTTAATTAATTGTTGCCATGCATATTGCTTGATTGCTTATTTTCTATGTATGTATGTGACTTTTATGGCCAAATTGGCCGAAATAAAGTAATAAATAAAATAAAAATATACTTTAACCGCGAAATTGTAAGAATGTCTGGGGTAGAGGTTGCATACTGGCTACAGCAAAAAAAAACAATGTGTCTTCTAAAGTGTACAACTGGGGGAGAATGACATGTGGGCTCCTAGTGTGATATTAGCCCTCCCACAAACCTGGGAGAGGAGTTGGCCTAATGACTAGGGTGGTCAATCTCGAATCTGGGGAACCGGGTTAGAGTCTCGGCAATGACGCTGAACATTCAGTGATTCTGAATCTCATAATCTCCCCGTGCCTAATAAAAATGAATGTGTCCTCATGTAACGCAATTGGTGCTATGTAAAGCGCTTTAATACCCGATACTTTGGGTCAAGTTCTCGCTATACCAAACTCTGTAAAATAAAAAAATACAATACATGCACAGTCTCATTTATTCTCAGTTTACAAAAACCCACACATGAAGAAGACAATCAGAGCATCACAAAGGTGCGGGCTTTACGTACCTTAGGGGGTCTATGGCCCTGATTTAGAGTTTGGCACGCATGTACTCCCTCACAAATGCGATGGATAGTCTGTCTCCCTGTTTACAAGAGCACTAGTATACCTGTCACATTTGTAACGGAGTACTCATCTGCCAGGCTCTAAATTAGGCCCTAAGGCACTGTTTTGACGACTTTTTCTCTTCTATCTTTAGGTGCAATAACATTTGCACAAGGCCCCACTAACATGTATTTGGCTTCTCATTTTACAAAAGGCAATATAATATTTTATAGATCTCTTGTCTACTTGCAATTTCTATCCAGATCTGGCACTAGCTTCAGGCCTAAAACAGCGAGAGAAGATAATTATTTTGCTTGGAGCGCTCATATGCCTTAGCACCTGGTATGGACTATTCGTACAATAATATCACTTTTCATCACAGCCAGATCCCAATCTGTAAAACTGTCATTGGCCTCCAAAGTGTAATGGAGCCAGCTCCGAGATGGAACAATTGTACGTTTTGATCTACATGAAAGAAAGTCTTGATTCTATTAAAGACACAGAGGCGAGTATTGTGCTATTTCTTTCCTTCATTACTCGAATAGCGCCCAAAAACCTGTATCAGACATTATTAAACTACTACACCCTCCATGAAGGTAGATGTAGAAACAAATAAAACAGTCTAGCCAATAAACCCTTTAATGGTCTAAAACTCATATCCTGTGGGTAACACCTTTCTTTGATACAGCTTGTCTGAAAACTTCCACCTTGCGACTGTTTAGGACAATTCTTCTTCCCGTCACCAGAGCATCTTCATCCTTTCCAACTTGTCCTGTTTCACCCCTTGGCCTACCCAAATATCCAAAGGAAGGTAGACCTCCAGCCAAGAACAGAAATAATCAATGTACTTCATTTAATAATATACATAAATATTCAACAAAAGCAAATCTTCATATTGCAACATCCTAACAATTACATGATGAGCTTACCAAGCCATTTGTGGTGACATCTAATATCTACAGTATTCCGCACAAAAAATAAAACCCTTGAGTATCAGCCACTTTTTTTCTGTTGAGAGTTAATACTCACCTCAATGTCAATTTATCACAGTTTAGTAATGTGATATTCTAGGGTAAGACGTGGAGGCTTCAATTATGTTGATTCAAAGCTTTGACAAAACCCCTGAAGCCATCCTTTCAAATGTCTTAAAATATGATTCCTTAAATACTGACTATTGCAATAAGTCTGCCACCTTGATAAAATCTTCCAAACATATACTGACCTCAAATGGTTTGAATGCCAAAGCCCCAGTTGAAAAATGTGCCTCAAAACTTGATACATCTGTTGACGCTTTCCACATCCAGGCCTGCCTGCTGCATCACCGATATAATCTAATACACCTAAATGGGAGGCGCCACCACTTAAAAAGAATGTTCAATGTGATAAGCAATTGCTTCACATATTCTGGTCTCAAGGCCTTCGTTCTTTTCACATATTCCATAAGCACCAATGCGAACAGGAAATGTTGGGCTCTAAGCTATCCTAGAATTCAACTCAATTCTATTGTAAATTGTATTGTAATTGTATTGCAATTGCATTTGTAAAGCACTTACGAGCCCTGACGAGGCATCAAAGTGCTTTTTGGTGAGTAGCACGCTACTCGGGACCCATAGAGGATTAGTTGATTTAGTATAGTGAAACATGCAAGTAAATTTTATGTGGTGGATATGTTAGTCAGTTATTTGGATTCAGAAGGATAGCAGAAGGATGGAAGAGGAAAAAAGGTTTGTATTTATATAGCCCTTCTTACCCCTGATTGGGTGCTGATGCACTTTTTTTGGCGAGTAGCAGGCTATTCCGGAACCCATAAAGGATTAGTGTTGAAAATTAGTATAGTGAACTATGAAGAAGTTTGAGTGGTGGATATGTTAGTCAGTTATTTGGATTGAGAAGGGTTGGGGAGGGGTAAAAAAGGGAAAAAGGTTTGCATTTATATAGTGTTTGTAACCCTGATAAGGTTTTGAAATACTTTGTTGGGGAGTAGCACGCTACTCTGGAACCCATAAAGGATTCGTGGTGAATTAGTATAGTGGAATATGGAATTAGAGAAGTGAACATGTTAGTCTTATTTTGATTGAAAAGGATAGTGTAGCAATAGAAGAGTGTAGGATTTATTTTTTTAGGTAATAGCAGTAGGAGGAGGCTTTTGGATGAGTAAAAAGGGTTTTTGGAGGGGAAGAGTCAGAGCGAAGAGTTTAGAAACGTTTGTTATGGGGGATCGGTATAGTAAAAGAGGTGTCAGATGATGTAAGGAGGGGTAGAGTAGGAGAGAGTCAAAAACTGCTATTTTGGAGAACATAGTAGTGGTATGGGGTTTGGGATAAATGAGAGAGTGGGTGTAGAGGATATAATGATAGATGTATAGGGTGAGAGATAGGGTAGTACATTGGAAAGAGTAGTAGAAATAAGTTTGAGATGAATCAGAAAGTTGGGCTAGAAGATATATTGAGAGTAGTATAGGCTGAGAAATGGGGTAGTGCATTTTAAATGCTAAATTAGAAGGAAGTGATAAATATATACAATCATAAGTACATTGAAAGTATATAGATGCATAAAGGAAGTAAGTATATGCAGATTAAAGATATTGATAGAGGTACAAGATGAGAAATAGGGTAGTGCATTGGATATGCTTTTTCAGGAGAAAAGTAACAGACACGCAGATCCAAGTACATGGAGGTACATAGATGCACAATGGAAGCATGTACATGTAGACCAAAGATGATAGTTTTTTTTTGTTTGTTTGTTTTTATAACAACATAATTATTCTACATGTTTATACAAAGCAATACACAAAGATAGGAACATATCTATAGTGAAAATAAATGCTTATATACAGAGGGACACATACATAGGGTGGGTATTAATGAATGGGAAAATGGGCAGCATTTCTGGCACAGGTACCGACCAGTTTCGTACAGGCTCAAACAGGCACTCACCCTTGTCCTCTTTACCCTTAGCCTCGACCCCCGGGCTGAGACTCACTAAGCCTTGGCCGTTTATAGCCCTAGTAGTCACGTGACTCCTTCATCCAATGTGAACCCTAGCCCTAACACTATCCAATCTCAACACAAGCCCTAACATCTAGAACCAATAGGAGATCAGGACCTTACAGCCAATCTTAGCCCTAGTCCAAGCACCCAATCAGAGACCCTAGCCCTACCAGTAGTCCCAATCCTAGTCCAAGCAACCAATGGCAGAGGAAGCCCTAGTCCCTACTTCCAATAGAATGCCTAACCCTATTCTTAGTTACACAACTAGTCCAGCAACCAATAACACCAGAAGCCATAATTGCTACTACCAATTAAAGGCCTAACCCTAGCCCTAGTCCAACCTTAGTCCCAACAACTAATAACACAGGAAGCCCTAGTCTCGACTTCCAATATAAATCATATCCCTAGCCCTAGTCCCAACCTTACATTGATTGAATCACAGACCCAGAATCCAATCAGAACCCTCAAATACCAAACCGATGAGGACACTAACCCTAATCCAATAGAAACATCAGATACAACCACAAATCAGTGTACACATGTACCAAACTATATAATGTCCCAGCTACCTCAGACAAGGTTTGCTGGCCAGGCAGTTGGAAGCTCCTCCTCTATTCAGAAATCTCCTAGGATACAGACAGGCTCAATCCACACTTTGGACTTCTGCAGGTAAGGACCTAACAAACTTGTCCTCTAACAACACTATTTGTATAAAGCTTTACTCCCTATCTGCAAAATAAAACAAAGTGCACAGACCCTATTAAACCCAGTTTAAACAGCTTACAGCAGATTACTGCTGTATCAGGGGGGGTGGAGGGGCTGGTTTCACTGACTTGTTAACACAAAATGGTCCCTGGGGGTGCACTGCTTAACATAGGTCTTAGCACAGAGCAAAGAAGACATTTGGAGGGAAAAACTGATTGTCACAGGAATGAGAGAGAAAAACTACAGAGTTTGGACTGCAAATCCCACAATTCAACAGGTTAAATGGAAGCAGTCACGGGCAGGAAAAATCACAAGTTTAAACACAAAAACATTGGATACATTATGCAATCAGTGGCATATTAAAACTACAATTTTAAACTGTAACAACCACAAGCAAAGACAGGTAAAGAAATTTAAAAAGAGTAAAATAAGATGATGCAATCACAGGTAGGGAAAATCATTTAATAAATGTTTTAGGGAAGAGACAGCACTAGTCTGCCTCCTTACCACTTCCTGGACTCTGCTCACTGCAATCTGGGCACAGGTAGGCTGCAACTCACAAGATGGAGGAGAATTATTTGGGGTGCACCCAGCAAAGCCTTAAGGGGCCTGGGCAGGTGTGAGAGGAGGGTTCATATTTGCTTGGAGCTGGGGAAAACCAATAGCAGTCCTAGGTCTGCTGGCCTGGGGAGCTGCTCTATTCAAAGATCTCCTAGGAGATAGACAGGCTCAATCCACACATTGGTAAGGCCCTAACAAACTTGTCCTCTAACAACACTATTTGTATAACTCTTCAATCCCTCTCCTGGCCAAAAAAATGAAGTGTGCAGTCCCTATTAAACACAGTTTAAACAGCTTACAGCAGATTACTGCTGTCTCAGGGGCGAAGGAAGGGCTGGTTTCACTGACTTGTTAACACAAAATGGTCGCTGGGGGTGCACTGCTTAACATACAGGCCTTAGCAGAGAGCAAAAAAGACATTTGGAGGGAAAAACTGATAGTCACTGGGAATGAGAGGGAAAAACTACAGAGTTTGGACTGCAAATCCCACAATTCAACAGGTTAAATGGAAGAAATCACGGGCAGGAAAAACTACAAGTTTAAACACAAAAATATGGGATAAATTATGCAATCACTGGCAGGTTAAAACTACAATTTTAAAATGTAACAACCACAGACAAAGACAGGTAAATACATTTTAAAGGAACACAATAAGATGATGCAATCACATGTAGGGAAATCGGTTTTTAAAACTTTTTTAGGGAAGAGACAGAACTAGTCTGCCTCCTTACCACTTCCTGGACTCTGCTCACTTCAGTCTTGGCACAGGTAGGCTGCAACTCACAAGATGGAGGAGAATGATTTGGGGTGCACCCAGCAAAGCCTTAAGGGCGCTGGGCAGAGGTGAGAGGAGGACTCAGATTTGCTTGGAGCTGGGGAAAAGCAATAGCAGTCCTAGGTCTTCTAGCTTGGGGGTGGGGCTGAGACTGGGGAGCTGCTCTATTCAGAAATCTCCCAGGAGACAGACAGGCTCAATCCACACTTTGGTAAGGCCCTAAAAGACTTGTCCTTTAACAACACTATTTGTATAAAGCTTATCTCCCTTTCCTGGCCAAAAAACAAAGTGCACAGTCCCTATTAAACACAGTTTAAACAGCGTACAGCAGATTACTGCTGTCTCAGGGGGAAGGGGGGTCTGGTTTCACTGACTTGTTAACACAAATTGGTCACTGGGGGTGCCCTGCTTAACAGGTCTTAGCAAAGAGCAAAGGAGACATTTGGAAGGAAAAACTGATAGTCACAGGGAATGAGAGGGAAAAACTACAGAGTTTGGACTGCAAATTCCACAATTCAACAGGTTAAATGGAACCAGTCACGGGCAGGAAAAACCACAAGCTTAAACACAAAAACATGGGATAAATGATACAATCACTGGCAGGTTAAAACTACAATTTTAAACTGTAACAACCACAGGCAAAGACAGGTAAAGACATTTAAAAAGAACAAAATAAGATAATGCAATCACAGGTAGGGAAATCGTTTTTTAACCACATCAGTGCTAAGGAAATTCCCCTGCAGTGCTGTAACTCCAGGATCCCCATTGTTCATGACGAGCTCAGCTCGTCATGAGCACACGACCAGTGTACTGCATGACGAGCTGAGCTCGTCATGAGCAGCAAAAGGGTTAAGCACTAGTCTGCCTCCCTACCACTTCCTGGACTCTGCTCACTGCAATCTGGGCACAGGTCTGCAACTCACAAGATGGAGGAGAATGATTTGCGGTGCACCCAGCAAAGCCTTAAGGGGCCTGGGCAGGTGTGAGAGAAGGGTTCAGATATGCTTGGAGCTGGGGAAAACCAATAGCAGTCCTAGGTCTGCTGGCCTGGGGTGGGGCTGGGACTGGGGAGCTGCTCTATTAAGAGATCCCCTAGGAGACAGACAGGCTCAATCCACACTTTGGAGTTCTGCAGGTAAGACCCTAACAAACTTGTCTTCTAACAACACTATTTGTATAAAGCTTTACTCCCTCTCCTGGCCAAAAAAATGAAGTGCACAGTCCCTATTAAACACAGTTTAAACAGCTTACAGCCGGTTACTGCTGTCTCAAGGGGGATGAGGGGTCTGACTTCACTGACTTGTTAACACAAAATGGTCGCTGGTGGTGCACTGCTTAACATACAGGTCTTAGCATAGAGCAAAGGAGACATTTGGAGGGAAAAACTGATAGTCACGGGGAATGAGAGGGAAATAAAACCTACCTGGAGGAAAAACTCTCCAGCCACATCGACACAATGTCAAAGAGACCAACATTGCTAACTTTCCTGACACCGGCTTAATAAATTACAGATTTTAGTCCAAAAAGCTTTGCCACTATATTCATATACCACTAGGAGAAGCACGAAAATCACAGAATGTTGAACCAAAAACTAGTCTCCAGTTGTAGAAAAAAACACAAAGCGTTGTCCCCTGGGGAAAAATGGGAAACAAGCCTACCCTTTTTAATATAAAAATATATCCACATACCAGCTTTGCCCTATAGAAAAACATGGGGTTATTTATTGTGATATGCTAGTCGGCGGTCTAGTTCTCACTTAAAAGGAATGTGGGTATTAAGCTGGAGGTGAAATGTGTGGATTCCAGTTTTTTGAAAATTTGAATGACATAATGATGTGGGTGAGGGTGATATCTTTGGGTTAAATTTGTTCTTCACACACTTGAACCAGTTTTAAACCTCACGTTTTTTATGTTTTTACTTCATTGGTGACAAGATTGAGTGGATCACTGCACACCTCAACGCAAATGCTGTAAGGGCAAATTTTATTTTAGTCATTGAAACTTTAATCAGCAACCAAAACAACATTCATCAATTCAACTCATACCTGGATTGTCGGCGACTGTAAATCTCAACTTCCATGCTTGTTATTAAAATCCAACCTTTTCTTTCTCCTTCGTCTTTCTGTCTAGCACTCAAGATCTCTTGCTTGACTAGCTGTGTTCACATACCTCGCATACTTCACTGTGACAGAGGTAAGAGAGCAAACCTTACTTTTCCCTTTCATTATGAATACTATGTCATAGCATAGAGAAGTGGTTCTAAACCTTTTATCATCTGTGCAACTCCACTCAATCACTGGTGGATGCCAGGGACTCACACCTAGTTAATTTCTATGACTTGTAACTCAAAACAGTAAACTAAAATCTAAAAAAAAGTCTATATAATAACATTACATAAATTATGAAATATTTGACTAAATACACATACAAAAACATGCAAAATAAAATGTACTTTACATCAGAAGATTGGAGCATTTCGAAATGTTGTTTTAGTTTTAAAAGACAATGTGATATGTTGAATCCTATATATTATTTTGCCTTATTTGTTCAAAATGCATGTACCTTTTGTCAGCAGAAACCAGTGCTTTTAATGGGGCCACCAAGCACCATACTACATTATTTTCCTTGTACTTGTGCTGCTCCCATAACTCAAGACAAGGATACCAGCTTAATGTGTGACCAGTTCCAAATTCCTTCACATTTACAGAGCGTTTTACAATTTCCGATTTTCAACTGTCCCTTTTTTATACAGATGTATTTTGATCACCTGCAATTATCTTTACATTTTCTAATCAGCTATAGTGAATATGTGGGATAATGTTGATCACATGCCACTTTTGTTTCCATTCCTTACTACAAGACACTAGATTCATCCTCAATGTCAAAGGATCGTATGTAAAGACCTCTCCCCACCCCGTGCGTTTGACAACCACCGAAGTTCCAGTCATTTCTTAAACATGCCTAGAGACAGCGTTGCGTTTTCAGTTACCTAGAGCACAGGGTGGGCAAGTTATGTAAAGCATGAACTAACAAACTGGTAAGCTGATCGAAGTGTACCTCTGCCACACTATGGCGTAAGTGATACGAAATTCAAGCAATTAAAAGAAATCAGGGCAGAAGCTCAACTTCCACCGGACCTGCCTATAGAATATGCAGGAGGTCTCGATAATTACCACCAGATGGGTGAAAATACGAAAAGTCAAAAGGCTGCTAAACGCTTCAAGAGTGAATCCATAACATTAAATGCCACATGTCCTCTTCTGTAAATGAAAACCAATTAGTTTTTCTCAGATAAGATTACTTTGTTCTTCTGCACTTTGATTTTTGAAATTTTAAAGTATTCATATCATGCTTTAAAGATAAAGAAATATCCGAGATAATGTAATTGATGCATCTCAGCATTGACTGTAGCCTGCGCCATACAGGTTTTTATTCACATGTATTCCTTTTTAATTACTTGCACATGTTTTAAGGATGTATTATTCATCAAAATAAACTACACTAACATTGGCACTTGATTTTTCAGAAAGAGAGAGCCGGCTGTACGCAATGTTAACTGTCTGCTTGTTTCTCAAGCTCAGAGCATTTTTTAGATGTTTACACTGCCCCAATGTTGTCTCTGAGGATGTTATAGCACTTGCTGAGACAGGCCCCTCTCCTCATACTGCTCTGCCTTGTATCCTACACTCTGAGCTTCCTGCAAAAATGTACTCCCACGTATGCTGATGGGTGCTCCTTTGCATGAAGAGTGAGTGACTGTAGTGAAATGATTTGGTAGCTATGGACGCTGGAGGTTTGTGGTTCTAACTGTATGGTTAGTTCCCATTAGAGGATCGACCTATGGGCCTCCGTTGAGAGAATATTCAGTTGACCCATCTCTCCTCTTCCTGTCAATGGGCCGTTGCTGAAATATGAATTTAGCGTCCATAAATCCTCATGTGAGCCGGTCACCTGCCTGTTGATGACGTTAAGCATGTCAATAGGTCTGGTTTATTACTGGACATGCAGGCCAGACCTATTAGCATAGCCCGTGTTTGTTTGAAACTTGCCAGTAAGAGGCTAAATTCTTCAGTGAGCCTGTGCCATCCACATCTTTCCATCTGACTATTTGCTTTGGTAGGGGAAAAGATGGATTTGGTCATCCTCGTCTCAGAGTACTAGAAGGCCCTCAGCCTGCATCCCTCTTCCTAGTGGGCAAAAGCATCTCAGGTATGGTATGTGACTACATCAGCTGATTTACCAATAAGGAGTAGATGGTAAAGACTGCATCTACTGAGGCCACAACCCTGAGGTGCAGAACGTGTCCCTGGGGTAAGGGATATTGTAGTTTCAGGTAGATGCCCTTATGGGCAGCTGGAACCACGAACGGTGTGTGTGCCTCTTTTCAGTGCCCCAGGCACATTTTTGTACTACAGAAGGGGCCACAGATGCTTGTGCAGCCCCTTATGTAAAACTGATAGCACTGGCGCACATATGGCACCAGCACGATCTTAAGAGGATGTTTCCTTATTTGCATGGGGGTGTTGGCCATGGTGCCCGCCTGCATGGTGATCTCTGTCCCCTCTTTGTAGTACAAGCCAGGTACCACTTGTACTATGAAAGATGGAGCGGTTGCTTCAAGCGAATTCTTTATCTTCCACTAACGTGCTTCCCCCAGGCCAGACACAAGTTTGTGGAGCAGCAAATTGATGGTAATAGGGTGCCCTGCCCAGTCAGAGCCATGCTAAATGTGTGCAAGGTGCAGAATAAGGCAGTGCACCCGTATCATATTATGGGCCCTGAACCCTTGTTCATCCATTATTCAGCTCAGTGTTGAAGCAACACACTACCAGTTGCAGCGTTTGGTGATGGACCTTATGATTTTGTTATTGATTCTTCAGCTTAAAAGACATTTCATTTCTAGTACTTTTTTAGGTGCACATATTATGCTGGCGATACTTAGAATCAGCACATTTTATGCCTGATGTCAAAGGGTAAAAAGGCATCAGGGACTTACTTTTAAACTACTGGTGCATGCCAACATTTGAGCATAGCATGTACTCTGGCTATTGGATTTGTGGATTAAGGTTATATTTTCTTTTTGTTTATGGGATGCTTTTTTTATAGGTTTACAAATGTAATGTTTGGCAAAGAAATTACAAAAAAAACTAAATGCAGGTGTTCAGAACAAAAAATGGAAATCGTAGTCCATGTTTCAATTTTGTTTTTAGTTCCAATTACATCATTCGGATAAAAAACATATCCATAAAAGAGCAATTCACTGAACAGCGCATAAAAATACACAAATTCATAATAATAATATAAAAACAGATTTGATAAAACATCATTAATAAAGTGCACATCATATTGCAAGCACACACAACAGTTTTGAAAAAATGCCAACTCTGGGGGCCAGGTCATCGTCTTCCAAATTTAGAACATTCTTATATGCAGCATCAAGGTGACACATGTAATACACAAATTCATCATGATCATAATAACAATGTAAAACTAAATTTTATAAAACGTTATTCATAAAGTGCCCATTGTATTGCGGGCATGCCCAGCGGTTTTCAAAAAACCAACTCGAAAAACCATATGCAGCTTCAAGGTGAACGGGTGAATTATTTTTAAAATACGGTAATAACAACCATTTGGAATACTTCATATAAAAAGTACAAAAAAATGAAAAAACGTAATGTAGTTTGTCCACTCTGACCGTCACACAGGCATGGCATGGAATCTAAATTGGCTTGAAAACCGAGAGGAAAGCAAAGTAAACATTTCAATGTGCCCGTAGGCGTAAAAGGACTCCCCTCTGCCATCGGCCTATAAGTTTTGCGAGAGAAGTAGCCGGCTGATAATAGGTGTTTTCAATAGACATGAAAGTGACTACAGTTGGTTTCCTAGACTCCCTGTCGAGTTTTGCCTTACTATAATACATATATAGTGTTGTCCGAAGATCTTTTTTACTGACAATATTTATCTCATTTGGACATAATAGAAAACAAATTGTTCAAGGTTAACCCTGTTTAGGCTTCATCTCACCTCGGCTAGCCAGGGAATATCCATTCTCCTTTCACACTTCAGGCAATCTCCTATAGTCTCTCGTGTGAGAGATACCACTGGGTTTTTCCACATGGCTAGCCAAAATAAAGCCTGGCGGGCCTTTATATAATCTTCAATATAGTGTAGTTTTAGTTCACTATGGCAGACATATTGGGACGTAGAGATAGTGGCACCCAAAAATATCTGACAAAACCTATTTTCCTCACGCTGAATACTACAACTCTTTGAGTAACTCCATACCTCTTCGCCGTAAGTTGCTGTAGGAATACACTGAAATTTGAATTTTTATCAATTGATAGCCACTGTTCTCCTTGGTTGGGGGAGACTAAGAAACAAATTAATAGCTTTAAAAAACGTGTTCCTACAGTACACCATATGATCGAGCCAAGAACCATTAGCAGCAAAAACCAACCCTTTTTTTTAATTGGTGCAAAGGTCTAAACTGACCATAAAGTCAACAAAAACTTGCACTAAGATGCGTAGGGCGTTAGGTTTACAGCCCATTAATACCACATCATCAGCATATAATAGGGCGGCGAGAATGTTACCATTAACTCTGGGGATATCATTAGTAAGCGCTATCAGTGATTTGTGTTTACTTATTAATATATATGATAAAAAGTAGAGGGGCCAGAACACAACCCTGCTTGACCCCTCTACATACTTTGATGTCATTGGAAACCTCTCCATCAGTGTTGATCCTGACCCGAGTGTTCAAGTCCTTATGCAGGTATGCTAAAAAGCGGACCAAAACCTCATCTAATCCATATTTTAATAAAAATGGACCATAATCGTGACCGATTAACATAATCCAAAGCAGAGGTCAGGTCCATAAAAACCAAGTATATTGGTGAGCGTTGTGCAATAGTATATTTATTGATTATTAAATTAAGATTTAGGCATTGTTCAATAGTGCCTACTTTACTCCTGAACCCTAGTTGACATAGTTGTAAAATAAAATGATCATCAGTACATGTTTTAATCTCAATATACAAAACCCTCCCTAACATTTTCAAAGTGTTAGCAATCAGGGAAATTGGTCTGTAAAAGGTAGGTTGGGAATGATCACCTTTTTAAAAATCGGGATGATAATACTAGTTGATCAAGTACTTGGTAATGGGGTGTTAATTAAATTATTAAAACATTTAGAAAAAGCGGGGCCCAGAAATCAGGTTTATGCTTAATAAGATCAATAGGTAACCCATCAGGTCCTGGGGCTTTGTTGCCCTGGCTCTGTTGTATAGCTTCCTCGACTTCAGGTAGGGTTATTGGTGTAACAGTAAGGGCACGGTGCTTAAACAGATACTCATCAAAAATTTAGGCTGTATACATCATCAAAAAATTGGCCTCACTAGTTATGTTACAACTGATCGATGTAAGTGGTTGTCCCACTGGTCTCATGTCTTTGACAGCCGCCCAAAAAGTTTTTCCATTCTTTGAGGCAGCGGCACAAGCAAGGGCATCCCATCGTTCGTTTAATAGTTCTTCCTTCCTATGGGAGATGGCTAGCTTATACTTCTGTCTGAACAACTTAATTAATGGGTACCGCCACAGGTTGGTTGACAGAGCCTTGCGTAGCTGTCTGTTAATCACTGAGCACTCACTATTAAACCATCTGGGTCCGTGCCGTATAGCAGCAGTTGATTTTAATAGCACAGATTTTATAGCCTCACAGAGCTCGGTGACTGCACTAATTACCTCAGGATTGGGATCCTGTGCTGACAAAGAAGGGCGATTAGTCTCAAGTTATCTCTTACCACTGTGTAAAACAAATCAGCACTGTTAACCCCTCGCCAAACCAATCTTAACTTATCTGTAGAGGGCACCAAATTACCGGTGCCAGATTCAATTTTATATATTGGCCTTGGAGACAGTCTCAATACTACTTTAATCGGGTTGTGACCGCCGTGGTATGTGGGAACAACTTCAACTTTCAATAAACAGTCCGCAAGGGCGGGGGAATAAAAACATAGTCAATAGTGGTGGCGTAACCTCTTGGTGGCGTAACCCCTTCTTCTAAATGTTGGATCTAGTGAGTTGTTATTATTAGTTACAGCAGCAATATCCATAACATTGCTCAAATCATGGCTTTGCAGATGCCCCATTTGCTCCTCACCCCTGTGACAAATGTGTCCTCTGCTGCTAGACCTTATAACAGCAGTTTCTTCACTGGGAAGCTTGGCATTGGGAAACAGCGTTTACAACGCTGTCTCCACAAAGCATGTCATGACAACACGGTCGTTACAACGACTGCGTTGTTAGTACATAATACCATTACATTGCAAGTCATTACAACGACTTGCTGTAGGGGGCGCACTGGTATTGGATTTAACACCTTCCCTGATGTTGTGCAAACTGGAGTAGGAATAGTAAATAATATATTCCTAAGTCCAGCGCGCCCCCTACAGCAAGTCGTTGTAATGACTTGCGATGTAATGTTATTGCATACTAACAACGCAGTCGATGTAACAACTTTGTTTTAATTGCATGCGATCTAATCACATGCGTTGTAAGCAGCTATATTCCTTTGCATTAAAATCGCCCTCTAGACTAATGCCAACTATTTTGTCAAAACCATTATTGTGCTTTAAAATGTTGACAAAATCAAAGAGGCTGATGAAAATAGTTATTAAGTGTACAGTGAAAGTCATTATTGTAAAACTTAAGTAGAAAAATCCATACCCCCTTTTGTATAGTAAGGCTTGAATTGTTTCACTTTGTGTGTGTAGAATGTTAGCGCTACCCCCTGCGGCGAAGTTTACCCAAATCGAGAGGCCACCAGATGGTCGACCAAATTTGGAGATTGGGGCTACAATATTAAAACATTCAAATCCTTCAATATATATTTCTTTGGTAGCCCAGGTTCTTGGAACATAAGGATGTCCTGCTGTCTAACTAGTTTCAGCAAATCTGCTAAATGTATTTTTGACTGTATACCAGCAATGTTTGGGCTAAGTATATTTAGAGCTAGGTTATTGGGAGCCTTAACTATAACAGCAGGATTATGTATTTCAGTTATATGTAGGGGAGTGTCAATATAATAATCGGCACCATTAGTCTCAGGGGGAAGCGGTAGAAGGTCCTGAGTATCCAAATTGGGGAATGCTAAAAATGTTTTTGGGGCAGCCAAAGGAACAAACTCATTTAAAGGGCGACCAGAAGTTGGTTTATAGAAGTAGCCCAATGTTAGAGATCACATGTTTGATGGATTGGTGGTTATAATCTCCTGGCTTCTCAACAAAGATCTTACCATTGATGGTGTGCGAAAATTTAAAACAATACAATCCCCTTCTATGTTCTTAGGTGAATCACCTACTCACCCCACTCTTCGTACCATAATTATCTCATTCGTATGTAACACATTAAACCTCATATTCTTAGATAACCAGTCCACACATTTATTGCGCAATTGATCCCAAGTTTCCCTCTGTTCCTTCTTAAGAGTTGGTCTCCTGCCAGCACCAGAATGTAAGGGCTGGCTGCTGGCGTCAATCCCAGTACATATATGTTAGACCCAAGATGATTCCTACCCGGGGTATCAGATGTATTACTGCTCGGTCTACCCAAATTTAATCAGTCACAAACCAATCTATCGATAGATTCAGATGTAGGAACAAGGGCACACTTGGATCGGACCCAGCCACGGTTAATGCACCTTTGTTAACGAAAAGAGGTTTTAACGCTGTGTTAGCCTTAGGGAGGAGACACTCCCTTAGTGCAGAATATGTTTTACAAGCAGTTGCAACTAAGGGGTCGGTGGGCAGGCACGTAACAATACAAGGGTGGATTTTTGTTAGGTGAAATATTGAGTGCAAGAATAACCCCCCCCCCCCCTCCCCGCCAGGGGCAATATTAGTTTGGATTTTCTCTCCCCATTGGCTAGGTTTGTTCATGGCGGTGTCCAAATGATCTAGGTGCTTCCATAAAGATGTGAATTTCATATCACTTATCCGTGAGCATATGGTATTAATGAAAATTTCCCCAAAGTCTGTTGTAGCAAATGCCACTTCTGTCAGAGTACAAATAGAGTTGCTAAACTTCCCGCTCTGCGCTGGCTCTGAAATACCGATACTAGATGATGATTGCATCCAGGAGGACAAGCAGCTATGGGATGAGGAGGAGTGAGGAGGCCATTTCCTTTTACTGCAGACAGGCTTCCAAAGCTTCCTTTTGCATTTTGAAGCCAGTGCTGCTACGGTTCTTGGAGTACCCATAGTTGGCTGTGTCTCGGGCTTATTGCACCCTTGGGTACAAGGAATGTTTCCACTAAGAAACTGCATGTTTTTAGGGCCAAATGACTGATGCAGCGGGGTCACAGGGGAATGAATCAACTGAAATGCCTCCGAGTGCAGGGCTGGTCTGTAGAGCCTCATTTGCCAGAGACAATCAAGCTCTGTTAGCTCTATTTCGCTCGACATAATGCTGACCACCCTTTCAAGCATTTTATCAATAGTAGTGGCAGGGCACGCGGGTTGTGAACCAATGCGTTTCCCCATCATGGGTGTTTGGCCAGACTGTTTCCAATCCAGTTATTATAGGAAAATATTCACCTTGAGCCTCTTAGCCTCTGTGCCGGCACTCTTGTTTTGCTTGAAAGAGGGTGGTGCCCACCCAAGAGGGTGGGGCCCACCCAGACCCCACCCAGACCCCACCCAGACCCCACCCAGACCCTACTGGCCGCTGTCAGGCGCAGACGGACCCACACTTGGCCCGGGCTTGACTGGGCACGCCGGTGCGCATCCTGCTCTGCGGGAGCCCCAAGCTGATTTAATGCCTCTCCCTCCTGGCACGTGCTGGCATCATTGGCGGCCTCAAGAGTCGCAACGGTGCCTGGGACCTGTGGTCCTGGTCCCCCCCTGGAGCGTCAAGTAAGCAGGCAAGTAAAACTGGCTGTGACTGGCTCCCATGTAGCTGTTGTAAATTGTAAATGGGGCATATACTTCATTTTCTTCAAAGACTACTATGTAGATTTGAATTTAATAAAATGAATGCAACTCAGGATACTAAGAATCTAAGAAGACAATTGGTTAATTCAAAAGGTCATATTTAAAACACCAGTGGGAACTCCTGTCTAGATCAAGTATTTCACTTGTATACATATGTCTAGTAACAGATGATCTATGAAGCACATGGGGGTAGACGGAGGGAGCACAGAGACATACATTACGGAAGATGTGGTTGTTCATTCTTCAGATAATATGCCTTGGTTGTGATTACTACATGATCACTCTATTAATCTATTGCTTCCTGGTTCAAGGAGAAGTTGAGCTGCCAGTGCTGAAAACATAAAGATGAAACCAAATAAGCTGAACAACCAGAAATCATAAAATACAGCTGACACGGTCTACTGCTCAGAATACAAATCTGATTTATTGGCTATATCTAATGTGCCTCAAAGAGAAAGTGGTACATGCAGTCCAGGGCCCACTTGTACTTATTTTTGGGGGCTGGCACTTATTGTTCCTCATCAGAGAGAGAAAAACACATCAGGGAGATAGAAGGAAGAAGTGAGTAACGGAAAAAAATGACAAAGAGATAAAGCAGGGATGAAACGAAACTGAAAGAGAGTGACAAAGAGTGAAGGAGTTACTGGTGGTGGAATCAAGACTTTGCAGCCATGGTATTTGGCATCCTGACCTTCGATATTGCCAGTCACAGGCTTCTAAGCAAAACTTTGGGTACCAGCACTTATTAGATGACAACTTGAGCATTGGGTGCATGGACTGGTCAACTCAGCCCACAAAATCTCTTCAAGTCAAAAAAGAAAGATAGAATTAGTGTGGTATCAGTAATGGACAGTTTACAAATGAAATATTTTGTCATAATGAGGAATGTACATTTTGATGTGAAGAATTTCCAAAGAGAGGACATGGTTGAGTCTTTAAGATTCCAGAACAAATCATTGTAGCCAACAATCACATAGTGCACATTACTCCAGGAAGACCAGGGACAAGAAATAGAGTGCTGCTGAAGATGTTGGCATCTTCAATTAAGGAAATATTAAATGTTATAGAAGACCCTAATGGGCTACCAAGACAATGAACAAGGTGACAGTGGCTTTAAAGCAGCAAACGTGTGAGGCTTAAACTACTACCCGCTTTTACAGACATGGAGTTCACCACTTTAGAACATTAAGGAGCAATTGAGGACACCATTCACCCTCAAGTCGAAATGTGTAAAGGTAGACAAGCAGTAAAGGAGTCCATGACTTCTAAAGCTGTCTTTGGAACTCTATGAGTTTTTCGACGGTGGGCCTATAATTAACTTAGACATAATAAGTATGAAGTTGCATATGTCAGAAAACGCAACAAATTTGAAAAATATGTAACTATTTATTTATCTATTTATTTATTTAACACTTTCATAGCACAGCCGAGACCGGCAGATACAGTGGTGCTTAATATCAAAAGCAAGTTAGCTAGATGAATCTATCAGAATTAAAGATAGAACGTAGTACAAGAAAACGTTAACCCCTTCCGTGCTCATGACGAGCTGAGCTCGTCATGAGGCATGGTGCTCGTGTGCTCGTGATGAGCTGAGCTCGTCATGACCACACCCATTTATATTGACCCTCAGCACAGAAGAATAATATCTCAAGCAGCAATGGTTTTAAGGAAAACAAATTAGGATAACAGTACTTGTATCTCGAGAAATTCAAGAAAATATATATAAAATTCACTGAGCATGGGATTATGGAGAAAGTTAACTGGAAATTATGGACTCAGAAATTGCTTGAATATGTTAATGAGTGTACTGGTATTGTAAGTAGTGATATTTTATGAGGCCATACAATAAGAAATATCATTTTTACAAAAGATGTATTTCATCAAAAACATAAAAGATTAATGTAAAACGTATGTGTCCCTATGCGATAGTACAGCTGCTTTGCCTAGAAAAACTCTATCATTAGATTTTGGTATAATTTGCAGACCAAATATATTTATTTTGCTGCATTTTCATTGTTCTGAAAACAGAACTGAAAATAGAGTTAATCATTATCAGTAAATGGAATAACATATATTACAATGTGTATTTAATGTGTATATTACTACAATTGTGATGACTATGCGGGCGTTATCGTTGAATTGATCTAAAGTGTTTCTAGTTAGGCACACTTACTGCCATTCATGACATATCCTTCTTTGCAGGGCAACCAAGTATATTCTTGTATAGAGTTTTTCTTATAATAACAATAGAGAAAAAAGGATTAAAAAAAGTTTACAATACTTCTGTAACCCTTTCATTTTTATGGCCATGTTGGTATGCACAGTAAAACTCTGGTTACTGTAGATCATTCTCTGCAGCCAATTATGATGACAAGCAATTTCAAATACCTCATTTTGAATGAAGTGTGTCCTAGATTGTTGTCCATCTTGCTCGGTTTTTCATGTCCTTCCTCTTTTGCTATGTCATCATTAGTTGGTTGATCCAATTCCTCAAATACATGTTGTCATATGACAAGGGTGTTTAGAACACAATTCTGTCTAGGACATACATCAAAACGTCCATGATTTGTGAAGGAAACAGAAGTATTTTTTGGTAGTCTAAAAGTTCTTTGAATTGTGTTCAATGGCCGGATATGGCACACAGAGTTTATTTCTGCTGCTTGGGACAATGTGTATGTAGATTGTTGGTATTTTAATGAACCTGCATTATCACCTAGAAGGTAAAACACAAGAAACTGCTACAAACAAATACTCTAGCAGACATCTATTTTACATTTGGCAATTGTAGCACACAATTAGCGATGAGATTTGGACTGATAACTCTTACCTAACAGAAATCCATGATATTGAGACCAAGTCCTCATTGTGTGAGGAATATTGCTGTTGTGATGAATGTAGAAATAGTGAACAGATCCATGGAAATTTGTGCGGAAGTGAGAGACAATACAATCAAATGTCATTTGTACACTCATGGACTAATGTATTTTCTGATTTCAGGACAACCTCTCATGAGATTTAGGGGTATGAGACAAATATAGGTGCATTATGTAGCATCAATACGTTCAGAAATACGACAATACTGTGAAAAATAAATTCTCTGATAGTGGTGTAAGAAAAACCCAAAAAGGTTTTTTAGAGGCGTTGAGAATACAAAGTGAATACAACAACTACTGCATTTTGTAGTAACTGAGGACCCTGGCATTGTCTTGCAGGGCCTTACTGAGGTCAGGCATTCCATCTATTCAACTGCAGCTGCAGCATGGGGAAATCTACAGGCAGCAATTCAAGCTATGTGAATGTACCACTGCCTCACATCTACACAGGTAAAATGCTCAGTTTGACCATGGACAGCTATAATGTAACTGGTCAATTCCTTTTTCTATTGAAAATTGATTTCCTGTTTTAAAAACTAATTTAACCACTCAGCTGGCACTTATATTTTTGTAAAGGAATTACATGTTAATTTCCACAAAAAAACGAAACACTACATACATCTTTTGAGCACAAAATAAATAGGCTTTCTTGTTTTAGATTTTAACCTATAATAACTGATAAAACCCCACCGAAAAGGGAAATAACCCTCACCAGTGTAAACATATAAACACTGATAAAACACCTGCACAACCACAAACTAAAAGTGATATTGTTTGTATGTGCAGTGATTCAGTTAAGTATATGAAAAAGTTGTGTGAGGACCTGTCAAAATCGATACATGAGCTTAAGTGCTTCCCTGAAAGAGATCCTGGCCGCTTTCTAGATGGTATGTTGAAAGTATCTTTACAATCTTCAGAGTTAATGAGGAATGCTTTGATTTTGTAGTCCATTCTGGTGCACTGTTTCATTATCCACAGGAACTAAAACACAAATGTTTCTCGTTTTGTGCTTTGTGCCGCATCAAAGAAAGAGTCATTACAACTGTGTCATTTAGCCATTGGTTCTCAGTCCTTGAGGCCGTGAATGCTATATTATTCATGTGGCAACCATTTACAGAATTTTTGCTTTTTGATAATACCAAAAGCAAGAAATGTGAGGATCTTTGGTCTCATATTGATAGTGATGTGAAAAAAGTAACCTCAACTACATTCTTAGATTTTTGCAGGAAAACATGACTGCTGTAGTGGACATAATTAAAAAACTAGAAAATACCGTAGTCTACCAAGAGTTCAACGTAATTGGTGTAGATGTGAAACATCTCCTGAGAGTAGGCTGAGCAACACTTTTATTGAATTTAGCATTGCCCATGTTTCATGTTAGAATGCTTACCATTTGGTAAGCAAATAAATGTTGAGGAGCAATTTGGAAAATTGTATTTTACAATGCATGAGAAGTGGCTTGCAATGGTGCATACACATGTCCCTTCACCAACCATGAAATTTGAAGTCAATGAAGCCTCACTGTGGTAGTCTGCACAAGTACTAAATCCCTTCCATATAGGGGAATCTTCTCCAGATTTTGAAAGTTCTGCTTCATTTTTGACCGCTTCAAGAACTCTGAGAGCATATGCACCCAGTTCAACACATAGGTTGCAGAACCTGTCTCAGAGAATCGCAATCTTTAGGTGCACTAGTATTGGCATGGAAAGCTATGTCAGTGCCCAGAGTTAGCAAATTGTGTTCTGGCTGTTTTGATGTTGCCCATCTCAAGTGGCAAAGTTGAGAGGGCCTTTTCAGAGATAAACGTTTAAATGGGAAGGATAGAGTGAGCAAACATGACCAAAGACTCACTAAACAAGTTTTGTATGGTATACTCCAATAAGTATACTTAAGTGACTTGTAAAAATGTATTTGGACCGCATATACACTGTACATACCCTCTCTCCATACCATGCACTATCAGTGCAGAAAGCAAGTTATAATAAAAGCAAAATGTTGATAGACACTGGAAAAACACTCTTTCTATTGTTTTTAATGCGCAAAACTGTGTAACCGCTGACAACCACTGTTTTTAAGGTATTGAAAACACTAACAAAGCCCCGCCAGAATTTACCAAAAATAGAAACTGAAAACAGGAAAGCCTAAAAATTAACCAAATTATGTTCTGCACTGTATCTAGAGGTGCTGGTTGCAGTTGTAGAATGAAAACATTGTATAGTGTAAAGGTAAACCTGAACTGCTATCTAGTGCAAACAAAATGTGCTACAGACAACAATGGAGGAGCGAATGTTACACTCAGGAGACCTAGCTACTGCTTAATAGTTTAGTCTCATACAAGCAGGCTTTGAGGCACACACAACTAGCACCTTAGGAAAGATTTAACACCTTCAGTGCGGCGCAAATTTTCGCGCTGTGCTGAAGGTTCTAAGAAACGGGCGTGACCATGACGGAATGGTTCAGTCATAAGCACAGCCCAACCGGCGCTCGTGACGGAACTGTTCTGTCACAAGCATCGAAGGGGTTAAAAGAAATAGTGCCTGTTTACTCTGGCATCTACTCAACAAGAACTAGTAGGATTTAATAAAAATGTTATGAGAAAGAAATGGAAGGGGACTTGAGTACTGAATTTTAGGCCTCTGCTCCTGTTTAAGATTCTGCTATTAAGACGTTTGGATAAAATCTATAGCTTCATTTAACTTTATTCCTGAACTGTGTGTGGATACCTATGCTATTACTCCATTGGGAGTAGCTCAAGTTCAGGCTAATAATGAATTACCGCTGTTGATTTGCTATTTTACCTACCTAGCCTTTTCTGAAACTGAGCCTGTTCTTATTATTTATGCACCAAAATTCAAAGGAATGTTGGAAATGTTGACTGTGAATTTATTTGTCTTTTTTTTAAAACCTCTTCTTCAAATTATCTTTTTCACATACAAACTGTTTCTTTCAGTGATCAGATTTCCTTGTGCAAAGTAAAGGATTTTGGGGTAATTTATAGATGGGTGGTTAGAGAAAACCCTGTCAAGACCTGGCTTTTTGACCAACAACTTAGTGGCCTCTTCTATCTTCTGCTAGCTGCATTATCTTAGCGTTGGGATACCTTTCGGGTAGCTGTCACGCTTTAAAAGCTCAAATAATAAATAAAATAAATAAATATATGGAGGAAGTAGTAAATCCTTAGATCGCAGTCAGTAGGAAATCATTTGGGAATTACTCTCCACGCAGGAGTAGTACACCAGAAGTATTTCCAGGAGGGATTCTGCACTTGCACAGACATTATCAGAGCAAGACAACACTGAATATGTGTCTTTGATTTTGATGCTGCCACCTCTGCGCTTCCTCCTGTTTATGGTGACAATTTAGAATTATAGGATCCAAAGTCCATTTCTCACAGTCCTCCCTCCCCAGGAGTTTCCTTTTATGACTTTTTTCTTGTTTTGAATGAATGATAATTCTGCCACAAGTTTCCTATTTGTAAAACAAGGATAGGTGGACCATTGTGATTACAACGAATTCTGTATGAATATTAAGAAATAAGTCCCGGGGAGCTAGAAAGCGTATGGCCAAGAACAAAACGCCGGGTACTGATGGGTTGCCATCAGAGTTCTATGTCACATATAGACGTGCTGGTTTCACAACAAGTGACCTTTTATAATCGGTCGGTCGAAACAGAATGGCTATTTACCTAGCTCGACAAGGGAGGCAGTGATCGTACCTCTCCTTAAACCGGGCAAGCCGGAGAGGGACCGTACAGCGTATCGCTCCTTGGTGATGTTAAACATTGATTATATGATCCTGAGCGGTATCTTGGCCAGTCGCCTCATGGTGCACATGACAACTCTGGTGCATGGGGACCAGGCTGGGTTTATTCCTACCCGGAACACGGCCATGAACATTCTGAGACTGTGTCAATTGCTGAACGAGGGGGCGGCAGGGGGTGATGAGGCATGTGTACTATCAATAGGCATTGAAAAAGCCTTTGATAGCTTAGTGTGGCCATACCTGTTTCAGGTTCTGAGGGCCTTTGGCTTAGGAGAGGGATTTGTGGCCTGGACGAAGATTCTGTACATTCGCTCAACGGCCAGGGTTCGGACAGAAGGGCAATTTCTGAGGCTTGTGAAGTAGACAGGGGGATGAGATAGGGCTGCCCGCTATCTCCCCCTCTGTTAGCCCTGGCAATGGAGCCTCTGGCGGTTCGCGCACGGACAGGGAGATACTACAGGGGCCTGGAGGGGATGGGTCAGATGCACTACATTGCTCTATATGCTGATGATTTGTTAATGTTCCTTGCCAATGCTACTGAGGAGTTACGGGGAGCCCGGGAATTGCTGGAGAGGCTGGGGGTAGTGGCAGGACTCAAAGTCAATTGGGCCAAGACCTGTATATTTCTGGTGCGTGGGGGGTGAGGTGATTCTCCTGAGGAGCTCAATGTAAGGTGGGAAGGCAGATGCTTGCCTTATTTGGGGTCCGAATTTATCATGAGGCTGCTGATTTATTTGAGGAATATGTGGGGCGGGCCCTGCGAACTACCAAGAGTAATCCTGAATTCTGGGGGTCTCTACCTTTATCGGTTGCGGGACGAGTGGCATTACTAAAAATGATAACCCTGCCTCGTTTGCTTTCTTACTTTGTTAAGCTGACGCTCTGGGTGCCTGGGAGGTGCTTTGCCTGACTAAACTTAATGGTTTCGAGTTTTCTATGGGGGTCAGGGAGGCGTAGAGTGGCATTGAATACTATGATGCGTCCCAGACAAGAAGGGGGCTTTGCAGTACCTGATTTCGAGGCTTACTACCATGCGGCCTAGTTCCAATGGTTCGCGCAGCGGATGGCGGGGAAACTGGGAGTCGAAGTGGATCGGAGAGGTAGGGACTTAGGGCTTCGCCACCTGACTCGGATTCTATTTCAGCTCCCGGTGTGTGAGAGAGAGGTGCCCAGAGATTTATGGGTATTATGGCAATGCTGGAATAGGGCGATACGATGAAAGAAAGCTAGCCCTGCGTATGCGCCTGAGATTCCGGTGTCGTTCTGTGAGGAGTTGCCTCATGGAGGAGACTGGCAGAGACTGCAGGAATTGGAGGAGCTGGGGATCTCCTCCATTGGGGATCTATATGCGGATGGTACCCTCTTACCATTTCAAGACCTCATGGAAAGACACGAACTGCCTGCTCAGGACTTTCATCGGCATGCGGCAGTGACGGCTGCTGTGCGCAAACACTGGAAAAAAGGGATGGAGGAACCACAGTTCTTCCTCCCTTGTCAATACTTGGTCACCACCGCGGGTAAGATCAAGGCAGTTACGGGTCTGTATCGGAGACTGACGCAGGGCTTAAGGGCTCCCTTAAATGAGCTGTGCACTAAATTAGAGGCTAACTTGGGAACGCCTATAGAGGCAAAACCCTGGGAGTTGCTACTGGAACGAGCATGGAAATGCTCTTGAAATGCGAGATTCCATTTAATACAATTCTATGTGTTTCATCGGGCGTACCTCACTCCTTACAAAATTAATGACATTTTTTGCTCCCACACTGCCTGCCCGCGATGCAGACTCGAAAACGCGTTTATGCACGTTCTGGGATTGTCCATTGCTTCACGGGTTCTGGGGGGAGGTTCTGACCAAGCTGCCAGAGGTGACGGCAAGGGAACTGCAGCTTACTCCAGGTGTGTGCCTGTTACACTAATTTCCCCACACTGCCCGCAACAAAACCACCAGTAAGTTCCTGGACCTGGTGTTAGTCCTAGCCAAACGAGAAATTACTAGCCATTGTAAGGCGGTCACAGCCCCCAGTGTTGCGCGCTGGCTGCAGGAATTTATAAAGTGGGCGGACTGCGAGGGGACCCTCCGGCTCCAGCTGGCTCAGAGAACTGACAATGACAGATTGTGGGACACAGCGAGAGCTTGGGTGGTGATGGTGGATCTTCTTAAAAACCGAACTGATGATGATGACTGATCTCTCCAGGTATGGGGGACACCCTTCACTACATGAGAACACAACCATAGGCCACAGGGTAAGACGATAGGTGGGTAGACGACTAACGTGGGTGCATCCTCCTAGATGGGACATGGATCACTGCCATAGGGAATCCAGCGGAATGTGAGAAATACATATAGTGCAACAAGTGCGCTGTTAGGAAGAGAGACATGTCTGAGGGGAGGAGGGAGGTGGGGCTAATGGGAGGGGACCAGGGAAGGGGGGGAATGAGTTGGTGGGGGGTTGCTTTCTTTGTTATCTGGTACGGTGAATAGGTGTCGACAGTGCTTGCATAATCCTGGGGTAACACGATTCAGCACCTCAGGGCTACGACACAAGTCGGATGGAAAATGACTCCTGCATCTGATGAACTACTCTCCTTGCGAAGAAGGAGATGCCGTACCAGACGAAATAATGAGATGCGGGGCTATGACTTGATGTGGACACATCTGCCTGCAGGGTTGCGCGCTTCTAATGTACTCTATAAGATCGTATGAATGTTGCACTTGTGAGAAATGGAAAAAAATGATTCAAGTATGTTTAAAAATATAATGAATAAGAAAGAATTCCATTTAATTTCCAAGTGTCAACTCAAATCTTTATAGCAATAATGTTTCAAAATCGGGCTTGATTCTTATATGTGGACACACTTGCTAGAGTGTGACCCTTAATCAAGAGTGTTAAACAGGAGTGCCCACTATGTCCATTACATTGAACTATTGCAAATGAAGTACTTGAGAGGTAGCTGAAGGAAGCATACATATAGCAGCACTTAGGAGCAAGTGCCCTTTGCAACATAAAGACAAAAGGTAGATTTTAAACGTGCCCACAATTGTATGGCGAAGTTGATTGCTGGAACAAAGCCTTTGTATAGGGACTTATTAATGACTTTTTACAACAAATCCACCTCCAGAGAAAAGGTTTTGATTATACATCATATGAATGGGGAAACTCAGTGGCTTACAATTGCTCTGAAAGAAGAAAATGTGTCTGCATTTCTCGAATTGATAAAAGTGTCTATCTTTGGAATAAAACGTATATAGTTTTATTGGTTTGAAACTTTGAATGAGAGGTAGCCTGTTATTCACCAAACACCATTCCTATGTTTATGTGCAGAGTTTATGAGGATGCAGTTCTCTCTTGGTGAATTTTGGAAGGAAAAGGGCTAAGCTTGGAAAACCCATTGTCTGTGACAAATATTATTCTGAAATGTTGAAAAGTCTGTTTTGTGACGGACACGTGGTCAATGCCATCAGGATTGTGTCGCCTAATTCCCAGGCCTTGTTTTATGGACTAGTAATTTGTGTATGCATCACGCACATTTAAAATTCATAAATGAATTGATGGCAACAATCTAGTTGTTTCCGGTAAATAGGTGTGTGTGCTCCTCAGTTGTTTTTTCCCCATTTGGGGTTAGGATTTAAATTGTTCATTATCCGGATTGTGGATCATTTTCATCCAAGATGAGATGGCATGTGTGTCCGCATTCCTGTTTTCTTGAGAGTAATGAAAACAGCCAAGAAAGTAGGCAAGAAATAAAGTGGCTCTGCATTGTGTGCCAGGTTTTATTGATCCTCAAACAAAGAACCTCACACGAAGATCAATAAAGAACTAACAGAGTGCATTATGGAAGAGATCTGTCTGATACGAGAGCTCCAAATGACCTTCTCTTTACTTGAATATGACAAATGGCAAGGTCAATTTGTGGAACGTGAAAGTGTTTGTAAATCGCATCAAACGGCACAAGATTGCCACGCATGTAAAACAAGGTAGCTTTTTCTTAGCCCTCCTTCAGTATTCCAACTTGCTAGAGAAAGAATATTTGAATCTCTCCATGGACTGGGTCTGTTCGAAGAAACGCCTTTCGAGGGAGCAAAAGTGGTTTGAGGTGATGTATATTGATCTGTGCAGTGATGGGTGTCAGTGTGTAATAGTTGGTGAGGTTTTGCAATAATTGTGGTAAAAACTGTTATCGAAACGACTGGTAAGTTGCACCTTGGCTATGCTCTGTGATAAAGAGCACCCTGCCTACACTAGCGGCGAGGGGTTGTGTCCCGCTTACACTCAGCTGGTAGTGTGGGGGTACCACTGGAGAGGTACATGGAAACATAAAGTAAGCAGTAGCTGCACCAGTCTACACTCCATTCAAAGCAAAAAGACCAGGCTCGGTTGCTGAGTGAGGTATTGTGCTTGCCTGTATAGTGGGTAACCCTGAAAGAAGTGCAGATGGCAATGGTACACCATTCCAAATTTTTATGGACGGAGTTTATGAGGCACACTGTGGTGAGACAGCAGACAATCAGGGTGGGTAGGTGGGGAGCTTCGTGTCGCAGAGCCTGATTAGGCCACAGTAGGGGGGGGGGAGTTTGAGTAAGGAGCATTTTGCATAATCTTGAAGCAGTAGGAAGCAGGGGTAGGAAGCTGCATTCACATTTGACAGTTCAGTGTTCAAAGCATGTTGCCAAATTTCACTGAATGCTCTGTGAAAGTGAGCTGCCTCATGGGGCAGGTGAAAAGCGAATTTTGAGGTCTGTATAGAGGCTTAAAATGTAAAGGATTTTTTCTCAAATGAAATTAGCTATTTTAGTGCAGTGTTTGGAATCAAAAGCTGGGCAGCCATCGAAGCGTCCGCAAGAATTTGAAAATGAGCAGCCCATTATTTGCATGCGATGACTCAAAGTAAGTAACAATATATTTGTTCCGTTTTATTCTCGGGTGCAGACTTGGAGTGATGAATATATACGCGGATTTGAGAGCTGCCACGTGATTTGGAGAAGAAGTTTAATATGAGAATTTTCAACATTTTGATCAATTAATTTAAGGATGAAACCTTAGGGTATTGCTGCAGAATGTCCAAAGCGGGGATTGTTCTGCCAAGGAGAAGAATTGCTCAAAGGAAGAAAACAAGAGGATAAACCCCATTGAAGTGCATAACAGCATTTAATCCCAGAATAAAGGACATCAAGAAACTGGTACATACTTGAAACAAAAAGGATTCATTGGAAAGTCAGCAGTTTGCTCTAAAAATTGTAATTGGTTAGTTGATTTCTAATGGGGAATCAACAGGAACTGAAAAGACTTCCTCAGATCTAGAGTTTAATGCTGCTTAGAGGCCATCGGCAGTGTGTTACTTGCCAGTGGGTGAACAAATCATGAAAGAGGACAAATTAATCTACAATATGTTGTAAATGACCATCCTTTGCATGGAATGTCCCCAGATGTGTGCCTTTTGTTGCTGAACCTGTTATTGTTGGCCATAAGACACTGTGCACTTTACCCCTGCTAACCAGTGGTAAACTGTTTGTGCTTTCCTTTTCAAACAAAAAATTTGTATACCTCTGATTGTCACAATTAGTTTGCTTTAAAGTCCTAGTATACAGTACTGCAATTTCAACCTTACAAAATACAACTTTGCCAGGCCTACTTTTTCCTTTTTAATACGTATAAGTCACCCTTAAAGTTGGCCATAAAAGCCCATTGGCATTTAAAAGTATACAAGACAGGTATATTTAGTGTTTTACATGTCCGAGGAAAAAAAGAACCTCCAAAGTCGTTTTTCAGTAGGGCAAGGCTGGCTCTCCCATAGGTTAATACTGGTTTACATTTTTACATGTAATAAGTTCTAAATTCAGTTTGAGAATAGCTAGAAAAATAGAGAAATATTTCAAGGACTCGTTTTAATTGTAACATAAAATCCAACTAAATGGGCAAGTCAGATTTAATATTTCTATTTTAGAAACTACACTTTTAGAAAGTAGTCATTTTCCTGCCTAAAATTAAAAGTCTTTCCAGCCAGAGTCAAGCTGTCACCAGACCACTGATGCCCCCCTGTGGTGAGATGTATATTAATCCCAGACAGTGGACAGAGGGGTCATGGTGTGGTAAGGCAACTCCACCCTTGACAGGATGGCTGTGAGGCTCTACCTATCCCTTCCTGAACTCAAAGGATGCTACCATGCCACAGATAGATGAAGCTCACACCTGGGCCTGCTTTCCTTTTTTCCCTCTATTCAGGTTGATCCAAACCCAGGGGAACGGGAGAACCTGATCAAAGTGGTATAGGGAGTGGACAAAAGATTGCCCTTCACAAATAGGTTGGCACTGGACATAAATGTAGACTCCTCAGAGTTTGTAAAAAAATAAAAGCCCTGGACTTGAGACGAATTAGAAGAAGGACTGCACTGTTGTTTAAAGAACCTGAGCGAACACTAGACCTGCTAGCCTTGAACCCAGGCTGCAAGGGTTAGTTAATTGGCTTCCCAATTGAGCTATAGGGATACAACAAGCTTCCAGAACCCTCTCTACCTGCTTCTGCTGCCCTCTATTGTTATGAGTCTTAACCTCCAAGTGGAGCCCCTCCAAGTTTTGGACCCTTGGCTGGTGTTAGAGTGTAATCCTCCTGTTCCCGAGACTGCATGAAGTGGGATTTAGAAACTTCCTAGCAACTTTCACAGTAAAAGCCACAGCTATCAATGTTGAATTACCAGTTGACCTCAAAATGCCGCTTTGGTGTGCTGAAAGAGAGCCGACTTCCAGCAAGTCTGATGGAGAGGGCTTCATCGAGACAGTTGCAGAGAAGCATCCAATCGATCTTGAGGCCTTCCGGATCACAGACTTCTGATGCCTGCTTGGAGCTTTCTCATCAAGCCACACTTCGGCTCCAACTTGCAGCTTGTCCCATTGATGAATTATCAACAACCATTTTTTCTCTATAACAGTTTCTAAGTCAGAAGGTAAACTTTCCATGGGGACGAACCTGTTCCCTGTATCTGACAGGTAAACCATCTCAGTTGGCTTTAAATTTTGACTTTGACTCTGTCCAGCGTGACCAGTTTATCACAGTTGCACATATATATATATATATATATATATATATATATATATATATATATATATATATATATATATATATATATATATATATATATATATATATATATATATATAACGCTCCAAAGTCCTTCCCAATCCTCCTTGGAAAGAAAACAGCACTCGAGGTTGAGGGTTACAAACGCGCTAGATTTTATTCAGCGGAGGGGTGCACACAGACGCGTTTCGGCGGTCTGCCTTCGTCAGTGTGTGATGCACTGTGTTTGTTTCCGACATTGTTTTTAACATACATGGTCACTCCCACTACCAGTCAGGTGTGGACACAAACAAGGGGACTGATGCCTAGCATGAAACAAAGGCGGCCATCTTGTAGTGTATGGTAAATATAACACAACATTAGGAGAATTCTAAATAAAGCCCACAGATGGGCAATCGCGTTGTATCCTGCTAGGCTAATCATAATCAAATGTCAGCAGATCGACATGAAATAATAAAGCCGTGGATCGGCTTGTGTCCCCATATGTATTACATGTGCCAAATCGCCTGTACACAAAGAAATTTAAGTCAATTCTCAAACCACATCTGCAAGCTAAACATAGCTGGAAGGGGGGTTTGGGATAAGTGGGTGTCAAGTGAGATGCATCGCGTGCAACATCAGGAAGGGCATGTGTAGTTATTCACAATATTCAATCACAATTCAAATAAAAATACAACATAAATTCAAAATTGCAACAAATGTGATTGAAGTGCATATTATATACAGTGGAAAATTGAGTATGTGGAGAGACATCAAAGATAAGCTTCTACATTCTATCCGATCAAATATAAGATTCATACATTCAGAATCGTAAGGTATTAGTGGTAATCCCTAAATGCGTAGTTATAATTTGTAACAAGAGAAGCAAGTACCTTAGATCAGGTAACGATAACGTATCTTTCACATACTAATATGTACAAAAAAGAAATCGGATGCAGGTTTCAGAGCTAATATATACATTGATTTGCCTATGTTCCAAGTATGATAATGTGAGAAGTTCTAATTTCAGTATGATCGGATACACTATCATCTTGGAATGGTGTGTGTCAGATGTTAACTGCTCATTTCCCTAGGTGGAAGGCCATCTCCTCCCCACTGTTGAGACCTTTGGGATATTTCGTACACAGATCAATGATGTAACGGGACTCTAGTCTCCTTAATCTGCGTAGTCGGTCACCTCCACGAATATTAGGGGGTACAATATCGAGGCCGAAGTACTGGAGCTTACTCCGGTCTCGGTTGTGTACTTCCGCGAAATGGCGAGCCACCGGATAGGTCTGATCTATTTTATCGATGGCTCGCATGTGTTCTAATATTCTAAGCTTTATCTCCTTGATCGTGCTCCCAATGTAGCGTAAGCCACAGGGGCACTGCAAGCAATATACGGCATACTGTGTGCTGCAGGTAATAAATTTATTTATGTAGATTTTCCTGCCAGTTTCTGGTATTATATACGAGAGTACACGTTTACTGCCTGCGCACGCTTTGCAGCGGCCGCAGGGGTAAAAGCCTCGTTGATCCCTTAAATATATATCAACACTGACTTCTCAAAATACAGAGAGGTGTCTGCACTTGAATGTAGGGATGTTCCATTTATTTAAATCACAGCAGTAGCAAACAAGACGCCTTTCGGCTGGTAACATAAGCCTTTATCAACTGAAAAAGGCACACTGAAAATTGCTTTTGAGGTCTCATCTAGTGTTGCAGCGTGCATGCGCTGAGCACTCTGCGAGACATATTGTGGTAGAGGAGATTTCAGAAGGGGACTTAAAGCCCCTCCAATCCCCTCCAATCATTTTCATTGGCTGGCATCATCGTTTATGCTAAACGATGGCCTCCGATTGAAATTGAGGCTTATTTGTTACTGGACTGTCTCCTTTTGAGATGGCCCATCCGGACTGGATCGTTTGCTTAACTGTTGTCCTGAGGTTATTTCTTATCTAAAGGAGGCGTGGAGGGATGGATCATGTTTCCGAAGTCTGTTTTTTTTCTAAATGTGATTATGTCTGCCAGTAACGACATTACAAAACAGCGACGTGCACAGTCTACACCAAAATAAAATGTTCTTGCTACTGTATTTTTCTATACCCTGTATCTAATGTTTAGTTTAAACAGATTTCTGTGCTGATATACATACACCATCTACCCCCTCGGCCTCTAGAGCACAAGTGTGCACCATCACCCCCCTCTACCAGCTACCGAGGATCCCTTCAACTCTTCAACCAGTCACTGCTCAACACCAGAGTCCAGCCTTCCTTTGTTGTTTATTGAAGTCTCAAGATACCCCTTCATACCCAAGGGGCTTCTTTCACCTGGCCTTGATGTAGTGATGTGCTAACAGTAAAGAGGTGTGAGATCACCATCACTGCAGATATAGGTGTGAGATCACAATAACTGCCAATATAGGTGTGAGATCACCATAACTGCAGATATTGGTGTGAGATCAACCACAGTGCAGATATAGGTGTGAGATCACCATTACTTTAGATGCAGGTGTGAGATCACTATTACTACAGATATAGGTGTGAGATCACTATTACTGCAGATATGGGTGTGAGAGCACTGTCACTGCAGATATAGGTGTGAGATCACTATCACTGTAGATATAGGTGTGAGATCACCATAACTGCAGATATTGGTGTGAGATCACCTTCAGTGCAGATATAGGTGTGAGATCACCATTACTTTAGATACAGGTGTAAGATCAACATCATTGAAGTATAGGTGTAAGATCACTATCACTGCAGATGTAGGTGTTAGATCTCTATCACTGTAGATATTGGTGTGAGATCACAATCACTGAAGATATTGGTGTGAGATCACTATCACTGCAGATATAGGTATACAGGTGTAAGATCACCATCACTGAAGTATAGGTGTAAGATCACTATCACTGCAGATGTAGGTGTGAGATCTCTATCACTGTAGATATTGGTGCGAGATCACAATCACTGAAGAAATTGGTGTGAGATCACTATCACTGCAGATATAGGTATGAGGTCACTATCACTGCAGATATAGGTGTGAGACCTCTATCACTGTAGATATTGGTGTGAGATCACCATCACTGCACATATAGCTGTGAGATCACTATCACTACAGCTATATGTGTGAGATCACCATTACTTCAGATATATGTGTGAGATCACCATCACTGCAGATATAGGTGTGAGATCACTATTACTGCAGATACAGGTGTGAGATCATTATCACTGCAGATATTGGTGTGAGATCACTATCACTGCAGATATAGATGTGAGATCACCATCACTGCACATATAGGTGTGAAATCACTATCACTACAGCTATATGTGTGAGATCACCATTACTTCAGATATATGTGTGAGATCACCATCACTACATATACAGGCGTGAGATCACCATCACTGTAGATAAAGGTGTGAGATCACTATCACTGCAGATATAGGTATGAGATCCCCATTACTGCAGATATAGGTGTTCGATCACTATCACTGCAGATACAGGTGAGATCACCACCACTGCAGATATAGGTGTGAGGTCACTATTACTGCAGATATAGGTGAGAGATCACTATCATTGGAGATAAGGTGTGAGATCACTATCAATGCAGATATAGGTGTGAGATCACCATTACTGCAGATATTGATGTAAGATCAATATCACTGGAGATATAGGTGTGAGATAACTATCACTGCAGATATAGTTGTGAGATCTCTATCAATGCAGATATTACTTCAGATATAGGTGTGAGATCACAATCACTGCAGATATAGGTGAGATAACATGACTGTAGATATAGGTGTGGGATCACTATCACTGCAGATATAGGTGTGAGATCAGTATTACTGCAGATATAGGTATGAGATCACTATCACTGCAGCTATAGGTGTGAGATAACCACCACTGCAGATATTGGTGTGAGATAACTATCACTGAAGATATAGGTGTGAGATCAATATCACTACAGATATAGGTTTGAGATCAATATCACTGCAGATATAGGTGTGAGTCTCAATAACTGTAGATATTGGTGTGAGATCACTATCACGGCAGATATAGGTGTGAGATCAATATCACTGCATATGTAGGGGTGAGATCATTATTACTGCAGATATAGGTGTGAGATCACTATTATTGCAGATACAGGTGTGAGATCACTATCACTGTAGATATTGGTATGAGATCAATATCACTGCAGATATAGGTGTGAGATCACTATCACTGCAGATATAGGTGTTAGATTAGGATCATTGCAGATATAGGTGTGAGATCACTATCACTACAGATATAGGTGACAGATCACCATTACTTAAGATATATGTATGAGGTCAATATCAATGCAGATATAGGTGAGATCACCATCACTACAGATATAGGAGTGAGATCACTATCACTGCAAATATAGGTGTGAGATCACTATTACTACAGATATAGGTGTGAGATTACTATCACTGCAGATATAGGTGTGAGATGACCATCACTCCAGATATTAGAGTGAGATCGCTATCACTGCTGATAAAGGTGTGAGATCACTATCATGGCAGATATAGGTGAGATTACCATTACTGCAGATATAGGTTTGAGATCACTATCACTGCAGATATTGGTGTGAGATCACTATCACTGCAGATATAGGTGTGAGATCACTATCACTCAAGATTTAGGTGTGAGATCACCATTACTTCAGATATAGATGTGAGATCACTATCCTATCACTACAGTTATAGGTGTGAGATCACCATCACTGCAGACATAGGTGTGACATCACTAATACTTCAGATGTAGGTGTGAGATCACTATCACTGCAGATATAGGTGTGAGATCACCATCACTACAGTTCTTACTTCAGATATAGGTGTGAGATCACTATCACTGCAGATATAGGTGAGTTCACCATCACTGCAGATAGAGGTGCAAGATCACTATCACTGTAGATATAGGAGTGAAATTCCTATCACTGCAGATATAGGTGTGAGATCACTATCACTGCAGATATTGGTGGAATATCACTGTAACTGCAGATTTAGGTGTGCGATCACTGTGACTACAGTTATAAGTGTGAAATCACTGTCACTGTAGATATAGGTGTCCGGTCACTATTAACTGCAGATATAGGTGTGAGATCACCATTACTTCGGATATAGGTGTGAGATGACTATCACTGCAGATATTGGTGTGAGATCACCATTACTTCGGATATTGCAGTGAGGTCACTATCACTGCATATATAGTTGTGAGATCTCTATCACTGCAGATATTACTTCAGATATAGGTGTGAGATCACTATAACTGCAGATATAGGTGAGATAACATGACTGCAGATATAGGTGTGAGATCACTATCAATGCAGATATGTGAGATCATCACCACTGCAGATATTGGTGTCACATATCTATCACTGAAGATATAAGTGTGGGATCAATATCACTGCAGATATAGGTTTGAGATCAATATCACTGCAGATATAGGTGTGAGACTCTATCACTGTAGATATTGGTGTGAGATCACTATCACTCGAGATATAATTGTGAGATCACTTTCACAGGAGATATTACTTCAGATATAGGTGTGAGATCGCCATCAAAGCAGATATAGGTGAGATCACCATCACTGCAGATATAGGTGTGAGATCAATATCACTGCAGATATAGGTGTGTGATCACTAATACTGCAGATATAGGTGTGAGATCACTATCACTGCAGATATTGGTATGAGATCAATATCACTACAGATATAGGTGTGAGATCACTATCACTGCAGATATAGGTGTGAGATCACTATCACTGCAGATATAGGTGTGAGATCACCATCACTGCAGATATTACTTCAGATATAGGTGTGAGATCACTATCATTGCAGATATAGGTGAGATCACCATCACTGCGGATAGAGGCGCAAGATCACTATCACTGTAGATATAGGAGTGAAATCCCTATCACTGCAGATATATGTGTGAGATCACTATCACTGCAGATATAGGTGTGAGAACACTATCGCTGCAGATATTGGTGTGATATCACTGTAACTGCAGATTTAGGTGTGAGATCACTGTGACTACAGTTATAGGTGTGAGATCACTACCACTGTAGATATAGGTGTAAGATCGCTATTAACTGCAGATATAGGTGTGAGATCACCATTACTTTGGATAAAGTGTGTGAGATGACTATCACTGCATATATTGGTGTGAGATCACCATTACTTCAGTTATTGCTGTGAGATCACTATCACTGCAGATATAGGTGTGAGATAACTATCCCTGCAGATATAGTTGTGAGATCTCTATCCCTGCAGATATTACTTCAGATATAGGTGTGAGAACAATATCACTGCAGATATTGGTGAGATAACATGACTGCAGATATAGGTGTGAGATCACTATCACTACAGATATTGGTGAGATCAATATTACTGCATATATAGGTATGAGATCACTATCACTGCAGATGTAGGTGTGCATCACCACTGCAGATATTGGTGTGAGATAACTATCACTACAGATATAATTGTGAGATCATTATCACTGCAGATATTACTTCAGATATAGGTGTGATATCACTATCACAGCAGATATAGGTGAGATCACCATCACTGCAGATGTAGGTGTGAGATTAATATCACTGCTGATATAGGTGTGAGGTCACTATTACTGCAGATATAGGTGTGAGATCACTATCACTGCAAATATAGTTGTGAGATCACTATCACTGCAGATATAGGTGTGAGATCACCATTACTTCAGATATAGGTGGGAGATCACTATCACTACAGTTATAAGTGTGAGATCACCATCACTGCAGATATGGGTGTGAGATCACTAATATGTCAGATGTAGGTGTTAGATCACTATCACTGCAGATAATGGTGCGAGATCACTTTCACAGCAGATATATGTGTGAGATCACTAATACTGCAGCTATCGGTGTGAGATCACCATCACTGCAGATGTAGGTGTTAGATAACCATCACTGCAGATATAGGTGTGAGATCACCATTTCTTCAGATATATGTATTAGATCAATATCACTACAGATATAGGTGAGATCACCATCACTGCCGATATAGGTGTGAGGTCACTATTACTGCAGATATAGGTGTGAGATCACTATCACTGCAGATATTGGTATGAGATCACTATCACTGCAAATATAGTTGTGAGATCACTATCACTGCAGATATAGGTGTGAGATCACCATTACTTCAGATATAGGTGTGAGATCACTATCACTACAGTTATAAGTGTGAGATCACCATCACTGCAGATATGGGTGTGAGATCACTAATATGTCAGATGAAGGTGTGAGATCACTATCACTGCAGATAATGGTGCGAGATCACTTTCACAGCAGATATATGTGTGAGATCACTAATACTGCAGCTATCGGTGTGAGATCACCATCACTGCAGATGTAGGTGTTAGATAACCATCACTGCAGATATAGGTGTGAGATCACCATTACTTCAGATATATGTATTAGATCAATATCACTACAGATATAGGTGAGATCACCATCACTGCCGATATAGGTGTGAGATCACTATCACTGCAAACATAGGTGTGAGATCAATAATACTGCAGATATAGGTGTGTGATTACTATCACTGCAGATATAGGTGTGAGATGACCATCACTCCTGATATAAGTGTGAGATCACTATCACTCGAGATATAGGTGTGAGATCACTATCACTGCAGATATAGGTGTGAAATCTCTAACACTGTAGATATTGGTTTGAGATCACCATCACTGCAGATATAGGTGTGAGATCACTATCACTGCAAATATTACTTCAGATATAGGTGTGATATCTCTATCACGGCAGATGTAGGTGAGATCACCATCACTGCAGATAGTGGTGTGATATCACTGTAACTGCAGATTTAGGTGCGAGATAACTGTGACTACAGTTATAGGTGTGAGATCAATATCACTGTAGATATAGGTGTCAGATCACTATTAACTGCAGATTTAGGTGTGAGATCACCATTACTTCGGATAAAGTGTGTGAGATGACTATCACTGCAGATATTGGTGTGAGATCACCATTACTTCAGATATTGCTGTGAGATCACTATCACTGCAGATATAGGTGTGAGATAACTATCACTGCAGATATAGTTGTGAGATCTCTATCACAGCAGATATTACTTCAGATATAGGTATGAGATCACTATCACTGCAGATATAGGTGAGATAACATGACTGCAGATATAGGTGTGAGATCAGTATCACTGCAGATATAGGTATGAGATCACTATCACTGCAGATATAGGTGTGAGATCATCACCATTGGAGATATTGGTGTGTGATCACTATCACTGCAGATATAATTGTGAGATCGTTATCACTGCAGATATTTCTTCAGATATAGGAGTGAGATCACTATCACAGCAGATATAGGTGAGATCACCATCACTGCAGATATAGGTGTGAGATCAACATCACTGCAGGTATAGGTGTGAGGTCACTATCACTGCAGATATAGGTGTGAGATCACTATCACTGCAGATGTAGGTGTGAGATCACTATTACTGCAGATATAGGTATGAGATCACTATCACTGCATATATAGGTGTGAAATCTCTATCACTGTAGATATTGGTGTGAGATCACCAATATCTACAGTCCACGTTTCTCTGTCTTTCTCTTCCACATTATTTCCCCCTTATGTGTTTTTCTCTTTTTTGCTCTGGTTCAAAGTCTGATGAGAAATAATAATCTCTGATACTCAAAAATAAGTGCTTAAGGGCTCCACCTGCAATCACTAGATCAAATTAAACACCGCGCTTATATGCACTTTGACTCTTTTAACCAGTTCAAGTAGATTTTAAGCAGTGCTTTAAATGGGAAAAAATAAGAGCAGGTACTCATTAAATTGAGATAGGGCCATGGCTAGTGGGCGTGGTTAGAGGCAGAGTTAGACATGATACAAAATCACTTCTATTGAGTATTCATGTTGTCGTTGCATTGCCCTAGATAGTGGTCTCAAACTTTCCATTGTGCAGATTAACAACCCTGAATGAGCCAAACCATCAACCATACTATTATCACTTTCAGGCTAATAATCAATGTGCTTTAGAACGAGAGAGACTGGCACTTACACCTGTTGCAGGACAAAACAAAATCATGTGAGAAATGTATCAATACAAACAAAATGTGTTACCTTGTTATACAAAATGAAGGTGAACTACCAAATGTTCATGTTTTCATGTTTTGTAAAATTTGCAGCTTCTCAATATTTTAATATTTCTAATGTTGCTACTAGCTTACATCTGGCGCAATCCTTACATATACAAGAGTGCACACACACAAACAAGCATTACACGCATTTCTTTTCAAATAACTCCTGATTCTGTTGCTTTAAAACCCACACTCTCTGTTTTCACATCTCTAAGCTCGAGATCCCTCCCGCACTCACCTCTCTCCCGTTTGTAGCTAATTGTGTCCCACTCTCATTACCCCAATTGTATCCTATCACTCTCTCTCTCATTCCTCTTTCTGTGTCTAATCTGCCCTCTCCGCGCCTCTTTACCTCTTTCCATAACCGTCTGGATGTCTTCCATATCTCTGGCTGCGCTTACCCTTTCTGCCTCTCTACCTTTGCCTACTTTAAACTCTCTGCTCCTCCCCCTTCACTCTTCACCTTCATTCACCCCCATTTCCCCTCCTCGCCCCTCGTTAGAAGGCCTCACGGCTGAAGACCATGCAGTGGCAGACAGTGAGCACTGCAGGGTTCCGAGCACGTGCAGAGTCCGGCCGGGAAGGGGGCAGTGGAAGAACAATAGTGGCCTCCAATGGGAAGGTCAGTTGACCTCCCCCACCTCACCTGGGTCGCAGGAGGCTGCTTAAGCCATCTTCACCACCTCATCCCCGCCCATCATGGACTTAATGTCCTAGCGGGTGGGATGGAATCACAGGGACAAGTGAGTCATGGGAATGACAATCAGACTCCAGAGGGAGGCCAAGGGGTGAAAGTGGCCCTTTGTGCCTGCGTTCCTCCACAGACCCGGCATTGATGCCTGTAAGGGGGGTGATGAGAACAAGGAGAGGCTCCTTCTGAGTAGGAAGGGAGCAGAGGTCCTCTTTCCCCTGCAGCAGGCATCCAATAGGCCCCATGGGCTGCTTGTCACAGCCGAATAATACATATGGCAACGTCCAACATGCTGCTAAACAAACGGCACGCAGCAGGCCCTCGGGCACCAGTCCAGTGCCCACCTTATTAATCCGACCCTGAGTACCAGTACTCTCCTTGCCTTTTATGATTTTAACAAAAATTGAATAAAGCATATTTTGACTGACTGACAGTACTCTCCTTGACAGTGGAGAAGTGCCGGTACTCGGCTCAGTAAATTTAAGAAGTGCCGGTACTCAGTACCAGTGACTACTGGCCCATTTAAAGCACTGATTTCAAGTCAATTCGAGAAAACATCAGCATTCATGTACACCCTCTAGGCCAAAGTATTGCTGAATGGAACTTTATTCCAGCAAAAAAACAATAGAATTACAAAGTTGCAATTAAGATATGGTGCTTCTACTCTCTTCTCTAGCACTGTGACACTTTCAGGCTTCCTAGCGCCATGCACACACCTTTGCACCATATTGCAAATGTGGGTGCCTGATACATAGGTTTTGTGCTGGAAGAGTACCCTACCAGTACAAAAGAATATACTTAGACAAACTTCTAAAACTTTTCCCACTTTGGATGCGTGCTGTTCAATGCAGGAATAAAGAAACATGTCCTTTTTAAAGCCAGCCTCAAAGAGGCATTGTATTGATATTGCAAAGGCTTTTCTATTACAGTTATTAGGTAGGGTTTTGCATCAATGGGCACCATTTTATGTTATTTTAGGTTTACTTTCCAGCACAAATCAAGTTTTGACCTGGAAAGTAAATCCCTAATAAACAGGTTTGCATTTTTCCAGCTCGTGCCACTTATATGATGTAACTCCAGTGTCAATGTTACTAAACTTGCCCCAAGGTATCTCTGTCTTGCAGACACAAAATCTGCCACAATCGAGGAAGGCTCATTCCAACCGAGTACAGTATCAGAATTCTAGGAAGAAACCCCCTCTGTAGTTATTTTGAAACAATTTCCACTGTGTGTTAATTTTAATGACCACCTGGAATAAACGTTTACTCTAATGCACAACGAACAACCTACCAACAAACAGAAGCAATTCCGTTGTGCATTGTGCGTTATGCACAATCTATAAAATAAATAGATATGTTTCATGCACTTGGATATTATCACTTTCTTTTACCAAGAGTAATATTTAGAAATACATTTGTGTTTTTTTCCTAATATATACAATTAGAGATGGGTAGCTTTGAAAAGCGGCTTTTTCATCAAGGATTTGGTTGTGACATCAAATAGACGACAATGGAAAAGCTCGAGTTGTCTTTGATGTCACTCAGAGCCCCGAGGAGAAAAACATCTCTTTTATTCACTGCTACCCATCTCCAATTTTAAGTTATTTATGCCCCCCATTTAACCTCTCTCTGCTCTCATCAACAGTTCAAGAGTAGAAGAGCCATGGGGGTGCATAACAAAAACAAAATCTCACCTGCTTCAGCCCACTGCATCGCCTTACACCTGGTGTCCTGCCACCCCCCGCCCTTTCCCCTCCCACTATCTCTTGCCATGCTTTACCCATTAAAAAAAAAATAAAACACATGTGGCATCCTGCCAACTTCCCATCCCACCCTCAGCGTTACCTAGCCTTACTTATAGCAACTGAAAAAGAAAAAGTACTTCATGTCTTGCCACCCACACCCAATATAGTAAGCATGTACCCCCACCTCTCCAACTCACATAATGGAGAAAAAAACAGGGCATTCTGACTCCACCCCCACCCCTTGGCACTCTCGGGGCCTTCTATCCCCTTCCTTGCTGAGCTGAAACTGTGATCTCTGCACTCCTTAGAGCAGAAACCCGGCGCCCCGTTGACAGGCTCTCTGAGAGGTCTGTCAATGCAGATCTAAAATCCCTGTCAGCACAGGTCAGCAGACACCTGCAGCTGACGAGGAATGAGGCAGCTGGCGGAAGAAGAGTGCCATCCATGTTTTCCTTTCTCTCTTCGGTCTGTGAAGACCTAGATAAGTAGAAGAAGGCAGGCGAGGCCCCCAGCACCATTCCACTGCTTCCCTTGGGCCTCTACAGAATAGGCGATACAAGTGAAACCAGGGGAAGCAAGTGCTTCCCTTTACCACAAAGTAACAGCAGGAAACACATTTTGTTTTCCACTTTTGCTTGAACTTAGCTGTAAATAACCAGATTCAGAGTCATCTATGAACGGTAATCTCTTTCAATGGTTTGATTGTTTCATTTAGGTGCGTGCAAAATCTTCGAAAAGTTTATTTGACAAAATTTCAGCAGAAATGCACGTAATTATGGAAATGCAAATGTGTCATTTTGTCCAATATTTTAGCAGGAAACACACCCTTACATCAAATATTTGCCAATGGACACATTTTGAGCTGAAAATTGCAAAAAAAAAAGCAAAAGCACCACCAATAGCTGCTCTCATTCCGTTGTTCCCACACATTTAATGTACATTTTTACCATCAATGGTGCGTCCGTGGTACATTTTTACTACAAATAGATTGCAATTATCGAAGTGGTGTAATTTCAGGAACTTTGAGAAACAAGAGTGATGCAAAATTCCGAGATTTTTGGAAAATAGCCTAGTTTTATTCTTTGCCTTGCATTCCCTATTACCTACTGCAACAACTACAAAGCAGGAAGATAAGGCTACCTGTTTGTAAATGACTATGCCTAGGTACAGTGGGAGGTTGAGTGCAGGATATAAAGATTTTACTCTTTCTTTCCTTACTACCAACTTTCATAATGTGGGGGGAGTATTCTGTAGGGTAGATTTTGCACACTGGGCTTGGGGAGGATGTGTTTTAGGATTTGGGTGCCTAATGTATCAAAAGGACAATGGCAGTTAGCGAAGAAACTCCCAGGCCTCAAAGGCCGATCATTCAGCACATGTTGTACATGAGATGTAACCAACACAATACACAGAAACGTGCAAATTAACAACATTGGTACAGGAGTCTGGTACACTGTGATTAATATAATATGTTACCAAAGATTTTAAAACAGTAATTGTTGCACATTGCTAATGTGGCATGTGACTAAATAGTGATAGTTCCAAATAGGAGCGTAGGGTCATTGACCTCCTGCTTCCACTATGTGCCACTATATTCCTGACTCTTTATATAAAAAAATTAAAATTAAAATGCTTTACCCGTACGGCACAACATTTAGTGCTTCCTTAATGGAATCAGGGCTACTATAGAACTGTCTATCCCAGCATAGGCGTGATTAACTGGGGCAGCCAGCAGAGGTTGTGTAACTGAACTGCGCATGTCAGATTTACCAGTATTTTGCTGTGGCCAGCCCGACATGAGAAGCACAGGCTTCCACAGACAGCATGGTCAGGTAGCTGGGGAAGCAGAAACACCGCCCCATCGGTCTTGGATGGAGCGCTGTCACTACTTTATGCTGTTTACTATTATAGTCAGCATGAAAGCAGTGCTTGGATTGGCTGGGAGGGGGTGTGACACTTAAATTAGCCCTGCATGCACTCCAGGGCCGGACTGGCCGTTGCGGGCACCGGGCATTTCCCCGGTGGGCTGGAGGGGTGGGGGCCGGTTTTGTGGCCCCAGGGGGCCGCTTTTCTTACAAGGTGCCGGTTTTGTAGCAGCGCTGCAAAATCGGCCCTCTGTAAGAAAAGCGGGAGCAGTGCCTAGCGGGTAACAACACCCTCCCCTCCCGCTACCAGGGCCGGTGGAGAGGCAACCTGCCAGGGCTGGTTGCTGATCTCAGTCCAGCTCTGATGCAGTCTCTTACAGCCAGGCAACGAGGGACGGGGATATTTTTATCGAGTGGGTCCTTAGTTGTATAACATGTCAAAGAAGATCATAGAGGTAAGATCATTTTTTTATTTTCAGACAACAGTACTTGCTTCACAATAAGTCTGGGTGGTGAACTTCACCCGCTTGCAGAGTTTGCAGAGTTTTCCACACTTCACGTTACATGGAGCTCGCGGAGTTCCAAAAAACCACGCTCCACGTAGAGGAGCAGAGTTTTTTTCCTCGCTCGCATTCATCATCGTCCAGTTGGAGAGTGCAAACGGGGAAAATCCAACTCCCTGCGAGATTTTCCTCGTTCGCGAACATTAAGTTGGCGGCGTGAGTGTGGAAAATCCACCTCGGAAGAGATTTTTGGTACTTTGCTGAGTTCCGGGTGGCGGAACTCCGCAAACTGGCCCTGGTTTACTTCACAAACACCTCCTTCCCCCGTCCTCCCAAAAAGTGGCTACTTTTCAATTGAGCCCGAGACTGACGTATGTGTATAAAAGAAAAGCTTGAAATATTCTAAGCACATAGACGCAAGTCGGATAGCTCCTGCCCTGTTAGATTTAATTTTGCCTAGTTTAGGATCATTGTTCATGGTGCGCCCTCTCTCGTGCTTCTAAACATTTCCAGTCTTCTCTAATAAGATATGTATACATTTTTTTCTCAAACCCTCTTACTCTTGAAACACTCCTGCCCCCAATTCACACGTGCCCATAATAACAGCGGATCTGCTTTTCTACACACTTTTCATTTCACTTTGTGGTTTCCTCGTTACACACTGCAGCTTATTAAATCTCTCTGAACAGGTGTTTTATCACTCTAGCAAAATGAAATCCAGAAAAAAAACCTTTTCATTTCTCCTGCTCCCACACAGGAAAGGTCAGCACATCAGCAGATAGAGGTAAAAAATGGGTGCACAGACATAATATTGAGTCCAAAATATCGATTGGACATAATATTGCGTTGTAAATATAGATTGGACAAAATATCGACAGGGCAGAATATAGATAATCAAAATATCGTTTTTAAGGTAAGTGATGTAATATCGACTGTTAAAAAATATATAAAGTTAAAATATCGAAGTATATAATATAGATAGTTAAAAATATCGATTTTTTTAATATTATCTAATTTTTTATAAGTTTTTTATGTTATAATATGTGTGAAAAGTGTGTATTTATGGTGTAATTAATTTTAATTAATGATTTTTGTGTTTCTAATTATTGCGTAATATAATTCTGTAGCGGGTTGTGGGTTTATAGGGGAATAGGGTGGGAAGTAATTTAATTATAATTAATTAAATATGTAAATGTATTTATTGGTAGTAATTTTTAATTAATTGTTAATTAATTTATATTTGTTAATTAATTAAATTTTAATTGGTAATTAATTTCAAATAATTGATTAATTGGTATCTATGTAAATTTTAATAATTTATTTTCTGTAGCGGGTTGTGGGTTTATAGGGGAATTGGGTGGGAAGTAATTAAATTATAATTAATTAAATATGTAAAATTATTTATTGGTATTTATTTAGAATTAATTATTAATTACGTTTTTATGGGTAATTATTAAAATTGTATTTGCCAATTAATTTAATTTAATTGATTAATTGCTAATTATGTAAATGTTAATAATTTATTTTCTGTAGCGGGTTGTGTGTTTATAGGGGAATAGGGTGGGAAGTAATTTATTAATAATTAATTAAATAATAAAATGTATTTAATTCGAAATAATTGTTAATTAATTTTTAATTATTAAATAATTAATTGTTAATTTGTAATTATTTGTATTAATAGGTAACTAATTGAAATAATTATTGTTAATTAGTAATTTTAATATATTAATTATTATATTAAATTGTTAACTATTTTTAATTAATTTTTTATAGATATTAATTTATAAATTTTTAAATAATATATGAAGTATTTACTTTCCCTAATGTTGTATTTTCTGGAGTGGGAATAGTAATTTTAACCCTTACGCTATCCAAAGCTTTCCCTACTGTTGCACTCTTTGGAGTGGGAATAGTAATTTTGACCCCTACGCTATCCAACCCTTTCCCTACTGTTGCACCCACTGGAGTGGGAATAGTAAATTTTACCTCTACGCTATCCAACGCTTTCCCTACTGTTGCACCCACTGGAGTGGGAATAGTAATTTTAACCCCTACGCTATCCAACCCTTTCCTTACTGTTGCACCCACTGGAGTGGGAATAGTAAATTTTACCTCTACGCTATCCAATGCTTTCCCTACTGTTGCACCCACTGGAGTGGGAATAGTAATTTTAACCCCTACGCTATCCAACCCTTTTCCTACTGTTGCACTCTTTGGAGTGGGAATAGTAATTTTTACCTTTACGCTATCCAACGCTTTCCCTACTGTTGCACCCACTGGAGTGGGAATAGTAATTTTAACCCATACGCTATCCAACGCTTTCCCTACTGTTGCATTCTTTGGAGTGGGAATAGTAATTTTAACCCCTACTCTATCCAACCCTTTCCCTACTGTTGCACTCTTTGGAGTGGAAATAGTAATTTTTACCCTTACGCTATCCAACGCTTTCCCTACTGTTGCACCCACTGGAGTGGGAATAGTAATTTTAACCCCTACGCTATCCAACGCTTTCCTTACTGTTGCACTCTTTGGAGTGGGAATAGTAATTTTTACCCTTACGCTATCCAACGCTTTCCCTACTGTTGCACCCACTGGAGTGGGAATAGTAATTTTTACCCCTACGCTATCCAACGCTTTCCCTACTGTTGCATTCACTGGAGTGGGAATAGTAATTTTTACCCCTACGCTATCCAACGCTTTCCCTACTGTTGCACCCACTGGAGTGGGAATAGTAAATTTTACCTCTACGCTATCCAACGTTTTCCCTACTGTTGCACCCACTGGAGTGGGAATAGTAAATTTTACTTCTACGTTATCCAACGATTTCCCTACTGTTGCACCCACTGGAGTGGGAATAGTAATTGTAACCCCTACGCTATCCAACGCTTTCCCTACTGTTGCACTCTTTGGAGTGGGAATAGTAATTTTTACCCTTACGCTATCCAACGCTTTCCCTACTGTTGCACCCACTGGAGTGGGAATATTAATTTTTACCTCTACGCTATCCAATGCTTTCCCTACTGTTGCACCCACTGGAGTGGGAATAGTAATTTTAACCCCTACGCTATCCATCGCTTTCCCTACGATTGCACTCTTTGGAGTGGGAATAGTAATTTTTACACTTTTGTTATTGTACGTTAATAATATTGGATATTATTTAATTATATTTTGTTACTATATATATATGTTTTAACAAATATGAATTAAAATTTTTTTTTTATAACTTTCATTAATTATTTAAATATTATAAGTTAATTTAAGTATTTTTAAGTATATTTTAGTAATTAATTTTTAATATTAATTTAATTTAACATTGTTTTTAGTAAAGTTCATATTTTTATAAACTATATTTTAGTAAACGATATTTTTAACTCGATATTTTAGTACTTACCTGTTTGTAGATAGAAACTCGATATTCTGTCTGTCGATATTTTTTCAACGATATTTTTGATGGTTGATATTCTGTCCCTCGATATTATGTCAGTGATCCAAAAAAAGTAGTCTGTCTTTAAAGCATAAGCGTTTTATAATTCACACTAGCTCTGATTTAGAGTGTTTGTATGTCTGTGGGGGGTTGGGAAACCGTTTGGTTTTTCATGAAGGCCCTCACCCACCAACCTAGTTGGTGGCATGCTTCATCATCGGGCCCCACCCGAGGCACAGAGTGTGCCTCAGGTGTGCTTCGACGCCAGATTACTGCGGAGCGGGGTTTTTTGGTTTGTGAGGGTGCTGTGATTGTGCTCTAGTCTTTGGAAGCGTGCTATTAAAATAAAACATGGAATGGTTGAGTCATCCACTCTAGATCCTAGAGAAGTCAGTAGTTGTTGGCCAGTAAGTCTGGATGGTGCTGTCAAGTCCCACTCATGTCCCAGGACCTCAGGTACCTTTCTTTCAAACTGTGCAACCATGTTACTTCACTTTTGTACGCTTAACTCTCCAAACACAGCAGTTACTATGAATATTTGCTGATTAGAAGATTTATGTACATTTACTATTTTGTTGGTATTCACAAACTACAAGCATAATTTTACTACTAGTAGTTTTACTACATCAGAGATTTAGCAGGGAACTTCGCACATAAACCAACGGGACAGGCCCATTGTTTATTGATGGAATCTTAAGATTACTGTTAGTAAATATAAACTCATAGTTTGTGAATAATAAAAAATTGTAAACTTACACAAAAGTGTTAGTTTGCCTTTGTGAATTAACTTTCGGTCAAAGCTATAGCTTTTAGAAGGAATATATCTCGATTTACAAATAGGAAATGTAGGACAGTTAGAATAAGGAACATAAGAAAAGAACAGTTGGTAAAGCTTTATAATTTAAGTAACATCAGAATCTGTAGATAATGTTAATGTATCTGTCCTCTTGGTTGGGTTTTATTTACAGTGTTTTGTCAATTAGATATAACAGACAGAAAATACAGAATGTTACAAACTGTCAATTATGCTCTGTGGCCTAGTTTCTCAAAGATGCAAGTGTGCCCAAATTAGTGGGTTTGAATCCTGGCAGGTGGCATATGTTTAAGCAATTATAGACCGACCACCAAAAAAAGGTCATCCTGGATTCCAACTCTCAGATAAATGCATGGGTTTAGGTTAGGCAGGACAGGTCCTAAGTCTAACTTCCTGTTTCCTGTTAATAGCCCTATTTGCCGTCGATGGCAAGGGGGCATTGGTCAAAGTTTAGTGGCAGCCCACTTATTGCTCCAACTGATCTTCATAGTCAAAGTTCAAATAGGGGGATACTAGTGCTGGAAATAAGCTCCAACCCATGGGAGGTCCTTTAAAGAGTAGACCAGCATTTTCCAATGGGAGAGACAGCCTTGCCACAGTCAAAAATGAGTTTGGACCCTTTTTCACTGTCAGGACTTTTGACACATTATATAAACATTCCCTTCCATTTAGATACCATGTACCCTGCCAAATGGGGATTTAGGGCCTACCTTAGGGGTAACCTCTAAGTGTTAATAAAAAGGTTTAGGCCTGGCAAAAGGATTGTTTTGTCAGGTAAAATTGTCCGTTTAAAACGGAACACCTAGGCGGCAGGGGCAGACCTGGAGACATGTTTTACAGTGCTACTTTAGTGGATGACACAATGAGTGCTGCGGTCCACTGGTAGCATTTGATTTACAGGTCCTGGGTACATGTGGTACCATTTACTGGGGACTTACAAGTGCATTAAATGTGTCAATTAGGGTTATGCTAATTCTAACATCTTTGGAGAAGAGAGCACAAGCACGTAACCAACATTTTACAGGAGTAAAGTGTGCAGAGTATTATGACCAGGAAAAATAGATTGAGTGAAAGAAGGCAGAACTCTGTGGGAATACGCACAAAAGATGGTAATTTCCACCATTAATCAGTTGAAACTCCAAATCAACAAATTTCCATATGTGTGGACAGGATCCATCCATACTGCAACACTTATGAAGAAAATCAACCACATCACTCTGTAGTGTAGTTCCTAGTTTCCCACTAGGCCCTGCGCATTGGAATAACATAAACAGTAGTATCGACGTGGAACTGCTTATATTCCAGGCCTCCACTGACTATGCTAAACTTAATTGGGTTGTGTTACCAACTAGCTCAGAGGTCACTGGAAACTTTCTTCTCTGCATAGGAAGTGATCAGCTTCCTTGGCACAGACAAGAAGGGATTCAGTTTTCCAACAACCGTGCAACATGACAACTTTGCTCCTCAGATCAAGAGTCGATCTCTAGGGTCGTGTGAAACAATAGACATGTATTTCACTCAGTCAGTCTAGTGCAGTTTACTTTCACAAGATGTAGAGAATAGAGAGACGGGCGTTAGTCAATAAAGGGTTAACATTTATTGAACAGTCTTTCTTCTCGTACAAGAGAAATGTATTGCCACAATTGCAATAATTGTTATTATAAAAAGTACGTACAGTAAGATAAGCATTGCGAAATAGAACTGTAAAAGCATTGATATGGTTTCTTAGCCATACAATGGTTTAAAAGTAATAAAACATATATACAGTCATATATACATTTGGCTAACGTACTCAACTGGTGCTTCTAACTAAACCTACCCCAGTGTGCCTGACCTAAGCCTAACACGTGAAAGGGGAGTAAGTAAGTAGCTTTAAGTTAAGTTGGTTTTGCCAAGGTTTGTTTCAAGAATTCTCGTCTAAGGGTTTAGTCAACACCATACCTCTGAATAGAATGATGGAGGATTGGTATCTCCTTCAGGGGTCTCTCTCGATATCCCAGTCACCCGCGAGGGTAAACCGGAAGCGCCGGGACTGGATTTCTCTGCACGAGAAATGCAGCGGCTTCTCTCAGCGCGTCGAGGAAGGAGGGGTGACAGCGTCCGCGGGCAGCTGGAATCTGCTGGATGTCTTCGCAGAGGACGGCTGTTCAGCTCCTTAAGCGTACTGCACCATAGTTCGCGCTGTAGCGGCGATAATGGTAATCAGCAGCTTCACCACCACAGGATAGCAGGCTGCAGCGACAGAGTGCTAGTTTTTACCAACACAGGGTCATGCAGGCAGCTGGCATCAGCAACAGGCAACGAACTCACAGCTCGTATCTCACTCATTGCTTAAGGCAACGTTGGTAATATTTATACCTGACAGGTGCCGGGTTTGACGCAAGTTTGCTGGACATAAGACGTCAATTAAAGATGTCACTAGGAAGTGACAGTTATCAGTTGCTCATTAGAGTTCCATTACTAATCAAAACATAGCAAGCGGGGATTTCCAGGTTTGCTAAGTTTTTATCTTGTTGAAGAACTCGGAGTGTTATCTAGGAATATCAGATAGTGACTGCTGCTCTGTCATTGCACTAATTGGTCGCAAAGGAAGTAGCAGAGAGTCATGCTGGAATGTGGCTCTGTTCGTGTGAGGCCAGAGATGACTTTTCAGAAAATCGCACTTGAACGGTTATGCCAATATAGGGAATAAATGGATTTATAGCCGAATAGGGGCATAAGGTCACAGTATCGATCAGGAACCTAGATAAGCACGCAACACCCACTCCACGTTTTTATGTCCACCAAAATTACTAAAACTAAGCAATAAGATGCATGTGTAACATTGCCCACCCCAAAATACATAAATGCATTCGAAATAGGCGTACTTGTAATACATGGAATTTAGGTACTGTACGTTTTTTAAAGCATATTAATCATTCAAAAAATTATTGCATATGAAGTCAATGAACGATTATGCAAAAGGAATTACACATGAAGTATCTCTGACAGAAGAAAGGCGAGATAAATCATCACATAAAAATGCATTGTAATAACATGAGTGCTAGAGACTGGTGCAATGTTGTTATGTCTCTAGATGTGTTTAGAAATAGAAGTGTGAAGCTTCTGTTCTCTAAGAATAGTTTTTACGTTAAGCAAAGAATTGTTCGTGCCAAAAAGGGTCAATATTAAAAAAATTGTCCAATTCAAAGAAAATAGATTTCCAAAGCTCCTGGCAGTTTTTGTTGATCAAAACTGAAGGCCGAATTCAGAGTTCATGGGAACGCTGTGTGTCGGAAAGCTTCTCAAAAGTTATTGTTTCTCTGTGGGTGAGAACATCGTATCAGACAGGCTCGCAAAGAATTGGTCTACAAAATCAGGTGATAGTTCAACCAAATTAGATAGCGCTGTAACTTGGCAGGTGTGAGAATGATTGCTGTCATCATAGTCGGGACCAGCAATGCTCACAGAACGTTGTACCTGGATGATGTTGCTTTTGTCACTCGCTCCACTGATACCACTTGGCTGTAGTACAGGAGTCTCCACAAATGCCGTCATCAGGATTGGTAGCCGCTGGGGACAACACAATGCGTGAGCCGTTATTGGACTGAGCAAAGTATCGACGTCCATTGGTACTGCTGATGGAAGTGAAAGACAGATGTCCAACACGCATTCATCGCCGCAAAGCATACACCGTAGCACAGGTAAAATGCAATTTTGCCATATCGGTCTGAATGAAAGGAACCAGGTCATGTTTAGATCTCTCAGCCTGGCCAATCCGAGGACGTTAGTTATCCTGTCCCGGTAGCGCATTGCTAGGATTGTCTCTTCCATTCCCATGGGAGCTATGTCTGAGCCGAGGCTTGCCATAACGTAGCAGGATGGTCAAAAATAGAATCCCTGCGACGAGTCCCAAAAATAGTGGAATGCCGCCAAAAATGGAGTGCACAAAATTAGGAAAGATTCCCAAAATTGCCTGGAAGGGTGTTAGCAGTCCCGTAAAGACTGTCTTAAATATGCCTGGGATGCTTGTTGCACTAGACATGTTAAGGAGTTGGCTGAACATTTCTACGAAATGCACGGGGCAATTTGTTGATAAAAGGTCATGGACTTCAGTAGCCGTCCTTGCGACTAGAAGATCATGCGTCTCTTTAGATGACGTTATAGGCACTGTTGTCTGTAAAAGCACAGATTTCATTTTGCTTAATGTATCAATTCGTATAGAATAGAGATTCAGACGAGGCCAGAGGGGAGTCACTATGTCTGGAGGCCCGCTCGGAAACAATGCTTGCATACAACATTTGACCATGGACGTTACTTGTATTAGATAACTTTTCCCTGGCGTCAGGCCACAACATCTGTGATCCGTTCTAAGAATGTAACTCCTGTTTGCGAGTTGCATAAAGAAGGGCTCTATCTGAGTTGCAGGTGTGACTAGCTGGTGGCATGAAAGGTTGTTTGAATTTCCATCACATGCTCCGTGTAAATTAATACCCTGACACAAAAGTATACCGCTTAGTGAGTGTTTACAGTTGTCACCACTAAGAAATACATTTTTGTCACTGTCACTATAGCAAGAATGAGTGTATGGTAATTTCCATTCGGATTTTACATATCCCTTACCCAATTGTTCATATTGGCCAGCAGGTATGTACTCAAGGCACTTTTTAAATCGGAAAGTTGTTATCGGAATTGTGATAATTCCGTGTATTATCCATTCAATGACAGGACTCTCTGACATTGTCAATGATAATCTCTCGAGTTTTTCGATGCTCAGGATTGTATAGTCTGCTCCTTTCTGTGCCAAACTGATCTGTTTATCAGTAAGGTTAAAACTGGAAAATAATGACGTTGTGTTGATTAAACGCCAAGGCACATAGCCTGAACGAAGATTTTGCAGCGTCCAGCCTAATTCTATAATAGAGCGTAATTGAGATTGGCCATGTTGTAACATTAGCAAATCTCTGTCTATCACATCAAAGGCAGAGGATACAATATTGTCCAAAGAATATATTCTGGAAGACAGAGTCATTAACCCATTGTCTACCACAGAAAGTGATTTTTCCAAATTAATACGATCAATTTCTCGTATTTTTTCAGCAGTTTCAATTTGCTTTACTTTCCAAGCCTCGTTGTAAGCAGCATAGATACTGGTCGCTATGAAACGCTTTTGACGCTGTTTGCGTGGTCCAAGAATGAAGTTGCGCAAATCAGCACCATCTTTTAGTAAAGACAAGTGTTGCTTAATTTCAGCCAGTGTGGATGTAGTTAGCCATTCTAGGCAGAGTTTCCCTACACTGTATGTTGTTATAATCCCTGGATGTTGTCTCTGGGAGTATCTAGGGTCTAATCTGGTCATTTTTAACCCCTGTGTTTTATTCAGGAATCTATCCTGACAGCTATTTGTGTCTGTAGGCCAGATTAACCACTTTTTCCAATCAGGATGTGTTCTGTTGAAATGTAAAATTTGTGACACATCAAACTCAATATCAGCTGTTGCATTTTCTGGTATTGGCTTCGGAATAGACGGTGTTTTAAGGTCCTTGATCTTAGCTAAGCCAAGACAAGATGTTTGGTGTACAGTGTCATTTAAAAATAACATTTGTTCTGGTATCATGCAGGTTCTAAATAGTGCTTCAATGCCTTGCACCTGCCAATCTTTTGTACCCCAAATTGTTTTCGTTTCAATATTATTTTTCCAATAATCAAAACCAAATGTCATCATTTTGTCATAAAATGCTTCTGAATATATAAATTTAGAATTTGTCAGCATTGTTTTCATTCCTGTTTTATCTAACAGTTTATAATAAAACGTTTCTGCATCACTGGTGTTAAACCCTGAGAAGTATTTGAATTTCTCAAAAAATGCTTTAGAACTGCTTTTAGGTGGTGTAGCACAATGTTCCCATTGATTATACATAAAAACATTTCTAGGCTGTGCAGATTTATGCAAGTAATGATCCCCATAGTGGGTGTAACAGAATAACTGTTCATAACTAGATGAACCTTGTAAATAATCATGATCTGTGAATCTAGCTGACATTACTAAATCAGACATCATGTCATTAATACTGTTAAAGTCCCAATCATCAGAGAATGTACTTGGTGTCACAAAGTCACTTAAGGAAACCTTTAGTTGATGAGGATACTTCAGGATTTCGACCGGACCATAGATCTCATAGTCTGTTTTCTCCCATACTACCCCACCAGGTATTGGAATTGCTGTGACATTTACTGTTGACAGTTCTCTTTTCTTCACGTGGGATGATCTGTGTGGTTTCAAGACTAGGTTGATGTTCTGACTTGCTGTGTCCATTGTAATATATTTTCCCTCAATGAATTTTCCCAAGCACAGTACCATGATGAGCCAAAGCAGGAGGAAAAATACACCTAGACCAAACCAGAACTCTAGCCAAGGGGAATTTAAGTAGATTTCCTTCAGTTGATGAAAGAGTTCCGTTGCTTTTTCTTTAAAAGACTTTTTTGTTTCTGGCATCACTTCGGGGTCGTTCAAATCTTCAGAGAAGTTGTCGAAGTTGATGAAATAACCAGAGGCAGTTCTGTCAATTGATGGGATTGTTTTTTCAATCTGTCTCTCGGTAGCACTTTCTGATGCCACATTAGTGTAGACTGGTGTTGTTTCTTGACGAACTGTTTCAATCTGTGTTTCAAGAAGCACGAGTTCCATGGCATTATTGCATAGTCCTTCATTGTGCACTGCAGGCTGATCGAATGTGATGAGTCTTTCAGTTTGAACCTCTTGGATTGTTGCAAGTTTGGGTATTCTGTTGGTTCTTGGGAGTCCACTGGGCCTACTGTTGATTATAGGCCACATGCTTGTGGTTTTACCAGATCGATAGACACAACTTTGTTCTCCTTTTTACCAGCAAGGGGCGGTAGCACAACTGATCTTGTTCCGGTGACTGCTAAGACAGGTACTGCTTTTCTGTAAGAAGGCCCAAATTCCTTCTTAACCGCGATCTTTTCTCTGACTAGATCCCCAATCTTTGGAATCCAGACAGGCCTTGCTGGGGCTGTTGCGGGTGGTGCCTCGTCAGTGGTACTTGGCTGTTGCTTTAACTTTATGTTGCTAATGATTTTCTTGTTTCATTCAGTTCCTGTAAAACAGCCAAACGGTCTTTTACATCAAACTGCGTTTTTTCTTCTTGTACCACTGACATCTGACTATCGAGGTCCTGAACGTTCATTCTAATTCCGAACAATAGTTCGTATGGGCTGAAACCTTTTAGAGAATTTCTTGGCATGTTGTTAAGACTAGTCTGGACACTTATTAAATGTTTGACCCACCCAGCGCCTGAACCTAATACCTTCGCTGTTATAGATTGCTTTATGTCACGGTTTTTTCTTTCTACCACACTATTCCCTTCGGGGTGCGACGGACAAGAATACCGCAACCCAATTCCCATGCTGGCCATGGCCTCCTTATAGGCTCGAGAGCTGAAAGCAGGACCCTGGTCAGAATGGAACGTGGTAATTGCGTATGTGCCGATAAAGACTCGCAAATCTTTTATAACCGTTCTAGCGTCAGCCGAGCGCTGGGGACCTCATTTTTTAAGTGCTTTTCGCCTTAACTGTTAATAGGACGCAGGATGGGGTGTAGGCAGCGTTACGCTCTTTCTGATGGGTAGCCGGTAGCAAGGTTCGCTACTGCGATCCCTATTGCAGTTTTCACAGTTGTTTGCATATATTTGGTGTTCTACACTCATTCCCGGCCACCAGAATACTGATTGTAATTCAGTCAGTGATTCCTTGATCTCTCTGTGCCTTAGACCCAAACCCATGTGTGCGTCTGCTATTAAAAATATTCTCCTGTTCGTGTTTGGAATTACTCTGTCCCCCACTCCAGGGATTCGAGCAAAAGGAACGGAGTTTGCATCGATTATGTATGCATAATTGAGTGGATAGTTTACGGGTAGTGCTGCACAGTCGCCTTTTACGTTCGTTTTTACTGCCAGCATGGTTTCCCCGTCTATGTATTTATCTGTACGCTTTTTTGTGGCTACGGAAGCCGGGTTAGTTGCTTCCGCTTTGGCTGTATTAGCCAATGAATTCCCTGCAACGTGAACGCCATCACGCTGAAGACTCTGTGCGTGAATCACGTGAGTCTTTTGTAGTTCTTTGTGTAAAAGAGCTACCTCGTTCCAGAGCAATTTATGCTTTATTGTGGCACCTGTGTCATCTTTGTAGTCGTTTTCGATCCAACTCTGCAGTTTATTGTTGTAAGAGTTGACGCAAAAATGAGAATCGCACACTATAAGTGTCGGGAATTCGCGTTCTGCATTTTCGAGCGCCATCTTTAAAGATCTGATTTCAGTTCTCTGAACCGAACAGTTTCTTACAGATTCAGTTTTTGTTACTTTCGGTCTGAATTTACCGCACAGCCAACGACCTTTAATGATCGCACACGCTGCATTGTAGGATTTGCTCTCTACGTTGAAATGCTGTACAAAGCTATCTGTATAGATTATACAGGCATATTGTGGGAGAGGCAGAATTTCGATTGGCAGAGGATATTCTTCTTCATATTCTAAATCATTCAGTTCTTCAAATTGCGGGCCGAAATAGTATTTCACATCTTCCGCTCCTAGAGAATCTATGCACTGTATCCATTTCGGGTCCAGTGACACTGTAGGCAGGTTTACTGGGCTGAATAGCGCCTCGAAAGCGGATTCCGCTGTGAGGATATTAATCCGTTTGCCGTGTGCTAGTTCTCGTTCATTTGCTAATGCGATTTGCACTGCGTTCACAGTTCTTTCTGTGTGACTGAATGCTGTTTCTGCTTGTGTGTACAAGTGAGATTTAATTGAAATTGGTACCTTTTCTCCCTCATTAGCGGTTAGGTACGTGAATCCGCATCTTCCTGGGATGACTCGGATTACAAGATCGATCGTGTTGTCACGTGTATCTAATTTTGTTTTTGCTAACATGTCTGTTTGCAATGATCTCAAAATCTCTGTGTGTTTTTGAGTCCAATTGATTTGTTTTAAATCAGGTTTTATTAATTCGTAGAGAGGTTTAACCCTCTCTGCGTAATTTAGTATGTAAGTTCTTCCGAAATTCAGAAAACCTAGTATTGATTGTAAATTCTTCAGCGTTTTTGGAGCTTGGAGTACAGCGCACTTCTCTAAGAAGTTGTCCGCTAGGCTTTTCCCTTCACTTGATAATTCGTACCCTAAAAATAGTACTGTCAGATGGGCAATTCGGGACTTTTTAAAGTTGAATTTGTAACCCTCTGCTGCGAACCCAAGTATAATGGTGTTCACTCTTTTCAAGTGAGTATCCAAGTCATCGTCTGTGAGATAAATATCATCTACGTAAGATAATGCTTCATCATCATAGATTTGTAGTAACTCTGTTACCCTAGCTGAGAATAGTCCTGGGCTGTTCTTGAACCCCTGTGGGAGTCGACAGAATTTTTTCTGTGACCCAAATGCGGAGAAAGCGGTCAAATATCTGCTTTCTGGTGCAATGTTTTGACAAAAGAAACCATTAGAAATGTCTAATGTCGTTTTATATTTTTTCCTAACTATGTTATTCATTAGGGCTGCACTATGCGAGTTTTGTACTGCAAAGGTTTTGCAACATGTATTAAGATGTCTGTAGTCCAAAACTAGACGATATGAATTGTCTGGCTTGGAGACAGGAAACAAAGGATTGTTCATTTGAGAGGTGCATGTTTCAATCACCCCCTGGTACTCAAGTTGATCTAAGATCTCCCTGACTTGTTTTTTAGCTTCTTGCTTTATGGGATACTGCCGTTGGGCAGTTGGTTCACTTTTTAGTTGGATTTTGTGAGGAGGAGAATCCTCATCCCATCCTACATGATTTTTATATAATGCAGGTGCCTGGGCCACTGCCCATTTTCTTGCATATGTATATTTTTTATGAATCGGTATGTGATTCGAGAAGGCAGGCATAATCACTTCTTCGCCACGAGGGCACTCCCTGACAAACTCTGGGGGCCAATCTTTTTCAGCTAACAGAATATCATAGCCTTTTGAGAGCTTATCCCAAAATAGACCCTTAATTTTCCTAGTCTTATCACCCTCTATACGCAATGTTATTTCGTATATTTTATGGGGCTCGCTAAGTCTGGCGTCGGCAGTTTCAACCTGAATGAATTCATTCGTGTCCACTGTCTCCAGATGACTCATCAAGATCTTGCGCGCTATACTGATCTCTGCTGCACTGTCCAACATTGTCAATGCCCACTCCCCGTTTTTCAACTGTGTCCTCAGTATTCTCGGCATGGTTGATTACTCTAATACTGGCTACCTTCTTTTTCTGAAATTGAGATTTGTTATTTTGAGCAGGTTCCTTGTCTTTGGACTTGGTGTGCTCTCCTGGGTCTGACCGTCCTCTTCTTTCCGAATTCTGTGGAAGAGATCGAGAGGGACGTGTATCAATACTTTGATATCTATCAGGTTTTTTCAGATTATCCCTATTTCTAAGGTTATATCTTTTCTCAGAGGGCTCCCTCTGGGGAGACTGGCGTTCTCGAGTCGGAGTTCTTTCCCTCCGTCGAGGAGACCTTCCTCTGGACTGGAAAACTTTTTCCTTGGGAGTGGATTGTTTATTTCCATCCCAGCTCTTTTTAGGAGTGTTTAAATTATTTTTAATAAATAATTTTTCAGGATTTTCGAGCAGTTGGGGCTTTACTGGTTTCCCACCCAAGCTGTCTCTACCTAATTCTTCATAGCATTTTTCTATGATTTTTGCAAGCTCAACAGGATCTTTTATATCTGTTTCCCTCAACTTCTGGCGGATCGCCACAGATGCTGCTTCTCCTTTAATGTTGGCTAATAATATAGCTGTGACCTGCTTGAAATCTTTCAGTAATTTCATACCTAGATTTAAAGCGGGCTCTGGACCGAATTCATTTTGAATCTGTTTTAGCACTTCTGGTATTACCGCCATAGACGGAACACCGTGTGTTTTTGTGTAAATGGAAGCAAAGACTGTACCCCAAGTGTCACAGTCCTCCACGTGTGGTGCGATTCCCATAGGAAGGCAGATGGTCAAGATTCTGTGTTTCTCAATAGGGGTAGTATCAGGAAATACTGCCTCTATTTGAGTGATTTTCTGGGCTAACCAGAAAGGAATTTGTTCCCGTTTTACGGGTGTTTTACCAAGACATGACTGTATGTTCTGTGGTGTAATTTTATTTGTGTTCCCCTGGTGAGGGGTCAGCTGGTGTGAATTAACAGCTGGCTGGACTGTTGCAGTCCGCATTACATATTGGACTAATTGCCTATGTATTTTTATTAATGTGTTTAGCTGTGCTAACAGCTCTTCTCTAGACATTCTTGCAATGTCAGGATGTGGTGTGTAGCTGGCTAGAACCGGCCACGTGGCTCCTGGTCTACCTAGTGGACCGAGCCTAGTTATGTGATCATTGTGTTTTAGGGCGCCATTAAACCAGAGCAGGTGCTCTTGAAATTTAAGTGGGATTTCAATCTCCTCGAAAGGAGCGTACTCTCCCGAGGTTCCTCTATTTTGTAATAGTGAAACTCTTTTGTTCTAGCGTTTACCGCTGGAAAGTTTATCCATGAATAGAATACCTCTGTCTGCCGATACTCGTGAGCCTCTATCACGAAAATTACTGTACCACCTTGTGGTGTCAGTCCGTTCTCTATAAGTTTTAAAGTTATAGATCTTCTTAAGTGTGCCGGGATGATTATTGCATCCGGGTCTGTGTATTCGGGACCTTGCTGAGTCGCATCTGCTGCGGCCCCAGTGGTTCCGTTTTCTTCTACTGACATTGTATAAATGCAGGTTTTGCAGAGTAGGTCTCCAAGGAGACAAAGATTAGGTGCACAATATTTTGGAACACTGTATCCTTCAACGTTGAATAAACCAGAGCTTTACATAGGAATCTCTTCCTACTAAGGTCGGGCGGATTTTAACCTTTCACCCACTCCAGACGTCTATTGGAGTATTTACGGGAGAAAGGGGTCTGTGAAATATACACGACTGAGTTACTCTACAAGTCTTGCGTTAGTTTATCGCCTTACCAAACGTTTGGGCGCCATGTAGTGTAGTTCCTAGTTTCCCACTAGGCCCTGCGCATTGGAATAACATAAACAGTAGTATCGACGTGGAACTGCTTATATTCCAGGCCTCCACTGACTATGCTAAACTTAATTGGGTTGTGTTACCAACTAGCTCAGAGGTCACTGGAAACTTTCTTCTCTGCATAGGAAGTGATCAGCTTCCTTGGCACAGACAAGAAGGGATTCAGTTTTCCAACAACCGTGCAACATGACAACTTTGCTCCTCAGATCAAGAGTCGATCTCTAGGGTCGTGTGAAACAATAGACATGTATTTCACTCAGTCAGTCTAGTGCAGTTTACTTTCACAAGATGTAGAGAATAGAGAGACGGGCGTTAGTCAATAAAGGGTTAACATTTATTGAACAGTCTTTCTTCTCGTACAAGAGAAATGTATTGCCACAATTGCAATAATTGTTATTATAAAAAGTACGTACAGTAAGATAAGCATTGCGAAATAGAACTGTAAAAGCATTGATATGGTTTCTTAGCCATACAATGGTTTAAAAGTAATAAAACATATATACAGTCATATATACATTTGGCTAACGTACTCAACTGGTGCTTCTAACTAAACCTACCCCAGTGTGCCTGACCTAAGCCTAACACGTGAAAGGGGAGTAAGTAAGTAGCTTTAAGTTAAGTTGGTTTTGCCAAGGTTTGTTTCAAGAATTCTCGTCTAAGGGTTTAGTCAACACCATACCTCTGAATAGAATGATGGAGGATTGGTATCTCCTTCAGGGGTCTCTCTCGATATCCCAGTCACCCGCGAGGGTAAACCGGAAGCGCCGGGACTGGATTTCTCTGCACGAGAAATGCAGCGGCTTCTCTCAGCGCGTCGAGGAAGGAGGGGTGACAGCGTCCGCGGGCAGCTGGAATCTGCTGGATGTCTTCGCAGAGGACGGCTGTTTAGCTCCTTAAGCGTACTGCACCATAGTTCGCGCTGTAGCGGCGATAATGGTAATCAGCAGCTTCACCACCACAGGATAGCAGGCTGCAGCGACAGAGTGCTAGTTTTTACCAACACAGGGTCATGCAGGCAGCTGGCATCAGCAACAGGCAACGAACTCACAGCTCGTATCTCACTCATTGCTTAAGGCAACGTTGGTAATATTTATACCTGACAGGTGCCGGGTTTGACGCAAGTTTGCTGGACATAAGACGTCAATTAAAGATGTCACTAGGAAGTGACAGTTATCAGTTGCTCATTAGAGTTCCATTACTAATCAAAACATAGCAAGCGGGGATTTCCAGGTTTGCTAAGTTTTTATCTTGTTGAAGAACTCGGAGTGTTATCTAGGAATATCAGATAGTGACTGCTGCTCTGTCATTGCACTAATTGGTCGCAAAGGAAGTAGCAGAGAGTCATGCTGGAATGTGGCTCTGTTCGTGTGAGACAATATTAGAATTGGATAAATGCACAGCAATTTGTTACCTCTCAAAGTTCAACAGTTAATCGTTTTTTTGGTGCACCGTAAGGTGGCGTCGAGGGTCCTGCGACGTCAAGATACACAGCATTGATGTGGCACTAGAGGATCTCTAGTGTCATCCCTTACCGGGCACACAAATATTTGTCTTCCCACTCAAAGAAGACTTTCAATCCAGTGTTTCAATTGTTCATGAAATTTATTTTATATTTTTAGAAGAATTTATCATCATCATTTCATGTTGTTCGTTCAATATGATTCTCATGTTTGTAAATCAGACATTGTCATAATAAGGCATCCAATGCATTTCGGGCATTATATAACATGCCCTTCATCAGGGAAATAGACACTGTAAAACAAGGAATAATAAAATCATATCATCAAAAAGGTTCTGTGTGAGTCTTATTAACATCAATCATGACATAAACAATACAAGGTCTGCTTGATATGTGCTTATAAGTCAATATGAGCTGTGTGTGAATCACATGCTGTGGTTAGTATTAGTGAAAAAACAGAAAGAATCTTCTCAAAGAAAAATACTCTAACTCACATGGCTGGGTCTCTAACAATACTTGTAGTTCTGCAAATCAAAAATAAAGTAGTGTTACAAAAACAGCCTCACATAGGGAGGCAGTTCATAAGGCAAAAACATACTAACAACCAGGCTGGTGGTCTATAAAGTCCCTCACAACTAACCTTGCTCAAGAATAGGCGCGCGATTACGTCCTTCTCTCCTCTTACTCCGCGATGGCTCAATGAAATGCCGATCGCGTTCACCTATTTAACCTGGATTTTGGTCATGTGACAAGTCACATGGCATGGCCATAGAAGAAAGACTCATTATCGAAGGTAGCAAACCAAAGTATGCTGTCTTAAGTAATACCTGAGTCACTGATCTAAATGCTGGTTATCATGATGGGTGGCCAGGAGAACCGGTTGCGAAAAAATTCTAGAAAATATTGAAAAGGATATGTATAAGCTAACGAGATTTAAAAAATTAGGTTTAAAAAATGGAAAATGGTTAAAAAGAAATACCGGGAATCGAACTAATCACTGCTGGGATGTTAGATGAGCTGTTCTATGGTTAGTGCTATTGTAGAAAGTGAAGAAATGGAAAAGAATATAAGGAGTGTAAGTGTCAGATGTGTGCATGAACTCACATAGTATACACAAGGAACAGTCAGGGGAGCAATTAATTATAGGTAACATGCAAATTCAATTCTTTCATTTAACCCCAATGGTTTCTGGCAGGATAAATTTTGTATCCAATAGTTCTCTCTCTGCAGAAGGTATTTGGAATTGTCTCTGCCTTCTACTTTCTGGACCGTTTCAAGGATGATGAATTTGATCTGGGAGATGTTATGATGTTCTTCAACAAAATGGGAGGATAATGCAGATTTCATATTTTTCAAACGAATGTTGGACTTGTGTTCAGTTAGACGTACTTTGATTCGACGTTCCGTCTTACCAACATACATTTTGCCACAAGGACATCTGATTCCATAGATGACATTACTCGATTCACAGGTGGCATTTACCTTTAGTTTGATGGGGTAACCTTTTGAAGGATGACAGAATGTGTTACCACGGATTACGTTGTTGCAACTTCCACAATTAAGGCAAGGTTTCGTACCAGAGAATTTCGTTGCAGGTGTTGAGGTTGTACATATTTTGTGTTGAAGAATTTCTCCAAGATTCTTTGATCTAGTGTAAGCAAAGATGGGAGGTTGATTAAACGACTGTTTGAAATCGGGTTCAAGATTCAGTATGGACCAATGTTTTAAAATGGTTTGTTTGTATTTCCTGCTGGATGTAGAATATCTAGATACCACCACTGTACGTGTTTGTTCAGATTTAGTTTTGATGGTTAGAAGTTTCTCTCTATCCAATGTTTCAACCTTTTTCTTTGATTCCTCTAGTAGAGATTCAGGGTAACCTCTATCCAAGAATTTCTTTTTGACTTCTCTTAGTTTGACACCTAATGCATTTTCATCTGAGGTAATTCTCTTTACTCTGGCCATTTGTGAAAACGGCAGGTTGTTAATCAAGTTGGGTTGATGAAAACTCGAGTATAACAACATGTTGTTCCTGTCCGTTGGTTTGGTGTAAACATCTGTTTTAAACCCTGTTGGAGTTCTAGTGACTTTAACATCCAAGAAATTTACTGCGGTTTCTGATGTTGTCCATGTCAGTTGGATTCGTGCGTCCAGATTGTTGAATTTAGTGAGTTCCGTTATTAGTTTCTCCTCTGTGTTAGACCAAAGAATGAAAAGGTCATCAATGTATCTGATCATTGTTTTGAGATTGCGAGACCATTCTGTATTCAAAAAGATATGTTGATTTTCATACCACTGCATGAATATGTTGGCATACGAGGGTGCTGCCGAATTGCCCATAGCCATGCCGGTTAATTGTTGGTACCAAGCTTCATTGACCTTGAAATAGCTGTGATATAGAATAAAACACATCAGCTCCATGAGGAAAGTTTGAAATTGTTGATCAAGATCTGTGTTTAAAAGAGCAGACTCTATTGCCTCTAAACCCATGTCATGGGGTATGCTAGTGTATAAACTGCAAACATCTGCAGTACACATAACTAGTTTTTCTGATGGATCCAGCTTAATTTGTTGAAGTATTTGCAAAAACTGGGATGTATCTCTGACATAAGTTTGCATCGATTGTACTGTCGGCTGTAGATACCTGTCGATAAGTTGACCAATAGGTTCATGTAAGCTCCCTCTCGTCGATACTATAGGTCGCATCGGGGGGTCATGGGTATTTTTGTGAATTTTTGGTGTCATCCGCAATGTGGGACTCTTGGGATTGAGTGTAACCAAGAAGTTCTTTGTCCGGTCAGAAATGGTACCTTGTTTGTGTGCGCCATCAATGATGTTTTTTAACACTTTGGAGTACTCCAGTGTAGGATTGTGATCCAATTTGCAATACGTGTTTGTATCGTTGATATGTTCTGTCACTTTGTTGTTATACATATCCATATTCATTATGACGATCGCGCCGCCTTTATCAGCTTTCGTGAACATGATTTTGTCGTTGGAAGCCAATTTCTGCAAGGTGTCAAGATCCTTTTGTGTGGTGTTCCTTCTTTTGGGTTTATAATGTTTGATCTTGCGGAGGTCTTGTTTCACCAAGTTTTCAAATAGGTCTAGCGTCTTGTGGCTAGTTGGAGCTTGAAAAATACTGTGCGGTCGTAGGCCTAACAGTTGGTCTTTCTCGATGCTCGGTCGGTCCAGTATTGTGTTGTCAAAAAAATGTCTGAGTCTAAGTTTCCGCATCAGTTTAAAAAAACTGACTTCAAGTTCCAGACTGTTTGTAGTAGTAGTTGGGACAAATGATGTTCCTTTTTGCAATAGGCTTAACTCATACGGGCTCAAAGTTTGGTCACTAATGTTGATTACTAATTGTTCTGAGGCTGAGTCTTTTTGAGTTTCTTCTCTTTCTCCTTCTCCTTGGCTATAGCTGACATGCTCCGTGTAGTCGGCGCGTCCCTTTCTTTGTCCTTTTCCAGTTCCTTTTCCTGACCCTCTCCTGGGTCTCCTTTTTGGGCTTGGCCCTGGTCTAAAAAAGGACTAGTGTCTGTGGTTTTGCTGGTAGTGGGTTGATCAGTTGTTGTTTGCTCCTGTGGTGCCGGGGTCGATTGAGGTTTACGTGGTCTTTGACTGGTGTCGCTATCTGAGGAAGATGTCGTAGTATTTGAATTGTAAGGACGATTTTTACGTTTTTGTGCATATACCTCCGCCCATGTGTATACTTCTCCTAAGCGGTAGTCCAGTGTATCTCTTTTAAATTTCCGGATTTTCCGTTCATTGATTTCTTTGGAATGTCGATCTATTTGACTTTTGATATCCTCTAAGGTAGTTTTTAATTCATCTTCCGTCAGCATCTTGGATAATTCAGACTGTGTTTCCTCAATTTCCATACTTAATTCTTCCAAAATGGAGGATAATTCTTGTATGATCAAGAGAATTAAGTCTAAAGAGCATTTATTCAATATTTCATACCAGCGCTCCTGGAATTTTTTGGAATGTTTACAAAGGGATGGTTTGAGTGCAATTCTTAGCCCCCTAGGTATGCGTGCATTCCGATGGTATTTTATGAGAGTACTAGCGTGGAGTTGCTGATTGGTTTTCCTTTTTAGTAGATAAATTAGTTGTCTTATGTTTTGCTCTTTTGACCGGCTCGTGGTTTCCTGTGTGAGTTCATCCCTGATTAGGGAGTAAATTTGGTCAACATCCTTAGTTTCAAACGCAAAAGTGGAGGCTCTGGCCTCAGTGGTTTTGGAGATGTCATCGTAATTACTCATGTTTCAAGTTATGCTGATTTTTGGTGCGTGCTATTAATCCTTGAGACTCTGAAGTGATACAATATTAGAATTGGATAAATGCACAGCAATTTGTTACCTCTCAAAGTTCAACAGTTAATCGTTTTTTTGGTGCACCGTAAGGTGGCGTCGAGGGTCCTCGACCGCACAGTATTTTTCAAGCTCCAACTAGCCACAAGACGCTAGACCTATTTGAAAACTTGGTGAAACAAGACCTCCGCAAGATCAAACATTATAAACCCAAAAGAAGGAACACCACACAAAAGGATCTTGACACCTTGCAGAAATTGGCTTCCAACGACAAAATCATGTTCACGAAAGCTGATAAAGGCGGCGCGATCGTCATAATGAATATGGATATGTATAACAACAAAGTGACAGAACATATCAACGATACAAACACGTATTGCAAATTGGATCACAATCCTACACTGGAGTACTCCAAAGTGTTAAAAAACATCATTGATGGCGCACACAAACAAGGTACCATTTCTGACCGGACAAAGAACTTCTTGGTTACACTCAATCCCAAGAGTCCCACATTGCGGATGACACCAAAAATTCACAAAAATACCTATGACCCCCGATGCGACCTATAGTATCGACGAGAGGGAGCTTACATGAACCTATTGGTCAACTTATCGACAGGTATCTACAGCCGACAGTACAATCGATGCAAACTTATGTCAGAGATACATCCCAGTTTTTGCAAATACTTCAACAAATTAAGCTGGATCCATCAGAAAAACTAGTTATGTGTACTGCAGATGTTTGCAGTTTATACACTAGCATACCCCATGACATGGGTTTAGAGGCAATAGAGTCTGCTCTTTTAAACACAGATCTTGATCAACAATTTCAAACTTTCCTCATGGAGCTGATGTGTTTTATTCTATATCACAGCTATTTCAAGGTCAATGAAGCTTGGTACCAACAATTAACCGGCATGGCTATGGGCAATTCGGCAGCACCCTCGTATGCCAACATATTCATGCAGTGGTATGAAAATCAACATATCTTTTTGAATACAGAATGGTCTCGCAATCTCAAAACAATGATCAGATACATTGATGACCTTTTCATTCTTTGGTCTAACACAGAGGAGAAACTAATAACGGAACTCACTAAATTCAACAATCTGGACGCACGAATCCAACTGACATGGACAACATCAGAAACCGCAGTAAATTTCTTGGATGTTAAAGTCACTAGAACTCCAACAGGGTTTAAAACAGATGTTTACACCAAACCAACGGACAGGAACAACATGTTGTTATACTCGAGTTTTCATCAACCCAACTTGATTAACAACCTGCCGTTTTCACAAATGGCCAGAGTAAAGAGAATTACCTCAGATGAAAATGCATTAGGTGTCAAACTAAGAGAAGTCAAAAAGAAATTCTTGGATAGAGGTTACCCTGAATCTCTACTAGAGGAATCAAAGAAAAAGGTTGAAACATTGGATAGAGAGAAACTTCTAACCATCAAAACTAAATCTGAACAAACACGTACAGTGGTGGTATCTAGATATTCTACATCCAGCAGGAAATACAAACAAACCATTTTAAAACATTGGTCCATACTGAATCTTGAACCCGATTTCAAACAGTCGTTTAATCAACCTCCCATCTTTGCTTACACTAGATCAAAGAATCTTGGAGAAATTCTTCAACACAAAATATGTACAACCTCAACACCTGCAACGAAATTCTCTGGTACGAAACCTTGCCTTAATTGTGGAAGTTGCAACAACGTAATCCGTGGTAACACATTCTGTCATCCTTCAAAAGGTTACCCCATCAAACTAAAGGTAAATGCCACCTGTGAATCGAGTAATGTCATCTATGGAATCAGATGTCCTTGTGGCAAAATGTATGTTGGTAAGACGGAACGTCGAATCAAAGTACGTCTAACTGAACACAAGTCCAACATTCGTTTGAAAAATATGAAATCTGCATTATCCTCCCATTTTGTTGAAGAACATCATAACATCTCCCAGATCAAATTCATCATCCTTGAAACGGTCCAGAAAGTAGAAGGCAGAGACAATTCCAAATACCTTCTGCAGAGAGAGAACTATTGGATACAAAATTTATCCTGCCAGAAACCATTGGGGTTAAATGAAAGAATTGAATTTGCATGTTACCTATAATTAATTGCTCCCCTGACTGTTCCTTGTGTATACTATGTGAGTTCATGCACACATCTGACACTTACACTCCTTATATTCTTTTCCATTTCTTCACTTTCTACAATAGCACTAACCATAGAACAGCTCATCTAACATCCCAGCAGTGATTAGTTCGATTCCCGGTATTTCTTTTTAACCATTTTCCATTTTTTAAACCTAATTTTTTAAATCTCGTTAGCTTATACATATCCTTTTCAATATTTTCTAGAATTTTTTCGCAACCGGTTCTCCTGGCCACCCATCATGATAACCAGCATTTAGATCAGTGACTCAGGTATTACTTAAGACAGCATACTTTGGTTTGCTACCTTCGATAATGAGTCTTTCTTCTATGGCCATGCCATGTGACTTGTCACATGACCAAAATCCAGGTTAAATAGGTGAACGCGATCGGCATTTCATTGAGCCATCGCGGAGTACGAGGAGAGAAGGACGTAATCGCGCGCCTATTCTTGAGCAAGGTTAGTTGTGAGGGACTTTATAGACCACCAGCCTGGTTGTTAGTATGTTTTTGCCTTATGAACTGCCTCCCTATGTGAGGCTGTTTTTGTAACACTACTTTATTTTTGATTTGCAGAACTACAAGTATTGTTAGAGACCCAGCCATGTGAGTTAGAGTATTTTTCTTTGAGAAGATTCTTTCTGTTTTTTCACTAATACTAACCACAGCATGTGATTCACACACAGCTCATATTGACTTATAAGCACATATCAAACAGACCTTGTATTGTTTATGTCATGATTGATGTTAATAAGACTCACACAGAACCTTTTTGATGATATGATTTTATTATTCCTTGTTTTACAGTGTCTATTTCCCTGATGAAGGGCATGTTATATAATGCCCGAAATGCATTGGATGCCTTATTATGACAATGTCTGATTTACAAACATGAGAATCATATTGAACGAACAACATGAAATGATGATGATAAATTCTTCTAAAAATATAAAATAAATTTCATGAACAATTGAAACACTGGATTGAAAGTCTTCTTTGAGTGGGAAGACAAATATTTGTGTGCCCGGTAAGGGATGACACTAGAGATCCTCTAGTGCCACATCAATGCTCTGTTCGTGTGAGGCCAGAGATGACTTTTCATAAAATCGCACTTGAACGGTTATGCCAATATAGGGAATAAATGGATTTATAGCCGAATAGGGGCATAAGGTCACAGTATCGATCAGGAACCTAGATAAGCACGCAACAACTCCAATGCTGTAGGAACTGTATTGGCTCACTCTCCCGGCCTGCTGCATCACCTACAAGGCTATTAGGGAAAATATCCTAACTTACCTAGCCAACCAACTAAATATTTCAGGTGGCCAATGCCATACTAGAAGGCAAGACATTGCCAGACAGGAGACAACAATGTGGTAGTAGACAAAAACAGAAGGGTAGAACTCTCTGTCAATGCAACCAGGACTTGTAACAGCATCAAACTTCAATCAGAAATGACCCATCCCTCCTACAATCCAGAAAGAAGCTAAAGACCAATACTTTCGGTGAACACTACTCCCCATCACAACACACATAAAATCAAACTCAACGATTAGCAACCAGTCTGTAAATTACCTTGATTTGTATCCTAATGTCCCGTCTTTGTTAAGCAATCAATTGCCTCCCAGCTAGGTTTGCACTATGCAATATACCATGGCCACTCCGTAATCAGCACATGCCAGAGCCATGAACTACAGGAGCCCTTACATGACTGGTTCCAGCCAGTTCAGGTACAGATGTGTTTTGGGGCCTAAACAGGAGGCCCAATCATTTGTGAAGCAGATTGGCTAGATTAGGGAGGGATGAAGCTGAGAGCACTCCGGCAGGTGAACTGCAGCCAACTTTAAAGGCAGAAATCTAAAGATTCCACCCAAGGAAATCAGTAATCCTATGTTGCAGATAACTGGGAAAGGTGAAGGAATGTCACAGGTGGAGGCTCCCACATTAGAAGAGACCTGGGATGTCTGACACAAATCCTTACAGCGTTTTTCATTGCCTGACATTTTTTATTGTGTCAGCAACAGTAGTGGGGTGTGGGAGGATTTGCCCTTGCGCCTCTACTATTTAATATAGATGGACCTGATCTTGATAAACTACTGAGAACTGCTAATCTCTTTCCCTCAGGCTTGGTACATGTGCATTTTAAGCCTATTATTATTACATGGAGGACATTATGTTCCGTGGTTGAAGAGTCAGACAGAACAGTTTGATAACTAACTGCATCATTCTAAACCCAAAAATGGTATTTGGATCCACTAATTAACCGTGGGGTTGGTATCTAGAGGAGAGTAAGGTGTCAATACAAATATTCGTGCGTTGCCTTTTGCTATAGGCTAAAAAGAATGGGGTTATATTGAGAGCTCTTTCAGCATACTTACAGTTTGTCAAGTACACTTGGGTCAACAATCTCAGGCAGGGCAGGGAAAAGCAAAAAGGAACAGAATGCCACAGGTGTCCACACAGAGTGACAACTTCCATCTTTCACCGAAATCCATTAAAACATCCTACAAAAAACCTCATCTGTTCTGCACTTTATGCTACTTCCAAAATTAGGTCAGATTAGATTAGGTTGGCAGTGCCTTTTGCACTGAACTTCTACTGGCTCATGGGTTTCTTCTTGGCACTCTGATAGTGACTAATAACAGTGACTAATATCAGGTACTATTAGAAAGGCTGCAGAATCAGCACTAAATTTAAGAAGTATGGTTCTAATAGTCATCGAGCACAAAACTGTTTTCATTATGTTACTGCTTTGGAAGTCTGCAAGTTCCAACTGTATAGATGCCAGTAACTTCCAAAGTTTTAAAGCTGCTGAAGTAAGAGATCAAATTTTAGCAAGTGCTTTCCAGGCAGAATGCCAACTTTCATCTGTTCTCTAAAAGCCACATGAAAAAAACAAGAACTGATTAAATTAAGTTACTGCGGCATCAAGTATGTGTCATTGTTGTAAAGTGTCACACTCGAGGCTCGCTCTTAGCCTTTTATCCCACTTATCATTTGTTGAAGAGAAATATTACAGCAAATGGCTGGTTGACAAAACCATACCCTACAAACCACCGTCATTTGGGGCTTCAATTTTCCCAAACTAAAGCTTGCATTCAATTTTATTACTGCTACATAGCTATGGAGCATTAGAGGCACATGCATTTTGTAAATACTTATACCAAATAGCTGGATACAGGCTGTAGAAATTTAGATAGAAAAGTAATATGGTAATTACCACCACTATGTAAACTATCAAACAAAGATACACACTCATTGGATGATGTCCTTAGTGATGTCATCAGTAATGCCATCAATGATGCAATTTGAGATGTCATCAGTTATGTCATAAAGGATGTCATCAAACATGTCATGAGTGATGTCATATGTGAGGTCACAAGCAAGTGACCCCGACCTCCAGCCTTGCTATGCCCTGGGGACCCCATCCCATAGGGCCAGCTTTTTAAATAGGGGGGGGAGCATGTGCCCCCCTCCCCAGGCCAATTTCAGCCCCTGGTGTTACTATTAAGGAGTCCCCGTCTAAGGGCCAATTTCAGCCCCAGGGACCGTATCCCCTGGGGGCTGGCATAATTTTCAGGGGGAGAGGGCACACTACCCCCCTTCCTGAGTCAATTTCGGCCCTGGGGACCCGATCAACTGGGCCCAGTGTTCTTTTACGTAGAGGGGAGGAGACAGCCTCCCTTCCTGGGACGATTTCGCCCAGGGGACCCCATCCCTCAGACACAGTATAATTTTCAGGAGGAGGGGGAACACGGCCACTTTCTCTGGGCCAAATGTGGTCCTGGGGACCGAAGATCCTGGCATTTTATTGGGGGAGGGGGTATGTGACCCCCTCCCTGGGTCGATTTCAGCCCCGGGACACCATACTCGGAGCCCAGTATACATTTTAGGAGAAGGGGGTGTGCAGCCCCCTTCCTGTGCTGATTCGGCCCCAGGGACCCCATCTCCCAGGGTCTGGCATACATTTGAGGGGTAGGGATGCACATTGTCCCCCCTCCCTGGGCTGATTTCAGCCCCATGGACCCCTTCCCTGGGGTCAGCGATATATAATGGGGGAAGGGGATTGCTACCACAGCCCAATTTTGGTCCCAAGGACCCTACCTACTGGGCCTATTGATATTCTACAAGGGCAGATTGAAGCCCTAGGGACCCCATCCGCCATAAAATAGTGCCTCAGAATGCCCCAAGGAGCACACCCACAGGGCAGTAACTTTATTAAATGGGGAGGTGGTCATGTGGCCGCCCTCCTTGGGCCTCAAAAGGCCCAGTGGAGTCCACCATGGGACTGATTCCTTTATGGCAGGGGGGCCACCTCCATGAGCCATTAAAGGACCCGGAGACACCATGCCTGGGGTAGGCTCACAGGCTATGTCCTGCAGACCCCAACCAGGGATATAACAGTTTCCCTGCCCGCCGTGGAGTGGGCAGGAAAACCTGTGTTCGTTGTCACATAACAAGAGCATTTTTAAATCTCCAGACAAGCAGGAACAAACGTCAAGTCTTCTCCCAGCAGGGTAGGAGCCTCACAATGCTCCTGCTCACTAAGCCGCTTACGTATGGAGCAGCATTGTTAGCTGCTACTTCAGGGCAGAAGCAATGGCAGCTTCTGCTGGATGCGGGCATCTGTCCAGGGCCCCAAGGGGCTGCGGGGCTCCCCGGCAGCCTTCAACAACAGTATGATGGGTGCCCTGGGTGGGCACCAGGGTAACCGCCCGAACGGTGCTGGGCCCAGGTGCATGGGGTTGTCCTGGGGTGAGGGGCCACGTGCCCCCTCCCCCTATATAATGTTGGTAGGGCCGGAGGATGGGGTCCTCAGGGCTGAAATAAATTGTCCAGGGTAGGCGGGCACAAGCCCCCATAGCATTTCACGATGCCCCAGATGATTAGGTCAATCATCCCAGGGAGAGGGCCTCATGCCTTCTCTGCCTGCAAAATGTTGTCAAGCCCTGAAGTTTTGGTCCATTCCCCAGGGCCTCAGGAGACTCAGAAAGGGGGGCCACACAGCCCCTTCCCATTCATAAGCACATCCCCAGACCATAATGTAATTAAATGTAGCCTGGCTGCCATTTTTCTTTTTTTGTAATCCTGGTAGAATCTCGTGGCATTGAATCATTTGTTGCGTGTTTTTTTTCATTCTGGCCCAGGGGGTAGTCACTTTTAGTCTCCCATGGGGCATAGGGGCTCAGGGTATTCCTACCCTGCCCCCTTATATTATTTTATTTTTTTACTTAAGGACAGCGGACTAAGTCCATTTGTCATGTAGTGGCTGGCAGCAACATTTTTTTCACATTGCTGGTATCCAATCAGAGCTCCTGTGAGAGCCTCACTCCTTGGGGAGTGACATGGCCCAAGGGAAATAAAGCTACCTGGGACAATCAGAATGCTCTATTTGTAAACTGGTGCTCCCGCAAGAGTCTCTGAGACTCTTGCAAGCCCAGCCGTCCAAATATCCAGATCTTTATTAACTCTTAAAATCTCACAAAATTACTAAACATATT